>NW_024609835.1:54668905-55868905 GCF_016920785.2 Ixodes scapularis | reverse complement strand
GTGTAGACTTCTTTTTTACAGTATGTAATAATATTCTTCGTCTCACTTTCATCCGGTTCCTCAAGGCAGAATTTTTATGTGTAAGAGGATTTTTTTTTGTTTGTTTGTTTTCTCCCCAGCTTTCGTGGTTTGAGAGTGGTTAAATCGCGAGAGACACACTTTGACCCCCCGTGGCTGGGGAGTTATACGCCCCCTCCCCCGCCCCCTTTGCAGTACAAAAATAAACTCCCACTGTAATTTCCAATACAAAATTGTTGTTCCTGAATTCCTGAGTCCATAACAAGGCCGCTTCATAGACACCGTCCAAATGTAGTGCATACCACTGAGACCTTCCCTTGAAATAATCGCCGTGTGAATTTCCATGAATGCTCAAGTTGAAAATCAGCTGAAACTTTATACCACTGGATAATGCTTGAATATCCGCGTTTAAAAAAAAAAAAAAGACTGCGTAATACTTTTGCAGTCTAGAGTGACTGTGCCGAATGGTAATCCTCCGCATGTAACAAAATATTGTGAGACGCTCGCGCACACCAGCTGCGCCAATGCGACCGCCAGTGTCCTTGATAGTATTTCTCACCAAAAATGCATGTATTTTTATTCTTCTTCTTATTATTATTTTATTATTTTCAACAATTGCTGGGTTTAGGATGTGCTGTCATAAGAGCAATAAATGAAACAGCGCGCAAAACAAGGAAGACGAGAGGGGAGGAAAAGACAGGACCAGCGCTCGTCCTGCCGAACTTCTCATCAGCGCTGAACAAATACACAGGACGAGCGCTTATCAGCGCTTGTGCTGTGTACTTCTTCTGTCTCGTCTTCGTTGTTTGGCGCGCTGTTTCATTTATTGCTTAATCATGACCCAACTCGCGCACATCGCCACTCTAATTCTGTCATACGAGGGTGGAAATATTTCTGAGTGGGCTTATTATTAATATGGCATATACAAACTCGACGTTATTAATTGTAATATATGTAATCCTTTACATGACTGCCCTAACTCTACAAAAATGATTTGTTATTGACAATTTGAAATATTTCGGAGTCCACAGTGGAGCTTGCACTGTCCGCTGCCTAGTGCGTACGTATATTCGTGGCTTCAGAAAGCCAATAAATCCATAGAATCTGAAACGATCACTGTCCAAAGAAAGAACCTTTTCTGAACGGTCACTTACCAACCTAGATGTGCGTACGCCTCCAGATCACTGCCTGCCGATCGACTGGCAACGCCGAGTAAAGGCGGCGTCGGGATCGATCGTGACGTCGTATGTTGCATCTAAGAGCTCATGCTACCTCGTCTACGACGTTGTGGGTTGGAGTGATAGTGAGCGTCTGTGGTTTTGCAGGTTGTGTCTGGTTCAGGCTATTTGCGGCATGCGATGGAGGGTGGAGAAAACTGAGGCTGTACTGTGGGGTGTAATAACATTTGATAGTGTGAGATTGAGAAATAAATAATGCCTCAATCGGTACCGCCAGTGTATAGGCACAGCCAATTTAAAGCCAATTCGATTTAAACAAATTGAATCCTAGGATTCAGTGCGAACTTCACCAAAAAGCCAACTGGAATTAAAAAAAAGAATTCCGGGGCTGGCCAACACCGGGGGTTCCTCCTGTCGTGGCAGTATTCGTGGGGCGACCAATAATGGTTAGACTCTCCCCAAATATGGAGCCCTTAGGATAGGGCTCCTCGCCCCAGGCGGAGAAGGCTATGGGGCGCTACTCGCCACTATATTCCCCCCTTCCTTGAGAGGAGCCCCAGAGCTAGGGCTCCTACCCCCCAGGGATGTAATAACGCCACGAAGATATGCATCAGAGTGACATCTCACTGGTCTCCGACTGAGAAGTCGACGGAAGTGTGTCCGTGCAATCCAACGCGAACGCTGGCTCCCAGTGTTCGCGTCATGCTAGGAAACAGTTCGCCCCGTGCTAGCAAAGCAAATCTTCCATGCCATTTTGCTTTCGAAACCTTCTCTGGGTTCATATGTCGGCGGATCGTGAATGCAGCCGCTACGAGTGGACCCCTTCGAGGCGATGAAGGCGGACAAAACGCGAACGGCGAATCGCCTAAAATCTGGTGCTAAAAATCTTGGAGCATTGGCTGCTCATTGCCTGACGCAGATAAGCTTGATCAACCATAGTCAATTATTTTCCACGGACGATCGCTAGGCCTCTGACGACCTCTAACGGTGGGCGAAACAGGCTCAAACTCTCAAGTCGCTCATGTACTGATGCTTATAAAACATGAGAGGTCATTTTAAAGATGGCGGGCTAGTAACGTTGCAAATTCGTTTTGGTATTGGCTCTATCGTATTCCTAAAATTAAGCATTATTTAAGAGTTTCGGGGAAATTGTTTCGTTGTTCTTGATTCAGTTTCTTGTGCTTTTGGGAGAACTTGTTTAGTTGAAAACCTTCCAATTGACGCCTTTAAGGACTGCATTCCAACATATTTGTACGATGCAGGTAACGTGATAAATGTAATATATGTGTGTTCGCTAGTTTATACAATTATTTTTATACTGTTTCGCCATATAACTACAAGAAATGTACTGCTCACAAGAAACATCAAACCGTTCAATATTGCCGCGCGCAAGGCTGAGAAAGAAACGCTCGGTCACGGTCCTCCAGAAAGTTCCCGTTTATTCATGTACCGCACGTAACTTCTATCATTTATCCCTGCTTTTGTTTTCTAGAAAGTACGTGTTCATTCTCGCCCCGATCACGCGACGCTCGAACCGCTTTCGCCGAATCTTCGAGATAGCGGCGCACTCTAGATAAGAGGCCGCCCGCGACCTTGTCGAGTCAGTCTCGCCCCAGCGCTCGATTCTGCTGACACGCCGACTTCGACGCCCGCGACGCTGATCTGCTTTCTTCTGTTTCCTTCTTTATTTTTGGCACAAGTTCGCCACATTAAACGTTTATTTATTTCTGTTTATTTCTTGTTTATTGGTCACGACTCACCACCTGTGACAATATCAAAGATGCTGGGGTGCACTGGAAAATCAGGTATGCTCTTGTGGCAAAGCTATGTTCTTGTGGCAGTTAGTCGTGAAACAAAATGACGCAGAATATTGATATTTAGTTTCTGTGACGTCATTAAAAATTGTGCCTTCATACAGAGTGTCGCAGTTACGTCATTTCTTTATGCTTACTCCAGCTTGCTCCGGTTTGATTGATGCAATGGACTATTTCTGTTGCTTTTCACGTGCTCTGGACGAATGCCGGATTCTTGTAGGCGGTGCACTGCGGGTAAATTATAAGTGCCTCCAAAATAAGTTACCTTGATGTTGCCCATACGCATCAAAATAGCCCTAGCTGCAGGGTCAGCAGTCAAGGTTTCTTTCGATTACTCGTCAAGCGAGACGTGGGATATTTATAAAAAAAAATCAATGCTGTTTCGTTTTTGTAGGGTACGTTGTTGGGCTAGTTGGTTCATTTTAGTAAAACATATAAAATAGCGCAACAGAAAGACAAGCGTGTCCCGTATACTTCTTGTCCTTGTCTTTCTGTTGCGCTATTTTATATGTTTTACTGTTTTTGTTTTTCTACGTAAGAACAAATTTGTGAACGACACAGGTCTGCGGGTTCAATGAAAAAGTATAAACAAAAACGTTTTTATTCATTTCCACGCGAAGTATTTCTTCATCTCAATTAGAGATGTAATTTGTAAACTTGGATGCGTCCTTCGCATCCACCGGCGAAGAGAGCGGATCGAAAGAATGCCGCGCGCGCACGCGTGTGAAGCAATCAGCGAAGGATAAGCTTACAGCGAGGGCGCGCCTGCGTAATGTTGAGAGTACGATAGCGGTTCATTGCTATTCAGCGCCAGTCTTGCGACCGGTTCGAGGAAATCATGCGCCGAAGATCCCGCCCTTGGCTCCCGCGGACCGGGCCGCCCCTGGAAGTTATCGCGATTTTGACGACGTTTTGAAACAAAGATAGGACGTGGAACTCTGGAATCGTGTTGCGGTGGAGCTTTGCTCAGTGAAAGGAACGTATAGAGCAAGCACTTCGACGAGGTTGAGGGAAAGGTAGGGGGAAGGGAGGTAATTGCGATTGCAGTAGCGTGTTGGCCTGTATTGATCGGTTGGCTTTTAAGAAACAACGAGGGCATTTGAAGACACAAAAAAGGCTACCGCGGGGATTCCTATAACAAAGATACAAACTTCGACTGGAAATTTTATGGTTGGCTAAATTTACAACATAAACAAATCGAAGAATTAAAGGGCCCGTTATGTAAGTTGAATCTCGAAGCTTTCAAGCTCTGTGTTTCGAAATTCAGAGCATAAGTTAGATGGAACCAGTCAGAAGTTTCGATTGGCGAGGTTACTTTTAGCACAATATTCGTGCTATTTTTTGTTGTTGTTTTCTTTTTCCAATCAAGGACGTGTTGATAACGTTTCCTGCGGGTTGGCAAACGCTGCACTCTTGATTTCAAGGAACCATGAAATTAATTTTCGACTGGGATAAATTGGGATTTTACCAATCAGATATCGTTTAATGCGCCAAAATAAAACTAGTGCACGAGCATAGAAAGCCTAAAGCCTGGTTTTCGGTTAGAAAATTTGAAAATATAGCTGACTACTTCGTACCTCCTCTCTTTCGAAAGTTCTCTACCTTTACACTGCGATGCATCCGCGGTGCCGAAGCACGCCAGTAGAACCCAGCTAATGCATTGGACACGAGCACTGCGTAACTCGGACGTACGCGCTCGTCAACATTCAATCCGTCAACGAATATTCGGATACGCGTTCGTGGCCAATGAGTGCCGTGATGGCACTTATCATTATTTAGAAGTGACAAGTTCCATAGTGTGCTTAAAAAGCACGGTGGAAGCTTCGAGTTATCACCTCCGGTGCCAAAGTACGTCACGACCACGTGATTTCTCATTTCACGTTTGCGTTGAGGATTAAAGCTAAATAGGAAGAAGCTGAAAAATAATTTTATGGTCTCTTTAAGCATGAGCTGGTTATATGTGTTAACACTGACTCCGGTTGTACTTCTACGAATTGCGAAAACAGTTCACACCTAGTTACGTTACACCTATTGAGATCGGTTTGTATTTTTCATTATCCTTGTGTGAATTGACATCCTTAGTGGGTTACAATTTTGGCACACAATATACGTTTCTTGGCAATATGTGGGGCTAAATTATCACATTTTTATTCACTGACACATTTAAATGTTACACCTATAGATATATTTTTTTTACAAAAAGGCTAATTTAGATTCGCTAATATACATCGACCTTGTATGGCATTACTTACGTCAGTGTGCACATGGTCGCGTGGGTTATGATGGCACGGAAGCTGATTAGGTAAAAACAAGCTGCTTTTGATTATTTCAGAAATTATATGAATGTTTTTGTTTTAAAAGTGCCCATGTAAAATGCCCTAAAAATTAAGGTATCTTAGACAACGCTCCACGTATATAATTGACTTTCAATGGAGCTTTTTAAGTGTAAAGTTGTTTCTTTGTTTTCTTCTCTGATTCATAACATAAACTACTTCGCATTCGGCAAGGTGAAATACATAAATCA
Organism: Ixodes scapularis; assembly: GCF_016920785.2. Classification (NCBI taxonomy): domain Eukaryota; kingdom Metazoa; phylum Arthropoda; class Arachnida; order Ixodida; family Ixodidae; genus Ixodes; species Ixodes scapularis. The sequence goes on along the minus strand of NW_024609835.1, from coordinate 55,863,371 downwards.
TATTCTTGATGTTCCGTCTGGTTGGCGTAAAAGCGATTGGTTGTAGCATACGATCAAAATTACCTATACCGTAGCTAAGATAATTCTACAAAAAGAAATACACTCACAATCTGACTATTATTCTAAATTCCAAAGCCAGTGTCCCTCATCTAAAATAAAAAAAAAAAACAGTACGTCCGTACGTGTCTATAGTCACGACCCCGACATTGAATGGAATTCTCTTTTTATCTTCTCTCCTTGCATGGAAGAAAAAGTAAAGCTTTTCTTACCGCGTCAAGTGCTGTCCCCTTTCACGAGTCTTGCTCGCTTCTGCCCCAGCCACTCTTCCCTCACCGAATCCCGAATGCAGGAGAGATCGCACGCACGCACGCATTCGAAGCGAAGAAAGCAAAGCAGCTCGAGGGCGAACCCGTACTTCATCCTCTGGAAAAACAAGCGGAAACGGAGAGCCCTTGCGGAAAGGAATCAGAGATCCGGGAAATGGGATGGAAGCCCAAGACGATGGGACCGGTTGGGACAACATTCCCCGTCCAGCAAGGGCGACGGTGCTCCCCCTCAAAAAAGTAGAAAATCCGAATGTAGAAAAACAAAAAATAAAAGGAATGACATTCGTTGGTGGCGGATCGGGTTGCGGTGTTCGAAGTCTGCCATCAGCAAAGAAGTCTCTTCAGCAGATCCGCCCTCCGTCCTCCCGCAGTTTTGTTTTTGTTTGTCTCGTTCCTTTACTCTCTCTGTCTCTTGCTTCTTGTAGTTGCGCTTTGACCTGATTTCAAGAATCTGATCTCCGCCATCTTCCGCACCAAATGGCAAAGGCGCTTGCACCGACGAGAAATCGGTGTCAGTTCCCCGCGGTATACTCTATACTGCAGCGGGGTGCAGGGGATCCCGCAACTCCAATATCTTTCTCGCGCCGCGAGAACGAAATCGGTAGCGATGTGTTACGGTGTCTTCAATTACTTTCATGCGTAAGGTGGGCTGTGGCTCGGCGGCGCATCGCCCCGCAGTTCGGGATATAGCGTTCTCGGGGGAGGCTGATAAGGGCAGGAGGAGAGCAACGTGGTATACCTCATCCATTATTCCTTGCTGCTGCTACGCCGCAGCCGTGCGGTACAAGCACGCAGCTCGTTTTCGTTGCCCGTCGTTCGGAGAGGGCTGATTCTGCGCCACTTTATTGTGTAGGTTCGGCTGAGTTAACGAGGAACACTCTGTTGCGGGCTTTGAATCTTCCTCCGGCTGTTTCAGATGGACCGAATCTCGCGAGCGGGGCGTCGTTTGGGATTGCGTTGTTGCTGAACGACGGAATTCTCAGCGTGGTTTTAATTTCTCTAGTTGGCAGGGCGCCGGAATTGGGAAAAATAGGCTCCAATTGGGTTGTTTGTCGGAAGACAACGTCATGCAAAAGCCTAAGCGGATTAACGCAGCTAGATCTTTACAAAAATTATAGAGAAAACAGAGATTTTCGTATTAATTTTATTTTACTTTGATCTTGAAACTTCATTTTTAGTGTGGGCAGCTAAAATATCAAGAAACACAAAGAGAAGCGATGTACAAAGACACCGACGAAGAGACTTATTTCCTGTGCTTAGTCAAAATTCAGTCGTCCGCGTTATTAAGTATGAACGAAGTAGCTAAACTAAAACCAGTAACATCGATGTCATTTTTTTTTTTTACTTTAAAAATGACCTGATGCTACACGAGGGATTGAAGCTTATTGTCATCGCACTCAGAGGGGGAACTGTGAGTGTGATACTAAAAACAAATGGAAGGAGTGATATAAATACACAAATGACGCATCATCTATTGGTGTCTGGTGACTTGTCTTATCTGACATATTTTTAGAAAATATATTTATGAAACAATGTAGCCTATGCTACAAGCCCCGTCTCAAAGAAATTTACTCCATTTGTTTACGGAATGTCATTTCATTTTAAAAATGTAAAATTCAATCATACTAAGCAATGTATCATCGAGACAAAAATGGGAGTGCATGGTGTGCATGAAATGTTCATATTTAATATAATCGTTTACAATTATATATTAAAGTAAACTTTCAGTGCGCATTTAACAAAATGCATTTGTGGGTGACGATTCGCCAGATAGGAAGGTAAAGATAAAGCCATCCCATCTGAATACGCTTCGTAGTGTCTGCCATCAAAGAAAGCCAGACCAATGAGCGTAGGTGTCAGCCTGCCCTAAACATGCTATTTACGAAAACCTACGTTGACAGGCTATTATATTTGTAATAAATACGAAGGACAGATCATGCTGTGCTTAACCTCGTTGAATTCACAGTCACGAGCGCGTAGAGAAATGAGTCCCACGATGTCGCGCCGGAGAAACGGACCAGCTTGTGATGATTGCTGTTGAGAAATTTTCTTCGATAATCTCCTGCCTCTAAATTAGAGTGGCTTCCTGTCTTATCTTCAGACGAAGGAAGCTGAAAACAAAGCCTTCTTTTTTCTACTCTGTGTCTTCTTTTTTTTAATTTTTGAAATCACTTTCCTTCACCAGAAAACAATAATGACAAAATAAATATTTATGTGTAAACAGTGATATGTCTTTCACTCCGACGCCGCTATGTTCGACGCGTCACAGCTTTACCTAGTTCAAAGTGCCAGTCTCCTAGCGATAACCATAGTTAGTGAGTGACAGCTTCAGAAACGTAGGGTTATGGTCTCGCTTCTTGCTTAATGATTTGTTTTTCGACGTTCTTATCGGCTAACGGTGCGATCTTACTGGCTACAATGTGATAATGGCGTTCTCGAGACTCGCAACACGCTTCGTTTCTCAATCTGTCAGCGACTAAAGACAATGTAATCGCTCGACGTCAATCCTACGAGAAAGCAATTAAAAGAAGACCACAGAAACCTTCCGTCTAAAGATTTTCTCCATGTTTTTTTTTTTTTTTTTTTTTTTTTTTTTTTCGAGCAGCGGTTGTCGTAGTTTGTTGAGACCATTCGGGTTATTAAAACGCAAATCGGCTTGGCCTTTTGCATTCAGCCAGGGGGCGCAAGTGCATTCACAAGACGCGACCTAGAGTCACTGCATGTTCCCAGAGAAACGTAACTCCCAAGCTTCGTTCAGACCCGAGTCGCGGCGCAGCAGTCGCGATCCCCAACATGGCGCTGCCCTGTGCGGTCGAAGCGAAGCACGTGCAGTGTAGTGTTCGTTCTCGTGTGTAAGCTTTCCAATCCACGTTCCATGCCCATAGACATTTTCTCTTTCCTGTCGCTCTCAGTCACGTGGGTTCCGTATCTGGTATGTGGGACGAAAAAATAGTAATTCATTTTAACCTGGAAGATGCTATAAAATATGGGTGAGGCAAAACAAGAATGTGCGAAAATCAAGTATTTTTAGTAAACACCTTCCAGCGGCGTGGAGAGATCAAAACGGTGTTTCACCGCCTAACAGATGTGACGACATTCAAGATGGCTGCGCCCTTGTGGAAAAGGTGTATATCGACACTGGATTGTTTTTATGAAAGTTATTTCCTTCGTTCTGAGTGGTGCGTGACTTGCCCCTCGCTGTCTTGTCTCTCTCTCTCTCTCGCCTTGAAAGTCATCAAAGTCGAGTGTTAGGCTTGGCGTCTGAGGCACAGAGTTGGAAACGCAGCACCAGCGGAACCTGAGCGAGAAGACGAGCCGGCAATCTACTTCGGCAAACCAAATAAAGGGCTACTTGATACAGAAAAAAAGAAAAAAAAGTATTAGGGAAGATTAAAGGCCCGTTCACACATGCAGCGGAGCGCTACAAGCATAGCGCTAACCTCGCGCTAAGCGCGTGCTGACGGCAGCGTTCACCAGCTTTGCATGGCACCGTCGAAACTGTTGCTCATGGCTTACGATAAGTAGCTGATGGCACGTGAGGAGCGCTACATCAGCGCTTCGCTGCATGTGAGAACCGGCCTTAACGCAACTTTTGGTTGGTCCGAACTCTTCGATGCCCAGAGATTCCACTTGTGAGTACCCGCCGTAGCCGTAGTAATGCAAAAACGGTTTATATGCGCTTTTTGTTGTTTATTTTTTGGGCCGATGCAAAATAAGGTTTACTGATAACTTCAGCCACGGTCTAACCCAGCCAATAAGAGCTGTATTCTGGGATTTACTTCCGGTAAGCGGACTGAATGGAATTCGATTTTCTAAGGACATTCAGTGACTCTAACGCGACCATGTAATGTTAGCTTCGGCGTTGGCAAGACACGACCATAAAGACGGCGTTGTACAGCGTTCGATCAAACACGAGTCAGGTTCGAATGCTAGCGTCTGTGAGCTGCTTGTTCATTAGCGTAAAAAAATCTACAAAAATATACAGTGTGTGACCCTTGTGGGTCTACGGAAACGCTGAAAATGCATTACGTTTAGCCGTTTTCTTTATGTTTTATTTCGTAGCAGCTTTCAGCAACGTGAGGGAGCTCAAAAACCTCGGTATCGAAACGCGTCCTGAAGATATTCGATTTCGCTCGCAAGGGGCGATGCTTTAAACTTGAAAGCTACAGACCAAATGTTTTCATAGACCAACCTGTTTTTCCGCTTGTTTGTTCATTGCCTAGATCCTGACCCTAAGGGCCCGCTAGAAAAGACTGAAGCTGTTTCAGGCACCGATGTCTGGCGGCTTCTAGCGGCGTAGATATTGTAGGAACTCAGGTACATGAAGCCAAACAAAAAAATGCATCTGCAAAGTATTGTGAAAGATAGCTCGGTGCCGTGACGGGAAAACTGCGCTGCGCACCCGCGGATAAAAGGAGTTCTGCCTTTCTGGCTTTGAAGTGGCGAATTAATTAGCTTGGCTCGGTTCACATGGTTAGCCTTTAAATCTCCAAGTAGGAAAGATGAGTCTTAGACCAGGCGTTTTAGAAGCCGATATTTAAAATAAATGTATTCGATAGGACTGTGGTGCAATTATAGAACGCAAACAAAAAATAATATAAAAAAATCAAGAAACTGGTAAAAAAAAGAAATCTAGGAAACAAGCTTGAAACTGGAGCCCAGGTTTTATATCTCTTCCGCTTTAAAATACGTGGGATTAATATATATATATATATATATATATATATATATATATATATAAATTAATTTACAAAAAAGGACGGAAACGTTTTGTTTTTAGTTGAGGGTAGCCGCGCTATTTCTATCATGCCAATTCATACGTTGGTTTGCAATTTGGATGACCTTTTCAACGGCATTCCTAAAAGGAGAACCTGCTGCATAATGAATTATTCATATTCAAATATAAGAAAATGCATACAGGGCAGCATGTCTTTTCAGCTAGAGAAGCTAAGCGAAGCACGGACCCCAGATAATTAATAAATACGCTTAAGCATTGCAAGCGGAAATTTGAAACGGGAAATAACCCATAAAAATAGGAAATATTTTACTGACGTTTGACTATATTATATTTATTTTTTAGTTCCCGGGTACGTTCCAGGGTAGATATGAAAGCATTGAGAAGAGTGATGTCCTGTGCACGCACGCAAATGTGTTTTTCTCCGACGAGCCCTCATGCGATGAAAGTAGGTTCTGGAGCTATTCTGTAACGCCTGCTTTATTGACAGGGCAAAACCAATCTTTTGAGAGGAAGCATGGTATACATTTTTGAACCTACAAGTTATCAAAATATCACAGACACAGAAATAATATTACTATGCTTAATATTAAAATTATATCCAGCCACGTCGAGACCTCAAGAATAGAGCGAAATCGTGTGAACTGCTTGACTCTCTTGTAAAATTCCGCAAAATGTAATGAGACAACACAATCCTCCCGTGCGTTCTACGCCGCGGTGTAGAACGCACGGGCTAGTTACGCTGCAGCTAGTTACATTAAAAAAAATCAATGATAGCGCGAATATTGTGATATTTAATATTTTCTGTACTGCCTTTCCGAAAAGGCACTACAGACATTATTATACAGAAACTATAATATAACTCTACCAAAAAAATGGCTGACCGTGGCCGCATTCCTGCCCATAGGCGGATTCAGTCAAACGCGATCCAGCGAATAGGCACACAGATCAGTGACAAGGACGAACCGCGTTCTCCAGGATACGCTCTCATGATTGAGACACAGCCGAGAGGATCGTAGAACTAGCACAAGCCGATTCAGTACTGTCATGTCTCTTTCAAGATGTGCAGCGAGAAAGTTTTTATCAACTAAAAGAGGCAATTAACGTTGAAGTCCATTTTTGAAGACGCACACCAAGCTGTCGACACAGCGAGGATGTTTGATCTGGAGATCAAGGGCGGTTATACCAGAGGTTGCGCGTGCTGACGCAATGAAGCTGCTGCACGCAGGACACAAAGAAATTGTGGCCATGAAGATGACAGCCCGTAGTCACCTGTGATGGCCAGCCATCGACAAGAAAATTGAGAAGGCGGTAAACAGCTGCGCTGCCTGCCAGAAGTTCCAAACCGGTACCCAACAAGGCTTCCCTTTCAACATGGGATCACCCATCTAAGCCCTGGGGCACGATTCATCTGGACTTCGCGGGTCCCTTGGAAATGCAGATGTTCCTAGTCGTCGTAGACGCCTATACCAAGTTGCTGGAAGGGTGCTGTATGACAACGGCCATGACCGCAGGAGTTATCATAGAGCAGAGAGCTCTGTTTGCGACTTTCGGGCTACCCCGAAGGATATCCGACAACGAAACAATTTTTGTTTCAAAGAAAATTATGAATTTGTATCATAACAATGGAATACATGCACTAACCAGCGTATCATATCATCCTGACGAATGGCCAAGCTGAGGGAATGGTGTATGAACTCAAGCCAGGGCTAGCCAAAGAAAAGGTACTTTTGTCGTTGCGAATAGCAAGTCTACTCCACAAACAACACACGACCGTTTTTAACTCGACCGGGAAGACGCCCACTTCCATGATGTTTGGCCAGGAACTCGCTACCAACATCAGCCGTCCGATGCCTTCACCAGAGAGTGAAAAGAAACACTTGGATGAAAAGCTGCCCGCATCCAGAATCTTCAAGGAGGGACATGTGGTTGTCTTTAATTTCAAAGGGACTCCCACGTAGATAAACGGCAGGTTGATAAAAAAAAATAAAAAAACTGTCCGTCGCTTTTGGCTTGTTCAAACAGCTGGGGGAATTATTTGGCGACATATAAACCACATAAGAAGGTGCTCGTCTCTGTTGACTCCGCCTGCAGCCTGGGCAATTGGTGCTCACGACTGCACACCGGTTCGTCCTACAGAACAGAACATACCGCCTCAAGTAGCCACAACGAATAAAAATTCCAGCAATGGGGCTGTAGCACCTTGCATTGCCTACCCGCCGAGAATCAGACGTCTACCCGATCGTTACGGCGATTGGGTCTAAGGACGGAGGGATAATATGTACGAAGTAACCGGTGCACCAGCACGAGCCGAGAGCGCGCGCCAGCCCCCGAGCCAAAGCGTTTGACACTGCGATCTTGGAGACATTCCAGTGAACCCGCTGCCGCACAGGCCCCGTTTTTGGATCTATTAATTGAAGTGTCTGACACGCAACCTCTTCGGTTCCTCTGCGCTTTTGACGACGGTCCTTTCTTTGTCTTCGTGAGATTTATCGTGGGTTGAAAGATTTTCGCTTAGTGTGATATGAATTTGCAATGAACACTGACCAGACCTGGGAATTCTCGGAGCTTGCGCAGAGATGTTGGCTGCGCGAACTCACGAATTGCCTTGATTTTGTCTTCTAGTAGTAGGATTCCCAGGGGTGTGATGCGATGGCCAAGGGATGCTAATCTGTCCACGCCGAAGACGCATTTGGCAGGGTTGGTGACAAGGCCAAATTCCTGAAGGCGGTCGAACAAAATGCGAATGTGTTCTTCGTGTTCGTCACGTGGGGAACACGCCACCAGAAGATCATTAAGGCAGGCGAAGACAAAGGAAAGTCCTCGAGTTACTTCGTCTATAAATCTGTGCAACGTCTGAGCAGGGTTTCGCAGGCCGAAGGCCATATGGATGTACTCAAACAGTCCGACCGGTGGTAGCGACTGCTGTTTTCGCTACGTCTGCCGGCCCCACAGGAATCTGCTGATAGCCTTTCACCAAGTCAATATTTCTGTAGATGGTCGTATCACAAAGACTTTCCGGAAAGCACCGCATGCACGGCAGGGGGTAGCGATCGGGCACTGTGCAGGCATTCAGGGCTCGATAGCCGCCTCATGGTCGCCAGTCGTTGGGATCTTTCTTCGGTAACATGTGCAGAAGCGATGACCAATTGCTTCCTGGGGGTCGAATGATGCCGAGCTGAAACATATGGTCAAACTCACGACGCGTGATGTTGAAGCACTCACCGGCAAGCCGATGTGGGCTCGCGGAGACGGGTGGGCTTGTAGTCAAGATGGAATAAGGAGCTTCTTGCTTGGCAGGTAGTTGAAGGTTACTGGGTTTTGTCGGCGCTGGGTATTCCGCGAGGGCGGCCTGGTAGCCCGATGTGGCTAGAAGCGGTCGCAACGGAGACATCGCGAAGTGGGAAAGTATGCATTGGACCGATAATGATGTCGCATCGATTAGTCGTCACTCCTTGAGGTTTGCGGACAGACCAAAATGAAAGCGAAAATCTGCTCCCAAAATCGGCAGTCGAAAGTCGTCTAAGATGAAGACCCATCGAAATATTCTTCGCAGTTTGATATCAATAGTGAGGGATACCCATACGTGGCAATCGCAGAGCTGTTGACGGCACGAAGGAGAGGTTGGGGGTCCGCTGTTGGAAGCGGTCAGCGCGTGATGCTGGTAAGATATAGAGCACAGCTCCGGTGTCAATGAGGAAACGACGCCCTGCTGTCCGATCGTGCTTAAAACAAAACGGCCTGTTGTCTGGCCTTGGTTACCTTCCGCTGCTGGTGCTGGGCCTCGGCGTTCCCCGACCACGTTCAGGATTGAGCGCACTTGATAGTTCGCTCTACGAATCGGCGATGGTACCAACAGAGCTGATCAGGAGAACGCGAAGCTCGCCGGGATGCAGATCTGCGACGGAATTTACTTCTTCGCGATGATCGCGTTGATATTGGCTGGGCTTGACTGGTGTCGGCTTGACCCATGGCGGCAACGGCACTCGTGAGGCGATCAAGTTGGGCCTCGATGCTTGACGCTCGTGCTTCCCAATGCGTATAGGGTCCGGTATTGCGATGGCACTCATACTCGGCGATTAATATTCCGCGGTGCGGTCAGCAAGCACGGCTAGGCGGTCAAGAGACTTGTCATTCGCCGCAGTCAGGATCATTTGCATGCCTTGCTGGAGGTTTTGACGACAAAACCCGCGCAGGATGGACCTCTGTGCTTCGAAAGCTTGCATTCTCAGTAACTACTTCATGCCGTGAAGGGGTGGCGTCGGGCGACGGTCCCCAAGCTCTTCGACGGTGAGGGGCTGTTGGATGCGGAACCTTCCTGATAGCGTCGTCCTGGTTAGCCGTGCTGCTTTCAGCTTATCTCAGGCGCCTTCAGGTGGCGGAAAAGACAACACGCCATCTAGTTGATTTGCAATCTCGTTAGGTAGAGATGCGACGACATGTTAGTTGTGGCCATTTCCGAAGTGATGCGCTCGAGATGGAAACGGCCCTAGACCTGCGGAACCAGACTTACGGGTTCTTGGGCCAGAACGCTGGAAGTCGTAGCTCGATCGTATCGAGAGAGGAACTGGGGGCTACTGTCGCGTCTCCGTTAGATGAAGCGTGGCCGCGGTCCATGTTCGCAGTGGAGTCGGCGTCCGCGACGTGTGAGTGAGGCCGTTCGAATTCCGGGTCACCAAATATGTAGGAACGTCAGACCGCTATGGAATCGGGAATCTAACTTTTACATCACGCGCTCGCCAGAGCGTGAGGACGCGGTGTGATGCTCGCGCTCCGAGCAAAAAGTAAACGTAAATATATAAAACTTGGGAGACAGTGGCGTTTGACTCCGTTTGACTGCGTTGCGGCTGTGAGAAACCAGGATATCGCTGCTGCTTATAACGCGTACCAAGATGATTCCTTGAATTGGATTCCACGCTTCATACGAAGCACAGATGTGCCGGCGACTCGCTTTCGGTTCTCGACGCAACGCAGTCAAACGCAGTCAAACGCAACTGTCTGAACCAGGCTTAAGAGTGGAACAAGATAGCGTTTTCCGGGCCCCGTTCGCAAAGCCTTCTCGTATAAACGCGTGATCGTTGCCAGGCCGTGCAAGCGTACGTGTGTGCGTTGTCCCATAAAGCAACGCGCGCAGCCACTTGTGACGTCACACATGACGGTGCGCGCTGCATTATGGGATTCTCCGCTAAATTTTGCGGAAAAACTTCCCATAAATTTGGCGGAGAAATTTTGCTACCTGGCTTAGTGGGTAAATCCCATAATACAACGCGCGCAGCGCAAAATGTGACGCCACGTGTGACGTCACAAGTGACGTCACAAGTAGCTGCGCGCCTTGCATTATAGGATTTTTTGGTCCCACCGACGCCGACACCGACGCCACATTTTCTGCGACAGAAACTCCTAAACGCTCTTGCGTTTAAAAAATATATGTATATATATGTATATATATATAGATATATATAGATATATTTTAGTCACGCTAGCTCGGTTTATTACAAAGGGCAATTGCCGCTCTTTTATTGAGAGAGTTCAGCGAATAACAGGGCTAAACTCTCCGGGGACACCTGAGCACTGCTTGAGTTGTAAATGCGAAAGCATATAAATGTCGTTCTTCCGCTTCTTAAGTTTGTCTGGCGTGTACTGGCATGGAACGGCCACGTTTCGCTACTGCCGAGGTTGCGGCCGCCGACGATACAGATGCCTCAGGCGCCGCCATGTTCCTCGGCGCCGAGACGAGCAAAAGTGGCCGCAGCCCCCACTCCCCTGCGGCTACGACTGACACGAGAGCGGCGGTCTAGAGTGCGCTCTCATGAAGCGGCTGCAGCCACTTCATGAACACTTTCTCGAGTGCTTTGCGAAAAAGTAGACGCTCCAGATCCCTCAGAGCATTGTTGCAGTATATTAGCTGGAGTAAAATCATCGCTTTGTAGCAAGTGGTTGTTGCCGTTGGTTGCTGTCAACTAGCAAACCTGGAGCTGCACTCCCACCCCATTCCGTGAGCTCAGTCCTTGTCCCGGCACTTTATTTAAAGCCAGTGGCACACTGCTCATACATTATACAAACGACAGTCTTCAAGCACGAGCCACAGCAATATCCGTGGTTCGAATGCCGCGTGCCAAGTTTTTGCCTTAAATTCATTGCCATGCGGCATTCGAAGCACAGATCACACGGTGACACGCCTTCGAATCTGTATGCTGACTGTATTTTGTATGACGTATAAGAAATGTAACCACGGCTTAAATTAAAGGTCGGCAGAAGGAAGGAACTTTTATGTTAAAGGAACCATGAAATGAATTTCTGACATTGATAAACGGGGTTTTACTTATCGGATATCGTTTAGTGCGCACAAATAAAACTATTGCACGAGCGTAGAAAGCCTAAATCCTGCTTCTCGGTGCGAAAGTAAAAACTAAAGCGGATAATTTCGTGCGTTCTTTCCTTCGAAAATTGTCTGCTTTTTCAATGCATCCGTGGTGCCCAAACACGACGTCCGGACCCAGCTCGCGCGTTGGAGACGAGGACTCCGTCACTCGGACGTATGCGCTCGTCAGCAATTAATCCGTCGACGAATATTAGAATTCGCGTTCGTGTCTGATGACTACTGTGACGGCACTTATTATGGCGTACTTATAAAGCACGGTGGAAGCTTGGAATCATCACCTCTGGTGCCATAGCAAGTCACGACCACCTGATTTCTCATTTCGCTTTTGCTTTGAGGATTAAAGCTAAGGAAGAGAAAGTTGAAAATCGTTTCCTGGTCCCTTTAAGATAGTGAGGTAACTTTGAGGACAGAAAGAAAGACATTTATTATCTTCATCTCTGAACACTTCACAACGTTTCCGCTTTTGAGTTTAAAGGAATTGTGAGGTGATATCCGGAAGTTACTCTATTGTTCGCGCTTTTTTACGTAGAGAGGGCCAAAATATGTAATATGTGATATTTATTTCACAAAAAGACGCCCCACTATTCGTTAAATAAATTATGAACATCAGTGCGAAAGTTCATACCAAATTTTGCAAGTATGCATTGCATGTCGTGTATGTTACGTTATATCCTGGATGGTAGCGTTAAGGTCGCGGACGTTGACTTATTCCCGGTTTTAAATAAACAGGGTTGATGGTGCATACGATGATAATCGTCGAAGAATTGAGCTTGCCTCAATACCGTAAATCTTGTCATTCTTAAAATGAAGTAATTTTACTGAGACAGCAGTCAAAAGCTGAGATGGCTCTCTTTCCCTGAAGCAACGTCGGAGCTTCCGCTGTTACCAACGAGAACGGTTTGTGTTGGGCAGGTGCAATCCGAGCAGTTGGGCACTGTTTAAAATTGAATTACTTGCGCGGTGGATGATTTAAAGTTCGGATATTGTGGGGATGATATTCCTTAAACAATGGCAATATAATTTAATTGTTTTTAATTATGCATCGAACCGACATTGCGCTTATTTTGACACTGTAAATGACTACTGGCGCCTAGCACCCGTGATAAAAAAAAAAAAAAAGTTTAATTTAGAATAACTTGGAATCTTTATAATGTGCAACCTGAATATTCCTCTCGCGGTGTCTAGAAAACTACATGAAGTGTCCTGTGAATCGGAATTTCTCTCGAGCACGTAACTTCACAAAGTAAAACAACGAGGTGAGCTGCCGCAGCGGTTGGCGCGTGACGGTTTGCAGACAGGCAATGCTGTTAAAGGTCTGCCGGTCGTTCATTTATAACACTTAGCATGAAGATGAGCTCGCGCCGTAGGTAGATTGCGAACGTGCACACTCGGCGAGATTGGCTTCATAACCATGAGTCCCTGGTAAGCGAGTACAAAGATGCGGACGACTCGCTGAGCTGTCATTAACGAAATTTCTTCCGCGTTCGCTGCTTCTTTTAAACGCGTGCTGGAGTTACTAATGAGCTCAATGAGTTTGGGCGGCGCTCGGTGCCGCTCTGAGCATACCGAGTGATTTCTCTTAGGATCAGTATGCAAGGAGATCGATAACTGACGGCGGCGTGCTAAAAACGAGCCATAGTTAACTGCTGCGAAATGTACTGAAAAGTAGACGTTTTACGATGATTCCACACGTAATTTGATGAAGGAAGTTCTAAATAACAAATTAGGTTAAAATATAAGGTCCAGGAATGAAAATGCAGCGTTATCATCTAAAACGGTCTTGATTAGAGTAGTCCATTAAACTATAGGCTGATTTGACCCGACACTTGAACGTTTCAGAGCAGACAATGTATATAAGGACAAGTAATAGTACAAATAACTAGGGCTGGGCAAATGATCGATTAACCTACCGATTAATCGATTAATGCTTTAATCGCGATTAATTTTTTTAACTGGTTAATCGGTAAAATTTATACGAACCAAAAAAACCCCAAAATTAAACACTTCCATAACGCAGACGTGGACGAATACGCCTGTACGAAGGGTGACCTTTAGGTCAAATTTTAGAACAAGGTAAACTGTACAGGGGCGATATTTTTATAGCATCCGATTAAGTACAGAGGTTACACATGTCCCCGGTCATTTCAACGTAGTTCGAGTGTCTGTTTAGCGCAGTAGAGATTATTGTGAACAATGAAAGGAAGCCGCTCTTTCTAGAGAATATCAACGAACATCTTTGCCTCACGCGGCAAAAGTAATATTTAGCGAAAGGTCTCTGATACTCTTCTTAACTACATATCGAGATTAATTCATAATCTAAGTTGTACATTGCACCGTTTATCACAGATTCAGCAAAAAAAAGACGTTTTTTAAATATTTTGCAATGAAATAAACGAGACCGATTAATCGATTAATTAATCGATTAAAGGGTGGCGATTAATCGGGTTAAAACTTTTAATCGACGCCCAGCCCTACAAATAACTGTATTGTATAAAATAGAAATTTGGTAATTATTTGATGATAGTTGGGATGATTAAGACATGCAAATAAGCTGTACGAAAGTTTAATCATGCCGGGTCTTCCTTTTGACCCCACTTGGAAAGTTATCACGAACGCACTGTTTAATATAAAACGCAAGTGTGATATTTGTATGATGACTAAATCACCTTTAAGCCGGGGTCGCAGTGCTCATACACCATACAAAGGACATTCAGCAAACACGGGTCACCTCAATATCAATGGTTCGAATGCCGCGTGCAAAGTTTTCTCCTTGAACTCATTGCCATGCGGCATTCGAAGCACTGATCTCGCGGTGACACGCGCTCTGATCTGAATGCAGACTGTCATTTATTTGATGCATAAGCAGTTTTAGCCCGGGCCTGATGTCCCATGTTGGCTATCTTGACTATGAATGTCTTGTAATATCTGTGTTTTTAATTCGAAAGCATTTACCGTCTCATGGGGCAAAGCCGGCGTTGTCTGTAGCAGCAAAAAATGGCACCGAAATTCCCTTTGGCTGAGCTAAACGGCACCTTAATTCCCATTGGCTGCGACGCGTCATGTGGCTCAATAGCAAGGGCGTCACCAATGCAAAGGGGCCAGCCGAACTGCTGGCGGCATAAGATGCCACCTATGCAGGTGGCATCTTCAGTATATACTGAAGATGCCACCTGCACAGGTGGCGAAACGTCTGTACATTTTTGCTATTAATTTCTTATGTTAAGTCGGAGTAAACCTTTTTAATTCACTTTTTTGTCCCCGAAACATTTGTCCATGTAGCGGGGTATTCATATTAGCGTGGTGCAGGTTAACGAGACAAAACTTCACATTACTAGTTGCGTTACAAACATAGAATATCGCCGTTAAGACACTTCAAGCTTGCACCAGGCAGAACTTATTAAAGAACGCACGCGTGAGCTCCGGGGACAGTCTTATCGAATCCCCACCGACGTGAGCGTCGCTTTCGCGACAGTCTGGTCGTCGGTACGAGCTCAACTCGCACGCTTCAGGATGTCATGGCGTGACTTTCTCTACTGCGCACTGTCTGATCAAATGCTTCCGGACTGCCGCGCTTGCATTGTTCACTGCCGTCGTGCACCCTTCCTGAGAGCGTCGGCAGGTGTGAATGACATTTCAGGGAACAATGGTCCGCTTGCGGTCTGGACGCGGTGTTTGGCGTCGTACATAAACATAAGATAGCTTTGGTTTGCGCTGACGGTATTCAGGGAGAGAGCGCTGGCCGATTGTCTAAACGCTTTGTTGGCAGCGCGGGCGCAGCGCTTCCTTCCTTCAAATTATCAGCACCGAGGAAAAAAAAAAATTAATTTCGAAGTCTGGGATTGCGTGGAACACCGGTAATTTGTTATGCAAAGAAAGAGATTGGAGTGCTAGTTATTTCGATTAAACGGGGAGGGGAAACGGCGTCGTGCTTGAGCGTAAAAACATAGAAATGTAGAAATTAAATTACGAGACTTCAAAGCAGAAAAAAAAAGAAACAGAAAAAAAAAAGTTTAAATTGAATCGACTGAAATTGAATTTTTTTATTTCTTAACTGGTACAAAGTTTCTTGATTTTACGAGGAGAGGAAAGAGAACGTGTGCATGCATGCCTCAAGAATGTTAATAGGAACCATTATAACATGTATTAACTTTTATGTTTTCATCTCCTTGTAGGAATGCGCATACAGCTTTCGAAGTATATTGAAACGGAAGAAGACAAGGATGAAGAAATGTCTGGAAGAAAGAGGACAACGAAGGGACTTGATTAATTTTGTTGGGTGGACGATAGATGTTTACTAGATTTAATTCGCCTTTTTTTGTTGTTGTTGTTGGAAGTGCGATAGGGAACAATACCGTACGACTTTTAGGCCCTGTGACATACGAGCTAGAAGATACACCGGAACCCTGCAAATGGTCGAAGACGTCGAACTTTTCGTTATATCAAACGCAACTAAAGTTGTACCTTCAACGGGACATGTGGACACATTAAAAAGAAAGTAGAGAACCACCTCTGCGCAGAATGACTGAGAGGAAACAGAAGAAGACCGGGAATGCAGGCACGTAGCCAGGGGGGGGGGGGGGGGGGGAGGCCCCCCTCCCTTCCTGAGATTTGTAATGTTGCTGGGGCCTCCACTACCCCCTCCCCCCCCCTCCCCGAAACAAGATCCTGGCCAACGTTACTGGAGCAAGCTCAGTTTCACAACTCCGCCTGCGACGTGGGCTCAGTGGCGGTCACGAGAACTAGCAGCGCTGCAGTCAAGCCTTGCTTCCGGATTGTCTAGCCCGCCAAGCTTGAATGGCAATACTTGAGCTTGGGCGATTTGTTGATTCATACTAACACTTCACAGCGCATAGAAACAGACGCACGCAAAAATGAATTTCAAACACTCAAAGAAAGAACACTCACAATGCGCTGACTTTGATTTCTGTGGTTCATTACACTTCATTTTCATCGTCTTTTTTTTTTTGTTACTATTATACACATGTAACTAAAAAACAAGGGAGAAAAGAAAAAGAAAAGGCTCTCAACGATGCGCGAGACAGGGAAGCAAGATCCAACTGCAGTGCCGCTAGTTCTCGTGACCGCCACCTGGACCACTCGCCTCTGCAGGCGAGAATAGGGAGCTGCGAAACTGAGCTTGGGCTCCAGTAACTCTCTTTTTGAGTAACTGTCTACCTGTGCGCTGGTTCATAATGTTGCTCCAGTAACGTTGACTGGATAGATTCTGTAGTGGATAGACGATTGAATTTACTAGATTTTATACGTATTACAATATTATGTATAGGCATTGACACCGGCGTCACTTTATTTGCGCAGTTACTGGTCAGACTTAGTAGTGTAGGAAATTAATAATTACAATATAAATATAACATCGCATGTCACGTCGGCAACAAAAAAAAAAGAAAGAAAGAAAGAAACATTGAGGGACATTAATGAACTAAATCAGGAAGTTAATCTTGGCTGTCGAATGCGTTAGGTACGAACGGATTCACTTCGACTACTGCGACTGCCACGACCACTCCGTCCGCGTCTACAGGAAGCAAGGAGATAAAAAAAAAGCTAAACCCCCCCCCCCCCTCCAAAAAAAAAAAACGATTTAGAGTTTAATTGTAGAGTATTTTTAGCCCGTAAATCTGAATATCACGTTCGTTTTCCCCGAAGATGTAACTAAGCGCCAGAAAACCCGAAAAGAATCCGACCAGTCGTCCGTCACGTCATCCTAGGTTCATTCGGCCTCCAAGCGCGCGTCACTCGTATGGGCAGCGCGTGCGATTGCATGCTTGCCAGGTATATTCTTTCGCACTGACACCATTCGTGACGCCTTTTTATTTTTCCTTTTTTTTTTTAAAAAATAGCAACAGTGTGCATTCACAGCTTTGATAGGCGCTGAAGATGCGCGAGAGCAGAGATCCCGAAAACTCCTAATATGATGTCACGCTCCGGAAAGGAGAGGCTCCAGCGGTACTTTGAAAATGACTTTCTGCAGCCTCCGTGCATCGAATTGAAAAGTAATCTCGGTATTCGGGATCCAGGAAGCTAAATGAAGATGATTTTATCTTCCCAAAATACAGAACCGCTTCAGTTTCACTTTACCTGCACCACTCCTAAATTGTCTCGTTTAATTTCTGGCTCAGTTTCTACGCTAGTCTGCTTTAAAGTTATCAGACACTAGGACTATTCAAAACCTCATTCAAGGTCATTTTGTACAAAATAGGTTCACCTTCTGTAATTTTTATGACGTCAGATAGAGTCCCTAATACGAGGAGAGGTCACATGTGACGTGGAATACTTCTATGACCGGTAATGTGCACACACTTTTGGAAAACCGCAGCAACTCCGTCGTAGTGTACACGTCGTACTGGTCCCAGTGTACACAAAACACACACACGGGGTCCGCCGCGAAACTTCGACAACAGGGAGTTTTCGTAGATGGTTTTCACCCTCCCACAGCGCTCTCCGCAACCCGCTACGGTACCCGGAACTCTACAGTCAAGGCCATCGGCGCGCAGGAGCAGTGGCGACTTTTTCGTTGCAAAGGGCTTAGCGGTAAGGAAAACGCGGGTGAAAAGAGCTTTCTGGCCGCCGCGATTTTGTGACTCGAGTGACCCCTATCAGCCAAAAATTTCTGCTACCTGCCTGAGCTGTGGAAACCCGGTAAGCGCGGCTCCCCACCTGCATTGTGCATTCAGAGTTCATTGGCTTTCCTTTAAATTTTTTTACTTTATTTGCCTGTTCAGGATGCTTGCGTGTTTTGGGTTATCTTCCACTGCGAAAACCAGGGAATACCAGGGCCAGGGCTTGTAGCCTACTTGACCTTCCCAAGAAACGAGCCAAGAGAAATAACATCATGCAGCCCGCGACGCGGGCCGTTCGACGTTCTTCGAGGATTATTTCCGTTGAGATAATACCCGAAAAGCCTTCCCGGCTATGTTAACGGTCTTGGCGAGAAGTATCTGTTAAGGTCCGTGGTATGGGAACTGAATAGACACGTTGGTTCATTTGCTTTTGTGCTGTGTAAAAAAGCATCACTCTTCAAAACGTACCCCAAGACAAGCCGTATTCCGCCCGATCGTCGTGAAGTGACTACCGTCGACACTGTATTTTGGATATGTTGTGTTATCTGAGAGTTTTCTCAAATCCTGTTTGGATAACGCGGCACCGTGTAGTACGTACAATATATGTTCGATTGATGAGATTCGTTGAATTTCATGTTGTGAGCGGGGAATGCCCATACAGTTCGGCTATCCTGTGGTGTGGTTAAATATTTTAGGCAGTTAAGACCTTAGAAGGTTGACACGGCTGAGTTTACGGTGCGTTAAAAAGATCAACATAAGGTGAAACAAACATTCTAGTTGGATTTCTTCTGTCGCGCACGGACTTGGCAAAAATAGCTTTCATTTGTTTGTTTTTGTTCCCAAAAATAATGCAATGCTTTCTTAAAAGCTCCGAGAAATTCTCTTTGCTATAGAACACAAAACAAAAAATAAAGCGAGGCAATCTTGCCGTCACCAGCGTCCGGAATTGCGCCTACGCAGGCTGCCGCAGCCTACTGACGAGAAAACCCACAGCCCAGCGCAGCCAGGTAAAACTGACGTACACTGCCAAAACCAGGGACGCGCGCTGTAAATCGCTTCGTTCGAGACAGCCGCTGGAAAGGCCTATAACGGGCCATAAAAATGTGTGAAACTTTGCATCCTTCAGAGAGAGCCCTAAAACCAGTCCTCACCAGTACAATGCCTGGAAGACGTCTCCGATTGCTGCCTTTAGTGTCCTATACCGCAGATACATCAAAAGTGGTCCCAAAATGGAAACAATTGACTTCACAGAAGCCGGAATGCCACGCTGTCGGACGTCGCGATCCTGGTGGTTGTAGCTAGATGTTTCCGCAAAGAGGACGAGCGAGCACGAGTGTCGCTGCCATCGCAGCGCTCCAACTTCTGACTGCCGAAGCATCCGTGGACTTCAGAGCTGGAGAGCGACCTGAAGCAAAACAGATGTTTTCCACATCCGCCACCGCTGCAATGTGACACCACCAGGATCGCGGCCGGCGACAACATGACACTTTTGTTACGTCATCAGGCGGAAATGAAGGAACGCGGGTTTTTTGTTGGGCGCGGTAGAAGCTCCATTTCGAGACGGGTTCCAGGCTCCCTAGTACCGGTAATATCTAAAGCTTTATAATACGCATGGAGCATGATGAGCAACAGAGTTGCGATGTTCGAAGTCACGAACTCTCACAGAGCGCTCGTGCCGCCAAGGGTGTGCTACCACCGAGAAAACCGCCCCTGCTAGCTTGAAGCCGAGGTTATGACGTTACCTCAAGCGCGAATCTGTCTTTCCTTCAGGGCCGTGAAGCTTTACCAACGCAACGCACGATCAGAGTGCCAAGAGTACCACTCCACTTGTACGATGACTTTCCTTCGATCCGAGCATGCTGAAGTTCATCTCCACCGCCACGTTTATCGGATTATCACGAAATAGGGACCGTCAAGAAATTCACAGGCCCGTACAGCCATCGGCGCATAATAAGTCGGTTGAAACTGCTTGGATATTTTTTTTCTTTTGCGATCAAATTTTCTGCTATTATTCGACTTCTTGCGTCGCTCATGACGAGGACATGTTGCACGTACGACCGAATCGGACGTGATTGCTATGACGAGAATTAGAGGTATGCATTAAACTTAGCCTCGTGGAATTGTTTGATTATTACTTGTTCATTTATTAGGAATGTCCACCAACAGCGCCATGCCATTCCGGTGGTGCATCGCGACACACAACGTTTACGTAACCTATAGAGTAGGAAGCAGACATTTTGCGTAACAAACATAGCAAATAAAAATAAATAAAAAAGTCATTTGTTTGTCATTTTTTTAGAATTCTTTACCGCAAACGTTTTTCACTTCAAACGAAAGTGGTTAATACAGTGAACTGAGTAAAAAAGAATAGCCAATTTTTCTTTAAAAACACAACAACAAAGTATTCATTCCGACTTAGAGCGGAGTTTTGAAAGCGGTGCTCTTTGGAAATTTGGTGATGGAGATTAGTGCTTAGAGTGTTACCATCTACCTTAGTGCAACACATGACTGCTTCCCACATGTAATACTTTTAGTGAAAACCTCCCAAAATCTCAAAAAGCAAAAAAAAAACAAAAAAAAACAGAGGATTTTCGTGCTTCTTGCATCCCGCATAGTATACAACACGAAATTCCTCTTCGCGTCTTCGTATCACGACCGCGTCATAAACCAGAATTGCGGGATTAAAGAAGTAACGAAAGACAACGGACATATCACATAAAAATGCATGCTTAGTTTGGTTGCGAAAGCACCAAAATCAAGGTGCTATCAAAAAGTTCAGAGATCGATTTTCTGGCGTAAAAAGCGAGGACAGCACGATTATGGGCTCTCAGAAGTCGAAGGCTAAGATTTTTGAGCCTCATTATGCGAGATCGCCGTTTTTTGAACAGTTACCACTGGGCTACACGAGTTTATGTGATTACGTGCTCGAGTGCAATGGCAATTTCACCAATGGCTGCAACCCAGAGCGAGAACAAACAACGATTCTGCGTCAAACTCGGCAATTCTAAAACAGAAAAATTTTAAATGATTCAAAATGCTTATGTGAAAAAACAAAAAAAAAAAAGTTGTAAATTGTAGTGTTTTTAGCGGTTTTTTCGCTTTGAGCTTGGCCGAACATGGCTGGAAGACGAAGAGAAGTTGGGCAACTTTTTCCGAACTCTCTTCGTTTTTTAGTAACGCTCTGCCATTATTCAAGTGCTAGGGCCACTCAAAACACTTCGCACGATTTAAGGCTTTCTGACACAAGCCTGCTGATTCATTTTAAAGGTCTCTGTTTTAAATTTGCCGAGTTGGACACAGAATTGATGATCCCTCTCACTCTGGTTTACAGTCTATGGGAAAAGCGCCATTGCGCTCCAGCACGCCATTACGAAAATAATCAAGGAGCTTCAATAGAGTTTCTAATGCATTCTTATATAGTACATTAACATTTAATTTAAATTCATTGATAATTTCTGTAACGGCGTTGTCACAGAAACTCGTGTAGCGCAGCTCCAAATGTTCACAGGACGACGCCTTTGGCACAATGAAACACGAAGGTGCCTGCCTTCGACTGCTGCGCGCGCATTTTGTAGCATTTTTAAGCTGCAAAATTAGTCTCGGAACTTTTTGATTGCACCTAGCATCTCCATCTGACCCAGAAGCTAGTTTAACTCAAAAAGTAACAACGCACTAAGGACTTCTCTATTAAAGAGACGAAGCATGCGTTTTTGTTTGTTTTTCACCAGTACTAATTAGAAAAACTACGTGCTTTGGAGCTATTTAAGTAAGTGTCTCTAGCTAAGCTTTTAGTAAACAAAAATGGAAGGCTTAGACATTGAGTGAAATAAAAAATCTTAACTTCAAATTTTATTAGTGGAATACCAGCAAGATGTGGAAGAGGTGAACTCGACGCCATAAATTCAGTGCAGTCTGAATTCTCGTCCCTCTCTTCTTCATTTGTTTCTAGTAGCACTCAAAGATGCTCCGTGAAATCCTGCGAATTGTACGAAATATGTGTGAAATTCTCTAAACGTGTATGGACAAACTGAGCTACGAGCGGCAATGCGGAGAACAAGTCGTCTGCGTCTTGCCCAGGATTTGCGTCTTGCCCAGGACGTTCCTGACGTCACTGCGGTGACGTCAGAAAGATGCCGAGCTCTGATTGGCTTTCATTGAAGGAAAGTGGATAGACCTCATGGCAGCTTGCTTTGAATTCTACCCACTATTCTTCATTCAGAACCAATCAGAGCTTGGCGTGTTTCTGACGACACCCCAACCCCTGCAAAAGAAGCAGACGAACTTGCGCTCGGTATATGTTATCGACAGTAGCGTTACGCTAAAGGGTCGTGTTCGTTTCCCGAGTCATCGCTGTTTTATTGGCACTGAAAGACCTGGTTACCACACTTCAGTGTATTGGCGGAATGTAATCTGTATTCTGACGATTTTTCAGCTCGTAAATATTGGGCAACTTCAAAGGAGCTTAAAGGGAAGATAGGACACTTCCGCATTTGAAAAAAAAAAAAAAAAAAAAAACCTGAATTGCGTTTATTTGGCTTCTAGAATAACAGATATCACAAGAATGTTTCAATGCGACGCGCCGGAGAGCCATAAGAGCAATTTCAAAATAGGGCTGAAGCCCCGCCTCCCTAGCCTTAAGCAGCCAAAAGATCCCTAGATGACGTCACGTACAGTGGCTGTCTTTTGCATTTTCTCGCGTTTAATAATGCTTGCGGAGCAAATGGTTTGGGTATTCGGGTTCACGGGGTAAGAATACACTAGAATGCACTTCTAACTCATATTTTCCAAGAACCTCCGTAGGTTCCCTTTAAGCCGTCCGTTCTACGACATAGCCGCTGACGTGGCGTACGGTTACCGGTGCTCCTTTTAAAGGCAGAACTTTTTTTTTGTATACTTTAAATCCTGTACAAAATGAAAAAAAAAAAAAAAAAACTGTGAGGGCAACTATACTTAAAAAGAAAACAATAATTTCGCTGCTTATGTTAAGCACTACGAGTTTCTGAGACCAAACACTGCTTAAATCTTCTTCAAAATCTGGATGAACTCTATGTACACAAACTCCGCTAAACGAATAAGAAGAAGGCTTTACTTTGTGTTTTCATTTTCCGGTATTTAAAATTTTTGAAGGTCTCTACCATTTTGTTTCTGTCACTTGGTAAAGGTAACAGGTAAAATTAACCTGTTCTGTTTTGTGCTTGAAACATCACCGCCTATTTCGCTCGACGGCTTTTCTTTAGGCCTAACTTGCCGGGAAGCGCGGTCCAAGCAAAATCGATCCCATTCACTCGAAGGTTGAACCACGACCGAGTCCAGCAGTCTTACGAAATGTCTCTAAGCCTGTCCAGACTTCAGGCGCGTCCCACTTAGACGCAATTTCCCCGGATGCAACCTTAAGAGTGACACAGTGTTTCAATCAGAGCAAAGGTATACTGCCTCGCAGCCACCTGAGGGAACTTCTGGAGCACGTAAGATACAAAAGAAAATGTTAGCCATCCTATATTAGAAATAAAAAAAAAAACGAAAATAAACGAAAGAGAGTGAGAGAGGAGAGAGGGAGAGAGAAAGAGAATGGGAGGGGGGAGAGAAAAAGACGTGAAAATGAAACAAAGAATATTCTCAAACTAAATAAAGAGTTAGTTCTCTGAAGGGACCATTCTTTTTACCCTCCCAATTTCTCGGCCTTGTTTTTTCGCGTGCTATTCCATTCGACTGCTTTTCCGCTTCATTGGTAGAGAAATACGCCATGCTGTCTTTCTTTGTGTCTTTATTACATTTTTTTGCTGTGTCATCTCTTTGGTTTCGAGGAGATGTTTAGGCCTTGAGTGTCCCGGTTCTCTGTGGAGTTTCTCTACATCTCTACTTCTTGTTTCTGATTTCTTTCCCGAGCGTGCGCTGTGTGCGCACGCACGAAGAGAATGGCCTTGGGCTCCCGCTGATTCTCCCCGTTGTTTTCGTCTTTATCAGCCCCTGTTTTTGTGGATTTTTTTTTCTTCCTTTTTTTCGACTTTCGCAGGAATAAGAATGATCGTTTAATTAAAGTCGCGACGTCTCCCCGACACGACTACTTAACAAGAGTTCACAGCCCGGGAAGTGGGCTTATTTTAGACGAGCACCCCGTATTTCTTTATAGAACAGCGACGGCAACAAGCTGTAATTCTTTAGCGCGGCGGGCGTTACTTTCCCGGGCAGCCAGGGGTGCTTCCTCGCGTTAAAAAAAGAGGGTTGATGCTCGAAGAGCGAAGTTGTAGCGTTTGCCTTTTTCAATGCATAGCATTGAAAACGCGGGCGTATTTGTCAATAGGGCGTTGGCCATATAAACGATTTCAGGTAACTGTGCATGGGCACCGCCGTAACCGAAGATTTTATGTCCGAGGCATATAGCCTGAGTGACGTCACTTTTGGACGTGGCACCGTAACGTCATTCCAAAGGTGCTCTAAATGCATAGGGGTTATAGATCTCCTGTGACGTTACCGTGACACGTACAACCGTGTCGCCATGTGACACGGTGACGTCAAGTGACGCTCATGACACGGGGAGGTTATTTGGGACTGCGTCTTCACGCGACAGCATGGCGACACCTTACATGGTGACGTCACGGCTGACGTGACGGGACCTGACGTCACGTCAGGTGGTTGTATGACGTCACGCTACACATTAGTTTGACACTGCGACGTCAGGTGACACTGCGAGATCAGGTCACACCATGATATTACATTGTGATGCAACGTCGCACCATGACCTCACGTTACGTCATCACCCTCGCAATATAACCTCCGGTGGCCTTTTTACTGTTCCGAAGATGGAGTACCGTAAAGAGGCCCTATCAATGCTATACATAGAGACAGTCGTTCTTTTTTTTTTTTATTGTAAGCGCCAACGCCAAACATCGGACTGTATATATTCAGACTGGTTCAGAAAGAGAAGAAAATAGATGGTGCTATAGAGAATTTGACAGCTTTGAAATGGCGCCTTCTACTCCAATCAAACTGGTTCACCGACAGTGGAAAATGCATCGATAAACCAAAACGACACGTCATGGTACGTCATCTGTCTTCGGAATCACCATGCGGCAATGGGAGTGTCATTTACGCTGCCATATTTTAGTTCCTGCTATTTCTTGCTTCTTTGTTTCATTAAAATTTGCGCAGTATTATATATAAAATAAATCTGGAAGAACAAAAAAGGTGTTCGTTGTTGATGTATTACTGTATACATGAAGTGTATTACTCGATAAAACTTAACATGTATGAGTTTTAGGAGTCACGCGACAGATGATCAGACACCGATACGCTCTAAGAAAGTCTTGTCGTAACTGAACTCTTGGGATTTTTTGGCTTGTCCTAATTTTGCACAGTAAAACGTTCCGTTAAGGACCCCCTAAATGGGTTCTTTGTGAAAAACTTATAAGGGTTTTTTCTAAGCTCTTCTTTATATATATATATATACAACACGGGCACTTCACACCATCGTACGTGGTCTCCGAGGAGGATATGAACGAATATGTGCAGATGAATGAACAGTACTTAATCCAATGAATCAAAGTTTCCAGGAACCCGCCGAAAGCCAAAAATTGGCGGAGCCAGGATTTGAACTCTGGGCCTCCCAGAGTTCAAATCCTGGCTCCGCCAATTTTTGGCTTTCGGCGGGTTCCTGGAAACTTTGATTCTTTGATTCATTGGATTAAGTACGGTTCATTCATCTGCAGATATTCGTTCATATATATATATATATATATATATATATATATATATATATATATACCAAAGAGTTCTTTATTGCCCAGTTGCCTTTCTAGTGCGCCAGGGGCGTCGAAGAACCTTTCAAGAAGGTATTTTTTGTTTTGAGTTTACACCTATAAAAACCTAAGTTCTACCGTAGTAATTTGTACACATGCTCACAGGTTAACTTAATTGGATTAATCGTGCATTGCTGGCTTTGTATTGCACTTACATATTTCAGTGTGCGCGAGAAAGATCTGCACCACCTCAAACTCTGCTATTCAGTTTACGGAAACGGACCCCATATACCTTTCACTCAGTGTTGGCGGTAACACGTTACAAGTGACGGCGTTACCGGTGAGTTAGTAACGCACCCGTTACTTTTTCAAAAGGTAACGGGTAACGTACTTACGATACTTATTTCGAGTAACCTGTAACGTAGTTACGCTATTCGTTATTTGTTCTACCAAATACTAAACAAAGATTACACTTCAATGTTTTTCGTGTTTTTAGACACCAAGACATGTAAATTTTATAGTTTTTGTGTCTTTCTTCACCTTTCTTCTCATGAGTATTTAGGTGAAACCGTAAAAAGATAAAGTAGTTATGTTCACTTTCTGTATGAAAGTACTGTTTCTTGGAATATGGCGCTTATCCATACTTGTTCCGTCAAAACAGTGAGTCGTGTCAGTTCATACTTAAAAAAGTAACGCAAAAGTAACTGGTATTATTTTTTATCGGTAACGCTAACGCGTTCCTCTTGACTTGTAGTAAAGTAAGCGCTTTTTCGTTCTACTGTCCTTTTCTCTTCCGCCGACTTTTTGTGCGCTGTTTAATATTAGTAACTCTTGATTTGAGGTAACGTAGGACGGTATGCCGTTACTTCTATTCTTGTAAGTAACGAGTAACTTATTTCATTACTTTTTTTTTTCGGTGACGCCTACAACACTGCCACTCAAAGGTTCGAAAAAGAATAAAAAGTGGGAATCCATTAACGTTGTCGGATGCCTCACATTTGCGTATTTTATAAGCTTCCTATCTCCAACGAGCTGCCTATCTCAGGCTTTTGATCTTCTCCCTCGTTCTTTTTGCTCTATCTCGCGCGCAGGCGCATTCACTGGTACTGAGCATTGTACGGCCAAATATCATTTTAACGCGTTTTCTTTTTTTTTTTTTAATTCTGCGTTGAATTTTATGCGTCCCTGAAGGCACGCCGCTGCAGTGACTGGGGGCGATATTTGTGGGTGCTGTCTAAAGCGCATGCTCAGAACGAGCCCCCATTAATAGGCTGCTAATACCCTTGTTACACGGGCACACTAAACTGCGGTTACGCTAAGCCACAGTTAGCGCACAATACTTGCCGACAACATTATGCGGCTATGCAGTCAAAGCTATGGGCGAACGTGCGCTTGAGCATCTTGAGCACCCATCAAAGCAGTGCACGCGCTCTCTTCACTTTTTTTGAAATAGTTGTCCGAGGGTATAGTGCGGCATCTGTGCTGCCATGTAACCGCAGTTAAAGCTGAGTTAACCGCGGTTAAGTGTCCCCGTGTAACAGGGGTATAAGACCGACCATTTTGATGGTGTGGAATGCACGGTGCAAAAGAACCCTGGAAGCTAGCCATCAGCACGCGCTCAGCAGTCGCGCACACAGCTATGGCCACCAGTGAATACTTCCTGTTATGCGAATCTGGTTTCTGTGTGCACGAGCAGTGCCCCCACTCGGTGTGGGAACTGCGCGTTTGCCGACGCCTCGTAGGAGGCTAACGCGGGCTTATTTGTAATCAGGGCGTCAGCCCTTATTAGCCCCGAGAAGTTCGCGTGGCGCCCCCTTACGGCGAGCCGGGGTGACGTCACGGCGAGGAGAGAATTTTTCTCCGACTCGCCCCGCTCGCCCTGTGGAGGCTGTGACGACGCTAGCTGTCGGCGCGCTCGTTTCTATTCAATTTTTTTGGCGTGTTTTTCGTGGTAAGTGTAAATTTTTATTTGTGCCTTTATTGAGGCATGGCCTCTAGCTACAGACGAAACTTCAACCAACATTTTAAGCACGGTTGACACGGCAGGCAACGCATGAATCACAGCTGGTATATGAAAATAAAGAAATATGGCCACAATTGCAGGAGCATCACTATAGATTTACATCTCGCACAATGAATGCTGCTGATGGTCTGAATGAATTGGCAAGTTATGTATACTAGTTTTTTTTCTATCTCTGTTTTTAAACAATATCGCCGAACCAAAAAAGCTGCATGATGCTCGAGCAACATGCTAAATACAGTCTGGGCCATGGGGAGAGAATCACAAGTTAGACAGCCCAAGTGCAGGGGCAAAGTAAAAAAAAAAAACAAGGAACATTTATCATATAATTGCTCGCATTTGACCTTCGCTGGATTGGGATAGTATTGCAATGGACTTCACGGGTGGTATCTATGGACTTGTTTATATCAGCCCTCAAGTAATGAATAACAAACGTAAGCGAAGGTGTCTAGCTCATTATTAGCCCATTAAGCCCTAAAATTGAGATTTTACTTAAATAGAATTTTCCTGAAGCTAAAATACCAGAAGCTTTTCTCACGCAGACTGTCGCCCTTCACAGGTTCCACATTTTCTGCTACTAGTGCTGCATCTACCACTGGACAGACGTTCGAATGCTTGCTTTTACTCCTGTTTTTCTCTGTTGTCAGAGAGTCCAGCTGCAGGAAGTTTGGTGGCTGAGGAAGCTTTTGGGGACCTGAAGCAGTGCCTCTTTTAATTGGGTATGACAATTCAGACTAAACGGTGTATTTTCTGAATACCCAAGGCTGGAATAAAGAATGTCAGGAAAAAGTATAAACATTCCAAATTACGGCACTATTGATGTGCATATTTTGGGCAGTTCAATAGATATCATACATGCAACTGGGGACAAGTCGGCCGTTTTTGCTGCTACCATACAAACTAATTTCCAGTAATTGTGCATCTTCTAGGAAATATGCCTGCATACGTGTATAAACTATATATTTAATTTACGAAGAAGCTACATTTATGTAAAACAACCCTGTTCCACGAGCACTTCAAAGATAATCAGACACAGGGCCTTTAAAACATCTGCGAACCAGCGCATGCAGAGTGGCAGCGCAGAGTCGGGGTCACGAGCTAATTTGCCGACCACTCAAAGGCCCATGTTACAAATGCCACTTCAAACGCCTTGAAAGCGGGACGTAATATCGTCCTAAATCATGAACATGCAAGGAACAGAATTCCAGCGTCTGAAACACTTGCGCCACCGCTTCACCGACCCCTCGCAAGATTGCCTTGTGTCGTGTGGACGGACGGAGAGGTTCATCGGCGGAATTGCCTCCGCCGATAGCTTTCGGGATTTGTAACCCAATTTTAAAGGTAAAAGGGACGAGCAGGCTTATAAAATGTACGGAAGCACGTCAATATCGGCCCAACTCAACGTTTTGTACACCGAGTAAACGAAGTCCAGCTCCTCGAAGGGCTTGCGGCACACCGCCAGACCAGAAAACTGGTGCTGGGAAGCGAGCCGATGCGAGATCGCGGAGCGGAGTCCTCCTCCTGACGTCACGGTACACCTCACCCAATCAGTGCGCGGCGACCGCAGCGACGCTTGTGTTCGCTCTCGGGGATAATAGATGCTTTCAGGCAACTGTGCCTGGGTGCCGCCATAACCAACCTTCAGTTTTTGTTTCCTCTTATTCCGTTCGCTTCACTTCATCGTTGACACAGCAGGACAGGTTATTGCCACCTTCGGTGCTACTCTGTCCTTCTTCCTATGGACACTTCCAGTGCGCCAGATTGAGCCGCCATAGCCGACCCAGAGCCGTATATGTAGAGAGTTTGGCCATTAGTTGGGAAGTATAGGAGACAAATGAGGAAGCGCCATTGGCCGAAACGGGCTGGGCGTGCTCTAAGGCATCTTAAGAAATTCATATGTTACCAACCAGAAGCCGGAAATAATACCCTGGCGGTGGTCGCGAAAAACAATCCTGATAAGTGCATCGGAGTAACTCTCGGTGACTGAAAATATGGTACACGTGATGTTTCAATCACGCTCATCTAAAATGATGGTGGAAGAGTGCGACTAGCGGACCGATCGACATAATCCTTACGCCAAGCACCGAAGGCCGGGAATCTGTCGTCCGAGCGGTCACACTCTGTCCTAGCAAAACAGAGTTGAGCGGCGCATTTGTTTCTTACATCTTTCTGCATGATCATGATCGTAACATCACGTGCACCCATTTTCAACCACGAAGAGTTACTACACTTTACTCTTACGCGCTTCTTAAAACCATATACGAACATATACCTTTGATCAGAATTGTTTCTCGCTACCACCGCTAGGGGATTCCTTTCGTCTTCTGGTTGGTCCAGAGTTCCTGTATAGGCTCCCTACGGGAGCCAAAGTTGCGCGTTTGATTTCACGTGCCGCGTGCCGCCCTCGCCGCTATTCGCCGAGATCCGATCACGTGAGGAGCCGTATCAAGTGTCGTGCAGCAAAGTGTCGTGCAGCAATCTTCCCTATAGGGAGAATAGACCCTTTCCGAAATTCAGTGCCATCTGGTGGTTCGTAAAGCAGTTTAGGTTTTGCCATATCAATGGCGGAAATGCACTTGTATCGGCACCGTCACTTTTGCAAGTCAACGGCACGCGAGGAATTCTTCAGTGTCAGTTCTTTCTCGACCACTTCCAGTTCGATGGTGATCAAGAACCTGCATTCAGAACAAAGCTCCGACCAACTCAGATGCCTGGGGAAAATTCTATACACCAAAATGCTTTAAAGCCGACTGTGTGCCGCCCGCAGATTGACTAAATCTGAGTTATTAGAGATAAACGCTTACGTAGTTCTTGTGTTTCATTCCTACGTCACGTCGTACTGACACCCCCGAATGTACAGGCCTCGCATCATCCGCTTAGAAGCATCTTAAAAGTCTTCCTTTATGAGTCACTAGAAGGCCGCCATTGGTATGGCACAGATGCCTTTCCACAGATGATGATAGCGATCAAAGTGGCCAGACTGAATTTTGGAAAGGGTCTATTCACTGGCGGCCATACCTGTGTGCGCGAATGGTGAGCGCGTGCTGATGGCGAGCTTCCACAGTTCTTTTGCAACGTGCATCCCGCACCATCAAGAGGGCCGGTCTTAGCAGCCTCTTGCTGTGAACTCGTTCTGAGCATGCGCTCTAAACAACACCCACAAATATGGCGTCCAGTGAATGCTCCCTATACAGGAGCTCTAGGTTGGTCAAGAGAGCGTGCCAAGCCCTTTCCCAGTCTCGTGCGCGCCCTGGCTCCGCCCGCGCCTCCCAGTGACCGAACTCTCTGTATGCACGGCTCTGAGCCGACCTTCTCTTGTCTAACCGATCATTCACACTCGAAGCGGATTCGCGTTCGCAAAGCGGTTACGAATGCGGTTGTATAGAGATCCAGTACAATTGCACGCGCACTCGATGACATCAAGTGCGTGTGCAATTGTACGGGATCTTTATACAACCGCGTTCGCAACCGCTTTGCCAACGCGGTTCCGCTTCCAGTGTGAATGAGCGGTTAGAGAGACGCCGAGCCACTGAAGCGGACGTTGACGAGTCTCCACGAGGGCCTATGCTGGGGAGAAGGACACACTTAAAACGGCAATACCCTGTCCTGCTGTGGTAATGATGAAGTGGGGCGAACGGAACAAGATGGAACAAAACTGAAGGTCGGTTATGGCGGCGCCCATGCACAGCTGCCTGGAAGCGTCTATAGCACTGGCCTTTGTGGAGGCTCGTCAACACCTTCTTCAGCGGCTCGGCATCTCGGTAAGAAGAGAGAAGGTCGGCAATGGAGGCTCAATCTGTCACCTGTTTAAAGGAGCGGTGCAACGATATTCAATTGGAATCTTTTTCACTTGACACGAGCTTACTGGCACACCTGGGATTCAAGGATACTCACACGCAACGCCACTGGCCAAGAAACTCCTTTGTTGCGGTGTAATTCCAAGGACAAAAGCGATCATTTTCATTCAGTCTCTCCTTTGCAAAATTTGATGACGTAACTCGGGGATCGCAGTACACCCAAGTGACGATATTTGAATGCGGTTCATAGATTGGACCCGAGTATTGCGTGGGCACTCGACTTGGGCTCGTGATAATTGCTAGCTCGAGAAGCATTCGGGTTGTGACCCGTGTCCAATTGCTGCAACGACGACAACAGCCGAGCCATAACAATGCCTGGAACTCAGCGCGTGTCCTGCGCTTTGCCAACCCCAGCGCGTGGCTATGATCAACACTGGCGGCATAGAATCGGCTCCAGATCACGTGGCCGCTTGTTCTCGCTGCGAGTTGAGGGGGTGAACGCTGCTCGTTTTTCTTTAATTTTTTTCTGGGACTTCTATTGCGTGGGGTGAAAAACGAACGCGTGTTTCATAGGTCATTAACGTT
Organism: Ixodes scapularis; assembly: GCF_016920785.2. NCBI lineage: Eukaryota > Metazoa > Arthropoda > Arachnida > Ixodida > Ixodidae > Ixodes > Ixodes scapularis. The sequence goes on along the minus strand of NW_024609835.1, from coordinate 55,831,215 downwards.
AGGGATCCGTTTTAAGCGGTATTTGCACAAAGTACAAAAATTGTTGCATCGCTCCTTTAAAGCGTCTATAGCTAGAGAATAGTTTCCTGCTCACCGCTGTGGAACCATGTTTGAGCACTCATTGTACCGAAATATTAACACGGTTATTTTTTAATTAATTTTTTTAGCTTCCAGTCTAGAAAAATAAGAAGTCGTCATAAGACTAGCATAATTGGCATAGCATTAGCTTTACAAAAGATCCTTAAGGTATACGACGACTCTAATTTATCTTAAAGGGCCGATGCAACGATTTCTGTATTTTGCGCAAATACCGCTTAGAACAGATCCCTGAAATTAATGACCTGAGAGATACCCGTTCGTTTTTCACCACACGCAATCGAAGTCGCAGGAAAAAATTAAGAAAAACGAGCAGAGTTCACCCCCTCAACTCGCAGCCAGAACAAGCGGCCACGTTATCTGGAGCCGATTATACGGCGCCAATGTTGATCATAGCCTCGCGCTGGGGTTGGCAAGGCAAAGGAAACGCGCTGAGTTTTAGACATTGTTATGGTTCGGTTGTTGTCGTCGTTGCAGCGATTGGACACGGGATACTACCCGAATGCTTCTCGAGCTATCGATTATCACGAGCCCAAATCGAGTTTCCACGGAATGCTCGGGTCCAATCTATGAGCCGCATTCAAATATCGTCACTGGGCGGTACTGCTACCGCCGAGCTACGTCATCAGGTTTTGCGAAGGAGAGATTGAATGAAAACACTCGGTTTTGTCCTCGAAATTACAGCGCAACAAAGAAGTTTCTTGGTCAGTGTCGTTGCGTGCGAGTATCCTTGAGTCCCACTACTGCCAGTACGCTCGTGTAAAGTGAAAAACGTTCCAATCGAATATCGTTGCACCGCCCCTTTAAGAATAAAAGGATCCTGAGGGTATACAACGACTTTAATTTATCTTAAAAATAAGTAACTGTAAGCATACCAGGATGAAAGTAACGACCTCTATAGATGCGTTTAAAAGACTACTAACGATAGTTAGTTGGCGAGTCGACCCGCACAACGGTTGCCTGGCTCAGCCGTCCCAGGTATCATAAACTTGCAAATGATTGCGGTAGTTTAGAACTTTTGAACTTTAGAACTTCCAAGGGTGACACACCCTTGGAAGTTTAGGCAAACTCGAACACCAGGTTAAGCAGACGCTTGCTTTATGCTACACTTAGGTGAATAAACAAGATTCTTCGAATACAATGCGCCCTTTTTTGTTAGGAAACAAACTTAATGGCGCCATTTATTGGGAAGCCCCGGCAAACTTCCGGTTCACGTATATTTCCTAATTTTTTTACTCATCGTTATTTTATGTAAAGGGTGAATTAAGTCTGGCAGTGCTTTAAGTGCCATTTCCAGAAGATAGCGTGTATATTTGATTTCTAAAATAGTGCGAAACCCGCCGTCTAGTTCAGAACCGGAACTGGTTGGGGGCTATTGGCACACTGGCGCCGCCACGTTTCAACTGACGCGAGAAAGAGCTAACATTAATGAAGTCGATCGCGCATGGTGCTATTATTTGTGAATATCATGGCACCCTTCCAAATCGCTTCCCTTGTGTAGTAGTGACGTTGATAAATTTAAACAGAGCCCATTCAAACGCGGCGATGCCCAGAGCTACTGTATTTAATATCAGAAACTGCACATACACGGTATTTTGACTCAAGTTATTATCCCGCCTGGGGCATCTCAGTACGACACAGCTTTGCTTGAAATGTATTTCGGGATTTGGAATGTTGGTGTTTTTTCAATGAAGTAGGTCGACAAACTTGTGTTTGTATTCTTGCTGCGTAAAATATTCACCGCGTCTAGTTGACCTCAAGTAACTCCATATTCATGAACAGCTAGCCTCAATACATATTCGTTTTTTTTTTTTGCACGTTGTTCAGCACGATAAATTAACACTTGTTAGTAGCGATTATTTAAATTATTTGCGGACATTTAAAATTGAAAGACTTCATTACTGTAGTATTCTTTTTGTAAACACTGAAGCCAGTACTCCGTAGAACATACTGTGCATTCAGGAGAAAAAAGAACCTTGTTTTTTGGCCCAAGTAATTAAGCTATGCACCGCAGAAAGCTCGTAACTCTGTCAGAATATGACGCTAGAGGATAGAATGTGAAAGTTCGAGAAAATCGTGTTTCTTCGATCAGACGATAATTAAGAAAAAAACATTTCTCCATGAGCCGACATTCAACAAAGCGTAATATCGTAAAGAGACGAACTGAGAACGTGTACACAGGTGTCATATATATCAGTCAAAACAAGTACAGCGAGAAAGGGAATATTGTTTTCTTACTTGCTACGGTATATCGGTTGTCACTCGTGTTCCACTGAAATAATTCTAAAGGGCTGCCACAGTGTCATGTCTCGCTCGGTCGATATTAGGCTTAGGTGGACGTCGGCTTATAGGGAACATCTGTACTATTCATTTATTTGATTATTCAAGTAACGTCATGCTCTCACACTTTCACGCTCTATTCCAACCACTATACTGTCACATTTTCACGAAGTTCTAGCTTTCTGTCATGCATAGTTAATTTACCCGGGGCCGAAAAACATGGTTCTCTTTTCTCGGGAACATCCGTTATAACCAGTACATAATTGCTTGACGTTATGCCCTTGTGGTGCTATTTTACTGCAGCGAAAGCGGAATTTTCCATGGAAAAATAGTTGTGAACACCGTAAAAGACATTCGCGTTGATGTGTTTTCGAAAACATATTCAAAAGCGACCTCTTCGGACGTAGTTTCAATTGCGTTCATTCTCAGATCTATTTTTGAACAACCCCTCTCTAGAGCGGGCGCACGCTTTTAGCGTAGCACCTTTTAGTACCGCTGAGCCTCCTTTTACCCTATGCTATTTCGGAAGCTTCCGGGGTGCCCAACTCCAACTGGAGTGATGAATTTTGTAACCCTAGAATGACTGCACGTGACTGTCACACTTTCTTTTTTGTTAGCGCCGAGTCTACCCATTAAGGCCCTCATACACAACAGCTTTTGACTACGTTTTTAGAGTTTCCTCTAAAACAAAAAGAAGAAAAAAAAAAAGAAGTCCCTTTTTTGCGGTTTTAGCAAGGCAAAGGCAGTGGTAACACAGAATCTGATGCGGCAGGCTAGAGAAACTGGGCCCGTATGTGGAGTCTGAATGGCGCAAATAATACCCCAGCCAGCTTTGCCGAAATCGCTGGACGTGGTTTTGCTGGAATCCGCGAGCGCCGACGTGCCTTCTATCTTTCCATCCGTGTAGAGCGGCGCCTGCTTGGCTGAGCTGGGCGCGTGATTCTTGGCTGTCTGCTGTTGCTTTGGGGCGGATCTAGGGTGCCTTCATGTGCGCTTTGCTTGGGTGATGACATCTGGCCATTTTGTTTCGAACGCTTACTTTTATTTTTTGTTCTGAAGCACGTGAAAGAGCGTGCCCCTGCACGGGCTCATGGCGCTGACTATGCAACGGCGACTTTTTGTTTCCGGCGATTTCTTTCTATTTTCCCTGTGAGCGCGTGCTGTCGGCATCGGGTATTAAAAACGATGGCATCACCCTAAACAGAAGAGCATTGAGGCACACTACACTCCGTTTCACCTTATGTTGTACCGCAGCGAAGGCTAGAAGCGCGAGCTCGCAGCGTTGGCAGCTGCCCTTGGTGCACGAGAGCTTGTGCCGCCAAGATGTGCCCTAGAGCAAGGAGCTCGCGCTTGTAGCCTTTCCTGCGGTACAACACAAGGTGAAACAGAGTATAGGCGGATCGAGTGTGAAGGGTCCACAGGAGTAGGGCGCCTTCATATCTCTTTGTTTAGGGTGATGTCACCCTTCTTAGTACACAATGCCGACAGCACGAGCTCACGGGGAAAATAGAAACAAACATTTGAGGACAAAATGTCGGCGTAGCACAGTCAGCGTTACAAGCGTGAAGGGACACGCACTTTCACGTGCTTCAAAATAAAGAAAGAAAGCAAAAGTAAAAAGAAAGAAATTAGCGTTTGAAACAAAATGACCATATGTCATCACCCTAAGCAAAGCGCACATAAAAACACTCTAGGCAGAGTAGTCGGCCTGGGATTATCGTAAGCACGGCCGCACGCGCCACTTGAAGAGGAATGCTCTGCCGCCATGAGATTCAAGTTTTTGCTGTAAAGCAGTGGTTCTGAAATGGGGGTCCGCGGACTTCTCAAGGCCTTCCTGGGTTCCCCGAAACCCTCAACTGTGAGTAAACCGAGCAATAAAACATTTCTTTCTTAATTTGTCCGTGACTGTCTCACAAAGCTAGATAGACCAAACCATGTGTGCAAAGTTAGTAGGGCTGATTATTCTCTCTTTCAGAGCGTCAAGGTTGAGGTTCGCAAGGATTTTGTTTTCTTCAGTTACCCCTTTGTACTAGTAATCGTCCAATACTCCCGCTGCCTTCTGGTGAGTAGGGTCCCTTGCCGATCCTTCCGCCGATCCAGAAGGGGTCCCCGAAACATTAGTGGCTGAAAAACACTGCTCTGGAGCCTCGCCCGCCCTTTTAAGGATTTCGGAGGCTTCGCGCCAATGGCTTACCTCACAGCCTTTTATTGGGCATGGTAAGGCCGTGAGTGCTCCGTGCACGTCTCATTCGTGGGTTACGTCCTCTGCGGTGGGCCTGTAGGTGCGAAGTTCTCAGCGCCTGTTAGACTGAGACGCAGGAAATTGAGCGCGCGGAAAGCAAAAGCAATGGGAATGCGGCAGCGCTGCAATATGGCTTGATTGCTGAGTGTTTCCAACTGCTCGATTGTGGTCACGTGGTTCATGGCCCACGTTTGCAATACGAGTTGTGAGGAGGTGAGGAAAGCGTTCATCGTCTGCAATCGTCTCTGCCTTTCTGCATATCACCCCGCTTTTCTCCTTGACCCACGACAACACAACGCGTGCACACTTGCGATCAATTTGCCCGCGAGGTTGCCACACTCTCTCTAATTTCAGTCGCTCCCTCTCTTAAATCAAGGCACTCTGCAGCGCCGAATGGAGCAGCGAGCAAACTAATCACGGTTAACGTAGCGTTTTTTGTTTCCATTTTTCGTAATTTAAGTCATTTTTTGTCGTTTTCTTTTCCGTTTTTTCTCCGGGGAAGCCCGGGTCGCGTTTGTCTCACGGAGCAGAGCGCCGCTGTACGTCTGAACACGTGATGTTTTTCCCCCGTCGGGAGTAACACGGATGCAGTAAAGGAAGGTGTTTGGCTGACACCTGGTGTCCTGGAGAGGAGCGCTACGGCAGCGTTCGGTTGGCAGTCGGCCTGTTCACTTCCGTCCCTGGTTGGGGACTGAAAATGGTCAGATGCCAGCCATATAACTCACTCTGCGTTGAAAAAAGGAAAAGAAGGATGTCAACCTGCGTTGATACTGCAGACTTGTACCGTACGCATTACAAGTAATCAAATTACTTGTAATTGATTACTTTTTGGAGTAATTTTGTAAGCAGTTGATTACTTTTATTAGGCAGTAATCTTAAAAGTAATCTGATTACTTTTTGAAGTAATAAAATTACTTGTAACCGTTACAATTTGTTCACGGGACACCCCCCCCCCCCCCCCCCCCCCCGGGCACACGCCTTTGTTTTTATGAAATGACAAAAATAAAATGTGCTTTTTTTTTTCGCACGGAAAAAAGAAAGATTTTTGCGGAGCTGTGGGAAACGAGGTCAATCTCTTTCTATGTACAGTTTCTGTGGAATGTACGTTTTTGTTTTTTTTCGAGCTGGGACTGGAAGTGGGAAGCCCCAGGAAAGCCACAGTGCGTGACAAAGGCCATTCCGGGCGAAGTTTGAGGAAGCAGAATATAGCTTTGTGAGTCCTTCGTTCAAACTAGCCCCCTCAGTGCCCTCACGCACACACACACAGAGATAAAAAAAATTAAAAAAATCCTGCTTAGGGTACCTACTCGCAGCCCGTAGGAGAACCAGAACCGAAGAATTCCTAAAGCGGATGCAAAATATAACAAAGGCAGTTGAAACATTTCCCCATTTCCCCTACGTGGTCTTTGTGACCACTGACAAGCAATGTTTCGAGTTGAGAAGTGGTCGCGGCGATCTCTTCCGCTAATGGATACTACACATGATCCGTTTCAAATCCTGGAGCTGCTGCTCTTTTGTATAACATGCGAGCTCATCCACATGTGAATAATAAAATGAGCGGCGCAAGCTTTGAGCGACAACCCTTGCTGAAGCTTAACAAGATCTAGAACCCCCTCCGCCTCCCCCCCACCCCCCCCCCCACACACACACACACACACTGGCGAACGCCCCAATCATTAAACGTCTTCAAACGAATTCTATGCTTGTGTCCGCATTGTGAAGGTGCAACGACCACGAAGAGGGAGCCAGTTTTTCTTCTTCAATACTTGTGCAAATGTGAAATATAGGTTGGAAGTAGTTCATTGTTATGAGCGCTAAAGATGTGTCTTCACACAATAAAGTAATCGGAAAAGTAACGATTACTTATTTAAGTAATGTCCAATTACTTTTACCGTAGAGTAATCAAGTAATCTAATCGAATACTTTTTAGCCAAAAGTAATAGTAATTGTAATCGATTACTTTTTTTTAGTAACGTGTACAAGACTCTGTAGTCTGGATTGCTACCTTGACAACCAACGCTGTGATGATGTACATCCCTTACGTCAAGTTAAAAGCGTGATTCACCGAGACGTCAGTACATTTTATCCCGCGTGGCTTTCGGCGCGGTATACGAAACACGAATATTTCCAGGTGACCCGCGTTGGTATAGGAAGTATTCACTGGCAGCCATATCTGTGTGCGCGACTGCTGAGCGCGTGCTGATGACGAGCTTCCACAGTTCTTTTGTAACGTGCATTCCGCACCCTCTAGATTGCCGGTCTTAGCAGCCTATTAATGTGGGCTCGTTCTGAGCATGCGCTCTAAACAGCACCCACAAATATGGCGCCCAGTGAATACTCCTTATTCATCGTACGGAAGTCGAACTGAGCTGTGTGAATGGCACTCTAAGATTAAATACACGAGCGAAGTCAACATTATCTGACTTCTGATACATGGTTTCATTAGTTATATACCCATCTACGTTGTAAACACTTTAAGAGATTTGTTGCTATTACGGAATATAAAACTTGCTTGCGCTTTATTTGGAAATACTCGTAATATTTTAGTACTTTTAGGATGGCATGGCTCAGTTGCTTACGTGACCGCATCGATACTCCTGTAAGTTAGAGCAGTTGCATTTGTTTATTTCTGCATAAGATATGCCAATTTGCCGTGAAGTATTTCACCATTCAACCGTGGAGTGTACAAACCAAATTATCAGACAGAATCGAACTCAGGTTATTCCTACGTACTCCGTTTCTCACTATTCCTTGAGTTGACAAAACCAGATAAAATGTGTGAGTTCATAACCTATCTGCTCACCCGACTTGATTGTCAAATTTGTGCGTACACCAGGTAATATAAGCGCGACAACGTAAGGTGCTGTATAAAATGAAATAAAAGACAGGGCCACTCGACAGCAAATACAGAACTCTGTTGTCATCATCATTGCGTAAAACAATTATGCTTGTTCGAGCACATTGAATACGTCCTATCACTCGCAGTACATATATATATACTGTAATATTTTGTCGACTCAGTCGTCGTTGCACTGCAGCGATCCACACCGCATCCTCACATTTTAGCACACATAGAACACATCTCTGGACTCAAATGTGAACTGATGCATGCGTCAGAACTTTGACACTGTAAGCCAGAAATATTTTATTTTATTTTAGAAAGTCTTTTTTTTTTTCGTGGAAAAAATCGTAAGGCTGCAGGCGAGCTGGTGAATATTAACCATGTTGAACTAACCTGAGACGCCCTCCTGTCTATTTTCTGTCTCCTCTACCTTTTGATGTTTCTTCTCTACCCCAGTCTCAGGTTAATTCAACATGTTTTTTTGTGTTTTTTTTTTCTGGTTCGCAAATGTTGATATTTTTTGTCCCTTTTGTGGTTTACAGTAAAATATGATATAATTTTATGTCATTCGAAACAGGCGTGCGTTCGGGGATTGTGTGGCCGACTGATATCACCTCTAATTCTTTAGCAAACGTCTATGAAAGCCTGTTGTTCCAATACAATTGCTCTGATCTGATATGCCGAGTCCCCACCAACTTCGTCCACAGCAACGAAATCTGTTCAAAGAATACTCCAGTGCAGACTGTCTAAAATGAGAGCATCTCTAAACGGTGTGGCTTTTGTTCTGAGACCTTCAAATGGTTGGCTCCTGCCTTGACGGCCACGTTGGGATAATTAAGTAGGCAGAAGATGGCATCTAAATGAGGGAGTCGCTCAGGCATTGTTTGTCTACCGGGCAAGAGAACAAGACAGAAGCGGCAAGCCACTTTGAAACTTGGATCCAGCTTCAGGTTTCAAAGCGCCTTTCGAGCGCGGGAATTTTTGCGGTGACTTTACGACGTCGCTAGATGTTGAAATACGTAGTGTAAAGGCTGCAACCACAAAACGCGGTTTTAAGGTCCTTAAAGTATGTTGTGTGAGTTGACGAGGTGTCGCCGTTACGCGCTCGGCTAAGGCATCTATGTCCATTTCCAAATATGTCACTTCTGTACGCTTGCGATTTCTTGTACGCCGCCAGTTGACGTCTACCCATATTTTAATGACAACCGATACATATATCGAAAAAAGATACATATTGCCGGTGATCTAGATGTATGAGAGTAATGATAATAAGATATAACGAGAGTTTGTAGATTGATTTAGCGCATATTAAAATAAAAAATCGACCGCATCTCCACGTGGTGATTAATGTTGATTGGGGCGAAGCTCTCGTGGTGTTTGACTGCGTAGACGCTAAGCCGCAGCATGCCGCGCCTTTCGTTCGTTTTCATCCATGTCAGAAAGAGAATGTGTGGTATGGAACGTGGTTATATAGACCCTTTTGCTGTTTACAAACATGAACTGCCGCTTGCGTTCCAAGCGACTTCGGGTCGCACAATCTGTGCAAGCCTGTTGAGCTTGCTTTTGTCACAAGTAATAGAAAGCATAAATGCTACACGGACAACAAAGTTGGAGATTTAACGAGGACCTTCGGCTGTACAATATTACATCTTAGGGGAAAGAAGGTTTACAAGAAAACCCGAAACAATGTAACAGATATTGCACTCTTCGTTCTTTTGGTGTTCACCTGGAGAATTGGTGATTTCACATTTCACCTACATTTCAAGCAGCGGTATTAAAGGGGTACGGAAACAAACATTGAAATATTCAAATTTCGTTCGGAAATGAGTCAAGCATGACGGATAATAACCGTAAATGATAATCGCACGTTTGTATTTTGAACGACCTGATATATTTTTCGTTCCAAACGGTGCACTCGAGCAAGCGCTCGAAAAGAAGCGAACGGAGAGCGCGATGCGTCATGGGATATCCGGCGCAAAGAAAAGAGGAAGAAAAGATTCCCCGCATTCGTGACGTACCAAGGCTGGCGTGGTTATGAGCTTTGCCCTTGGTGGCGTTGTCAGCGTTGTGGTGATGTCAATAGCGTCAGCGCGTTACAACCGAGCCGTTCGAAGTACCCGTGGGGTGACGAGCCTGTGGATGGCCCAAGGAGCACGTAGCTTCTACAACACTGTCAGCTTATGACTGAACGGGGTGGGGAAAGCAACTTTTGTTCGAGTTTTGAGCGACGGGCTAATCTTCTAGGGGGAGAGTGGCTGTGTCCGGTTGCATTAACGACGGTCTGAGAACAGTACACAACAGTACACAAGAGTACACAATTAGTACAGTCCTTCTTTTAAGTCTTCTTGGACCGTTTGGTACAATGCGCGATTAGTGAATTGAGGAGGAAAGCTAAGAGGGAAAACGTTGAAATGCCAAAGAGCGGCGCTGCTCCGAGGGAATCTGCTACGTCACGACTACGTAGCAGATTCCACAACGTTGCTAGACTACCTCTCAAATAGGCTCCGCGTGCATCCACCAGGTGCACATTGAAAGATCGTTTATTCAGCTTTAAAATTAGTTTTCTTGTGCCTTTCGACGGAAGACGGATGTTTTTGAGGTAAGGGTGCAACATGCAACACATTCAAGCTAGAAAATGAGCGCTGGAATTTTGTTTCCCTATCATTTTAAGGGGGCTTTTGTTAATTTCTTTATAAACCGGAAGTTCTCTGGGACGCCTAAGACTGGAGCACATTTGGTGTTTGCCATAAAAAGGGTCTATACGTATTTGAGCATTTGACCGGAGCGCCCTCTCGTCTATAGACGTTGAGCCAATGCATGCAAAGTTTAACGCGATTATATACCAATTTGACCGCAGCGCCCTCTCCTGTATAGACGTTGAGCGGCTACATGCAACGTTTCATCCATGACATCCCCAGCTCTTGAATTACTACTACATCTCAGAGCCCCCTACTCGTCCTATTGGGGTCTCTCCGCACAGGTTCGAATCCTGTCGACTGCGCAAACTGTTTTTTTCATAATTTTTTTTTTTTTTTTTTGCAATAGACGAGCACGTGAGCTCACGAGCACGAGCACGAGCACCAGCAAGATCGATGTGAGCATGGACGCCGGGCGGACAAGGCTAGACCCTAAGGAGCTTCGCCCCTAAAATAAAATGAAATGATGAATCTTTCGCCTATTGTAGCCTTCTACCGCACTGCCTAATATTCATGACTGGAACTACAGGCGTTTTCCTTAGTAAATCGCATATTTCAAGGTTTTTTTTAGATGATAACTAACTAGTATTTAGGTCTCGACAAACGCTTGTCTTATACATGGCTTGCAAGAGTGTTGAATTTTTTGTGATTCTTAAAGAAACACTGACCCCCACCCCCTTTCCTCACCATCACGCCCCCCCCCCCCCCCCCAAAAAAAAAGAAAAAGAAAAAAAAATATATGTATATGTATATATATATTAGGATTTTTTCTGTTAGGCGATTTAATGTGGTTTCAGGAGACTACCGAAACATGAACACGGAAGCCCATGGCAGGAAGTCACGTGACCACACACCAAAGCGTGCTATTTTTCTTTTTATCCGCCTCTCCGGCATGTGAAGCAGATGACGACAACGACAAAGTGGCGTGTACCGTTTTTCATGCGATTGTTTCACAGATACCTATATCCTTTCCGCTCGATGTTCCGCGTTTTAAAGGGATACTTCAACGAAATTGGGAATATGCCCGTTGTGTTCAGGAATAGGCTGAATATGATCCACAATATCTGTAAATGACAATCGCGCGTCTGTATTATGAGCCTGATCGCTGTATATTTTTCGTTATATTCGGCCTACTCTAGCGCTCGGAGAGCACGCCAGCAGAGAGCACGTGACATTCACTGCAATCATGACGTAGATTGTCTCGGGACAAGCAAAGCTGCAGCGACGCCGACGTCGAGTGGATGTCCTAGCCGTTCAAGCCACCTAAGTGGCCGAAGCACTCCAGCGATGGAGCCACCGCAACTGACCCCAAAGCCGCTTTTGTACGAAGTTTGAGTGATGGGTTAATCTTCTATAATCTTGTAGAGGGACAGTAACGACGGCTAAGCACACAAAAGAGAGTCTCGGTGAGAGGGAAGCTCCTCCTTCACCTCTTCTCTCGTGGTGGCCGGAGGCGAGACAGTTATCGTCACAACCTGTCAAGGTTCCTAGACCGGCATTGCAAAACGAGGCATTAGCGAGGTGCTCTTTGCTAATTGTTTAATTAGTTTCAAAATTCCTTTTTGTGTCTTTTTCGACAAGATGTTGGTGTGTTGATGATATACTGCTCTCTGGAACACGCATTTACCAAGAAATAAGTGCCGACATTCAGTTGTAGTACACCTTGTTGTAGTACCCCCTTTTGTAGTATCTCGTTGTAGTCTCTAGTGGCCGGGCACCACGAACGAGAGTTTCAAAGTAGCGACCACGCTTCCGTCCCAACGTTGGTCCATTGTGCGCTGCCATCGCGTCGTCCAGTCCGCGCTACGTTGCCATATGGAGAATGAGGTGTAGGTGTACTTCCTGCATTCTGTGCGACATCTTTCTTGTTTTCAATCATCGTATTCCCAGTTTGTTGGAAGCCACAAATATATGGTTTATGTTTTTTACCATTTTAATATTGAATGTGTGCCTTAAATGACCCACGAGTTTGTATATATTTGGTACACATATTTTGAACACTACGGGGCCACGGACAATGGAGTGAGCGTGAGAGAAACCGGCCGATTCTCGACCGGCTGTTTTCAGGGGGAAAAAAGAACGAATTTCGAGTCGCAAATTGGGTTGTGTAGTTAGTCTGTTATAGGTCCTGTTCAAATAAAAACCTCGGCAAACATAGATACCCTGCCAGTGTCCCTTCGAAAAATCCTTAGTTCGATGTTTTCGTTGCTTGCCGGATGTTAAGTGAGTGTAATTAGCCACTTTAGGGTGTCTTGTTGGAGAAAGTATGTTGGTAGAACGCCCATATGATTCCTCGTTAGAAGCACCAAGCTGACAGGTTAGGCCATCTCGCGGTGTGTAGCAACAAATGCAGTCTTCTTACGTGCAGGACGTGATCATCCTTGTCTTTTTGAGTCCCAGCTGCATTGCTAGAGTAATTGACTGGCTGCGTGCATTACTAGTATAAACTAAAAAAAAAACAGGGTTAAAAAAAATCTTTATTGTGTTTCATTTGCGTTTACAAATGATGATCACTAATCAGCATTTCAGGGAGAGTTTTCCGAAACATATTGAGAAACAAAACATGCACCAATCTAACTTGCATCTTTCAGAATAGATATACAATGAAGTTGAAGTCAAAGTGTATCTCGAAAGCGTGTAGCTCCTTTAAAGAGCGCTGTAACGATATTCAATGGAAATGTTTTTAATTTTACACGGGCTTACTGGCACTAGCGGGACACAGGGATACTTGCACGCAAAGCCACTGGCCAAAAAACTCCTTTGTTGTGGTCTAATTTCAAGGACCAAAGCGATCATTTTCATTCAATCTCTCCTTTGCAAAACTAGATGACGTAGCTGGGCTGTCACCCCAGTGACGATATTTGAATGCGGCTCATACATTGGACCCGAGCATTGCGTGGCCACTCGATTTGGGCTCGTGATATTGGATAGCTCGAGAAGCATTCGGGTAGTGGCCCGTGTCAAATCGCTGCGATGACGACAATAGCCGAACCATAACGAAGTCTGGAACTCAGCGCGTGTCGTGTGCCTTTCTAACACCAGCGCGTGGCTATGATCAACACTGGCAGCATATAATCGGTTCCAGATCACGTGGCCGTTTGTTCTGGCTGCGAGTTGAGGGGGTGAACGCTGCTCGTCTTCAATTTTTTTTCTGCAACTTCGATAACGTGTGGTGAGAAACGAACAGGAGTTGCTCATGTGATTAATGTCAAGGATCTGATCTAAGCGGTATTTTCGAAAAGTACGAAATTTGTTGCATCGCCCTTTGAATTCTGATCTGCACGCCGGAAATGTCTGAATAAAGATACCTTTTTTTCCTCATGAATCAAAATTGTAGAACTTGGCACGGCGCATACAATACCAAGTTTTTCGCAAGTTATGCTTGTAAATTCGCACGATACTCGTATGTACGAAATTACCGTTTTGTTGTTCTTGTCGCCTCCATAATACGACCAAGCACAAACTCAACTTTTGACTTGTATATCGCTTACTTTTGCATATTTTCTTGAGTGAAAGTGGCACCAATAGGATCAAAGTTCGGCGACAAGTTCTCCATAATGTCTTCCTCTTTCCAGTGCGCTAGTTTCCTGTTCTATCGCCTCTGCGCCGGCTGTCTGCAGAAAATGGGAAGCAATTAGCATTGAAGCGGACGAGGGAATAGGATCGCAATTACTGTTCCCGTTGATTAGTGTTGGGCGGCCCCGGGGCATCAGTGATACGATGCCCGGGAGAACGGTAGATGAGCGGCGACAAACAAAACAGGGCAAGAGACCCCGAGTAACACGTTCATATGAGCTCTTGGGACTGGCCCGAAATCGCGGGTACATAGCCGTTCCCGTGCCTGATTCCTGGTAACGGCCGGGATCCAAACAACGACGTAATTGGGAAAGACTGGCTCGGAATGTCGGCCATATACGAGTCGCTCACTTCTTCGGTATGTCGCACTGCCATTACATTTAAGTTTCCGGTGTTTCTTATTTCCTTTCCTCGTGTATTTGTTCGCGTGTTTAGTACGAAGTGCTTTGAATTCATGGCTTCGGCGCAGACCTTGGTGGGAAATTGATTAAAAAAAGAATTCGGAGTTTTTTCTTTCTATCTAGGTTCTGAAATTAAAATGACGCAATTGAACGTTTTGCCCTCTAAAGTGTATTAAATTAATTCGCTTTGTGTGTTTTCTTGGGATATTCGAAGAATAAAGAGGAATTAAGAAAGCTGATCATGATGCAATTATAAGGATCAAAAGCGCTCGAAACTTGGTCTGACATTCACAGAGACAAACAAAAAACTGTCCCTCACTTTGTATGACATGTTTCTAGCAAAAGTTATATTTATATATTTTATTTATTTCAAAAATTGCAGGGCCCCGAGGCACTACAAAACGGAGGGACAAAAACAAAAACAAATATAGCTTATAAACAAATCGAGTACGAAAAATCAGTACAAACATGAGCGGTCAAGGGATACCAAAAATGATTGGTTTTTGGAATTATAATTGTTTGGACGGACGGTCCAGACTAAAGATGCGGGACGGCGGATTTATTCGGATGACGTTTTGGGAACGAAGGAGCCCATTTGGGCGGTGGTAAGATAGGAATGAATTACGACTTTGAAATGATGGTCACTTTCTAAGGGAAATATACAAAGAAAAGTTCTTTTTTTTTTTGGTCTGAGTGAGAGTAATGCATTGCATGACAAAGACATAAATGAAATACAGTGAAACACAACAAAATGTAAGGAAAGATAGATTGGTTTTCGTGGACGAGACATTTCACGCTTACAAAAAAAGGTCAGTATAGTCCTCCCTAAAGGGAGGAACGCTCTTGACACATATGTTCCTTCAGAAAGGGAGAAACTTTCGTCCCTTAAGCAGGGGAGCAAAAGTTTCTCCGTCGACTGCATCTCATTATGGCGGCCACGAATCGAGCAAATCGAGCTCGATAAGGCCTAACGAGAACACTAAGTCTATTGTACGAAGCGAGAGGTGCAGCAAATAAAAACGTAACACGAGGTTTCCGCGAACTGTATTTATTTCCGAAATTCTTTACCGCTGCAGGTAAAAGAAACTTACGTTTCGAATGCATGCAGTCACTCAGTCTTCTCATCGTCAGCACTGCGATGTTCAACGGAGACAACCGGCACCCAGTTCGCGCACTTTATGTCTCACCTTTGCTATTCCTCGAGCCACGATTCCTTCGTCAACCGTTGCGTCAACCGCACATCACGGAGGAGTGAAAATCATTCGCCCGCAAAACCAAAAGCCGCTCTAAAAAAAAAAAGCAAATCCGAAGCAATCTCTTGGCTTAACTCAGCACGGTAACACGAAATTATGGCGTAGCCGTGTAGCGTAAAAGGATGTTAAATCGCTTGCCACCAGATGGCAGGGTCAAGCAGAGTAATCGCGAGTAGCTAGGCTAGGTGGCGCTAGGTACCGCCCAATTCATGTTTTACAAAAAATTTTTTTATTTTCTTACGCCACAATTGCGTTTCCTTTTCTTCGGGAATCTCTAACACATATAAACACGTTACGCACACTACAAGCATCAGGTGAACATATATTGAGCGCATATACAGGCACCGCACATACAAACATCAATACAACAGCACTCTGCCCCGATCACTACTCCCGAGCCCAGCGTTTCAGTCTTTTATACTGGTCGTTTTGAACGTACGGAATTTTTCGGTGACTCCCTAAGCAATAAACAATATTCCGAACATGTTCATTTTTTTCCAGCAATGTCATACATCTGAGACTATTTTTAATTGCTCAGGGGATGAATCTCTTATTAAAAAGAAAACGCTCGATCATGCCGTAATTATTTGAAAGCCAATAAATCGAGCCGCTCCAATGTGGTTCGAAGCCATGAGTTTGTTTTCCCGCACGGCCCTTCGTAGCCAGTCTTTATATTGTAGGGTTTGTTTTTCTATTTGTGCTGTTCGCGCACAGCTGCAATTGCCGTCTTGAATTAATCTTTGTAGAGCGGATATTCAGGTACTGATGTCGCTGGCCTGTATCAGCTGGAAGTGATGCTTCACGGGCAGAGAAATCGCTTTTCGATCAACTTGAATGCAGTCAAAGCCGCGACTTGCGGCAACTGTTAAGTGTACCGAGGTACGCCGTTGCGAGCTCGAAAACGTCTAGCGCTCATCCCAGCGCGCCACTTGGAGGGCAGTTTCTATAGGAACCGTGATATATTAACAGTAAAATAAAGGATAGCGTTTTTTTCTCGATTTTACTTTTTTTTATGCTAAACTTCCATTGTAAATATACGTACTTTCCGTCATACTTTCGTACTGTTCAGTCTTTTCTCCAGAGCGCAATCGCTCTCGGGGACCGACAGTCACATTGGCCACTGTACGATAGGAGCTTACCGTTCAGACCAGCGTTCCAACATGACTATCCACACGTCGATCGACTGCACCTAATCCCTCAAGTGGTTTTAAACTCTTTAATGTAAAGCGTAATGTCATCCTGCGACACCCCGCACCCTCCGATCACGGCCCGACCAGCGGCATCAATGCCCGACAGTTTATGTCATCCCATATTGTTGTTACACCACTGATACGCGAACACACGGTCACATCGGCTATAATTCCAGTCTTCTGTTCACGACCCACAACACTGCCATCACGATGTCGCCGACACGCAGAAATACAGAACCACGTTGACGATGTGTTGACGTTGAACGCCGTTTGGCACTCGGCAGGGGACAACAGAACCGAACTCAGCACGGAAGGCACCCAGGCAGCCGGCAGGAAAACCTGCCTGCCTTGGACGCAGTTCCCGCGATTTCCATAACGTCGAAAACGTCGACACAGTCCCTCGTGGTTTCGCTGCCGTAGCAGCTATAGTTCCGCATGTGTCCCGCAAACCGGAGACGGCCGTCTTACCCAGTGTATGTAGCGCTGCTGGGACTGCTCCAGAACTTCGCTGTTTCTAGCGGCTTCGTTAGCTCGTTTGATAAAATTAGTGGTAAAAACGTCAATGCAACCGAAATGTTCTGCACGTTTGGACTAGAAGACGGAATTACAGGCGGCCTTCGCTGCCGCTGAAGCTCAATCAACTCAACATTAATTTATTAAACAACGTGCGCGACCTGCTCGAAAAACGAAACCGAAAGAAGATGAGTCGGGAGGGCGAAAGCTTTCTCCGGTCTGCCTGGAGAAGGAGGAAAACGTCTCGGTGAATAATAAGGACTTTAATTTTCCTTTCATCGGTCTGGGTTTGTTTATGTGTGTTTTGGTAAATAAACATAAAAAAAAAACTTGACAAAAAAAAATAAAAAAAAAATAAACCGCTTCTCTGAGGATCGTACCTTTGACCACTTGGTCAGTAGCGCGATGTTTTACTCCTGCGCCAACTGAACAAGGAGGAACTCGTCCTCCCCTATTCATCTGAACTGCCGTTCCTCCCTTCTCTGGGCAACTTGTCCGCAATAAGGAGGAACAGTCGCTGTTGCTACCTTTCTCCTCCTTTTTTTCTTAGAGTGTGGCTTACAATGATAGTTGGAGAAGTAAAAAACTCTAGGGCATAAAACATGTCATATCATTCGTGGGACATGTGCTTGTTCGCAACTCTAGCCCGCCGCTCGCCCTCTTGCGGACAAACGAAGAACCAGAGGAGCGGGGCCGGCGACGGAGACGGAGGCAGGGGATGTCGGCCTTGGTGCTGCTGTTACCGCGTGGTTTCGTTTCGCGTGCTCGTGCATCATACAGTTTTAGCGAGAAATAAAAGAGTCTAGTGCGTTAAACTAAGACTGGTTGTGTTCCGCTTCGTAACAGCATTGCACGAAGGGATCAGGATCTTTTTTCATAATTCACATACGCTGTGGATTTCGGGTCCTGCGGTCGCCAGCTCAATTTGTGCTCAACGTGACGACAGATTCTCCCGCTAATGGTACAAGGCTCCTGCGTACGATCTACGATAACCCTATTTTTTCCCGAAAGTAGAAGAGAGCTGTTCGCTTAGCGGTGTGCACATGTCGAGCGATTGGCACAGGAAATGTGTTCGCGTTTTACTATAGTTGAAATGCTGTGACAAAGAACATGACCGTTTGCTCCATGCACTTCCAAAGCAAAGACTACGAGTGCTTGCTCTCGAGAAACTATAAAAGCAAATAAAAGATGCTCGCAGCATTTTTAAGCGCGTCTGTGTAAGCCAGCAGTTCGTGACAAGTGCTTATAGGACGGGCAGTTTTGGCGAGGCAGGTAGCGACTCTGTGTATACCACGGTACCGAGAGGTGTAATATACAGTATATTGGAATATCTTGTTTAAAGCAGCAGATAAAAATTTTAATTGATTGTGCACGCGGCCTCTGGCCCGCTTTACGTATAATACAATCTACTAAATCTCTTTGATATGCCGTTTTAGCGTAGTGTTACCACAAGTTTCCGTGGGCACGGCAGCTCTCTTATCACTCGCTGAGAATAATGCTTCAAAGGTGCAGCGCGAGCTGCTGGTTCCAGTGTCGCACTGTTCGGTAGCCTGCATTCGCTCTATGCTAAAACGGCCTATTAGTAGCCATGGCGCAGGTTGATAAAATGATTCAATGCACAAACACCGCGACGGCCGTGAGCTATGAGCCTCTGATACAGAGATGTCAACGTGAACGCTGTTCTTCCGGAGCTTGATCGTCACCCTGCGCGGCTCCCTTTTTAGAGCATGGTGACCAGGTAGTGCAGTGCAAAAACCACGATATCTTCATCACCCTCAAGAATTTTTTTCGCACAAGATGACTTAGATGGCGCCGAAAACGCGCTCCGCAAATTTAAAAATTTAACATGAAACTGAGGTATTCCGTACCTTTATTTAAATGAACATGCTCGTTTTTCTAACGACGTCAACATCTCCGTCATCTGTGACGTGCTCCTGCCCTGACGGATTCGGATTTGTAGACAAATGAATTAGTTTAAACACTGACCAGCGTCAACGAGCAGGCGCACGAAATATCCTGGAAAATCTATCCTGGCCTCTTCCGCCATCTTGGATTTACCGTCCCACCATCTATAGTGCGTTGGAGGTGCGAATAGTATTGCTAAATACTGTTCACTTAGGCACCCAATTACTTGTTTTCAGAGTTTATAATGCGGAGATCTGATATCATGTCTGGCCTATAGAGTATGCTACAAAAATACGAAATTCAATGCAGAGGTCTGTCAGAGCGCTATACAAGAAATGTTTCGAAAAAAAAAATTTTTTTTGTCCAGTTTTACAGAATCATTCAGTCTGCCCCTTACATATCAGTAAACCAACAGGTTGATGTAATCTTGTAACTCCTTTTTGAACACGCGTTTCAGGCTCTACGTTTCATATTTGAGGTGGCCCTTCTGAACAGCTAAAAGGCCCAAATTAGTAACCATAAAAATGCCATGCATAAGAAAAGAAAAAGAAAAAAAAACAAA
Source organism: Ixodes scapularis (assembly GCF_016920785.2). Lineage (NCBI taxonomy): Eukaryota > Metazoa > Arthropoda > Arachnida > Ixodida > Ixodidae > Ixodes > Ixodes scapularis. The sequence continues at coordinate 55,811,659 of NW_024609835.1, read as the reverse complement.
AAAAAAGATTTTACTTTATTTTGAATACGTTGATATTTGCTTTTTCCATACATAACTGTGCAGGGGGTGGAACGTTGCTTTGTAAATACCCGAATGACGGTTTAAGCAATTGAGAAAAAAAAAAGAAGTTGACCTGGATAGTGTTCTATCGTTAATAAAAGTTAACGGCTCTTCTTAAATCGCACTTACGCTTCCCGTTTTTTTAAAACTAAACCAGGATTTAATTGCTTTTCACTAATAATTAATAATAATAAAAGATAGCGAACTTGTGGCGTGATTGTTCAATCGAGAACAGAGGTTAATAGAACAACTATGAAAAAATACGTCTACACGGAAAATATACGATTTTTTCAAACTACCAATATCGTTTACCCAGTTATAACCCTAGCCCTTACACTCCCCCTTGCACCCCGCCCCCCCCCCCCCCCCCCCAAAAAAAAAAATAATAAAGTGAAAGAAAACTAGTAAAAATAGAAACTGGGATTTTTGCTTCAAATACGCTCACTCGGATGTTTGTTTCAGCCAACGTTTATTTCGAAAGTACACTTTTAGTCTGACGAATGCCAGGGCATTTAAAGTTTAGCGCTTTTTCTTTTTCTTCATACGCATGAACACGCATAAAGTCTCAAGAAAAAGTCGAATAGAATAATTGCGTACACAAATAAATAACACAAACAACACATATTTCGGCATAAGCCCTTCCAATGCATCAAACGCGTGAGACGGCACATTCACTATTAGGTTTCAAACTAAAGATTTAAGAAAGGATCCTGCTTTATATTGCGGCGAACTTACTGCCGAATATAATAACGTACGCATGCACAACAGACTGCTTCCCGCTAGGTTTTATCCAAGGGGCGCAGTAAACGAGCAGCTCCAAAACCGAACGCTCTACGAACATTGAGAGTACGCTGCTCTTCATCTCCGCACGCCAACAGGACGACGGCAAGCACAACTATATAAGGAGACTTTTGTGTAGCCGCAAAAGAAAAGGAGGGACATATTTTATGCCGAACTTCGGGGCATCTGATATTTCTTCCTGCCTGTTTTTTAAGCAACAGCGTGTATTAGGTTTATATCTAGGAAATCGCTGGTCTGGAAACGACGTGTAACTTGATTATTTACGGGTTCATAAGAAATAAACTTTATTAAGTTAGAGTAGTAAAGCCCCTTTTGTCTTCGTAGTTCACGTATAAATGTGGGTCGGTGCTTTGTGTGCGAAGGCCTAGCTTTCGAACTTCTCAATTCACTCAGCCAATATGAAGCACCCTTCGCTCTCCGGAAATTCGGTACTTTTGCACAGTATATAGCCTTCGCTGTATTTTGCGCCATGCAGATTACAAATCGAAAAAAAAAAGAAAAAAGGAAGGACATGACAAAAATATTTTTTTTTTATGTGGACTACAAATTGCCCGTTTCAACTTTCAACTATTAGGTGTTTATTTTTAATTTGACTTAAAGATTCGTACTTTCAAGGAAAGAAAGAAAAATCGCTTAAAATTGCACACGTTGTTTAAAAAAAGGCTCCTCCTTACGTGAGACAATTTTTCAAATAAAAATCTTTTTGGACTGCTCCCTCAGATAAGCAAAACGAAAATGTCGTAAAATACATAGATGCGGTCCAACAGGATGTGTTATTTAAGTATAAAGTACAGATACCAGAAAATATAACATATTACACAAAAAATATAGGCAATGCCAAAACAACCTGCAAGTAACACAGCCATTATCACTACTCAAGCAGATAAAGGAGGTGACATATGTATAGTTAATACAGTTGATTACTTTAGGGAAGCAGAGAGACAACTGAATGATACTACATATTATTGGAAGCTAGATAGTGATCCCACACGTAATTTGAAGGATACAATTAAGAAAGAATTAAAACGTCTACTAGAAAATAAACCAATTGTCAAGGATATTTTTAAACCCGGACATTATTATATGCTAATGAAAGTACACAACTCAAATCACCCAGGTAGACCCATTATTTCTGGAAAAGATACAAACGCAGAACACATTTCAGAGTTATTGATGAGCAAATTAAAAATGATGCTGCTTACGCCGCATCATATTTGAAAACTTCTTCCCATTTTCAAATTTAATAAATGGAGCGCAAATATATCTTATTTCGAACAGAGTATTACTAGTAACATTGGACTTAGTAACGTTATACACAAATATACCAATGTGAAGGAACACAATCTGGTCTAGGTAGCGTTGATGGCACTGAACTAGCTAAGGAGTAAGAATGCTTTAAATATTTGAATGTATTTAACATTGGAACTCAATAATTTCACATTTATGAGTAACCACTCCTTACAGATTCATGGCGCAGCGATGGAATCACATCATCCGCCATCTTATGGAATATTTACATGACGGTTTTAGAGGTACGTCCCCTCAACTCATTTCCACACAAAACCAATCGTTAATAAACGTTTTCTCCACGATATAATTAAATTTGGAATAATGGAGATTGACTGATTGAATTCTAGTATTTGAAAGGTGGCTCGATGGCCTAGGTATAGAAAAGGGTAGGGGAAAATTGCATTCGGCGGTCAGCGCCGGTGGCGCGTGCATACGCACACAATGCAAAAAGCGTGTCCTTGGCGCGGGCAGCGTTCGGAGGTGATGTCCATCCACTCTTTTAGGGTGTGGATGCAGGGGGTGACTTGCTGGGCGCGGACGCGTATATCCGATCGCCTAAACCGCCAACGCGGAGAGGGGGGTGTAGGCGATGTCAGTGCGTGTGGCGAGGTTTCCTCTGTCTTCTGGATGGTCCTCGCGGTTGCGCCGGTCAGATAGAGAAAATTAATTGCAAGAAAAATCTTCTAAAATTTATTGATTTCGCAAACAGTTTCAACCCACACATTAAATATACACAAAAGTACCCTGACAAAGAAAAATACTTTCTGGATGCTAAATTGAGGGTTGTAGAAAATAATTTAAAAACGGCTTTACATAGGAAGCTAGAGATAGACGTCAGTTCTTAAATTAAAAAAAGTTGTCTACTTATAGAAAACAAAAACAGGCATACAGTACAGCAAAATGCTAAGATTAAGACGTTTATGTTCAGAGGAGGAGGTCTTCGGAGAAACAGCCAGAACACTAAATTAATAAGACAAGAACAGTTTTATTAATCATGGATACCCCATACAGTTAGTAAAACCTTCAATATTGAAAAGCCGTGCTATTCCTCGGGTAGATAGTTTAATGCAGAAACCAAAGAAAAATAATGATAAATTACGACTCATTTTACCATGTCAGTCACAGTTACCAAACATTATTAACATCATTTGACGCCATATGAATCTTTTTACACATGGACAAAACTTCAAAAATTATAGTTCTACAGCCGCCTGGTATCACTGTTAAACGACCACATAATTTTATGGATATGTTTAGAGAATCTATAGAAACTCCATCGGACGTAGCACGGTCCCTCTCGGATGCGTAGGACGTAGTAATAATAGCTCTAATTTGTGCATAGATTTATTGCTTGCTGACATCATTTGTAGTACAGTCGAAAACTGTAATTAGAAAGTAAACGCCACATTTAATAGCAATAAAGAAAATGTCATTTATTTGGTTCAATGTCAAAAAAGAATGCGCAATTAAATATATGGGAGAAACTGGAACGCGTGCACTAGAACGTATAAATCTACATAAAAGTCACATTCGTACACTTGTTCCAGGGCACGTTTCTCGTCACTTCTCCAAAGAACATAATGGAGTTTCTCATTTTAGCTTCATTATACCTAAAAGTGGCTTTAGAATCACCAGAGACCAGAAAAATAAGGAATCAAAATTTATTTATAAATTTAATACTCTAGAACCAGAGGGCCTTGACATTTTTTAGAGAACAATAATGTCTTCTTTCCTTGATATTTATTATAGATCTTTTAATTGGTGTCACACTGTTCCGTCTTTTTTTTTTTTTCTTCTCGCTTGATCGTTTAATACGACACGAGAGAATATTTTAACCAATATTCAACAAATTATGACACCAGGACTTTGCGACCAACCACATGTCCCAAAACTGATTTTACCTGGAATAGCTACCTTTTTATGCAATATAATAAAGTGGCTTGCCTTTTTATTTCTATAGTATCAAACCATTAAGCGAGATATTTATTTAATAGATATGTTTCACGTCGTAAATATTTTTTTCCGTCTTCATTTTTTTTAACGTGACGGTTATATACCGTTGACAAAAACGAAGTTCATTGAGGTTTATCACGAACTCAGGAAGGACCTGCCAGGCCCCGAAGCGTTTCCGCCTTTTACTTCGATCGCCATACAATACCTTTTCCTGTAAGGGGATATCTTGGTTTTGATATATCTTTCCGGAAAGAATATGAATTCTATCTTTCCAGAAAGGCGTAAAAAGTGAGTCGGTGAATAATAGACCGACGTATGTATGTATATATATAAATTTATTTTTTGATTCATTAGATTAAATACTCTTCCTTAGTCTCCATACGTTCGTATATATGTATATATATACTTTTCCACACAGGTTCATTTTGCCACGGTGTCCTTATGACCAGGATCCCATTCGTACGCTCGGTCGATATTTCAAAAACCAAGAACTGCCTGTCAACGTTTAGGGCGTTGAGCAAATTTATATATGCGTTATAAAACTCTAAGTGGTTCTGAAAATCAAAGTGAGATATATACAGGGTGTTTTTTTAGCTGCACCAAATTTTCAAAAATAGGGAACGTGAGATAGAGTAATTTAAGCCCTGGGGAAGTGTTAATGGCCATGGCGGTCACTAGAAAGAAGTTGAAATTAGGTAATTAGTTAGCTAATTAACTAAAATTTTTTTACTAACTTCTTAATGTATTACTTGAGGGCACATAATGTATTTAGAGAATTGAAGCTCGACATCAATATAATCTAGCCCTGCCATCAAAGCTTGGTTAAAAAATTTGTAGAAGGTGTTACGAGGTCAAGAAATGTCACTTCGGTACAAGGCGTCAAACCGAAACTAAACGAGAAAGAGCGCCGGTAAACTAATCGCTCCGCCCTTCCGGCCCCCGTGGATCGTCGTTATCGCAGCCAGCTTCGCCTAAGCAAGTGGAGCCGGCCGCGATAATAACAAATCGCATGCCCGGAAGGGCGGAGCGAAAACTTAACCAGCGCTCTTCCTCGGTTAGTTTCGGTTTAACACCGTGTACCAAAGTGAAATTTCTTGACCCCGTAGCACCTACTACAAATTTTTTACTCAAACTTTGATGGCAGGACTAGACCATATTGAGGTCGAGCTTCAAATCTCTAAATACATTATGTACTCTTAAGTGAAAAATTAAAAAGTTAGTGAAAACATTTTTGTTAATTAGCTAACTAATTACCTAATTTCACCTTTTTTATAGTTGCCGCCATGGCCATTAACACTTCCCCAGGGCTTAAATTACTTTATCTCGCGCTCCCTTTTTTTTTAAAATTTGGTGCAGCTAAAAAAAAAAGAACACCCTGTAGAATGAATGAGCAAGGTCATTTCCCAAGTTATTGCATTTTATGCTGTTGTCGCTCGAAAACTTAATGAAAAAAGATTCGCCACTCTATTGCCTATTTCGCCTAACATAATTTTACTACAAGTAAAAAAAAGGCATTAAGAGATTGAGGTTGTTTCGTTTTTATGCACGATTGCGCCATTGTTTGAAAAGTGGCACGAGGTGCCACTCAATTTTATGAGGCTCTTACGGTCTAACGTTTCGAAAGACGCCATAGCTATTCCAGTAACTCTAAATTTGTTCACAAGGAGTTTGCAATATATTTGCCCAGACCGCCATTTTTATGACAATTCTTTCCAAAGACAGTCCCACCTGCTTCCTGGAACAAGTACTCTTTTTTTTTTCTCATCCGAAGAACAGAGGGTGTCGAAAAAAAGTATTTCCACTTCGACTTCCATAAGCGTACATTTTTGGTCCTTTATAATTCTATATTTTATGTGCAAACTTAAAACGACAGCCAGCACTTTCTTTAAGACGGCATTTTTTCACCTGCTCGGTCCAGCATGACGTTGACATACATTTTTTTTCGTCGTTGCTTCAGTCAATTTCTTCGATAAGCATAGCAGTGCAAATAAAATCGCTCAGGCGTTTACTGCTCTAAAAGAAGATTGGCAGGAAATGTTGCGAATCTCATATGTGTGAGGGGCACAATCATGGAGAAAGCTCCCTGCAGAACCAAATGTATGCCAGCAGCCTCGCTGCACAAAAGCAAGCACGTGTTTTTGTTCTTGTTTTATTCTAAAAATGTTGAAATTTATTACGAGTTTCAAAACTTACGCTCGCTAAGGCCAAGACCATTTTTCCCCCTTGATCTGACAGATAGCCATGACTTGGAACGAAGCGCGGGAGCCGAGAAGACGATTTGGAACGCTCGCGGGTGTAGTCATGGACTCACTCTCTGAGAAAATGCTTTTCGGGCTTACTTTGAATGATATGAGTAAATTTTGTTCAGTCGTCTTTTGTGGTAGGAGCACGAACGCCACAAGCTTATGTACTATTGAAAATGGAGGATCAAGGTGTGTCTCAGCTCAGTTTTTTATTGTATTGTTTATGTTTGATACATACGCTATAACTTGTTAATATCAAAATCTGCGTTGACGGTGGTGAAAAAAAAAAGTGTTGTAGAGTTTTAAACACAATTCTTAAATGTTTAACAAAATATATTTTGATCACTTTATAAAGATGAACACAATCAATCTGAAGTGTTCCATTTGAGCGCTAGACACTGCATACAGAAACTTTTCCCCCGAATCCACACGGTGCCGTTACAACAATTTCACATTTGTATTGCACGTTGTCGTTCATTTCCTCAAAGTCGCTTTTGAGTGCTGTTTATACGATATTACATAGTTTATAATTTGAATAACCACAACGGGATAATTAAAAATATCATTTTTAATTTGTCGCAAAAATAACACAGAGTGATTTCGAAGGTTTATCATGTTAGTTAAATAATTATGTATAAACTAATAATATATCTATGTATATCGATATATCTATCGATATACTCTGATTATTTAATTCATTGGATTAAGTACGGTTCATTCATCTGCGTTTGTTCGTTTATATATATATATATATATATATATATATATATATATATATATATATATATTTCTAAACGAACATATGATGAATGAACCATACTTAATCCAATGATCAAAGAATCAGAGTTTTACGAACCCGCCGAAAACCAAAATATGCGGGGTAGCCAGGATGCGAACTCTGGGCCTCCCGATGCCCGATCGAGTGTGCTGACCACTAAATCCGACCGAACATTGGGAGGCCCAGATTTCAAATCCTGGCTCCGCCCTTTAATTTTGCCTTTCGGTGGGTTCGTAAAACTTTCATTATTTGAATCATTGTATTGGGTACCCTTCATTCATCTGCATAACTTCGTTTATTTCCTCCTCGGAGACCACGTACACTGATGAAAAATGCCCATGCTATGTATATATGCTGTAAACGACTTATTTTTCACATGCTCACTATTCAGCGATTTAACCCATAGCTGAAGTTTCGGAATAATTCGCGGGTTCTATTTTTCGCGACGCGGTGGGATCTCAATATAGATTCCAATGTGTTTACATTTTACCGGAACTCTTTGCGGGAACAAATTTTTTGCGAATTGTATGCGATTCGCGAAATAAGCGAAAATTAAGTCATTTACAGTATTATGCATATATATAGTATAAACGCAATATTTTATACACCCTACCCCCAAAGAGCCCACGGCGAAGTCACACACAGAGATAAATTTCTACACCAGCGAGACCTTCGCATACACGGTTTCGCCCCCCACCCCCCCAAAAAAAAGTTTCTGCTAGAAATTTGTTACACGTCGCATAGACAGTCATAGATAAGCATATACGAAAGGACAACACAGACCACGCAGCTTTTATTCATATTCTTCGTCTGTTTGTTTACAACATATGTCGAGACCGGTAATAACAAAGTTGGTTATAACGAAATAGCGGACATAGCGAAGTGATTTCCGATTTCCCATTTCCTTTTGCACTTCGTTAACCGAAGTCGGTTGTAACGAAATAGCAGATATAGCGAAGTGATTTACATTTTCCCGCTCCATTTTGCACTTCTTTAACCGAAGTCGGTTATAACGAAATAGCGGATATAGCGAAGTGATTTACGATTTCCTTTGACTTCGTTATAAGCGGTCTCGAAAGTACAAGGTGTTCGATTTCAATTCGAACATATTATTTTAAGGGAGTTATGAGAGTTAGACAAGTGCGATCTTCACCATGTATTTATCGGGTTTTGCTGACATTAGGCAAGGTGATAATCGTCGAGGTAAGTTGCCTAATGAACTAAAATCTGTAAATTAACTTTTAAATAATTAGTTTTAGACGGCCGTGTTGTAGGCGTTACCGAAAAAAAGTAACGAAACACGTTACTCGTTACTTGAAAATAAAAGTATCGCGTTACCGTTACCGTTACCGATAAAAAATAACGCACGTTTCTTTTGCGTTTTTTTAAACTCTAAATTAACACGTTTTAACGGTTTGACTGTACAGTTATTGATAAGCGCCATATTTCAAGAACCATTATGTTCATGAAGAAACTGAAAATGGTTACTTTAGTTTTTTTAGTGTTTCACCTAAATACTCACGCAAAGAACGCACAGAAAACGCAAAAAATCCTCGAAAATTGACGTGGTTTGGCGACAAAAACACGAAAAAAAATCATGTTTGTAATTTTTGTGAAACAAAATAATAAGTAACGTAATTACGTTATACGCTAATGAAATAAGTAACGTAAGTACGCTACGCGTTACTGTTTTCAAAAAAGAAACGAGTACATCACCAAAAAAAAGTAACGCGTTACCGGTTACGCCGTTACTTACAACGCATTACCACCAACGCTGGATGGTTTCACTCGGAGAAAGGATTTAAGGTGCCGTTCCGCGCGGCTTCAAGGCTGATGACGTCGGCTCGCTCCATGGGACAGTTAATGCTTTCGCATAAAAAGAACGCTACAAGCCCTACCCGGAATGGCGCTTAGAAGAGTGACGTAGTCATTTCAGTCACGTCGTGACTTGTGTCGTCATTGTACTCACTAAAACGACTACGGTATTTTTCGAAGCGTCCTTGTGGGCAGGGCTAGCGGCGCTCCCTTATATTTATTTATTTATTTCAGTACCTTCAGGGCCTAGAGGGCACTGCAGTGTGGTGTGTGTAAGAACATAACATTACCAACAACACACACGCAATAAAAAAAAGGCCAACAATCCAGTACTGCTGGAAAGTAAAAAAAAAAAAAAAGATATATATATATATATATATATATATATATATATATATATAGTTCAGCCTACTATATTTTAGCAAAAATTATTAGTAAATGGAACTCTATAAATAAGTTGATGGATAGAGGTGCGGGAACGTGGTCTCAATCAGAGTGCGTTTTTGGAAAGAAGGAGTAAATGTACGGCTAAGATCTTGCAGTGAGGCATGCCTACTTTAAAGTGATAATCGACGAGCTGCGAAATAAAAAAAAAATGGTTTGAGAAATGGTGTTTCCTTGAGTGAGGCGTTAGAATAATAAATGTTATGAAAGGTACATAGACGTGGTATTTTTCGGCGTAGTGAAAGAAGATGTATTGATAGTGTGGTTTTCATTGATGAGACACTATAGTCGTTCGATGATAGCCGCAGAATATGAAATGTACTGCGCGATTTCGCATGGCTTCGATGTTATTAACGAGCGTTGTTTCACAAGGATTCTAGATTGCTTCGACATATTGCTTCGACAAAAAGAAGCCAGTCGACCAAAACAAGAATTGTAACCACCGCCTTTTTGGCTTCTCCAGAACTTTAAATATGTTTTGATGTGCCTTGCTAGCGGGCACGTCACACGCAGCTCCGTGGTAATTGGCCACTGGAAGAGAATACCGTGGAGTCACGGCAAAGCCTGTCTCGTCATTCGTATATCTAATGCCCTTGCTAGCAAGTGCCGAAGACAACAACGACAAACAAACAAAAAAAAAATCAAGAATCGAACCTCAACGCGCCCCTGGGGCGTTTAGCAACCGTGAAACCCAGATGTCAGTTCCGTGGGAAGTCGGCTCTCAGGACCGGATTATCGACGTATAATTCCGGGACGAAATCGAAGCGTGGCTGAAATAATCGGCGCGAACGCTCCGCCGAACGCTGCCAAGACGCGGTCATTGCACGAATTGATTAGAGGTGCCGCGTTTCGTGAGTGCTTTCAACGGCCATTTTCATTCGATGCACGACTCGATGAATGACTAACAACGTTCGCCTCGTCTTGTCATAGGGCACTGCTGGTTGCACGCCGGATCCGGGAGAAAATTGAAAACATTGTCACGAATATAGGAGACGACGAGGAATAAATAAACTGAAACAGCGAAACGTTTAATGCGGCGATCTTATGCCAAAAAGAAATAGAATCATTGGCGTGGCGGGCGTCCATGTCGTCGTGACAGCGGGATCTAACTCGAGCAACGTATTGACGGGATGTAGCGCTCTAGGATACTTTTATACATACCCGTTAGACTAAAGAAAGTTCTCAGCTAGAACGCACGAAAAGTGGTGAGAATACATCGACACTTTTCGATAAAACTACCAATACACAAAAAAAAAAGCTGCTGGGATTTGATTTTGCTTTATCGCCATAAGAGCCGCGTGCCGTTCGCTGTCCACTCGGCCACGCAAGGGGCAGTGTATGTACACTGCATTTCAAGTGGCGCTTCTCACTTAAAATCAACACAACTTTCTTTACCTGACGCATAACCAATTTGGGGTCTCTCTTCGGGCAAATGTGAACCAGACGTTTTCAGTCTCTATACGCAAAAGAATGTGTCTGCCGGTGTCGACCGACCAGCTTATATTTTTCGTGTTGTTACACACGCAAACTCAGTATAAAACAGGGAACTTTTTTCTCGCTTATTTACCAGAGGAGCTGAAGTCTGCTAACCCAAACTTCGACGATGCATTCCTATCTATTCGTCTTCTTTTCTGGTTTCGTCGCGATAGCATGCATATTACAATTCCTAGTCGAGTCCACCCAGGCAGTTAGTCAGCACCCGCCAGTTAGGACGTTTATAAGCCGATTACCCCGCGTCTGGGTCCCGGTTCCCAGCGCCGAGTGAAAGAATAATTCCGATCCATTATAGATCGCGACAGCGCGTAAGCCGCAACTTTTTCCGCGGTGACCCCGCCCGTAACCGAAGCCGGGCGCGCCGTCTCCCTCCCCTCCTCCATAAACTTCGCCGCCATCCCCAGCTCTCCCCCAAATCGACGCTCTGGTGCCGGACCGTGCTCACGGGCAGAAGCGCGGAGATCATCGCTTTTCTCCTCCTATAATTTATCGCCGGGACTTGTCGGCCGCTCCGCTTCCCTTCTTGGTTCCCTACCGCGACCGATCCTGGAAGAACGCTGCCGCTGTGAGTCCAGCGACGGAGCGGGAAAGTGGGAAGCCGAAGAAGGCGGGAAAAGAGGATAAACAAAAAAAGGGAACACCAACAGTGTGTACTCTTTGGAGGCGCGCGCGCACATACGTGCACGGACACGCACACACGCAAGCTTGTGGAATGGGAAGAGGGAGGCCGCAGGAAACCGCAAGAGTAAACTTGGTAATAAAGACCGCCGTGCCGCCTTCTTCGGATACTGCTGACGACGCTGAATCCTCGGGCTTTCTATATAAAAAGGCGTGGGGAAAAGTGCGACCAGCGAGGGACGGAGACCGGTATACGGGTTCGGGAGAAGAGGTCGCGGGAGAGAGCAAGCGAGCGAGCAAGACGGGCAGGCGGAGACGCTCCGATGCCGTTGGACGAAGAAAGTGGCTGCCAGCGGAAGACCGCCACGCGCTTAGCTGCCTTTCTATTTTGCCCGGCAATCTGCGCGGGAAGAGGAGGAGGAGGCGAGTTGTTGGGGTGACGGTTTCGGGGAGTCGGGCAGCCGGCGGCGAGCCTCCCCCGCGTTGCGCGCCGCGCGATCTTCTCATTAGAGCCAGTAAGCCCTCAAGTGCTGCGTCTTTATCGTCATCTTCGGGTTCGGGGTTGATGGGATGAAGGAGGAAATAGCGATGGGACCCCCCTTCCTTCCTCTCGCTCGAAAGTTGGGCCGGGAGTAGTGGTTATGTTCGGGAAAATTGCTGCTCCCATCCGAAGGGATTCCTCTCTTTCTCAGCTGGTGTTTGTTTCTTACTTCGTCGTGGAGTGTTCGGTCACTATCCATCTGTTTTTATTTCGTATTGGTGGGATTCTTGAGAACGATGTCAGGGCGGCCATTTGATCGTTGGTTTTTCCTAGATCAACACTATGGCGAAAGTCTCTGAAACTTATTAGTGAACAGCTAGATATCGCTGCTGACATTAGGGTTCTAACATTTTCAAAATAACAATTAAAAAGGGTACGCTGCGGTGTTTTCTAATCAAGAGAGCATTATAATTTTTTTTTTCAACTATTGCATTACAATTTACTGGTTTCTTCGTAAAACAACTTTGTGCCTATCATTATAGGATTCCTAACTTTTTTTTAAATTCATTTTGATTGTTTTTTACGTCCTTATACAGAGAAGGACCATTACATAGCCCTAACTTAATACATAATTATGTGTACATAATCCTTATCTAAAGTTACGTTTATAAATCGCACATAAATTGCACACGCAGTGGCAGCTTTTCACCAGCCGTTGGTTAGTTGAGTCCTTTCTTGCTTAATGTCCACGAAAATCACGTTTGTTTGATTTGATTAAACAGGAGACGCAATTAAATTAGCGATGAGCTTTCTGCATGGCCGATTATTTTTGTTGATGATGAAACGCTATGTTTTAAAATTAAAAAAGCATAAACCATAATTTCGTTTTAATTGCTATCCTTCATGTTGATTCATTTGCTGAGCAGTTAGAACATTGTATTAAGAGAAAAGTGTCGACACGTATATTACCTGCTCTTTATAACGCAAAAGACAGAAAATCTCTATACACTTCGCAATTAAGTCTAATATTTAAGCGGTTATTTGCACCATGGGTTTGAGACTGCAATAAACTCCCTTAACAAAAAAGGCCGCTATGAAATCACAATATGCTCCTAGTGAACTACCTATTTCCACTGGCGGATGAGGGAGGCTTCTGGTCCCAGTCTAAAGTTCTCTGTTTGCGAAATGAGCATACATTTTCCTCTCATTTTCCTTAAAGGGGCACTGCAGTGCATATATGCTCGCTGAGGGTTTTAGTTGCGCATTGCATATGGCGGCCCAACTACCCACAACAGACTTTGCGGCTCGAAATTTGGTTTCTTTCAACCCGAAAACTGCCGATCGAGAGCTGGCCGGTTGGAGTCGCGCTTACTCTCTTTTCCGTGGTCACTGGCCGTTTGGTAAGGTTTCGACACTACCACCAAATTTCATCGAAGTCGTGGTTCATTGAAGGTAGACATTAAATATAAAAAATAGAAAACAAATATTAAACCCATTTTTTGTGGCTTCTCAAAAGCTGCAAATACATTGATTAAAAAAAAGTTGCATGGAGAACCGACGCATTTTGTGCGTTCATTGCTTAATTCTCAACATGGCGTCGTATCGCGTATCGTGCGGCTCGCGGGCTGGACGGCGATGACAGCGGACGTCGGGCGTGAGACCTCTACCTCAGAGCTGTCGTTCACGGTACCGGCGAATTTGTCTTTCTTCGAAAGAGAAATTTCGGACCGATCAAAAGAATTGTGATTCATTCCGTACGACACGCCGGACCACTAAACCGATTTGCACGAAGACGTTGCCGAGCCGTCGCCCCTTCTCGTGGCTGACGACATCACTCGCGCAAACGACAAGCACGAAGTGCGTACATTGAGTTGAGTATATGCACGCATATAATCTATTTACTAGGTGCGAATGTGGCCAATGCGTGGTGCCGCCCGACTTCGCCAGCCTGGCGAGTGTCTTTGCTGGAAGGAAATCGGCAGCAAACTTTCCAACCTTGTCACCGGCATTACTACGAACGAAGAGTTCCCCCAGTAGCGCAGTGGAAAGGCGTCCGTTTCACACGGAGCGGTCTCAGGTTCGATTTGATCCCGTGATTTTAGCTCATTCCGTAATGCTGGCGTACTTTCCCTTTTTTTTTTTTTGTCTAGAATTTTGCGATATTTACAGATATCTTTTTTGCAATTATTACCGAAAAACACAAATGTTGTGGACGAAACGTCGCTGAACTAAATGGTATGTGATTCCCTTTTTGACACCTGCGAACTCAATCTAGTCACTTTCCACAAAGTGCAAGGAGCATATAAATTGGGTAGCGTGCGTTTTCCGAGGTGCCCGTAACTATTGTGCAGGAATTGCAGCCAGCCCTTCGTCCCGATCCCTTTGATTTTTCGGAAACTTGTGCAGACTCTGCCGCACATTGCAACTTTCGGATGCAAAACCGGTGAGGCAGCTCTTTACACAACACATTGGGGGCATTCTTTTCGGAGCGGATCATGGACATTCACCACGGGCACTCACTTCTCATTTCTAACTCTTTAGTGTACAAAACAACTCATCTTGGAGTGCAGAACAGCGAGCGGAACAAACATAACTGCAAAGCAACCTCACGGCAATCGTTTCCAGCAACGCATGTCGTCTCTAGCGCGTAGCCAAAAAAAGAAAAAAGAAAAAGTAAAGCGCATGGTCGGGTGTAGCCACGTGATTTCCGGCACACTCTCCTCCTCTATACATCTTCAAGCTCCATGCGCAAGTTTCGGTTTCGGGCACTTGCGTTTCTTGGCTTTATTAAAAGTATACGTGACTCTGTAGCAAAATATTAATTGAGTTTTCTTCTGACGCCATATTCAGTTGCCTGTCAAAAAAAAAAAGGTTTTGGGGGTGTCAGTGTCTCTTTAAAGGGCCATTGAAAAGAAAAAAAAAATTAACAGTCTGGTGGGACACGCGTCTTCAAAAATTAATTTTACTTGAAAAAAACTTTAGAGCAATATTGACGGCGCGAGACTCGATTTAGTCAGTAGTCGCCTCCTCTTCACTTGTTCTCTCTCGGCAATTCGGGCGCGTGGAAGAGAGGTGGTTCGGCATGGCCATCACGTTAAGGTGGAGACAGCGAATGACCATCTCGTTGAGGTGTACAGAGCGAATGACCATTCCGTGACGTCATGAAGGGTTCGCGCAGAATTTCAAATAAATATCTCACCGTCAATATTGCGCTATTTTTTTTTGCGTAAAATATGTCTTTCGACACGCGTGTCCCAACCAGACTATTTAAAAAAAAATACCTTTTTTTCTTTTCAGGGGTCCTTTAAGTTTATTCAACACGTAACGTGTTTTATTAGTTTGCTTTTTAACGGATTATATCTTGGAGGTTCCGAAAATACTAATATTTTCCGGTATATTTGTCTGTACAACATATTTATAGGTAGTACATCTCAACCCTTCACGGCTTTCATGATAACTTTAAACATAAAACATTTAAATTTACGTGGGCGTCCAAAAAAATAAAAAAGACGCGGAAACCGTATGTTTCATTGATTTCTTATTACGTTATGGAGCGTGAAACTCACCAAGCTGGTGCGAAAAGTTTTCTTTTTTTCATGATTGGCCCGGATAGTCTGTTTTACCTTTCAGCCGCTGCATATTAGCAGAGCTTATCCTTCGCACTCGGCATAGGATTGATTACGCTGAATATAATATTACATTTAATTATAAAATGTTAAAATCTCATAAAAAAAAACTGCCATCTTCTAACTGTACTTACCAAAGTTTCAGATGTTCCTTTCTGTAGAATATTTAAAATTTAATCATAATCTTGCTATTCGTTGACTGCAAAGCATGAGCATTTTCTATACAATATACGCAAGAGATATCAAACATGCGGCCCGCGACTCGCTGGGCCACGGCCCCCAAGCATCAAGTGGACGCGAAACTTTGTTCCCGTATCTCAAGGGCTATATGCGTCATAAATAATGGTATGTCGTCGGTTCACTTACGCTTAAAACGCAGCTCTGCACTTGCAACTTGTTCACATACTTTTTCGGTCCTGTTTTATTTGGACTCGGTATTGTTTTGCCTTAATATTGGCTTTTGAGCTCTTCCTCATGTTAATCACCAGCATGAAAAATCCCACTAATATGCTACAAACGCGAGCTCTTAAAGTGGGGGTTCAAGGATTTCCGGACTTCGGTCAAAAAGTTTATGAAAGTTGCCCTCTGACACTTCTGAACTAAAGAACAGAAAACCGAATTCGCCGGCGTGTCCTAGTTGTGGGGAAAAAAAAAAGAAAAATATTGGCATTTTCGGCACCCCTCTACTCACTGCCAGCCTTCAGGGTCACACCTGGTAGCACTCCTATTGTGACGTGATTCGGGGTGCCGTGTAAGTTCCCGTGTGCTCTCTCGGAGGACGCTTCCTCTCCCTCTCTCTGCTAACATTAGCGGGCGTTATGCTGCATCCTAGAGGAGGAGGCGGAGGAGAAGTTCGATTTTTGCTTTGCGATTATGCAGCGGAGTCGCGAAATCTTATAATGAAGGAGATGTTTTCGGCTATCCTTCGGGACACGATAAACAACTTAAAAATGACGAGATGCAAATTCTTTTAACCTTAAAATCGTTGTGCCCTCAATTAAGGAGTCACCCCGGATGCACGAACTCTTGTTCAGTAGGAGCAACTTCAAAAGATAGTGCTATGAGCTTGAGTTTCTGGGCAAGCAAAGATCGTCAGGCAAGCGGGAACCGTCGTATGAAGCTTTTTTCTTATTTTTCTTTTCAAGAAATGTTGAGCTTGCTTATTTCCCGAGAAAAGTGAGCGACACGACAACGAAAGTGTGCTTGCTTTTTCTTTGTTTCATTCTAGAAAACCTTGAAAGTGCCACTAAGAGACTCGGTTAACTTGAAGGTAAAAACAAATGCTTTTTTTTCCTACTAGAACATAATATTTTTCCCAGCTTTAACCCCCCCTCTGCGTTGGCCCTCGACGTTTGGGGTGTGGAATATCTGGTTTCGGTATCCGAATGAGCTTGGCACCCTTGAAGTACACCAATAGAACCTTTAACTGGCGTATTTTATTATGCAAGTCTCAATGAGTCAACTCCCTAACGCGTCAAAAAAAAAAAAAAAAAAAAAAAAAACAATCTACAGACTAGAATATTGCAAAACGGTTCCAAACTCGCTCCTGCGAACAGGGATAGCCAAAACAGTTAATATGGAAGTATTTTGACGGGGAAGGTAAAAGTGGTGTCGCTTGTATCGAATGCAATTAAATGTTCATGTTCATATTGTTGGCTTCTTTCGCCCGTTTATTCAATGTCGTTCTTTACTTTATATTGATGTTTTCGTTTATAACGTCACCTAAGTCAGCTAGCCCGAGTTTCTTTCTCAATTCATTTCACGTCTTCAATTATTTAATCCTGAATAAAACATTAAAAGCAAGCATGTGATATAATTTTTTTACGGCAAAGACAAGTACTAATGGTGACAAGAGCACCAATTGCACTGACTGAGAAAGAGCTGATATACCTCATCCTCTTTTCTTAGTTCTTTTCGTCCTCTTTAAAGTATTTTATTCCATCTCAAATTTTCACACCTTTATTTTTCTACTTTTTTCCTGGAGTTTTTTTTAATTATTTAAAAATTTTAAATGTTGATAATTTAATATATTTTTTACTATTACACATCTAGCTGCAACATTACTCTTTTAGTTTTATTTTTCTTTATTTGTAATCATCATATTCCATGCTTTCTTCTTGTCTTTGTCTTTAAAATAGGAGCTGTGAGTCGCGCTTGTCCTGTCCTGTCTCTTTTATGGTCCTGTCTTTTTGTGCTATTGTATATAGGAACAAGCGCTCCTCTTACACCAATTGTATTCTTGTACGCCGAAAATCTCAGTCATATAAGATGGCTAGAGCCCTGCGTGGATAAGAGAATTTCATTATCTGTATCCGATCCGCATCCGGAGACTTTATATCCACATCCGAACTGCGTCTGTAACATTCGGAACCGCATCCAACCCTCAATCTGCGCATTCATTTTACATCATGAACTCAAACATGAATAAAAACTAGAATAAAACATCTGTATGGTATTTTATAAACCGTCTGCTTACATTTTCCCAAATACCTTTTTGTGTCAGAATACGGTGGAGGTTATTTTATCGTATTCTGTTTTATCGTATTTATAAAAGAAGCCATAATCCTACCAGAGTTACTTCGCATCGCTAAAAAGGTGATTGCTAGCAGTTATGAGATCGTCTTGGGAATCCTTGACAGTGATACTCTGTCCAGAAGATGCGCTCAAACGGAAGGAAATTTTAATATGTATTTTCCTTTTTGCTTTGTAAAACTTGCTTCAAGCAGATTCGCATTTTATTAAAATGAAAAATAACAAATGGCAGACTAATAACATTGTGTCATTTTATTTAGACAAAACATTAAAAAAATGGCAGAGGAAAGGAACAATGCCGCAGCAAAGTGCTTGTGCATATCTGGTATATCGCGAGACTCTAATGGGAAAACATTACAATGTTCACTGCTGGCAACACCTCCTATCGGTGTCAGTTTTAAACAGGAACCCTCAACTGCATGCTTGAAACCATATACTTACAAACCACTCAGTGGCAACTGTCGAGAATAAGAAAACGCACACACACGCGACGTTCCACTTGTCGAGGTTATTGTGTAGATGAAACAGAATATCGTCAACAGGAACGGATTCAGACTTGTTCGCCTCTCTTAAATGAATGCCCGCTAATGAGAAGTCTCTCCCCGTTGATGCATTAGATGCTGGCATGGCATACACGAACTGCACTACAATAGTGAGGTGCGGAAGCTCGTGCTGGCGCAAGTTCCATCACTCCAGAGAATCGAGTTCAGTCCCCCTAAGCTACTAGGAGAAGCCACTTGCGGGCTCCTACATTCTCGTGGCTTGTACGTTTTTGAGTTTTCTTGGCCCAAAAAACATTTTCCGCTCTATTTCTGCAAAACAAGAACACGCTTTCCCGGGACGACGCCTGATGCTCGTGCGGTCGTTAATTTTTCTAGGAACAGCATTTTTGGCGAGATATAATCCGTGCAGTGTTATGACCGATTCTATACTCTTAAATCTACCAGCAGCTTGGCAGTTCCGAGTCTTGCGCTTGAAGATGTGCTTTCCGCAATAAATGAGCTCGCTCCACAAAAAGTCAAGCGATGAGGACGGAATTCCTGCTTTCGTTGTAAAGTGAAGCAGGGATATTTTTGCCCCTGTGTTGCTATATGTTTTTTAACATGTCCTTTGAGGCCAATGTGTTTCCTTAATAATGGCAGAATGCAGTGGTTGTTCCTATACATTAATCTGGTCGCACTGACTGCGTTAATAACTATAGACCTATTTTTCCTCTTTGTTCTTTTTCTAAGGTATTTGAGAAGGCAATGTATAAGTATATTTCTTTTAATTTTAAATCGTCTCTTTGTGTCAACCAACATGGTTTTTGTCAAGGGCGTTCAGTGGAAACAAACCTTGTATCCTTTTTGAAACACACTCTACCTGAGGTCAGGTGCTGTGAACAAGTTGATGTTATTTATTTCGATTGCTCTAAAGCTTTTGATCTCGTAGATCATTAGTTGTTACTCGCCAAATGTTCAGCGTTAGGCATGTCTTGCTCGTTTTGCAGTTGGTTGTCTAGTTATCTCGGCGGAAGACCTAACAGAGTGCTGTATGAAGGGTGTTTTTCTGCCTCATTTGTTTTAAATATTGGAGTGCTTCAAGGGTCCAATCTGGGGCCGTTGTTATTCAACATTTTGGTTTGGTAGATAGTGTGCAGCATTCAAAGGTGCTGCAGTTTGCAGACGATGTTAAGATTTATCCCGAAATATTCAACTACTGACTGTCTAATGATGCAAGACGACGTTCAGGCAGTTCTAAACTGCTGCTTAAGAAATAAGTTGGTACTTAATCTCAGTGAGACCAAGGTTGTTTCCTTTAACCGTAGGACAAGCTGCATTGAGCATTCGTATAACATGTTAGGTCCAGGTTTTGCGAGGTCCGATACTATTCGTGACGTGGGAGTGTTGTTTGATTCCCGCCTTTCGTTTACTAAGCATGTTTTGAAAGTTTTAAATGATTCTTATCAGGTGCTAGGCGTTATTTCCCGAATGACGTGAAATTTTTGTACTTACACTAGCATGATTCATCTATTTCGCGCCCTTGTTCGGTCTAAACTTGAGTTCTGCTCAGTCATATATAGAACTCCATTGGATCGACTCTATCATGTATTTTTGAAAAAGTGCGGCGTCGTCTCGTGCGTACTGATTACGATCGATGGTTTGGGAGGCGCATTTATTTTGATTATGAATACTTACTTAATCTGCTTGACCTGGTGCCCTTGCACAAAGAAGATTAGCGCGAGGCATAACTTTGTTGTATAAGATAGTGAACGCTACAATCGATGCACCTTAACTTTGAAGTGCGATTTCTTTCAGTGTTCCCCAAAAGCGTACCAGATTTTCATCTCTTTTCTATCCGTAAAACGTCTGTGTCCAGTCCCCGATGACAGGCATTAAGCTCCTTTATAATAGCGATAAGAGGGATTTAGAATTTTTTTCACCCCTTTTAAAGTTTAGAAAAGCATTGTTGGCCGCTTGACAAACATCTGTGCTCTGTTGTTCTTCATTGTTCTCCGTAGTTTTATTTATTTCCTTTTATCTTTTCTAAATCACGTTTTGTTTGTTTGTATGTCTGTATCTGTTCTTTTATTGTTTGTAATACGTGCGCAATAATAAGGTCTCGAGGTGTTTGTGGGCACATTAAGCAAAATAAATAAATAAATAAAGTTCCATAGTGAACTATCTTGAGACTAAAAAAATTCTTGACGTGAAGAAGAGTGTTCTTTCCGATTGGCATTTTTTTTATCTAAGAGAGTAGTTTGCTCCCTCGAAACATTCGATGATGCATTTCATTGTATCACTCACTTATACACTCTACACTGCGCTGTCGCACACGTTTATGCGCTGCCTCGGCAAAAATGTAGACACGGACCCGCGGATATCAGCATCCGATACGCATCCGCAGCCCCTGGCATCCGCGTCCGATCCACGATCCGCCAAATTGTATTAATTTTTATCCGTATTTGTCCAGTTTATTGCGGATATATGCGGATTATGCACGGGTAATCCGCGGGTGTGCAGGGCTCTAACGATAGCATGTTTTAACCACAGTTCTCCGCAAGCGCGTGCTGGGAAACTCTGACGCAATTCTACGCTAAGGGCAACTCTTCCCCTTTAAAAATATGTTTTTCTTCATAACGTTGAGATTTTCCTAAGAAGTAAACATGCTCTACACAATGTTTTGAGATGGACAGCTGTTTAAACATAAAATTCACCTGAATTGTTTAAAATCCGCCCTTTCGACAACAAAGCGAACTTTTTTTTTCACTTTTGCTTCTGTGCCCATGTGCCGTGTCGTTCAATCGTGTCTAATTGTCAACAATAAGAAGAATTTCAACAAATTAGGTTTGGTTGTATTCTTGCAGAGCTGTATTTATATGCGCATTTTTCGGTTTCGCTGTGTAAATATGGAACCTCTTCTGGCAGCTATTCATCTCTGTTGATCGAGGGACATGAATCACCTGTTTACAGTGTTTATATGATTGAGCAATTTATGATAATATATAGTACTTTTGAATTTGACTGAAAATCGTTCCATGTGGTTTTAATGAAAAATTACTCGCATCTTGTCATTTAACAAATAAAAATAAAATTACACGAAGCCTTTTCCTATTCACTTATCAAGCTCAAAACGAAAAAAAATCAAAATATTAAAATGAATAACGAAAAACGCGAGTGAAACATTTGGTTAAAGTGTCACCTCTTATGTCGATCATGATGTCCGTTGCTTAAACCAAATAAAATTAAAAATAACTGAAATCCGAAAGTCATACGCTGTACGTATTTCTCGGAGACTATTCCTTTTGGATTTGTTGCTTCGACATCGTGCACGCTGGTTCCGGCTTCATATCTGAAGGTTCTTAAGAATGTGACCCTCCGTCGCCTCTTAGTTTTAATGAGCGTCCTCGGGAAGTCGGTTTTAATGGGCAACGCGTGTGTATAAACGTGACTTAAGACTGCGGTGATCAAGGCTGACGGCGGTATCCTAATAGCCTCATTAAAAGCTGGCGAGGTAAAAGCAAATTATTAAAATTAGTACGAATGGCAGGGCTAGTTTGATGACGTCTCTCTGGCAGCGGTATTTTGTGTATTTTTTAATCGAACTCGTTTGCGGAGAACTGATCTCTCAACCTTTGTTTTTCTTTTTTTTACAGGCACGATTATAATAAGCGTCAACATAATAGGAGAGTTCAAACAGCATAGGTGCAGGTGGATGCAACTGCTAGTCAAAAGATACATTTCAAAACATCTTGTTTCTCACTATTTCATCTTATTTTGCCAAATATATACTGATATGGGCGTCTCCTTCCTTTTCTTTGAAAGCAGATAAATATGTAACGGATACAAATAAAACCATGCTGAATAGCGTCATTTTTTGAGTGCTGTTTTACATCGTCGCAAGCTTACCCTACAAAAGTGAAAATTAGAGAAACTCACGCTAGCATTTTGAATACTGTGGTATCAAGGAAACACACACAATACGTCAACGCTTCAATATAAAGAAATAATTTAAGTGGAGTACATTATTTAACATGGAAAAGAGTGCATATATTTGATCAGTGTTTGGCGACCGGTGCACTTCTGCAAACTCAACAGGTATTCAACCTAACAAGTTATGCGCTCAGCTAGCAAGGTCGCAGGCGCGAGAACAGAAATCTGCAGAATGTTATGCATGCACGAGCACTATTGAGTCGAAATGCACCTGCGTGCTCACTCATTAGACTTGCTTTTACAATCCTTTCAGAAGTATAGCATGTAACGCGAGGTGCTTACAAAGTTACAATGTAACGTTACATATGCTTACGCTGAAACATCTGTTGTCACAGATGTCTCCGCGTTAGTTCAGGCTATACATACTTGAAAACTTGGAAATATATAATTGACTTTGGAATGAAGAGGTCACATATAATCACATTTATTGTCACTACAGACGGTGTAAAGGCCATTTTGTATATCGGAATTTTAATAAAACCGAAAATGATGTCATCAAAATGGCTACTGTCAAAAAAAAAAAAAAAAGAAATATGGACATTATCAACAGTCATATCGAAGGGTACGGAGCTATTGCTACGGCCCCAGCTATACTGCGAGGAAAGAAAATAAATCGATAACTATTTCTACTAAATGAAGAAAACAGACGTCGTACTCCGCTTAGAGAAGATCATGCATCTATTGGCGAGGAGACCGGATATAGAAGGCACTCTCTCCGGGGCGTTTTCAAAACAGCTCGGTGTTTACACAACGCAAGTCCTGTGGATTTAATTATTTACGTCATCTACAGCTATCGAGCGCCTGGCACAAACTGGACACAGCGTTCGGAGGGACTCGTCTACAAAGAAAGTTTCTCACACGCTGTGTTCAAACATGCTTCACATAACGTCGCACACGTTTATGTTTCAAACAAGAGTGCCAGGCCAAGGCAGGAGTTGCGCTCCGATATGTCGGACGACTCGTGCTTGTTGTTTCCAAAGCTGAAGAGAACCACTAGAAGCGTAAATGTCTCATCTACTGCTCAATGCTGCCCGCAATGCTCTTAGAAAACCGATGTTTTTTTTGTTTTTTTTCTCCTTCATACAGTTTTTTTGCATATGGCCCCTTTAAACAAAAAAAAAAAAGAAACGCGATTTTTTTTTTTCGCAGTCTCTCTCTCTCTCTCTATCTGGCTGTACAACACCATTGCTGAGCTAAGGCGCCGGTCAATTTCTATGTCACGTGCGCTGACGTGACGCAGTGTTGTACACGTTCCTCAAGAAGAGGAGCGAAAGCTCGTTCCTCGTTTCTTCTGATTTTTAGAACGCGTTCCCGTCACAAGTTCCATCTGTCAGAAAGAGACTCGTTCCCGTTACGGTTAAAAGAAGATAACATATCATTACATATACGTTACTTTTGTACTGTGCTAATTGCTATTTTCGGTTAGATCAATAGAAGTTTTTGTTTTATCTATCTTATAAAATGGCAACATACGAATTTTAATGTCACGGTGGATGGACACCAAAAGAAGAAAACAAGCGGAAGCAAGGCTTCATGTTTTTATATATTCACCCTTAAAAATGTCAGCGTTTAACCATGATAATGTTTGTGGTAGGCGATTTAGACGAGCCAAATGTTCTGTTACCCCACGTTGCACGAGAATTTTACAACAGCCTCACACGTTTTAATCTAACAAAGTTTCAGTTTGGACTTAAAAACAGTCGCTGCTCGACGTTGCTGTCTGCAAGACGAGCAAGTGGAGAAGAGTGTAGGGCTTTTGGAAGGTCAGTGCTCAAAAACTACCAGTCCTTCGTGAAATTCGGATTCGTTTAGTTTCAAGGCGAGGGAGAAGGTGAGAGGGAAGAAAGCTTAATTGTTTTGTATATTTTAAGTGACCACTGTTTGGGATATAATGGTGCATCCGATGTCTGATAACCTGTTCTTTTGTTTTAATTGTAGTTTTTTTTTTTAAGTTTGTGATGGGCTGTAGTCAACCTTAGATTTTTTGGTGTATGAAGATTTGTAGAAGCGAAGAAAGTAGCTGAATTTGAGACGTCCCCCTTCCTGTGCCTTTCCTTCGATTAAAATATTTGCTTTTTATACCAGCCTCGGGCACTGGAAAAAGAATCGATGTCCACTTGCTCTCCTGCACCCGACTATTACCAAGCGAGGACCGCACAAAGTAAACCCTACAATAGGTGACAAAAACGTCAACGAGACCCCGCTTTGCGTAAAGAACTTGTTTTTCTACTTTTTATAATTTCCCATAAAAATAAAGTAAAAATTACCCCATTGGATGAAAAGAGAGAGAAAAAAAATGCTCTTCCTTCTTCCGTTTCCCAAAAAATTTATTGAGTTACTGTTACAGTGCCACCGATGCAAAATGGAACGGTGGCGTTCTTTCGTTCCTCCTAAACGGAACGCGTTTCAGAAACGCCGTTCTGTACAACACTCAAGTGACGCCGTGCTTGGCCGGTGCGCTTCCGTCTCCTTCCCGCAGCCTTTCTCTCCTTGACTGCATGACGTAATGTTTGAGCAAAAGCGCCTGCAAGGCGGAACGTCTTGAACGATATTTTGCGTTACATAGATGGGATTCAGTTTAGCCAATGAGAAGTAAAAGAGTGCCGCCCCAATTTTCCACCAAGCTGCAGCATAAATTCTGGGTTTTACGATAGTAGACGTGCCAAAAACATGGCTTGTCTTTTCCGCTCGGCATACGGCTTACAAAATCGACCGCGGTCCACGAGCGTTAAGAGTAGTACTATATGACTTCAAAGTCAATAATTGGAGTGACTTGCCGAGCGAGCTCTCAGTCGTTGTGGAAAAAACTATATTTAATATTTATTTATTTTATTTATTTCTATTTTTCTAGAAATGCCACGACTGCCATTGATTTGTCTTCAAACTTCGGTGTGATGCTCGGTACACCTTCCAAGCAACACACCACTGTTAGACCAACATGGGCCCGCCACTGGCAAAACTGGGTTCCAATATTGGCCTAACGTTGTTTTTTTTTTTTTCGAAAGCGCTACCCGATCCAATGGTGGACCATTTACGAATTCCGATGTTGGACCAAGATTCGACCAATATTGAACCGTCATTCATGCCATCGTAGGACCGCCTCTTAACCAACATCTAAGTCAACGTTGGGCCGCAATTTAACCAACACCTAAGCCATCACTGGACCACTACTGGTTGTGGGTTTTACAACCAATATTGGCACCCAAGTTTAAGCATTGGCTTATCCAATATTTGCTCCCAACCTTATGCTCTGGATATTTCGATTTCGGCATCCGACTTTAAGTTCGGGCTGCACTATCCATTTTAGCGGACATGCAGCTTTACATTCAGATGCATTTATAGTGTTCAGTAGAACACTATATATACATCTAAAAAGAAAGCTGGTGTAGACAAGCCACGTTCATTGTGGAATATATTAAGTCAATATTACATGCAGGCAAATATAAAAGCTTGCAATGCAAAGTGTACCGTCAATACATTTTATTAAACATTTCGATTAAAGAAACATTAAGACAACCATGAGTGCCAGGGTCCACTACTGCAAGCTGTGAGCCGGGCAGGAATTTGATGGGATTCCACGCAGGGGCCTGGCCACAGGATTCTAAAAGAGACAGAAGCGAGGGTTTGGATTCAGGTGAAGGGTTTTCAGAGGCTCTCAGTTCTCTGTTACGCTTGTCAATAATGAATATCGAAATAAAATATAGCTTAATTATTCGCCGCCCTTTAATTAACTATTCGGTTAAACGGCTCAGTTGCTCTCCAAGTATAAAACCTCGGAAAGGCCTACCGACTTTTTTATGCTTACTTTTCCATATTATAAATTTTCTTTTTAAGTGAAGTATTTTTCGTTAACTTTTCACGTTTGGGCTTTGAGAAGCGTAGCACACTAATGATATAACTAATCTAACTACGCGAAAAGCTAATTCAACAATTATCTTTTTTTTAAATATAATTTTACTTTTTGCAGGATATTTAAATTACACGGCTCTTTTATCTGTGGAGTAAAATATAAATGATATGGAATGCACCTTAAACGAAAAAAATTATCGTAGCAAAAAAATAGCGCTGTTAATCCTGTACTTCAACACAGTCAACGCCGTGCACCGAAGGTCAAACTGCCCACGCTGTAAATGCAGATCAATAAAAAATTGAGTACATCTAGACAACATTGCAAGGTATTGAACTTTCTCAACAAGTAATAAACTGCTCTCCTGCGAAGATGATGGCCAGCGTGACGATATGTCGCCTTCTTTATAACCATATCTGGCTCTCCACGTAGACAGATTTGTTTAGTAAGCTTAGAAATGTTAGGGGCTGCGCCTCCACTTACAGGGGAGAGAAGCTATATGGTTGTACCCGTTTATGTTACTATATTATTTTTTACAGGGATGGGCAAAATACATGCAAATATGTATCGAAATACAAATACAAAATACTTCGTCAAAAATGTATTTAATTACAAATCTAATTACATTTCCAAAAAAAAAGCATTTAAGTAGAAGATACAAATACAACCAAATGTATTTGGTCTCCTCCAAATACTTTTCCAAATACATTCCTCAAAATTTGCCTCAGCGACTTCCGGGCACCTGCAACGGGTTTCTGGGTATCTCATTTCAATTTTGCATTACACACTCGGGAGTTAGTGTGCCAGGCTCTAGTAACGTAATAGAAATATAATTAAAAAAAATGTAATCAGCTTGGACAAAATAGGGGAAAAAAGTACAGAGATTCAAGCAGCTTTTTTTTTTTTTTTTGGCGATTACATTTTGGTATAGACCAACAAAGAACCAAGACGGCCAAGACGCGCAGCACTAGCTAGATAATGTTTTATTGTTGCGACTCGCACCAGTTACGAAATTCTGGACGACCCGCGCATCTAGAATGTTCCAGGCAAAAATATGGATGGAAATCAGGCTGGAAAGCATCACAAGTTGTCACAGGCACTTATTTAGCCAGTCTGCCTGTGAACGTCGATTTCGTCACTATTCTTGCCCTGGACTAGCACCGTAATCACAAAGTCACTAGACGCTTGTGCTTGATTGGGAGACACTGCTTTCGGTGCAGAACGTAGTTTTCTTCCTGCTCTGGGCAGTGCCTTTAAAATAAAGCCGGAGGAGAAAAAGCAAAAAAGCCCCATGGCCGAATAAAGAATGGAAACTATATCTTACAACCACATGCATAAAAACAAGATGTATTTTCGCCCACAAAATTGTATTTAATTACAATTGTATTTGAAATACCCCCGTTTTAGTATTTAAATACACACGTCAAATACATTACCCAATTTGTAATTGAATACAAATGCAAAATACACAAAGTATTTGAAATACGTATTTCAAATACTTGCATTTGAAATACTGCCCATCCCTGACTTTTTATTACTACATTATGACTTGTAACCACAACACCGGTGGGTACTATCTTGATCAAACGTGGAACAGTAAAGGGCACATCTTCCAAGTCAGTGTTGGCTAAGCAGGGCCAGATCCCCCATAATCTTTCCACCCTTAACACATACGGGATATCTCCGGTTTCGGCACGGAAGTCCATCCGCGGCGTGCTGGCGCTGTGCCCGAAAGGCGATTTCCGTAGGTACGGGGCAGAGTCAAAAAGTATCCGCAATTTAGCTGTGATGTAATGAAATCTAGTGATAGACTGCTGCGCTGCAAATATATTTTGACCTACCACAAAAGGGAGCTATGCACGCCGGCCTGGCGACTTGATGTGAACTGTCACGTGACCACAACACTTTCAAAATGGCCGCCTCCTTGTTAGCATGGACCAAGGAAGTGTACTGTTCGGTTATTCGATTTTTGGGCGCAGAGGGCGAAAAACTTGCGGAAATTCATCGCAGGATGTTGACGCAGTGCGGAGACGCCTGCGTATTACTTCGGCAGGTGTACGAGTGGCACAAAACGGTTTTAAGTTGGTGCGTTCAGTTTGACGGATGCACCTCGCTCCGGCCGGGCTCACACTTCAACGACGCCGGACGCAATCTCTGCTGTGGAACGGCTCATACACGGGAACCAGCGTGTCACCATCGATGAAGTGGCTAAAGAATTGAATATTAGTCACCTCTCGTCGCACCATATTATGCATGATATTCTGCACACCACCAAGTATCCGCCAGTTGGGTACCGAAATAGTACGCCGGACCGTAAGGAGCGGCGTGTGGATCCTTGTGAGACGCTACTGCGACGCAGCGAAGTCGAGGGAGATAATTTTCTTCGACGCATTTTCACCGGTGATTAATGCTGGGTGCACTACGCCCAGCCAGAAACAAAGCAAGCAAGCAAGGAGTGGCGACACACAACGCCACTAAGGCCGAACAAGTTCAAGACAGTGCCAACGGTCGGCAAACTAATGCTCACAGTCTTTTAGGAGCGTAGACGCCCAGTATTTCACCATTATATGACCAAGGGACTCACTGTGAACAGTGTATCATACTGTAGCCTGCTTGAAAACCACTTGAAATCTACGATTAGGTTAAAGCATCGCGGGTATCTGAGCTCAGGGGTGTTGCTGCAGCACGACAATGCTCGCCCCCACACGGCAGCCGAGCTATCGTACGTGCCGGTATTGTTGCTGCGGTATTGTTGTTGCACGTGTCTGAAATTTCAGTGGCTGCATACACTGACGTATATGCGAAGTGTGGGTTTATATTAAGAAGCATCATAGGACATGCTAAAGATAATGAACTCTAGTCAATGGGGGACTGCGAAAGATACAGAATTTGAAATTCTTGTTTTCGCAGATTATACAACCTTCTCCATAATAACCTGATATCTCACAATTTTCTTGAACCACTGGAGACTGGGTGAGAACTAGAAGAACCAAAAGTGGAAGGGACAAGAACAGACAGACAGAAGGCGTAGTCTCATACTCAAACTTATATGTACTCTCGTAGAGTGACTTTATAATGTTTTTGAACACTTCCCAATCCATAGGGAAAATCCAGGTAGCATAGAATGTTGCCATCTGAAAGACAGCAGTTTCTATTGCTTCATGCAAAAGTTCACAGTACCGCGCGATGCACTATTATAGACAAAGTTCACAAGCTTCATTCCATTTTTATTCGATATGCTAGTCATATTTACACTGAGCCAATACGTAAGATTGTTTGCTTTGCGTGCCAGTGCTATTATAACAGTATAAAACCGGGCTCATATGTGTGTTTTCTATAAGTGCCCCTGATGGGATCTCAGTATTAGGTAGACCATTTTGGCTGCTTTAAGGCAGACCATACTGGATGCCGAGGTAAGCTCCCTAAATCATGGCTGCGAATCCCACGCCCATAGGTGGCCACGTCCACCTATAAGGTACCGTGGTGGTTCCACGCTTTGTGCTACTTTGGTTCTTTCAGTCGTTCACATGAAAGCAAAAGCGATAGAAAGGGATACCAACAAAGATACCTTGCGCTGCCTCTTACAGGGCGCACGGCTCTTCCTTGCAGGCTTATGTAAATGGTGCAATTTGGAAACATTTATGCATAGCACGTTCGTTGCGATTGAGTGTCTCAGCGCAGCTAATCCTTAAACGTGGTGGCAACGACAAGACTTCGTACGCTCCTGCATCGTTCCAACCCTACTTGCCAAAGAAGCGAGTACGGACGGGGATTAGCGCTGCGGCATACGAACCTTGGACTCGCACATTATTGCGCCCAACGTCGCAGAAGAAAGAGCGCCATTCTTGTCGTCTTATGCCAGTTTGTTATCCTTACGCGTTGATATTTTATGAGGAAATAAAGAAAGACAATATGAAAAAATAAATAAAAGCATTCTGGTTTTCTCATGTTCTAAGAAGAGGCCAGGCCATGTTTTTATTTATGTATATACTGTTAACCTTTTTTCTAAAGTCCTAGTGCAAGGGTTAGCACACGTTATTGGAGAACTCCTTATAAGAGCCCTCAGAAAAGAGCGTTGTAGAAACAAGGACAGAAAGAAACGGAAATTCCCCTCGAGCTTCTAGCAGGGCACCATCGGGTTAGGGCTCCGCGCGCAGGAACGGTGGCACGACTCGAGAACTTTGCGCGGGCGTAGTCACACACCTCGCGTCCTTGAGAGCGTGTGCACAAATAAGCACGCTTCCTTGGGGTCTTGGCATGCTGCGCGAGCTCACGGCGTTTGTAAGAAATGAAAGCGAACCTTCGATACCCTTGCTCCATTGCGAGGCGACGCTGCTGAGGCACCTCTCGCTTCTGCCGTGACACAGTGCATAGAATTATGCAAAGGCACAGTAGAGATGTGTTCAGAAACGCATAGCCAGCAATAATTCAGTATATAAAGCATATACATTGTGGAGACTCAAAAATGACTACCGATTCTCACAGTGCTGAAGCTCCGAATGGCCCCGTGCGCTCGCCCGTCACCCGGTTCTCAGCATCTTTATTATCTTCTTTTCATTCCCCACACATTCCCCCTTTTGGGGGAGGGGAGTTTGATATCCCTTGTTTTTTTGTTGCCGGCACGTACGCGGGCATCACGGACTGAATGAAAAATTCACGTTCCACTTTAGATCGAGCCTGGTGACTTGGGACACCCTATATAAAAACAGTTAACATTGTCAACGTCTAGTCTCTTTACTGCACAAGTGACCGTTCGCTATTTCTGTTCACGAAGCAAAAAAAAAAAAAAAGCAGCGTTCACGGTGACCTGGGCTATCGTAGCCTACAGGCGAGTATGACTTGTAGGAACTTCGAATTTATGTGAAGTGGAAAGAGTCTCCAGAGAATAACAATATACTCGTAGCTGTATATAAAAAGACGCCATATGGCATGGCCTTGCCAAGTAATTGAATACTCTTTCTATCAAGCACGTTTGGCACCTACCATAAAGATGATGACAAAGACAAAACGTGTTGGGATTCTTAGTAATTTGCGTGAGTACACAGTCATGCAGGCTACTCCTTTTTTAAGAGTCCCACGCCTTCTCGGAAGTACTTACCATCAACATCGTCGCTTTAACCTTGGTGATGTTTGACTTTAAAGAACGTAAGTTCCCCGGCAATACCCTTGAGGTATATATATCTGGGGCCCCTGCAAACGCATAACGACGGGAACTAGTCTATTCAGCGCATGTCACTCTTTCATTGAAGCTAGTACCGTGCTTTTTCACGTCATTTCAATTATCCAACTTTTTAATCAATACCCCCGCCAAGGTCGTCCTATAGTATGTAGTTTTAAACCAAAGCCTATCGTGTGAGTTTCCACGCAGGCGCTTAGCAGAATTTTTGCATTCCTTGGTGTGAAATCAAACTGATACACGCCTTCGACTTAATTGCCAAAGCAATACCCATATTTTCATTTAAAACCTAGCGGCTGAGTGTTTTAAACGCACAACATAACAAAACCTCTGTTTTTTTTTTTTTTACCTTACGAATCCCTTTTATATGTGCCCATTCAAGCAAACTTCCAGGTACATCTAGCATGAGCGAAATTCCAGAGCTTGTTGTATGTTTATCGAATTAGGAAGCGAAGTAACCGATATTTGCCACCTAAGTTGGTGTACGAGATGAGCACACTCCACCAAACTATGCAGAGTGTTTCACTTAACTTGATCCATGGTTCCAAAATATTTTGGCGCACTTTAGCGAGACGATACCCAATAATAAGTTGTGCTTTATTGTTTGCAGCATGTCAGGCTAATTTTTGTATTTTGATAAATAAAATATTGAATTAAGATTAATTTATGAACTTTTAAAATATTTTACTTGGAGAAAAGTTACAAGCATACAGTTGTGCAGCGTCCTCAAAAACATTCAAATCAAAAGTTTCTCCTTTTTTTTTATTAAAAGACCTCTAACACGATTTGTTTTTCCGGGCTTTGAAAAATGCCCGCGAATTACGAAAAAACACACGGGCTCGTGCTCCCGTGCCTTGTTGTGCCTAGACTTCGCGACGGGTACGAGTACGGCCGGCCGTGCCCCATAGCTTTCTGGAGCTCTGGCTACCACTCCAGAGTGCAATAGGACCCTCCCGGCTCACAAGTCATTTAAGAACCCCACTGAGAATAAAATACAACCGGGTAACAGGCACAATATAGCTTCTTCATCCTCTATTGTAGTCCTGTGTTTAGATATGCACAAACTCTGGCCACAACGAGAACTCAAAAATATATGTCCCAGCGTTTTATCCGTATCCGTATGCAACATCTACACTATTATAAATTTAAGGGAAGTCAGATGTCCGAAAATGAGAGCACTGTATTTTGTCGTGACAGGATGTCGTGCAGTCAGGTTGACAAATCGAAACCGAAACTGCAGCCAAGGGGTACGTAAGACGTTTTGCACGGCACTACGCCGCTGTAGGATCGCCTCGATTTTGCAAGAGGTCTATTGTGGCTTGAACGAACTAGGGCCGCATGCTGGACAGGGCGCTGTTGATAGGGCGCCGTTGACAGACTCGCGCTATAGACCTTTTTAGCGCTTATCACCCGGGCGAAAAATGATGAGTCACTGAGCTGCGGACGCAGGTGCAGCGTCTGATATAACGCGAAACGGAGCTACAGCGCATGCTTAGAAGGTTTTTTTGCCCAGCAGACAAGGATGGCAGCGCGCAGGAGGTGATTTTTGGAAGGGTCTGTACTTCGTTTCACCTTGGGTCCGAGCTCAGCCAATGTTATGAACCAAAGGGCCAATCAAACAGCGCAAAAGGGCACCGTCATGGCGTGCTCTCTGAACTTGATAGTGCAGCGGATAGGCGGCGGAGGAGCACGCACAGAAAGACGGCGAACCCTGGCTGGTCCCATCAGCTACCAAGGACGCGCCATGACGTTTGCCTTTTTGCTTTTTGATTGGCTGACAACATCGGCAGCGGTCGCGAAACAACTCGCCGTTGCGTATCTCGCGTCATTACCAGGGGCCCTAAGCTGGACGCTTGGCGAAAACGCCGGCGAGAAATTCGGCGGCCGCGATTGGCCAAAGCCACACTTGACCTTGGCGCCGGCCAATCATAGCGGCCGAATTTCTCGCCGACTTTTCCGCCAAGTGTCCAGATTAGGGCCCCAGAGCATGGTTTCTGTGTTTGCAGCGGCAGCGCCCCCCACCGCGTATTTGTAAACGGTGGGCGATACGAGGCATGGCAACGCCGCTCCCGTCGGATTGGCTGCTCCTCGAAGAGGACGCTGCGTCGTCACACATAGCTACACGCGCCTGCTGCGTTGATGTTGGCCGGGAGACGTTGCGCGTGTATCACAGGGCTGCGTGAATGAACCGCTGCAGACTGTTGCCGCGAGGCGGCGTGAATTAGAGGTGGAAGGGGGGGGGGGGGGAGATTAAAACGTGCCCCAGAGATGAGAGCTATAGATAGGGAAGACTGGTCAAGAGGCGTGGCCCGCTGGACAGCTCGTCAGCCACGTCACTGACACGTCACGCTAGCGTCACGGGCACGCCCCACTCCGACGACTACGCTCGTATACGTGCTCTTAGCGCCTGCCAATGTATGGTCGTTTTGATTTCCGCTTTTGTGAGTGTTTAACGGCATTTAATCTCTGCGGTGTTTATGCGAGAGCCATGTTTAATCAGTTCCATCGTAACCTTGTTTATTCTTTGCCCGTACGAGCAGTGACGCTGCCCGGTTCATAAAAAAATTGGTTACACTCGGTTAGACTCTGGGTTTGGTGTGTCGGGGAATTTCTACTGGAATAAAACGCTCGTTGTTTACAGCTCTATTTGAGACCGCTCATATCTGTTTGTTTTGATGTCGGGGTACGACGATTTAAATATCCGATGCATTTGACAAGTTCTTGGCAAAATATTTGCGTCAGCGAGCGCCGACGCGTGATCGCGCGTCAGCAACATGAGATTTTGTTCGTTTTTGAAATTGCATCTTTTTTTAAATTGAAAAGCTGCAGCAGCTTTTTGTCTTTCTTCCCCCAATTCATTGATGAAACCAAATAAACATTTATTATTATATATTATTAATATATGTGAGGTGCGCCCGCGTTTGCTACGAAATCTACGAAACGTGCTTCCACCGAACCTATGAGCCATTGTAAACTAAAATTTGAAAGAGAACTAAAGCTACTCGCCCGTGATGATTATTTGCAGCCGTGCATCTGAGCAGGATTTCTTGGCGATATGCGTCAAATGGCATGTGTACCTTGGAGCTCTATATTTAAATGAG
This sequence comes from Ixodes scapularis, assembly GCF_016920785.2. Lineage (NCBI taxonomy): Eukaryota > Metazoa > Arthropoda > Arachnida > Ixodida > Ixodidae > Ixodes > Ixodes scapularis. The sequence continues at coordinate 55,776,928 of NW_024609835.1, read as the reverse complement.
ATGATCTCGTCATGCATGCGTTTTGCTTGCTTCAAACGGGGGCTTTCAGTAATGACAGATATTGTTGTATGTATCTTTTAGAGTGGTATGCTACAATACAAACTTGTCGTGCCTGGGTGTTAGAAAACGCTAGTATAATTTAGCTCAATCTGGAGACAAAAACCACGCTTTTCTATACATCAAATACTATTTATTTTAAACCGTCAAAACATGCTCACATTCAATCCGGTCCTAACCAGACGTTCTAGTCCATCTCCCTAGAACCAGCCCAGAACTTTCCCCAAGTGGCATGTTTAATAAGCAACCTATGCTCGAACTTCGTGATCGACTAAATCCGACACGGTGCAGCCATTCACATGCTGGATGAGCACTTCTTTGCGCTCCTGTTCCCTGCTGCCTTCCGGGTGCTTTCCGTCGGAGTGCGTTACCGGTGAACCTATAACGCACTCCGACGTCGAAGTGTGTCATCGTGTACCGACGCCTATCGCTGGAGAAAGCAACATCATCGTCCAGTTTCTAAACCGCCGTAAACGCGATGCTGTACTCGAGAAGGCAAAGAAGAGGCGTATCACTTCTGTTGATCTTGGCCTCTCGCCGGCTGTGCCAGTTTTTGTAAATGCGCACTTATGCCCAGCGCTCAAGCGTCTGCTTGGCAACGCTATCGGGAGGAAGCGAGAATTTCACTGGAAATTTGTCCGGGTAAAAAATTGAAAGATATTCGCCAGGAAGTCTGACACCACGCCTATTGTTCAACTTGTGAATGAAGATGACCTCGTCAACATTTGCTAGATATTGATGTAAATGGCTGTCTCGCCAAATGGAAATGCGGTATCACGAGTGTATTTTGCTATCCGATGTAATGAAATGCTTAAAAACTAAGAACGCTCTTCCTGCATTTCACCTCAATGTGCACTCTCTCAGAAATAAGGTGGATACATTTTACACATTAATTTCTCATTTTCCATCTCAATTCGACGTCTTCATGCTAACAGAAACATGGTACCATGACCACGATGATATGTATGCCTTGCAAGACTATAATCATTTTTATTTAAATCGTCACATGAAACGCGGAGGAGGTGTTTCCATCTACGTTCGGCAAAGCATTAGGTGTGAACTTTTAGCAAGGTATACTGAAATGACAGATGATTTTGAAATACTAACTGTACGAAGTAACACCTTAGTTTCCTCAGAAGTATATAGACCGCCATCGGCGTGTTTCGATAAGTTTAGTTCGTTTCTAGATATGTATCTTGAATTTATATCTCTAAATAAATTAACCCTTTTTCTTGGTGGAGATTTCAATGTGAACACACTGTTACACTCGACTTTATCATCGCAATTAGATAACATCATCAGTTCAAATGGCTTCATGAATGTGATACAGTCTCCCACTAGAATAAATGTTTCCTGCTCAAGTGCCCTTGACCTTTTCGTTACCAATATTAGCACAGATGTCCATGACGCTGGTACAATAATTAGTGATATTAGCGATCACATTCCTATATTTATATCCTGTGGGGTTGGCGCTTCCATAGTGAAATCAAATAAAGTATCATATGTTTTCAAAACATATTTGAGCGTAATTTAAAAAATTTCAGGGTTGAAATTTTGTGCACTGATTGGGGCCCAGTTTGTTCTGAAACATGTGCAGATGAGGCGTGTAACACATTTATTAGCATCTTTAGCAATGTCTATAGCTCGAATTTTCCCTTATTAACAAAGACAGTCTCTAAAAATATTCGGAAGCCCTGGATCACTCCTCTACACCTGAAAATGTAAAAAAAAAAAAAAAGAATCGTTTATATAAGTCTTTTTTAACGTCGAGAGATCCCGATAAACTGAAAATCTTCAAGCAATATCGTAACCGCCTGACATCTGAATTGCGGAAATTGGGGAAAGCTAAACTGGAGTATCATACACAGCTTTTTAACCGAAAGTGCAAAAAAACGACCAGAATTATTTTGGAAATTCATAAATGAGGGGTTACACCGTAGTAGACCGCGTAAAGCTATTGGCGAACTTTTTGTTGACGGGAAAAGGGTTTCTGGGGCATCACTAGCAGAACACTTCAATAAAGTATTCGTAAACTTAAGCCCACCACCAAATAATGCTAATGCCTTCAGTTTTATACAAAATATAGTGCACGAAACAATATTTTTAGAACCGACTGATGAGCACGAAGTATGTTCTATATATACGGGTCTTAGCAATAGTAGAAGTTGCGACGCAGATGATTTACAAGCTAGACCCGTAAAATTTGTTATAGATATCATCGCCTCTTGCCTGGTGCATATTTTTAACCTTGCCTTGTCACAGGGGACGTTTCCTAGTAGAATGAAATTAGCTAAAGTATCAATCATATTTAAAGGAGGAGATGAACATCTACCGACAAACTATAGGCCTATCTCTATACTTCCTATATTTTCCAAAGGGCTTGAAACATTAATTTTAAAACGGCTTGATTCTTTCTTTGCTAAACATTTTGTGATATCGGATTTTCAATATGGTTTTCGCAAAGGAAAGTCAACTGAGTCTGCATTGCTTCAACAAAAAGAAATCATTTTGAAAAAATATAGAAAATCGGTTGTTTACCCTTGGTATATTTATAGATTTTAGTAAGGCATTTGATTTCATAAACCATAAAATACTACTTGATAAAGTATACTGTTATGGAATGCGTGGTGTAACTCTGTCCCTTTTACATTCCTATCTGGAGCACCGAAAGCAATGCGTTGTGATCGATGGTCATACATCGCCTTTTCTTAACATACGATGTGGGGTTCCCCAGGGTAGTATACTTGTGCCAATCTTATTTAATGTGTATATTAATTATATTGTAAATATAAACGAACAAATAAAATACATAATATACACTAATGATAACAACCTATTTCTCGCCGAAACGAGTGTTGAAAAATTAACCGTACACGCAAATGGTGTTCTTAGCCAGTTCCTTATATGGTCCAACAACAAGGGCCTTAAAATTGACATCCAGAAAACTTAAGCTATAGTTTTTCGACCAAAGAGCAGGGCTCTGCCAATTAATCATAATATTACAATAGGCAGCGAACCAATCGAGTTAGTGAAACAACATACAACGCTTGGAATAATTCTTTCTGAACACCTTTTGTGGAATGATCATGTCAATTATCTTGTTACGAAGCTGTCTAGGGGGGTTGGAGTTATGTCACACTGCCGCAATATTTTCCCAGTTAACATGAAATTAAAACTCTACTACTCACTATTTCAGTCTTACATTAATTATTGCCATCTTGTTTGGGGGCAACTATACAAACAAACATAGAAAAACTTACTTTACTTCACAAAAAGATGCTTCGTTATATTGCCAATGAGCACTATCTCGCTCACAGCAAACCTTTGTTTGCCAAATATAAAATAATTAATCTTGATAAGATGTATGACTATAGATTACTGCACAGCTTTCGTTTTTCATCTCCTGAGCATGTTTCGCTTTTATGCAAGATGTCGGAGCTCTCCGAACATCCTCGTAGTTTCAACACCCGTCTTTCCGAAAAAGGGATAGTACCCACGAGCTCGTACTAACTATACTTAGCTTTATTACTTAATCATCTACCTTTATTACTTAATCATCTTCTTAATAATAATACTGATATAGATCAAATGGGAAGGAAATCATTACTCATGCATTTCTTGTGAATTGTTCCGTGAAATTTCTTGGGCATACCCATACCTTTGTATAAATTTTGCATTTTGTACAGTGCTGTTAGAAGTTATGCATATGTGCGCCTTGTGTTATTTGTCGTAATTTTCTTCTGTATGTAGCTGTATATCTTTTCAATCTGTCACAAGTTCTGTGAATATTATTTTTTCTTTTTGTATAATGCTGTTAGAATTTGTATGCATGAAGTGATTACTCAGCGTATCTTTGCATGTAATATCCTTTTGTGTTCTGAATGGATGTCCTGCTGACAAATTTGAGACGGGCCCCAGACCTCGTCAAGCTGCCACTGGCAGCTTTTTGTCTAGGGTCTCCGTTGGCATAAAGGCCATAAATAAAACGATTGACTGAGTGATTGATTGAAAATCGAATCCTGGCCCTGCTGAAACGCCTGATCAGCTTTTTTTTTATTTCATGGCTTCAGTCTGCTTCAGTTTCTTCAGCCATCTGAGCGATTTCGCTCAAACTGCAATTCTTCAAAGTGTGCATAGAAAGATATAATTTACTGTACCTAACAATGCCCTAGAATTAACATTTACACGCACTGTTGCTTCATGTACATTCAATCCAGGACAACTTATAACTTTTGATTTATTTAGCAGTTACAAGTTGAAACAAGGCTGTTATTACCGTGTCCCTTAGAAGTTGTAGATAGGGAACATCAGAACTGCACATAATTAGAATTAACTTTGCCGTTTTGTTTTGTTTGATTTAAATTCTGTGTGCTCGTATATCTTGATGCAACAAACAAGAGTCGTACCTTTAGTGATCACACATGCTTATCTTGATGGCAACAAACTATAATTGTGTTTCACTTTTTTTTAGTTGAGCCAAAGTTTGTACTGCATATATGACCAGATCAATTGACAATTATTTATAAACCCGCACCGTGCGTGATGGCATCTATAGAAAAATCTACATTTATATGTGGAATTTTTGAATAAATAAAAACATTCTTAACCTCAAAAAGTCCGGAACCTGCCGTCGGCGTCCACTCGTCGTGCTTTATTTTTACTAACCAGACTTTCCGTCGTTGTTTTTTTTTTTTTTTTCTTTCAGAATAATAAAAAAGCGAAAGCCGTCACGGCTGCTGTTAGAGCACCCAACGGCACAGCAACAAACCATTTCCGTTTTAAAAGTAAAAAAAAAAAAAATAAAAGCTCGGCAAACCAAGGAGCTTGCAAACTCCCAGCGTAGCCTACGCGCGCGTACGGGGAATAAGAACAAAAATGGTGGACAGCAGCGTGTCGTGTACAGCGCATCCGTCGCTGCCCCGCGGTTGCTAGGGCCGAAGTCAACGCCGGTGGGAGGTGTCAAGGGTCCGCCTGAGTTCACCGAGGATAACATATATGGCCATACTCTTTCCCTATCTAAGGCTCTGCCAGAGATTTGCGCGCAACGACCACTACCGGCCGGCGCAGCAAGCGCGTGTTGCTATGTGTGACGAATCGACACAGCGTTCTCTTGGAGGAGCAGCCGATTCGGCGCGAGCGGCGTTGCCATATATATGCATGCTGCGTACACTCTAAAAAAAGCCCGTGTGTCTACTTTCCCGCACAACACTCGGAGAGCCAATCACCGCAGCTTGCTGAGGGAGCTCAGCGAATGACAATTCCGATACATATGTTTAGACCAAAAAGCGCAGTCTGAGTTGTGACATTAAGCAATGCAAGCGTGACGTTTTGCATTGCGTAATGTCACAACTCAGACCTCGTTTTTTGGTCTAAACATATGTTCCGGCAGTTTCATTCGCTGCGCTGCCTCCGTAAGTTGCGATGATTGGCTCTTAGAGTGTTGTGCGTGGAAGTAGACGCACAAGCTTTTTTTAGAGTGTATCGCCCACCGTTTAAAGATACTCCGCCCGGCCAGCAGGCAGGCCTGATTCGTTCAAGCCACGTTTCAGAGCGCTACAATACAAAACTCACGAGCGCGCAGTAACATATTTTTTTCGTAATTCGCGGCCTTTTCTTGAAGCCCGTCAAAAAATAAACTGTCATTAAGGTTTCTTAATAAAATCCACTGAATTGAATGTTTCTGAGGACGTTGTACAACTTTACAATTGATCTTAATTAACTATTTATTGGTAAAACAAGCAATGAACAATGACTCCAAACAATGAGCAAACTTATTACTTTGGTTTTCCCTTCCTAGAATGGTCCGAAATATATATTAAAGCTTGGCTCAAGTTACGGGGAACCCCTTGTATACTGGATTTCACCTAAAGAAACGTTGTAAAAAGTGTGTGGTTTCTCGAAGGGCGGAACTAGTGTCCCCGTTTGTGTGGTGAATTATGACATTTGAGTCTCTATTCAAGATCCCTTTTTTTTTAATTTAACGTGCATGTTTTAGGCACAAAAGGCATCGTTCGTTCTCTAAAGACAAAAATCTTACAAAAATATTTTCGCAGCGTATGTACTATGTGCAAAGCTTGCCTTTTATTATTTTAATACACAAGCAGTGCTCTATTGAGCACCCTTCGTTCAGTAAGGCGGTTTATAACTTCATTATGTTTTGTGAAATATTTCGTTCAAAGACAACCACCTAAGATAGAAATCACTATGTTACTGTGCTTTTTTTTCTTTTTTTTTGTGGTGGCCTTATGGTTACGCCAGCAAACAAAAACGAAAACATTCTTAAATAGAACATGCTAAAATGTTGTTTCCAGTGTTCGCTTTCGCACAATAATAAGACAGAAAACCATTACTTTAAAAACCGTTGTCCTCTCTGAGATTATAATATTCCTGGGGTTTAAAATTAAATTATATACAGGTGAATTCGATTTTACCATCCATAATATATGTTTATTGCTCCCAGGTACATACCACATTATCTGCTACTTTTCGCAGATCGTACTGTGATCTTTTGTAATTCTGATAGCGATAATTGTAGTTTTGTAGCGGAAAGTCTAAACACATCTAAGCTTGGTCGCTCGTGGAGAAATAGCTCGCCGTGCACATCCAGAGATTATAACTTCATTTTTCCTCCCTATGGGCGGTCATTGCGCCGCCCATTCATTTGTAACAAGGAAATCATAATAAAATAATATAGGTTGTTATAGATTGCTGAGACATGAGCTAAATTCGTCTTTTCCTGCAGCTGACTCTGTCCGGAATCGGGCCCTTTATCCCTTTATATCGTAATCTCTGTAATAGTCTCAGTCATCTCGAAACGTTTTGTCGATTGCGGACGGCTGCTGACGGCGAAAAGAAATTGAAAGAAGCGATTGAAATCGCGAAGGTTTTCTTCATCGATTTCTTGTACCGCTCGAGCTATTAAAGCTTCCATAATTGAAGCTGAGGCCTCAGGCAGGCCGACGTATACTTTTTCAATGTTTAAAAAAAAAAGGGCTTGTTCGAAAATCGGAAGTATATGTTTTTGATGAGCGATTCTTGTCTGATCAATTTTAAATACTCTGTGTTCCAACGCAGCTTTTGGGCAGCAAAAAAGCAAACATTAAAGGACACAGCACGCTTCGCATTCTGTATGAACACGAATTAACAGTCGTAAACAACAGGAGTTCGTGCCTATTTTGTGTTATGCTTTAGTTTAGACATTCATCCACCATTTTTTTTTATCAGGAAGAAGTGGATAATACGCGAAATTGTTCGAAGGTCTGGAAACACACTGTGCGCTACCATCTTTGTTGCGTTGAGATTCCTCCGCTGTTTATAAATTTCATTTCGTTGTCGGTAACAATAGAAACCTACTGCTCACCGTCATCGATCCCCACATACACCTGGGAGACCTCCTAAAGGTTAGTATTGTTTTACGCTCTTCTTGCGCATGTACGTGCCCGTCGCCTCTCCGGTTGCTGGTTGGTCGCCGCAACCAACATGGGGGACGTACACTTCAGCTCGAAATTTCGCTTTGAGTGCCGGCAAAGGCACGGGCACGAGAGCCTGGTTTTCGAAAGCGCTTTTTCTGCTGGAGTGCCTGTGTGAACGAAGAATTCTTCAGAACCACGCTTTCGCGTCGAGGCCTCTGCGAGCGCCCAAGCCAACTGGTTAGACGGAGCATGTTCTTTGACGCCCCACTAGATGGCGCCGTGCATTTCGCACACGGTTTTTACCGCTTCCCAAGCAAAGGATGGAAAGGTCACAATCGTGTGCTTTTAAGGCAGAAAGTTTTACGTAACCTCAGAAAGTAAATTACTCTTAACAGTCTTTAACTCTTGAGTAGTTCGTGTATTTTCTTGCCAGAAACATCATACTGGTTAGACAGTGGTGTGTAGCTTTTGAAATGGCATAAAGTGGCACTCTTAGTAAAAGTGAGTGATGGCCGGCTTCGCTTATTTTCTTTTCGCTAGTTAGAGGCTGCTGCAAATAAAACAACAGTATGTTGGGATAAAAGGGCAGATCACGCACCTTCTACGTCCGGGGACCGGTCCGGTGCTCAAAGGGGAATCCGATGCCCGTCCCACCGCGCGGCCGAGGGCTACCAGCGAGGGCGGTCACCGCGCCGGGTTCGGCCAACACCATGCCAACAACGATGATCCCGGTATCCAACAGCGTTTATTGAGTACTAGGGGCTCCCAACAAGACACTGCGGTCAAGCGAGTCGTGGACACAATGTGCCCGCATCGCCCGCCGACCTGTAAGCCAAAGGGGTAATTGCGAGCGGAGTCATCGCCGGTCGGACGAGCTCACGCCGCTACACTGTTAGCCCGGTCCCACTTAGTAAGAGGGACATTTCTTCGATTTTTTCCCACTTAACTTTAAGGGGGGCGACAGACCTCTTAATATTACATGGAGATGCTCCCTCTTAATTAAGTGAGACACCACCCCTCTTAAAGTAAGCGAGGCGGCGTCTCCCTTAAATTTGAGGTCAGAGTCCCTTAATTAAGAGGGACAGTTTTTAGATATTTTCTTCCTTAAATTCGGAGGGACGGTGGCCCGCTTAAAATGCAGGGGCATAGTCCCCCTTAAGTCGGGGTCACGCTGCTTATACTTCATACAAAATACATTCTGCAGACATGTTCCGAAACGAGTCGCCTCGACATCCGCGCTTCGTACGCCACGAGGTAACCAATCAAGAGGTTACTTTGTCACGTGGCATACAAAGCACGGATGTCGCGGTGACTCGTATTGGAACATGTCTGCAGAATGTATTTTGTATGATGTATAAGCAGCGTGACCCCGGCTTTAAGTTACCTCTGTTATTGTATCGCACAATTTCTGCTCCTCCGTGTTTTGAGTGTAAGCTGACATGCTGCACTGCACTTCTCGCACTTTTGCTGATATGGTTTAACCAAAGTATGTGTTAAAGAAAACAGTAACAATCTTTAAGAGTAAACACTGTTTTATTTGCCATGACACAAGAAAATATTTTGATATGTCTTCATCAAAATAATAATTCTATAACGATGTTCTGGTAGCTTTTACGAATAAAAAAGACTTAGAACGACGCCAGAAATCGGCGTTTCTTGGAAGCTATCACACAAAAAATTTCGTGCTGCAGAGTGCCTCATTTTGCCTATCATAAACAACAACAATACGATCGTGCTGGAAAAAAAAAAAAAAACTTTTTTTTAGCGGATAACACAAAAAGAAAAGTACATTCTAAAAAAAAGCCCGTGCGTCTACATTCCCGCACAACACTTGGAAAGACAATCACCATAACTCTGGGAGGCAGCTCAGCGAATGTAGATGCCGAAACACATGATTATACTAAAAAAAAATGAGTTGCGACATTAAGCACAACAAGCGTGATGTTTTGCATTGGTTAATGTCACAACTCGGACTGGCTTTTTTGGTCTAAAATTATGTTTCGGCATCGTGATTCGCTGAGCTGCTTCCGTGAGTTACGGTGATTGACTTTCCAAGTGCTGGCTCGGGAAAGTAGATTCCTGTGCTTTTTTTTAGAGCGTAGTTACCTACTTCATAGCATTAAAAACTAATTATTCGACGTCTCTTGCCATCAGCAGAAGCTCAGAATTTCTGTTGTTTTTGAACGGCCATAAGCGATTTTATGAGCTTCTCCGACATAAACTGAATCGAAACACTTTATTTTCAACGAGCAGACCCTAGAGGAGTCCAAGGGTTTGTCCACATGCCACGGGGTAGGAGAGTCCCGTTATGTAATACACCCATAAGCACATGACTAGTGCCCCCTCCATAGTCGTGCTAGCGGTGAGTTTCACTGACCAGTTCCCAGAAACGATCCCTTTCTCCGAAACGTAGAAAGTCTTGGGTCTTGGAACTTTTTCGTCAGGGGTAAAATCGTCCTGCAAGCAGCAATTCCTAAAAAAAAAAAAAAAAATTGCGTCAGCGTCAAACTTAGATTTCTATTTTTGCATTCGCTTTTTCACATACCATAGGTGATGAAAGAACTTCTGGCCAATCGAGACCGGAGGATGGTCTTAATGTTCAAGAATGTTGTTGGGTTGTCTCCGCAGAAGGCCCCTTTTACCTCCTCCAGGTTTCCCAGCATGGTGACGATCGTGTTATGGAACCGAAGTTGTGCATCCACCTTTAGCTGAATGAAAGACCATATTGTTTTCCTTTAGATACAGAGCGTGGGAATTAGAATAAAGGTAATGAAGCGCTTTCACCTGTTATCAAGCAGGCGATAGGAAACAAATGCGAAAATAAAGTGCAAACAGTTCAAAGATTCGGAACCCAATCTGTATGCGATGAAATAGCGAGTGACATTAGCTTATGACGCAACTTCTGCTACTATTAATTTTTGGTACGAGAATAGACTGCAGTTTTAATTAATTTACGAGAATCAATTGTTTCTGTATTACCAAGACAAAACGAAAACGCATTTAGTAGTAGATGAGCTTTAGAAGCCCCATGTGCTTTGGAAAGCATGGATTGCATTTGCGGCTCGAAGCTGCAGAAGTGATCTAGCGCATGTTTTAGAAAGCAACATAATCAAATAAAAAATTACATTTCTGTAAATATTTCGCCGTAAGCCATTCATTTTTTTTTCTTTTCAGAAGCAGTGCATATGCCAACAGAACGTAAATAGAGCCTACCTACATACCGGAATACAAAAAGTTAATAATTACCGAGTTCGTTGTGAAACGTGTGCGGGTGGCCGCAGTAGGCTCACCACTCAGGGTGGTGCGTTCCACCGTGCAGAGGGTCCCGGTAGAGCTCTTTACACGAGCAATCCGAGCGGAACCCCCGCCTGATTCCCTTCATGTCAACGTTCGTTGCCATTGCCTCACTCTGAAAACAAGATTGTTAATAACGGTCAGTCATTTAACACCCACAGTCAACGCACTAGCCCTAAAGCGCATAAGAAAGAAAAGAAAAAAAAAAAGCAAACTTCTGTTTATATATTTTTCGCGGATGCACGACACAGAAAAAAAAATATTCAGCCAGCTACAGAAAACAAAGACCATAATAAACATCATAAATAAAATCTCCAAAAACAAAAACATGGTCGGCGCCAAAAAAAAAAAAAAAAAAGCCGGTAGCTGTGCCGGCACGACCGTCAAAATATAGCGAACAAAACATTTTAGCGGAAAACAAACAGCGCAAGGACAAGGACAGAGTAGAAGGCGGTAGACACACACAGCGCTGTCTACCGCCTTCTACTCTGTCCTTGTCCTTGCGCTGTTTGTTTTCCGCTAATATGAATGACCAACTAGCCCAATCGTCAACACTACGAACAAAACAATACGCCAAAGAAATACAAAAAAAAAAAAAAATGTACTCCCTGGCCGCCGCTACACCCTTCCCCCAGACGCCGCGACGCCGACGCAACGCGAACACGCGAAGAAAAAAAAACCTTTATTTCTTCTTTTTGTTTTGTGCTCGTCCAATCCCCCTGCCCTTTTCACAAACATACACACACATTATGGGTTTTTACTCGCCGCCCACTTGAGAAAAAATGTTCATAATCACTGCAACGCTAACGATGTCTACAACATAACGTTGCAGTGTAAATTGCTGTAATGAACTGTGAAGGCAAACAAACGCAAAATCGCCAACATTGTTTCTGTCAATCAACGCTCTCGGGCGGTCAACCTCAAGCATTTAGAGTGCACACCGAGAAAGAAATCGGCGAGCCAAGCTTACAAACACTGACTGCCCCAGCTAGGGTGCCTTTATGTTGGCTTTGCCTTAGGGAGGGTGATGCCATCCTTTGTAGTACTCGATGCCGACAGTGTACGCTCACGGATAAAATACCAGGAAATTGCCGGTAATAAAATGCCGGCGTAGCACTGCCAAAGTTAGCAGCTCGAGCTGGGAGAAGAACGATCGCGCGTTCGAAATTGAAAAGTAGACAAGGGTCGGACAGAAAATGGTCTGACATCACCAGCTTAAGACAGACGCGTACACATTGGGACACCCTAACCCGCTAAAAGTGTTTTGTGCGAAAGACAGCCCTGCGGCTCACGGCAGGGCAAACGATTAGCGACGCTTTGTGCTAGCTGAACGAGCAGATCCAGGAAGCGACCGCGTCCGCGGACTACAGCCGAACACTCTCACTCTACATGCAAAGGTCGTGCATCTCACAGCCAGCGTGAAAATATTGATGGCTCGTTATTCCCACCCGCAATGCACCCAAAACAAAAGCGCCAATATGACAGGATTACTCACCCGAAGGAAGTCAAACGAGCAGCCTGACGCTTGCGACTCTCCGGCAACGACCGTTTCCAGCTCTCCGTGAATTGGCGCGAAGCCTTAGCACCGTCTGAACTCTTTGCCGTGGATTAGTGCGCCTGCCCCCCTCCTCCTGACCGAACTACATTGGTCCAGTTAAGAGGGACTGGTCCCCTCTTAATATGAAGGGACACGGGTGAATCTTTTTGTCTGTCTTTCCTGTTCAGAGGGACTAACGAAACGGTTTCCTTGGTCTCTCTTCATATGTTGGTGTCCCTCTAGATGTTGCTATTTTATTTTTCAATTTCCCTCTTAAAAAGGGTTGTCCCTCTGAAAGCATTGTTGTCCCCTCTAAAATCAGAGGGACAGCGTTTTTTATGAGGGACCGGTTTTAGAGTGTACCCGTCGTCGCAGGAGTTCGGGGCCAGGGCTCTCGGCGGACGGACGTCCACGAGTAGTGGGGACGCCGACTGTCAGAGCCAGGGGAATCACTAGCGTGGAGTCATCGCCGGTCGGACGAGCTCGCGCGCGACTCGACCCGTTGCCCGGAGTCCAATCCAGGACTCCTCGACCACGGGGCCGTCCACTCGGAGGGCAGGCCCGACTCTCTCTCGCGCGATGTCGCTGTTCCCCCGGAATTCAGGGAGACGCGCGGAGGAGTGCGAGAGAGTAGCTCAGCAAGGTGGCGCACTCTCTCCATTCCAACACGATTTGGGACGAGTCAGCTCGAAGCCAGACAATTCCGGCCGGCACGTCCGAGGCTTACGCCTTCTCGGGGGAGGGAAACCAGTGGCTCTTACAAGTATCACTACAGAGGCCGAACTAGGGAACAACCCACCCGAACACAACACCTGATGGGTAAACGAGAACCAGTATTATCTAATGATGTCGTTTAAGACCTAGGACTGTGGGCCATAAAAGAAAAAAAAAAAAAACGTTTAGTTGAAGGTAAAGGCATAGAAGGGAACGTCTTTTTCTGCATCACCGTCTAAGGTGTTAAACGACATAATCACCTACCACCAGCTGGCCTGCGCTCTTAGTCTTTTCAGTATTATAAGTCGCTTCTCAAGTACTGGCACGATGCAGTACTACTCTTTTACTTACTCATCTACTAACTATGCCATATGGCAAAAAGTGCGAAAAAACAAAACAAAAACAACTACAGTCTGTTGGAGCATTAAAATAAATTACAGAATAAACTCCGCCTTTGAATCCTCAGAAAGAAATGGCGTCTCTGAATTGGCGTCCAAGCAAACAAAGCTCCACCTCATGCAGAATGCGCATCGGCGCATTTGATTTTTACGGGATCCTGTCCTGCCGTTCTTACGTTGTGACAGATCAGTGGCGTAGTCAGGGGGGAGGGGGTAACTTATTGAGCTTCAGCCCCCCCCCCCTCTCCCGAAATCCAGCCGACTCTATAATATACACATGCATTTTGACTAACCCTGACCCCTTCCGCATGGACATCCCAGTCACCACAGCCAACCCCCCCCCCCCCCCCCCCCCCGAAAATTATTCATCGTTACGCCACTTTGAAAATCTGATATGTGGCGCAAAGTGCTTATCTGGTGCATCATCTTCAGTGGTAGTATTTTTGTGTGTGCCACTACTCCATGCACGCAAATAGGAAAACAAAAATGAACACCAATGATCTGTTCGTACAGAATACATATTTCATACAATTAAAAGAAATGAAAAAATCGAGGTTGATGAATCTTTCCTTCTATGTAACGGCTTTCCTAGTACATCTTTGTGCAAATAAATTTTTGCAAACACTCGACAATTACACATTTTTATTTCATATATTTTTTGCTCAAACTGCATGCCAATGAAGTATAATGCCTATTCTGGTCACAGCCGCAGACGTTTTAAACGCAAAACGAATCGTTCTCGGTCTATCCTCGCCAAATCGTCATGCGCGCATAAAAGAACGTAACGGAAGGTCATGAAGCTAATAAACGTCCCCTATGAGAAGAAAAAAAAAAAAAAGTAACCCCCAAACGGCAGAACGAATATTCTCTGCTTTGTCCTGTCTGACCAACGCACGAAAAGATCAACGAGATGCCTGCATCCCCCTCGCTGCACGCCTGGGGTCTTGCCCATCTGAGGAGACTTCCAGGGGTCAGCGGAAGTACGCCTGTTTGGGTGTTCTCGCGGGTGGCCGTTCGCTCCCAAGACCGAAGGTCAAGCCATACAACGGGGCGCCTGATGCACGTCGATAAGCTGTCAGGCTGTTATCACAACTTGTCTCTATTCACTGGACAGGCTGAGGTATGGTGCACCTGCGTCTCTTGGTTTACTATCTCTCGAAGTGGCGTCGCCCACCGCGTGGCTGTAATTGAATGAAAGGACGGGCGGGGAGTACGTATGATGCCGGCAACATCGGCTGGAAACAAAATAGTAATATATTTACATTTGATTGATGATTGCGTCCACTAACGTGTACAAACAATTAAAAGCGTTTTCTGACTTTTTTTTAAAAGTACTATTCATGAGTCTGCTTTGCGGAGTTCGTGCGAGATTTGGGACGTCCATAATTAACAGCGAACTTTGCAAGCAATCAATGAACCTTTTAAACAAAACTCCGCACAAACTCGCGCTTTCTTTTTTTTTTTTCTTTTGCATAGTGGTTGATGGTCGCAAACTTTCTGGACTGTATCTGGTGTACGCGTAGTCCTGCGCAGCTTATATCAAGTTCAAGCAGTGCAGGTAAAGCTTTAAGGACGGGTTTATACTTTTATGTGGAGTTGCACGAGTCAAAAACACACACAAAAACAAGAACTTCGACGAGGATAATGCGAAATATGCTGCATATGTGATGCGGATATTTAATGCACATGACGAATGGTTTCGCTGTATTTTCTGATTGGCATTTCACTGAGAATTGACATTTTGAGTGTTGAAATTAATTGCAGGTCGCACTTGTTGCAAAGCCTCTAAACTGCGTCAATGTTTCACTTCAGTGAACGACAATATATATATATATATATATATATATATATATATATATATATATATATATATATATATATATATATATATATATATATATATATATATATATATATATATAAAAGAAGTGCACCCTCCTATTGGCATGTGCCGTCGAGAAACATCATCTTAAGAACACCCCGAGGAACTTTTTCGATTAGTGTTGATGTTACTCGTGCCTGTTGAGAAACGCTGCTTCTCTTCGGTAGGTTTAAAGAATTTAAGACGGTACTCCGTGGATAGTTCCTGTATAAATGACCGGGCCGGTTGTGCAACGGTTAAGTACAAGTTTGATGGAATGAAAAATGTACTCAGTCAACGTATTGCTTTCATACACTGTTACTTCCTGTAAACCATCTTTACAAGCATTCTAGAAACTCAAAGTAGTTTAGTCCCAAATATTTATTCGCATTCGCCTAAGTTGCTCTTCTGGCTATTCAAGCCAGGACGCTTTTAATACAAAATGCTAATTTATTTCAATTTTCAGATCAACAATCCAGCTGCAGTTTTATATATAATTCTTGAAACGCAGTTTCTCACGCCCCCTTTGCATATCAAGAAAATGCATGATAGATCACACATAAACTCAGCAGCGACAATAGAACACATGCACTAAGAGTTGGAAAATCGAAAGAGAGAAGGAAGGAATCGGCGAGATCTCCCTAAGACAAGTTCGGATGTAAGGTTACTCAGTCGAGGATAACGAAAAAAAAAAAAACTCTGGTGCGGCATTGTGACGACGGAAAGTTGTGCCACGGTTTTTAACAATAAGTCCGTTTAAAACTATTCCATTGTTTTAAAACTGAAACCGGAGTCATTGATTCAGATGTTTATATTAAACAAGCCTTCCTGACTTTTATGTCGGTGGTAAAAAAGAGGGAAACTAAGCTATTTCAGATAACCAGGCCGTGGCAGAAATTCCAGCACTATTTCGGTGTTAACCCTGCCCATGACGACCTGGCAAGCAGAGTAATAGAAAGACCCTTAATTTTTGCGAAATATATTTTTATAAAACTTACTTTGTGTTATAGCAGCTTCACTTTCATATTTTATTCACAACTCCCCGTGACGTCTTTCTTGTTCTATATAAATTAGTGCAAAATTACTGTGAAGGTAACGCTCTTGTTCAAAAGAGAGATGTGCGAGAATCGTATTTATATACACAATTTAGAAAATAGAGTCACTCGCTCAAACACAACGAGGTCTCAGATACATTGTTAGACAAGTATTGAACTCAGTTGAGAACTTTGGGGAATCGCTCAAGCTGCCCTTCGTGCTACGTTTATGTGGTCCCAGGATGTACCGATTCTGTGAAGTGAAGACCCAGCAACTAGTCTACCATTGTAAAGGACTCGGTGTTTTATGATTTAATTGAAATAAAGCTTATGATTTTTTTGCTTTGCGTTTTTTGATAGTTGCTTCAATCGCTAACAGTATAAAACACGGCAAATTTGTTTTCTGCGCAAAGAAAGAACGAGGTACGTTGCCTCCAAACTTTTTCAAAGCAACGCCAACTCAAAGGTCTTCAACGGTTGTTAAAGTTTACGCGTTATCTGGTCTCCCTTTCCAGGTACTTGCGATACTCCCCAGACTGTAGTTAAGGAATTTTGTGTCGAACGTAATTAATAAAAAAAAAAAGAAAAAAAAAATCAATGGCGATCGGATTTTATTTTTTGTAGCTAAAGTTTATTTCTCACGAATCAAAAAGAAAACAGAAAACAGCGCCTGCAGTTTATAAAAATGAACGTCAAATGTCGCGTGTCTCGTATCAGGAACAAGTAAAAGTTTAAACATCTAGCCTGGAGTAGTGTCGTCAGATACCGAGAGTAAACTAAATAACGCTATGCAGGGTTGAGTGTACAATGCAGTTCGCTTATAACGATATCGCATAAAACGATGTAAAGCTAATAAAGATCAGTTTCTACAGTTTCTAGACTAGGAACGATCAGTTTCCAGTCCAGATACAACGATATTCGGTTCTAACGATTAAAATTTCATGTTTTCTTATTATCGTTATAAGGGGAGTGCACTATATATCTAAAAGACACTCACTTGCCTTTCAAGCACGTGATTAGCGTCTTCTCTTAACGGATTAGGAAAAAGTATATTTTATATTGCCTCGCGCGCAGCTGGCCAAGTAGGCAGCGCGCGCGCGTGGCCTAACGATTATTGTGCCTGCCTCCCACGCCAAAAGCCAGGGTTCGATTCCTGGGAGCGACACATGTTTTGTTTATTCTTGTAATTTAGTGTTCTGTTAATTTTGAGAATCCGGTTGCTTGTTTGAAGTTCGAATGTTCTACGCGTCGAACCTTCTACGCCGATCATTCCAGAAGCCCACGCGTGTTCCTAAGGGCTTCGCGTGACCAGCCAAAGTCAGTCTCGCCCCAGCGTTCGATCCTGCTGGTTCGCCGCCATCGATGCCTGCGACGCTAGCCTTTTAATATAATGTTTTGGGCACAAGTTCGCCCCATTAAATGTTTATTTTCTTCAGTCGTCATCGCTTCATCACTTGTCATTCGTGACAATATTAAAGCAGTGTTGGCGGTAACGCGTTGTAAGTAACAGCGTTACAGGTAACGCGTTTCTTTTTTCGGTAACATAGTCACGTACTCGTTACTTTTTGCAAAACAGTAACGATTAACGTAAATGTGTTATTTAATTCAAGTATCGGGTAACGTAGTTACGGTAATTGTTATTTCTTCTTCCTAATACTTAAAAAAATTACACTTAAATATTTTTCGTGTTTTTAGGCGTCAACTCATGTGGATTTGTTAGTTTTCGCGGGTTTTTCTTTTGCACTTTTTTCTTGGTGTTAGATTAAACCGTAAAGTTAGGTGAAGCCCTAGAACCATTTTAGGAGACACCGTAAAAAGATAAAGTAATTATGTTCAGTTTCTGCGTGAACTTAATGTTTCTTGATATATTAATGTTTCTTGAAATATGGGGCTTATGCATACCTGTACCGCTAAAATAGAAAAACCGTATTTTTAGAAAAAGTAACGCCAAAGTAGCGTGCGTTACTTTTTTCTGTAACGGTAACGCGTTCCTTTTATTTTCAGGTAACGTAGGACGGTAAAGCGTTTCTTTGATTTACAAGTAACGAGTAACGTATTTCGTTACTTTTTTCGGTAACGCACACAACACTGTATCGAGGGCCGCTAAAAAAGGTCGCCGAAAGACTTCGCCAAGGCCGATTGGAAGTAGTGATAACAAAGGCATTTCTTCATATTTTATAGAGAATTCATTCAATGAGTGGATTCAAAGCACAGTTGCGAATTCTGATGATATGACAGATGTATCTGCTGAAACCTAAAGTGGCTTTTATGTTTGATATTAAAGTTTTGATCTTTATTTAGTATATTAAGGCAAATGTTCGCACTAAAACGAATTCTTTTAAAGCAATTGTCTCCTTAGTGATGAGATGGCCATTGAGCAGTTGTGATTGTCAATTACTTTACTACATTACGTATTTGTTAGTTTTCTTTTATTTTAACACTCAATCTTCTTAAAAAACCATATATAGCTAAAAATACATTCACCAGCTCTCGTAAATGAAGCCATCATGTTATGTATCATGTCATATTATGTAATCGGACTTAACCCGTTGTCAGTGGCAAGTTCGGCCAGTTCGTACAAAAAGAAATCGGAAGACCGTTTTTACTAGGTAATTTCTAGAAAATAGTGAGAAGCTGCAGACGAATAACACGTTAAGAAACGTTTCAAGAAACTTAGGAAATATCTAAAGCCACGCACGGAATAAAACCTACATAACTGTCCTTTCATCTCAATCCCCTACTAAGGTGAGGTTATGAAACTCCGCTTTGGAACCTGTTTAACCAATGCCAGGAGTAGGTAATAAGAAATTATCTTTTGTACTAAGAATTAATTACTGCTCTTTTTTTTTTGTTTACAACATCCACAACATGTGTGGTGTATCACATGATATGTTTTGCCGATTGCTTCGAAACCGACTATAACTATTTAAAGAGTGAAATGTGCGCTTTATTCACATTTTTTGTTGTTGTATCCTGATGTCCTTCCATACAAAGTCAATTTTCTGCTAATTTTATTGTTTCCTTTATGACCAGCAAGAATGCATGCCTCGAGGAAAAAAAAGCAAATCGCTCTAAACGTATCGTGCGATATATAAATTGAAACCATGTTTGGAAATCAGTTTTGAGAAATGCTATTAATTTTAAAGCACTGCATTCGGTATTCATTCAAATATTCATTCCGCTTTAAAGGAAAACCTCCGTACTTTCTTACGATGTTTCTGAGAACACGCCAATGGATTCTACTGGTAAACAAACCTCATACCGTATTTACGTGAGGAATAGGCGTTCTTTTGTGAACACGGGTAGCTTGTCCACCTTCTCGCAACCAGAGATGTCAAAATTACTTTCAAAAAGTAATTAAATTAGATTACTCATTACTTTTTGGAAACTGCAAAAATGTAATTAAATTACATTACAAATTACCACAGACTAAAATAATGACATTACATTATAATTACTTTCCGAAAGTAATGATATTACTTTGAAATTACTTTGACATTACTTTTGAATGCTTCGAGGCAGTAAATCGTGCTCATTTTATTTACCGTATACACCAACACAGTGTTTACAAAACAAACCCTCGTTTGCCCAAACAGCGAGTGTCCAGGAACCAGACCGACAGCAGCGCCACCGCAGTGATGTCCCGTCAAAGAGCTGAGTTGGTCTATATTTACCAAAACTCACATCTTCCTATTTACACTGCAATAGCCTTATGCGCCTCAAAGTGAACCATACTGAACAGTGGTTTTCCTGGCGCGCACGACATAAGTGTTAAACATGATGAAGAGCTTCTTTAGATGTGACTCAGTAAGTCAGTCGACTCACTGGTTTCGCTGTTTATTCGACGGTGAAGGTTTTACTAAAAATATAATATTTTTCCGTCTTTCTAATTTAGAAGTTGTAGTCCGTGTCATTTTGTTAAGTCGGGCAATGGCAGCTCGTTCTTACAAGGAGTCGTCACGTGGATCGTCTCGCTTCTGCCTCGGACGTAGTCGACCTCTATTCACCCGGGACCACTATATACTCGTCAATGAGTTTTCTTATCAATGCAGTGAAGAGGAGGGGAGCACGCGCACCGCTTTATTCAGTGCTCCAAATGGGAGAGGGAACGCGTGCCTGTACCCTCCACTGCATTGCCAAGAATAGTTGTCGCCGAATATAGTTGACCTATTCTCGGTTATATCTTTCAAGGAGTATTTTACCGAAGCACCCGAAGAGTCCAAGTTTTTTGCGCATTGTCACACCAAGGGCCCGGATGATTGCTGAGCAGAAGCGTCGCCAGTTGAGGAATGGCCCGAGCTTCTTAAATTGTGTACTTTCCCAAGAGACGGGGGGCGATATCTGCTTGTAGGCTTATTCCCAGATAAACTGCCCAAGGGAAGGCAGCTAGGCATACCGCGAGCGGCACCTGCTTTGCTCGAGGACGCACGAAACGGTCGGAGGCTTTGACAAGGCATTTGAAATAAATTATTTATTCTGCTCGTTTGTTGTTCACAATGGTCGAAGCTTACGGTTTGACCTTGCTTGACGAAAGTACAAGACTGGGAATCTGTTTGTCTTGCCCTCTCAGGTTTTAAATTATGTTTAACTCACTGGTGATGTGCCCGTCGCCTTGTACCCTAGGAGCCGTTTATCCCTAAGCTGACGAAACGTCAGCATAGGGATGAACGGTGGAAACTACGTGTTTCTTGGAGCAGTCGCACGTCTATCGTTCGCCACGTAACCAGGCTCTCGTTCATACCCATGCGCGGAAAAAGGGACGGGACAGGTGATTAAAAGAAGGTGTTTGATTGGTTCTGGTTAGCTTGCAGCCCCACAGCACTGTCAGCTTAGAGAGGAACGAAGTATAGTGTCGTCGTGATGACGCGACGCCGTGCTCTCCGTCGCCTTTCCAGCCCTCCTTTGTGTGTCTGTTCAGCTCTTCGTACAAAGCTTTGCGCTCAGGTGGCCGTCGATTATTTCCTCTGATGCCCTTTCACAAAGTTTTGCCATGCAAAATAATGTTTCTCGTCTTTCTTAAAGCTTGCCAACGAATTTTCTAATTTAGGACAAAAGTAATTTCAAAAGTAATGAGTACTTTTCTCGAAATTGCTGCATGAAAGTAATTCATTGCATTACTGAATTACTAGCCCGGAGAAATAATTCATGAGATTACTCATTACTCCAAAAAGTAATTTAATAACTGTAATTTCATTACAGTAACGTCATTACTGCCATCTCTGCTCGCAACGTATCATCGTTCAACAGATCATCGCGATATACGAAAGAAAAGCAAGGCCCAGAAAATAAATGATTGCAAGAAATTCCAATATTCGATAAATAACGAGCATGTGAAAGCATTAAGCTTGGTGTTACACCCCCCCCCCCCCCCCCAACGTTTTCGCGTGCGCAGGCTGTCACTGTCCTGTAATTCCTTATAATGCTTGTGAGTCGTTCTGTCACCGAGGGTATTGGCTATTTGCTTGCAGTGCGGAAGAACGTTGACGTTATGGCGAATGAGGTGACGTGAAAAAAAAAAATATGTTCGAAGGAGCACTACTTTTTTTTTTTTTGGTACATATACCAGTGCAAGCGTAATATTTCGTGACAAAGCAACGTTTTCCCGCTTTCCAGCAATGCCGCTCAAAGTTCTACTTTCTACACATTGTAAAGGTTGTTTGAAGTGAAAAAGTGCGTAATAAAATCAAGAATAAAAACCACCGCTTAAAACACATCAGGCAATACGTTCAGGTGTCCCGCGCGTGAAGTCACGATAGGTCATAAAAGCGAGAAAGTGTGCCGTGATTCTTTGATAAGAAAACATATATAGAGAATGTGTTTAATTTTAAGCTTAACGGATTTGTTTAAAAAAAAAGCCGTAAAAGCTACACTAATTTGGTTAGTACAGGAGAGTTACACGGCCAAGGGGGAATAACGTAGGGGTCTGATCGTCTCGATGAGTCAAATAAGTAACTAAAGTTTTATTAATTAACTTTTAAAGAGTGAAAACCGACATATGGTTTCAGTTAGATATATGCTGAGCGGTATTAAAAACACTAAATCACTCATTTTCAGAAAGTCTGAGCGCATGCTGAGCGCTGGAGTGCGCTAAAGTTAGTTCTCGTGCAACAAGCACAAGACGGGCGGTATGTGGAGAGACGGAGAAACCGCGCGGAAGCGTTATCACAGCGGTGGCATTGCTCCTGTTGCTCGAGTTGTAATTGCAGCGTTTCATTGTACTTTGCACGTGCTCCAAGTCTTGACTTGGTGCTCATTTAGTGGTTTTCGATGACGCTTATCAAGATTCTAATTCTATCTATATGTGTATTTTCAATAATTAAAACATTATATTAAGATGTTTTAGTTGATGAGTCACTGATCGTTACGAGTATTTCCCCATACTATGTCATTCTGCCGGTATTACTCACCGGCACAAACCGCAGTAGGGCAGCTTTTACGCTTTTTAAGCAGTTTTGTTCAGCTTAAAAAGAAACACCGTATATATATATATATATATATATATATATATACATATATATATATATATATATATGTATGTATATATATATATATATATATATATAGGGTGTTTTTTTCATTCTTACACATTTGTTTGAAAAAACTACACTAATGCGGTATGTGCAGGTGGGTTATACGACCAAGTGGACCGCGGGAGCAGGACCGCGGGCGTATCTTTGCGCCCGCGGTCCTGCTCCCCGGTGGTCGCGGCGTGAAGCCACACCCTCGCTTCTTTTGTAGAATGGAGGGGAGTAGGGCGCACGTGTGTTGCGCGTCTCAGCCACTGGGGGGCAGGACCGCTCGCGCGGTGATGCCGCTCCGATAAGAAACCTAAATCTAGAAACGCGTTCAAGTGAAGTGTTTTTACAGAACGCCGTAAAATGCTGTCCCGGCGTTATATCCTTCCAAAAATAGTTGGTTTAGTGGTTTTCGATGATGCTCTACAAGTTTCTAATGAAATCATATGTCTATTTTCAGTAATTAAAAAGTTAATTAACGAATTTGAATTAATTATCCGACTTATTGCAAAGATTAGTCACCCACATAATGTCCGCCTGGCCGTATAACACACCTGCCCAAACCGTATTAGTGTAGCTTTTACGGTTTTTTTTAAACAAATGTGGAAGAATAAAGAAAAACACCCTGGATATATAAATATATATATATATCGTTTAAGAGGTCGTCTTAGACGTCGTTCTAGACGTTGTCAATTGACCGTCTTTTTAGGACGCCGCCCTCCACGCCGTCCGAGACGTTGTCCTAGAGATCGTCCTAGACGTCGTCTTTGACATCGAGGACGATCTCTAAAACGTCGTCCTAGCAAGCAGAGAAACCCGCGCCGCGCATACGCTGAGCGCCAGTTCGCACGCATACAGATTTGCGCCCAAGCTACGAAGCAATCTCTCACAGTCGCGTCCCACTGGAGCGACAGACAGCGACGCACGACAACGAGCGACGAAAGAGAGTGACAGGCAGCCTGTTTATCATTCCGCCGTCCCACCTTGCAGACACGACGCAGAGCACGGGGGACAAGGAAACTTGTGTCTAGTGGGACTGGAGTTTTCAACAAAACACTTCAGAATACAAAAACAGAGTCGGGCAACGCGGGTTTTGTGTTTCGCTCTTTGGGAAAAATGTGTGCCGACAAACACGGTGAAAGTAGTGACGGTTACTTTCTTTTTTGATTTAAGCTTCCGCGAGTCTTCATTTGCCATTGGCAAGTTTCCGCAAACCGCCAAGACAATTGACACCAAACTTTTTCCGAACTAGAATTCCCGAATCGCTCCTTGTTTTGGGTCGTTGCAGGCATTCGAGGTGAGCACCAGTGAATTTTACGCCAATTTCAAGAATGATCATATCCAAGTAATCGAAAACATGCATTTCGGGGGAAATCTATGGCGTTCTTACTATCACAGAGCGTGATAACAAGTATCTTGCCTGCCGGAATGGCTTGCCGATCTTCGTTGTGAGCGGTCATACTTTGGTCGGTCCTTTAACGTCGGTGTATTCATCGTAGACCTGGCCATCTTGAAGCACCACCTCGCGCACCAGGTTTTCGTGAATCAAAACCAGCCACAGCAAATTCCCTTTCGCAACAGGACCGCCAGCGAGCGAGCCACGAGCACAACGAGCCATCGAGGGACGGGATCTGCGGTAACGATTATAGCCTCGTCCCATTAGAGCCACAAACACCGATTTTTGTCCGGCGACACCACAATGGTGGATGTCGCTGAGGCTGTCCCACTGTAACGGCCAGCACCCCCGACAAACGCCGATAAGTGTCGACAAACAATCGACGACGGACAAGTTCTTGTTTTTCGTTAGACTTCAAGCGGCGCAAGCAGTTCCACTGAGGAACACCTCTAAGAGACGAACTTACGCTCCTCGCCCCGCTTGTTCCCTCTGTTGCCTCTCTTCCCGTCCTTCTAACCTTCCTCCCGCTCATCCCGTGCCTCGCTTCGCCACTCGACCTTCAGAGAAGGCCATGGCGGCCACTGATCGTTCGCGCAGTTGCTGTCCCTCGATTGCTCGTGCAATCGAGCTTCACAACGCCGGGGTCTACGCCCCTGCATCCGAAAGGATGCACCGACGTTCGAGAACTGATCTAAGTAGGGCCGTTCGCCACGAAGTAGGACACGACGTTCCATCAAGCCATTCCGGCAGACAAGAGACTTGTTATCATGTTCTGCGATAATCGGGTTGCCGTATGTCCCCCGAAAAACGCCTGCCCTCGATAATTTCAATATAAAGTTATAAAGATACTCATAATCGGCGCAAAATACCGTGGCACTCACATAGAATGCCACAAACGACTCAAAAAAGGAACGCTCCTGGATTTTAAGTTCGGAAAGGTTTGATGTAAATTGTCACGACTGTTTCCGTAAGTTTGCGAATGGCAAATGAAGACTAGCGGGAGATTTAGTCAATAAATAAAGTAATCGTCTACGCTCACCGTGTTTGTCGGCACGTTCAGCGCCCAAAGAGCAAAACATGAAAACCTCGACGCCAGCCTCTGTCTGTATATTTTGTAGTGTTTTGTTGACAACTCCAGTCCCACTAGGAAACATTTCCTTGTCCCCGTGTTCTGCGTCGTGTCCGCGAGATCAGATGGCAGACTCCGAAAAACAGGCTGCCTGTCGGTGTCGTTTGTCGCTCGTTGTCCTGTGTGTCTGTCGCTAGTTGCTGTTTGTCGCTCCAGCGGGACGCGGCTATTAATGGCTGCCAAGGCCTTCTCTGAAATGTCGAGCGGCGGAGCGAGCCATGGAAGGAAGGGGAGGAAAGCTTGAAGGGTGGGAAGAGAGGAAACAGAAGATGCAAGCAAGCGAGGAGAATAGGTTTGTCTCCGAGGGATGTTCCTCAGTGGGCCTGCTCGAGGCACTTCAAGTCCAACGACAAACAAGTACTTGTCCGTCGTTGATCGTTTGTCGGGGTTCGTCGGCGCTCGTTGGGGGTGCTGATCGTTACAGTAGGGCAACATCGGGAACACGAAACTTTGTGGTGTCGCCGGACAAAAATCGGTGTTTGTCGCTCTAGTGGGACGAGGTTATCATCGCTGCTGCGCAAGCAGATAAACCCACGTCGCGCGTACACAGAGCGGCAGTACGCACACGGTCAGATTTGCACCCAAGCTACGAAGCAATTATCGGTTTGAGTTCAGTTAGTAGGTACACTGTTAGCAAGTCCCGTGTATTTGGCGAATATCTGGGCTGAAAAACACGCTATTTACACAAATTACCATAAATTTACACGATGAGGAACGGATAATTCGTTCAGAAATCATGCGAGGTTGTAAAAAACGTGTTTTGGTTCGGTCATACACGCATAACCGTGTAGCTGACCTCGATAACACGCATCGCCCCCGGCGACGACCGCGGCATTGTCGGCTATCGAAGCACCGGAATGCTTGGGGACACACTTAGAAAGGACCGTCGAGACAAATGCCGCGGAAAGAAACATGTCTCGGAGACAGATATGCACCAAAAGCAATTGCGCCATGTCGCAGGACGTTGGCGAAACCCGCGCTTACGTGCTCGCCGCCATCTTCTGGTCGATGCCAATGCGGCTTCCCTCATGTCGCCCATGTTTGTCTTTAGTTTAGGGGTCCTGATAACAGTTTCACACCACAAATAAAGTTATAGGTCTAATTATTCGTTCCAAACAGTTAAAATATATATAAAAAGCGCGTCCTCGATGTGAACACGTGACATGGCAGTTGGTTTCGTTTTTGCATCAACCTTCAACTGCAAGCGATCTGGCCACGGCGCAAGCGCAACGCGATGTACGCTGGAAGCAAGCGCCGGTTGGCTTTCGTTGTTTTTGTTTGACCGGAGAAAATCTGGCAAGTACGCATGGCGCCGCTACTGTTTTGGTTTGACGGGACGCGAGAAGCTTCGCATAGAGCTTCGGAGTTTGCGAGCACATAGTGAAGACGTGACCGGAGAAGTGCCCCTGTGATGTTCCTGGAAGACGGAAAGTAGCATTCGTAATCGTCGTGTGTGCTTTGAAAGCGAAGGGAGTCACAGGGTCCACGAGTTCGCAACCACAAGCCAAGGTTCACGACAGCGCGGCGTTGACTTCGGCGATCTCGTTCTGTTTGGTGCAACCCGGCGATGCGAAAAAGAGCTGAAACATTCGTCGTGTGTGGTGCGGTGCTTTGTATTCCGGGTCTGTTTGAACCACGCTTTTAACACGGAGCGCAAATTGTTTGTTGCGTGGTGGAGGTTCAACGGGTACAGTCCCGTCGTCGTCAGCTGATCCGGTCCAGCTGGTCCGGGAGAACGCAGCGAGCGTTTTTAAAAGTAAATCTTCCTTCGTTCCGTTTCAAACTGTGGAAGTATCCCGGCACATACCGTGAGTAAGAAGCAGCGGGCGTTTTCAACAAAATTACGTTGTTTTAATTGAATAATGGACTCCGGATTGTTGTCTTAAATCTGCTGTTTTTTATGCTTCGTGTTGGACTGCGTTTGCATAGCGATGCACACCGCTCGAGTAGATGATTCGGTCCTGCAACGAGTTAGTTGCGCCAATCATGCGGCGTGAATAAATTAGGGCAAGGTTTCCTACCTGCCCACAGATGCATGTACTGAGACCATTTTTTATGTTGTGAACGTAGTGCTCTTTCTTTATTTTGGAAGACGCGTTGGTGCATTTATTATGGTACAATCACTTGAGAGTTGAGAAATTGGAGAGCGAGCAAGCTTTCTCAACTTTGTCTCTTTCTCTCTGGCACTGCCCTGTTTCAGTTTCAGTAGGCATATCTACTAGCAGGTACAAATTACCCTAAAGCAGGTAAAAAACGGGAAGCTTAGGACGGTGCGGACTCCGTGTTTCGCGCTTTTCGCAAGGTGACAGGGTAAGTGCTTTTGTGAGATATGCGGAATATGCAAGCGATTTTGTCATGCCCGTCGTTTGCGTCTCTCCAGCAAAACGAATAAGATGATCTACTACAAAGGCGCAACCACAAGCGAAGATTTAAGATAGCAGTCGTTTGCTTCGGTGAGCCGTGTAGCTGTATTTTACCCTGCTCTCTGCAACACCGTGTCATGACGAAGAGCTGGAATGGTCACGGTTTGTGCTGGCCTCCCGGTTGACAGAAACCCGCGTCGCCCGCATCGGCACCGAGTGCGCTTGGGCTGTTGATGCTCAAGCCTTTCATCCGCGGCTTGTCGCCAGCTCATCCTGCTGCTCAACGGTGAGGAAGTGGCGAGAGTAACCTCGGAAGTGAATGTAAATCCTCGTTCATTCACTTATCCGGTGTCAAAGTGTGGAAGATGTCCAACGTGTACTGAGGGCGGGAACTACGAGCGTTTTGCCTTGCTTTTATAACCGAAACCAGACCAACGAGATAACTGCCTTGCGTACTCTAAAATGACGGAAGCAATAAGTTTCAACAGGTCGAGTACATCACCGGGGATGTAGGCGAGACGGTGCACACTGTTTAAACGCTTGCAGTATCCACGAGTGGTACCAGGAAAGCGACGTCAACAGAGAAGGAGCTCGCGATTCAGCATAATGCACTCCTACGGGCCCGTGTATCTTGAAAGTTCGGGGTGGTGGCAGTATAAAAAAAAAAAAGACGCATCAGCGCCCCACACCAGTGTTCACAAATAACACCGGTCACAAACTCCCAAGCCCCACCGCTCTTCTCGACACCGACACGACATACGACAACAAACTGCATCAAAACGCCCCAAAAGTGAAGGCGTCTGCTCCCGTATGCAACTGCTGCAACTAGCGGAAGTGAAGTGTTGGGCGGATGTCCGGATGTCCTTCACAAATATACATAAAAAATGCTTTCCGCAAGGATCATTTTCATTTATTATTGTATACGTAATGACAAAATCCCAATAATTTGTTTTCCTATCTGATTCAAGCTAGTCGGACTGCTCATAACACTGGTCAAGCAAGAAAATAACAAAAATTTGAACTTTTTCATGACCGGTTTAAGATTTATTGTTAACATATCGTTATTTATTGCAACGGACTAACATTATAGATTTTGCCTCCATACTTTTTAGATGCAAACAGTTCTAACACACGGCTGTCCATTGCGCCGTGTTTTGTGTATTCTTCTATAAATCTGTAATGGTCAGCGACCAAAGAGCTCACCCGCACATGTCTAGCTTATATGCGCCGCGGGGAGAAATGGATATCGAGTAGGAAGTGTCGGGCGTAGTGTCGGTTGTTGTGTTTGTGTACATGTCGGTGCTGTGTAGCTGTGTGCTGTGTTGCCTGCGTTGTATGTAGGGTTGCTGTGTACTCGTGGTCGTTCGCAGTGTTAACAGACTTGTCATTTTTTTTTTCAAACAGGCTGCTAGAAATCTCGATAGGTGGCGCAAGTTACCGCCCGATTCTAAATAGTTTGCTCAAGTTATTTATCCATGTGAGTCCGGCATTCGTTTTTTTTTTTTTTTTTTGTCTAGCGGCTTGTTGAAGCTACCGACGCCGCCGACCGCCGACAACGCAAGTACGTACCTTTGCAAGTAGCTACGTCCGCCGCTTGGAGGCTTTACTGTGTATAAAAGACATCGAACGAGAACTAACGCGCCGTGTGCTTTCAATTCGGCTGAAAGGCGCGCGGCTCGCTGGGCTCGTCTCTCGCCTGTTCTCGGCCGCTGGCCGCCATGTTTCATAAGGAACACGCTCGAAACGGTTTTGCGGAAGGCAGACACGGTGTAGCGTGTTAAGTTTACACAGCACCTCATGTGTAGATGAAAAACACGGATGGCCTCGTGTAAAACGAACACGTTTCGACGTTTCCGCTATGGGACAACGGTTTACACGTCTGGGCGTGTTATTTTTGCTAACAGTGTACATGGTCAATGATGGTGGTAAAACAGCTTGAACTGTAATAGCGATTACGAAGAGACAGGACAAGACACAGTCACGAAGCTGCAATGATGGTGTGGAAACAGCTTGATCATTAAACGATTAGACAGAGCACGCAGACCGAACGATTACACAGAGGCAAAGCGATCACTCAATTTCGAAGTGGCGCGCTGCTGTCGCGCTGACGTCAATGATTTCGTCGTAAACTATTAATAATATAAAGTCTTTGCTCAAATTTTGCATTGTCGTATGCACAGTGAGCTGCGCCATGAGTCTCATGCCGAATGCTATCGCAATTGGTAGACAAGCAACAATTGTGGTTCCTGAAGCCAATTTTCTTATTGAAATGGGTGCGCAGCGGTGTCTTACAATTATTGGCAGATGGATTATTTTTCTGGTGATTAATTGATGCTGTCTAAAATAAAATTCAGGAAATATCAGACTGCAGTCTATGCTCACTAATGACGCTGGCTGTTCTCGTTGTTTTTGCACGATAACCTATACTATATGTATATGAAAGAGCATTAAAAAGAAAACAATACATCTATCAAACTTTTAAGTAATATTTCTTTAAGATGACAAGTGGGCTAGTCTAACATCAAGTACCGCGGTTATACCTGGGTGCGAGACTCCTGTAATCAAGAATTGAGCTCAGCTTACACTGTAAACACTTACCCTATATACTTTCTAGCTAAGATTGCAAGACTGCAACAATAATTCAGTCAATAAGAGATATGTTTACCTCTATCGTGGCAAACCTTCAAAAATATTGCGAGCTGTCCATATAATAACTCAATCTGAAACCGCGTTTCCGTCGTTTGGGGAGTTCTCGCATAAAATGGATGGAGTTGTTTTATGACGCATTTAAGGCCCGTCTCTCGTGCGCCCCGTGGCAGTATCTACACATAAAGTTCTAATACTACAGAAATAACAAAACATGTGCAATGTAGTGCCGATTGCAATCTATCTTAGCGCTTTAATAAAGGCCGGTATCCCCTCATAAAACTGCTTAGGGATAGACCTCCCACCTGTCGTCGACAGAAGGCGACGCACCGAACGTATTTCATCAGTTCAGTAGTGCAAAACTAAAACAAACGACTAGAAAAGAAAAACGCGCAAAAATCCGAATTTGAAGCAAAAACAATAATAGTAGAGTTCCATGTTATTTAAGAGAAAGAAAAAAAATAAAGAAGCACGCTAGGGTGATTGCGGTATGGAAATAGCGAATCTGTCACAAAGATCTGTAATGAGCACTTGCCTCCGGATCGAATGACAACACACAAAAGACGACCATGATACCTTCACACGAGATTGTGCCCAATCGAACGACTTTGAAAACAGAAATTTATAGTCTAGCAATTTGTGGGCTACGGTAATGGGAGGAAGCGTTAATAACTGTGGGATACACATGTCTCGAAAAGAGTACTCGAAGCTGAATATCTAACGAGCTTCAAATCCGTCTTGAACGGCAGACCTTTCAAATGGGGAAGTAATATTCCTGTTTAGCACTTCTGTACAACATGCTCTGTGCTTGAATGCCTCTTATAATATTTATATTTTCTTTCGTTGATGGCTGCTAAACCTAGCAAAAAGCAAAAATAAAAGTACATAAAAAAAAAAGAACTTAACGAACTACAGCAAGACTCTACGATTTGCATTCGGCAGCATGGTACCAGCGGCGTTCTCGTCCGAGCCATGTCACACAGTGAAGCAAAAAGTCAATAAAAATAAATAAAACCAACAAATGCGGCAGTAAAAAGTGGGTAACAAGTTGTCCAGGGCGCACAGACGTAAAACTGAACCGCCTTCCTGTTTTGAGTTATGCTTTCACTCCGAGAGACGTGACAAATGAAGGCGCCGAACGAGGGGGGAATTCGCCGGGTGGCGGCGCTGGCGGCATCCTGGGTTCTTGACATTGGCATCCGTGCATGCCTTCTCCCGCGCATATTCACGCGTGCGTGCACGTGAAAGTCTTTCACTATCGCTGTTTTGCCGGGAGGTGTAATTCTCGGCGCTGCACTTGCTCTTTACGCGGTTGACGTAAATTTGAACGAAACGATTTTCAGCTGCAGCCAACCGACTGCTCGACGTCCACATGCTGCTCGCTCGTTTAACTTGCGAAATAAATAAAGATATTTAATAAAAAAAATACGCGAAATCGCTTCTGTTTCTTTTCGAGAAGTATCTTGAATTTGTTTTCCTGATATTTTATTATCGAACATGCAACTTTTATTTCGAGAACAGCCTTTTTCGTAAAGGGCACTATACATCTTCTATCAATATTATTTTTCTTTTTTTGAACGTGACAGCGATTTGCGGCAACTTTTTACGGCTAAAACGGGCAGCCGAAGGAGAAACGACATTCTAGCGCAGTGAACGCAGAGGCAGTCTGGGCGTCCGAAAGATATTACATCGCGTGCAACGAAAACCACAGCTCTGCGGAACGATTTCGTGGAGGATGGTTTATCGACCACGAAAAACGGCAGGCTATAAACTCCGACGACTCCGTGTTCTCAGTACGAATGAAGCCTACTCACAAAGTTGAGACTCCAAGAAAGCCCGCGTGACATAGTTGTCCTGTGGGGAGGGGGAGGGAGGGCTGCGCCTCATATGAAGAGAAAGAAAAAAAGGAACTGTATCGAGAACTTCACTTGGGTAATCGCATGTGAAGGGTTTTATACAACCTGCAACTGGTATGTCTGCGTAGGGAATCAGCTTGCGTACGGGATCATGGCTGCATGAAGGAATGACACGTTTAAAGATATAAAAATAGAGAACAAATCATTTGAAAGCCTTGTATAGATTAAAGTTCTGTTAACGGCTTAAGTTTCATTCCCTTGACGACCCCATTTTTGCGAATTTCGCGACCTGAACAAGTATCACGAAATATAAATCGTGCGAATATATACATATATGGTATGTTTCCCTATGGTAACAGATACACGGCATAGCACCCTGACTCGCAAAATTTTGTGGTCGGAAAATATTCTCTCGAAATATTGAATCCACAAAAATCGTGTGAAGTATTCATTTTCTTGTAAGTTTTGTGAAGGTTCTGGAAACACTTTCACCGCTACTATGAAATATAATCCCTGTATAATTAACACTTGAAGGGCTGCGAAATGTTCACAATATTCTGAGAGCGCATAACGGAAGGCGTGAAGATGCTTACTTTCACAGTGTATTAGAGTGACAGGAACTGATCACTCCGGAACTGCATCCACAAAAATGTTTTCCATTTTTCCGGCAAGAGAGGCGCAAGCCCTCTCTTGCCGTAACCCGTCAAGAGAAGGCTTGCGCCCTCTCTTGGCGGGTTACGGCAGCGCTCCCATAGAAGCCCATGTATTTCACATACACATATTGCTACAACGCCAAAACGTTACACTTTCAACAATTTGCCACGCTACTACTCGATTCTATCATATACCGCTAGTCCTTTGCCAAAATGCCAAGATAATTCAGTGTAAACTGCAGGTTCCTCAGTCGAATAAACGTTTTGGTTTATTCATACT
Organism: Ixodes scapularis; assembly: GCF_016920785.2. Lineage (NCBI taxonomy): Eukaryota > Metazoa > Arthropoda > Arachnida > Ixodida > Ixodidae > Ixodes > Ixodes scapularis. The sequence goes on along the minus strand of NW_024609835.1, from coordinate 55,743,783 downwards.
ACCGATAATATCCGAGCTAGGTAATCAAAGTGGACAGTTTATTTTTGGGTATAAAAAACTTGTTATGATTGTATAAATTAATTAGAATCTCTCCCCAATATTATGGTAAAGTTTATAGTATCCAAGATGGGTATTACGTCTGTAGAAAAATATACTACGGAGGCACCTCACACAAATATTTGAGAAACAGCGAAGTTTAAATGAGCACAGTTTTAAAAATACAACTAAGTACAAGATTTGCTATACGACTGCAGTAAACCATAAGAATGTATAATGTATTAGACACATTTTGCGTTTTCCCAAAATTATTTTCTTGGGTACCCGAAACCAATTTGCCAAATAAGGTGGATACAATCCCGTTTAGACGTTTACGATCATTTCCGGTTTTCTGCTACTGACGAAATAAACTAGCAAACACAATTATATGTTCTATATTACGATAAAGTTTTCCAAATATTTTCGCTAATTAATAATGTTATGCGATTTTGAAAAGATTAATTTTTTGTGAGTATCATGGGACCACTGCAGTGAGTACTCGATTTGTGAGAGGATGATTGTGTGTGTGTGAACTTAACATTCACGTGTCAAAACTTAGTAACATTTAGTGACGCACTACATGTTTTCATTAGCTTAATCATCCCAATTGCCCTGAACACAAACAGCATAAGACAAATTTAGACGAAGGCACTTCAGACTGCCTACGTGTAGCAATGTGAAAGCATTCCAACACGCAGCGCGTTTCTACAAGCAGGGCGTTACGTCTTCCTTCACACGTCGCTACAACGGTGACATCACGCTCCCCCACTGCGCAGCCGCAGCACCTCCGCCGGCTGCACGGCTTCCGTGAAGATGCATCTGCGTTGCTGTGCTTTTCTTTGTGTTCCATTTCTGAGACGCGTTTGCTTTGGCCTTGGACGCCCCGTCGGCTTCCCTGACGAGGCATCTACGTTGCTGTGCTTTTCTTTGTGTTTTATTTCTTGTGAGACGCGTCCGCTTTGCAGCTAATGGAAATTTATTAGGGGTGTGCCAATATTAATATTTTCGAACACGAATCGGGTACGAATAGTTAGCTTCGAATATCGAATCAAATATTGAATAGTCGAAGGCAGGTACATTTATTCACAGCAAAAAATTTTCACATCTCAAAAATGCAGTTGATTTTTCTTTTAATTTTTTATTTTTTTATTTTTAGAATTGCAGTTGATTGTTTTTTTTTTCTTTGCATGACAACTGTAATCTTCCCTACAACTTGAATTTTCGTTTTTGTGTTTTTACTCTCGTTAATACAAGTGAGGCACTGGTGTTAACCAGAATAAAAACACAAAAACGAAAGTTCTAGTTGGAGGGTAGATCACAAGTTGTCATGCAAAAAAATCAACTGCTGCAAATGGTCAGGTAGGAGGCGCTCCCTTTGAGCGGATAATACACCTCCAGCCACAGAGAAAACTCTCTCGCTCAGCACTGAAGCAGCGGGTATTGCCAGGTATTTAATGCACAGCTTCGCCAGACTCGGATATCTTAAGCACCCGACAACTCGCCACCACTGACACGGATCACTCTATCTTTTTAGAAGTGCCTCCTCCGAACACGCTACAGCTTCCCATTTTGAAGTTGAAACCACTTTCTAAAATTAACAGCGCAAATAGGGGGTTACACACAAATACCCGACACCACCGGCCACAAAAATAACCACTTAGTGGCACACTCATAGCAGGCAAAACACTCACACAGCGCTGCTTTGTCTGCTTTGAGTGTGTTACTAAGTGACTATTTTTGTGGCCGGTGGTGTCGTGTGTTTGCGAGTAACCCCATATTTGTGCGGTTCTTTTGAGACATGAATAACTAACTCGCCCAAGCTGCCGTGAAACCGCTTTGCTTTCCATTGCACTTTTGGCTAAGTGGTCAAATGCTTGCAAAACATTTCAGACGGCGTTGAGCCTTGCTCTTTTGACTGTGCTGCAGCTTCCGGCAGGGTTTCCTCAGTAGCATCAAGTGAGACTAGCTCTTGGAGCACCAGACTTTTTAGCCATAATAATTTTTCGTTTTCAGCTTAACAAATAGTGGACTTCAAGCGTAGGTCTAAGAATATAGGAAGGCATGCTTCCTTGTCATCCTTATACAGAGTGAATCTTACCTTAAAGGATCTTATCAGTTCTGCGGGAAATTCGGATGCCCCAGCACAGTTACCTATACAGTGGGGTATACTAAAAATCATAGGAGCTTAGGAGGGCAAGGACGGATATGCCTCAGCACTGGCAGTAAGAGTGGCATCAAACAATGGCTTCAATGCTTGTACATAATGGGAAGCATCTTTCCACTCTGATGAACCAAGTCGATCGATGTAACAGTCCGAGGTAGCAAGCTCCACAGTGACTGCTTCTTTGAGTTCCAGAAGTCGAGACAACATTAGATACTGGCTATTTCATCTCGTCGCCACGTCTTGCACCAGACGTAGTGTGTCCCGTCCAATCTTCTTTTGGCGCTCTTCAAGCCTTTTCTGAGCTGATGAACTGTGTTTGTAATGTCCCACAATATGCTTCACTTTCTTGCACAGGCGATGAATGGCCGGCGAACGGGATTTCGCGCCATTAATCACCAGTTTAAGCGTATGCGCGAAGCACGCTCTTTCGGTCCACGGGAGTCTCTTTGCTGCAGCACGGATGTTGCGCCCGTTATACGTTACGGTGAACTTCGCACATTTATCGGGTTTAATTTAACACATCCCGTCACACACGACACAAGCACTCCAACACAATTGTGGTACCTTACTGCAAAACCCAATGTTAAAAAACTTTTTTGTACGAACCATTAACGAATGGAATTAGTCTCCCTGCCAACATTACCAATGTCTCGTCCGTTCGGGAATTCGCCTCATCATTACAGCGTTATTTCCCAGATGTGCAGTCCTAGGTGATTTTTCTTTCACTAGCGCGTAATGTGGTTTTCTTCTTGTGTGTTGCTCTGTGTGCCCCCTCCTGCCTTGGCTGCCAAATGGCAGCCGGCAGTATGTATAAATCAATAAATAAATAAAATCTCCCAGTCACGACACATTTCGTACAGCACAGTTGCAATGTTCACAGCACTGTGACTGGCAGCCATGTGTCGAGTGTTCAATGTGAACCGCTTCATCATGAATATTGGAGTGAGAAGATTGCAGGTGAAGGTCACGTAACTTTCGTTAGCGCGCGATGTCCACATGTCGCTTGTGAAGGCAACAGCGGTACGGTGCTACGAGCGAAGTGGTTTGAATTAGTGCCGTCTTCAAATGCAATGTGGAGCTCTGCTTTCACTTATTTTCGGTGTCGTCATACATTCATTGCACAAGCGCGCGCGAGAGTGTAGAGCGGGATAATAGGCAATAGGTTGGGAACGCCTTCTGTCAAAACTTCTTTAAAGCCGCAGTCTTCCACAATGCTGTGAGGCTGTAAATCAAGCGCCACCATGGCAGCCACCTTGTTATTTAGCGCTCGCACCCTCCTTTCTGGCGGGGGCTCCGTGCGGTGGACGAAGTCCGTCAGCGTCGGTTGATCTTTTTCTGGCGTACCAGCGGTAATCCGACGAAACTCTTTCAAAAACGCAGGATGTACTTTGAGACGGTTCGCAAGGGGGGTTGTCGTTCCTGTGGGCGCTTTAAGCGTTGACTTGCATGCCGTACATTGCACCCTCGATGCCGCCACCCTCGCAAACCATTTCCAAATAGCGCTCCTTTCTCTTCGTTTTAGTGCCGTTTCCCGTTCGTTTCTCTGCTTCGCAGGAGGTTCCCCGCAAACACCTCCATCCGCCATAACAAGGGTGGACGAAAGCGAAAGTGAGCAGTTTAGAAAGTCAGGAGTCACAAGGGAACAGAACTCGCAGATTACCGCTACTGACACCTGCGCCACATGTCGCTGTCAATGGGCCTTACTTACCGAAACCGAAGCAGAAAGCAAAGCTTACGCATGCGAATACGTTCTCGAATATTCGATTAATTTCGAATATTCGTATTACGACGAATATTCGAAAAATACCAGTCTTTGTTTACTAATCGAATACGAATATTAACTGTATGATATTCGATTCGTATTCGAAGTTTCGAATATTCGCCCACCCCTAGAATTTATGTGCCGTTTTGCTCAGCCAATTAAAATTTACGTGCCGTTTCTTTCAGTCAATGGGAATTTATGTGCCGTTTTGCTCAGCAAAATGTGAATTTAATTGCCGTCTTTTTGCTGCTACAGACATCAGAAAAAGCTGGCTTCGTATGGGACAGTTAATGCTTTCGTATAAAAAAAATCGTAAGAAAAGCGTGTTGAAATATCCGACTTGATATCACATTCCTCGAAGAGGGCGGAAAGCCAAGATATTGAAACAGCACTGACTTGTAGTCGGTGGCCTTATATTTTATATTTAGTCGCCAGTTAAGGACTGGGCCGATCTCAAAACGTCCCTGGACAAGGCGCGGGTTCCCAAATTCCAAACGATGAACGAATGCTTGAAAACAGTCGAGCCATGTCATGTTCAAGACAAGTTTTTTTCATAGATGGCTAACTTCAGAGGATATACCATAGCAGCGGGCTATAGTCGAGAGCCCTAAAGTTTGTATTTTGTCACCAGGTACGAACTCTGCCGACCTCAAAACATTCCTGGATGATGCCCAGGTACCCAAATGGGAAATAATGACAAAATGTCGGGAAATAGTCGAACATTGTCCATTTCGAGGCAAATTTACTCAAGGATGGCTTGCAATAACGGATTTGCCATAGCAGCAGCGTCGAGGGTCCTAAATTTAGTATTTCATAAGCAGTTAAGCTTTCAGTCGACCTAAAAAGGTTCGTGGATGGGGTGCCGGTGCCAGAAAGTTCAAAGGTAAACGAATAAGTCGAAAAGGCCAAACCATCCCCAATTTGGGAGCGTTTTTCTCAGAAAGGATTCATTTTGAAATAATTGCCAAAGTACCAGGATGTGCAAGCAACCTCTATATTTATAGCCCATCTTTAGTTGGGGACTGAACTCTTCCTGAACAGTGCCCTGGCGAGGCGCCTGTGCCCAAATTTCAAAAGATGAATGAATGCGTAGAAACAGCCAAACCATTCCCACTTTGAGACCATTTTTCTAAAAAAAAAAAAAGATTTTTTTAGGTATATTCTCTTGTACCAGAATGGGCTCAAGGGCTCTAAATTTTATTTTCTGCCTTTAGTTGGGAGCTAGGTTTTTTTCAATACGTTTCTGGCGAGGCGCAGGCACCACAATTTTATCGGATTCATTTTACAAGCATTTGCCATAGTTCCAGGATGGGCTCGAAGGATCAACATTGCATATTAAACTTTTAGCTGGGAACTGCGTCGACCTCAAGAAGTTCCCTGACGAAGGCGCGGTTGCCAAAATTAAAAAAAAAAATAATAATAAACGAATGCTTAAAAACAACCGAACTATCCCCATTTTGAGACCGGTTTTCTCAAAAGCGATGGATTTTTCAAGTGTTTGAATTAGTACCAGGATGCGATCGAGGGTTGTATATTTTATATTCCATCCTTAGTTGTGAACTGAAATTTTCTCAAGACGTTCCCTGGTGAGGCGCCTGTGCACCAGTTTCAAAAGATGAACGGATGCCTATAAAAGGCCGAACCATCCCCACTTTGAGACCGGTTTTCTCAAAAAAAGTTCATTTGGAAGTATTTGCCATAGTGCGAGAAGAGGCTCAAGGGCTTTATTTTTATATTCCGCCTTTACTTGGAACTGGGTTGTCCTCAAACAGTACCCTGGCCAGGCGAATGTGCCCCAATTAAAAAAAATATGAACGAGTGCGTAAAAAGGGCCGAACTATCCCCACTTTGAGACCGGTTGTCTCAAAAAAGCATTCATCTTGGGATATTTGCCATAATACTATGATAGACTCGAGGACTCTACATTTAATATTCCACTTTTTGTTACAAACTCGGTTGTCCTCAAAACGTTCCCTGGCGAGGTAAGGGTGCCCACATTTCAAAAGATGAACGAATGTGTAAAAACAGCCAAACCATCCTTACTTTGAGACCGCTTGTCTTAAAAAAAGTATTTATATTGAAGTAATTGCCATAGTACCAGGGTGGGCTCCAGGCACACAGTGTTGTACACGTTCCTTGTTCCTTCTGATTTTTGGAACGCGTTCCCGTTACAAGTTTCGTATCTGGAAAATGAAGTTACATTTGAATTTTGCTGATTACCGTTATCAATTAGATCAAGCAAGGTTTTTATCTTATGAAAGAGGAACACACGAATTTGAATGTCGTGATGGAACGGCACCAGCAGAAGAAAACAAACGGAAGCAGGGTTTCATTTGTGGACATATTCAAGTTTGAAAATCTCAGCCTTTAACCATATTGTCACGGGTGGTGAGTCGTGACTAATAAACAAGAAATAAACAGAAATGAATAAACGTTTAATGTGGCGAACTTGTGCCAAAAATAAAGAAGGAAACAGAAGAAAGCAGAGCGTCGCGGGCGTCGAAGTCGGCGTGTAAGCAGAATCGAGCGCTAGGGCGAGACTGACTCGACAAGGTCGCGGGCGGCCTCTTATCTAGAGTGCGCCGCTATCTCGAAGATTCGGCGAAAGCGGTTCGAGCGTCGCGTGATCGGGGCGAGAATGAACACGCACTTTCTAGAAAACAAAAGCAGGGATAAATGATAGAAGTTACGTGCGGTACATGAATAAACGGGAACTTTCTGGAGGACCGTGACCGAGCGTTGCTTTCTCAGCCTTGCGCGCGGCATTACTCCCCCCTTTAAAAGCGCATCGTCCCGATGCAGCACAAAACGAAAAACAAATCCACAACTAAAGGGCAGTAGAATTGCGAGCCATAGTTCACAGTTCACCAGTTCACTGTTCACCGTTCACAGTTCACAGTTCACACGTCGACGACGGTGGAAAGTGCTATCGTTCGTAATACGGCTTCAGCCGGACGACGTGCACCACCTCGGGTCGTGGCTGGCGTCTTGCAGATGGACGCGTTCCGTCGGGAAGGACTTCGTAGTTCAGATCGCCGAGCCGTCGGATGATCTTGTAGGGTCCGAAATAGCGTTTCAGAAGCTTCTCGCTGAGACCGCGGCGACGGATGGGCGTCCACACCCACACCCTGTCTCCGGGCTGGAAGTGAACGTCCCTGCGACGAAGGTTGTAGCGGCCCGCGTCGACGCGTTGCTGGTCTTGAATCATGAGTCGGGCGAGCTGGCGAACTTCTTCGGCGCGTTGAGCAACCGCCTGGGCGTCGTCGCTCTCGTTTTCAGATGGCTCATGGGGCAGCATGGCGTCCAGCATGGTCGTTACCTTCCGACCATGTACCAGCTGGAAAGGGGTGAATCCAGTGGTCTCCTGAACCGCCGTATTGTAGGCGAACGTGACGTAGGGCAGCACCTCGTCCCACGTCTTGTGCTCAACGTCGACGTACATAGAGATCATGTCGGCGATTGTCTTGTTCAGTCTTTCCGTCAACCCGTTGGTCTGCGGGTGGTACGCAGTTGTACGACGGTGGCTGGTGTGACTGAGTCGGAGGATTTCTTGCGTCAGCTGGGCCACGAACGAAGATCCGCGATCTGTAATCAGAACTTCGGGAGCGCCGTGCCGGAGGACGATGGACTCGATGAAAAACTTGGCGACTTCCACAGCAGTCCCTGAAGGAAGAGCTTTCGTTTCGGCGTACCGCGTGAGATAGTCTGTGGCGACGATGATCCAGCGGTTCCCCGACGTCGAAGGCGGAAAAGGACCAAGTAGATCCATTCCGATCTGCTGGAAGGGTGTAGTTGGAGGAGAAATGGCCGCAGAAGTCCGGCCGGCCTCGTCGGCGGTTTCTTGCGTCGCTGGCACTCGTGGCATGATCGTGTGTATAGGTGGACGGTCTTGGGGAGCTTCGGCCAGTAATACTTTTCACGAATACGGGCCAGTGTCCGGCTGTAACCAAGGTGTCCGGATGTCGGGTCGTCGTGGCAGGCTTGGAAGATCTCCTCTCGAAGGTCACTGGGGATTACCAGCAACCACGGTGTGTTGTTGTCGCCGAAGTTCTCTTTGTAGAGTACACCTTGTCGGATGGCGAAGGTCGGCAGTACTCCTGAGAAGACACGTGGCACGGTACTCCTGCCCCCTTCCAGGTGCTCGATTAATGCGCGCAGCTCAGGATCGTCCCGTTGACGTCGTGCCATATCGTCGGTGTTCACTGCTCCTAGGAAGCACTCGTCGTCATTGTCGTCGCTGCAGCCGGAAGGGTTTTCGACGAGGGCTCTGGACAGGCAGTCGGCGTCGCTGTGCTTGCGGCCTGACTTATAGACCACTGTCATGTTGAACTCTTGTAGTCAAAGACTCCATCGAGCGAGGCGTCCTGACGGGTCCTTTAACTTCGCAAGCCAGCAGAGCGAGTGGTGGTCCGTGACTACACGGAACGGGCTTCCGTACAAGTACGGACGAAACTTCGTTATTGCCCAGACGACCGCAAGGCATTCTTTCTCAGTTGTGGAGTAATTTTTTTTCGCCTTGGACAATGTCCGACTTGCGTAGACGATGACTCGCTCAATGCCTTCTTGCACTTGGACTAGTACTGCGCCCAGTCCCACGTTACTTGCGTCCGTGTGAATTTCTGTTTCCGCATCCTGGTCGAAATGTCCAAGCACAGGAGGAGTCTGGAGTCGTCGTTTCAGTTCGTCGAATGCCTGCTGTTGCTCCTCGGCCCATTCGAACTTCTCGGCGTCCTTCGTGAGATTCATAAGTGGTGCGGAAATCCTTGCGAAATCCCGAACGAAGCGTCGATAATAGGCACAAAGTCCAAGGAATCTTCGCACGGCCTTCTTATCTGTCGGCGCTGGAAATGCCGCGACGGCGCGAGTCTTCTCGGGGTCTGGGCGGACGCCTTCGTTGCTAACCACGGGGCCAAGGAACTTCAGTTCGTCATAGGCGAACCGGCACTTTGACGGCTTGAGTGTAAGTCCGGCGGTCTGAATGGCTTGAAGAACAGCTCGTAGTCGTCTCAAGTGCTCGTCGAAGTCAGCTGAAAATACTACGACGTCGTCAAGGTAGACGAGACAACTCTGCCACTTCAGCCCTGCCAGTACGGTGTCCATGACACGCTGGAAAGTTGCTGGCGCCGTGCATAGTCCGAAGGGCATCACCTTGAACTCGTACAGTCCATCCGGCGTGACGAAGGCTGTCTTCTCTCGGTCCCGTTCGTCGACCTCGATTTGCCAGTAGCCGCTCTTCAGGTCCATCGATGAAAAGTATCGAGAGTGACGCAGCCGGTCTAGAGTGTCGTCGATGCGGGGGAGTGGGTAGACGTCTTTCTTCGTAACCGTGTTGAGCTGCCGGTAGTCCACGCAGAACCGAAGAGTTCCGTCCTTCTTCTTAACCAGCACGACTGGAGAGGCCCATGGACTGCTTGAAGGTTGGATTATGTCGTCATTCAGCATCTCTTGAACTTGCTGATGGATCACCTCCCTTTCCTTAGCGGAGACTCTGTACGGCGATCGATGCACAGGGCCCGCGTCGTCCTCGGTAACGATGCGGTGCTTGGCAACCGCGGTCTGGCGCACCTTCGACGACGTCGCAAAGCAGTCGCGGTATTCGGCGAGGAGGTTAACCAGCTGACGCCGTTTAGGGTCCGGAAGCTTAGGGTCAATGTCGAGCTGCGCTGGCGACGTACTGTCTTGCTGGGGCGGCGAGGATTCGTCAGTAATCGCGGTGATTTCGGCAAGGTTTCGGAGTTTCTCGACGTGGCCCACGGCTGCACCTTTCGTGAGGTGTTGCGTTTCGTTTCGGAAGTTCGTCACGAGGGCCACAGTGCGGCCATCCTGAAGTTCAGCTACTCCTCGTGCGACGCCTATTCCTCTTCCCAGGAGCAACTGGAGGTTACCTTCCAGAAGAACTTCGCTACGGGTAGCTGCATCGGTCACGACAGGTACGACAACACTTGATCGCGGCGGCAGATTCACGTGGTCGGCAGCGACTCGGACGGCGGCTGACGCAGTTTGGAGTTTCTCTGAAGGCGGAACAGGTGTCCGCAGCGTCAATCTGTTTTCTCCAAGGTCGATGACGGCGCCGTATTCACACAAAAAGTCCATACCGAGAATGACGTCTCTGGAACAGTCTTGTAGAATGACGAATTTCACAGGACACGTCTCGCCGTGAATTTCGACGCGAGCGGTGCACCTTCCGACAGGCGTGATGAGGTGTCCTCCGGCGGTTCGTATCTGCGGTCCATCCCACGGCGTCGTGACTTTTCGAAGGTGGCGAGAGAGCCTCCCACTCAATACTGAGTAGTCTGCCCCGGTGTCAACGAGTGCCGATGCGTTTTGGCCATCGATAACAACGTTTAGGTTGTTGGACACCGTTGCAGGCGCGTCGGTGCAATGCGGGGCGTCGAGAGAGTGGGAGCGCTCCGGCGTTCTTGGAGGCTGTTTGCTTCCGTCGTTTTCGGCAACGTCACCTCCAGGCGTTGCCGCACTCAGTTTTCCCGACGACGCAGGGGAGACAGGCTCTCTCGGCGGGATCGTGGCGCTGGGGAGGGTGAACGTCGTGGCGATGGGGAGCGGGCTTCACGGCGGAGTGACGACACTGGGGAGGGGGAACGTCGGAGGTACTCCTCGATGTCGTGAGGGCGTTCGCCGTACCTCGGGCGTGGGTCGTTCGGGTGGAACCCACGCAGGCCCATTTGCCGGTAGGGACAACGACGGTAGATATGGTCGGCCTCCCCGCAGTGGTAGCACAACGGGCGTCGATCGGCCGTCCTCCACACGTCGGTCTTTCGTGGAGCAGCTTGTTCTGGGCGGACGTACAGTCGGGAGCAAAAGTTTGCGGGGCACCGGAGCGCGTGCCGAAATGCATCGCCGCGCCGTGCAACGGCGCGCCGCCGCATTAAAAAGCCGCGCTTTGCGCATGCGCGTCCTTCGTGCTGGCAGTCATGTCTCTTTCGCTCGTTTCTGTCCGACTCACTCCTGATAACCGGAGTCGGCGCCAGGGGCGCAAGGTGCCGTTTCGCTGGCTGTCATGCCTGGCGTCCTCTTCAGCCGCCACAGCAGCTACGCTGGGTGACGGAGCGCCTGGTTAACCCCCTCCCCTTCCCTACGCGAGATCCGTGACAAAGCGCGGCGGCTGAAGCAGACGCGCGGCATGACAGCCAGCGAAGCGCTAACTCGCGCCCCTGGCGCCGACTCCTGTTATCAGGAGTGCGTCGGAAAGAAACGAGCGAAAGAGACATGAATGCGAACACGAAAGGCGCGCCTGCGCAAAGCGCGTCTCCTTAATGCGGCGGCGCGCCGTCGGACGGCGCGGCGATGCATTTCGGCACGCGCTCCCGTGCCCCGCAAACTTTTGCTCCCGACTGTACGCCCGATCTTCATGGCGTCGTGAATACTGCGGCGCTAGAGGTTCACGTCGAGGTGGCGCCGTATACGGGTGAGCAGGGGGCGGTGGTCGTCGGGTAGCTGCGGCGTAGCTCAGCTTCGGTGGTTCAGGAGCGGCGCTGGCGAGAACTTCTGGCTGCAGCGCCTGCTGAAGTTCTTCCCGGACAATCTCGGCGACTGAGGGCGTATCCAGGCTTGTGGCAGCAGGTAGCAACTTCTTCAACTCCTCCCGGACGGCTTCACGGATAAGGTCACGGATGTCGGGGAGGGTGGTGCCCAGGTCGGATCCAGATGTCGCTAGAGTAGTTACGCCAGGGTGTCGTTGGTAGTGTGTGGCGCGGGCTAGCAAGGCCCGTTCCATATTTGTCGCCTCCGTGATGAACTCGTCGACTGTTGTTGGGGGATTCCGGATGAGACCGCCGAAAATCTCGCTTTTCACACCCCTCATCAGGTGGTGCAGCTTCTTCTCCTCGGTAGCCTGAGGATCGGCGCGGGCGCTTAGGCGGAGAACATCCTCCACGAAGCCGGTGATGCTCTCGTTGGGGCCTTGAGTCCTGGTACGCAGTAAGTCTTCGGCCCTCTCTCGGCGGTGCTGGTTGACAAATGTCGTCTTCAGCTGGCTCTTGAAAATGTCCCAGGATGTCAATGAAGACTCGTGATTTTCGTACCAGCTTCTGGCAGTCCCCTCGAGCGAAAAATACACGTTTTGCAGCCGTTGCTCGTTGGTCCAGCTATTGTGGCGGGCGACGCGTTCGAATTGGTCGATCCAATCTTCAACGTCTTCGTGGAGTTCGCCGTGGAACGGAGCCGGTGTCCGAGGAGCGACGGGTAGGTAGACGACGGCAGGAGCGGCGGGGGCCTGCGACTGGTTGTCCATCGTCGTCTTCTTCGGCTTGGGTTTATCCAGGAGCAAACCGTACTCCGGATCCTCTCCCTTGGTGCGGCGGCTGGTCCGAGTTTCAGGTTCCGCGCTGAGTGGTCTTCTCAGCGAGCTTGGAGTCGGGCTTGCACTGCGGGTCCTGGGAGGGGAACGCTGCACGGGCATGCGGTACCCCGCACCTCCACCAGAATGTCACGGGTGGTGAGTCGTAACTAATAAACAAGAAATAAACAGAAATGAATAAACGTTTAATGTGGCGAACTTGTGCCAAAAATAAAGAAGGAAACAGAAGAAAGCAGAGCGTCGCGGGCGTCGAAGTCGGCGTGTCAGCAGAATCGAGCGCTAGGGCGAGACTGACTCGACAAGGTCGCGGGCGGCCTCTTATCTAGAGTGCGCCGCTATCTCGAAGATTCGGCGAAAGCGGTTCGAGCGTCGCGTGATCGGGGCGAGAATGAACACGCACTTTCTAGAAAACAAAAGCAGGGATAAATGATAGAAGTTACGTGCGGTACATGAATAAACGGGAACTTTCTGGAGGACCGTGACCGAGCGTTGCTTTCTCAGCCTTGCGCGCGGCAATATTCACGTTTGTGGTGGACGATTCAGACGAGCCATATATAGTTACCCACATTGCACGAGCGTTTTACAACAACCTCACACATTTCAATCTAACAACGTCACTTGCTCAAACCTAACAAAAGTTGCTTTCAACGTTGTTGTCCGCAAGACGAGCAAGTGAAGGAGGAGTTAGGGTTTTTAGAAGGCCATTCTTAAAAATACAGGTCCTTCTTCGTGGAGGCTGGATTCGTTGTTCAGTTTGAAGGTGGAGGGCAAGGAGAGGAGGACCAAAGGTTCATTTTTGTGTATCTTTCAAAGGGACGCTGAATTATACATTAAGTGCCGTACGATCTTTCTACGAGCCAGCAGCCGCCGGTGTGTGCGAGCACACGGAGCGAAAGGGACCGCGTGGTCCCCCGTTCACGCTAAAGATGGCAGTGAAATGTATGGACTCCGGGAAAGAGGAGAATAAATACATGCTTTTCATTTTCACAGTGAGGTCTGGTGTAAAATGTAGGCGATTAATTGGTCTAACACGCACGTAGCTTTCACTTGTGGAGATTAAAAGCTTGTCTTTATTCTCCTTTTGCCCGGATATCATACGTTTCAAAATCATCTTAAGCGTGAATGGAGGCCTATCACGTCAATTTTATTGCGTGTGTTCGCGCACACCGGCGGCTGTTGGCTCATGGAAAAATTGTGCGCCACTTATTATGGACACTGCAATGTTTGGTTCAGTATCCCTTTAAGTGACCAATAGTCAAGATACAAGGGTGCGTTCGATGTCTGGTAACATACTATTTTGCTGTAACTGTAGGTCTCTTAGTGGAAGTACAGTGATGGCTGCAGTTGGCATTAGATTTCTGGGTGTTTGAGGATTCGTGGAAGCAAAGAATATAGCTGGGTTTGAAACTTCCCTCTTTTTGTGTGTTTTCCTTCAACTAAAAGTTTTCCTTTTTGTACCGCAATCTCGGGCACTCAAAAAAGAATTAATGTCCACTAACTCTCCTGCACTTGACTGTTACCAAAAGGTGACCACAGAAAATAGACCCTAAGTTAACCGAAAAGTTAACGAGCACCTGCTTTTTGTAAAGTTATTGTATTTATACTTGTAACATTTTCGTCATAGAAATAAAATAAAATTTTCTCCACTGTACGAAAAAAAAAAGGAACGCCGTTCCTTTTTTTGTTCCAGTAAAATGTAACAGGTTCCCGTTCCAGTTACACCGATGCAAAATGAAACGGTGGCGTTCCTTCGTTCCTCTTAAAAAGAACGCGTTCCAGGAACGCCGTTCCTCGGAACGCCGTTGCGTACAACACTGGCTCCGCTTTGTTAATTTCACCTTTAGTTGAGAAGTGGGTTGTCCTTAGAATGTTCCGTGGCGATGCGGGGGTGTCCAAAATTTTAAAGGTGAATGAATGCGTAAAATCAGCCGAACCATCCCCACTTTGACACCATTTTTCTCAGAAGGGATTTATTTTGGAGTACTATTTCCCATATTACCAGGATGGGCTCGAGGACTTTGGATTTTACATTCCGACTTTAGTTGGGAACTCGGTTGTCCCCAGAAAGTTCCGTGGCGAGGTACGGGTGTCGAAATTTGAAATGATGAACGAATATGTAAAAACGGCCGAACCATTTCCACTTTGAAAAGACGCTACTTGGTGTGCGTTGATTTTGTTATGATTTGACATAATTGCTCGGATTATTAAATTATAATCCGAGCCAATTATGCCAACCAGCCTTGCGCCTGTTGTACGAGTGTAAACTATAGCGCATCACCGCTTTTTGCATCTGCTGCGATACTTCCTCAAATTGGCTGATGTAGTGGTTTTCGATGACGCCCAGCAAGTTTCTAATTTGAAGAATATGTTTACTTTTACTAATTAAAGATATTCAACAACTTTTACTTCGTTATTCAACTTATCGTGTCGATTAACCCCATATATAACCTCCTCCTGGGCGTATAACGCACGCGATTATACTGGATTTTTTTTTTAAAACAACGTTAAAATACTAATTAATTGATACACTTTGTATACGACATACAAATGTAATAAATGTAGTATTGCAGTTCATTTGGACGTGTTGTAAATGCCGCATAAGCGATAGTTTTTATACTTTTTTATCTTAAGTCCAGAATCAGCCGACGCTACGAGCTACTGGGACCAAGCGCACAAAGTCAAAAGCGCAAGTCACTGGGCCTTTTCTGCTTATGGTTGGTTTAGCGATAATAGAACACGTACAGAAACAACGCGGCGAAGACCATGACGTTGCGCTTATGACGCTTTGTCCCTCAAGCTCGTAGCGTCGGCTGCAACTGGACTTAAAAGGTTCGACGAGGTATAGGCGTGGTATAGGCGCCGCGTGCGTGACGGAACGAACGCGGTAATCAACCAGAGGAAAGTGGTTCGAATCCCACTCGGCCCGGGTCTTTATCTGATTAATTATCTACTTTTTTAAGAATTTCCAAACCATTCTCGACTGCTACAAAGCGTTCTTTTTCAGAACATTGCTGAACGTGCGGCGTGTATGAAAGTAGCGATAACGCGCTGCTTCGGCTCAGTAACCCTTCCGTCGCCGACGTAAGATGCGTGGCAATGTTTGTAAGCAGTTTCGCCTCATTAAACGTTTGTTTTTAGTTCTAAATTCACACGTTTTTTTATTAGTGAATACACTACACCGGATGGAATGTGAGCATAAATAAACGTGTAAAAAAACACGCGCCTGAAATATATAAGCTGACAATCCATCCTTGAATACGTCCTGTACTTTATCGGTCACTTAAAATAGCGTACGTTTTACGCCCTATCTCTCTTCCCTCTTGTCTGTTCCTTTCTATTTGTGCGCAATTTTAACCATGTTCATAGCCACCCACAACAGTTATTTCGGAAGGTTCCCAACTATATTGCAATCCAAGCCGTCTTTAAGAACTATAGAAGCGCGTGCGATGAATTCTGCGAAATCGTTTAAAAGTTCCGAGGTTTTTTTTTTTTTTTTTTTAGACCGCAGTATTGTTATGAAATGGAAACGGAGAATGAAGAATGATACAGTTATCAGCATGTTGCAACCCAACGACACTCATTGTCTCATCTTTTTTTAGGTTTCAAGATATGTTTTTTTGTGTTTTCTTTTTTACTGGGCACATACTTCGTGTTGGCGGGAATTCGCACATGACGCAAAAAATTGAAGCTGAATACGCCTGCGGGGACTGATAGGTGAACTAGAAGAACCTATCGCAAATTTCTGGCCATGGGCGCGCCTTGCGTTTTTTTTTTAATTGCCAGTAAATATAAAGACGTTTCAGATTTGCTCCGGTCATGTAGCACAAAAAAAAAAAACAGCACTGCCACAAAAAAAAAAAAAAAATAACGACACTAGGTTGTGTTGCTTTTTTGTTGGGACATAATTGCGCAGGAGGGACACACTGATTTGCTTACCATTTTTCGGGGTGGTCAGGCATCTCAAATGACACCGCGAATAGGTGAGATAACAGAAAGAAAATAATACCCTAGTCCTCGTATAGATCTTGAGTGGCGTACTTTCTCCGAAATTCGAAATTTAAATAGGTCCCGCTAACTTCGATTTGAAGGCTGATGGGACCCGTCCGTTAACTTGATTTTCTCAGGAATGAAATGAAACGTAAGGTAGTGGGGTTGTCATACAGCCGGGTGCGTTGTATATTGAAGAGAACGCGGCGATAGAATCTGTCACATTCAGATCAATATTCCAAATGTACCATTTTGCTGTTCGGCGGCAGTCTTGATAAATGAGGGGGCGCAGCCAACATAGCTGAAGGAAGCAAGAACGACATAACTAATGGGGAGTGTAAAAACGAGAGTAATCTCACGTTATATTGATTATCGCTTGGCGCGGTGTGGAGAGCTTGAGGTTTTGATGAATCGTCCAATTTTTCTGCTCCGGGAGCCGTGACGGCCGGACATCAAACAAAATGACACTTGCGTAAGTGATTAGTGGGCCGTATTTGGATAGGGCCTCATGAGGTACAATACCGGAGGCATAGTTAAGAGCGGCTGGCGAGTAATTTGTGCTGAGTTTCGGAACGTACCGAAGCCAGGTAAGCGTATTTTGGTATCGTTAATTAAAACGATACTGCGGTGCAAGATAGGTTAGCTTATTATTTAGTCATAAAATATATGCCGAAAAAATGTTTAAATGGTAAACTTGTGGCATTCTAAAATAATTTAAAAAAAAAAGATAGGGTATAGCTTTTCTTCTCTTAATAATTTTCGTGTCTTAAATATCGAGGAATATGAAGAAGAACGAGTAAAGTAAGAAAATAATCCATTTTCTTTCTAGGTGGCTCTGCACTCGTAGCGCACTCTCGGTTATAACATATATTGTTCAATGGCTTTTGCGACTTTTGCGACAAAATGTAGGTTAAATGCCTACAGTCAGGGGTCTTTAAAATTGGTACGACCGTAGGCACTTTAAGTAATACAACGGCTTCTAAAATTACGGTTACCCATAAACGTTCACGGTGGCACACATCTATTGGGGAGGGGAGCAGACCGCGGCGCCCCAAGTGAATAACTTTAGAACTACACGAATGGGGATAACAAATAACAATGACACAGCGCTCGGCTGGCGTAACCGAACGCCGCCGCGTCAGTGCTCGGCTGGATTTCGTGTTCTCCTGTCACTTGAGTTGGAAGAGAAGCACTTTTGTTACTACTGCGTCCTGCATAACAATGCAGCATGCTCGCTGCATATGCCCAGCTCAGCACAAAAGCCGAAGTCGGTCAAGCTTGCATTCTCTGACACCTGCATCCTGGAGAGAACCGTCACTAACAATAAACGTCACTTCGTCTATTGTTAGTATTTTTACTTTAAAGGGGTACTACAACGAAATTTCGGCGCTTATTTATTGTCTATATGTGTTCAAAAGAGCAGTATCACATGGAACATATCAATATCTTGTTAAAAAAGTCACGAAAAGGAATTTTAAAACGAATTAAACGATTAGCAAAGAGCACCTGGTGGATGTCGCTAACGCCTCTTTTGTAATGCTCATCTAGGAACCTTGACAGCTAGTGACGGAGGTTGTCTCGTCTCCAGCCACGACGAGAGAAGGGGGGGGGGGAGGAGGAACTCCCCTCTTCCCGAGAATCCCTTTTGTGTGTCGCAGAAGTCGCTATTGTCCCCCTGGAAGATTATAGAAGATTAACCCGTCACTCAAAATTCGTACAAAAGCAGCCGCTTCGGTGGCTAGAACGACTAAGCCATCCTCTCGACGTCAGCCTCGCCGTAGCTTTGCTCGTCTTGAGACGACCTACGTCACGATTGCGTTGGATGTCACGTGCTCTAAGCTGGGCCTTCTCCGAGCGCTTGCCAGAGTGGGCCGTTTATAACGAAAAATACAGCCACCAGGATCAAAATACAAACGTGCGATTGTCATTTACCGATATTGTAATCATATTCAACCTATTTTGTGAACACGACGGGAATATTTCAAATTTCGTTGAAGTATCCCTTTAAGACCGAACATGCCCACAAGGCCTGTTGGTATGTCAACAGGTGACAGGCCTTGTGTTGGGTAAGCATCGAGGTGTGGGGACCACAAACCACGACCGAGGTCGTGTTACAAACGGCCGCTTCGATCAGCTACTGGAGCTGCCACCAGTCGGCGCGCCCGCCGTCCTCGTGTCGTCGCTCGCTAAAGCGCTTACATGCGGTTCGGCTTTTACTTACGGAAACGATGTCTAAAGCGCGCACATGCAGGGAGAAGCACGACTGCGATAGCCTTACTGCGTCAGTTGAAATTTCCATATGTCGCAATGGTGTTGACTGCCCTTCATTAGCGACAAAAACGAAAGAATGTGATAAACTTACATGGTCTCTGAAGCCTACAATCTCAAGAAAAGAGGGTGTCAAAAGGTGTATTCTTACACCCTTTGTCCCATATATTACACCCCAGAATTTCAATTCGACGTACAGTGCCTTACAGTCGAACAGACGGCCCGAAATTTTACGAGAGGCTTGATAGCCGTGTGGTACAACGTTTTAAATAGCTAAAGTACGTTTCAAAGACCAAATAGAGAAAACACCGAGTTTTTACAGTAGAGCCAAGAAAACCCGGATTATTTTTTTCGTGTTCAGTGAAACGTACGTTAGCTATATTAATAAGTTGTATTACACGGCTATCAAGCCCCTCCTAAAATGTCGGGCCGTCTGTTTGACTGTAGGGCACTGTATGTCGAATTGAAGTTTGGGCATGTATTATATGGGACAAAAGGGTGTAAGAATACACCTTTTGACTCCCTTTTTTCTTGAGAGTGTAGGCCATAATCTTGCATCGTCGATCCATTCGCTGTCCGATTCCATATAATAAATTAAAAAAAAATACAAGAGCTATATTCAAACATAGATATCAAATGGTTAAATGAAAGCCCAAAGTGTCGAAAAGACCTAAAGAAAATACACGATTTCAACGCGCAGCGTGAAAGAACACGAAAACCATGCTCCGGTGGTGGCCGGCGCAGCACTCACGGCGAGAAATCGAAGGTCGGCTATGGCGGCAGGGTGTCACGTGGCATCGAAAATGGCGGCGGCCATGAAATGTTGCCTGAAAGGGTCGATACAAGAAACCGAGTCTCTCTGTAGATTCACAGGAGACGCTTGTGCTCGTTTTGAAGAGTTCTCCCGAACTATGACAACGCATCGCGGTTTTAGGCTTTTTTTGATGCTAAGAACACACTTTCTCAACTACTCATTTCGCGCAAATTAAAGAGTGACTGTATCAACGCAAGCTATTAAAATACGCATGCAATACCCGAGTGATAATAATCATGTTTTATACATGCGAACTCTCGTAAACACAACATTAAGATTACAATTTCTTAATATCAGTTCAAGCGCAATTTTCGTGCGGTCACTCATGTAATATATATAGTATATACAAGGTGTTGGTTTTTTTATTGATACAGCGTTTAAAAAAATATGCAATGGAGTAATAACATTACTCATTTGGGTTAACATTACTGGCCCTCGCGGTCAATAGGGCACCGGCGTAACCTAATAATAAGGGAGTTAGAAGGATGAATGTTGTGACATTACTTTTTTTATTTTATAACCAGGGCTGGCCTTCTATGTTTTTTATATCATATTCGTTATAAATATTATTTTTTTATTTCGTTTCTTTTTTAGGCACTGCCCAATTGCATTTATGTGTATGTTTTGACCTCGAAGAGCCTATTATGATACCTGAACTATTTTTGTATTTTGTGTTGTTTCCTGCTAAAGTCCCACTTGGGACTGGCATTATTTTAGATAATATAAATATTAAATAAAAATTTCACTAACTATTTTCTGAACTACTTGTCTCATCTCTCACACATATTTGAGAGGCGTATATCTTGTCTTCGAAGTAGGTTACTGCCTTCTGCGGCGTGCTACGAAGTGGCGCATTTAAGCTGCCAAGGGCCCCAGCGGCGATATTGAGACGCATATGAATGACGAAAATCCCAGCCCGAAGAATCATCCTTGCGCATTGCGGGAGCGGGTAGCAAGCATAATCACTACTCTCGTTGTCACCTCAAGAAACAAGGAAGTTTTGAGCATAGTTCACACGCTCCGCGAAATAGTTAAAATAAAAATTGCTTCTCACAAAATAAAGAATATTTATGCCTTTTTTTTTTAGTTTTACCGTGTACGTTACAAAAAAAAGCAAATAACTAATTAATATATATACGTATACATATATGCCCGATTTAGGACTTCACATAGAGAGGAACATTAATTGTGCTACGCGATATTCGCAAAGAGCCGCACTACTTTTCGCTGCGGTTCTTCACGACAAGAAATAGTAGAGTGACCACGAGCTTATCTTATAGAGGCGAGATATGTCAGGGTCACGTGAACCTAGCGAGAACACGTGACAAACTAAGGTCCTTTTCGAACGCGGATGTTTGGGCACCTTTTTTTCTTTTTACTTTTAATACACACCAAACAAAAAAAAAAAAAAGCAAGAACATCAAAAAAGTTCCACATTCCTTCTACTTCCCCGAAGATCCCTCCAACACTGAATCATTGCAAACTACGAAGGCAGCCGGCCAACTGACGGGGTCGAAATGATTAGTCTTGGAACTAAAGTGCGCATGCAATAAAACACGTGTATTAGGTTTATTTTTTTGCTCCATGGTATTTTTTTGTAGCATAATTCAGTCTTGGGTCTATTTTCACTAAGATCTTAAAAAAAAAAAAAAAAACTCAGAGCCTGGCTTATTGTGTTCACGTTTCTGGTCTCGAGATTCGTTCTTCTGCGTTCATATCGGTTAATGCTGCGGTCTGATCCACTGCGGAGCGATAATGTAATTATCGGAACTGAACGCGCCTGGCCTTTCCGCAGTTGACAATGACTAGAGACATGTTATTGTCCGCGCCATTTGCCGAGCTTACTTCGTAGTGATTGACTCTCTGAGTGTTTCGCTGCAAATACACACTCTCAAAAAAGAAAATGTCATAAAAAACTTAGTTTTCTTCAGCTTGTCTACATTTTACACCCTAGAAAGTTATTTTGAGCACCCCTTAAATGAGTCCTTCGTGAAAACAGAAACAACACAAACCTACAAAGAGTTTTCTTAAGCTCCTGTTTTTCGGCGAGAGTTCTTCATCGACCGGTTGCCATTCTAGTGAGCCCGGTTGGGGGGCGGGGGGGGGGGGGGGGGGGGGGGTTAATAGTGCTTGAGGCAAAACCGTTCTTCACGAGCTAAAAAAGTTCTCGGGGCGTCAAAACGCCTTCCAAAAAATTATTGATTTTTTTTTTTTGGCAGAGTGTAGACACGGGCCTTTCTTTTCTTTTCTTGTGCGTGCAACGGTTTCTGGGCAGCCGAAACTCGCCATTTGACAGCCCACTCACACTGTAGACTTCTAAATCCCGCCAACACAGGCGTGCAAGCTGGTCTGCTCTCTACGCCATCGCGGGCGTCTGTTTACCCCCTGGAACATGCCCACGTGCTTTTGTTTTGCCTCTGACCTGAGCCAATGACGGCGACAGCTCGGCTGCCTCGTCACCGCGAGTTCACCGCGCCTTTTTTTTTCTTGTCGCCCTGTGATTGGCCTGCTCCTCCTTGCGTTCCGATAGGCCCAAGATGCATTTTGAAACGCTTGCTGGCCTATATTGGCGGCCAACTGTGGCGAAGGGAAATATGTATGTGTTCTAAAATGTACCAAGTGAGACAAATGTTCCAAAACTAAATTAGTGTATTTTATGTCGATTACTCGCTCATTATCATCATTTTACTCGTGGCCTGTCGCCCGCTGCTGCGGGTAACTTTAAAAATAACTATTTTCAAGATTAACCGCGTTTTGTAACGTTATCCAAAAATAAAATTTCCATTATTGGAAGATTTTATATTTATTTTTAGTAGCTACACGATGAATAATGGTTCCGTATTTTTAAATTTGTGCAAATGTGGCACCCGTTTTTCTTTTTTTTTTTTTTTTTAAGGGAGCACATTAGTCTCTCTTTTTGCTTTTTAAGTTCAGAGAATGTGAGAACCGTTAGAGCATATAGGCATGCACTTTTAAGCATTGGAAAAAACATTCTTTATAGGGCCGCTGCAGAACCGGAACACCTCCACTGTGTAGAATGTCGAACCTCTATTTGGCGTATCCACATTAATATGTAAATGATTGAAACTAACCAGGTTACGCGCTCTTGAATCAACCTGACTAAAAGAACCACTGATATTAATGTTGATTTCCTTACGCGTTGGGCTTACACTACGCTCAAAAATCTAATTTCGAAACACGAGATATAATTAAGAATATAAAAAAAATAATTAAAAAATTTGTTTGAGACTACAAGAAGTAAATTTACCGCCCTGTGCAGAAAGAATTTACTTCAACAAACTCATTCTGCAGAGGGCAGTCGTTGCCTGGCTTATACAGAGTGCGGAAGTTGGGAACTTTGGATTTCAGGAACGAGTTCCATCATTTTATTTTTGCCCGTGATTGTCAGAACTTCGTTTGCAGGCCGTTCTTTTGATCTCCATCCGACGTAATAGAAAACAAAATTTTAAGCAATTAGCATTCCGTTATGCCGTTAAGTTGGAGTTGTAAAATAAAATAAAACAAATCAGTGAAAAACCGAGCTGTTTTAAATCAAACTTCCGCATGCGTTTACAACTTCATGAATTGAAACCTTTCATTCGTTAATAGCGTAATTAAAAAACAGAGCTAATGCGCGGCGTGCTAAGCTTCGCCCAGACTAAACAAATAATCGGGTGTATAATTTCCGATAAAAAAAACTAAGGTTAGGGGGCCTCATTGTTGCCTTTACCAAACAATTCTAAAATTTTTATAATAATTGGTCTGAGGCAATGCACCGCACATCTGTCATAGAGATTCATTTTTAATGTATATTAGCAGTGGAAAACGCGATTACTTGAACCAAATCAAATCGACGTTTTATTATGAAACATCCGCAACGATTACTTTTTATAGATTGCATAGACCAACATACACCGTACTGTAATCGTAGCGAGGTTCCCAGCCTTTGAGAATACGTAGTGAGATACGAGCAAACAGTCCAATCTTCGGCCATTTTCATTACAAAGTTCGGAATATCTTATTCCCCAGTCATATTTTCGTCGTGCCGGGCACTTACACTGGTGTGACCTGTCATGAAGTCATGAAGGAAGGATGTCTGAAGACACCAGGAAATGTAACTGGGTCAGGAAATACTTAGGGGAAACACAAATATTCAGACATCTATATGTTTGTGTTGTCTTGTAAGGGACTATAAGCAACATTTCTCTAAGCTTACACTCCTCTAGCTCGCTCGCACCTTTATGCTTTGTTTTCTTTAAAAAAAAAAAGTATTTTTTTAAAACAGTTTTGTTGGGACACACGTTCCAATAAATACATTTTACGCAAAGAAAAAAAATTAGAGCAATATTGACGGCGACAGATTTATTTGAAATTTTGCTCGCGAAGCTCATGACGTCACAGGTCATTTCGGAATGACCATCTCGGTAATGAAGGCAAAGCTGATCCACTTCTCCTACACGCGCCCGAAATGCCGAGAGAGAAAACTAGTGGAAAGAAGGTGACAGCCAACTGAATCGTGTCTCGCGTCGTCAATATTGCTCTATAATTTTTTTTTCGCGTAAAATTAATTTTTTTTTTTGACACGCGTGCCCCAACCAAACTTTTGAAAAAAAAATATTTTTTTTTTCTAGGGGCCTTTTAAGAGTCCTAGCTGTTCAGAACCTACCTACGCCGCCTATTGAAGGGTATTTCTGCATTGGTGATTTTTCGCGCGTGTTCTCGACCCGGCTTCTGCACATTCAAATGTGTTAGCGGAAGGTGTTATGAAGCTTGTGATAGGCTTGCAATAGGGGCGAGCGAGCATTCATTGAGACATTTGCGTTTTTCTTGCTACTGTAGATGCCGTCGGTTTTAAAGAAGCCAATAGCTGGCATGGGGTCAACTGGTCACATTGTCTGGAATAAGATGAAGCTGGAATGTTGCAGGCGTTACAAAAAATAAATAGTTTTTTGAGTAAGGAAATATGGTAATCCATTACTTGTAATATAAAGGACCGGGTAAACCAACTTAAATCACATCAAAATAAAAGGAGCGTGTCACCGTTACCGGTGAAAACTAACGGGCGTAACTTTTGCGTTACGTTTTGTTTATAAATTGAAGGTAACAGCGCTTTTCTAGCGGCACCGTTTTTCGACACTGGGAGAAAGGGCGTGGGCGTTCAAGTTTTTATTTTTTTTTCGGTTGGGCCGGTTTACATAGGTAAAAACAGGCCACATTTCGAAGGTATGTTGATTAAGTGCAATTCTTGATGACATGGCGCCTATACTTCGGCTCAGCTTAAGTTTAGACGCAGTGACGCTACGAGCTTATGGGACCAATCAAGCAGCGTCAAAAGGGCAGGTCACTGGGTCTTTTGTTGTTTATGATTAGTTTAGCTATGATAGAAAACGCACAGAAAGATCATCACCATAACGGTGCCCTTTTGACGCTATCTGAATGGCCTCATCAGCTCAATAGCGTCATCTGTGTCTGGTCTTAAGGTAAAACGAAGTATAAAAACACGAAGCAAAATTCAAGGGAACTTTTATTTAGACCTCGGGACAAAGAGGTAACGAGTAACGTATCAAAGTTACCCGTTAATTGAAATAAGTAACGTAGGTGCATTACACGTTACTGTTTTTAAAAAGTAACGAGTGCGTTACTACAGAAAAAAAAGGTAGCGTGTGATAGCGCCAACACTGGGTGAAACCTACTGTAAATATTCACACTTAAAGTCAACAATGGTGGGTCTGCAAAATTCAGTCATTCTCAAGTTTATTCTTACGAGTGTATCAGTATGCCTACTGCGCGATAGATTCCGTAGTCTTTTGAATTGTTTTCAACGAAATCACGCCAAGATATAAGTATACTGTTTTTTTCTCAAATTTTAAGACATGTTCACAGATAGCGCGCAAAACTAGTTTTGTCATTTCCTCATGTCTTGCTGTTTTTTTTTCTCCCCGTGTAAACTGCAGGAGGCAAAAGGCTAAGAAGCAAAACGTATTTGGAGTGTGCTATTTTTTAAAACCACAACGTCGAATTAAATTAGTGGTGTGCTAGTGCACCACTAAATTATTGCAGGGCACACAGTATTCAGCTTCTTATAAAGCTTTATAAGAAGCTGAATACTGTGTGCCCTGCGATGAATTACAGTTACTGTTAGCGAGTTCCTTCAACACCAAACATTTTATAGTTGCAAAACGAATTCCCCGTAATTATTTAACGAAAGCGTAGTAAAATATTTTCACAAGGGGAGGATTTGTCTATTTCTGTCGAGATTATAAAAACGCACGGGAGCCAAAATACAGAAACAAAACTCACAAATGTAATCTGGTAAAGTTCGTTCAGGGGCTAGTTGGTGTATTATTTGGTAGAAACGAAATAATGTAAATGGGGCAACGACCCATTTGCGCTATTTCATCTGCACAAAAAAAAAAAATATATATAGCAGCAAAAAAAAACAGAAAATTTACGGCTTTACTCGGACTGCATCAACTAAACCAATCATTTTTACTCGACGTCCACTCTCCCACCCACGCACAAGAAAACTGGAAATTTTAATAGCCAGGGACGTAAGAAATACAAAAAAACAAACAGATATTAGACAGGTCAAAAAAGTTCAAGTAAACACTCTTTAAAATGTCTTCAACTGCGCCTTCGAGCGGTGAATTGCAGAAAGGCGTCAAATGACTTTGCCTTGCAGCCGTTATGTATGAACGCTCGCGCAAAGAGTAGCGAAGACAAATGATGCAAGACATTTATAATACTCGACTTACCAAAGAAAAACAACTTACTGCGGTGCCGAATTCAACATTTTCGACTGCGTGCAAGATGAAACAGTGAATTGTGAAATCAGCGCTGAATTCACTACTCAACAGCTACGCCACCACAGGCGCCCATTGGAAAATATCACTCGTTTACAACCTGGTAAACTTGTCAGTTTAAAAAAAAATATATATCCAAATGCACGATCTTAAATTTGGCGGCGTCATTGTTTATATGCATACGTCCTGACTCCTTTATTTTTACTTTGTCTATATTCTGTTTCACTTTAGGATAAACCACTGACGATGTTACAAGCCATGTAGACCAATGAGATGCCGTGTGAGAGTGATGCGACCTTTGGAAGGGGTGTAGCGTTATGCACGGCGCGTAATCTACGTTCATAGTGATGGATTGCCTAGGATGGCTCGTAGCATCCTCTTCCCTCTATCGCGAGGCGAAATGTGGTATAGAGACAGCATACACGTTCCCGACCTTGCGGAAAGAATGTGCTTCCTTGACAAATCTTTCACTTTTTGTTTGGAGTACGCCACGTACTTGAAAGCTGAAACTCAAGCGAACATTACACGAGTGTCACTGGGGCATAGTGCAGTAATCAAATACCAGCGCTTCATCCCTTTCTTTTGAACCCTGGCAAAAGACAAGCAAAAATTTAATTTTACTGCGAGACGCCTGAACTTATTTTATTTAGATGCGTGTCTTCTCACCCCAGCCTGAAAATATCTTTACACATTAAGACTTTGTTGTTCTTTTTATTACTTTACGGAACGCCGATATATGCATTCGTGTACGTAGGCCACGGGTTGTTTGACTTGACCCGTATCTTTAAGATGTGGTGTTTTTTTTGACAGGGCTAAGGGTCCGAGCGTGTGGCCACAATTTTGAGTAGTGTGTAAGCGAAGTAATCGGACTACGCAAAGGTTTTGATAACACGTTGGTTTAATTTAATTTTCTTTTTCGTTATTATCTTGACGCGCTCTTGGTGTAGCTTGCATTTATTGCACGCGTTTATCGTTTTCTAATGCGCAGTTTTATACGTAAAGACTGGAAGTGGTGTATATTTGTTTTATGTTTCTAAAATAATTTTGTTCTTATGGGTTGCGGCAAACTCCATACGTGATGTCTCTGCTTTATATTTGTTTCCCCGTAGAAAAATGTATATAAGAACAACGTAGCATTATGAAAAGGCTGAAGCGAGACTGCGGAAGATGAAAAAGAAAAACGGGTAAAGACCAAAAGGTAAAAGGCATTTAAAGTAAAGCAACGCTTCACAGCCGTGTTTGTCGGCTCAAAATTTCGCTTAAAAAAAAACAAAAAAAAAAACGTATAATCTAGAGGCCCCTTGTTGAAGTTTTCGGAAGGCCGGCACCACCGTTTGCCTTGAAGAAAATGAAATACTTCTCGCTCTCTTTGTTTTTTAATGTAGAGCATGTATGGTTTTGAGACGAAATAAACGTAAGACGCAACTGGGAACGTTTAGCGGCGGAAATAAACTCGGCGTGGTAGAGGATCTGACGCGAGAAAGAAATAGCAAGCCCCTGCTGCGCCAAACAATGAAGGAGTAACATTTTTCATCTCTCTTTTATATCTAACGAGAGCGGCCTCTGTTTTCAATGGAAATGCAATTTATCACGGTGAATGCGGGCGACGAAACAGCCGTGCGTGGGGCGTATAACAAATTTGAGCAGGAATATAGGCTTCTTCGCGCATGCCAAGAAGGCGTTAACCTCTGGAAACATCCTATCAGCGCTTTTGCTCGGCGGTATTTTATGAAAAGAAAACGCGTGAGGTTTTCCATCGGATTTTGCTTGCATGGGGGGGGGGGGGGGGGGGGGGGAGGATATATTTCTAGTCCTTTAATTACCTTTGAAGATTGGTGGTCTTATATATTGCCTGAGATTTTTCATTCGTTTGAAATATAAAAAAACAGCATTCGAGTATTTTTTGTATGATAGCGAAAGTAAACTTTAAATTTCAAAATGTCTTTTCCCGAAAACTCTTTCTTTTTTGTCATAACATATCAGGCTGGTGGTGTAAACGTTTACCCAAGTATGGGTCGTGTATCAAATCAGGCCTTTGGTGCGTTTTCCCTTCTTTTTTTAAGTAGTAAAACACAAAAAATGAAATGTCAGATCTCTCTCCCGCCAAAATGTATCACACGCGCTGCCAATGTTCCTAAGCTTTTCAGAGCAGGTAGCACGTTTGGCGCCCGACGTTGTAAAAATGCCTACCAATAGAGAAATAGGTTTTTATGCAAAACAAAAATACTAAAAAGTTAGAGAGCAAACTTTCGCCGTGAGAGAAATTCGTAGATTTCAGCAGAGTTGCGTTGGAAGAATTTCAAAATTGTTATGGACCAAATAAAAATTATGGTTTTCGGGGTGTCACCTCATCAGTCGTAATATTCTTTTTTAAGAACAGGTCGGAGTCCCTAAAAATTTGGAGTTACGTCTTGAGCACGAAATTTACTTACTCGGTGGTTGCTTTTGGAGTACTTTAGCACCTCTTTTGTTTATTATACTCGTTAATATCAGTATGAAAACACATACAGGTAGGCAGAGATACTCGGATGATTCTTTGTAATTCTCGAAAATATTTGCTCCTCTAAACGAAATGATTTTAAAATAAATTAAAAAATTGGGTAGTTATTACATTTATTGCTAGTATTTCTCAAGCACAAAGCCAGTTTTATCTTGACGTCGAAGATAAAATACTAGTTTACATGCGATTGTACTTGTGGGTCCTGCACAATAGTGGATGTTGATTGGGACCAAGAATCGAGGTGTCATGTTTTCCAAACAGACGTCTTAGAATAATCACGCAACATATATTCGTAAGATCTTTGAAATGTTCTTCACTTAATGAATAACTTTATAGCCTTATTCCTGTTTAATAACACAAGCCGTCTAATGGCTCTCAAGAGTGTTCCGAGTGTTTTTTCGGCAGGCCTTCCGAGCCTGTTGTCAAATTTAATGCAACGATGACCGGTCACCTAGCTAACCACCCGGAGAACTGGTCACACAGTATTTCATGAACGTTACAAGAAGGGGTGGTATGTTTGGGATTATTTATCCTTTCATTTAACCGGAAGTTTGCAGGGACGTAAACTGCCAACAGCATCTGCTTCCTGCGCTTTAAAAGGGGTCTGGAGTATATAGTCTCTTGAAACTTTCAAACGTTAATTAAATGTTGACTTTCTATTAGGCAATCTGCTACTGTCATCTAGCATGCGAAACGACTGGATTGACTAAGGTGGTAATGTTGTGGCTTTTGTGGAAAAGGTAGCTCAAGATAATTGACGATGTGCGCGTTATCATCATTCCTTTCTTTTTTTGTTAAACGAAATTATCAACATCTCAAATGTGTATTCGTATATACCGATTTGTACTCATCAATGATCCCTATATAAAAAAAGCGAAATATTTTAGATCCAACAGAGCTGGAAGACAATAGAGAGTTTTAGGGAACCGTTTTTGCATATCCGATACGGTACGATAAGCCCTCCGTTACAAACTGCGCATGCGCAGTTCGTATGGGAGGGCCCATCGCACCGTATTGAACATGCAAAAACGGTTCCCTAAGACTTTCTATTGAATCGTCTTACCTATCGCGACGTTGGCCAGCCTGACACATTTCTTCATCCGGGACACATTTTTTATTTTAAATATACAGGTCCAAAGACTAGTTTTTAAAATTCTCTGTTTTCTCTCGAGAATCACTGTGACAGACTCTTGGTAACTAGTCTTACAATTCAAAAAAATTTAAAGCACTGAGCTATTATTCGTATTTTATACCTAGTACTCTGGTTGTGATCGACAAAATAAGTGTCTATGCTGTGAAATGTGTACACCTGTGAGCGATATGAAGGTGAACAGCCCTGTTCTTGTTTTTGACGCTCCTGCAAGTTTTGTAACAAGCTCTGTTCCAGAAGAGGGCTAGAACACAAAGTTTTGACCCTTAAGCCATGTACCATTTGAGACGTTGAGAGTTAATATAGCTTTAGGGCGCCGTAAAACAGGCCATAAACCAGGTAAAGTGTTCACCTTCATATTTCTGGCGGGTGTACGGCTATGTGTACGTTGTTGTGTCAGTACCGCCGTATCATATAGTCACCTTGTTTTAGAGGCGCTAAAACCAGCCAACCTTTTCCCTGTAGCTGGCGATAAAGCTTGCAGCTTTATCACCAGTGATCTCGAGGATAAATATGCACGTTGTGGCAAAATTAACTGGTTGAATTTGATTCGATTTGATAGGTACATAGTAATCGCGGACTCATCCGCTCAACACTCTCAATTAGGCGGCCGTGTTTTAGGACATTCATTAGGTCACAAAATAACGCCACGATCGCTCTCTTGACTAATCCGTTTCCTTCCTCCTTGAAAATCAATGCACGGGCTATACTTACGGACAAAAGCAATGATTTCCAAAACAAAAACAAAAATATAATAAAAATAAATGAATAGCTAGCGACGGTTATTATTTTTTATATATGTCCGAGTCGCATCAGTTTCGTCGGACTTGCTTGGTCACGAAATCCGAAGTTTTTAAAAATAAAACGACACTCGGTTTCGTTAAATTAATGCGTGGATAATTTTTTCAACCTTGGTAAGTATTATATTACGAAACTTGGGAAAATCTTTTTTTTCATAATAATAAAATTCCGAAGCTTTCGTGCTACCAGCCGGTTAACTCCTAAGCGTTCCGAAAATGAGCATTTTCCGTGAGACGAGAGCTTGAGCGCGCCTAGAAATAAACGGCACTTACAAAGAGTCCATTGTGTATAAGGGTTGTGGGTTCTAGGCAAGTCCTTGGGCTCGTTTTTCTTTTTGTAATAATTTGTACTTTTTTTTTACATTTTCGTCGTTATCTATCCTGTACTCACGTAATCTCGAACACGCCAAACTTAGTTTGGGCGGAAAATATTGTGTTTGTTTTTTCTAAGTAATTTTAATCTGAAACACTATGCGAGCCCCAAAATATCACTACAGAGACATAAAAAGAGAAATGTAAGAGAGGTAGTTGGAAGCAACGCTGTTTGAATATAATTATTTTGTATGTTTTATTATTGACGTGTCAAATTGTATTTTTCAGAGATTCGGGTGAGAGCGCCCGCCTTTGAGGAAATATTTATGAGGTATTTTGTTTCGCGCATTAACGTCCAGTGACGCTATTCCCTGAATGTATGTCTATTTTTCAGTCCAGTATACCTTATAATGAACGTTTTCATGCGCAATTGCAAAGCCGCAGGTTTGGCTGCCCTTATCATTACTGTGATTATCATTACCTTATTACGTCTAAAGTGTTAGATCAACATTTTTGACATCATGAAGCTCACGTAGTTTATGATCTCCAAAGGTCTTCCCTTCTCATGGATTGTGTGCTGTGGCGATGTTGGGGAAGCAAATCCTTCGAACAGTTATGAAGTCGAGCGCTTTGTACAGGCACACTACTTTAGTAAAAGGAATACAAAGCGACACATCGACCTAGAAAATTTACCTACATGCTGCAAGTTTTATGCTTCCAACATATTTTTTTTTTCACTCTTCAAGTTTTGGTATTGCAGTCGCATTGGTATTTGGAATACAATGTACATACATAAGCAAAAGCGGATCTGCTGCAAAATTTCCATTTTTGTATCACTGCATTAATACAGCTAGAAACGTAACTGTGAGAACAAGTAGGGTCGCATTTCGTAGTTATGTATTACCTTCTCTGTTTACATTGGACCGAATAGCATTTAAAACTTTTTCGAATACGACACTATGTTCGGGATCTAGCTTACATTATAACAGAAATCATCAATCTTCCAATTCTCATAGGAGCTACACATACTTCTCGAAAATAAATCATGAGCATGACCAGGCATGGCTTGAGTTGGAAGTGAGCTGCTCACTCAAGTCGCAGCTCTGCGGAGTGCAACGCAGTTTTTAGACCGTCGAGAAGATAGCGTGCGCATTTGTATTGCGAAAGTGGACAAAAGGCGAAGCAAACAGGTTTCAGAATAAGACAGACGTTGTCTAGGGCAGACAATTGTACTCTAGACGCGGTTTCTCTTCTCGGTAAACGTTACGGAAGTGCTAGACAAATTAGGGTTCCCGAAGGACATCCGTAATTGATGCCTATTACACCGGGAAACTCACGAGGCAAAATATATTCTGACAGTGATTGTTGTACGTTCTGGAAGTCACTAAAGTTGCTGACAGAGAGAAAACTGCAGCGTTTCGGCGTTTCGTGAGCCTGGAGCGTGCACGTGCAGCCAAAATACCGCCATAGCCTCCACTATAGTCACACAGCCTGGAAGTTCGACGACTAAGTCATAGAGTGCCCGGTCGCAGATTTGGAGCGCGAAGATCTGGTAGCACAGAGCATCACAGAGCCATTTCTCGGGAAACCTCGACGTCAGCGCGCAGCTTTCGCAGTGGCTAGGACCCGAAATACACTTGTTCGCTCGTAAAAAGCCTGTTTCGTCGTCTCGCCGCAGCGGGGTGCCAGTCACGTGGCTCTCCTCTCATTCGTTGTCTGCCGCTCCACCTTTTCCAGTTCAGCGGTTGCTTCCCGTGGCGATCCGCCAGGCTCTGTCACTATATAGGCGGCTATGGTACCTCGTAAGGTAACGAGCGCGTGCTGGAAGCCGGGCACTCGAAAGAGACATCCTACCGTTCTCATTTTGTAAGTCATCAGTCTGAAAAAAAAAAAAAAAAATCAAGCTGTACTCGGGAATCAGTTTTCGTATCTTGGATATGTGTCGCAGTGTAAGAATGGAATAGGGGTCAGGAAACAAATGGTCTATTTCCGGGATTGGTACATGTCTTGTCCCAGGGAGGAGTGGGATCGAAGGAGAGTGAGAAGGAGGAGGAATATGCAGTAGACAGAAAAGTCTAAAAACATTGCAAGCGAAAAAGTCAGCGACGGTAAAGGGGGGGGGGGGGGGGGAGGGGGAGCTGACAGCTTTTCTACAGTTTCACCATTCTTTTGGAACGATTCGTTTCTCGCAACACTTGCCTGGATATTACAAGTATAGACCTTTTCACCCTCCGCCCGCGTGAGCACCACATTCTTAAAATCGCATGACGCGGCTGTCATAAGTTACGCTTCGAATTGTTGCTCCGCTCTCCCCTGCGCGCCTTGGAGAATGCGTTGTATTGATGGTTTACGTCGTATGTCACCGCGATTTTTTTCCCTTGCGATGTAAATTGTCGTTCTATACTTGCGTTTAATACCTAATTGCATGCCATCATTATGTGCAGTTTATTTTATAACACGAATTTTACTATTTGCACCGTCGGCACACCGGGCACGTGTGAGGAGGTTTGCTCAAAGATAGTGGCCGAACAAGTGCCGCAAGGTATATCTATGATGGCGCATCTAGGATCTTAAAGGCGGGAAACATAGTCAACCTATTTCTTAAAATTATCGTGCTCTGTCTTTATAACAAACTGAAAACAGTTGCTTCTGATTATAAAGTAGAATAGTTTTGTGGTGTAAACACAGAGCCGAATTAAGAAATTTCAGGGTCCTGAGCTAAGCTTGATTTTGAGGCTCTCATGATGATGATGACGATTATGACGAAAACGATGATGATGATGGTATGATTGGTAGCACAGTAAAGTTTGGAAAGCCTATACTACCTCCGATTTTTTACGCTTTCACTTCCTTTATTCATTTTTGAGCTGAGTTATCGCTCAATAAAGGTTCACATTCCGTGAACACTTAACGTAAGTTCCTTATTTAAGGCGAGGGAAACGCAGTAATCTAAGAAATTCTACGACTATAAAAATCTTATGTATGAATTTTGTAACCGAAATATTTCTTGGGTTTATTTTTTTTTTTTTTTTTTTTCCTTTCGATCTTTAGTTTGGGCTCCCCTCGAGAGCCGAAGCCTCTGGGCTGCAGCCCCTGCCCGTAGGCCTTAATCCGGCCCTGTATAAGCATTC
The DNA here is from genome assembly GCF_016920785.2 of Ixodes scapularis. Taxonomy (NCBI): domain Eukaryota; kingdom Metazoa; phylum Arthropoda; class Arachnida; order Ixodida; family Ixodidae; genus Ixodes; species Ixodes scapularis. Next base: position 55,709,739 of record NW_024609835.1, on the reverse strand, counting down.
GCTTGATCGGTTTATTTATGCATTTAAATAAAATATGCATTCTGCTTGGTCCCATTTTTGTAGTCAGTCAAGTTATTTAGTTATATTATAAAGATATCCAAATCAACTCCTTATTTAAATACAAAGGTTGGGCTCCGGGCGAAAGACGTGTCTGCATGGAGATCGGGCCCGAGCCGTCAGAGAGGTAATCTCTCAATTGCCACTCTTCACACTACAGTGTTGTCAATACCAGATTTCTTCTCGACGCTGCGGATAGTGAAAAGTGCATCTTTTGAAAGGACAAAAGATTAGTCTACACAAATTTGCGAAGTGATACCTGATATTTTACTTCAGCTATTTTATTTTTTAAATTTTACGTATATCGGACTTCACTTTGCGGGTCTCTCAGTAATCTCATAACCTGAGTACGTTGTAAGGAAATGTCCGTACAACAAATAGATTATTTCTTGATTCAAACCTTGTTAAAGGTTGTTAATTAATACTTTAGCTGGATGATGGTTTAAGAAACTTTCCTACTCGGCCTAGGATGGACCATCAAAACGTCCGTTGATTACTTCTTTTTTTTTTTTTATAAAGAAAACATGTGGAGACAACATCGCTTCTTTTTTTCACATTCTACGCGCGACTACAGTTTTTCGGTGTTTAGAAAGCGTCCGTAACCCTGAATATCAAACAGTGAGCGTTAAACCCGCGATTTTCTCTGATCTCCGCGGTTCAGCGCATTTTTAATCAAGTTATCAACCTGTTTTTTTATTATGCCTCCAGGCATTAGTCTCATTAATGTCAGCGGGTACACCCAGCATGGCTGTAGACAATGACGATCCTCCTCCTGCGGCAATTCAGTCGCTTTGCTGCCGAACCTTGTCAAACGACGTACACTAGATGAAGGTTAACATTCACAAATTAGGCTCGTTACCACTTGCAGTTGTTAAGGTAGCCCAGTACCACTGTTTCGCTAGTTCTGTACCATAAGGGACACGTTTGTATCGCAAAATATAGCTCAAATAATACAACACACCACCACAGCCACGAGCGCGTTGAAATTTAAGCCGACCAAATGGACCTTTTTCGAGAAGCGTTCTGCGCACGCGCGAGCGCCCGATGCCAAGCGGCGGAAGTCGGAACGAAAAACCGAGGAAATTCGGAAGGAGGCTGTATATCAGCGAGTAGAACACGCAACTGCAGCATATATATAATTGTGTTACACAAAAAAAGAACGTCGACGGAAAGGAAAACACGACGTTTGGGTGGACGCCACGGATGCCCCTCTTTGAAGTCGCGTTGGGCATGCGCCGCTGCTGAGAGAGCGAAGAAACTGGTAGCGTTGCTCCCATCGATTGGTAGCGCAGGTAGGTCACTTCCTCGATTTTTAGTTCGTGCATTCACCGCCTGGTGCCGTCGGTATGTGGAAAAGGTCCATTGAAGCAACATTATGGTGCCAAGTGCGTCAGCGCCCTTTATCCACCGGTCAGAATACTACTGAGATAAAACGCTACATAGTTGGTAGACCTTTCACATAAATAGACAAGTAAGTAAGATCGGTTATATAAAGACTTAATATGTGTCATCGAGCCTTCTCGATGTGTGAGATGATAAAAAATACTCCTATACATTGCGGGTAGTTCAAGTATACATAAATGTCTTATGCACAAGAACATAACTAAAGCGGAAAGCCTGACTAGCTGATCGAAATGCATCTTAACAAAAGACAGGCAAAGAAAAATCGAAAAAAAATAAGGAGCAAAAAACATTGTCGATCACTTTCCCTACATCATCATCAGCAGGAAAGATATCTGCGTCAGTGCGCTCTCGGTCAGGCTGTGAAATTCTCTAATATTTTACGTATAGATAACTTCGTATTTGTCTTAGTGCACCTTCCGGTATGTACTTGTTTCATTTCATGCTTGAATAAACTATATGCTGGAAGTGTATGCGTGTCTTATGGCGTATCCTTTTCTCCTCCCGATTCTGTTTTGGCTGTTGCTCAAGCACACCTGTTTGCTTTCTAAATCTACTCCTTTGGAGCAGCCGCTAAGTTATCTCTGTATTCATGCGAGAACCTACGACTCAGAAGTTAACTAACAGATTATATTGAAATCTTTCTAGCGCTCTGAAATATGTTGGCGATAATAATATAGTAGCTGCTGCTCTGCGTGGATTTTATAGTCTCATAATTTGTGCTTTGGTTAGTAGTCTACATAAACTCTTAAAGAGTTCTGTTAATTGCGAAAAAATACGCTAGTGTGCGTACATAAAAAAGAACTGCTTTTGAAAAGCTTGCGCTTGGGGCTATGGCATCCAGCTATTGGATATTAGGTCGAGTGTAGAACCGTGAGACAGGTAGGTATCGATTCACTTTCATTTAGTATACGTGAATGAGAAGCTTTGGAACGACTATGAAAGTGTGGAACGCGAGGAGCCCTGTCTCTGTCTAATTTGCACGGAGAATGTTAATGCCGAAAATAGAAAATAAATATATAAATGTGGAACTTTTGTTTTTCTTCAAAGTCCTAGTTATAATGCGTGGTATACAATATTTAACTAAAGATCGTTTAAATTTTTTTAGAAGACACAAAGCAGTCCTTTCAGGAAGGGTAGACGAAGGTATTGTTTGTTCATTTTTCCTCTAAATGTAGCGGGGAAACAAAATTGGTTATAGGTCGCGTGACATCAATTTTCCCTACTAAATTTAACGGGCGAACTGAATTACTGTGCAATGGAGATCAGGTATGGTTAAAACATAGGCGGAATTTAGCGAACAAACTTCTTAGGTGCTCATGTGACGTGACGCAAATTTCCTCGCTAAACTTAACGACCAACTACGTTGATGTATGATGACGTGACGTCCATTTACCGGCTAAATTTAAGAAAAAGATTAATTTTAATTTATCTTATTTATTATATAACGATGAGTTGTCATAAGAAACTTTATATCCAATATCAATGTGCCCCGGTATGGCCGAATACAGCGAAACAACGTCATCCACTCTGACGGCGTCCAAACCGGAGGCAGCCTGGAGGTACAACACTGTCGCATGGCAATTTCGGGCGACTTCCATGCACCCAAAAGCTGAATCAACCTGTAAATGAAGAAATTACTAAGTTGTTTTAATACTATGGTTACACATTTTTAACAACTAGCTTCGAACAACTAACTACAAGCGTCAAACGAAAATTATAGCGCCACTTAGCGTGAAATGTAGAAAAACACAATGTGCGACAATTAATTCAAGCCTAATAAGCGCACAGAGTAAAAAATGCTCACCCAACTGGTATTGATTTTAAATTTATACTTTTACAACCATTAAGTTTGGCATGTCTTGCAATTATTGTGCACGTGTTTGGAGAATACCTGAAATCGATATATTTCTTTATTATTTCGTGCTTTCGCAAAATATGACAAGGGCGCTCTAAAAATATTTGAAATTTTAGGATACTAAACATATAGTCGATTTCGCAAAAAAACCACAACTATAGTTTTAAGAAAGAAAATCACAAGAGAAATAAATAACGAGAGAAAAACCGAACTCGTTTTTCTGCTGATTTGGAGCTTACTTTTTGTGATCATAAATAATTTCGCGATCATAAAAAGTTTACGGTACCTTAAAAAAAAAATTTGGGATGTTCAGAAGTCCAGTATATTACCTCACGTTTGAATTCTAGTGTAGCGAATGCTATGACATATGGGAGTCATGAGAAAGACATCTATGTGACCCGAATGCTGCATTTGTTAACGTTCGGTTAAAGCCCATTCTAAAGTATGTAGAAGAAAAGCATCGGCATGAACGAACCCGCTTCCGTTAGAGTTGAACTGATATATAAAAAAATAATTTAAAAAGAGCACGCGTAAAGCTAAAGTTACTTTGCAAACTTCGGATTACGCTCAGGAAGTCTGGCGTAGATGCTCGTCTTTGTGGGGGACTCAGTTGAAGCGGCCGTGGCAGTTCAAATTGGCTTATGTCACGCACGTTTACTTCTACCTAAAAAGCTGCAACACTTATTTTTTTATATTTTTTACTTAGGTTTGATCTTAAAGCGGAAGCCGCGACTGTGCTGGCACGAAAACTCTTATCTCCCCTAACTAAGTATAGTCGCTCCTTCCTCAGCCCTTCTCTGAAGCAAGTCTAAGTTGGACATTTTCAAACCGCTGTCGTTCAAAGTTTATCTTCTTTAGATTTTCAAAATAGAAGAAAAATAATAAAAAATAACGTGTCAATAGGAAATTTTTTTTCGTAAAATATCTTCCATGCGTCGAGAGCGTTACATTTTCTCCCTGGTCCGAAACACAACGGCGAGCACAAACTAATCGCATATTTATGTTCAGGCTGCCGCCGCAATGGGATCCAAGCAGTTATGGTCATAAAGTTAGCTTTAGCCAGGGCTGTACGGGCTTCGAAGAGTCGTGCAGCGAATGCCAGAATTCAATATTTAAACGGAATGAAACAAAAAATATATTGTTACTAAGTAGCCTGTTGCAGTGTTTCAACCGGTGTTTGCAATATTTATTCGACAAATGTTTTCACTCGCCGAGAATTTCAATTAAGATGAAAGAACATTGTAAAACCAAATCATGTATTAGATAATTGATTCTTGGAAACCATGTAACCCTAGTGCGCGAACAAATAAAACCTTACTTTTATTACGATTTACATAACATATACGAAACCTACGGATAGAGTCCGATGTAGCATGATTGCAAATCTCACCTAAACATAAGAGTGAGCAAAACAGTGCAATCTTGTTTTCGTGCATTACAACACACACTAAGACAAGGAGCTCTTTATATGGGCTATAAAGATATCGTGCATGGGTGGTCAATGAGCGTTAAACTTACTGTCGTGGCAAGATAACCTACTCTAGCGGAACGTGTAATTGTATTGGAATGCGAGCCAAGTAAAAAGAAAAGATGTTTTATCTTCTAAAGTACATAATTTTCCCGTCATATATGTTGGCCCTCGCAAATAACAAACTGTCTTTTGTTGCCAACCTGAGTTAAATTTCTTTTCGCGACCAATGTTTGACATAAAAAAATCTTTGTTAACTGACCAATAAAATGTTTTTGTGTAGTTTTATTACATACTCGACATTTTATTACAAACTCGACATTAAAAAAACTAAAAATTACATGGCGTAATATTACGTGAAACCACAAGGTATACCGCGTGGAATATTTGCGAGTACAACAGAATACGACTAGTATACAGAAAGTGATTAAAACGTAAGATAATTGTAAATTGAAGGACCGTTCAATCAAAATCGATCGATACTTCTCGGTACTCACAAAATAACCAGAAATACAATTATGATTTGTTGATATATATATTGCGGGCTATATGGCTTATAAAGGAACAGTGATTATAGTGACATGCATGTTTATCTTTAATGTGTTTCGACGAGGTCAATTATCAGTTGCAAAAATTTATAAGATGGCTTGGAATATATGTATTTACATATACCAAAACAAGATTTATCGTGCCAAAAGAAAATTCCACGGTCCCTTTCCTCCTCACAAAAAGTAGCAACAAGACTGATTTACATTGCAACGTGCGTAAAAGACTAATTTCACGCTTAAGCTATCCTGTAACCCACTTGCGTCCCGGGTGATCATTAAAAAACACAAACATGCAGGAAAATAAGTTGCACTTAGATGTAATTGAACACGCAGCGAAATCTTCCTTGAAACGGTATTAACATCGCTCCTGATATTTTACACAAGTATTGGTATGATTCTGAACAATACATTTATTTTATAACTGCCAGGATTAATTGCGTACTTAATTTTAATTTTCTGCCGTGCGCAGTTGATTTATGCCGAACCGAATTAGATATACTTTATAATGAACAATTCATACTTTCTCACAAACCACGAAAATGATTATATTATGATTTATTCAGCGCCTCATACACTCACCTAGATGGGCTAACATAAAACCCAAAGCATTCCTGAGCAAATTAGGGCTAACGATAGTTACATTGTTTCAACTACACTAGGGCGGGAACGTAGTTTTTCTAAAGGCTGTTGTTATGTCCTTCTCTAGAGGAGTATACAGAGTTTTCTGTTATCCACCTAATAATGTTCCGTTGCGAGGAGTCGAGAGTACACGTGACCTTGGTGTTTACAGGCGGTCTTTTATTAATTTTTATTGAATATCTGTTCCCTTTAAAAGTGCTGTGAAAGCTACACAAATGCGGTCTGTGCAAATGAGGCATACGACCAGGCGGACAATATAGTCAGGAGAGAATCCAACTAAAATATAGTTAATTGATGAAAATGTACAACTTACTTCGTTTTTAAGTTAGACATTTTAGGGAGCACGTTTATAATATAGAAATGGAGTCAATCAATGCTGAATGCCAGCCGAGTTTTCAAGAACCTGGTTCGATCACGCAGTTGGAGTTATTCATTGACACATTTTATTCTAGAAATCTGATTGATTGATTAGGGTTTCATGCCGCAAGGGCTGTTAAGGCCAAAATGCACCGAGAGCATAAACTATTGTTGAAGCAAGACTTCAGAAGAAGAAAGAGCTATAGTAGCTGATGACGTCATAAAGTTATATGCATGAGATTGTATAAATGTACGCGGCATAGACTTGAGCTCAGAGATTGAATTAAAATCATATTAAATGTATAAGGCCGATGACATTAAAAATATATCTTAACATAATTATGCAGAATCAGAGGGTCATCGCCAAGCAAAAACTCACAGGTTCTCTTATGTTACCCCTAAGTCGAATTGAAGGCGAAAGCCCAAGCGGCCGATGCATTTAAGACAGACACGTGGTTTACTTTGTTTCACGTTCTCTTTTTTGACATTGTTTTTATTTATTTCATATGTTATTTCCAGATTTCACTCCCACAATTCCACGTAGTCCTCTTACTTCCCTTTAATTCATCATACTTCTCTTTATTTACTTTTAATTCACTTTAATTCCTCTTAATCCACTTCGATTCCTCTTTATTCGCTTCGTCATTCTTTTTAATTTCATTACCTCTAGTTCGCGTGAGTGGTTACGCAAAAGTTTTGGTACCTTTCCTGTCGCCGACGTATTTTTGCTCAATGACCTTGAAGGTCGACTGAACAATGAGCCATATGAGGCTGTCGCCTTAATAACAAAGTACAGTGGAGTATGTTTTTTTTATTTTTTCGCGAATTTCTCTTGTTTTATTTTAACGTACTCGGCCATACGTGGGACTGGAACTCTATTAGTAGCGAAACCAAACGCGCGATGCCCACCTGAAGGACAACTCTCATTTTATGCTGGAAGTTCACGTTTTTTTTCAGGGTTGGCACAGCACAGCAAAGCAGCTTGTTGCGGCCGATAAGGTAGCTTATCGCTTTAACTCGCCAGCCACGGAGCACCGACTACAACCAGCTCCGGCGCGCTAACGCAAAATAGTGAGGGAAATTTCGTTATAAACACGTGATCCTACGGCATGAAACGAGGGTTCTCATTCCGGCGGGCATCGCGCGTTTGGTTTCGGTGTCGGCAGATTTCCAAAACTAAGTTTGATAACGAATAACTCCTACTGCGTGATTGATCCAGGATTACTAAAAACTGGACTGGCCTTCAACATTGATTGCTTCCCTTTCTTCGTTATAAACACGTGCGCTAATCAAAATGTAGTTAGTGAATATATCTTAATTAGTAATATTTTAGTTCCATTCTATCTCGAGCATAATGTCCGCCGGAAGAAAATGTATTCAATAAAACACACACACACACACACACACACACAGGCACACACGCACGCACACGCGCACGCACGCACGTACGCACGGACGCGCACACACGCGCGCACACACACACACACACACACACACACACACACACACACACACGCACACACACACCAAATATATACATTCTGTCTCTCAAAAACGGTCTCAACGCCTCCTCCCGTACGTTGAGCATCATATCTAGAATTGCGCGCAATTTTCTTCGGTATCTTATTTTTGTATATTTCGGTTATATTCTTTCCTAACACAAACCAAACTGGAATTTTTTCTGTTGTCAGGAACAGTATTGGGCGTACGAGTCAAGAGAAAACAGAACATGTTTAGAAACCTGTTTTCTTTTCTCGTATTTTTACGATCGTTATGTTGGTTATACATATGACTATGAATATCAAAGACACTTGGACAAATGCAGTTACGCTACTTCTCCCTCTAGATGATTTGAACGATATTGTTTAGTGCGAAATCATTAACTGTCCCATGGAGGAAACAGGCGTTGTCTGCTTTCGAAGCCGCGCGAAACGGCACCTAAATTCCCCTGTCCGATGGAGCGACGCCTGTTGTTTGTAGAAGCGAATCAATGGATAGACTCACATTAGCTTGCGCTCGGCATAGTTACAAGGAACGCCACCCACACTCTACAGCGCTGCGGTCCCCGCCAATAGGAGCAGAAACGTCCGCGGCGGCGAGAGGGTCAGAAGCGGCTGTAGCGCCGAAAGGATCAGAAGCGGCCGCGACGCGAAAAACTAGATTCATGCTTTCGTATTCATAACTCGTAAGAAGTGCTTAGGTGTCCTTTTTTCATAAATGTCTTCGTGGCATATTAATTCCCCTGATCGGACATCGTACATCAACATTCATGTTCCGAGGCAAGCTTTGCGAGTTTGTCTGTCATTTGATGTGCATCACGTTATCCAAACTATAGCACCATGTCTCTCATTCAACATTTGTATAATAGTCTTGGTGTAGCAAAGTATGACAATTTTAATCCATGTTTTGTTGCTTTCATTTTGTTCTTTGCCACTATTTAATCCGCCTGCAGTTCGTGATCACCATGGCTTCGGCTCCTCACGAGCACCTAAAATAAATAAATGATTTGCTCAATAAATGTTTAGCGTGAGAGGTTTATGGCGAATTCGCATGCACTGACTTGCGCCGTCAGATAAAATATAAGTAAATATGTTTAACCTTCACCAGCGCACTTATTATAACCAGTTTTCCAATCACTATAACACACCGTGGTTTTGTGCCGTCGCGTAAACACGATGCGTATACGTTTTAATTTGATATATATCAAAAACATCTTACCTCAAAGATTATCTAAACCGATACAGAGTCAAAGTATCCCCCCCCTTTCCCCGTTATTTTTCGCACAGTTAAAATATTTTAAGTGACTGCAGTATTGGACACTAAAATCAGCCCTCTCTCGCGCAGTTGGGTCATAGTTGTTATTATTTTGATTCTAATCCGTGTTTTGACTCTAATCCGTGTATCGTGCTCATTTGCTACGACAATATTAAAGTACCGTTAAGATATGGGTATTTGCGTGCAAGTTATTTATTTTTTCACGACTCTTATACTACAATCACTAGCCGCCAATTTTTGATCCAGCTAGTTAGATAAGAAATAGGCGGGCGTCTTCCTCGAGCTCACCTTTCATGAGGCCACCTTAGTTCAGCACATATATACATGGGTGATTTCATCTCAACTCAGGCACGGATTTAGGGTCGAATTTTTAATTTTGACGAAAAAAGTATATGTTTTTGGGCAATTCCTATAATGAAAGAAGACGCAAACGGTTATTTCGTCGGATTTTTTGTTCTCAAGTTATGGACCGTTGAAGCGGTCAAGGTGGAAATTGATGTTTTTCCAGCCTATCGGAGGTGCCATATTTCACCCCATCCCTTTTCCCTACTTTTTACGCTACATCAATATAACTTTTTGGGAACACTCTAGACATAGGCTTTTTCATGCTAATTAAGCGTCCAGGTCATAACATTATTAATGATTTTTTTTTTATTTGTCAAACCGCCTCTCTGTGACGATATTTGACGAAGTTCAGCAAGCTGTGCTGTGTGACCTAATCAACATATTTTTATGATCTTTATACCACCGTAAAGCGCCAATTATGCTCTTTCTTTTGAGTATAATTTCAATATTTTGCCACAAGTATATATTGCGCTACATGTGCCTGAAAAACGAATATTTCGAAAAACTAGCAAGTTTGGAGTCGATTTTCTAAAAAAACCCACTTTTTATTTTTTTCATTTTTTATTCACAGTTAGTTAATATAGTAGTCTATCAGGAACTACCAACAGAAATTGTAATATATTGTTTGTATGGCCGCTATTAAGACTCGAATCTCGTGCTATGAGCGTTTTGAACGGGACTTCGCACAGGCGCTCTGCTGAGCAGAATTTTGGCCTATATAAAGTTTTCTATTTATCATTAGCAGTTACCTAATATCCAACCATAAATATTAAAAAAAAATTTGAATAGTGCTCTTAAAAAAAAAGTTACTTAGAAGTCCGTATTCACAAGTGCGAGCGCATCTTTTTCTCCTAATACGGGGGAATGCAGATCGTTAGAGAAGTCCTCTGAGGCCTTTTGCTTTCGGCTCCAAAATTTTACAGATGCCACCCTAGTCAGGCGGCGTGTATAGAATACTTTATCTTGAACATCACGCGGCTACCGCCTCTATCTTCGTCGGGGTCCTGGAGCCTCTAAGGATTATGCCTTTGGATGCGACCGACACGGAAACCCTGATTGTCGGGAGAACAGGCGTTTCGAGGTTAGAGTTTACGTCGCAAGCCCCCCTCTGTCTCTCCAAGCTCCCCTCCTCGTCCTTCTAACACAACCGTGCCACTAATCCGCGGGCACTAAAAGAGACGCCGCTGCTGCGTGGCACTCAGATTACGCGCGAGGCGGAGAGCGAATGTTTAAGTATGGATCGACGGGAAGATTGGGGACCCAAAGGAAGCCGAATCTTCGCACGTCGTCTAACTGATAATAGCCTTCTCGGTCCCTTTCTGGCTCTTAAATTCCTAAGCCACGGCGGAAAGCTGGTACTCATTCTAACTCCGTGCTGTCTGAGCTGGATGAACTTAAAACTGCTCCTGCTTTCAGAAAGCCAGAAGTGTTCGTTACTGCCATGGCTAATACATTATTCAGTTCAGACCGGAAAGTGTGCGCCGACTATTCAAGGAGACACAAGAGAAGAGTGTTTTACGGACGCCATTTTCGTCAAGTCTCGGAGCTAAACCTAAGTTTTCTTAAGCAAGTTCTACCGGCTGAGGACGCCCAGCGCGTAAGCCCTGGAGATGTTCTGTGCAATAACTGCTACACAATGTTCTTGGGTCAGATTGAAGAACATAAGCAAGGACAGGAAATGTTGTCATCAAGCTCATCGTCATCATCCCTGAAACCAGCGGACAGATCATTCGTTGACGAGGAAGCCCTGGTCCAAGGAGTGTCTGAAGCAATTGATGCTGCCGAAGTAAGTGTGACACCACTTAAACTCCCTTCTAGCGTGACTCCACGAAGTCGTACCGGTTATGTTAAGCGAAAAAAAAATCCGAGATAACCGCGGACTTCAAAAAGAAAATTGGTCGTAAACTAAGTGACGTGTACGGAGAACCTACGGGCACAGACAAAGAAGATCCATGCTCCTCGTGCTCCGACTGGGTCAGCAATTTACGAGCAGCCTACGTCAAGAGCGCGTCGCAGCTAGAACGCTACCGCCTCTTAACTCTCTTTCCATCTAACCTCAAAAAGAAAGATATCCTGAAAGCAATTCCTGAAGTGACGAAGCATGCTTTGGACCAATCAAGAAAGCTGAAAAAAAAAAAATGGGGGTCTGGGCGTCACCTGACCCATACCAAGGACATGGTCTCAACGAAAACGATGTCGCTCTTGCGTTGACTTACTACACATCAGATGCAAAAGACTGCTCAAGACAAAGCCCGAACAAGAAGGATGTCGTAAGGCTTTTTATTGATGGTCAGGAAGTCTTCGTCACGAAGCGATTTATGACGAGATCTATTAGGGAAACCTACAAAGAATTCAAGGCGGCCAATCCCGAGTCAAAAATGGGCCTTACAAAATTTTATTCTCTTCGGCCCAAGTGGGTTAAGAAACAGCCTGTACATGAAGAGTGTGTGTGTGTATGCTGCGCCAACTTCATACTCTGTCTGACATCTCTGTCAAATGCGGCGGGGAAGACCATGACCTTTGAAGACATCCAGAAAATGTTTCTTTGTGAAAATCCTTCCCAAAACTGCTTCTTGCTGAGGTGTGAAGCCTGTTCGAACCGGAAGGACATATCCCTCGAGATGCTAGGGATGAGCGCTGAAGATGAACTGGAGTTGGCACTGTGGGAATCTCGTGGCGAGTTGGTGAAAAAACATTTGGAGGCCACTGCTTTTCTTAACGAACTCAACAAGTGGACGAAGAAATACATACCCCGCTATTATATTCGGCGCGCACAACAGAGAGCAATATGGCTTGAAAAAGCAAATGTGAAGCCACGTGTCGTAGTCCTCCACTTTGATTTCGCCGAAAACTGGAGTATTGTGCTCCAACGTGCAGTGCAGGGATACCACTGGAAAACCAAGATGGTGACAATCTTCACCTGCGTTGCGACGACCACGAAGGGAACACTAAGTTTCGGCGTCGTGAGTGACGATACCTGTCATGATTCTGCACACGCGCTCTTTGCGCTCACAATGATTGAAGACAGGCTCGAGGAACTCGTGCCCGTTTTTTTGGAGCTGATCTATGTTTCGGACGGCGCTCCAAGCCATTTAAAAAATCGGCACCAATTACACGAATTTCAGAAGAAGTTTGTCGTCAGCAGGTGGATATACTCGGCGTCAGGGCACGGCAAAAGCGCGTGCGATGGAGTGGGTGGTGTGCTGAAGCATCATGCGTCACTGCATAACTTGAAAACAACTGAGCTGAGCTCCATAACTAACGCGCGTACGTTCGTTGAAGCTCTCGGCCAGAAAATCAAGGGGATAACGCTTCTCTTCATCGACCAAGAGGAGCTGTCCCGTTATCGGGAGCTTAAAAGGAAGGAGTGGGAGAAGGTAACCCCATCGAAAGGCATCCAATCTTCTCATGTGTGGAGCAAAGCAATGGGGGAAGGGGGAGGTGATATGGTCCTAGAAAGAGTTTACAAAACCCCAGAATAGACAGAGCTAAATGGTGGAACCGTGAAAAGGCCGGACCGTTTCAACAGTGCCTTCATCCTTGTCCCCCTGTGAGTGCGCGCTGTGTGATCAGACGACGCGCCATAGACTTTGACACTGAACTGACTGCAATTTGGACAAAGCGAAAACTGGCTCAGAATCGCATCAATCTATTGTCTCGAAATGTGCTACGTCGAAAGATGACTATCCCTATCCCAGGTGTTTTTCACTGTTTTTGTGTGAGCAGCGCCATGTATAGTATTGAAAAGGTACTGCGTCGTCTATCCGTAAACCAGACGGAATTTGGCGGTGTTCAATTCGTTTTAAAGTTTATATTTGTATTAACTTTGAGTGTATTTTATGTTAATTAGGAGTATATGAGACATTTGGTCAACACATTTTGATATATTTTATGCAATGAACATGTTTAGGCTACAACATGAAATATTACTTCCCTTCTCTGGTTACGTGTCGCATCTTGAGTTTAAAATTCCGAACTTTATATGTAATTGTCATATTTTCTTATGTCAAACAGATATGCAGTGCATATACATATGTGCGATTTAGTATCTGACGCTTAGGAAGTACGGTCTATTTTGTGCACATACGGGCTCTTTCGTAAAATAACGAGCATTTCGTGGCGTGTAAGGACGAGCATTTCGTGGCGTGTAAGTCTTCAAATGCGTTAGTCATGTGTTTAGGTTTCATTTCTATTTGCAGTAATTCATGCCAGGTTACTTAGACTTTTCCCTCGTGACTTAAGTTTGTCCGTGAGTTTAGATGTTATGTACTTCTCCGTCAATACATAAGGCGAAGCTCACACACCTTTCAAATCACCCCAGTGCCAAGTAAATAAATGTTGTAAGGATAAATATTGTTACTTCACTTGCTTTTACGCTCAGATATTGTGGTAAGTACTAACATTAAATAGAAAACTTTACATTGGCCAAAATTCTGCTCAGCAAAGCGCCTGTGCGAAGTCCCGTTCAAAACGCTCATAGCACGAGATTCGAGTCTTAATAGCGGCCATACAAACAATATATTACAATTTCTGTTGGTAGTTCCTGATAGACTACTATATTAACTAACTGTGAATAAAAAATGAAAAAAATAAAAAGTGGGTTTTTTTAGAAAATCGACTCCAAACTTGCTAGTTTTTCGAAATATTCGTTTTTCAGGCACATGTAGCGCAATATATACTTGTGGCAAAATATTGAAATTATACTCAAAAGAAAGAGCATAATTGGCGTTTTACGGTGATATAAAGATCATAAAACTATGTTGATTAGGTCACACAGCACAGCTTGCTGAACTTCGTCAAATATCGTCACAGAGAGGCGGTTTGACAAATAAAAAAAAATCATTAAGGATGTTATGACCTGGAAGCTTAATTAGCATGAAAAAGCCTATGTCTAGAGTGTTCCCAAAAAGTTATATTGATGTAGCGTAAAAAGTAGGGAAAAGGGATGGAGTGAAATATGGCACCTCCGATAGGCTGGAAAAACATCAATTTCCACCTTGACCGCTTCAACGGTCCATAACTTGAGAACAAAAAATCCGACGAAATAACCGTTTGCGTCTTCTTTTATTATAGGAATTGCCCCAAAACATATATTTTTTTCGTCAAAATTAAAAATTCGACCCTAAATCCGTGCCTGAGTTGAGATGAAATCACCCACATAGATGAATGAGAAAGGAGAAATATTGCATGTTTCGGGTTGTTTCATATATTACATCATTGTACCTTTACCGGGGCGGAAAATAGTATCATTTCCTACTAAAATGCAACGGAAAAGCACACAAAAAATTCCTTCTTTCTGTTTTAGTGTAGTTTAACTAAACGCATGTTTTCCAATTCTGACCGATTCTGGTCTAACAAAATGTTCTTACAAAGCACAACGCCCAAAGAACTGAGTTATTAGAGTTACTGATGAGTTAGGGTTCGTGTTGCGATGATAACTCGAGTCAGCTGCGGCTCCGCCCACGTGCCTGAGGGCGGTTGCTCCCCTCGATAGTCTCCGAGTCGGTTGGCCAGCGACAGATAGCTGGGTTCTTTTGTTCTGAGCGTCCCCGAACCCACAATAGGCACGCGAGGGACTCCGCTCTGATCAATAGCGGGGCGAGTATCGATAGACACAATGCTACCGAATGCTAGCCATAGACAAAGTTAGGTGCCCATTCTCTGGAAGTTTTGATGTCTTCACATTTAATATCACGTCTGTTTTGTCCTAGACCCGGTTGAGCTGCGTGGATCGCAAGGTCAGAGTTTTACTTTGTCTACTGTTTCAATGTCGTCTTTATTTAATATACGGCATTTATGTTGCGCACACTATTGCTTTGATTGCTTATCTCCCTGTGCCGGGTAAATGGTTGGTTCTGGCTCTTTTGTTTCTTGAAAGGACTGATAATATCATAAAAAGTTGAATAATATTAGATTTTAATTTTGAATGCGAACTTAATACGTCGTGAAAGGAGGTATTTGATTGCGTGACTGACTTGTTAAAATCTCTAATATGTTACCTCACAGCCATTGTTTTCCTTGTGATTATAATGCAATTAAATGCAAAGGTGCAAGCGAGCTGGACAAGGATGACGAAAATGATCCCTGGAGAAGGAGAACAAGAGGAATAAAGCACAGACAGCTTCACCCTTGTTGGTGTTAGATTGGTGGCAGCTGATAAAACCTGTTTGATTTATTGATGTCTAACCCCTGGTTAGCTCAGTTGGTAGAGCGCTTCTCTGGAAATGGAGAGGTCCCGTGTTGATACCCGGACCAGGCGGATTTTTTTGGTCGCGCACCAGTCATCTAGCTGTGTTTGGAGTTTTGTGCTTGTCCTTTGTTCCCCTCGTTCTCCTTCTCCAGGGATCATTTTCGTAATTTCTTTCCCCTCTTATTGTATCTATGTATATTAGAACTATACATGCTTCGGAACAGCAATCACTTAGCAGTTATATATTCTTAAAGTTGAAGGTGTCTATAATATAACGAAGCAGTCTGTCGAACCAATCGTGAGCAAGGCTGCCACCGGAAGTAAAAAATAAAAATTGGCAAGGACCTTTACCTTCGAAGTTTTATAATGCATAAAATGCTGGAGCAACAGCACTTACGGTTATCTACGAGGTGTTGCTAGGAGGGGGGAGGGTTGGGGAGAGAAAAAGAGAGGGAAGGGAGGAGAGAAATGGGTTAAGGGAATTGGTCTATCAAGTGACGTATATTTCCCCGCTAAATTTACCGGGGAAACAGGTTAGGTGTATACGTTAAAAGACGTAAATTTTCCCGCTAAATCTAGCTGGTAACTGAATTACCAGCTAGATTTATAGGTCGCGTGATGTGACTCGCCCCACTAAACTCAGTGGGAAAACTAAATGGATATTTCGGCCACAAAGCGTGAACTTTCGCGCTGAATACGCGAAGTTTCCATCTACAAATTGATTGCAACAACAACACAAGGATGATGGTTAGGTTGCGTGAGAAACGTGCGGGCCGTTGGCGGTGCCGTGCTGGCGGCCGCTGGGGGTCACAAGCATGGCGTCGCCAATGCCATAGTCAGAGTGCAGCCTGCTACACGGTGATTGTTGCAAACCTGGCTGCTTTCAGGTAAAGTTATCTATCTTGTAAAAAAGTTCGGACGCTTCTAGAAGCTGTAATGTACATAGTTTTTTCGAGCTCCGTAAGACTGCGACGACGTTTTTGTGTGCATTGGCGCCCACCGTGATCTACGAAATTTCAACAAAAGACCCCGAATATCTATCCACTAGACTCGCGAATTAAACCAGGATGTCAGTAAACTTGATTTAAACTTCCGAGCGGCACAATACTGTTCACACAAAGCCCGCTTTTAACGCTAAAAGGGCACACCTATGCGGGACTTGGCATACTATAGGCATCCCGTTACGCCTGGCTCGCGGGTAGGTTCCGTATACCGAAGTCGGCTGCTGCCTGCTGGGAAGGGAGCTCAAAACAATTCTTGATATTGCCACGCGCTACACACACCGGCGAACGGCACAAGCTATCACATTAAGATGAGCACGTGACATCGGGCACTGCCACACGCCAGATGCACGGGCCGGTCGCACGAGCGTCTGGCGCTCGTGCCATCGCGTGACTGTGAGCTTTGTTTTTTGGGACATTTCTTTTCATCTACTCCGCTGGGGCTTGACACTGAAGCGAAGAAGTAAAAGTTTTTGTTTTTCCACGAAGCCGAACTCTTTTGTGCTGTGCATAAAGTCGTGACATTAAGTGGTGGAGGTGCGGGGTACTGCCCTCCACATGCTCACGTCTAGGGCACCCTCGAACAGCCGTGACCCCAGCCCAGCTAAGGACGCCCACATCGAAGGAAGCACGTCGTTAAGCACCGACGTTCGCTTAAGCCGACGACAGCAATGCCTACCAGTGGAGTTCGGGCTTCTCTCGGACAAGGCTTCAGCAAGGACCGAGACCTCAGTCACCGGGACCATGTCTTCCCATGCTGCCCCGAGTCAAATAGTCTTCCAGGTTCCACGAACACCGAAGGCTTTCCACTGGGACCTTTACGAAGACGCGGAAGACTGGGTCGAGCATTTTGATCGGGTAGCGATACTGAACGGCTCGGACGATTCGTTGGAGTTACGGAACGTTTACTTCTCGCTTGAGGACGCAGCCCGCGTTTGGTTTGAAAACCGAGAAACAAGCTTTACGTCATGGGACGAAATCAAGTCCCATCTCCTGCGGACCTTCGCCAACGCACAGCGCAAGGAGAGGGCTGAACAGTTGCTTCAGGCAAGAACGCAGCACCCCAATGAGGGCGTCGTCGCGTACGTAGGAGAGATGATTCACCTCTTCTGTCGTGCGAACCCGATCATGACCGAAGTAAAAAAGGTGCGGCACCTGATGAAAGGCGTCAAGCAAGACCTTTTCGGAGGCCTCATGAGGAATCCTCCTTCGACGGTGGCTGAGTTTGTCGCAGAGGTATCTACAATCGAGAAAACACTACAGATGCGCTCCCGGCTGTACGAATGCCAGTTGCCGACTGCCTTGCAAGAACATCTAGTAACGGCTCTCGGTAGCACCAGCGACGTCCTGCGTGAGCTCATTCGAGGTGTCGTCCGTGAGGAACTTCAAAAGTTACAGGCGCCGGTACTTCAACCCACCGTCGCCCCGATGTCAGCAATCATCCTGGAAGAAGTTCAAAACGCCCTTGGCATAACACCTGTGCAGGAGGGAGCCCCGGAACCGCGCACTCTATCATACGCTGCCGCCGTGTGGAATTCCGCACCCCGCATTGACTTCTCCAGGCAAGCTCCGTCAAATCCGCGTCTAAAACGGCAGTTCACTTGACGCCCTAACGAACAGCGCCCGCCGACAAGGAAGACTGGGGTTTGGCGCACATCAGATCACAGGCCACTCTGCTACCACTGTGGCGAAGCAGGACACGTGTACCAACAGTGCCCATACCACCAAATGGGACTTCGGGGCTTCTCACCTGATGCTCCCCGACCGCGCTACGACCAGCGACCACCCGAAATCAAGGACTACCTCAACGAGCCGGCTGGTGCTTCAGCTGATCGACGTCAGTCTAGGCCGGGGAAACTAAAGGTGGCGACTTCGGGAGGTGAAGTTGCTTGCCGCCGAATCCGAGAAGACCCTCCAACGACGCGAGACGCACAAGACGACGACATGGAGACACCAAACAGCGACGATCAACTAACTACCTCCGACCTCTCCATGGTTATCGACGGACACGAAGTGACTGCTCTGGTCGACATGGGCGCCGATTATTCCGTGTTAAGTGGGAATCTCGCCGCTCGACTGAAGAAAGTTATGACTGTCTGGGATGGGCCACAAATCCGCACGGCTGGAGGTCATTTAATTACACCGGTCGGCAGGTGCACAGCAAGAATCCAGATACGAGGAGTTACGTTCATCGTCAGTTTTGTCGTTCTCAATGAGTGTTGAAAAAAAGTAATACTCGGAATGGACTTCCTCGGAGAGAACGGCACAATCATAGACCTACGTAGGCAAATGGTCACATTCTCCACTGCACGATGCGTTGAAGAGGAGAAATCAAGACCGTTCTCCACTCCGAGTAACGGATGACCACGTTTGTCTCCCGCCATGTAGCAGCATGCTCGTGACTGTAAGAACCGACGAGACTGCCTGTTTAGGAATCGCCGAGGCGAACTCTTCTCTTCTGCTGGAACGGGAATCTGCATAGCCAAGGGTCTCGTTCATTTCCACGACGGACAAACTGAGTTATTATTTACGAACTTTTGCTCCGAGGACCAGCATATTTCCCGTGAAACTACCCTTGCCTACCTTGAGGACGTCGCTGATGTCAGTGGGTCCTTCTCACTGGAAGCTTCATTGCCAGGCAAGATAACAACAACCTCCCCAAAAACATTTGACGTTAATCAAGAACTCCCAGAAAAAGAAAAGGAACATCTGCTGGATCTTTGACATAAGTATAATGACTGTTTTTCATCGTCATGCAAGGTGCGCCGGGCGACTGTCGCCAAACATCGGATCATCACGGATGAAGCAACAACGCCGAAACGACAGCCACCGTACAGGGTCTCGCATAAGGAACGAGAAATGATACGGCAACAGGTCGAAGAAATGCTCCATGACGACGTTATACAACCATCAAAACGTCCCTGGGCATCACCTGTTGTGTTTGTGAGAAAAAAAGATGGTACACTACGATTTTGCGTAGACTACCGTAAGCTAAACACGGTCATCAAGAAGGATGTATACCCGCTGCCCGCATAGATGATACTCTGTACAGGGTGCGTGGTGCGAAGTACTTCTCATCGATGGATTTCAAAACAGGTTATTGGCAGATCGAAGTTGATGAAAGAAACCGAGAAAAGACCGCTTTCATTACGCCCGATGGTCTTTATGAGTGTAAGGTCCTTCCGTTTGGACTATGCTCGGCGCCGGCCACATTCCAGCGGATGATGGACAGTGTTCTTGCCAACCTCAAGTGGCAAACATGCCTTGTGTACTTGGACGATGTCTTAGTGTTTTCCACGAGCTTTGAAGAACACCTTAATCGACTAGAAGCTGTGCTGCAAGCCATAAGGACCGCTGGCCTGACACTTAAGCCGGAAAAGTGCCACTTTGCATTCAAAGAGCTCAAATTCCTCGGCCACGTCGCGAGCGCAGAATGCTTTCTGCCCGACCCTGAGAAAACTTCTGCCGTCGCATTGTTCCCTCCTCCCACCGACAAGAAAACCGTACGACAGTTTCTCGGACTGTGCGCCTATTATTGACGCTTTGTGGACCGATTTTCTAAAATCGCCGAACAACTCAGTCGACTCACGCGTGACGATGTCCCGTTTACGTGGACGGAAGAGCAGAAGTGTGCTTTTTAATTTTTAATAGCTTCAAGGTCGCCTTCAGTCGGCACCAGTTCTCGCACACTTTGACGAGCTTTCAGAGACCGAGATCCACACTGATGCTAGCAACGTTGGCCTCGGAGCCGTTTTAGTCCAGTGGCAAGATGGAGTCGAAGGGGGTGATTGCATATGCCAGCCGGTCACTGTTTAAAGCAGAGACTAACTATTCGACCACGGAAAAAGAGTGTCTCGCAATCATTTGGGCCACCATCAAGTTTCGCCCCTACCTTTATGGGAGGCCTTTCAAAGTAGTCACCAACCACCATTCTCTATGCTGGTTAGCCACCTTAAATGACCCTTCCGGGCGTCTCGCGCACTGAAGCCTCAGACTTCAGGAATTCGAAATCACCGTCGGTCACAAGTCGGGGCGAAAACACAACGACGCGGACTGTCTCTCTCGTACTCCTGTTGACCCTGCTCCGCAAGCCGATGGAATGGACGACACCTTTCTCGGAGCTATTAACACTGCGATCATGGCTCAACAGCAACGAACAGACCCCGAGCTTTGTGCTTTTATTGAGCACCTGGAAGGCCGTGATACGCCTGTGGCAACCGCATTTTCTCGAAGTCAAGGTTCGTTTTGCTTAAAAGACGGTGTTCTGTACAAGAAAAATTTCCAGCCAATCGCGGCCTCATACGTTCTTGTCATTCCGACCACCCTTTGCGACGAAAATCTTTACGACAGCCACCACGAGCCAACGTCGGGACACCTTGGTTTTGCCCGCACACTCGCGAGAGGTCTTCTTCAGCCAATTGACCCGCCGACAGCACTATTCGAAGAAATCGGAATGGACTTATTGGGCCCTTTTCCAACCTCGTCCTCAGGCAACAACTGGATCATCGTTGCGACGGACTACCTGACACGGTACGCCGAGACACGGGCACTCCCCCAAGGGACCGCATTAGAGGTGGCAAAGTTCTTCACCGTTGTCTTGCGTCATGGTGCCCCAAAAGTGGTTATAACAGATCGTGGTACCGCATTCACAGCTCAGCTAACGCAAGACTTCATGAGGCTAAGTCAGACGACTCACAGAAAAACTACAGCATATCACCCACAAGCTAACGGCCTCAGAGAGCGCCTCAACAAGATAATCACCGTTATGCTGTGCATGTACGTACGTGGACGTCCAACACAAGACATGGGATGAGATTCTTTCCTACATCACGTTCGCATATAATACGGCCCCACAGGAAACAACGGGTTTCACGCCATTTCGACTAGTTTGCGGGCGCGAGGCAACGACTACGCTGGACGCCATGCTGCCTCACTTCCCGGACATGGTAGATGCCGACGCAGATACCTTCGCGCAATGTGCAGAAGAAGCTCGTCAACTGGCGAGAGTACGAACCCGCCGACAGCAGCTCGTCGACGCCCGCCGCTACAACCTGCGCCGCCGGGACGTCCGATTTCGACCGGGGGATCAAGTATGGGTTTGGACACCTATCCGACGTCGAGGACTCAGTGAAAAACTTCTGCGAAAGTACTTCGGCCCCTAAAAGGTTCTTTGTCGCCTGAGTGACCTCACATACGAAGTCATTCCAGATAGTGGACATCTTTCCTTCCGACGCTCCGCACGGCCAGAGGTCGTCCACGTGGTCCGGCTAAAGCCTAACTACGCCAGAGAATAGACACTTCTCACTCTTCATTTATTTTTGTCTAAGCATCCAGACGATGCTTCATCGGAAGGGGAGGGCAGTGACACGCGCTAGGCACACCGGCGGATGGCACAAGCTATCACATTAAGGTAAGCACGTGACATCGGGCAGTGCCACACGCCAGAAGCACGGGCCGGTCGCACGAGCGTCTGGCGCTCGTGCCACGCGCTAGACACACCGGCAGATGGCACAACCTATCACATTAAGATAAGCACGTGACATCGGGCAGTGCCACACGCCAGACGCACGGGCCGGTCGCACGAGCGTCTGGCGCTCGTGGCATCGCGTGACTGTGAGCTTTTTTTTTGGGTACATTGCTTTTCATCTACTCCGCTGGGGCTTGACACTGAAGCGAAGAAGTGAAAGTTTTTGTTTTTCCACGACGCCGAGCTCTTTTGTGCTGGACATAAAGTCGTGACAATATCAACAGCATTAAAATCAACCATCTCAAACCCGTCGAATGGCAGACTGTCAGCACGGCACCGCGTCATTCCGACACCACTACAATCATAGTCCAATTATTCGACATCAACATCACCAAAGTGAACCCACATTTGCTTGGAACTGACGCGCGACGCGCGCTTAGTACCGCTCGTCTTAACACCATCGAGAGAAAAGACACGTACTGCACATAAAGTTACGGACAATTCAAAGCATTCCTGCGGTCGACCCTTACAAACCTTTCGCCAAGACTAAGCTCCTGGCTCTAGAAACTAAGAATCCAAGGCACATTGTATGAAAATCGAACATACAAATTCATTGCCCCGTCTAGCGCTCGCAGAACTATGCCTGAATGTTTCGCGTCAGTGTCAGGAGAATAAATTCGTAAGAACCTCACAACAGAACATGCCAAGCTGCTGCACCTTCGCCGGATCGGCACATCGAACACAATATTGGTGTGGGTCGAAGGAACATGGCTTTTTCACTACGCCTTCATGAACCGCGTGTCTATGAGACTACACTTCCCGGCCGAGCATCATATTCTGCACGCTCTGCAGTGCGATCGGACACCGTGCCGACGTCTGCCCCAACAAAACACAATTTACCACGTGCCTCACCGGCATCAAGAAATTCCTCATCGGGTCAATGCCGTGCCACATCTCACGACTCTAAACCACACTGCCTCAATTGCAGAGGAGACCCATCCGCCCACTTACCATTCCAGCCCGACAGCAGGCAGGCCAGACAGCCAAGGCAGAGGCTTGCAGCAGAAATTTTACTGTCTCCAACCTCTCAACCCATCAGCCCCGCAGGCATGGCCAAGATTTTCCACTCACGGCGGCTGTGACACTCACCAAAGCCCGATAAAAAACAGAAGCAAAAGCCGAACGCGTGACAAACCCGCAGCCCCACCTAAAGCACCACACCCGAAATTACAATGAACCGGTCAAGAAACCAGCACCCCGCCGCCCAAAACGACCGAGCTTGCTGCCGCTAAACTCATCAGTGTTGCGGAGTCGCCATTCCGGAGTTGGAATGATTCCGGAAGCATTACATACTTCAGCGACCCCTAAATGGAGTTGAAATGAAATGGCAGCAGTGCTGGGTGGAATGCAATGGGAATGAATAGATGCCTTTTTGTTCCTGAATGAAGCAGGAATGAAACGGGCTTGTTTTTTTGCGATCTGTGTTGATCTTCAATTATCACCTACCACCTGCTGGCACAAGCGCTAGCTCACGTTTATTGTGGCTCTAGGAACAGCATAATTGCACACAAGGTGACTGACGGCGTGATTGTCTGACTGTTTCATGCTCCTTCGAGGAAAGTGGCGACCCCAGTGAAGCAAGAAAAACTGAAAAGTTGTAGACCGATTAGATGTTGTTCGAGGCGTCGCAGGCCGCGACTAAGCGGCTGTTGGGACTATGTACGATCACAACCGCGGTCACATCGGTCACCTTACGATGGGCTGCAGCGGACGATACACTTTATCGCAACGTGGGGCGGAGTATAGGTGCCGTTATAGTCAACCTTATGCAGCATTCACTTCATTTAGATCTGCCGTGTTCTCCTCCACTACTTATTCGCACTGAATGGGGAATAAGGAAGATATTCTTTGGTCGCCGTAAAATGCCGGAAACTGAGAGCTCATGACGTGCATTTTTAATGGACTTGCAAGTACACACTTCGGACACACAAGCATAAGATGTTACTAATACGTATCTGAATAATGAGCTGTGATAATCTATTTTTCAGTAATAAATCAATAATGTCGGGACATTAGTAGCTCATCCATCCTACAGTCCTGAAACCCTTCCAGTATCCACCTGTAAGACAAATAACGAATTGGATTGGATATATTAAAAATTTTCGAGATTCATACAGTAACCGTAAATATATAGGGTTTAAGGCGGTTTCGTACCACGGCCACACAGTCCCTTGTGCTGGCACCGTAACGACGTTTTCAGCGATTTTGCGTTTCTATCGCAATGCATGGAAATTCAGGGCAGGTACACGCGACGTCGCTCGTGAGAGCGTAATACAAGCGGTACTGTTGTGTTCATCGAAGAAGACAGGAAGATAGCGTCTTATTGCGCCAACCTCAAGCAAGACATTTCAATGCCATGTCAAACACGCTTCACCCGCATTTTTTAGAAGTGAAAGGCCAATGATCTGTTGGCAAAGAAAATTACTTTTTTCTTATTTTTGTCGCCATTCACAAGCATTTTATGATTTGATCGCGCGATCAATGTGGCACCAAATGTTACCAAGCGCTTTGCACGACCATGGCTCAATTAGTGCTTTGGGGATGCGTTTTGAATATTTTTGCAGGTCTCATTGCGTTTGACAACGTCATACTTATGCTGCTTTTGCCGGCAGCACAATTCAGTACTTGTAGGATTCAAGAGCCATTCTTTTAGCTTTAGAAATTAAAGGGATGGAATAGAACCGTTCAGCGAATCCAGGAGTGGGAATCGGGCAGTGTCTTCATTCCTACCAGATGTAAAGGAAAGAATTATTGAAAATTTTAATTACCGGAATGGGAGTATGGATGGAATGGAAATGCTCATTCCTCCATACTGAAACATATCCTTTCATCTCCCACCCTCCCCTCCCCTTTACGACATAACACATCGAAGTTAATCAAACCTAAACGTTCCCATACTCCGAACCTGCATCCCTCGCAACAGCATCCACCACATTTTATCTCTTGCACCTCGTAGAGGTAAAGCTGGGCTCCCTAATAATCAAAGTAAACAAGCTAGTAGGCGCCATGTCGGCAGTTCAACTCACAACACGTGCAACGTTTTAACAAACGACGCGATGCATTCATATAACAAACAAATTGTCAGGCAAAGCCAACATTTGGCTTACTGTTTCGAGCAAGAAGCCACCATACTGAAGCTAGAACAAGCCATAGACGCCAAACACGTACAACGAAAACGATGAGCCGGAATTACTTATACAGGAGCGCTGTACAACACAGACAGCATGGCGGTTGACATAGACCAAGGTGTTTAACCCCCACCTCCGCAGCCACCGCACCCAAGTGCGCCCAAACGGCACAAGCCGCGTAAACCATATTACAATGAAGTTCCAGAGGTATTCGACAGAATGGGGTCGTCACACAATACATACAGGTGTTTATATTGTGTCAGCCAGACATCATCCTCCCTGAGAAAACACGTATCAATCACCCTCCCAGGACACAAAGTATTCACACAACCCAGCATCACACACAACGACGAACGATCCTCCACGGGCGTTTCTATTCCCATCGTAACCTCCACTTACGTATCCATACACAACGCAGCTACTTAAATTGACACGTATCACCTCAACACATCATCTAATAAATACATCACAGTCGAATGCCGGATAGGGTGCGACACACGGGACACCATCATCACGAACGGCTATTGGCCACCTAAATACACAAACATAACCCTTGGATAGCTAGCAGACATAGCAGAGCACAAGGCACACCCCGTACGCATAGAAACCACTTTTACAACCACAGCAGTTTCTGCAGATACAAACACACCGACCCGAACGGCCGCGAACTCGCACTGACAATGGGCGACATCCAATACATCCTCCGTAATGACAACACCCTTTCTGCTCGCACAGCAAACAATGTAGAACGTGACACCACCCCAACCTCCCACGGTA
Source organism: Ixodes scapularis (assembly GCF_016920785.2). Classification (NCBI taxonomy): domain Eukaryota; kingdom Metazoa; phylum Arthropoda; class Arachnida; order Ixodida; family Ixodidae; genus Ixodes; species Ixodes scapularis. The sequence goes on along the minus strand of NW_024609835.1, from coordinate 55,683,668 downwards.
CAGCGGACCAGTTCTTGCAACCTGGGATAACCTCCTCCAGGAATCCCTGGGAAGAGACAACAACGTCCTACAAGTCACCCTCATCCACCCACATACCAGCCGAACGCGCTCGCTCCGAGGCCTGCGAACTAAAGTGATCCAATGTCATAAAATACGATTAGAATTTTCAAACCTCACTATTCCTTCCTCCTGCTGAGAATAGGTGGAGATCTCCAGTCCACATATTGTAAATGCACCAAAACCACCATCAACACCCCAGTCCACCTGCACGTAGATTCACACGTCCTCTCTTTCTGGAACAAGTGCCACCACATGATACAACGCAAAAAAAAGCAAAAAAAAAAAAAAAACAGCACAAACCGCCTTTTTTGGAAAATCAATCAGGCTAACTCAGAGAAGGCGCAGAGATACGTGCAAGCCCTTACTACCGAGAATGGCTCAACAGATAGGATCAGTTTACAGAACGCTACCTAAACCTGGCCTCACGCATATTCTTCGCTCCATTTTTGAACAAGCTAAACCAAGACAACGCCAACAAAACGTCTCGTGCACGCAGAAACGAAGCCGAAGACCCTCGCACAAAACATACAACAACGCTTTTACCTACACAAAGCAAACCCCACCGCCCTGCCGGAACACATTCCCGAACCGCCGGATTAAATTCTCCTTTTAGAATGAGCGAGTTACAAGGTGCTTTCCAAAACCTGAAAGGGAACACTACTTCTTTTTAATAAGAGGAGCTGCTGGTTCCCAACACTGTGGGCTGGGTGTGAGAAGGAATCGTGTAGAAATAGGTAGCACTGAAAAAGTTATTCCTATTAATAAGGTCACCTAATAATGAGACAAGTAGATTTAAGTATTTATCCCATAATCAACCAAAATTATTTTGACCGCATACTGTAATAATGTAATGTAATGCAGTAATGTAGAGCTTAGTCTGCTGCACGTAAATGTTCGAAGCTTGCGCAGGCGTTGGGACGAACTTTTATTTATATGATGTGGAAGCTTGGCATCGCTGGATGTATTAATATTGAGCGAACTTAGCATGGACGATAAAGCGTGCTCGGTATTTACGCTAGCTGGTTTCCACTCACATTGTCTGTGTCGTGAAGAAAAAAGGGGAGGTGGTTTATTGATGCTTTAAAAATTATTGTTTTTCAGATAGGATAAACGTATCCATGGTTCACGCAGAAGTTTGCGCACTCGCTATTCACAAATCTTCGTCCTCATGTATGATGTGCGCGGTTTATCGACCGTTTATTTAAACATAAACATGTTCTGTGAGGAATTTTCTGTCCTACTTCGCCAATTTGATAACAACCAGCATATTCTGCTATACTTCGTCTCACCTTAGCATGGACTAACCGAGAATGCTGTGCTAGCGCGAGCGGCTAGCCTTGACTACCTTGACTGGAGCACTCGCTGCACGGGCGCTATTGCAGCCGCCGATGCTTCATTCGAAGCAACTAGCTCACTCTTTTAGCACACGCGGCTAACAATAGTCCATACCAAGATGAGACGTAGCAGAGCCGGTGATTTTATTATCGATATTTCGGACGAAACAATATACGGATTTTCTAGTTCCTTAGATGTTCTTTCTTCCTTTTGTTCTAGAGAACGTAATACTAGATTACACGAGAGAAGAATATCATGGTTTTAAAATAACTAAGTCGTGTATTGATCATATAATAACTAGACTTGGAAATGTGACATTAGTTCCTGCAGTGATTAAACAAAAAGTCGCGGATCATTATTGCATAGCTCTTGCAGTATTAGAAAAAAAACCAGCCAATTACACGTCCAACCGTAGAGTGCTTAAAACAGACTTAGATGATAAAAGGATAGACCGTCTGATTAGTGCGTATGATTGGAATTCATTAGGAATGTATGATCATAACACCACTTACAATTTGCTCGTAAATAAATTTAAAGAGATTTATAAAACCTCTTCCATGATTACAAAGATAAAAAAAGAAAACCAGAAAATGTGTGGGGTTTAATGACGATATTTTAGAACTATGCATCAAAATATAAATTATGGCAACGACGAAAACAAAATCCCGGAGATAAAAATCTTAAAAATGAATTTCGTGCACTCCGAGATAAAGTAACAGCTAAAATTCGATTATCGAAGAAGAAGGATTACTTAAAGGAATTTGCTCCAGCAGGAAATCCAAGGAAAACATGGGATCTCGTAAATGAGTTAATTTGTAGAAAAATAAAAAAATAACATTGACGATAAAATAAGAAATAATTTTCCCGGTATAGACAATTACACGGAACTGGCCCGGTCCTTCACTAGCAGTTTTGTTAGTACTGTAAAAGCCTTAAAACAGAATATATTGCCGCATGTGAAAAAAACAAATTCCAGCTGAACAGATCGACTGCTTAAATTCGGCACACTTAGCAGAACCACGTGAGCAAGAATTGTTCGATATTATCAACTCAATATCAATTGCAAAGGTACCTGGGATGGATGAAATTCGTGTACGGGATTTAAAGTATAACTATCCAAAGTTAAAACTAATGCTACTTAAAATCACCAACGGCTGTTTGACAACTGGTGAAATTCCAGAAGAGTGAAAATTATCAATAGTAAGGCCGCTTTATAAAAATGGTAATAAGAAAGAAGTCGGAAATTATAGACACATACCAATATTACCTTTGACCGCTCACATCCTAGAGAAATGGGTTCAAAAATGCATGAATGGATATTGCGACAAATTGTCGTTATTAAATGAAGCGCAGTATGGCTTCCGAAAACAAAGAAGTACAATTTCCCTACTAGAAGATTTGTCCGATTGTGTGAATGAGAGACTTCAAAAGGATAAGATAGCGCTTGCCTTGTTTGTGGATTTATCTAAAGCATTCGACATAAGAGACCATAAAAGTCTATTGCGTAAACTTGAAAAGCACGGTTTAAGAGGTCCTTTTAACAAATTTCTTACAAAATACTTTTACAGACCTATTTCAAAAGGTCAAAATTAGTCACAACATATGTGAAAAAGTAAAAATCGGATGTGGTGTGCCGCAGGGCAGCACCTTAGGCACTAGGCTTTTTAATATTTATGTAAACAACCTAGGATCAATACCGTTGCAGTCTAGAATGTTTCAGTGTGCCAACGGTACCGTTTTATTCTTACCACATTATGACTACGAGCAAGCGGTTCCTCTTTTTCAGAGTGAGATAAACTTATTAATAGATTGGTTCTCGAGTAACGAAATTTATCTAAATACCAATAAAGCTAAGCTGGTATGTTTCCGTAACCCTCATAAGCGCATTGAACTTAAGACAAGCATATATCTTCACCTTCATGGGGAAGATAAGTTTATCTGCAGATGTTAGCAATTACCATTTGAGTCTTCAGTCAAATATTAAGGTATATTTTTTTATGAGCACGTTCTTTGGAGACAGCAGTTAGAACATATTACTAGAAAGCTCCGTTTCGCATCCGCGTATATGTACAAACTAAAAAGTGATTGCTGTGTAAAATTACGAAAGTCTATTTTCAGAGCTCTAGGAGAGTCAATCTTGCGGTATGGAATTATGATATACGGGAATTGTTCAGGGTACAAAAGAAAGAGAATTGATAGGGTCAAAAAACATATTGCGAATAACGTTTCACATGGTTCAGTCTATGATGGCTTAGAACTGGAAGAAAAAATAAAGGCACCAGGCATACTCACATTCGATCCATTTTATAAATATGTAGCAATAACAAGTAATTATTATAAAAATGATTTCAAATACGAGGTTAAGAAAAGAAATCTAAGGCGCACAGAGAGGTTAATCTTGCCGAAGTTCTAACAAATTACGGTAAAAAAGAAAGAAAATATTACGTCCCTGCATTATTTAACGTGTTGCCTGAAACTTTAAGCAATTTAACACCCATTCGCTCGGTGAAACTAAACGTCAAAGAATGGTGTCTAGCGCTCGCTGGTACTACCTGTAGATAAAAAGTTGTAATCGTTTACATACTGCACAGTTCTTCCTTTTGTATAATGATGTATGCAGTGTTTTGTTGGCTGCCTGGATCCACACACGAGCATTTCTGCTTTCGGTGGCCAGTACTCTATCTTGTGTAATTTTTTCTTTTCAGTAAATAAAGTATTATTATTATTAAGTATTATTAGTAATATTGAAAAACTTTGAGAGAGCGAGGTTTCCAACGGGTGAATAATTTCGAGAAATTGTAGCAGCAATAACTAAGAGCAAAGTGAAGATGAACACTTAAGGCATTGGTAATTAAGAAGAGGCTGCCTGGGGCACATCGAATGGCGCTTGAGGCAAAATTGGCGTAGGAGCAGTTTCTGCATGAGCACCGAGGGAAGTGAGTAATATTCCGGCCACGTTTGTCTAGAAGAGCTACAACGTCGCCTCGTTGCAGCTTTCAGAATATTAAACTAAAACAGGACAGAAAAATAACATTCTACTTAGAAGCCGAAGTCCGCTTAGGTTCAGCAATCATGGTTATTTTTTATTGCCTGAAATATACTGCATAACTATGTTTAATGTGGGTGTTTATGCAGATTGGTTTAGAATTCGTTTATCGACGTTTCGCTGATGTGTGGTTGTGTTAGAGAAAATAAAATAGATCGGTACATAACAAGATTACTTATTGAGTGCGAAGGGCATATTTTACGCAATATACATTTAGTTTTTCTTTTTTTTTTATTGAATATTACAAAATTACCACTCTCATTGATGTGAATCGTCTAAGCAAACTTTTTGTGAAGCATACGCAGAACTACATGTGTAGTACAATCATTTTGTTCGAACCAAGGTTGGTCGTCTTAACAGCATGGACTGAGTTAAATGTAGCGAAACTTTCATAAAACGTATAATTTTTTTTTCACTATGTATGGTCATAATTTCGCTTGTGCGATGCGAATAATAAGAATAAACAGTTTCAACAAAACTTGCGTATTGTTTTAAAACAGTTGTGCGTTGTGCTATGATGACATTAAGCATCATACCTTTTCTCATTAGCTTGCCTGAGCCCGCTGTGAGAGCCAGTTTTCAGATAAAGAAAAGTATATATGGTATTTTCAAAGCTAGCCCTTTGAAGAAAAGCGGGCAGAATATCTGACCCTCATTACTGATCACGGGCATTTCGCTACAAGCCGGGAGCCCTTTGTAGTTAGCTCCATTTAATTTTCTAGGAGTGCACTTTAAGTAATTGGTAGTCAGGATTATCGCGCCTAGCTAACTGTGTTGTGAAACCCAGAACTTTCAACACCTCTCTGGTATTGCGATTTAGAATGGATTGGGTAAGAGTGAATATGTGGATATTAGGGCCGTTTCTCCACAGTGACGTCTCATGAATCGATACGACTCTCTGGAGACCGATGATGGAATAGGGCTAGATTTACCCTCCCATTCATTCTTCTTTATTGGAACGACAGGCTTCAGAATGTACAATGACAATGCTTTTTTATTTTATATTTTGTGCCATTGTATTTTCTTTTCCAAAACTCCCAATAGAGAAATGTAATGAAATAAAATAAAATAACATAAAATTATCTTCTTTTTTTTTCTTTTTCTTGGCACCCCTGATGCCGTGTTTCCCAACGATGCGTCAGTGCCTGGACTGGAGATATGCAAACATTCGTTGTCGACGGGGGAATTGATCCCTCGCCGATTGGGGAAGTGGAGGCCGTGCAATGCACCTCGTGGACATTTTTTTGGGGGGCGAAGATGGGAGGTGCCTCATCTCCGACGAACCAGCCGCTTTCCCTTCGATATTTTTCTTTTTTCTTTCTTTTATCGCTTTTTATTTTATATATCTCTTTACTTTGAATGATTTTCGTTATTCTGTATTTATCTATACTTTTTTTTTTGTATATCTCTTGGTCTGATACCAAGCCACTGAATAATTTACTGAGTCTCGAAATCAATGCGAACGCGGCACCCGAGGTTTTTTTAGCAGGAGATTGTGGTTGACTGAGCACCAAAACAGAAAACAGAAAGACGCTACCCTTATCACTGCCAGAGCTCCTTCCACCAAAGCAAGGGTGACCCTTGAGGTATATCGGAAATCTGGACTCTGCTGTTGTAACGTCGCTAACTTGCGTATTTTGTGCGAATCGTCTTCCACGGTGTCATCTTGCGAAACTCTAAAGGTCCATTCACTCAAAAGCGTCTCCTGACGTTGTGTTATGTTAGGTGTAAGTCACCGGAACCTCAGTGTCTCGACTGTCGCATGCAAATCTACTCCTTGAACTGGTTGACACGCTTCATACGATGCAGAGATATCTCGGTGACATTCGATGTAAGCCAACGTAAGATTTCGTAGGATCACACAACGTGTGAAACGGTGCTGTGTGAACCGACATTTAGGCTGAATTTTGACTAAGAAAAGAAGGAGTTCAGAGTTTCCATTCCAAACAATAAAAGTGAATAACAGAATTTCTAGCACACAACTAAAATTTCATTGGGTCACTCGAGGTAGTTCAAAATTCGACCACAATTGTCTTTTACACAGTACCTAGTGCCTACCGTACGAATTTTGACAAGACGATCCGAAGGAAAGATTGGGACACGCGTAATCTGAATTGGAATGATGGCATATGCTTCGTCAGAGCAAGGGGTTTCGCTCTTCAGGTTCTTCTATTATCTTAACCATATATTTGTGTTGTTTTGAATACCAAAATTTTCGTTCTCAGGAAAAATGACTTCAGCGAGTACAAATAGAAGGTCGCTCTTGATAAGCTATTGTTATAAATTTTGAATTTTTCTGTTTTGTTTTCTTAGTCTCATGCCTAGCTTCGGGTCTCTGGATCCTTTCTAGTACCTATATTTTTTTTTATTTTGGAAAGTTTAGTACACTGCGATGCCTTTTCAAAGTACATTCATGGTTGAAAATGAATTTCACCTAAGACAGTTTCGGAGTTGAAGCATTTAGCGCTCCGGATTGTATGCATAATTATATATTATCATTTCTTTATTCATTTTGCTTTGAACTGAAACGTTGATTTTTTATATCTAAGGCAAGGGAAGCTTCAAGACGGGCTAGCTTTCCTTTTTATAATAGCGGCATCGATGCGCTGTTTCGAACCTTTAGCAAAATGCTGAATACAGACGACTCTGAAGATGTTTGACTCGAGCATGCTTCTTCCGATACGCAACTCTACTTTCCATATTCTGAAAATCTCTTTCAAATTCTTGCTCAGATCTCAAGTTCAATTATATATATCAAGTTACTTTATGACTAAAAGTCGTAACTTAAAACGGGTATTTCATGTCTTTATCTACATCTTTCGGCTAAACCTATGATGGGCCTATATTAATTTATTCTGAATATTTTAATAAAGTTTGCTTATTTCTTCGGACTCCAAAAAATGCTATAAATAAAAAAAATATGTAAGCAACTTTATACACTGCTTTGTTCTGCCGCAATATATATTTTTTTATTTTAATGGAGGGTTCTCTATCTTTTCTTACTTTAACTTACTCTAAGACTCCAAGAAGGTGGGACAAGAAGAAGGGAGCGCCGTCTATTGCTTAGTAGATAGATCTGTTCAAGACTGCTCAAATGCTCCTCCCTAAGGTGTGGCTAAAGACTGCGCACCGAGCTCGTACACGAAAAAAAAAAAAAACCTCAAATAAACTAAAACTAAATGAAATATTAATCGCAACAATCAGGGAATGAACGCGAGAACAATTGATTCCCGTAAAATAAAAGTGAAGGGTAATGAACATAGTATATTATACGAGCGCTATTTAATAAAATGCTAACGTACGTTTTACATTAAGGAACCGGGCGATAAAAAGTACCGAGGTAACCTAATTATTTTCTGACTACGGTCAAATCTCAACCAGCTACGAACCCTGTGCAGTTTCGAGAATGTTGTGCGCACTTCTATTTCAGTTTGAAATGTTTCCAGCAATATTAGCTCATAAAGAAGTGCGAATAGAATTGCCCTGAAGACGACGTTCACAAACTAAAGCCATCTATAAAATAAGCAAATGTAACTCGTGGATGTCCACTGTTAAGCACTCTCGTAAGCAAAGTGCAAAGTCGCACGTTTTTAGTGTAACGAGACTCATTAAAAGCGGAATCTCGTAATAGAATGGTACCATTATTTTTCGCTGTGATATCTTTTTTTCTTTTTCTGCGAACAAATTCATACATTCTTTGTTCCCTTTTTTAAACAAACAAATTTCTATAAAAATTGGCATAAAAGGCGGCTGGGATACATTTTTGTTTCAAGTGATAATTATATTTAAAGCAACGTTACGCTTGTTTGCATGCATACCGTTGTCAAAGCTGTTACCACATACGGAGCAGACAAGGCTGTGGACGCAAATCCATCACCGCTTTCTTTAGAGATGAGCTTCCTTCATGTTCGCCTGCTACTACGCATCCGTATTTTCTTCATATTCCATACGGTAAGCTGGAGAGAGATTGTACTTAAGAATATGCATGAAAATACATAATTATGCCCTGTAGTTCTTTTTATTTATCCTGGGAAAGAACCGCTCTGACCGAAGGAACATATCGTGCGGTCAGTATAAATCACTAAATGACTGAGCGTGGTTCACTGGTGATTGATGAAGAGGAACTCGAAGCGATAGAATTAAAAAGTATTACAGTAAAATAAAAAAAAATTGGAGGAAATAAGTACCGAAAGTGGAGGTACTCGCTTCTAAAGAAAGAAAGGGATGCCCGGTATATGCTAAGCCTTTTTTTCAGTAAAAACTACGACATGAGTTAAGAGAATCGGAGGCTCTTTGAAGTAAGGGCTTAAATTCGTTTCTTAATTTGTCTAGCTAAAATTGTATAGACAGGCGTGGAAAAATGCTGTATTTTGTGTACAATATTTTACAAATCGGCTTACCTGAATAAAAATTACCTAAATAAGAAATTGAAGTTTCTACTTACGGTGTCCATTCTAAAGGCGTCTTATTGGCACAATAATCAACAGATGGCGGCAACTGTTGGCATATAAGCGAAATAGCCCAACAAATAATATTTGTTTTAGTGTATCTTTTTTTTTTGTTATTTCAGTGTGCTTTATTAGTAAGAATAACAAAACTCTGCACAGCACCGAAAATCCCGCGCAGCTTTTGACTCAAAAACATCGTCGGCTGTCGCAGATCAGTGTGTGAGCCATCTCTCCTACCTGCCACCCTCTCTCGGTTGTTTTGTGAGCCAGACACAGTTTGTTTGAAGACGGCCGCCGTAGGTAGCGAATTCAATCTTAATTTTTTAACGCGGTAGCATTCTTAACTACTTCACCCGGTTTTCGCGATACGGAATCTGGCCTCGAACGTACCGTGTATATGCGGAGCGGCAGTACACACTCCTTCACCTTCGCACCCTCTTCCAAGGACCTGACGTCCCTGACTTCGCCCTCGACGCGGTTCTAGAGGTCGTCCTTAAGGTCGTCCCAGATGTCGTTTTGGACGTCGTCCTCTAAGACGTCATCCTAGACGCCGTCCTAGACGTCGGTCTTGAGGCCTTCCTAGAGGTCATCATTGAGATCGCCCTAGATGTCGTCCTAGATGTCGCTCTATACGTCGTCTTTGATGTCGTCCAAAATGTCGTCTTGAGGTCGTCCTAGATGTCGTCCTAAAGGTCGTCCTAGAGGTCGTCCTAGAAATCGCCCTAGACGTCATCTTTGACGTCGTCCTATAGAACGTCGTCCTCGACGTCGTCCTAGCAAGCAGATAAACCCGCACCTCGTATACAAGGAGCGCTAGTAGGCACATATTCACATTTGCGCCCTAGCTACGAAGCAATCTCTCATGGCGACAGTGCAAGCGGATAAACCCACGCCACTCATACACAGAGCGGCAGTACACACACATTCTCGTGTATGCCCAAGATACGAAGCAATTACCGGTTTGAGTTGAGCTAGTTGGTACATGGTCGATGAATGTAATCAAACAGCTTGAACATTTTATATGAACACAGAGACAGGACAAGAGACACACACACGAAGCTGCAATGATGGTGCGAAAACAGCTTGCACATTAAACGCTTACACAGAGAATAAGCAATCACTCCATTTCGAAGTGGCTCGCTGCAGCAGCGCTGACGTCAATGATTGCGTCGTTAACTATTCATATAATAACGTGTTTACTCAATATTTGTGTCGTCGTATTCACACTGGCCTGCGTCATGGGTCTCATGAGGAATGTTATCGCAATTCATAGATAACCAACAATAGTAGTTTCAATCTTTTTTTTTTAATTATTTTTTTATGTAAGCTTATCTTTTTCAGTTTATATACACAGAATGCACAAGGTTCTTCCAGCTCCCTAAACAATCTTAGCTCAATGCGTTAAGAAACCGTTTTTGCTGTCCCTTTATTGGGCTAACGAATCCTTTGACTGACGCGCTCTTTAAGTTTGAACTGCTTTCCTTATTCTCACCTCGCCTCTCGATCCTAATTATGGTTACTGGGAGCAATACTGCGACACGTAAAGTGCATTTTTTAATATTTTTTATATTTAATATTTTGGAATATTTTTTAATCAATTTTATGTTACAGCCGCATAGAATTTCGCATTTTGCAGTGCAGGCAGAGACAGCTACACCCTTATTATTGCTCGACTTTTCCCTGCTGAGTTGAAAATCGCACTAAACAAGGTTATTTTTTTTTATTACAAACATATTGATGTAGTTGGCGCATTCTATTTATTTTAAAGAACAAACCAGCGTGATCTATCATTGCATGCCGCGAATTTCTGCTTGCACGTCTTCGTTAGTAAACGAACAAATGACAAACGTTGAGATGTTGATTCGTCAAACCACCTAAAGTGTATTATCATCTTATATGAAACAATAATTAGTTCTGAAATATATTCATATTTTGCTTTGAGGAATTTTGTTTAATCAAATACTTTGAGCCGCGGTTTATATATTGTTTCTTTTAGAGATTCATCTCAAACTGATGGACGGTTCGAGTCGAGTGGCACATTCAACCCAAAGATTTGTAAAGTTTTATAAAAACAGGACATAGCACTTGACGGATTCTCAAAACCAAGTTAAAAATTGAAAAATTTGTTTGCAAATATAGATTGTCAAGGATCCGCAACACTGACAATATGGCTGTAAATCGTGTAGAAATTCCCGCCTAGAATATACGTCACAGCTGCGGGAGCAGCTCGAGAGTAGACGCGTGCAGAACTATCAGTAACGCCAAATCTTCGGGTCGCGTTTTCGCCCTAAACATACTTGGCATGCACGTTAAATTTTGTAACCAATATGGGGGTGGATTTTCTGCACCTTTTTTATTTAAAGGTTTGCTTTCGCTTGCCTCAACAGCCTAAAGTCCTAACTAGCGTGACGCAGAATTATTTTAGTTCCTTTAAATCTAATAAATGCAAGGCTTACTTTCACAATCGGCTTCTAGTCCTGAATTACGAGGCGGCTGCTAATAGGCAATTTGAACGAGTAATAATAAATATTTTATTAGCGTATCTTTTAAACTCTAGCTCACACTCCTTGTAGAGTTCCCTTAAACACACTTTTGATAAAAGCAAACAAAAAAAGTTTCATTTACGCAGCCCGCCTTAATTAGATAGTTCACACTATCTGCTGAATAAATCCATGTTCTAATCCTCCTAGAAAGTTAAGGGCCTTTTGTTCTCCTTGACTAGCACTTCGTGTTGATAAATGCAATTGTGAAGTCATGTTGCTTTTAGAGTGTACTTGTTTTTTTATAGTTACTATTTCATTAATAGGAAAAATAATGACCATGTACTTTCGTTTTTATTTTGAGAGGCATCGATACCGTGGTTCAGGAAAGACATCACCACAACGTTTTTGTAGTAATATTTTTAAAAGCGCAGAGAACGGGTGCTGATGCAATCAATGTGAAACATTATTTACGCCAACCGCTTGAGGATAGGTACCATGCGAGCAACCTGCAGGGCAACGAAAGCGAAAGCAACACCCTGATGGTTGAAACTTATTTAATTTAATCTGATTCAATTTAATTAAATATTTAGTTTCCAGATGCTTACCAACAGGCCAAAGGCATGTAGAGCACAAAATATCAAACATACGATCACCACCACTATGCATGCTGAAAAGTAATACACAAGCTTAAAACCATACGCATGCGTAAAAAGAGGCGAATTTATAATAAAGAAAATATGAATGTTGCAGAACTTCGTATTTAAATCATGTTGGATTGCTGATGCCGGCGACAAATTGTCATCAATATCTCGATAAAATGCTCTACAATCTCAAGATATTTGGCTAGCGGAAATACGGAAGTATATAGAGGTACATTAACCCCCCTACCTATGCAAAACCTTAACATTCCGGTCAGACCTTCTATTAGTTAAAGTGGCCGATATTAGTCTAGATGTAATCAAAATATATTGAAAATAATATTTGCGACCAAAATGTATGTCTTAAATTATTCATCATAATCGTTTTTGTGTGTTTTCTATATTTTTACTTGCTGTACTATATAAGAGTTCCAAGCGGCTAATGCAAATTCAAGTTCACAGCGTACATTAGTACTGAAGAATCTCAACAGACAGTAATGAGTGGTAAAAGATCTAGTAAAACGAGGCATTATTTTTGAGCTGCGCAAGAAAGTTGACAACAACGGAGTTCATGGAAGACCTGAGAAAAGGTAGTTATCCAAACAGTGCCCTAGGCCCCTCACTTATGGGCTGACCTACAGTTTCATTTTCCGGACAATATATAAAGGATAATGCGCTACGCTTTCGTGCCAAAAACTCGGAATCCGCAGGGATTGAAAAGTATATTGTGTGAGATGCACCATTTTTACTGAATAAAACATCGTCTTGCTGCTAAAAAGAGAAGGTAATGAAGTTCACCTACCGAAACTGCTTTACATCTTCTTAGAATATGATGACCTGCGCGTGTTTCACGAATGATATCAGATCGTTCATAAACTACTGCTGAACGTGAAACAGCGTGATTCCAACAATTGCAATGGGCCTGTCGGGTCATAACGAGCACTAATCAAGAAAAAAAGGATGCTGGTGCAATCCAGCGGCAAAGAAAATTAGCACAACGTGAAAGAGAAAATATATCACAATTTACATATACAGTATTATAGTCTTTGGACGATAATCCGTGGTAATAAAATATGATAATACATTTTAGAAATACCAATTTACAATTATGCCCTCACGTCCATCTTGGGCTACAATGCCATCTTTACTTATGTCGTAGATGATATTTTGACCAATTTTTTTAAGACGCTTCAGTCTAGAAAAAACACCCCTCGTAGAGCAACAAGAAACAACAAAACAAGAACACTAACTTTGACGGTGTATTTTGTTTTAAGACAAACCAGGAGGGCAAGCACAACTCTTCGAGTTATTTTTAAATCTCTGCCGCATCGAATCGAGGACACAGTGTTCATAACCGGGACAGGCATAACTTCCACTACCATGTGCTCTCAGCCGGGATGAGTATCCTGCGAAGATTTGTCCGCCGCGTAGAGACTCAGGACGATGAAGCAGCAGACGGCACCACCGTCCTTAGTTCAACCCTTTTCTGTGGCCTAGAATATGCCCACCTAGAAATAGAAACTGCATGACTGGATCGATATGCGGCCCGAGCTCCACGGCGTATTCGGTCGGATCGACTCTCCCGCCCTCGCTGTGTCTTTTTTTTTTTTGTTTTTGTTTTGTTTTGTTTTCGTGGCCCTTTTTGGTACTATCTCTTTCTATCTCTTTCTCGCCTTCTCTCTTCCTTTTTCTCTCAGACGTTGTGATTTCAACATTAACGCAGAAAACATTAATGCAAGAACCCTTCGCACGTTCCCGCCTGTTTACACAACTAAGGCGTACGGCAAATAAGTCGCCTTCATTAGACGCATGGCACTGTAGCGTTTATTGTTGATTTTTTCATTGCGATTTGCTCTTCAGAAGGAAATCCTCCATACTGTCACTGGCACTTCCTTTTCATTTTTTTTAGTGGTATTACTACGTCGTCCTCAACTATTTGTTCAGAGTTGCATGCAAATATAAAATTATTTGGGGAGTGTCTTAGTGCGAATCTTCGCAAATAGACGGTGACCGCGGCGTTCGCATACAGAACTAAGCGTCGAGAACGACACATTAGATGGACGTGGATCGACGTTGGTACGCCTACGCAGCATAAACTCTGGTTTTGTTTATATGTTCTTCCGTATTTGCGCCTGAATATGCGCTTCAGTTTACCGCATGCCGAAGTACACTCTGCGACAGAAATAAGCGTCTCCTGTGGCTAGTATTGTTTCGACGCGAGACTTGCGACAAGGTTGGGTGCTTCTTCGATGACATTTCGTCAGCAGCGATCATACGTCCACTGATAAATATGTTTTTTTGCATGTTTAATAATTTGAGGCGCGTGCAAGATGCCGAGTTGCAGCAGTGCAAGTAACATTCGAATGATGCAAAACTGAATTTACTCACCTGCTGCTGGCCAGACAAGGGTATCGCTAATCCCCCGTTGTGGACGCGCTGTTACCATGCATAGTCGCTCAGAGTACAAGGAAGGTTAGGTGTGGGTTATCATCGTGACGCTTCGTGATTCGTTCGTCAGGAGTCTTATCGACTAAGGCCACAATCTCATTGGCTGCGGTGCAATAAGGAGCCGCTCTGTAGCTCCCCTGCGCTTCTTTAGCAGTCAGTAGCTCTAAATCCCGCGCTGACAGACGTTTGCTCTGCAGAATATCGTCTCACACTTGTATTACTCAATACAAAACACGGTCGAAAGAAATTCACTCAATTGAAGTTCATCTTTTTTTTTTAAATCTTATTTTCAACAGGTATACTTAACAATTAATAAAGATGTGCTTCGCCAGGTGACGCTGTGCCTCGCCGTTTTGCAGCGTTTGGTATTTGACGACTTGAAAATAATATCGCGACGGAAGTTAAATATTTAGAACAAAATAATGCGTCCTCATTTATTGGGAAAGACAAATGTGAACTTCTCGTTCGAGTAACCTCCTTATGTGCTGTTTGGGCAACTGCCGTTTAGCTCAAATTTCGCTCGCAGGGTAAAAGGAAAAGAAGATAGCCGCCCTATGTCCAGCCTGCATGTATTTGTATTCCTGACGACGCATTCTGGAAGCGGTCTGACAATTAAAAAATTACGTCATCGAAATTTAATCGCGTAGGTTTTAAAAGCAGAATAGATAGTGACGACGTGGCTCTATGTTATATATATTTTCACATTGTCACAGAACTGGCAGGTATTCTTGAGTCAGTAGTAGGCGTAAGTGGAGTGGAACAGCAGCGTCCAAAATGGAAGGGAACCATCTCGTTTATCTCTAAGGGCTACATTTGAGTAAGTTGCCTATGTCGAATGTGACGCAGCCTTCTATGATTGCGTTGCCGCACAACATTCGCGATTGTGCCTTCGCAAGGTCCAAACGCCATCAAACTCAGCATTTTTAATTTTAGGTGCTGCAACGAAAGGCGCTTGCTTTTTGGGAAAGCTGCTTATGAATAGGTCGGGATACCTTACCGGAGTAAGAAGGCACTTTTTTGAGCATATAAATTTCCAGTAGATAATTTTTAATTTTGTGGTAGTTATCCCAACACCCTTTTCCCGGAACATGTGGAGTGTGAAAGATTCACAAGTCTCTTATTGAAAATAGATTTTTGACGAGTGTTCGCAGACAGGTACGGAAAATCGCAGGTACAGTGTCCGACGGTGCTAGCGCGAACATGACATCGGCGCGCTTCTGCATCTTTCTGAAAATGAGTATAGGTGGGAACAAAGCCCAGGAGCTTAAGATACTGTCCCGAGCTGATCAAACTGCCATGAAATAGTTTTTTTTATGTGATCTGATCTATAACATGTATCTTGATAATGACCGCTGTTTGTCGCTTAAGCTTATCCCAGACGGTGCCGAAACGAACGCCCGTCTTTTTTATGGGCACACAAGTATGTTCGATCGTCTTCAAAGTTTCGTTTTTTGTTACTGTGGTGGCCTCCAGAATCGATCCTCCATCGAACGCATCTTGGAAGCGTTATTTTGCCATGTTTGTCCAGGCTGAAACCCTCCGAGATGTTCACGATTGATAAGTCATTTTTGCGTGTCGCTTGCTTTTGAACGGTACGTTATGTATTACTAAAGCAATAGAATCCACCCGCTGACAAGAATCTCGAAGTCCATAGGGGACCGTAATATTTATTAGAAAGTTTTTGTAGGCCCCGTGATACCATATTTTGTGTTCAATTTGTAAACACCATCCCAGCACTTGCAGACCGTGCCCGTTATTTTGATGTTCTGAATCCCATATTTCTTGACAAAAATGGTGGTTTTAGTTTTGTTTTAAATTTCAGATCAGAAGGCACACGCACCATGCTTAAGTAATACAAAACTGTGCGTGCCACTTACACGTGTGTGCTTTTCATTCATGTTTTGATATTTCGTTCGCAGATCTGGCAAATGTATTAAAGAACAGCAAACGACTTGCGTCATGCTATATCAGCCTCCACATTCTTTCTCATTACTAAATTGCATTCGCGTAATGCGTTCCCTTTCCATATGGCGAGAGTTCATACGCTTTTTTTCGCCCTGAAAATCTAAAACTAATTGGCTTACAATAAATAGCATGCTTTGTCTAAATAGCCCCAACTCTGCGTCCGCATGTCGACGAGCCCACAGGCACTACTGAAGTTTGTCCGCTTGAAACCCGAGAGGCGCGACCTCCCAGGGCCCACACTCTCGTTTGCGTTCGAGTCCCGCGCGTTACGCCGTGTGTATTCAAGTGGCGTCGCTGAAACAATGGAGCATCCACAGGGTTCGAGGCCCACAATCTGTCCCCAATGCTGCGAGATACACACATGCGCGCACGCGCCGTTTGTGCCGCCTTATTCTGAGTACAGTCTTGCGTCCCGCTTTGGCGGCGTCTGTTTAGCGCGGTTCTCTGTTTGTTTACGTATTCAAAAAAAGGTCCAGCGGACTATTTTCGCATTTGTATGCCGTGCCACGCTGAGGAATCACCTTAGAAATTTAAAGTATGCGAGTTTAAAATATTTTGTTTTAAGGTGATTTTCGTTATCTTTTTCTTTTTTAAGGTTATTTACAACGACGCCTGTCGCTTTTGTTCTCGTTCTCAATTTGTTAGGTTGTGATTTTATTTTTACTGTTGTAGCACGAATGCCGAAAGCAAGGTTTTGTTTTGTAAGCTCGCGCGTTTCCCGAATTCTTTTACAAATTGGGACCGCGCGTTTTTGTTCTTGTTGTTGTTTTTTTGTGTGCACAAAGAAAAAAAAAAAACCTTTCTCCCGAAAGATGTTTTCATGTATATTTTGTTTCAACGAACGCGGGCAATTTTCGCTTGGTCTAAGAGCGGGATGCCATGTGCGTGCAGGAGTCTTTCATTAAAGCAAGATAAAATTGCTCGATAAAAAAAAAAAAAAAAAAAAAAAAAAACGCCATTTGTAAATTCTAAAATAAAAACTCTGTTGCACGTAAAAAAAAAAAAAAAAAAGCCTCTCGTAGTGTTTTGTTTCAGAGGCGCCTTGTTTTATAAAGAGTGTCACGAAAGCCACTTGTACATAGACATGAAGCACTCTCCTAAAAATGCCTGCGCGTCTACTTACCCGTAGAACACTCGGAGAGCCAATCTCTGTGATCTACGAAATTAACTCAGCGGATGATAGGCGGAACATTTGTTTAGACCTCAAAATTAAGTCTGCGCTGTGTCATCACGTAAGGCAAGCATGGTGCTTTGCATTGCGTAACATCGCTGCGCAGACTTAATTTTTAGGTCTAAACGATGTTCCACCTCATCATCCACTGAGTTCATTTCCTAGCTCGCAGAGATTGGCTCTTTGAGTGTTTTGCGAGTAAGTAGACTCGCAGACACTTTTTAGAGTGACCTCAGGCTAAATTTGGGGGGTTTTACACACAACTTTTAAGTAATAATAAAGCGGGAAAAAAAATCTAAATTTATCTAAATCGATTCGGCAAAGATAACGGAAATTGCAAGACAGGATTTTGAAAAACGGAAGATGATGAATAATGTTCATAGTTTCTGTTTTCCAGCTCCATCTAAATGATGAAATACATCCTTATATAAAAAAAAAAAAACAAAGAGCTTTACACGTTCTACAGCAACTCTATTTTTATAAAACATATTGTGAAAGTGCCAATATTTGTTTATTGAATGAAATCAATTAACTATTGCAGACAAATTAGCTACAATCCTAGATGTAATTATGTATCTAAAAAAAAAAGTCGAAGGGTCCTTGAGGTTCTCCAGAAACAATGATTGAGTTATTTGCATCACGGTAAGCCTAGCGTGCATCGTGTTTACGGCTTGGAAAGAAAAGCCCAAGAAATATAAAAGTAATCCCGCGTGACAACAAGCCTGTGCTCTGTAATTGGAGTGGGCGCGTTGACATGTGTCGTTTCTCATCCAGGACAACGACCTAAGGGTAAAAATTGGAACTCATACTCTGTACGCACTAAATACGAAATTGTGCCCACATAGTGCCTGTAATGACTGTGCGCAATGTGTTCTCACCAGAGAAACAGAAACACACAGCAGCGTCATTTTTCTTTTCTTTTTGAAAGAGCTTTTTCTTTTTTTTTTACGAGTGCGGTTGGTTACGCAAAGCTGGAAGCTTTGCGTAAGCAGCTTCAGGCCGAAAAGATTTATTCGTGAAAACGTAACTTACGGATTCAACAAGGCAAGCGTGAGAATCGCTTTTGGAAGGCTCCTTTTCTTGTGAGTACATCCCTTCACGATCACGATTAAGGCTTTCACTCTTTCAAAGAAATTTATGCGATTTTTTTACGATTCATTTAGAAATACTTGTATATATGGCATTATTGCGAAGGGACGTGCGACCACAAAAGAATTAAAATATTTTAGCTTCTTCAGTATTTTGTTTAGAACTATGTTTGTCCTTGACGTTCTGATGGCGATCGGAATTCCTACACTCCGTTATTGCGAAAATAAACTTCTTTTTTCAAGTTTTAAGATTGTTTCACACGTTATAAAGGAAATAAAGCTAAATTATAATAAGAAACAAGTTATATCACTTTCAGTGCCTTGTTACGACGAAAGTGCTTTGTGTTAGCTTACATGGCGCACGAATGAAATCCTGTATTAAAGAATTCAGGAGACAAGAGCAAGCCGGATTACCTATTGACTGCATGCGAAATATTAAAACGACAGCCCGGCGTAACTATAAATCTGCAATTTATGTAGTCAACGATACCGTAAGGCTCGTTCATTCAATATTAAAAGATTGGCGCATTTCTTCTTCAACAGACGCGCACAACAGCTAAGTGCTTATCAAAATTACGCACCGTACGTGGCCCCACGCACCTCCTATTCAACATAACGCTCCTCACCTTTGAATCGTGGATAAGGGCCCCATGTGGCAAGGCTGGACATCGAAGCACGGTCGTCGTTTATTTGGCCGAAACCTTCAAGATCGAGCTTAGCGGCGAATTGAGCTTGATCACGAAGAGCCTACTTTCATTCACTTTGTTAAACAAACGAATGAAAATACCGCACATGTGGGGAAATCAAATATATTCTAAAACAGACATGTTACCTGTTGTTTGTTCGTTTTTATTTTTCTCGCTTGGCGCGGATGTGAGGGAAACGTTAATACTCGCTGAGAGTCTATAATTGGTTTGGAGCGCTCGAAATATAGCAATTTTTATTCACAATCAGAGGGAAAGAAAAGTTAAGTCAAATTTTAATTCTGTAGTCATGGAAACGCCCACTTACCGCGAAAACGCTCTTTCCCTATTTCTTCTTGTTTTTTTTTTTTTGTTTTGTTTTTTTACCGACGTAGGGGCACTGCTTTGCCAGGTCTCCATCTTAAACGAAGCGATTCTTAACACAGGTTTTTGTGTGTATGTGTGTGTGTGTAACTTATGCCTGGCGGGTATACATCCTTGACATTTGTTGTCACACTCAACGTCTTTTCCGTGTACTGTCGGCCCAGCATCCGCTTCCGACTCCTACGGGCCAACACGCTGTCTACAAACAAGCCTGTGGTTTCCCACTCCCGGCATTGCGCGTGCGCAGAAACAAGGTTCGCGCTATGTGAAGCGTCTGCGCGCGCGCCGTCACGGCAGCGGCGCCATCTTAGCGGCGTGACTTCGCAGCCACGTGTTGGTCTATGCGCCAACACGCGGCGCTGCTGTCGACGTTCTTCGGCGTTCTTATCAGCTAATGGCGCATTCTCATTGGCTGTGGAGTTCTAATGAGATGCACGGTGTTGGCCACGCTCTGCTCTTCTTAAGCCACCCGTTATTGCACAAGCAAACGGGTACGACATGTTCTTCTTTTTTTAATTTATTTATTTCAACTAGGTAGCGAACTGCGGCTAATCATGAAAAAGAAAGTAGAAAGAAGAAACTCGTCGCATCATAAGTCTGACTTAGCATATTGCCAGTCGTTAACATAAATAGTTTATGCCGCAGTAGTTTTGATGTTTAAGAAGTGTACAGGAAAACACACACGCAGTCTTGAAGTTACAGTTTGTTTTCGCGCGAGTATGTTTATTTTTTTAATGATTGTTCAATTAACGTGTCTTCAAATAGTTGGTTTTAAAGCAACGTAAATTTAGTGGTTGAGGACTGGGACCATGAAAGAGGAGGAAAAAGGAAGCAAATCTACAAAAACAGAAATTAGAAACGCAACAATGAAGAAACGCGTTAGGTCTACTAAAATTGGCTCATAAACATTTTAGTTATAAGACGCAATGACGATCAGATTGATAAATCTATTACACTAAGTAACTTCTTTGCAAAACTAACAAAACGCTAGCGCACAAAAAAAAAAAGAAACTGGAAGGGCTGTAGATGATTTGGCCAATTCTCTGTTAGTGATTTTGAAGAGGCGTGTGCACTAGCGGCTGGGTAAATAAAGAGACACTGACTGAAGAACATATAAAAGTAAACGCAATAAACGCAGCACAAAATACGCTTGCAGACGCTGGACGGCAAACTACAGAAAAGTAACACGTCTTCATAAAAGTGTTATAAGGGAGGGATTCATCACTCAAAGAAAATAACGGAAATGGCTCTGTTTTCTGAGCCTTGTTTATTGCTGCGAATTGGTATTATTTCTGGAATTTCCATATGAGGAATCCACTCACTAGATTAGAAGCATCTTCCACGAAAGTATGAGAACGTGAAATCATAAGTTTGTGTGCGTGCGTCTGTGAAGCTTAATGGAAAGTTATAAGCTGGTAAACCGGGCCAGTTGGTTGACGTTATACACGATGGGAAAAACAGCTCAGAGAACACGGACTATGAAGAGGAACATACACGAGAGGACAATGCTGTACTGGCAACTGAAGAATTTTATTAAGAAAACAAAGACAAGAAAACATACACAGCATCCTAAAATATTGCACACAAACAAAGGACTACTTTCGCCAACCATGAAGCGTGTCAATAAACTACCCGTTCACTATGTGACTCATTTCTTCCCGCAGGAAAGGTTGGATGGTTGAAATAGTTACCAGATGTTATATTTTATTTTGCAAACGTGAAGACCCACGTATCCTTAGCTGAACATTTTCTCAAATTAACTAGCTTTGGTAAGACATTATTGCAGATACCTCAAATCAAAGTTTACGATGATGAAAGTTCGCCAGGTCGTCTGTATCTTTTACTTTAATGTCTACTAATATAACAGGTTTGGTGGAACCTTTCTATGGCTGCTTGCGTGCTCACCAATGGCTGCTAAAATTGTACGCTACAGACGCAGACCACGTTATCCTTTTTTCTCCCATTAATTTGTCATACGAAGGTCGAACGAAGCTGGTACATTAAGCAAAACTAACGAGTTCTCCATTTAAAGCAAGAAAAACGTTGGCGCGGATAGACGTCCGTAATTATACCACGTTGTCACTTATACTGTTCTGCTTTGAACTACACCCGTCCTCTTTCGGTGAAGTTGCTTCTGTTCGCAGACGCTGACATAAATTCATTACGGAGGAGGGGGCTAAAGTTGTTGATTCTTTTCGGCGATGTTCTCGGAACAACGTTTCAGCCCCATACGCCAACCGCTCGTGCTCGCCAGACGAACGGACCGCCTTTGAACGTCGTTTCTATACTGCGGCACTTGGATTCTTTTCAAGGGAGCTGGTTTCGGCGAGACGCGCGATGTGTTGACCGTCCGCGAGTAATGGCCTGTGCTCTGTGGGTTTCTTATTTTTGTTAAAGGACATTTTTACAGAAAGACAGCAGTTTTCACGCATCCGTGCTCTTGAAAGTGTTTACCAACTCGCGTGCACGGGTAAGGAGGGCGCACACGCGTCGCGCAACTCGAGATGCTTCTTGTTATTTTTCTGCTTGCCTGGCCAGAAACATATTTGGGGGATGGCGTGAGGAACGACGACCGAGATGGCATGTACGAGTTTTGTGAATTTAATGCGTAAAGTTGCAGGGTTGGATTTTTGCTTTCTTGTTCCTGGCCGCAGAGCTACGTTTTGATTTGGTTGTGCGTAGTCTACGGTTCCAGCCAGGATCTTGTGTCTGCCCTTTGGCGTTCTTTCTTCCAATGTTCGGTGCTGCTCCATTTGCTGTACTTGCCTGGCTAAGTTTTGATAAACGTTCTGTTGCTCAATATCTCCAAAAGCATGTTTCTTGAAGTGGTATTCTGATTTTGAAACGGCAGTTAAGAAAAAAGATATATATATATATATATATATAACACGGGCACTTCACGTCATCGTACGTGGTCTCCGAGGAGGATATGAACAAATATGTGCAGATGAATGAACCGTACTTAATCCAATGAATCAAAGAATCAAAGTTTCCAGGAACCCGCCGAAAGCCAAAAATTGGCGGAGCCAGGATCCTGGCTCCGCCAATTTTTGGCTTTCGGCGGGTTCCTGGAAACTTTGATTCTTTGATTCATTGGATTAAGTACGGTTCATTCATCTGCACATATTTGTTCATATATATATATATATATATATATATATATATATATATATATATATATATATATATATATATATATATATATATATATATATATATATATAGGCTCTAAAGACAAATCTCGTAGCGAACTGGGGATAAGAATGAAATTTGATACTATATGTGCTACCACATTAATTGAATATCACGCTATGTGCATTAAAATATTTAGAGAATATATGGGAAACTCAAGCCCAAGCTGAAGGCTATCCAGGAAATAATAAGTCTGCATGTTGCGCGCATGCAAATTGGGTTTTATGCAATTCGTAAAAAAAAAGTCTGTTTTGGGGTTGTTTTTTTTCCATATCAAGAAAGGACAGTAGAGTTACATTTTGAAAAATACGAATAAACAATAATTAAAAATATATGCACATAGGCGTAAATAAAATGCAGCGCTAGAAGTGCATTTGTGAATAAAACGTTATTCATTTAGTTAATAATAGGTGCGCAGATATTCGTCTAAAATTATGCAGTGTATGAAAGCTCATCCTAAAAAAAAAAAGAGTTGTACTGCATTTTAGACATACACATGAACCTTCAATCTTGTCTTGATATATGGTCGCTCTTTTCTAAAATTTAAGAATTTTGTTTTAGTTAAAGAGTTTGCTCATTGGAGGGTCGATAAACACATTTAATAAGCGACTTAAAATTTCGATCTTTTTTTTATTTAAAAACAGTTTATATAACGCAGTCTGAATTTCAAAGCCGATATATGCCGCTTTGAGAGCATAAGTTTGATAAAAAACGAAAAAAAAAAGGACTGTCCGTTTCAGTTTTGCCACCAGAATCAATGAAGGACTCGACCTAAGTGACTCGCGGGCCGCTCAATACAGGATTTTGTATTAAATCTGACCGCAACCAAGACTGCGATCTAATGGCGTTAATTCGGCAGGGTAAAAAGTGTAACATCACGGTGCTTGTCGTCTTTATACGTCTGTTGTCACCGGTTATACCAATCCTGCACGAGTGTCGTGACGATACACATTTTGCGCGGCTTGATTGGCTCTATGAATCGTAGCGTTGGTTTTAGTCGCACTTAATGAGAAACGGAAGATATGTAGAAATCGAATTCGTATACCCCAGTGCCATTGAATAAGTTAGACTTCAGATTAGCGGCACTTAAGCCACGTTGCCTTCGTAGAATCAATCTTCAAATCAAATCAAATCAAAATTCTTTATTTTTCTCCATTTGGAGAGGAAAAACAAAGAGAGAAGCAACATAACAATTGCTTGACAGGTATCCGTCTCCCTTCAGCAGCGGCAGGAACAGCACACAAAACTGTTAACACACGAAGAAATGTTTTATTTATTTATTTATTTATTTATTTATTTATAATACCCTCAGGGCCACAAGTGGCGTTACAGAGGGGAGTGGGTTTACATGAAGTAGTTGGTGATGGCGTCCCGAAATCTTCCACTGTCGGTGATGCCGATGAGGTTCTCGGGGAGGTCATTCCAGTCCACAATCGCAGATGGTAAGAGCGCCTTCTGGTGTGCGAGGGTGAAGCATTGTGGGCGGGCGATCTTACAAGGATGGTCAATTCTAGCCGAGATGTATGATGGGGGGTTTAAGAGAGATTGTTTAAAGATGGGCGTATAAAATACCTTGTGAAGAAGACAAAGGCGAGAGATCCTATGACGTGAAGATAATAGCGGAAGGTTTATGTAATTGTTCGTTTGATATAAAACAAAAGCAAAGAAAAAATGAAAATCACCACACGTCAGGCACCTACACTCACACTGAATGCTCAACAAAAAAATGAAAAGAAATATTTGTTTACCAAAGTCAAAAGTTCTGTGTTTAATTCCCTCACACGATTTAAAAGACGATGAAAAGTATTTCGCAACCTCTGAATTCCATAATTTGTTCTGGAGCGCGGCACTAGCCACGTATCCGCGTTGCGTGGATCATAAATCGGGTTTCTAATTTTAATCTGTGAGATAGACAGGAATACGTTTTCTTTGTGTTGAAATGACTTTTTATAGATAATAAAACGTTTATAATGATAGAAATTTTGAATCTGTACGATATTAAGTTTTTTTTAAACAATGGTAGTGTATAAGCATCCTATGCAGTATGGCATATAATATGCACAACTTTCTTTTGCAGAATTTGTATCTGCTTAAGATTTCTGGACGTTGTACCAGTCGGCCAGCTGTCGCCAGCTTCTGCCGACGTGACTGGAGGAAAGCGCCAGAAAAGTGCGTTCTGCCTTCCTCCTCACTGGAACAATGTTCACAACAGCGCAAAACAATACCGCGGTATATCGCTAAAAAAAAAAAAAGAACGAATCTCAGATATGGTACGCAAATGGCACTAGGCACCAAAAATGGCGATGTCCCATAGTCGTGGAGAAATGTGCCGTGACGCGAACGACTGAGTGACCGCTGTGGCCCCGTTGGACAATGAAAGGAAAAAAAGAAAAGTCTCGGTAATTTGACTCTGGCCTTCCAATGACTCTGATATAATCGATCTAGCTTTCGTGCTATTATATTTTTTTGTTTTCCAATATTTTAATACAAGCCCGTGGCGATGACAGGGTGCGAACGAGGGCATATGAACGAATGCTATAACAAAACCGTGATTTATTGAGCCAACATCCGCGCGGCAGCACCAGTCTTGAAAACGAGACAGGCACGTTTTCTCCTTTTCAACTTGCGGGAAAGCAATGCCGCCTGAATGCAGCATCAGCTTTTCGCTCTGCTTGACTGCTGTGCAAGAAAACACAGGCGAGAAGTTGGGCTATAAATCAGTCATAAGTGGTCCTCTGGGACATATCAGTTGGAAGGGGTAAAACAACTAAATGTAAGAAAACATGTATGCCTCAATATTTGCACCACGGTATTTTTAATACTTTACGTTTCGTTCGCGGCCTCTTAAAAGAGTTTGCTATCGAATTTCAGTTCCTTAGGGGCGTTCATATGGAATAAACGCGCCTTGTTTTAGAGGTACGCGACCTGTGTGCACAGCGGATGACGGGCTTTGACGTAGAGAAGAATAATGACGACGTTTGATTAATTTTCAATCCCGTTAGAAAAAACTGATTTTTTTATTCTTTGGTTTAGCTTGGTTCTAATACTTTTGCCCTGTATTCTTATAATATATGTGCCAATGTGTATGCGTGCCCCACTTAAATACAACACAAGGACGCCACATCGAAATGTTCTTCGCTGGGACAAAAACATGCATATACAGAAATGAGAAGGTTTAACCTGCAAGAACATTTTGTTTTTAATGTTAATGCGAAACATCCAAACAATCAAGTTTCACCTGTTAATTATTTCTGTTGCTGAATGCATTTGTTCTTGTTGAAACACGGACATCGGTTCTGCGCTGAGGGTGATCGGCGGAGCAGTGCTCTATTCGCAGCACGAATAACATTTCGACCCCTCAATCCCTCGTCAGACGTTCCTCAGAAATCGTTTTACCACCATTTACGGGCACTTTTCGCCAGCGCAACCTGGGGCTTGTGCCAAGTAGGCCATTCAGTCAATGAGGCGGAAAACGACAATAGATCCGCACACTTAGCAGCACAGTTTTGTTTCGTGATGGCCGCCATGCACCACGATCGCCCTGAAAAGTTTCCGAGACCATTATTATTTAAAAGTTCTAGGACTGTTCAAAGTTTGTCACCACATAAAAAGTTTCATCGCGAGATCATGGGTACTGACTCATGGGTATGACGTTTGGCCTACCTAAAAGTTTATTAAGTTTAAAACTGTCCACCGTCTCGCTCCTAACGCAATTAACAGTTTCGTCCACGTTCACTTCAAAAAGGGCGAACAGCGACAAACGGATTATTGAAAGTCACTAATGCGGTACAGTATATTATTTATTAAATGCTGAACCGCGCGAATTGAAAAACCCTCCTCTTTAATATCATGCGATCACATGCATACACGTATCAAATTACAGCAAGCAGTTTACAAGTAATCCTTCCTTTAAAAGCAGAACAATTCCCGAGTGCATGTGCCAGGTACGCGCATTCCTTATAAATGTAGGGAGCCAAATTATCAGCGGCCGACAAAACTGAGACGTATACCACCAGACAACTGGGTAACGATAACGTCCTCCTGACTTGCCATTTTCGCTTCAAGGTATACGAACAAGCTATCTGCTCGTTAAATAGGAACAATGTCAGTATAAAAACAAGTTGACCTAGTAATACATTGAGCTACATAAACTGCCCAACTCGCGACTACTTCGCTGCCTTATCACTCGTAGGAACAAGTGAAACATGGAATACCGAGTAATATTGTATTTCAATGAGCTGGGGAGAACTTTATTTCAAAATATGGGGAGGTATAACGTTAAAAAAACACGGAAGTGAAGCAGAAATAAGATGTTTGGAATCAAAGGAATATAATTGTATTCCAAGAACGCGATACATCTGAACGTTGAGCCAGAGTTGAGCCACGATGCGATTTCTTGGAGGAGGTCTTTGTCTTAAGGCTTATGGGATTTCGTTTTGCTTTAACCTGTTTTCGAGAAACGAAACTCCTGGACAACATTCTCAAACTCTTGAAGACGCCTTATTTATGCGTATTCACGCTCATAACGTAGAACCGACATATTTTATAAATAAAAATGTCTTGGATCGCATTGCATATGAAACTGAAATCCTCGTTTTCTTTTCGCTTTTTTTTTTTTTTAATGTCATGAGCAATTTCTTTTTGAACAGATAAAGCTAAGGGATATTGATGTGTGTTTCTTCTGGCACCTTAAATACTATCCCTAGTGACCTTTTTTCCGTATCAATACTCTATGAGAAACGTAATTAAGTGTCTCTTATACCCATTGCTTCTTTATATCTCGCCAAAATACCTAAATAGCACGTTACTTATAGTTTTGTTTCTGTTAGTTCTTTCCTTTTCTGTGCGAGGCTTTGAGTGCCCGCCCTTTCTATGCTTATCTAAAAGCTCCACCGAACAAAACGTTTTTTGCTTTTTTTTTTTTTTTTTTTGGAAATGAGCATTGGTGTTTTAGCTTCACTCTAATTACTTTTTGTGCCTTGAGTGTAGATGTTCCAGTCCTCATTCTTCCGACAAAATGTGCCCTAAACAAACGCAAATTTATGAGCCCGTTTTTTTGTTTTATTTTTTTTTAGGGAGGGGAGGGTATGGGAGGGGGGGGTAGTTAAAGAGATGTGACTTCGCGGGCGGAGAGTTACTTTTCAACGCGATAGCGTTTAGGAGCCCGTGTCGCAAAAAATCCGGCGCCGACGTCGACGTCGGTGGGACCAAAAAATCCCATAACACAAAGCGCGCAGCCCCGTGTGACGTCACACGTGGCTGTGACGTCATGAAGATATCGGCCCACTAAATTTGGAGGGAAAATTCGTATGAAAACACGTGACAATATGTGATGTCGCGTGACAGGTGACGCTACCGACTAGACCACGCAGTACTCTTGCACGGCTTAGGAACAAGCGCGGGATTAATGAGAAGGCTTTGCCACTCTTAAAGGAGAAGCTTATGCGTACCCCAAGTTTTTTTTCTTTTTCCACTAAATGTAACAAACGCATCGGATATGTATTCTCCTGTCACAATAGTTTGCAGGGACCCTTTGCGTTTTTAAGCTACAATTTCTAGGTAATAAAAATGCATAATCGGCTTAGAGTCATTTCCTGTTTCAAAAATCAACCACCGTGTTTTTTTTTTTGTTGTTTTTTTTCACCTCTTTGATTTGACCGATTTGATCAGGTATGATGCAAGGTGTAATGTCGGCTCGAAATCCTGAAGGGCGTTTGGCATAAAGCCACTGTGTGAAAAAAAAGAAAAAAGTGGCATGGTTTTTGGTTTTGTGCGGCAAAAAGCCTGTGGACTCAACATGCATACTAGCTCCCGTCCACGTTTCTTTCCTCTATTTGTTTCGCCGCCTTAGCAATGTGTTATTTGTTTATTTAAACAGCGAGAGATTAGTCACATCCAGAGGGCTTGTGAAGTTTCCGCTATACGTGAGAAATTTGGCCAGCCCAATATGACTCTTAGCATGGGGTCTTTAGCGTGCATCACGAAGTAGTGATGCTCGGACACGCGCCGGTACAGTGCTCATCCTGATAGAAACGTACAGAGGTGGGGATTGAACACAGTATCCCTGGGTCCTGCAACGCGAGCTTTGAGATACCTGCTCCGAGCGGCGGTGTGCCAACACATTCGGCCAACGATTTCCTTGTCGCACAACCGTCGTTTTCACAGCTGAATCGCACGGCGAATGGACAAAAATTGCAGCGCAGAAAAGGCTATTAAAACTGTGCGCTATCGCTTTTTTATTTCGCTCGGTAAGTAATCGGTGAATATAGGGAAGTAAAAAAAAAAGGAAGGAAGTGAGAACTATAAAGTTATAATATACACTGGGCTTTTCACACTAAAATAATGTACAAAAGAAAATCGGACCCTCGAAATAAAAATATAAATATTTTATTGCAAACTCAATATGACCGTTTGGATGTGTTGTTTCTCGTATTTGGAAACCATTTCTTTACTAGTGTAGTCATAACTAAAATCGACTGTCGTGACATAAACATAACAGAAGAAGAGGCGAAAAAAATACATCCACGCCCAGTTTCCGCCACGGTGCGTGTGTTCATCATTCTTTTCTCCTTTTCTCATTCCGTTCTCTTGGGCTCATACATCCCGTAATAAGTTGACTTAGTATCCAGTCTGGTATATCTTTCGTACATCTTCAATATCAGAGCCTCGCCCTCTGCGATTATACACATTTAAGTAGCACAGGCACTTGTGGCATGCTGTAAGCAGAGTCTGAGGAGAAAAACAAAATTGACTGAAATACGAGCGTACAAAAACAAAATGTTATTTTAATAATAAGTTTTTATATGCGACGTTATAATTTAATACGATATATCTTGATGCTTCCAATGTTTTTTCGTCTTTCGGTACACTCTAGAAAATGTAGACGTACAACACTTCTTGATATATATATATATATATATAGAGAGAGAGAGAGAGGAGGAGAAAGTGAGCTCGACTCTGCACACGCTGGAGGGTGAGCTGAAGGGCACCCGCTGACCGGCATGGAGAAGAAGACGCAGCAGCAGCTCATCGACGACCACTTCCTGTTCAAGGAGGGCGAGCGCTTCCTGCAGGCGGCCATCGCTGCCATCAAAACCAAGCGCTCCCTTCCCCTCGAGTTGGGGGAGGGGGGGATCTGTGGGGAACGGTAAAAAAGACGAGAATAAAGAGCACCGACAACCGGGTGACGAGCGGGCGCGCGGGGCAGTTCGAGCTTGAACACCGCGAGGATTGGTGTTCGTTATATATATATATATATATATATATATATATATATATATATATATATATATATATATATATATATATATATATATATATATATATATACATATATATATATATATATATAGAGAGAGAGAGAGAGAGAACGTAGCGAAGGATGCCGAAAAATATA
Organism: Ixodes scapularis; assembly: GCF_016920785.2. Classification (NCBI taxonomy): domain Eukaryota; kingdom Metazoa; phylum Arthropoda; class Arachnida; order Ixodida; family Ixodidae; genus Ixodes; species Ixodes scapularis. The sequence goes on along the minus strand of NW_024609835.1, from coordinate 55,653,331 downwards.
AACGGGAGAAAAACGTATTTGAGACGGTTGTTTGGAATTTTGTATTATGTTATAAACTCCAAACAACCCTCTCTGTGGGGTTGTTTGGAGTGTATATTAATGCGTGTATACTTTCTGCAGTGTATATTAATGCGTGTGTATGTAATATATATATATATATATATAGAGAGAGAGAGAGAGAGAGGAGAGAGATCAATTTTTATGCCGACATTTTTTTTTTAATTTAGAAGCCGCGTATTTTGGCAAGAACCCAAAACATTTTAAACACTCCACGTAATATTATGTGCAAGTTTTCCAACAGCACTCAGGAACTTCACCTGTTCTCTACACGAACGTTCTGCTGCGACGAAATATGCTCCTCGTTCATCAAAATTACAAAACACCTAAATGTGCTCCGTAGGATGACGGAGCACCCGCCACTTACCTTCGTTCCTCAGTCTACTGCTGCGCTTGTTGTCGTTCGACGGCGACATAGTTTCAACTTTGAACTTGTATAAAGTGAGGCTAAAGTCTGGAACTGCAAAATTCTTATGCTATAGCGAAATCACCAAAGTAGTTTTTGATAGCACACCCTAAATCTCTCCTTGAAATTACAATGCATATATATGTCCGCATGAATGATAGCGAAGACCGGAAATAAGGGGGTAGGGGGGTACTTCTAAATCATATACATTTGGCGGCTTGACGAGGAGGAAGGGGGAGAGGCGAGGTGCCCTGCCCCCTTATATAAGCCCCTGGCCCTAAAACAAAGTATAAAAATATCAGGTGTGATAACCGCCCTTTGTATGTTTTGTTTTTGTTGGTAAGTGCAGGAAAGAAAAAAAAATGCTTATTCGAGGTAAAATATGAAAATTGTTTACGGTTATTGTCGTGAAACCGATTATTCACGTGACATATTTGCGATAAATGTACTATAAATATTATCTGTCAAAACTGTTTTGTACTGACGAGTGAAATTTTATGTATCCGGAAAACCTGATATTGGAGTTCAATCGTAACCCCTGCCCAGCTGTTTTTATCACCAATCCTAATTTTCCACATTATAGATACCGTTGACCTGCTTAAAATACGAAAGGTTTGTCAATTTCCAGAATCGGCATGTTTTAATATTACATCAGAACAGCACAAATATAAATGAGCATGGCTATTTTTTTATTAAATATTTTTTTTCGATAATTAGTGAGCGTGACTGTCAAAATTGTACCTCTATCACTCCATTCGTCCCAAGTACGCATCGTTTATTGTGACCTCAATAAAATGACTTTCAACTTTTAATTTTGACTTGCTACTTATTTGAAGGCAGACAAACTATAAAATCTGCGAATCTATATGCACGACTGTTTCAAAACTTCTCGGAATAAAAAATGAAATAAAACAACGTTATATTTTAGCATAATCATGTGAGAAACTGTCATGCAGATTATGTTTTTCATCATTCACGTCTAGATGGGTTGGAACTGCACATCCTCTTACGGGGTAGTTCTAGTAAGAAAATGGTCTATCTTTTTGTGTCCTAACAGTGATTTCAATTTGATATATTTAGGTGATGACGCAGACTTGCATACATAGCAAAGCCTACCGTTTAGGATTCTTTGTGTGTTTTCATTGAGGTTCAAGGCATAAGGTTCTGAACAGTTCAAGCACTAAAGTAACTGGAACAAAGAACAGAACCAACAGTCGCCAACAAACGCTCATGAAAAAAAAAAATCGACGTATTTTAGGGAACCTACCGTGAGGTTTCATAACTTGTATAAAAGTGTTCCCGCGACAAGTTCCTCTCACTTTATCCCCTTGTTGTGGTACACTGTATATTAATATGAAGCTAATAGTACATGCATCATGCTCAGGTGTCAATTTCCTATAGCCTCATTTTGTTTTCCTGCGGGGCGTGCACTGAGCGTGCGACGATTGGGATATTTCCGTATTTCGTTAACCAAGCGATGACGGCTTTCGCACAAAATAAAGCGTGTCTCCACAGTGAAATAAAAAGGAAAATTGAAATAACAGGAAGTACCAGATATCTAGCATTATGCGACAAAGTAACAGTGGCAGTGCAATAATTTTTGTAAGTTCATTGAATACCGCTTTCAATTATTTCTTGATGTTCATAACTCATGAAACACGCGTTAGTTTTTTTTTCTCCACACAGTCGCATTTGCAGAAAAAATACAAATTAACAAATACAAACGAGTATAGAGGTCACCTCCCTCAATTCGCAGCCTGAACTTGCAGCCACGTTATCTTCAGCTGGTTGTATGCCGCGAATGTTTATCACAGGCACGCGCTGGGCTTGGCAAAGCACATGGCACGCGCTGAGTTCCACGCATTGTTAAGCTTCGGCTTGTCCCGTCCTTGCATCGACTGGGCACGAGTCACTAGCCGAATGCATGTCGAGGCATTGATTGTCACAAGCCCGAATTTGAATGCTCACGCAGTGCCCGTGCCCACTGTCAGAGTCGAATTGAAATATGGCTACCGCGGGGATCGCAACGCTTGATTGCGAAATTCTGTAACCGCTTTGTTGACGACGCCAACAATTCGATTCCCACAACTTCGTCATCAAGTTTTTGCGACGTAGGGGATGAAAGAAAACGGCCAATTTTTAGGGCTGGGCGATCGATCCATTACATTTTTTCGATTAATCGATTCATGCTTTAACTGCGATCAGTATTTTAAACCGGTTCACCGGTTGAATGGTGACGAACCAAAACGAAACAGGAAAAAAAAATCATACAATTTGCACATCTAACGAACTTGGATTAATTAAAAAAGCTGTAAAAAAAGAAAAAAAAGGAAGAACACAGATTTGTCCGTGTTTTGGAGTAGTGAAGGGATTTAGGTCACGGAGTTTATGCATCTAAAGTCACCAAGTGTGTTGCCAGCGGCATTCTTGTTCCTCTATAAGTCGACGGGCGAGCCGCGCGTGGCGTCGTTTAGTGGCGGCGGTCCAACAAGAAAGCGCGACGCGTTTGCTCGACAATTGACTGCATATTCACGGGAACAATTTTGAACATTCCGCCGACTGAGTTTCCTTTCGAACTAGCGAAACACAAAGAGGGTGGATGACGGGTGTACGTGTATAGCGGGCTGTCGGCAGCTGCAGGGCCCGACGTCGCGTTTCCTCGGCTCACGCCCAGCGCGGTCCATGCCCTCGAAGAAAATCACGGGGCACCCTCTGACAACTGCAGAGCCTGCAATAGTTGACACTGCGCGCACCAACGACGAAGGAGTAGGCCGCGAGATTCAAAAGAACGATATATATATATATTTTTTTTTTGTCTATTCTAGTCGGGAATTCGGGGTAAACAATTATTCTGTCCTTCTACTTTCGTTTAACGAGTACCCTCATCTGTAGTTCGTTGGGTCGAGGACACATGAGCAATGCTAAATTTAAACTGATAACTTCCTAGAGAGAAAACAGGCGCGGCGTATTTTACGCCACTTTTACTTGTTTCGGGAATATACACTTCACAGACGTGGAGGAGTGCGTATATGGACGGCAAACTTTAGCTAAAATTTATTTTAATGTAAGCTGCAAGGGTGACGTTTGCAACACCGAGCACCACACGTATATCCGTGACCGTATATCCCCTACGAGTATACGTGACCATATAGTGACCGTACATCTCATACGGTCACCTCAACGCCAAGCGAGTGTGTGTTTAAAGGGGTAGTCCACCGATTTTTTGAGCTACCTCAACTAACTATATTTTCTGACTCCCCGGCCTTTAGCCTTTCCGGTATGCTATTTAGCATCGCGAAATTCATAATAGGTATTGTGAAATCGGCAAATGAAAATGGTGCAAAAACCAACATTCAAATATTCGCGCACTTTTCAGTGCCGTGACGTCAGTGGCAGGCAGGCTTGCCAGTCGAGCAAGTAGTCTAAAAATAGAATATGCTAATCATTTGTTCCGTGCTGGAGCGCGGATACGGGAGCGAGCTTCCAAAGCACTCATTTGACACCAAGAAACTGCTTCAAATCCGTTGGGAACAACTTCTGTAGTCCAAAAAGTTAACCCCTGCCTTCCACTGACGTCACTTTGTTGTTGTTGCCAGTAGAGACTTTCAGTTTGAAAAACATGGTGAAGACCAAAACTGTAAATTCAATAACTTCGCGAAAAAAATATTTTGGCCTAATATTTGGGATACTATTTTAGCAATGTTTGTTGGTTAGTTTAGCAAAATTTCAAGCAAATCGGAGACAATGAAAAAAACGGTGGAGTACCCCTTTAACGCAGCGGTGACTGTTGTGAACAAGCAAATGAGCTCGTTCATGCCGGAGGATATCAATGAACTTCTCTGAATCCACAAGTGAAACAATAAGCTGTAAGTCTCTATGGATTGTTCTATAAAAGACATCAAAGTTCTACTCTAATTGAAAATATGTACATTGCGTCCTTTATCCAACACAAAAAACGAGCAAAGGCAATATGTGCGAATTGTCCTTTCTAAAACATGTTGCATGGAAATCAGCCGAACCAATTATTTGAATAATTAATCGATTAAACGTTGCTGAATAATCGAGTTAAAATTTTTGATCGACGCCCAGCCCTACTTCCGATCCTATTTTTCAAACTACTCGGTGATAAATAAGCTTCTTGATAATTTACTTTGCGCGCGATTAATCTTGGTTCCTAGTAATGCCAGTAACATTGTGGAAACTAAGAAACAATCCTACTCAATATGATTTGCACGGCTCCTTTAATACAAACATGACGTTAACTATTCTTTGCATTTCACTCAGACGAGCTCGTGTGGAATGCTAAAGTTTACCGCCTTGGTTGGTATGCAGTGCTAACACACTGCACAAGAACAGTGGCAAACACAAACAAGAAAGAGAATGGTGATTAGTTAGTTGTTTGTGTTAACTCTTCCCCAATCTCCAGTCGTGTCTTTTTCTTTGCATGAAGGCAACGTTTCTTATATGAAGTTTAATCATTAAAAAAAATTTAATTAAAAATAATTAGCGAGGGAAGCGCGAGTCATACGGTGTGTCTCATTAAAGCGTTAAGCTTGTTGTTCTACGTCGTAATTATCAAAGCAAAATTTAAATTACACATACAAAAATGCCGGACGACTTCTGAGCAACTATTTGTATCAGAGTGCAAATATACTCCAATTGCACATTACACCCCCCAAAGTAAGTCAAAGAAATTACGTGAAAACAAAATGGGATATAAGCAAGGCGGCGCCTGTTATCCCCGAAAACAAAAAAACACTTGCACGAGCCGTTTTTGTGCAAGCACAAAGGGCAAATCGTGAAATGAAAGGTTACATTACAGCTCAACCTTTGAACAAGGCGCGTTCGCGGTACTCCTGCTGAATGTTACCATGTGCGTATCCTCTGTCTTTGCACGGGGATGATTAGCTTTAAAACGCTGCGGTTTGAGTCAGTTTAACTCTCATACAGTTGAAGCCCCTCGAAAACTTGAGCCAGTAGTAGTCTATGCCACATTCGGGTCCGTACTGTATTTAATCAAAGCGAGCACCTGTAAGGGGGGTCTTATAAGTGATGGAAGAGAGCTTGTTGGCTCCCCACATGTAAATCCTGCGCTCTGTTCCGCAAGTTTGGTTTCTCACCGGAAGGATCAAGTGAGGCTTCCTTTGTACGGAACTACGGAAGGTTACTAGGTAAGACTGCACTCCCGTGTGGTAATCTCATTCCGTGTGTTTCGGCGTGTCACTCGCACATGATGCCTTCCTTATTCCGCTCGCTGCGATTCCAAATGGGAACTTCTAAATTAATCTAAGAGATAATTACGCCTAGCAGAGCGAACCGAGCCTGTCGCTCTAATCTTAAGTCTCGCCCACGCGAACTACTTTCCCCAAGGACACTGTTTACGGTCCCGAAATTAGATCCCACTATTCGATCGTAAAAAGCTTACAAGTCGAGTGCACTGGAATCTGAAGCTTGGATGACACGTCGTCTCTTAGAGATCAGAAACGTATTAACGGATATAGCTACGTGAGAGTGGCGACTAAAGAGAGCACTTGCTTTAAATCGCGTAATGTATGCAGCGAGGTTTGGAGAATTCAACGTGATGAAAACTTTTCAGTCTCAGCTGCGATTTGGGTGAGAGACTTAAAGGGGCGGTGATATAATATAAAATTAAAATGTTTTTTTTTTTAAATTTAGACGAACCTATTGACATCAGCGGGACCCAAGTATACTCGCACGCAACGCCTATTACCAAGACACTCTTTGTTGTGGTGTAATTTCAAGAAAAATAGAAAGCGTTTTCTTTCAATCTCTCCTTCGCAAAACTTAATGACGTAGTTGGGAGGTCACAGTATTGGAATAGTCCCCCCTTCTCGATGTTTGAATGCGGCTCTTAGATTCGACCCGAGCATTGCGTGAGCACTCGATTTGGGCTCGCGATAATCAATACCTCAGCAATCACTTGGGCAGTGGCTCGTGTCCAATCGCTTCAATGATAACAATAGCCGAACCCTAACAATGTGTGGAACTCAGCGCGTGTGTTGCGCTTTGCCAACCCAGCGCGCGGCTATGATAAACACTGGCGGCATATGATCGGCACCGGATCACGTGGCAGCTTGTTCTGCCTGTGAGTTCTGAAAAGAATGCTTCTCGATTTTCTTAATTTTTTTTTTTCGCAGAGGGAGAACACTTAGGTTATAAACATCAGGGGTTGCTTTTAACTGGGATCTACGCAAAGTAACGACATCGTTTCACCACACCTTAAAGGTCTCCCCGAGACTCGGGCTCGTTGACCCAAGAACATGGCAACTTTAAGTCATCCTTTCTACGTTGGACTAAATTCTTCTTAAAAGCTTTGACTGCCAAAAACAAAAAACACGAAATCCACGACGCTTTCCGCATTCGACACTTATTTATTTACGCGATACAACGAATAAGTGGTCTTAAATGCACGCACGAATATTTTAGTTCGCCGCACGATAGGATAGATTTTAAATGCTTCGGAAGAAGGTGCTCATTAGGGTGCGGTTCCTTAGGTAAAAATGAGTATACGGAGCACAACTAAGGGAGAGGAGGAGATGAGGCGCAGTGAGAGGGAGTGCTCAGTGATCTTGTGCGGATGACACCAAGGCTTCCCCGTGACGAGCGTGTTCCCAAGAGGCTATTGGCTGCGGCGGTCTTATCTTCTTTCCCTGTCTTTCTTGTTCGGCGACTTTTGGCTCTTCCGTGTTCAACCTCTGACAAAGCCGACTAAGCAGATTATTTGTCTCCGAGGGATAATCCTTTCCGTGGATTGAAAGCAGAAGAGAACGTATGCGGGCGAGCTGGTGTTTGTTTTGATAGTCTTCGGGGATCGCCCGTTCGATAGGGTTTCGGGATCGCACGCTCAGGGGGAAAAAAAGGAAACGGGGGGAAAGTAATCTAGGCTCCGTCAACGTACTTCTTTTACGAAAACCGCCTCGTGTGTAAACAAACACTGGCTCTTTTCCCACAGTTTACGAACGTAAAGGCCTATTCTTGAGTGCTATTGAGCCGCAGAGAAACTATTGTTGCACTGATCCTTCAAGATTGGTTCACACGTCTGGGTTTGAGTGTGATCGACGGCTTGCGATCGCTTACGACGAGAGAACGCACTGGTGCCATCTGTCGGGAAGCACGTGAATCTTTACGGTCTGCGTATATTTTACACTTCATTCTTTTTCCATGTGCATGAAATGATCCTGAAAATGTTATCAGTAGGGTTTCGTGTTTTCCGCATTTCTTTCTTTATATGTGGGGCTTATTTATTGCTCTTCATTTTTTCCCCATTGAGTCGGTGTTTTTATGTGTCCAATTTCGTGCTGGACAAAAATCGGTGTTTATCTGGCTTTTGCCAAAAGCGACTGTATAATTAATAGAGAAAACTTTATCATTTATAAGCCATAAGCTATAATATTTTCTCCAGTGACACTGGAAAATTTAGGAAACGGGAACGGGGAATGAATGTGGGCCTTGATAGAAAGGAACAACTCGAAGGACAGTTCAGTGCGGCTGTGTTCCGGGTCAACGAGAACATATAAACTAGGGTAGAATATTTGTTCACGTGAAGCTGGCGTTTTCTTAATTTGTTTTCAACGACAGCTCAAATTCGAGTTTTTTTTTTTTCACTGAATTAGAGGAAACCGCCTCAGGGGTTACTTTTCGGTGTTTATCGGCATATACCGAAAATACGTAACCCTAGAAATAAGCCAGCATTTTTCATGAATAATACGTAATTTTTATCTCCCAAAGACTGCCGAACCGTAGGTTACGTTATACACGGATCCGTTGGCCTTTCAGGCCTACCTGCCAGATGGCGCCGGTGTTCCAGTGTCTGCTGTCGTGAGCGGCTACAACAGGTTGCAAAAGGCAGTTGATCACGCTCGAGCGTAAATGTGCCAATTATCTCTTCAACTTGAAAGAAGAAATACACCGCTACTTGCATTGCGTGAGAAACTTTGTTTTTATTCTCCAAATCACAAGTATTGCTAATACACACGTAAGGCGATTGTTAAACGATGAATAGTGCACTAGACACTACAGTCTCCTAACGGTTTTTTACGACCTTATAAGTTAACTGTCTCTGCAAGTTTTTTTAGCAAGTTTTAATAAAAATTGTTTTTTACGTTGCAACAAAGTCATGTTATTAAAAAAAAATTTGTTCTAAGATTGATGCTTGTTAACCAAAGTTCATAATCTACACTAAGCGTAGCCTGAAAGTGCGCGAGTCTTTGATGCGAAGTGGGGGCGCAGCTTCGGTGAAGAGCCTCCGTGATAGCCGCACCTCCCTTGCGACGTTGACGGAGCAGTTCAGGGAGGGTGTGGCTCTAGGGGGGGATCCTCCAGGGTCGCTGGAAGAAAGAAAGCCGGTTGGTTAGCAACTGGAGTCAAATTAATGGCCCTTGAGAGGAAACGAGAGGTCCTTCCGCGGTAGTGGATCTCGGAGCCGGGGGTCCACTTGGGGGCGTGCGTTCGATGAACCGGCCTCTCTTAAGTTGCCGCTTGAACTCTTTATGTTTCTGCTGCCGAGAAAAGTGCGTCGACCGCGAGGCAGAAACACCAGTCAGGATCACGTTTGCTTGCTTCTCGCGGGGGTGCCGTTGGTGGGGTAATAAAGCGTTCCGGAAGGATGTTCTAGGATGTCCATGGTATTCCTTTGATATGCTTTCTTTGGAAACACCTGCAGCAACCTTTTATTTTCTCCAAAGTACTAAACGCATGGAATCAGTGCAGTATTCAAAGCACGGTCGTTTAAATTTGTTTGAAACATACTTGACAGTCGTTTGAGAGAGTGAATAGGGCCCTAATATTTATTGATATCCCCAGTAAGTTTAGGAAGAACGTGACTTCTCGTGACTTCAGGTCACGTGACGTCAGATGTCTGAGGGCACGGTATCACGTGATGCCACGACCTGACACTCTGACGTCACATCGTGTGACCATGTCAAGTGACATCACATGGAAGCCCGGCATGCCACAGGGACGTCAAGGGTTCACGCTAAATTTTGCGGGAACATGCAGAGACTGACGGACGGACGGGCAAAGGCCTGGGATTAGAGGGTGCGATTGAAAAGCGTTCTACGTTTTAATATACTTTCTTCCTTAACTATGAGAATCTTGCGTGGAGCTGTCTCTATCAAAACAGACGAATGATGTTGGGTCCATGAGATTGTTGGAAAGGCATACCTGTTTTGGTTCGTATGAGGTGAAATCCTGATTTTCGATAACCTGTTATATTACGTCGCTGAGAAACGAGCCACATATTACCGGATGCAAATATTCCGACCTGGTTAAATTTGATGATGGCACGTACCCTTTTCAGTAGCTACTGTCATAAACAGATGATCATAGCGGCTCTGGTTGCACCTTCAGTGGAGGTCGGGTGCAGATAAGAGCCTTCAGTGCTGATTTTCTTTGAAGTTATTGTCGTATTTGGCTGTTCCTTTGATAGTCAGGTTTGGAGCCAATCGATTGACGTGCTAACAGTAACGGTGCTTCCTTAATCCACCCTAATAATGTGCACGTGGTTACCAGCTGTCAGGTGGCATTTAGCCAAACAGTGTAATGTTGAACACTACATTTTTATTATTCAAACTTATACCAGATTACGAATTACTGTTTGTAATTTAACTATTGCATACATGCCAACAGTTAAAAATAACTGTTGGCATGTATGCAATTCAGACTGTTGACCTCGTCATCATTTAAAAAAAACACGATGCTCTTACAGTGTTTTAGGGGCCGATTTAAACTTTTTACCCGATCAATCGCTATTTTTTAGTCGAATAATTATTTTAATAATTAATCCTGTAGACCATCAGACATGACCGCTATAAAGTTTCAAAACTGCACTTTTTAAATATGTTTTACTCTTTATTTCTATTTCAGTGATGTCCAAATGCACAGCCTCACTTGAAAGCTGAAGCTGCACCACCCACAAAAACAAAGCACGGGTAAACGGTTAAAATATTCTCACATTTCTTTTTAAGTACAATAATAACTCTGGATTACGATCATAGAGTCTGCTAGAGAGTTTTGCGCAGAAACATAATGGTGCTGTCTTCTAAAATAAATGGATGCCCACAGAATAGTAAAGCAAACGTTTTTACTTTCTCGCCGAAATTTCCAACTTCGAACCAAACCCTTTAACCGGTTCAAATGATTAATCACCATTGAAGCCTTAATAAATTAATCGAAGATTTAATTTGTCAATTGCCCAGCGCCAGTTGCAAGGTAAGGCCAAAAAGAAGAATTTCGGTAACCTGCCATATGTTCCAAATTAGTGGCTGCAGAGCTCAAGAGTACATTGTTCGCTTTCTTATTCTTTTTTAGCGCTGGTGAAAAAAAACTACGAGAGAACCCCTTTTTGTGTTAACTTGCGATCTGAATGGGCCCAAACTGAACGCCTCGGGAGCACACCATAGGTTACGCAGCTTGATGGAACGAACAGACTCCAGCATTTTCACCTGAGACCAATACCAACAAGAAGACAAGGCTTGCGTATTACGTCATTGTTATACTCGGGGACAACTTTCTGTGGCAATGGAGCCAAAGCTAGAAAGCCGAAGCACGCCGTTTCAGTGCACAACCAAATATAGTTCGGCGAAAATAATTTGCTTGGTGCAACGGAGCAAGCAAAAAAAAAAAAAAGTAAAATTGTTCTTTTTAGCTTTCATTTCGCAATGTTACTACAATATTTTCTAAGATGTGCCAAATATATAACATTGCTTTTTAGATGGCGTCTTTGTTGTGTGCATCGTTGCGTGTCATCGGTGTGTGGTGTATCTTCGGTACCTTCTGCGAGGTCGCGCCTTTGTTCGTCCCTTACGGTTTTCACGATGTTTGGCAACCGAGAGCTGTGGAAACAAACCAAGCAAGTGGCGTGCAACGTGCACGCCAAAGTAATACAGAGGTGAGCAAGGACTCTATACTGTTTCCTTCTGCCGGTTGGTTAGCGAGCTCACCGGCGTAAGCGAGCATGGATGGGGATTGATCTCATTACCGCTGAGTCCTGGGCTTTTGCTATACGTGTCCCGAGCTGTGGTGCGCCGCGAACCCTTCTTCAGGAGACACTGACACCCCCAAATTCACTTTTATTGAGTATATTGGTGTATGTTTATTCTGTAGTCAGAAGACTACACTATCAATTTTTTGCTACAGCGTCAGGTATATTTTTAAAAATTAAACGAAGACACTTATGATTCCTTATGTTGAGGAATGCGAAAGCTATCCTACACGCAGCGCATTCCTACAGGCAGCGCACCACGTCTTGCTTTTTCACACGGCGCTCCGGCGATGACATCGCGCGCCCTCACTGCGCAGGCGCGGCGCCCCAACCGGCTGCACGGCTTCTGTGACGATGCATCTGCGTTGCTGTACTTTTCTTTGTGTTTCATTTCTGAGGCGCGTCCGCTTTGACCTTGAGCGCTCCGCCGGCATCCGTGGCGAGGCGTTTGCCTTGCTGGGCTTTAATGTATTATTTTTTCTGAGGCACCGTTTAGGTGCCGTTTCGCTCAGTCAACGGGTATTTAGGTTACGTTTCGCGCAGCCAATGGGTATTTTGGTGCCGTTTTTCGCTGCTACAGACATCAGATAACCCCGGCTTCGCTTCATGGGACGGTTAATACTTTCGCATTAATGAAGTCAAAAACCACAACTGCTCGAAACCAAAACCGCACCTGGACTGGGGAGGAAGAATGAATGTAGAGGAGAGAGTTACCGGGAAGTCACGTGGCTACTTCCGACCACGTAATATTTTTTCCCTTCGTTTTCCCGCTTGGGCGGTTTCTTAACTTATCGCGCTGGGATTTACTACAGAGGCGCCTGAAGTTGGAAGGAGCTTTCGCTAAAATTGTGGAAACATTGGCTCACCTGAATAAATCAAGAAAAATCAAATATTATTTTTTCTTATCCGATGTATCTACACACGAAAGATATACATGCTACTGTGGCGCTTACTTGGGCCAAATAATGTGTAGAATTGGTATGCCAATTCTATTTCTTTTTCATTTCACAACTTGTTTAGTCGTAGTAAGTGCCAGTATAGGCCTCAACGATATACTGATGATTTTGAGATAAAAGGCTTAGCGATAATTTTTCCATAAACCGAACTAGTTTTTTTTTTTCCTTTTTTTTTTTTTGCTTCCGGGGGTTTCATGCATTCATACTCTCACTTCATTAATGCACCAGTTTCGAGCACCTCTGTGGTAAATCCCAGAGCGATAAGTTAAGAAATTAATTAATGTGGTCAGTTTAAAGTGCGTTCAATTCATTTCGCCCACGCTGTAGGTGGTATTCCTAAGACCCGTTTAGCGCACGTGCTCCACCGTAAAATGTACCCTCGAGTGAGTGATAGAGGAAAATGAGTGATTTGGTGTCCCCGGGAAATGCAGAAAGCAGGATTACTGAACAGGGTATGCCGCTTCCCCCTTAAAAAAACAATAATTCGGTAATACCGTTTTCGCGCAAACGTGTGCGTGAGTGGGGCCATTGATAAATTTTATACTCTATTTTACCTTATGTTGTACCCCGGTGAAGGCTAGATGTGCGAGCTCATACCGCTGGCAGCTATCCTTAATGCACGAGAGGTTGTGCCGCCAACATATGCCATAGAGCAAGGAGCTCACGCTTGCAGCTTTTCCTGCGGTACATCATAAGGTGAAATAGATTATAGCGAATTGTATTGTCGTAAAACGATTCTCGGATCGCAGACGCTCGCGCCGTCGTTCCATGGCAAGTTTTGAAGCCCGCACTCGAAGCGGTATCGGGCCCCGAAAGGGGATTTGCCTAAGCTCCTCCCTATTAATGGAGAAGTAGCCGAGTTTCCTTTTGTCGAGAGAAAAACATAGCTTCATTTCTGCCTTGCTACGGGTCTGGACGATGGAATCGGAGATTTGCAAATGGGACGATCCTCTGCCGGGTATAAACTTCGTTGAAAGCCTCCCAATCGCCTTTGACATTTTGCAGTACATAGAAAAAGACACCAGTACTCAACTCGATGCTGTAAAAACGAGGTTGCTAAAATTTTTAGCCACATTCTTGAGATAATTGCACCACAAGCGCAAATGCTGTATCATACGCGGTTATCAATTAAGGGGAATTCTAATTGAAAGAAAAACATTGACCCCATTCACTTTTTTTTTGTCAGAGCTGGAGAATAGATCGACCTTCCTCACACCAATTTTTGTTTTATGTAGCTTGTTTACATCAAGGAAAAGATTGATGAAGGTATGTTAATGGCTGATTATGTAGTTAATTTAAAAAGGCGTTTTTCTATTGCTTCTTTTTATCTTGTTTAATTTTAATTCTGCAACATAGTATAACATACTATAACTTAAACTAACCGAACTGTTCGGTGCCTTCCGATGAATACCTCAAAGGTTAAATGAAACAGAGAAGTAGAAAAATTCCTCAGCGGCCTATCTGAAAAAAATGGGCACTCTGTTATAATGACTTGAAGTCTCTGTAGCACAATTGATCCTCGGTCACCTCTAATTTTTTTTTATTAGGGTCTTTGTACAGTCGTAGCTCCTTTAACTGGACATCCGAATTGGAGTTTTTCAGATTCTAAGACAATTCTTAACAACACCGTTCTTTGACACGTAATACATGTGAGGCCGATATTCATTAGAGTGTCTCGTCTAGCCGTATCTGAACTGTATCACACGTGTGACTAAGAATGAAAGGGTTAAAAGCGTAGGTTCTCCTGCTCCGACCGGCCGCGGTCTATTGCCAACACGAGCTAATCGCATATGCTTGTTTAAACACTGCTGTGCGTCGATTCCCAGAACTTTGGCGAGATTACTTTTTCATCGACAAAAAGGCGCATAACCCAGTACATCAACATGCACAACCCGGGATAGTTTCATCATCATTTTAGACCAGAGGTCTCCGAAGTTTATGGCTTAGAGACCGGACTTAGGATCTGCATTAGTCTCGAGGTCCGAAAAAGAAATATATAACCAACAACCTAAATAAATAAAGATAGACAAGGGTTTAGCTCCAGAAAATCAAGTTAGTTTCAAAAACGATTCTTAAGCGGTTTAATAAATATATTTTGTTATTAAATTCAATATTTAGTTTATTATGACGTTATGCAATAATTGTGAGCCAGAAATCTCACCGGGAATACATAAAAGTGCAGAGGAAGTTTAGCTCATTCACACAGAATGATCGAACCGGTGATGACACTGTAATAATCCTGACACAGAACACTGAGCAAATGTTTATTTATTTGTTCAATTTTCCTGAAAGGACACCGAAAAAAGAGGTATTACATGGGGGGTGGGCATTACACAGAAAAAATTCCAAAAATATGTGGACAGAATACAAAGTAATACAAAAAGAGCACATCTAAGCCAAGAAAGACGGGAAGAGAACACACTTGTAGGCATGAGACTCCCCATTGTAAAACTACGAGGATTGATCCAGCGCGTTAGGAGCGTCTTAGGATTTATCCATGTCCCTAACCTGTACTATGCTTTCTGAGAGATTGTTTCAATCGTTGGCCGTTTTAAAAATGACCGCATCTCGACGTGGTGAATGATGTTGATTGGGGCGAAGCTCTGGTAGTGCTGATGATACCTGATTCGGTTCATATATACGCATCTGAGCATTTGACCGCAGCGCCCTCTCGTCTATAAACGTTGAGCCAATGCATGCAAAGTTTAACGCGACTATATAGGCATTTGACTGCAGCGCCCTCTCCTGTATAGACGTTGAGCGGCTACGTGCAACGTTTCATCCATGACATCCCCAGCTCTTGAGTTACTACCACATACCACTCGCCCCGCAGTTGCGGCCGAGTGGTTAAGGCGATGGACTAGAAATCCATTGGGGTCTCCCCGCACAGGTTGGAATCCTGTCGACTGCGCAAACATTTTTTCTTTTAATACAGACGGGATGGCAATCGATGTGAGCACGGACGCCGAACAGGGCTATACCCAGAAGGAGCTTCGCCACTAATAAAAAAGGAATTTGCAAATCGATCATTATTTGGGCGAGAGGGTGACATTTGTTGGGTATTGTTAATGAGACTTGAAAAGTGGGAACGAAGCGTGATGTAAGCGTTATGTGACAGCGTGTGGTAATCTCGATGAAACAGTAACAGTCTAGCAGTTCTTCGGCAGTAATTTAGCAAGGACAGAGCGGCACGTTTGTTGAATCGGGTGACGCTGGTAAAGGACGAATAGTCAGAGTTTACGAATCATACAGCACGGTTTTGAATGGGTTTTAAGTTTTCGATAAGATAGTTTTGATATCAATCCGATATCGCTGTGGTATATTCTAGTTCGGGGCGGATCAGTGTCGTATAGGCGAGCAGTTTCAAGCCAATGGGAACGAATTTTAAGCTGCGTTGCAGATAATCAAGAGATTTACTTGCAGTGGCAATTATGTTTACTTGCAGTGGCAATTTTGTAATTAGGTTGCTTATTTGCACCTCTGAAAGCCTTTCGTTACATTTTTTTTCTGACTTGCAGGTCGACATCTAGAGAGTGCCAGTTTTCACTGCGCACTTGAGTAGGCTGGGGGACCCCTCTTACATCCCTCACGTTAATTTTTTTTTTAACGTTTTTGGTAGGTTTTTTTTTTACGGGACAATATAATATTTTTATTTATATATATTCCATTATCTCGACCACGAGGCTTGCACTAAAAATGTTCAAAGTTCTTCGAAGATGGAAATCGTGCGAAAAAATAACAACGTAATCAAAATGACGATTGCAATGTGCTTTGAGAGGCAATGTCGCGCCAGCTTTTCATTTCAAGACCGCATGTATAAATAAACATCACACTGAACAACCAATTACGACGCTTCTGGGTATTACATGTGGTTTTACAAAATGTGATTCGACATGAGTGTCTCCAAATAAAATACAAACCCTTTAAGCCTTGGTTAAAATTTTCATATTCGACTTCCTGGAGACAGCGAGTTCCTCTTGCGGTATGATCGATAAGTCTGTTGTCCACGTCGCCAGAGCTTTCCGCTCAATTACATTCACCTTTCACTCTGACGGATTCTTCGGGGCTTTCTTTAAAGTTGCGCTCCTCTGTAGTTTTTTTATTTATTTTTATTTTGCGTTCTTAGCAAAGGCCGGGGTCTATGGTAGTGCCTTCCTGAGGGAAAGCGTGTCGTTCTCCCTCCCGAGAGTTGCTTAGCGATCGAGGCACGTCTTGTGGTAACGGAGCAGGGTCCAGGAATGGCCGGAATGTCGTCCCAGTCGCCCCTTCGTGACGAGTCAGTTCTGGGCTCGGTGTCTCGCAATTCGAGGAGGGTACCCGATGTTGGAATTCCTTCTTTGTTCGCTCGCCGAATGGCGCTTTGCGAGTTTATTACGAAGAAAGGTTTTTACTTTTGTGGCTGGATGTTGAGTTCTTGTGTTGTCGTGTTTCTTCGCTTTGCCGCCGGCGCAACAGACAAGTAAGGAAAATGTGGACAAAAAGCAATGGCACGTGCTTGTACTTATCATCTGCCCCCTTATCTTTCGGCCGTCTTTCCGATTTTTTTTATACTTTTTCCTTTGGTGACCATTTCAATAACTAAAATTGTGATTCTTATTTTTTTTTGTTGCGAATACTATACGAGTGACGAGGTAATAGGTACCACTAATAGCTCCGCATATTTTGAATGACAAATAAAAATCAGATACGCGTTGATGAAGTGGCAAGGGTTTACATACAAATTATAGCAACGCAAAAGAGATCTTGATGGTCTAAAGCTTGCTTTGAATTTTCCATGCGACTAAATTTAATGCGAGAGTTTCACGAGGTTTTGGAGCACTATCGGGATATATATATAGGATGCCTCAAACACTTATCTCTTATATCTAGGGTTCCGCGTTTTCGGTTTTTATTTTTTCAAAATTCGGCGTACCTTTTTCGGTGTTTATTTTAAAATTCAATTTTCGGTTTTTTTCGGTGTATATTAATGCCCACAAAAGATTACCGGTGTTTTTCGGTGAATATGAAATAAACACTATCCGACACCGGATCAGACGATCCTTGTAGGTCTGATATTTGTGATCACTCGAAGAATAATGCACAGGTACATACGTGGTCTTCGCTACAACTTTCGTCAGGACACACTTTAAAATCGCGGAATTCGCGGGCATAATCTTAAGCGCGCTTATTTTCCTTCTCATTCTGACGGCGTAACCGTCTGAGGTGATGACCGTAGAGGAACCGGCGGAATGGCTAAAAATCTATTGTATTTATTTTCTGAACCAGAGGGTAGTTTGAAAGAGGGTGTTGAGAAAAGTATTAACGGCTTTTCTCGATGTCCTCAGAACTGCATAAAGGGAAAAACCTTATACTAGCCCACATCCCAACTTTTTTTTTTTTTTTTTTTTTTTTTTTTTAGGACCGGGAACTTGACACACTAAGCTCGATCACATATAGGATACAGATGCCCCGCGAAGGGTAATCCAAGCCCTCTTTTGTGACATGCTGAAGCTCGGAAAGGGCAATCACAAACAGGTCATGCAATGTCGAACCTGACAAAGCCCTCTCTCTCTCTCTCCCCTCCCCCCTTCCCACCCTACCCCCTGCCACCTCGACGCGGCCCCAAAAAAGTGACCTTTTTTGGTTAAAACCGAATTTTAGAAAATGGCTTAGACGTACTTTTATCGGTTTAAACCGAAAACGCCGAACCTACAAACTGACCTTTTTCGGTTAAAACCGAATTTCCGAAAATGGACTCGGCGTACTTTTATCGCTTTTTATCGGTTTAAACCGAAAACTCCGAACCCTACTTATATCCTTGAGTAAAGTTCAACATTCTAATGTTACAAGCGATGTCACTTTCTAAAGAATAATTGAATCAAGATATCAGAAACCATATCCTTCCAATTTTTGGTAATTGATCGAAGAGTTTTATTTGTTTTTTACGCGTTGCCGATTTTTATTCAACATTTCATATTTCCTTCATACGTTGTAATTAAGAAAAAAAACGAATAAGTAATTTGTTCCTATGATTTTATGTTTACTAAATCTTACTTCCAAAACACGGATATAGGCATTTGAAAAAAAATCTTAATGCAGAAATGTAATTGAGTTTCAATTACAGGATTTCTTTTGAAATCGAGCTAATGTCCTTGATACTGTTCAATGCTCACGTCCACGTGATTAGAAATAGAGAGAGCAAGCGAACTGTTCATCTTATAAATACCATCAAATCTAAATTTAATGCAAATCAAATGATTTCAGTAGAATTACAACAAAACACAGTATCTACCGTTAGTTATCTAAAATAAAGCAAAATGTCCGTAAGCTAGTTGTACAGGCCTGTTGTGGGTAGGCTGTTAGGAGAACAAGAAAACGATTTTGCCAAAAATTCGCACCCCCCCCCCCCAAAAAAAAAAAAAAAAAAAGAGAGACGCCTTATTACACGCAACAGAGATGGCAAATAGCGATATGTTCGGTCGACAACCGGAAATGTGCTGTGGCCCCGCAGCACACATCAGTATAGTCTAAAGCTCGATATAACAAACGTCATTGGAATGTGGGAATTCTGAATAGGACGTTGTCTGGACTTGACTATATCTCCAAATAGAAGCTGAAAGCCACGTCTTCATTGTCGTACGTTTGAGACATGACAGCTTGTATTTGAGTCATTCACCGTTCTTCCCAGGTGAGGGGGCTGATTTCTACTCGAACGAACGATAAAGCCGGACTTAAAATAAATCTCATTCCTTTGCGTAAACTATTCGACATATAAAAAATGAAGTGAGACGCGCGACTCCAAAGCCGTGCCGTGCACATACGCCTTCGAACGCCGAGATTGCGTTGACTCTCAAGCATGTTTTCGGAGATGGCCATGCCATGAATAAGAGAAGCAGCCGCCTTTATGTGGGACTCGCTCCTTCGGGATACAAAACGCCCTCTTTGCTCTGGAGTGAAGCGAGGTGAGATGAGGGCGAAAAAAAGTCGCCGGTGTTTCGACTTCTTGGGAAGCTCGGGACGTATACGCCGTCTTTGTTGACATCGTGAGTTTGAAACGTTTCCGCGAACTTGAGCCGCGGTAAGTCGAGGCCCTGCTGAGTAAATGCGGCCCCGTCAAGACCAAAGCCGTCGCGGTGATTTACACTCTTGGAACGTGTTATTTATAGAAAATCGATCGGAGACTCTTTCAAAAATGAAACTTGATATTTCCTGCCCGATTGGGTCAACCAAACAAAATACAAAATACGAAAAAGGAAGATTGGGAGTCTCCCGGATTACGAGTCCACACAGGAGGAAAAATGAATCAGATAAAAAGCAATAACAAAAAGAGTGAGAACAAGAACCCTGTAAGAGTATTAGGTTTCGAATCGATTTCGAGGGAACACTCCCTCCATTTATGGCGCGTTTATCATTTGTCAAAAAGATATTGAAGAACACATCACCTTGGAGTTTTATTAGTAGTAATGATATTGAATTCCCGGGTCGTTTTCTTTCTGTGAAAGCATCAATATAGTTATTCTCTACGTAGGGCACGCAGATGCTTTGACCGTTGTTAACTGATGAGGTAATTTTGTGCATTTGGGTTAGAAATGCTACATTATTGTCGTGCCGAGGAATTTTATGTTATTCCTAAAATTGATTACACCACGCTATGCTAATTTATAAACAAATATAACAGTAGACTTCACAATGTCAGAGGATATTCTGCAGAAAGTTTAGATGAAAATAAACCAGAAGTCTATCAGGTGGTTTTCGCTCCCAGTCATTATGACCGCATAACATATGTGCTACTTAAATAAACAAATGTTTTATAAACAGCGCGATGACCTGTTTCGACGTCAATAAAATACATCTCTTTTTTTTTTTTTTTGGGGGGGGGGGGGGGGGGTTGGAAGTAGCATATACGATGTTTTAAGAAAATGTTTAAGCATCATAACAGGGTTTCAACGTTTTCTCGGATGACATACGTAAGTGATGGCTCCCAAAAGTGGCAAGCATATACAGAGCTGTGCTGCACTAAAAAGTCTTTATTGTACCGGACAAACCTATATATTGTTTTTCACTACCAAGATTTGTGCGCTTTCTTTTTTGTTTCCGCAATGTATTTTAACTGATTCGTGTACGTGCTGCTGGTTATATAAATTTGTATTGCAAACGCCATATTCCATGTAAAGAAACTTTCGGCCCTGGACTCCGGATGTTACAATAAATCACGTAGGGAAGTGGGCGTTCTACGAGTACGGCCAAGTGAACGAACATTGGGCTGGACGCTGGTTGTCCGCCTTTCTGTGTTTTTTATGGCTTCGCAGAAATTACTTATACGACAAAGACGGTTCGTCTGTTTGTCATTGGCGACTTTCCAGTGTAGCCGACAACCAGAATGTTTATTGTATCTGTATAAAATTATTCTATATCACCAAAAGAACATGCTACTTCGAGCGATTCTACCTGTATAAATATAAAAAATATCGAGATCGACCTTTATCTTCTAGGTCTTATAAGGCTTGGAATGCAGTAAAAGAGAGCGATCATAAAAGGAATGCGCAACAATTTTTTCTTTTCCCGTATCGTGTGCGTCTTTTAGTCCATTTATCTTAGCACAACTAAACGACAAGGCCTAGATTTCCCCCAGGAATACCGCCATTTCGTCGTCGATTTCCCCACGAATACCGAAAACCTCACCATACTTCGTTTCAGTTTCGGTACGAGCGCGGCAGATGTTATGAGCCGAAGGGCCAATCAAACACCGCAAAAAGTGCAGCGTCATGGCGTGCTCTCTGCGCTTGATAAGACTAGCCGGCGGAGAAGCATGCACAGAGAGACGGCGAATACCGGCTGGTCCTATCAACTGCAGAGAGCACGCCATGACGTTGTGCCTCTTTTGCAGTTTGATTGGCCCTACGGCTCATAACATCGGCCGCGCTCGGACCGAAGCTGAAACGAAGTATAGTTTCCGACCTGAAGCCGCGTGTGCCGGCAATAGGGAATTACAGCGTATATCGTGATCATGAGTTACATTGTAGGGAAATAGCAAACTGTGCAATGAGGTGTCTAGTTTAAAGCGAAATTTTACGAATCTTCTCGTGAAAACACGAATAAACGCATTCAAGGCCCTTTTTAACGCTCTCATGAGTCATTCACTGGAGTGTCTGTGGCGCCATCTGCCCGAGGTCAAGAAAACCGCGCTGCTTGCGTGACGACCGGGCAAAACCTCGAGTGAACAAATTCGAGATTTTGCCGGGTCGCCGAACGTAGCAAACACGGCGGAGCACAGCGCACGAACATGCTGATTGGTCGCAGACATCGGGTTCCTACTCGCCGGCCAATGAAACGCGCGCGTTCTGCGTTACGCTGCGTTCGCTGCGCTTAGCGACGGAGTATAACAGAGCATTTAAGGAGACGCTGACACGAGTTAGACAATGCTGCGGGGTTCCACTATGCGCAGAGCTTGCAGTGATGTCAGAACGCCGAGCTATGGTCAGCTTTGGTTGGAAGCATGTGGGTAGACCTCAATGTGAAACGTCTTGAGGTCTACACACTATCCTCCAATCAGAGCTCGGCATTGTGACGTCACTGCAACCCCTGCGCAACAAGCTGACGACCTAGCTCTCCGCATAGTCACTGACCGTATAGTGAACGCAGGGTCTGGTGAATCTTGAGAATAAATTATTTTATATCCACAGCCAATTAGATTGCAGCATCATTTTTATTAGGCGTTCATTTTATAGGTTAATAAGAACGCAAAAAATAACAACCAATCACGACGCATGCAGCGGAATCACAGTAGTTCACACCTTGCTTTTGTTAATATTTCAGTGACTATACAGAGCGCAAGATTGTCTCCTTCTTGCGCAGAGGGTCGCGGTGATGTCAGAACGTCGAACTCTGATGGGCTTCATTTGGAAGGATAGGAGGTATACTTCAAGGCAGCCAGCATTGTGGTCTACCCACTATTCTTCAAATCAGAGCCAAACAAGAAATTGACGCTCTGACGTCGCCGCAACCTGTGCGCAAGAAGCGGACGAACTTGGCGCTTCTCAAAGCCAATGATGTTAGGGGAGGAAAAACGCAGGTCTCATCCTCTTTAGGTGGTATATCGTTTCCGTTCTTGGAAACTAACGATACTCTTAGAAATTAGGAGCGTTTTTCTCTCCGCAACGTATACTTATGGAAGCCAGTCGCGCCAATCTTGGGTGGGAGATCAGCGAGTGAACAAGCTGATAACATGCTTTGATCCAAAAAAATATGTTTGAACAAAACGTTAGGGCGCAAGTGAGCTGGTGTAATTTCGTAACTGTAGAATTACATGAGACTGAGGGGACGACAGAAAAACGGCTGGAAGAAGGAAATGAGTTTCAAACGAGATTTCTTTCTGTCTTCCTGTCGTTTTTCTATTGTCACCGCAGTCTCGAGTAATTCTACAATAAAGACTGTCCGCTTCCTGACACTGGGCCCGGTGAAACGTCATGCGCTGTGTCACAGCATGGACCGTTGATTTTAGATCCTAACATATTTTCAGCATTGCTATTTGCCAAACTCCCTGCCGTTAGATTGATGCAACGCGTCTTGCGGGAAAGTAGACACTCCAGAATTCTTTCGGTGTTTTCTAATCAACACTGCATTGTGTCTGGTATGAAAATATGGTCTTCACTTTCATTCATTCCAAAACATTCCTTCTCGTGGTTTTTAATAGCAATCTATTTTGTTAGAATTTAAAACCCGACTGTTACAACACATACTCCAGGGATTATATAAGAAGATGAACTTCTAGAAACAAGTGCCTCAAGTGCCTTATTATATATAGTCAGGTGCAACATAAGAAAGACGGTGCGGGGGGAAAAGGGCGCGCTCGACAAAAGCCGGTTGGGGAAAGGTCGTCGCAACTTTCCACCTCAGCTTTCCTAGTTTACGCCCTTTTTCACCGTCTCATGTTTAGTATTATTATTATTATTATTATTATTATTATTATTATTGTTATTTTATTTAAAAATACTACCAGTCTCTGTTGAGACTATGATAGGGTGAATATACAAGTGCATAAAGAGAACAACAACAAGAGCTGTGCACACTTGAAAAGGTACTATAAAATATATCAGTAAATATTCACACACAAAAATGCTTTGACAATAACAAATAAAAAATGAGATCTGTTATGGAATAAAATGCATTGACGGGAAACAATACACACAAAAATATATTTCACATTTTGCAAGATGCAATAAAAAAAAAAAAAAAGGTTTAAGGGATTGGCATACCACAGCTTTCTCGGAAAAAATATTCCGGTAACTTATGGTTTGAACAGGTGTGTTCTCACACGTCTACAATGTAGAGCAAATTTAAGAAGCAGTACGGGTCATAAACGGCGGCATGTAAAAAAAAAAACGGATTTGAAGATGAAGCGGGCTAATTAAATTTGCAGCTTCGAATCGAAGTTACATTCATACTTACGCATTTTCAATTTCTGTTCCTTTGTTCTGTGCAACTACTCATCTGTAAGAAATGACCGAAAGATTGCTGCGTCTGCAATGGTCGGGGGAATATTTTTACACACACAGTATTTGTAGCTCGTTTTTCAACGCGGCCTCCATGTCATCGAAACAAAAACACAAAATAAACATTTAAGATGTCTCTTACCCTAAAACGACCCTTGCGATGGCACATGACACTAGTTAACTGGAAGTGCGGGAGGCGGCATTCTTCGTTACTGGAAAGCGTGATTAAGAGCAAGAAACAAAGTATTAAGAATCGAGCAGTCCCCCAATAATACTTAAGGGTAATTAGGTGCAGGAATAGCCTCCTGTATACAATAAAGGCCTGCACCTCCCAAGCAAGGCGAAAAACAATTGAAGGCAGAGCACAAAAAACTTCCAAGCGGCCACTCTCCAAACTCCTTTTTTTTGGCGCGAAGAACCAATAGTTTTCGGTACCGCTTCTTTACCCGGTCTTCTCCCAGTAACGTATCAGGCGAAAAAAGAAAGTATTGCGAAAATTGGCCTTTGGGCATTCCTGGCTCTAGCTGCATAAATTCCAATTGCTTATGTCAGCTAAATACCAGGAAAATGACAACACCGAACCCTGAATAAAAAAAAAAAAGCAGGATTTCTCAGAAACAATTCGACTTGTTTAAGGGTCCAAAATTGGCCATAATTTAATCTTTATTTACAGAAATTGAAGATGCATGGAAATTCGGATGTCGGACGTAAAAGCTGATTTCCTTCAAGATACAACAATATTTAAGGGTAGTGAGAAACTTATTGATTGAGATAAAATGGGGAGGCCTGAAGAGCTATCTAAAATTGTGATAGATCGATACGATGTTGAATAGGGGATGGCTTTCCTTCCAACTATAAATTTTGTTTTGTTTTTGTATTCTTCACCTAGCAGAAATCTGCAATGTTCGTACATTTTCTTGGTAACAAATTTTTGACCGAGTTATTACAGCTTCAATTTTATTTTAATGGTATTAAAAGTCACATATATAGATATATATTAACGTCAATTTTCTGCGTCTTGTCTTGAAGGTATCTTGAAAGCGAAGAGATAATTTTACAAGGTCATATACTTTGAAACAGACAGTACATGATCGTCAAATGTATTTATAGCGAACTCAATGTTTGATGTGTTATATGTACGTAATATATGAACCAATTTATATTTCTTTACTAAAGATTGGTGTCCAAAGTCCTTAAGCGTTTATAGTCGAGAAATATTCGTAACAAGATTTTTTCCTTCCGTCAACATTTCAAAGAGAGTCGCTTGCGTGATAGCTCTTTGGTGCGAGTCGAAGAAATTTGTTTTCGTACTGCTACCTAATATTCTATTGGTGCCGAATTTAAAAGTAAGCAACAAGACGTCCGTTGGGCGTAAGTTTCCGGAACTCAAAAACAGCGACCAACTTGGACATGAGCGGGCATTATTATGGCTTCTGTCAACGAATTTAAAACTTCTAACAATAGAGTGAACGATCAAGGCGCGGACTAGTTCAAAACCGGATGAAAAACAGGACACTGTCCGAAAGTGCAACGCTGACAAATGTGCGTAATACACACATCTGTCAATAAAAACATTCATTGCAAAGTAAGCAGTCTTTTTTATCACTTTTTTATGGAATATTAGAAATGTTCTTCATTTTTATTTCGCCGGTGTCACTGAAGAATGTCAGGGTGGATTCAATGTGCGTGGTGTTGACGACTCAAGTTCCGATGGAGACAGCGGAAAACAAAAAGGGGAAATAATAATGAATTATTCAAGCTTGTCACTTGCCCGACCAATCGCCGACAGGGTTGAATGTCACTGAGCTCTCAGAGGAAAATAGCCAACTCTGTACTACGGATCGTCTGTATCTAGACGACGCCTTCGGGTTGGCGAAACTTCAGGAAGCGCTCTTTGGCTCTGATCAGAAAACACACAATGTG
This sequence comes from Ixodes scapularis, assembly GCF_016920785.2. NCBI lineage: Eukaryota > Metazoa > Arthropoda > Arachnida > Ixodida > Ixodidae > Ixodes > Ixodes scapularis. Next base: position 55,627,516 of record NW_024609835.1, on the reverse strand, counting down.
CTTCCTTCATTGCTGGGTGTATGGCAAGCCTAATGTTTGGGAATATTTATGAGTACTAGCACTAGTCGAACTACGGCTAAGAGGTTCTACAATATGTTGTTGAGCTGTAGAAAGCATTCAGGCATATTTGTTTTTGGTTATGTATTAGAATTGAAGTGACATATACTGGCAGTTTTTTGTCGAAGCATCGAAATGTATTTTGTTGCTAATCTGAAGCACGTCGAAGTTTTCCCTCATAAACACAGCTTCCGCTGAAGTTATAATGAATGCGTATTAAAAAAATATTGTTGATACATTTGAAGAAACAAGTCAGTATTGTTTTGCGTAATCTGGTATAATATTTCACATGATGACGCAGCCACGTATTTCCGTATTTTTTGTCCGTGCTATCAGTTCAGATAAAACCATTTTTTTTTATCAGACGACGTTGGGAGTTAATGCGGTATCGCGATTGCAAATGGATTTCCGATTTTATTATATAGATCGCATGTAACAAGACGTCTACACCATGAGTCTCGGCGGGAAAATAATTGTCACGTTGTTCGAAACGCTCATTTGGGCAATGCACTAAGCGCATCTGTTGGGCGTGGATTTCTTTACGTTTCCTTGGCGTGTAGAGTTACTCGCACTTGTGGCTTAATATGTTAACCACCATTTTATCAAAAGTGCAAGCGACGCCGCAGTAATGAGTGCAAGCACCATGCTTTGAACGACACTTGAACTACGCTAGTGTGTGTTCATGGCAGTCACACGCAAAGCGCGCACTCTGAACTCGACGCTCAAGCATGAGCTTTCGCAGGATTTCTATTTGGGAAAACATATTTTCGTTTTTAATACGTTAGCCTTAGAACGGTCGTTTTACTAAAAGCCGGCGGTGTCGGTCGGTTTGTCAGTGCCGAGAAAGAGGTAGAAGGTGGTAGAGAGAGAAACGTGTGACGTTCCCACTGGACCGAAGCGCTGACGTCAGCACGAGTCACTCTCTCCTTCTCCCTCTCTCCCCGGCGCTGAAACACTGACAGATACCGCTGGGTTTTCGTCAAAAGAGCGTCGCACAGCTGGCGCGGAGCGAGAGAGGAGGAGACGCCGCGGCGAGGTCGAATGCCGGCGTGGTTACTGGCCACTTTGCCGTCACCGGATGTTCTTCGCTCTGGGTTTCCGTAGCAGCGGTGCTTGAACTGTTATGTGTGTGTGTAGTTAAAATGATATGTGCGGTTCGCTCTACCGGTGATATGCATGCGGTTCCTTCCACGAGTGGAATGGATATGGTTCTTTCATGAGTGATAGGGATGACCGAATTCAAGGGCGTCGACGTACACTAACAGGCTGAGAACAAAAAAGGGCTGAAAAAAGTACAAAATATTCATTGGTGGATTTCTAAAGATTGCGCTAGCGTGACTCTCTGAAACGCAACTCACGTCACCCTTTGGTAAATGCTAACACTGACCCCGTAACCAAAAAGAGGCAGAAAAAAATAGAGGCAGCAAAAGAGAAAGCTGAAACAGAAAAATGAAAGGGTCAGCATTAGCGTTTCCCAAAGGTGGACGTGTGCGGCCTTTTCCAAGTGTCACGCTAACGTATTCTCTAAGGATCCATCAGTGAAACAATTTTAGCGGTGACGTCCTTGAGGCCCAGGTGAATGAATCTGTGAGGCTTATCCGGCGTGTTCTAGGCAGTCGAAATATTTGTTTAAAAAAATATGTAGTCCTACCGCAGTGCTTACAAAGTCCAGTAAAATAAGTTAAGATAAGTTTATTAGATTACAGAAAAAAAACTCTCATACAATCCCGTCCGTTTAAGCGTAAGTACGTTTGTACGCGGGACTTGACAGTACAGTCATTTTTATAATGTAAACACAAATCATGGTTCAATGTGAGTAACACACGAAAGAAATATTCAAAATAACAAAGTCAACAGCGAAATCTACGCCCATGTAGAAAATTCACTTGTTTAAGTAACGCCCAATTCGGCAATAACAATCATTCAATCGTTACAAAAGAAACATTGCGAATTTAAGCACGCAATGGCAAGAATCCACACGTATATAACGAGAGAAACCCGACAGAAATCACTAAGCTCTTACGAAATACCTCATTGTTCCGCAATTCAGTTCGACAAAAACACCACTTTTTTATTTTTTATACAATTGCCTCTTAGATGACAGGCTTAGGATGTCTTTAGGCAAGTTATTAAATATTCCAGGAACATAGTAGTTTCCCTGTTTTTTTTTTCGTACTTTGTATATATTTTTGGAATTGCATAGGTTTCTGTGTGCCGGAGTATTTTTATCCTGTTGGGTATTTCTTTGAATTCCTTCGAAAAATATTGACTGGTTGAAACGACAAAATGAAAAACATTTTTAAACGATAATAATACGATTGCATATTTCTTTTCCTAGTTCATGTTTTGACCCATTTCCTATATTGTTAACACATAAATTAATGATACTATCAATTTTTTACATGTTTATATAGTAATTCCATATATAGTAATTCCTTAACCTTTAACAGATTCCCCCAATGGTAGGTACACCTCACGCCTCAGATTGACATCAGATCCACTTTTAAGTTCATATAGATAGAGAGAAACAATGCGAAATTTTTGTGTGACATCATCAATATGATTACTCCAAAAAACGTCTTCGTCGAGTTGCAAACCAAGTTAGTTTGTTGTCTTAACAGCATTCATTTTTTGGCAGTCGCACTGATCCCAATGTTGACCATGAAGGAATATGGGAATATAAAACGGTACTGGTTTATGAGGGTTTCCGAAACACTTGAGTTTGGTTGTCTTGCGATTGACAAAAATACAATTGCTTTTGAACCAGCTCATTAATTGTAATATATCGTTTTGATGTATACGAGCAGCGAGATTGTATTGTTGGTCTGATAATATTAATACAGTGTCATCTGCGTATTGAAATAAATTTGATTTTAGCTTCAGTTAATATATAGGTTAAAGAGCAAAGGACCCAGGGTACATCTTTTTTCAACACCAAATTTCACTTTAATTCGATCACTTGTTTGCCCGTTAAGCTTCACCATTTGAAATCTGTTAGTAAAGTAACTTTCGAGAACGGTATAAAATTTCCCTTTAAAACCCATTCTGTACATCTTTGCTAACATGACTGAATGACCTATGGCATCAAAGGCTCGGAATGGGTCAAGAAACAGTGCGATAGCGATTTAAATATTGTCTAAAACCTTATGAACGATATCCAACAGACATTTTCACCAGCAAAGTAGTTTTTTTAAAGCACATATTGTGTTGAGAGTATTAAAGAATTTTTTTTACACAATGAGGTCATCACTTTTGCCAAATACTTTTCCATGGTGTGAGTCATGGCTGGAAGTATGGATATTGGTATATAATTTTTTTGTACTTTTTTATATTCTTTTTTTGTGCACTGGCCTTATAATAGACAATTTCATACCGTTGGAATATTTCCGCTTACAAATATGCCATTGAGAACGAAAATCAAAACCCCTCTCAGTTTATCATTAAGTTACAATAAATATCCCGCACTCCTATTAGGTCATGTCCAGCTGGCTTCAATAAAAAGATACTAGAAAGTATTTTTCTCTAGGCCGTACTTCGTCATCAAAGGTAAAAACACTGAATTTACACTAGTTCCGATATGGACAGAAGTCTCATTGTTGTTAATTATCATGTTTTTTAAATTCTCTACGGAATCAATATACGCATGGTTAAAAGAGCTTGCAAGGACTCGAATATTCATTGTTTCTCCAAAGCCTCTTGCAATTACTTCATCAATGTTTTGTTTAGCCTTTATACCTGATAACTGCGGCGTTAGTTATTGTGACGACCCCCGTAAGGTTTCGAGCCACAAAGCTACCGGGCTTCGTCGCGATCGTGAATGGACCCAAGGCCAGCGATTGCAACAACAAAACGCAAGAGGTTTATAAATCCTGGAAGCAACCAAACATACAAGACACTCTGATGCAACAAAGCATACAAGACACTCACAGTATACTACAATAAAAACGGCGCAGAAAGTTCAAGGAAGAGTCCGTGCTAAAGTCTCCTGGCTGAATCACAGTTCGGCGATGGTCGTCTGCGGAGGAGCTTGGCAGGTACTTGGAGATCTGGTCGTTTAGGAGAATCCACGTCGAGTTCCCACGGCGTTGGAAGTCAGCCTTTCCTCCCTTCTCCTCTCGCTCTTAAAAGACGCACACACACCCACACACCCGCGCGCCCGCACCTGGCCGGATCTTGTGCTGGGCCCGAGCGCCCCATTTCGAGGATTAACTCAAGACGGGTACGTCAGATTGTCATATTCTTCGAGAATTTCGTTAGCAGTTTTTGAACTCCTCCAGATAATATTTGTTGTTTTTTTTTTTGCTAGTCGTATCATAGCTAGCCGGTACTCAACTTCTCATTTTTCGGAATTCCTCTTAAAAAGCTTTTTTTTTTTTTTTTTTCACATCTTTCTCAAAGCTTGTCTTTTAAATAGTAGAGTTCTATCACATCTTTATCGATCCATACGTTTTCATCTTTTCATGTTTTTGTTTCGTTTTTTCTTCTTTTTGAGTTAGAATAAGTTTCTTGGAATTTATTCTCTAGTCGCGTATATGTAGCAATATATGATCACTTTCAATAAACAGGTTCCAATCGTAGTCTTGTATTAATCTGTCAATATTTTTGTTATCAAAAATAATTATATTGTCATCTTCGGTCCGCGAGTTTTCAAAGATCTTCTCTTGCAGTAGTGTTGTGACTACAAAGTAATAATTTGCACCTTTTGCTTGATCACCCCAGATAGTGCTCCCAATTCACTCACACTGATTATAATATGATCAATACAACTGCGCGCATTATGATCCCCTAGACATTCTCTTCTTTGAAGTCGTTAATAGTATTTTCCAACCCAAACTCAGCTAAAATATCTAGGTACTGAGATGATCCACACCTAAACAGATTTTTATTGTCAATGTTGAAATCACCCGCTAAAATTATGTGAGGGTTATTTTTTTTTTTAATAACTCAATTTGTCGCGAAAAGAAACTATGCTATTGGTGGGCGTTCTGTACACAGCATGGATTGTAAACGACTCGTTTTGTCGGTATATTAAAACTGTTACCACTTCTGCAGTAATAAATGTCGTCTCCACGCACTCTGACACCCACTCGTTCCGGGCAAACGTCAACACACCGCCATCTCTACGTTTTTCGCGGCAGGTGTAATGTGGACTGAAAATATTCAATTTGAATCCTTGACCGCCAGCTTCATCGACATTTATTCCAGTTATTATTAGAACATCCAGCCTACTCAACCTGTCTAACAAATATACGTTCAATTGATCCCAACATTTTTTCAGAGTTCTAATATTAATATGTAGCAGTGTTACTTTCATTCCCTAATAATGTACGTTGTGTAAAAACATCCCAATCTGGGAATGACTGAAATGAGCTTTTCATTTCAACAAATCTTATTCAAATCTCTTGCATTATCATTTCAAATAGAAACTCATTCTCTTCGAATTACAAATATCTTACCCTTGCGCATCCAAAAAAATTTATAGGGTGATTTCAGATAAGATCGACCAAAGGGTGGCTGGTCGACATTTTTAAATCAACTGATGTTTTTATATGACATTGTCTAGTGTCTGGTATAAACGAACCCACACTTAGTTTTGACCAGAAAAAAAATTTGGAGACAAGAAAAATCGTAAGGCAGGGAGAGGTGGACAGTTGCAATAACGCGCACTGATGGAGGGGGCAAGTTTGAAAGTGAATAATTAAAACAATAAAATTAGGAGAATTTTAAAACTTTTTACAAACAAACTATGGGTACAACTTGCTTGTAATATAAAGTAATAATATTTATTAAAAATTTATTTAGTTTTCTAAAAATTGCCAAACATGCCTGCTCGAACGACAAATGGCAAACTTTGGAAATCTGTATCTCATGAAATAATTTAATCATTATTACATAACTTGCAAACATTATTTTACTAATATATGGTTATTATTGAAAAAATAAATAAGGTATCTGAGTGACGCAATAGTTACAATATATTTAGGCAAATATGGGAAAAAAATCAAACAAAGAAAAATTCCAATGCAAATAAAAAAAAACACCACCTTCGATTTTTTTTTAAATTTGGGTACCCTGTTATACTCTATTTCGGCATTCATTTCTATTAAAAATATGTTGCATCATTGCATTGTGAAAGAAGAAACAACTCCCCAAAGTAGGGTCCTTTTTCAAAGCCTACACTTAGCAGTGTCCTATACAAGAAGTGACTCTGAGTTCCAGTTTCATGAAACTTGCACAAATCTTTTATATACATTTATTCAGATGAGGTCATTGATAAAAAGAGCGATCGGTCACACAGTAAAAGGGAGGAGAAACTATATACAGCATTTTACATAAGCGTACAAAGTGGTATCATATTAGAGACTAATGATTTGAGAAAAGATGATGCAGTGTGAAGTTGTACCTTCCGGTATATTTTACATCTAGAGTAAAATAAATAACTTTACTTCCACACACAAAAACAAAGATATAATAGTAAGATATTTAGGTTGGCTGTGTATTTACGATTACAAACAATTTCAGGTGACGGATGCCATAGTGCCTAACTGGAGCAGCTTCGATGCTCTCGGTGTATGAATGAATCGTGGCAAACCGATATATTTTATCCTGCTCGAGGATAACATTTTGGGATTTTTTTTATAGTGATCAGATAAAAATTATTAGTAACCACCAACAAAAACAGTAGGTTAAATACCCCGTGAAGAAAAATGTGATAAATAAGATGTTCCTGCATTCAAAATGAGCAGTCCTTGGGAAATCAAATTCGGCACTTTACGCTAAGGTTTTCCTCGCTGTACCCATTTAATAAAGTTGCTTCCAAGCAGATCCGACTGTCCGTGCTACATATACGTCACAGGTCCCTTCTGTTGATGACTTGCTGAGCGGCCACGCCTGCCAAGACTGAATGCCAGGGAAGGCGCGCACCGTCAGCCACTCTTCTTTTTTTTGTTCACGATACCGAACAACCTCATTTTCGTCCAGATATACAAGATGCACGCCTTTCAGTTTCTTTGATAGAACGCTCACCATTGTCCTGGCCGTCTGAATTGCGCTTACTGAACGTTCTCTCAGGTTGTTCAGCGCGGCCTGGTGCTTCACGAGTCCGCCAACTCCGTCACATGCATTTTTCCCATGTCCAGATGCATAAAATAACCACTGGGCTTGTGGGCAATCGTCCTTTGCAAATTGGTGAAGCTGGTAGCGATTCTTGAAATGACTGGCGGCGCCGTCACTTACGTACGTCACGTACGAGTATACCGCAACGTTGTCTTCAACCCACTCCTTCACTTTTTCTAGAGCCAAGCAAGCGTGAGCGGCGTCGTGACACAGGTCCTCACTGATGATGGCAAAGCTGTTTGTAGATTTTCTTGTCGTCACTACACATGTAAATATCGAAACTTGTTTGTTTTTTTCCAGTGATATGCTTGCACTTCGTCAGGAAGCACGATGGTCCAGTTTTCAGCAAAGTCAAAATGAAAGACAATGCTCCCGCGTTGCATGCACTGTTTTTCATCGTAGATCGCTTTACCTTGCGTTTGCCGGATATTGTTGTGAAGTACCCAACTTCCAACCGTCACTTGGATGACTTTTAGGAAAGTCTCAGGTTCCAAAGTTTTTTTCACAAGGTCGCCGGACTCCCATGTTGCAAGCACAATCTCTTCATCCTTCGGGATATCAAGTTCCTGGAGTGTAAGAAACTGGCCTTTTGGGCAGTGATCACAGTCTCCTTGAAGGCACAGTTCTGTTGCTGGGTCGCACAGAAATGCCGAGTTCATTTCACCAGTGTTGAATGTTGAGCCTGTAACGTTCTCTAGAGCGGCAATACAAAGATAATAATTGGCGCAGCGCACACAAACGCACACTTGCTGGTGTGGAATACATTGGACCCATCTAGGGCGCAACGAATAAAATTTCGTTAGCCCAACGCCGGAATCGGGATGCTTGTCTTTGTATATACGGAAGGCCTCTCGTATTGAGCGTGTCATGAAGCGCTTTGGCACGAACGTTTTCTCTCCGTTGAGCATGACAGAGATGACGTCCTTCTGGTTGGAACTTTGGCGCGAACATTGTAGCTCGTCTTTCGTGAAGTACTCTAGGGCAGCAGACAGGTTCTCAGGGCTCACCTTGCACCTCGTGTAAGGATCCGGCTCATACCACACGCCATGCTTTTCCTTGAGTTTTCGGGATTTACTGATGAGGTACATTGAGGCCTGTGGAATCATCTTTTGAACCTCATTCTTCGTCAGTGTTGACGGCAGGAGTGTAAGCAGTTGACAACGTTCCCGGAGAGAGGTGGCGGTTTCAAAGGCCTGCCGAAAGTTGTCCACCCACTCAGTGCATGTGGAGCATGTTGGTTCGGACGACCCCGATGGTGCGGCCCTGTCGTACGCAATACGTAGCCTTGAGCGTATATTCTTGACAGCAACCTGCTCCAGTTCTGTCTGCTTTCTCTTGACATAGGCAGGCCTGTCCCGACTTCTTACGACGCTTGGTTGTCTCAGCGGCGACACATCTGTAGGTAGTATGCTGCGATTTAGATCTTCAATTGCTTCTTCAGCTGGCACAAATATGTCAGGGCACTGCTCTGAGCTTCGCATCGAGATCTCCTTAGTGATGTGCATGAAGCAATGGTAGCACAGGTAGTCCGTCGCACTCACTTTGGTGGAACAGTCAGGCGGAAGAATTTGCTTCAACGAGTTTAGGTCCAACTCGCCAACACTTCGAAAATTCCGCTGCTTTGGTATAGTCTTTTTGTGTTTGCAAAAGTAATCTGCACAAAACACTCGTTCGGAGCTCCAGGACGTCTTCATAATGTATACATAAATAATAGAAATTAAACCCCAACTGATGGCATATAATTGCCAAGTGAAAGAACTACTGGGTGCACAAGTGACAAGTCCGAGGCTGAGGAGCTCACTCACTGCAAACGTACATTTGAAAAGAGAGGTCACAACCGAGGCTGTCGGCAAAGCTTGATCCACGTCAAAGGAAGAAAGAGGGAAAGTCTCCAGACAAAAAATTGTGGTCAGCGGCCTTCGAAAAAGACTTTCCGGAATCGCACTGTCGTCCCTCCACGCGCTGATATGAATGCACCCGAGCTTCTACCACGTGGTTCATGACACAGCCTGAGCCATGTCGGCGACCGGTTCGCGAGGGGTTGGCGGGGGGGTTACGTTGATGGTCACTCGGATTAGCCCTTGCTGTACTGAGCTACCGCCTGCAGTACCTTATCGCCGGCTGGTGTCAACAACGAGAACACACACACCCTGTCTACACCAAAACTACAAGCGTTCACCGCACACGCGTCGCCGCCCCTTTTAAGCTTTTGTGAAATTGCTTTCTTTTGCCGCGGAGAACCGCCTTATCTTAACTACGCGCCTGAAATCCTTCCAGGCGGGCGTACACAATATCAAGCGTTTCGAGAAATGCCTGTGGAGTAGAACTAAGGGAAAATTCGGAGCCCGCGATGTCGATATCGTCGCCGTTGTGTTAGTACGCCGTCGCGTACTGCAGTCCCCCGTTGGGGGAGGGGGGGGGGGGGTGGTCTTACTACGATAACATGGCGACAGCGTTTACACTCTATGTATTTACGCGAGGCTCGAGTATTTGGGGATAATGCTGCCGGTTGGTGTGCCCCTTTGTGCCTGATATTATCGCCCGTGACGCCAGCGAGTGAGATGGCGACAGGCATGACTGCTCAGTAAACAGGCGTCGGCGGCCATGTTTTGCTGGTTGAAGCGAACCCCCTTGTCCTTGACAGCAAGCGGGGAAATGCGAAAAAAAGATTGTATCGGCCGTTTTGCCAGAACTAGCGACGAGTGTCGTCTGCGGTTTCCGGCAACTATTTTGCCATAATCGTGAGCTTAGCGAGGAAATGATTTTTGCTAGCCACAGAACACTACCACGCAGAAAGGGAATGCTTGAACATGTTTTTGTTCTGGATATATATCAGGGATATATATGAGAGAGAGAGAGAGAGATGAAGGTAGAGCGGAAGAGGGAATAGCATATAGTGTCGCAGGAGAATAAAGTAAACAAAGTTCCTAGTGGCCGATGGCTGCATGATCTTTTCTCGGATCACTAGTCCGTATTATGATACCTCTTTGTACACAGTAGTTTCTCCTTAATTTAAGTGTGTGAACGATTTCTTTAGTTATCATTGGCCTCATCTGAATAAAAATATATAAAAGATGTGTGTTGGTTTCATGAAACTGGAACTCAGAGTCAGTTCTTGTATAAAACACTGCTAAGTGTATTCTTTGAAAAAGGACCCTACTTCGGGGAGTTGTATCTTCTTTCTCAATAAAATGATGCAACATGTTTTTAATGGAAATGAATGCCGAAATAGAGCATAACAGGTTATTTAAATTAAAAAAAAAATCGAGGGTGGTGTTTTTTTTTATTCGCATCGGAATTTTTCTTTGTTTGATTTTTTTTCCATGTTTGACTAAATATATCCTAACTATTGTATCACACAGATACCTTAGTTATTTTTTAAATATTATCTATATATTAGTAGAATAATATCTGCAAATTATATCATAATGATTAAATTACTTCATGAGATACAGACCTCCAAATTTTGCCATTTGTCGTTCGAGCAGGCATGTTTGTCAATTTTTAGAAAAATAAATAAATTGTAAATAAATATGATTACTTTATATTACAAGCAAGCTATACCCATAGTTTGCGCCTAAAACGTATTAGAGTTCTCCTAATGTTATCGCTTTAGTTATTCACTCTCAAACGGGCCCCCTCCATCAGTGCGCGTTAATGCAACTGTCCACCACCTCATGCCTTACGATTTTTCCTGTCCCCAAGTATTTTTTCTAGTCAAAACTAAGTTTGGATTCGTTCATACCAGACACTAGACAATAACATATAAAAACATCAGTTGATTTGAAAATGTCGACTAGCCATCCTTTGGTCGATCTTCTCTGAAATCACCCTATTCAACCTTTCTATCGCCAAATTCTTTGTATCCCAAAACAGCCCTCCAAGAGCTCTAGTTAAATGTTCGCTAATGAATACTCCTTTAGTTATTAGTGCTGTCCTTCTATCTGTCCACAAGTCCCCGCTCGGTCTCTCTGTTAACCTAACCAGGATCAGAGGGATTTTTCCTTCCCTGGCCTTCCGGTTCCCCCTCCCGAACAAATCGAGGCCGTCCACAGCCTAAGCCTGTGCACGGCCTCGATTTGTTTGAGAGCGAGAACCAGAAGTTCAAGCTTTGATGCAAGGTCCAGAACAATCTTCATTACATCTTCCTGTCGTTGCTGCTTTATGCCGTGAATCTCAATATTTTTCGACGAGAGTACGTTTCCGCCTCGCTTAGTACACAACATCATGTCTCTTTCAAGTTTATATCTGAGTGACGAGAACATGTTTCAACTGCTTTGCATAGGGGAAAGCTAAAGAAAAGGTTCGTAAATAAAATTCTTTACAACAAGGTATTGTAAGGTGAGTGGTAGTAAGAAGTCTTATTTATTTATTTATTTAATGCCTCAAAACTGTGTGATAGAAATTAGAATCAGGGTGCCGACTGTAGTACCAATTTTTCAATTTAGGTGTAAATATTTTTTATTCGAAGGAGCACATATTGACGAAACAATGGCGAATTATTTCCTCACTAATAAATGAACACCCGAATGAGGCGAGCATATTATTTATAAGGAATGCCGAAAAGTACCCTCTGAATTGAATCAAAAGAAATACTAAAACGTCAAACCCCAAATATAAATATATTTATGCTCGAGTTAAGAGAACATAAATGAAAATACCGCAGCATGCATTTTCGTGAATGTTCTAACAAGGCGTTTCCTGTTTGCCAAATGATTTTCAGGTTAGATGTCAATGCATTAATACATGGACGAACAATACGACACAGCTGTCAAAAATATAAGTTGATATGTCTAATATTGTGTTTATACCTACCGTAACGCCTGATTGAAACCAACCTACTTACCCCCTGCTTTGAATTGAAAATACTTTCTTATCATCAAACGCATTTTGAAAAATATCAGACAGCCTTCCACGCCATTTGACAACTTTTTTTTTTAACCTCGTCCGTGTAACAATCGAGATATCTTAAACATCAGGTTATCGTTGGAAGGTATACTTCGTTTCACCTTAGAACCGACCGCAGCAGGGGCCACGAGCCGTATCAGCCAATCCAGCTCTGTGAACTTAGCACGTGATACGCTCTCCGGCCGTCATTGTACCCCCCTTTCATCACGGAATATCGTCAAAGGATACAGAATGTGAATTATATGACACCCATTAAATATTGAATGTGTTCTTGGCTGTCTTTTAAATATTCACAATATAGGCACTAGCAGAAAAAGTCAGGGCTCAATATAACACATTTAAATGTTGATTGAACTCCCCACAATGTCGGTTACACGTTCAGTGCCTGTGTTATGCAAACATATCCGGGGCCAAAGGCTGACCAGTGGCGCACCTATATGACAACGCATTCGCGAACACACGTCTGGCGTTTGAAGATTTCTGAGAGACTATAAAACAGTTTTCCGCAGAAACCTTAGGGAAAAGGCGTAGGTGCCTCAAAAGATATTTGTCCCCTCTTGGTTTACAACAAGAAACAGTCAAAAAACGTTAAAATAGGACAAAGATACGCATAAGTAACAAAGTCATCGTATATTTGAACAATCAAATAAAACCAAAGTACGGGACAAGAAAAGACAACTGTTATTTCAAAAGCAAAAATAATAAAAATAATAAAAACGTCATAAAATACCAAAGTTAGCATACAAAATATATGTACAATCAAAATATAATTGGAAGTTGTCATGAAAGAGCAACGAAAGCGAATACAAAATCCTCAACATTCAAAAATAGAAAGATGAGAACACTGGCACGGCAGGCGTTCTTAAATTTTTGCTTAAAATGAGTAATTGAGTTCAAAATTAAATTCGGGTTCCTCACGATTCAAGAAAGCTGCGCTATCCTGAGCGAAGCTCTTCTTCCATTGTTGAAGGTTATTCCGTACTTTAAAAAAAATATGCCTCTAACTTCTACGCAGATATCGGCGAGCCAATCACTTTGATTTAGGAGAAGTTAAAATTTTCGCGCGCGATGATGTTGATGATGTGCTCTGAAATAAAACTGAAGTCTGCATATCAGTTTTTGTGCGGTTATATTATACTGAATATTCAAATGACACACAGCATTTCTGATCTCCAAACTTCAGTTTCTTGTCCTAGTTCATCGAACACCCTCTGTATACACCAATTCATGAGTACAAACAAGCCGGAGCGTATTTAGCGGCATGCAACCGGCGCCGCGCATGCGCGATGGGATGTGGGCAAGAAGCGCCGTACCCCGCACTAACGAACCATTGGTACGAGATGTTGTAGGCGTCGGTGTGAATCCCCGTGCTCTTTTTTGCGATCGAATTATGTATTCTACGTGTTCCTAGCGAAATTAACAAAGCTCGTTACACCGCTAAACTAGGTGTAAATAATCTGACGTGCTGTTATTCAATCAACGTGAATGCATCAGAATGGACAATAAAGCCTGATGCGGACGATGAGATTCTGCTTTCCATTTTAAGTCGCCACATCGCTCGGGCTGCAAAAGCGTAGGCTCTAGCTGCGACTGTCGACGTCGATACTGAAAATTGCAAGAAGGGTCGAACCAAGTGAATCAGGCATAACAAGTCGGTGATGCCCAACGGTAACAATGATCAACATCTTCTTGCCTCTACTGTTTATACCGATCCTACTCAACCCCAACAACCTTCAAACTTGAGTGTTTTGAGGCATGCACCTACTTCTTATCGCAACGTTCGGTCTACTGGTCGCTGCTATTTGAACTAGAAGAAGACAGTTGGAACAAGCTTGAAAAAACAGACGATAGTTTGAACGATCAAACGGCCGTTTGAGCGTGGAGATGCCCTGAACGTGGTCCACGGGTGCGCAGAACTTGGCGGTTTTCCCGTGTTCATGTTGGAAGAAAACAAATAAGTCTGACGACCACAATTTTCTGTGAATTCATCCCAAAATGCTTCCGGCACAAGCAATCGTGTTCCGACGGTGTGTGCTTTTTCCTGTTTACGTCAACTATCCACGTTCACCGACGAACCGAACAGACATTAAGCATATTACAACTAATATTCACAACTTTCCCGGCTTTATTTTGGTACAGCCACAGTCGCGGCGTTTTGTCGAGAAGGTAGATTAAAGTCTGGTTTCTTCCAAAACAACACAGGAATGCCCGTCCCGCATGGCAACTTCCACCCACAGCCTTATTCCGGAATGTGCCCAAAGCGCAACCACCGCAGCGTGACGTAGCATAGTCGAGTTAGTGTACCTATATTGACTAGCTCTCCAAGTACTCTGCTGCAAAGCACACGCATGGAAATTTTGGGGAATGGTGACTCCCTTTGTTTTTCTTGGAAAACTTATAACTCAAGATAAACATTTTCAACAGCAATGAAAAGACTAGCATTGTCTTAAACACCAGATACGTTCCAAGTTAATCGCTCGACAAGACTTGCAAAACGTTCTAGAGTTACGGTGATACTTCTTAATGTAACAGTTAAAATATGATAGTATTTATTTGTCTAAGTATGCGCAGATGGTCACTATAAATTCGAAAAAAAGACAATCTGATCAATTAAAATTCTTATTTAGAATAGCAATTACAATATTAGGCAAGGTCGCATCTGGTATACTACCGGTATACCTAGGTGAACATACGTGCAAGTCAATACGAACACACAACCTATTTGAAAGATCGAGACAACAAGCCAACTACCAAGAAGTAATCAGATATATATTCAGACAGTGGAAAACAAAGGAAAAATAATTACAGGAAGATTAATTAAATCGCTTCTTAGGGAATCCGTTAGCATGACCGTTGGGAAACGCCACACACGTCTTCCTTTGGGAACCGCTTGCGCTGACCCCTTCACGTTTCTGTTTTGGCTTTCTCTTATTCTTCCAATATATTTGCTGCCTCTTTTTGGCATCGTTACGGGGTCAACATTAGCGTTTGCCAAACGCCATCGTAACGATGCCCTAAGAATTCAACGATGAATATTCTTGTTATCGCCCCCCCCCCTTTCCTTTTCTACTGTGGCTGGCAAAGTGCGTAGACACCCTTAAATAAGGTCATCCATATTAAACGCGGAAATAACAGCAACCATGCCACTCGTGGAAAGAACTGCATCCACATCACTCGTGAAGGGAACCGAATTCATCGTTTTAACTACACACACACGTCAAAGCCCCGCACTGCTACTACAGAAATCCAGAACGAAGAACATCCGGCGACGGTAGAACGGTAACTGAGCACGCCCGCATTCCACCGCGCCGCGGCGCGCGCGCCTCTTTAGCGCCGCACCAGCTATGCACGTGACTTTGACGAAAACGAAACGGCTCATTTTGACAAGAACCCGGCAGTGTCTGTCAGTTTGTCAGTACCGGAAAGAGAGGGAGAGGCTGACGCGTGCTGATGTCAGCGCTACGGACCAATGCGGGCGTCCCACGCTGCGCCCTCTCTCCCCGGCGTTGACAAACGAGAGACACCGCCGGGTTTTCGTCAAAACGGGCGTTCTAATACGGACGCTTTGAAAAGAACAAACAACCAAAGCAAACAAAGCAAATACTCGAAATGCTCACATAAATCGTTTTTTTTCCAGTCTGAGCTCGGGTCCCTCATCTCCTGCTTTACTGCGTCTTCCAACTTTCGCCCACAGTCAACCTTTTTTGGTTCATCTTTCGGTCTGGGATAGATCTTCTAAGACCTAACAGCGCCGTGGCCCATTACCGCAGCATTCTGCCCTTCTTTAGGAATCAATTCTGTAAAAACGACGGTTCCGCCTGGAGATTCCGAACTAACGATCTTACTTTAGTCGATCCTCCCTTTCTGCAGTAGTAAAAAACGTATGTGCCGGTATTCCGGGGCCCTAAGGGAGGCGGAGGAATAAGCATCACGATGTGCGCTCATGAAAATGCATGCCTTCTATTTAGTCCTGGGATCCTGCAAGCGAGCTCTACGACCCAAGCCTGTTTGGTGTTGTTTAGTTACAATTTGT
Organism: Ixodes scapularis; assembly: GCF_016920785.2. Lineage (NCBI taxonomy): Eukaryota > Metazoa > Arthropoda > Arachnida > Ixodida > Ixodidae > Ixodes > Ixodes scapularis. Next base: position 55,611,402 of record NW_024609835.1, on the reverse strand, counting down.
ATCCACGTAATCCTTAAACAGGGGCTTACCGAGCTTCGAAAAGATCGTTTGTTGCGGTTTATGTTTTGAAAGCAAAGCAGTAGCCAGCAGGCGCTTTGGAAATATTGTAGTCAATTTACACATGATTTACCACGAACCGGAGGGATATTTCCCCGCAACCGCATAGTTATAGTAGTGGTATTTTTGGTTTCATCAAATAACTCCTTTTAACGCTTAATTTTTGTATACGGGCAGTCTTTTTTTTTTTTTTGCCGCCCTGATGGTGAAGAATGCGAATTCGCCAACAGTAACTACTGTTCCCAGAAGACCCACAAATGGCTCTACCTGAATCGTGTAAAATTACCAATACACAGATGAGTATCGCTTTATGCGATAACTACCGCATTTATCTCTTATTCGATTGTATTTTGTTACTTGAATAAAGCGGCAGGATTTAACAATTTTATTCTTGTGGATAAGAAAGGGGTCTCAGTAGCTGCTGGCCATTTGCGTGCATTTTTCCTTCCAAAAACGAGCCAATAATGAAATAAAAAAAATATATATGCCCTAAATTATCTTAAACTCTCCCGTAAAAATAGGCATTGCGTCATTTTTACGCCCTTCTTCAAAACACACGAGGTCAACTGTTTTGACGCTTCTTGAGTTCTGTTCTGCACGGCGTCAGGTGCGCTCGTAATTTATTTTAGTCCGGTTACTGCGTTGCGAGAGATTGAAGTAGTGAAATCCCCCAATCAGAAATATGCATGCTGTCGCGTTTTATACCTTCCGCGCGTGTCCAAGCACCTTGTAACGAGTTATGAAGGATTTGGTGAGTGCACGATATACGTACAATTTTATTAATCAGAGAATTGCATCCGTATAACTTTGTTTTTTGGTAGTGGTGCGTTCTCCACTTTTGTGTGAAATCAGCTCATACCGGGAGAAAACTCTTGAAGATATTGACACACTAAATGTCGTCATTTAGGAACGAAGAAAGAGATTATCAAAGAAGCTGTTAGCCGAAATGGGCTGCAAGTTAATGAATAGGCGTTGCATGTAGGTTACAGTGACACTGTGGTTATATTACTTACTGCGTTTTTTTGGGAAGTCACATTGAATTATACCTGTCGCCTTTGGCCATATGTTTTACGCAATATTCTAATGACAAAGCGCTGTTTTTCAATTCGAAAAAGAAGAAAACTTGTGATTTGTTGTTTTAGACTCGTATTCGCTCAGTCAGTGTATAAATTGCTTTGCGTACCGTTGCTCATTCACCCACAAATTAAAATTGATAAGATTGCATATCAGATCATGATTGTAACATATTATACACAGTGGGTACCGCTAGCGATTAAAAATAGTTGAAAAGTGACATCTCAAATTAAGATAATATTTTTATCGGGATAAGCTTGTTGACCACAGAGGATCTCAAGGCACGAATCAAATTTCATGGTTATTTATCTAACCACTTAAAACCAAGTAGTAAGTGTTTTAAATTTACAATTTTTTGGCACTTTCTAATGAAATATTTGTTTACCATCGTCTTAATGTACTATCAAAAGTAGCTAAAAACAACATTAATCTCCCTGCTACCGGAGCGAACGGGAAAAAGCGCCGAAGTTACGCGCCCAGGGAGGAACCGTAATATGGCGCGCATTCTTTACGCACACAGGAGAAGAGCCCTGCATATCTGTGAATTGATCTGCGGATGTCAAAGCCAACTGGCGGATAGGGATAGAAATAAATCAGGTTTGGCGAATTGAAGATCGGATATGGATGCCAGAGTTTGCGGATGCGGATCGGAAGTCGATATCTGCGGAACCGGATCTACGATTTTCTTTTCACGGGGCGGCCCATAAACGTCTGCGACCGCAGGCCAAAGAACAAAATAAAACGCGCTTGCATCAATTAAAATTTCGTCACCAGGATTTGGCGTTCGTTCCATTGCCATAGGCAATAATAGTGTGTCCCACGACAAAAGTGGCACACAAGTATTGCTTCGATAAACGTTGATACCTTAAAATCAGTAAACTCCTGGGCCCGTTTGCTCGAAGCCGGTTAACTTTAACCATGGCGAAAAGTTAACCGCCCTTCCCTACTTGGTACCTACAAGTACCTAGCCAAGTTTGACGAGGGCTGGATGAGCAATATCTTCGTGTTTTATTATGGGATGGTAGCTGGTGTCACCTACTGGTTTTAGCGAATATAAGTGGCTTTCGTAAAAATGTTCCCGAAAAGGGGGTACACAAGAACGCGCGCTGTCGGCTTTTCGAGGCGCAGCGCGGCATACATTTGAGCTTAAGAAACACGTTTTATTACACGTGGCACAGATACTGGGTATGGTAACCCTCGTTTGAAAAATGTCTAAACGTATGGCTGTCTGAAATGATGAAAAGTCTCGTTGAAATTTTGTCGAAGTTCGAAAAAGGACGACGAAGTTCAGTCCTAGAAAGGATGATAAAGAAGGGAGTAGTGAAAGGTGGGCGGTACACTGGTAGCAGGGTTGGCCAGCATGTAAGAACTGTAACACCATCATAAACTAAAAACCGTGTAATTCGGCTCCAGTGAAAACATATATATTACAAAATTACCCAAGCATCGAGGAGAATGTTGGAAGTATAGTTCTACACTCTGCGTGCGCTGGCCTTCCCTGTATAAAGCCTTCGAAGTAAATAATCATAATAAGGCGTTGACGAAAGCGCGCGCTGGCAAAATTTGTTTTAGGCTTTCGCTTTAGAAGAGTTAGTACTGCCATAGCCTCCTCTATACTCACAAAGCCTGGCAGTTCGATGACGGATCTATAGAGTGCCCGGTCGCAGTTTTGGACTGCGAGGATCTGGTAGCACAGAGCATTTCTCAGGGAACCTGGTCGTCAACGCACAGCTTTTGCAGCGGTGAGGACCTGAAACATGGTTTTTGCGCCCGACGAGAAAAGAAGCGGTAGCGTGAGGAACGCAAGGAGCACGAGCGGACAATCCATCGCTCATGGAGAAGTGTGTTTCGGCATCTCGCCGCAGCGCGGCGCCCGTCACGTGGCTCTCCTCTCATCTGTTTTCTGCCGCTCTACCTTTTCAATTTCGGCGGCCGCTTCTCGTGTCGATCTGCCAGGGTTTGTCAGTATAGAAGAGGGTGTGGTACTGCACATACCAGCACGTGCAACGCGTGTAACTACACTCGTAGCATGCATCTTGCTGCTTGAGAAAATTCGAAAGAGGTCTATTGGGACGCTGTCTGCTTCCGCGCGCCATATATAGCCGGCGAATTGAGTCAAGGCAATCCACTATAGTATTTAAAAAAAGTTGCCATGTCGACAATTACTGCGTTCGTTTAGGATTAGGAATGCTCAGAATCGAAAGACTAACTAAAATGCAGCGAGATCATTGCTCATGCTTTGCGATTTAAGTGAGATAAGGCCAAACGGAAGCCTCCTGTACCACTCCTTACTGAATAACGCACCCGTTATTGCAGCTACTACGACATATTAGTTCCGAAGCCAGCGACGCTTGCTCGCATGACACCGCTTTGTTTCCCTGCCATCCTCACTCCGCCGGTCACGTGAACTAGAAATCCCACTCGTAAGGAAATCCGGTTAAACTTTTTACCGCGGCAAAGGTTAACCGGCTTCGAGTACTGGGCCGCTCCGGATTCCCTTCATGACCCCACTGCCAGGACTACCCCTCCAAGGTAAACATGCTTTGGCATTGTCCCCACGCCCGATCCTCCCTCACTTCCCTCCTCTCCAAAGTCCCACGCTCCTCGCGACCTCCCGTCTGGGCAAGCTGGCTCCCCCCCCCCCCCCCCCCCACACACACACAATTCGTTGGTGTAATTCGCGACTCCAGTGACCTACAGGGGGCGCCACCATCCAACAAACATGGCGGCTGGGTCCAGGTCGCGTCGGCTCGGCCCGGCCGCCTGAACGGGTGGCGCATTCAATGAACAGATTTTCTTTTGTTTAATTCCCAATTTTATGCGTATTTGAACTGAGACGGTTAAGTGTAGTTGGTGCGCATAAACTTGCCGAGCATAGTTTTGTTTTGCCGGTTCTTTTCATGTCAAACTTTCGTTTCGGAGACTTCGTTCAAAACCGAAACTATGGGCTCCGGAGAAACGGTAAGAGACTAATTAGTTTTGATCATCTAAGGAAAGCGGCGATGGCTACAGAATTGTTCCACCAAGAGTAATTTTTAACTAACTCGCATGCCTCGACCATGCGACTTATCTGTCCGAGAAATCGAGCTTTTGTGCGAATCCGCGTTTAAGAAACAGCTCCAGTCGTCTGCTCGGTCAACAACACAGGCTTCTTGAGCAAAGGAGGATGTTAACCCGCTGGCGCTTCACTAAGCAGCTGATACTCATATTTCAATTCAGGTTTTAGTAGCAATCGAGAAGTCATTTTGACGAGCGGGTTATGTATTATATTACGTACTACGGTCCCGCTAAAGCGATATTAGTATAGTCTTCGGGTTGAAAACTTATTTGACTACCTATTAGGTCAACTGCTGAATAAAAGTATAGACGCTTTACACACGTGCCACAATACAGCCGCCATTGCTGACCTTCTCTTGTTTTACCGAGATACCGAGCCACTGAAATTGGTGTGGACGAGCCTCCACAATGGCCAATGCTGGGGAGAAAGACATAATATAATCTAGGATGGCAATGACCTAGCCTGCTATGGTAGTAATGAAGTGAAGTAAACGTAATAAGGGGAAACAAAAACTGAAGGTCAGTCATGGCGGCGCCCATGCACAGCTGCTGCAAAGCGTCTATATTTGACAGACAGAGAGATACTACTTAAACTATAGCCAGTGGTTCTCGCCGGTAGAACGGAGACGAATGCGGACAAACTGAGGAGAGTCTTCATCGGAGATTCACTCATGACCTCTCTTCATTGAACTTGCCTTCGAATCCTGAACGGATAAAATCAGTATTTTTTGTGACCGGTCAACCTGAGCAATGTAGACGTATATTGCTGCTGGCTTCGACGGGGGTATAATATAAATATTGGAGGCGCCATAGATCCTGATGCCGTGACAGCTCCTAACTTTCCGAGACGCGTCCCCCACCTTTTGAAGGCAGATAATTTCCCTCATTAATTGTATGCAGCGAGCAGGTTTTCCTGATTCAAGTAATTGTGAAATCAGCCCAACTCCTTCAGTGTGGTCCAGGGTCTTTTTCGGCGAAAATCAGTCAAGATGAGTAGTCAACGCACCGGCCGGCGTGGATGGCTCAAACTTGAAGCTAATCGAGCACACCCAAACTCAAGAAAAGCAGCTATCGAAGCTTCCCATTCACTTGACTGCAACATTGGTGTTCCCTCCAGTGAAACACCTCGTTTATCGTCCTTGGTCCACTGTTCTATATCCTTATAAAGAAACCACTTATCAGTCGTCGCTTTGAATGTGATTCGAGACAGATAAGAAATCAAAACGTTTTTCTGTGATTCCTCTTCATCCAAGAAATCGAAAGCACGTGGCCGTGTGTTATGGAGTAAACGGGCTTTCAAACACTTGATGGAAGGAAACAATGGACCGAGGCTTCACCACACTAATGAACACTCGGGCAAACTTAAGAAATTTTCGGACCTTCGTCAAATTACATCGTTCGCCACCGTGCCGACAACATGTGTCCGCGAAAGCCACCAGACACGCGGAGGGGCCCGGAGCGACCTGGTCCGGCTGGTTCCCGGTTTTCCCGCTTGGCGGCGTCCGTTTTGCTGGAGTCGCGAATACTGGTATTGCACGTCCGTGCTGTGTTGGGGGTGCAGGGGTGACTCAAACCAGGCACCGGACAATGGTGTGAACAGTAAAGTTTCCTCTCTCTCTCTCTCTTTCTCGAGCAAACGGGCCGAGGTAGTTGCTGGGAAGCTCGTATTCATCGCATCCTATTTCATCAATCTACCCCGCGGCCGCGCGAGGTGAAGTGTAAAAGGGTGGATTGCTGGGCCTGTTGGTTGTTGAACGACATTCCTAAAAGCAGCGCAGAATGACGGGACAACAGTAGAAGGAGCACACAGGACGGACGATGAAATAGAGACGTTTTAGTTGCCCCTATTTTCTATTTCATGCAGTCTCTATGGTCCATAGCTTTCACTGTTACAAAACCAAAAACCCTTCTTCGTCTAAAGCAAAAATGGTGTGGCACAAAGCGGAAACTAAAACAGTGGCTTTTGTAGTGCCCCGAATGTACAATGGCCTTTTGTCTTAACCTGAATTTACCTTGACGAAATAAGCGGTAAGAACCCTTTTTACAATTGTCCGAGATTTGAAAGATAATTATGATAGCATTTTCCTAGGGCCATTGACCCTGCGCTGAACAAATTGTAAAAAACCGTGATTTATTTTTTTTTTTGGGGGGGGGGGGCACAACTATTGTTATATCAAAATGTTGAGTTTATCAAATAAATTCGACGTAACAAAATATTTACCGGTGGGTTTTTTTTTTAAAGTTTTTCGGATTGATCCGAAGACGCGGAACCGTACTTGTAAATAGGATTTCGTGTTTTCGGAGTTTATTTTTCGTCAAATTTGGAAGGTGTTTTTCGGAGTCTATTTTTCGCCAAATGCGCGGTGTTTATGGGAGTTTATTCTTGTTTGGATCCCCCTTCGCCTAAAAAACAGGCATTAATTTCCAGTGTTTCCAAATAAAATTTAATAAGTAAATACCTAACATCTAAATGTAAACGTATGCTAGATAAAAAAATACGCGCTTGCATCAATTCATTTTTTTTTCAGCTGAATTTGGCGTTGGTGCTATTACCATTGGCAGCACTAATGTGTCCTACGACAAAAGTTGCACACAAGTGCTCCTTCGATAAACGTCGATACCTTAATATCAGTAAACTCCCGGAGGCAGTCGCTCGGAAGCTTTCATTTATCTCCCTCCATCAGCCTGCCCTGCGGCATCGCGAAATAGTATGGTAAAGGACCTAATAGAGAAGTTTCAAATGCCCCAATTTCCTATTTTACGCAATCTTTCTGGTCCATAGCTTTCACTGTTACAAAAACACAACCTGTCACATCTCCTTCCTCTGAAGCACAAATCGTCTGTACCAAACTGGGAACCAAAACATTGGCTTTGTCGTGACACGAAAGTGCAATGACCTGTTTTGCGTAACGACCTACAGAAAGGATTTTCACAAGGTAGGAAAATCCCCATCGTCACGCCACTAATGAAGGTCCGAGACCCGAAAGAAAAATGTGGAGGCGTTTTTCCAGAACCAGTGGCCCTATACGCTGATGAAACTTATAAATGTAAATTACAGTTGTTGTTGTTGTTTTTTTTTTTAGGGGGGGGGGGGGGGGTGACGTTATAATTCGGACTGTAACGGATAAATCTGAATGCATTCATCGGAAAGCACGGAACCCTTCTTATAGCATCCTATCAAGATGCTTGTAATATGTTAGCATTAGCACGATTGGTTTGAGGAAGTCGGGCGGCATTTTTCGTTTGTCAGCGCCGGCGGGAGAAGGAGATGGAGGGGGAGAGGTTGACGCGTGTGTCCCCCCCATTGGTCCGAAGCACTGACGTCAGCACGTGGCAACTTCTCCCTCTCTTCCCTGCGTTAACAAACTGACAGACACCACCGGGTTTTTGTTAAAACGATCGTTTTTGCGTTTTTGTCAAAGGAGCATGGCACAGCTAGCGCGGAGCCAGAGAGGAGAGGGCGCCGAAGCGGCTGTGGAATGCGGGCGTGCTCAGTTACCGTTCTGCTGTCGCCGGATGTTCTTCGCTCTGGGTTTGCGTAGTAGCGGTGCGTGCGTAGTTAAAACGATGGTTGCGGTTCCCTGCAACGAGTGATATGAATGCGGTTCCTCCCACGAGTGCTGTGGATATGGTTCTGGTTGGATGACCGTATCAAGGGCGTCGACGTACTCTGACAGGCGGAGTACAGAAAATGAATGAGAACAAAACAATTACTGGAAGATCATTTGGTGGATTCTTAAGGAAGGTGTTAGCACGACCCTTTTTAAACGTTACACACGTTCCCCTTTGTTAACCGACGCTGACTGCGTAACAAGGCCAAAAAGAGGCAGCAAATAATACAGAAATAAAAAACAACAAAAAAAGCCATAAAAGATAGCCAAAATAGGAAAGTGAAGGGGTCAGCGTTAGCGATTCTCAAAGGGGTACGTGTGTGGCGTTTTCCAAGGATCATGCTAACGCATTCCCTAACAATCCACCATAAATCATTCTGTATTTTTTTTATTCATGTTTGAATATATTGTGTAAAATGAGTTCGCGGTTTGTGGGTCCGATGCGGTTCCAACGTTTGTGGATGCGGTTTGGATGCGGATGGAAAGTCTGCGGATCACTCTCTGCGGAGGTAAACATCACTTCAAAAAGGGACTCCCGTCGCTTTTCTGGTTCTTACGGATGGCTATCACAGGCTGCTCAAGGCTTAAACTTGCCAGATAATAGAAAAGAAGAAAATTAAGTTGACTGAGTTCGAACAAAAGTATGGCATAATCTGAAGGCTGATAAAACATTTTTTTACTGGGGGTACGCTAGCTAATTAAGGTGCCAATTTAAGACGCTAAATCGTGGAACAATTTTTCTATTTAAATGTGCACTCTAAGGCGAATATACCGGAAGGTAATTCGTAAATATATGTAACTTCATTTTTAACTATCGCCTAATACTTGTGATTTGATATCTACGTTGTCGAAGCACACCATATATGTAATATCGCGATATTTTTTGTTAGTCATTTGCGAGTGTACGTGTTTCCTAACCAGTTCTTGGTCACTTCTGTTGCGAATGTTAGTTGGAAAATGTATGCTCATTTGATTTTCTTTCTTCCAGGTACGTTTTCAATATGATTCAACCACTTCAAACGAACGGCCACCTGGTGAGATGAAGCTTTCTTACTAAATTGCTTGGAGCTCGAAAGTAAAATCTTATCAAACCGGTAATACCATTCCAGAGAAAATAACCAGTATTCATCTTTGTTGGTAACTTAGACAGTACCTCAATTTCAGTATTTTAAGACCATTTCAAAACTTTTATTACATTTGTTAGGCGAAATGCCATAATATTTGCGGCAATTTTGAACCTGAAAACATATTTGCTGTTAAAAAAAGTAAAAAAAGGCTCGTGGCAGGGAGTGGCAATTTGTCCTCATGAATCAGATGCAAACTTTACACATATAGCGCATAAATCCGGCAGCAAACATCACTAAAAGTGCCTTAGCGCCATATAGCTCTATCTCTTCCAACAAAATGGGCAAGCATACTAAAAAAACGTTCAGAAATAAACAAAAAATAAAAACAACCACTCCAAGATGCGACTTCTATTGGCAAAGCGCGCCTTATATTAGGGATTTCTCTAGGTTATAAACTTTAGGTGCTGCATAGCTATTCACTCGTTTGGGGCTCAATAGGAACCTTGTGACCTAGGTTTGATCATTCTAAGAGCGCGCCTCATGTTCGGGCCATAAAACCTGAATGAAGTAGCTGGAGGGCTCTGAAATGGGGTTACGGCTGCATCGCACCCCGTTTTATTGCGAAGACCGGTGGACGTTTTTACAACGGGCAGCCCGAGGATACGCGCCCGGAGGGGCAAAAGAGCTACAAAGGGTAATATTGCTTGGGGTCAGCAGAACAAATTTACTTCGAGGTCAATCGCTGTTTATATCCGAAGTCACTAACAGGAAAAAACAAAAAGATGTACGATGACACGCGCAAAATATTTTTCGTTTCGGGAAGCATTGTAAAGGAACGTCCGTTGTGCCGGACACTGATTTGGGCGAGGCAGACTTGCTCACCTTAAATGCACGCATCGCAGAAATGCATCGAGCTTAGGCTCTGATGCCTTAAAGGCCGACGTTACCTTCGGGCTTTCTACTTTTGCCCGCCTCCTCCTTTCCTACGACCTCTCCACTTTTTTTACCTTGCCCCAACTTGGATCTTCTGGCAGTTTAGGAGAAGGGACCGCCAAGAGGAGTATCGCGCTGGCAGAAACCTGATGTTCTACGTCGGCCATTAAGAAACGCAGGACGTTACTTAGCGTAATTATTCTCCTCACTTCGCAAATCGTTCTTCGGCATTCTTAATGGATAATCTGCAACCTCATTGGTTGCGGCGCGATAATTATATGCACGGGACTCGTCACACCCCGTGTTTTTTTAAGCAGTTGGGAACTCTATTAGTGGTAGCATTTGGGGCCCTCTACCGTAAGGGCCACCACGCCAAATTTATATCGTCGGTTGGTAACCACCTCGTTGACAGTCATATATAAACTAACGCAACATTTACGTAACACTTTTAGTGGCTGTTTCTGGCCGTGTAGTGTTTTTAAATGTTAAATTCTTTGTAGTTTAGCTGCGAATTATCACGAACTGTTCTTTATTTAAACGGTAGTGCTCAGTGCAGCGCAGTGTTTGGTTGCATGATGTAAAACGAACGAAGACTGTGTTTGTTGGTGTGCACTAATGCGCATAAACCAGATAATGTGACGTGGTTAATATACTTGATAGAAGATATTATCAAGGGCCCCAAACTATGAAGGCTCTACCACTTCTGTGTAGCTTTACGACAGAAGATTAGGGCGTGAACAAGGGGTCGTCGGAACGTTTGGTGTAAGAGCCACATTCGGATATCTCTTGACAGTTCTAAAAGCAGCAGTTTTCTGGTTTCGATTCCTTTGCAACATTATTTTGCTTTAGGTCGTAAATATAACGTCAGCATACACTTGCAGTAATGTCGTGATAGTTTAGCTTAAGGTTGAGACAATAACAATTAACTCGACAAAAATGACTCCTAAAGATGGTGACAGAGAGGTGGACAATGCTAATTTGAATATTTCAGAAATATTCACCGCTGGTTGAGCTATTCTCTTTTCTTATGAAAATATTTTTCACTTTTAAATGTAATACATGCAACTGTTGATTTGGTGTACTTATTTCTTACCTACCATGTATCTGCTTTTCTTTCATGATTTCCTACTGGTACTTAGCCACCTAGTTTTTATTAAATCTATAAACTGATATCAATAAATTGGGGAGAAAGTCTACAGACATTCTGGCAAACATTGTGTATCTCCTTGCAATAGACAGTGCATTGGTTTTCTAACAAGTTTCTTCGGACATTTTGGCGTTCCTTTTCGATTCAAACCACGTGTAAATATGTCTAAGAGCGGAGTGTATGACTTTGAATAGCAAACTGTAGACAATCTGTAAGCACATTTTCTATCCGCAATATATCCACATTGCTGATAAGTTTCTTCGGCTACTTGACCACCTCCTTCTTATTCGAACGATATTGATAGGCTGAAGCGTATAGACGGAAGTTTAGACTTTGGACAGCGAAACTTACAGGCTTTCTTTTGAAACATTTATTTTCCACAATGAATCCACTTTTCTAATAAGTTGCTTCAGACAATTTCTCATATCGTTTGAATACAAACAACAGAAACTCAAGTTGGAATGGACTGCTGGGCAGAACTATCAAGAGTTAGCAATTTACTGTTCCAACAAGATTTATATCCGTGCGCGTGATTGTCAGAGCGCGCCGATGGTTTTGGAGGCGAAGTTGCTTACGCCGACCACGTGACCGCACCGTCGGCGGACCTTTCTCAAGAATTGAAAAAGACACCGAAGCGCCACTGAAGAAAACATTATAAAGCTCCAGCAGCGTCCTTAACGTAGTACAATGCTTCGATGAGAAAGGATTACACATAAGCTCCTTTTCAGACAGAATACTGTAAAATGAAAGAACTGTATAGATAATGCGTACAAATAGAGTGATAGAAAGTAGGTCTGATAGAAAGTTGTAAGAGACTCTAAGAAGTCGGAAAAATATCTGTAAACAATTCAACGTTTCAATTTTCTTTTTTTTTTTTGTGTTTATGGTTAGGCGTTTCGTGCTTGTTTTGTAAATCCCGCAAAAAAATATCACATTGTATTTGCTCGAAAATAGTGATAATCCTTTATGAACAAACTCGAGCCGCGGCACGTCAGCATGTGGAGTAGTCACTTTTTTTTAATTCAGCCAATGAAAAAAAATAGGCAACACATTATTAAAAAAAAAAAGCTTTGGATCATATGCCCGGTTTTGGTGACTGAGTACCTGAACGGCGCTTTTATTAAGTGAGCACTGAAGTTGCTGCTTTCGTCTTACGGGTTTGCTAGTCCTACTCAGCCCTTTTAATGTGCAAAAATGAACTGTCCCATGGAGCGAACCGGCGTTATCAGCTTTTGACGCCTTTTGAAGCCGAGCCAAACGGCACTAAAATTCCCCTGTCTCATGGAGAGAATCCTGTAGTCTGTAGCAGCGAATTGATGGATAGGCTCCCACTGACTGGGCACGCGTCATAGTTTCAAGGAACGACGCTTCCATTGGCTCTCGCGTGGCGTAGTTCCAACAAACGCCACCACAGAAGCCCTCTCCATGGCGGCGCAGCTCCATGGAGTGGGAGCGACTTCCCGCTGAGCCAGCAGAGCCCGCACGGGTAGACTGAGGAATGGCTGTACGGACGAGCTAAGCGCGGCACGACCACTTTACGAGAGCACGCGCTCGGCCGTCGGGAGGCGCAAGGGGGTCGCGATTCAAAAGGTCTCAGGTAACAAGAGGACGAGGCCCTTCGACAATGCGAGGCGGAAGCAATATATCGCAAGCGGTTTGCTTTCGCATTTACAACTCATAAGAAGTGCCTAGGTGCCTGTTTCTGCGCTCATTGCAGTGATTCGATTCTTTTTATATAATAGGCCTGCTGGCTTTACCTCTACGAAGACCGCCTTAATTTTGGGTACATTTTGTATTAGTAAGGGTCCACATCTGCAGGATGAAAACATTCGCCTCATTGCAGTTTTTAGGGATTTACATCGTACGTCAGGGACATCTGGTTCTGTTTCACACTCAAGAATCCATGCAAAATGCAACTAAAACGCATAGCCACCTTCAGAAAATCTCAATTACATGTTACCTGTACAAAAATACCGTTGTTGCTAAATTTCGTGCACCTCAGTTGGGATGTGAGCTTATAAAACTGGGGATCCGCAGAACTGCGATTTTGAACAGAGTGAATGGTTTTATTCAGAACCGCCGAAGCGATACGTTCAAAAAAGCGCCTTAAAAACAAATTAACACTGGCAGATCCAGTTATTGGAAATGTACTGCACGAACTTCGATGAATGGTGGGAGCAGAATATTGGTTCTATTGAATAAAGGTAATCTGAGATGAAGCACTGAGAATGTTGTTAAAAATGCTCATAGCAAGCCCTGATTCAGTTTGCTAAATTCGCTTTTCAGCATAATCGATTCCTTGACCTCGGGAGTCGTCTAACTCCCTAAATAACACACAGTGATATATTCCCCGAGCTATCTTGGGCGAAAAGAAACACTGGTATTTTTAATGTAAATACGCGCACGTCATAACCTTAGACAAGGTTGAGTAGTGTCACGAAAATTGGTTTGATGACAAATGACAGGTGACATATAAATTACTACAGTCTTGTCAGGGGTACGACGACAAAATCAGATTTTTATATAATGATCTGTATTCTAAAGATTGCCCTTTATTGGGAGCGTTATTGCCTATTCCACACATAATCCTTATTTTTAGAATACAATATCACCGACATTTTATAAATATCTCCTGACATGGTCATATAGTTTTTCATCCCCCAAAGTCATTATTCCTTTAAAGCGTATATCAAGTATAAGCAAAGGAATGGAAAGTCTCATTATCGTAAAATTACAGCTTGCAATATTTTCGTTATAACCTACCAAATCACTCAATAATATTGCATTGTTTAAGTAACAAATTACTGCACCAACGTTTTTGTATAATGTGTTCCTGTAAACTGTTTAACTCCTTATTTTATATATATATTGTAGTGGCGTGCTGAGGCACGTGCCGGGAACCACGGAAGACGAAGACGAGGCGAAGGCAGGCGGAACGTGACAGACATCTAATCCGGCCGAATTTGGTTATGGACGTTCTCTTGTAAATTAAAACAAAAAAAAATGTAACAAAATGTTACTTTGATTTTTATTTATGTATCTCCGTTACCATTTGCCAAGCACTCGGGGCCCAGACATCATCAGGGCAACAAAGGCTGGCTTTTTTGTTCGCTGCTCCGGCATCTATGTATGTCAAGGCCAGTAACATGATTTGGCAAGTCTTTGTCATTAGCGAACTGTTTTATATTTCATGAATATATACTAGACCTGTCTACAATTAATTTTAAAAAAGCACGTGTGTTAATGTATCGGTGCCTGCAGTATATGTATAAATTAATTATTGAGTATTCAGGGCTCGGTGTAAATGAATCAGTGTTCTTTTTCAATGCTGTAAAATATCTTCAACAAATCAAACAGCTTTCAACTGCCCTATATTTTATGCCTACACTAAAATATAAAATATAAAAAGCAAATATTGGAAAACAAAAATGAAGACCGGATTGTTTACAAAACTTTTTTATTAAACCATCCGGTTTAGTAAAAAAAAAGTGTTAGCTTCCAGGGTAAAATACCAATGAATGTAGCCGCTCAACGATCCAGAGAGAAATGAAATCAAAAGATGGGCAAAAAAAGCCGGCGCTGTTCACAAAGTAAGACGACAGAGTGTTTTGGCCATTTCGGAGGCCTGCGCGTCCCGTCACTTGGACGGAATTGCTGAAGGAAGCGGATGTCCGCGGCTCAAGAACCAACTAGGAACCACGTAGATGAGTGTCTTCCGCCAAGATGACAGAGTACTGAAGCAGGCGCTCTTATGTGGGTACGGCATGGCTCAGACTCGCCACACAACAACAACCTTCGCAGTGCTTTTTTTTTTTCCCCGAAGCTGAGAGCTTTTTTGACTAGAACGGCTTTCACGTCAGAAAAAAGGGGAAGCGATCAATTTCAAGCTCAACTCAATAATAAAAACGAGGAGTGCAATGTAGAGGTTGTGACAGAGAACTATGATAAAAGTCCACCGTAATTTTTTTTTCCTTTATGATTATGAGTCTGTGGAGGGGCGAGTTACTTGTAAGGAGTTACTGGCACACGCTGCCCATCTTTCTGATAGGGAGAGCAGCCAGTCAAATAGGACTAAAGCAACGTTCGACTCAAACTAACGCGTGAATTTAAAACAAAAGAGTAAAAGGGTCAGTCTACTCGGTAGCGCTTTACTGCTATATTCTCACAGCGTAATACATGGAGGCACGAGCAGGAATTACCGAAGCAACATATTTTGCAGAAATGTCATCGTAGAAATACTTATTGCATTGTTGTGATGACCTAAAGGCTGATTTCGAATCCGTCAGCTCGGATCTCGAAAGCATAGTCGGAGCCAAGTATTTTCAATGTAAAAGTAACGAAGTCAGCAGATACGAGAGGCAGAATGCTAAACTGTTTTGAGTTTATATTGATATTACCTAATACACTGTTGGCCTACACGACGAGTCAACTGGGAGGTGTATATTTGTTCTTTAGTTTCTTCGTTTTCAGTTTCTGTGAAATGCGCCTGTCAGATCATATCTCTTTCAAAATTGTCGCGGCATTAAACATGGCATTGAAGTAATCACGACAGTGTGCTTCGTGTGCTTTTTAAGGACACACAAATTTAAAAGTTGAGTGTTATGAATTCAAGTCTTATTTGATTTAAAATTTTTTTGTAGTTTTAAAAGCGAACCGTAAGTAAAATTAAATAAATATAACACTTTTATGTGCAGGTATAAAAATATATCATTGCGCTGTTTTGATCATTATCATAACAATATTAACAGCAAGACAACGAGGTAGTTTCAAATTTGTAAGAACCATTCCGGGCAATCATTTCCTGTACCCAGTGCAATTTCTCTCTACGTCTCGATGAATACGATAATAAGACACTTCGTCTGACCTGTAGTAAGAGTGCGCTCATGCGAGAAGTTGACTGGGCCAGTCAATCCAATTCATAGTATTTGTAACATTTCAGTGCTTACGCTCTTATCGGCTAAACCAATCGAGGGCAGTAAATGCTCTGCAACCTTGCACATTTCTGGTGTGTCCGGTTGTATGCTCCCTGGTGGTTTGCTGTTCTCTAGCTTATAGTTAATCAATATTCTTAAATACGATCCAGACTCAAAATTGTTTTATACTTCCTTTACAATCATAAATAATTACTCCACGTTTTCTGATGGCGGCTGAAGAATGTAGGCCAAACAAAAATGTTAAGGATAAGGCCCGTCTCAGTTGTGATTAGCCGTGTTCACAAAATATGCTTTATTTATCCTGAGATAATATCTTTATTTCAAAATAAATGTGTTTTCTCCTGCTGTGTGATCATTTGTTTGCCTGTGAGATTCGTTTCCAGCTACTAGTAAAGGAATAATCGTTATTTTTAACAACATTCTATTCTAGATATCATTTCGCTGTGCGTTCGAGAAAGAAAAGGTACGAAATTATATATTTTTTTCCCTGTGCACGTGGGTGTGACAGGCATGAGCCAAGTCTATTTCAGGTGGCGTATATAAAACTGCCAAACAAGCCACGGACTTATTGAGAGCTTCAGGGAATCAGTAAAGAATTAATGTATACAACTGAAAGTTATCTTGACACAGAACTGAAATCTCAAATACACGGCACCATCCAAGCAATAAACCTTCATTCAAATCCATTCACATCTGCCCCTATTCCCACCCCCCAGCCGGGTCTCCGTAGAAATCTGCTTTGCCAATGGGTCGCCGAGACACCATAAACCGTTCTTCAGACGAGAATGTAAATGTAGCGCTGGGGAACTCACTGCTGTTTAAACTTTCACATCTTCGTATATTCACTAAACCTGTCATCAGCACTAGAGTGAACAGTGCAAAGACATAGGGTGTCTCACGAGTGCGATTTAATGTATCTCAGTTTATCATTAATAAAACAACTACAACGCGCATTCCAAACTTTGAAAACTCACGAAAGAACTCCCGTTATCTCTTAACGGCACGCGAGCATCCAAGATCATGGACAAAACCTTCCTGTCGCAGCGCTCGGAAAAAGTGAGCACAATCGAACTAATTTCGCGAATCTGCATTTCAATTCGATTTCTTTCGGCCTCCCCACTTTCCGACAATTGAGAAAAAGCGCTGCTGGGGGCTCAGAATTTCTAGTGCACGGACGAGGCGATCTGCTCGCTCCATAGGGCAGCTCGCAACCGCTCTCCATATCCCGCGCCACAAGGAGAACTAACTATATGTTGACCTTTTTTTTCCTTTTTTTCTTCGAGCAGAAAGACCACCCAACAGCTTCCCTCCATTCCAAGTCCTCATTTCCGGCCCCTATCACGCACGCGCATCTCGATATAACATTTTTCATTCTGCGCGCGCGATCCGCCGAGCACGCAGTCGCCCTCCTTGTTCCGCCGCGGTCGTATTCACTGCTCCGTACTCTACTTGGCCCTTTATATTTTAAGTTCATTGCCCCTCCATTGCATTGACTGCAGCTTCCGAGCTGCTTGAGAGAGTTCCTTTTTTTTTTTGTACGTATTTGGAGATATAGTTATTAAGATACATAAGTTATCTTTCTTTATATCGTATGCGTCCTCCAGACGGGCGTTAAACACTGTCGCTTTATATCCTTTTGTTTTTTCTGAATTCTTTTGTTCTGATCTGAATATGAATTCCGCAGGAATATCTTACAATGTATATAAAAAAACGCTTGCTGATGCAAACTTTTTCAATGGTACATGTGGTAGATTTAAAGCCTTAGTATGTACAAGACAAAATTCTAAAATACAAAAAAAAAAAGAAAAGAAACAAGGGAACTATAAAGTGACTCAAGTCACCAGGCTCGATCTAAAATGAACCGCAAAAATCCACGCCTGCACGAAGCAATTTACACTTTTCGTCAAAGGTGTATATTACCGGACGGTTTTCTCTTGTAAAATTACAAAGCGTAGCTTTCTTTCTGTAAATAATAGGGCCAAGAAACTTGCCAGGGTCTACAGCGGGCGGCGACGCAGACGACACGGTCGAGTAGCGGCGTGTACTTGGCGTTCGTATTGATAGATGCCGATACCTTCTTATCGCGACGGCTCGCAAAAACTGTCGTTATTAAATGACCCTGGCAAGTTTCTTAAACCTATTGTTTCACAGAAAGAGTGCTACGCTTTGTAATTTTACAAGAAAAAAACGACTTGTGAAATACACCTTTGACGAAAATTTTAGATTGTCACGTTCAGGAGTCGATTTTTACAATCCATTTTGGATCGAAACTGGTGACTTGGGCCCCCTATGCATAACATACGTGCCCAGAAGAAAGCGGGCGCACGAAAATAGTCTTTGTTTGGGGCAAATTATAGAACACAGGTGAGGTAACTAATTATTTTGATAAAGCAAACTTACGTGGGAAGAATTATCTTACTGTTAGGGAAATAATATATACCCTATGTTTAACAAAAAAACATCGGGAAACGGGATGCGCCCATCTAGTTTCGTCAAAAAGTGAACTCTACGTAAGCGAAAATGTTTTGTTGCGCTCTTACGTGTCTATTTTTATTTGTATTTTATTTAATTGAAAGGAGATCGGAACAACGTTTGGAAAATATGTAATCCATATCCCACTTCAACCAGTACATTTTGAATGTTCGTAATATTTGTTTTTTCACTGCGCCACGAGCAAGGATATAATTATTATACATAACATCACAGAAAGTCAGAAAGAAACCTACGCGACGAATCTGGTGGCGAAGTTACACCGAAATAGCGCTGGCTGGCTCCATTGAAGTATGCACGAATTAGGCTGAGCGTCTAGCCTATCGGTTGCTCTAGTTTTTTAGTTGTGCATCTATTTTTTGCCTGAGTATGTATGCTGGCTTTCTTGCTCTCTCTATTGTTTTTTACACTGAACCAAGAAAGCTTTATTAATTAGGGAGGTACAAAAGTGGGACAATGGTATTCTGATTGCGTAACGAGGCTGTCCAAAACGATAATCAAATTGCAAAATGTTTACCCGTTCAAATTAAGTCGACAAGAAGCTTGATACGAGGATTCTACGTAGGTAATATAAATAGTTACTTAAATATAATTGAAACGAGACATGGGGACACCACGCTATACGCTAAAGTAAACTACACTTACAACCATTATTTTCTTCTATTGGTATTTTTGTTTTTAGTAATGTCCACAATATTTTAGTTTTCAGAATAGATTTACTTACGTCAAGGACAAAAAATATATACCAGAGGTAGCGATAGCCACACACACTACGTTATTATTGAGCGAAATTGTGAAACACGCCCATCATTTTTAGGTCCTTAATTATTAAATAAGA
This sequence comes from Ixodes scapularis, assembly GCF_016920785.2. Classification (NCBI taxonomy): domain Eukaryota; kingdom Metazoa; phylum Arthropoda; class Arachnida; order Ixodida; family Ixodidae; genus Ixodes; species Ixodes scapularis. Next base: position 55,592,194 of record NW_024609835.1, on the reverse strand, counting down.
GGAGCACGCCGCTCTCTTTAGATAATTGTAATAAAACGCCGCGAACAAGCTCTTTTCACTTTTTTCTCTTCTTTTTTTTCTTTTTTATAAACATTATTCTCGGGGTCAAGGGGCAGGGGATAGGAGGAAATTGGGAGGCTTGCGAGACTCTGCTTATGTCCCTTGGCATTTATTACACTCTGCAAGTGACAAGAATGTTCATGCCACAAAAAATCACCCTCTTATTTTTTTGTTGTAGTTTTACAAGTTACGGTAGCATTTGGTGGGAAACCAGAGAAGCCGTTCAGAATAAAACGAAGCATTTTGAATGCGATTACATTTCTTTCGGCAGCATGCTTCGCCGTCATTCTGATTGATTAAGCTCTGAGCATTCTCAGGGAAGCGCCTTTGTACATCGACCGGCGGCGCTGTCGTTACACTGCTGCGTTGTCGCCCCTGTTGACGGTACGGCGCACGGGCAGTGCCCACACCTGATGTGGACCAACGTTGACTTGTTTATAAGCAGCGCGTCGGTTATAAACAGCGCGCCCTGCCAACCGCAGCGCCACCAAAGTGGCGTGACGTCATGGCCGTGTGTCGATCTACAGAGGGCAGACATATCCTACCTGGTTTCTTTGACCTGGTTTTTCTCAACTGTGCAGATCTTTGCGTGATGAACGGTAACCACTGATTTAAAAAAAAAGAAGCATAGGTTCACTATTTACGTGGCGCTTTTGAGAAGCCGTTGGTATCGTTCGGAGTCGTCGTTCGTTATCTTTCTGTTTCCTTCGCGCGACACCGTGCCCTTGGTGAGTATGCGTTTGTCTTGCAAGTAGCGTCAAATGCGCCAGTGCGTGAGACCCGTGTTTTGAGCGGCCATTGGAAGCGAATGGCGGCGGAGCACCCGCTTGGGGCACGCGTTCGTTTCCACAAGAATGGTTGGTTGTAATTTAAAGCGTGACTTTTATCGAGGGAATTTATGCCACCTCGTTGGCCCTGGCTCTGGTTTCTACAAATCGTCTCGAGCGCTCCAGTCCCCTTCTGCTACAAAACATTTACGGCAATTCAAGTCAAAAAGTACGATAGACCGATCTGACAAGTGTTCCACGCATGCGTGGCCCCGCCATAACTCTATTTCATAGGAGACGGGCGCCAGTTCACGAGACATCTCGTTCCACCTCGTGCTCTGCTGGCGCAGACCCTCAGTGGTGTAGTCGCGCTTGCGGAAAGACTACTGTTCCCACTATCCATGGCGGCAGCGGTAGCGTAATGAAAGTGACTGTGAGATCGGTCTATTCGAAACACAAATGTCTCCTCCTAGAATGTTATTTTCTTTGTCGTGGTGTATTTAGCACGGTGGTAAAATCTGCTAGCTAAAGAACAATTTCAAGTTTTTTTTTGTCTGTTTTTTTCGACACAGGACTACGTCTTTCTCCACACCTGGAAGGTAGTGCAAAGTTGAGAGGTCGGTGTCATGAACCTTGGTCACGGAAGTGACGTCACACAAATAACACCGGACCGTCGACCGAATTGCATCGCCACGCTCTCTGAGGGTGCGCCGCCTGCTGCCGAGGCCTGAACAGTACGCACGTGTGTCCTTCCTTATCTCCTGGCTTGCTCGTTTTCTCGCTTCAACGCGAGATGCTCTTGTCTGATTGCAACGTGCGACGGCAACAGAGGCCGCTCCAGCAACCGTAAATTCTCAACATTGTTTTTTTTTTTTTTTTGGGGGGGGGGGGGCGTTTTTATAAGTTATAACGAGGGTTTTCTTGTCTGTCCACTCCAGTACCTGTATTTTTTACGCCACGGTGAATTTCACAAGGACGGTGAAGTTTATGCTCCCCGAATAAATGTAACCGTATAGGTCGCCATATGATACTTAACTCGACATGATTCAGCTTTCGGAGCAAACGTCAACGCTGTATAGCGCACATGTCGCAGAAGCGCAACATGTACCCTAGCGTGAAGTAAAATAGATATACATAAAAATAACCGTGTTCTGATAATATCAGTTCCTAACCAAACCTATTTCACCGAGACTCTACAAACTATCTTGCACACCCCAAAGGAAACCAGCAAGTGACGACGCTCGAAAATACAATTGTACAAGAAAAAACTTAGAAGACGCTTAAGCTTCCTTTTTAAGCTTCCGTTACTGGACGCCATTCGCATCGCCTTCGAATTCGCTTCTCATGCTCTTCTTGCGAGTGATCAGGAAGTGCGGCGAACATGGATGGTCCAGTCAGTAGCGCGTCTGGGTCGAATCCCGTTCAAATCCAGCCTGAAGTTCTTCAAACTTTACTTTAAGGCAAATTAATAACTTTATAAAGTGAAATCATTTGAAACATGTGGTTACGTTTAATTCGAATTACATGTCTAATTTTTTATTAACTCTTATTCCCCCATTGACGTCACGCTTCACGTGAGCTTTGTGGGTTGCTTGAAATTCCCGAGCGAGGTCATGTGGCTGTGACGTCACGATCCCACCGACCAATCAGGATCTTTTCGTCACAACGTCACTGACGCCAAAGCTGCTATCGATACGCGCACGCACAAAGACCACGACGTTTTGCTTGCTAATTTTCCCTGCTCACGTCGTATTTGTCAAATCTAATCACATTCTGAGCTTCGTCATCCGCTGAAAATGTGAATGCAGACATTTTTTTTTATGCGTATGTTAATTTGGTGTCATACATATCAGATTTATGACAGGGGACAAAAGCGATTGAATGAATTAATGCGGACACGAGAAATGAGGCTCGTTTTATGAGTGTTATGTTTTGACTGCATTAGAGAATAACCGTGATTTGCTTTTCCGGAGGGCGCGTGAATGAATAATCACTGTATCGGCATATAGCGCAGATAAAGAAACATCCCAAGACAAATTAACGCGATCTAATAATGGCGTTTTATGTTACCTGCGCCCCTGTGCTGATGCCACACTGAGTCACTTAGAAACTTCATGACTCCCCCTGTCTGGAAGGTGTGAATAAAGCAGAGAAACGCTGCATGCGGGCCTGTTTATTTTCTATTTAATAATTTCATATACTGAGTCCACTGTGTTACACACGTCATGTATATTAATAACGATTATACCCAAACAAATTTAGAAACGATACTATATGTGGAAAGGAGCACTGTCTTCCTGTTTGGGAATGCTCATCCTGTCTTCAAGGACACCGTTCTGCTCAGTTCTGTCACGTTAAATAGTGAGAGGCTTTTTCTCCCTTCGCGGCACTAACATAATGAGACTTCGATTTTCGTGTGCCAGTCCACCGAAGCGCGGCGCTTAATACGTGACTTCATCAGATGGAAACTCACCTGGTTTCACCATAATTAATGATCTCAACCGGCCTGCCGAACAAAATTTCCTCGCTCCAAAAAAGCTCTTGTTTATAAGATGACTGAAATGCGTTTTGCATACAAAATCTCGCACGGTCGACAGTTCACACATCTTGCATTATTATCGCTACATGGGCCATCTGAAAACATATGTTATAAAGTGGCGAAAAAAAATTTCCCTCCCCCCTCCCCTTTTTTTCATCACCACGGTCGCTCCCTCCGACTCCCGAATAGTTCCGACGCCTCTGTCTGATTGTAAACATTCTAGTATTTTTGTTTAAGACCAACTTGGTTTGTGCACTTTGCATAATCATTAGCAGCGATAGGTGAATATCTACTTTAAGATATAGTCTACGTATCGTGTGAAGTAATTGCTCATTACGCAGAGCCCCTTTACACGCGTTTGTGAAAGAGAATACAAAAACAGATTGGGACACATCTATAGCAGCATTGGTATCATTAGTAGGAAGGCTATAGAGATTATCCTTATTCCAGAAGTAGTGTCTGATACAGCACTCGAAATTTTCAGCATAATAAGAAACAAATGTTTTTTCTTCAACTTTTTTTATTTTAATTATGACTGTATGCAAGGTCTTAACTCGCGTGAAATAGTGTAAATCAATTTTCGCTGCGCGTACCATAAACTCAGAATGTTGCCTTGAAGGATCTTGCACCTTCGATTTATTTGAAAACCTAGCACATAGACAACTGACACATTGTTTTTAATAATAAACATATTTTCAAACGTGATTAATACCAGTACAATTATTGTAATTGATCAGGTATGAGCGCCAATTCAGAGTAAAATACAAATAAAATCCAAAACTCTCCAATAAAATACGTGTTTGAAAAACAAAAATTCCAACCCTGTATTTCGAGATTTCTTACCTACAAACATTGGTGCGCAGCTTGCTACCGAATAAAGGCAGCCGAAATATGGGAATTTCAGCCCTGTGGTTAGCCTCTGTTACATTGTTTTTTGTTTCTGAAGTGACCTATAATGCAACATTTAGAACAATATAATACGGCAGCATTTTCAGTCTGTACAAATTTTGAAGGAGGTGATATATAGAAGCAAACGTTAATAATATTGGTTGCCCATCTTTTCAGAACAGAATTTCACTTAATAAACAGATGCGCCGCGTTACTTATTTTAGGAAGAACCTACAGACATGCGTTAATTTTAGCAGTAAAATATATATCATGAATACATAGTTTAAAGCTTACAAAAACTAATTAAATAGGCCATCGCTTTTGAGGCTAAGATCATTATCAGTTGCATTTTCGCTACGTGAAACTCAGTATATTATGAGGGGCGATCAGCTGCTCTTAAATAGGTGTAATCGTGAATTATATTAATATTTTATTTTAATTTATTGTTTAAGGCAATAATCTTAATATTAACGAACAAAAAGTTAGGGCGCAAACAAGCTGGTGAAGGTTTAACATTTTGGACAAAACCCCGAGACTGGGGGGAAACAGGACAACACAACACAAAGTCTCAAACACAGCTGTTCAGCCGTGTTTAAGACTTTGTGTTCTGTTGTCCTTCCCCCCCCCCCCCCCCCCCCCCCAAGTCTCGGGCTTTGTCCAAAATGGGAAATCTTAATACTAGATGTGTGGTTTTACTCTTTGTCATGAATGGCATAACAAATATATCTATAATTTCCTAAAAAAAGAAAAAGTGTAAAACTAGATACGGCCCGCACTTTTTAAAGTTCGGTATGTTTGTCCCTTCTCTAACAAACAACTTGAAAGCACATGTTTTGAAACGAGCGTCAGTCCCAACGTGCGATACGGCTTTATGTTTCGGGCCGTATACCGCTACAGCCCCGACGTCTCGCGGAACGTTTCCGGGCCTCGCCGGGCGGCCGAGCTGCCAAGAAGGGGATTGGCGATGAACGGCACAATTTTTCAACGCTACGTGAGCAGACTGTTTTTTGGCCCCGGCTGCGCCGCCACCGCGGCGAGTCCCGAGTGCTGGACGGGAGAGATTTGAGGAGCGCTGCCTGCCGTAGCTGCTCCGCTCCGTGCCAAAGGGTAATCGCCCCCGAAGGCGCCGGGCTTCAAATTAAAAGTGACCGGGGAAGTCGGCTTATTTGGGCCCCGGCACCCCGAACGACCGCCGATGCCTCGACGAGACTGCAGTGCCTTTCCCGTGAGCTCCGAAAGTTCTTGTTAGCGTTTTGTATTTTGTTTTATTGAAAGAAGCTTTTCACAATTTTAATTAGTTTGTTTGAAGGATTCATGCAAATGAGGACATTATCTTGTAAGAAGTAAAGCCGATCTGAAGCCCTGCCCCTCCCCATCCCTTCGTAATGAGGGCGCGCTGGACTCAACGGGGCCGGGTCACATTTAACCCTCTTCAGATCAAAATATAATGAAAAAATTGTAAAATTTAAAATTTAAACGCAAAAAAGGTTTAAGGGCGACGGAAGAAATTCTCCTCCCTTCTTCTATGGAAAAAATTAACAATAAGGAACATTTTCCCGCGTCATAGTGAAGTTTTCCGGTGCTGATTTTGTAAATGCTGCAATTGCATTTACAAAGTTGAATAGAGACTGCACTTGTATTATTATATATTAGGTATTGATCGTGCGGCGCGAACACTAAGCCATTGTACGTTTGGTATCAATAAAACATACGCTATGCTGCAATATACGGAAACAAAAAAAAAAAGAATGATATAAAGGAAAGGACAAAACAATATGAAAATGAGATTTGCACTTGTTGTTGGGGCGTATACGTACCCGGCGGTACCAGGGAAAGCTGGGAGGTTGATCCTCTCTTTGGTGTTAGAGCAGTCTCAATTTGATGAGGCATAGTTAGGATAGAATGATAGCGCAATATTCACAGGGTGTTAGCAGAACACGAGGACAGTATCACATTTTCTGCGTGTGTGTGTGTGTGTGTGTGGGTATTGCGACAAATTTGTGTTTCGAAGTGATTTTTTGTAAGAACGTTTCGTCGACAAGATAATAGAGCCAATTTGTATTCCTCCTGGATGAAGCCACGTGTATAGCACAACCTTGGGTGTAAGACACAGATTATGCGTTCTTAATTTTCACCAATCATCTTGTAAATTAAAATACTAAAAACTATATTATTTCATAAAGAAATACGAACGCACTAATAAATACCGGAATTTCCTCTACGTATTCGCGAGAAATTATCACAGAAAACGAATTTGAATTCTACGCTCAACCAACGAGGAGAGGTACTGGGATCCATCTAATGGGTGTATAGTTGTTTGCAGGTCAAAAACAAAGTGAAAGTTTCGATGGTAATTAATTTAGATACATCATTATTGTCTTAATGTCATAAAGTAGTCAGTTCAAAACACCTAATGAGAAAATACGGTTAGTGAATGTCATGCGGCGTGATATCAATGAATGGACCACAAGTGGAATTTTAAGAAATAAATCCGACGTCAGGGGTCTCGTGCTCTGTCGTTTCAATTTTGCTGGTCATAATAGCACTTTAGAAGGTCAGCAATATCAAAAATGGTTTTACAAATGACTCAGAAATCTCGCATACGTATAACAAGATTTCATTATAGTTCGCATTCAGTTAACGACGCTCAACTGGTGACGAAAGCCGAACTGAATAAAAAATACCATGTGTTCGCTTATCGCTTAAATTGAATGAGAACAAACTCTTCTGAAGAATGAATGAGCTAGAAGTCAACTAGAAATGAACGTATTGTAGTAAGTAATTATGCATGCCTACTTAGGCAGTTTTGAAGTCTGGATCTGCACTTGTAATTAAATCAAATGTAAGCTGAGGAAACCCTGACCAGCAAAATTGCTATTCAAGAACGCCGGAGAGGCTTCCACTTCGTTCCTGACCTGTCAACGACTATAGATTGCTGCGAAAATTGTGAAGCCAATTGTGTCGGCCCACTAGAAAACAGACAGGACTAGACCCACCTTTTGGACATCGCGAATATCAGGGCAAAGGTGGAATTCCACGTCCAAAGGCATCTTCCATATGCGTGTGCCAGTCTTGGCAATGTTTTTTTTTTTTTAATTCTATCACAGATAAATGCTTGCTGATTATGTTTGGGGAAAAACGTTCCTGGTTTCCAGGTTGTAAAAGTCAGCATATTTACCCATGACAGAAAATCGGAGATACGGGTAAAAACGACACGTACACTAAAATATATCTTAATGCGTGTGTCGTTTCCACCCGTAGTCTTGGGTTTCTTCGCAGTTGAGACCTTTCAATGTATGTATCCTTTTTACCCACAGTCCCGAAGATTTTATTTGTCATGCTTAATACACACCAGTTCGTTTGTGCCCTTATATTCAGTTCATGCCAACCCGGTAGCAATATGATTCCGCGTTACTATAAAAACCAAGCTTCATGACGATCGGTTGCTAGCGTAATTTGCGATCATACATCGGAGTTAGCTTCTGCATGTGTAGTCAAACGTCGATGTTTAAGTTAGTTCTAATTGTTGAATGAGAATCTCGCGAGTAAGAAATTTCTCAGCTTACATTTAAATTCATTACCAGTACAGATGCAAGCTTCAAAAATTGCTAAAGTACGCAAACATAATAACTTAATACAATAAGTTTATCTCTAGTTGATTTTCAGCTCATTCATGCTTCAGAACAGTTCGTTCTGGACTAGAATGTCATTCAAATTAAACGATAAGCCAGCCCATGGTATTTTTTATTCATTTCAGCTTTCGTCATCGGTTGAGTTTCATTAACTGGCAGCGAGCAGTAATGAAATCTTCCTTATATGTATGAGAGATGTAGGGGTCTTTAGTAAAAACATTTCTAATACTGTTGCCTTTCAAAAGTGCTATCATCGCCCGCAAAATTAAAACGGCAGAGCACGAACTCCTGATGTTGGATTTCTTTTTATTCAAATCCTACGTTGGCGCCACCTGTTGATATCACGCCGCATGACATTCACTAACCGTCTCTTCTAATGAGGTATTTTTAAATAACTAGCTTTATGATCTTAAGGAAATAATTATATGACTTCCGACATGTGCGTCAGGTGCCAGCGTTACACTTTTAAGTAAAGGTGTATACGTGGTGTATCCGTTGATATGCATAAAGCAAATAATGTTGCCATTTTTAAATGTGTCAAGGCATGTGGTAAAAGACAGCCTGAGATCAAATTTTCATGTCTAGGAAGTATGTTATGCCTCACTAGAATATAGCGAGTCTAGTTCGCACATTTTTTTCCGCTATAGCAAATGACGGTTACGTTTACAAAAAAAATTACGATTTGCTCATTTGAGGAAATCGTTTCATAATTTTGCGCGTTCAGTATTGCGCACAGCCTTAATTTACCTGAAAGCTTCCTGTCGCTATCGTTGGTAAGTTGTGTCGCAAAAGTGTTTAATACGAAGTTAAGCACACGATCACTAAAACATAAATAGCAAAATTATTGTCTGTCTATACATCAGGATAGTATTAATTTGCGGACATGTGTAGAAGAGAAGAAATAAAGGGTATGCGCACTTACATTTTTGTTACTTTCTCAAGACCATTATTCTTGAACGACAAAATCATTTTTCAGATATAGGTGTTGTGATACCTGAACGCTGCAAAAACTTCAGAGCCTTGTCTTCTACTACTTTCATTTCAAATCAATATATAAAACTGATTTCAGAACACCTGCTGTGATTATGAAACATAGTTTAAAGAAAACAATAGACAAACGGCCCCATTCCCTAAAACAAGCTTGTAATATTGGTTGGGGTAACATCCCGACTGTGGGTGTATTCATTTAAGCTATCAATCTTTTCGTATAAGTATTTACTAAAGCACCCCCCCCCCCCCCCCCCTTAGAGTCGCGTAAACAAAGACTATTGCCACTGCAACGCGCATTACCCTACTCCTAAAACACATCTCGTGCACGTGGTACTTGGTTCTCAACCTCAGTTACAACTTTAGCGTTTTCTGGAAGTGCGTCTTTGTATGCCGAATTAATCATATCAGGGCATGCTGAAAAAAAAAAAAACAACAACTCAGGTTACTGGTGTAAGCTGAGCTCGAATTCCTTGACCACGCAGCTCTCAAGAGCGCCAACTTTTTGCCTGGTGTTCATGCCGCAGGCTGAAATCAAACGTAAATAAATAGTAAAAAACATCTCACAAGTAAGGCTTCCACGAGCCGCTACACATGCTTCGTGCTTGTGAGATAAATGGATGATATATCTCATTATTAGTCACAATTTGGTTGCTTTCACTCTCGTGTTGAGGTCCCAGCTTTTCAAGGCATTACCATATATAGTGTCAGGAGCAGAAAACCTTTGTACACCAATGTGCCGATAATGGGCCAGGCGATACCAAGTACTTCATTTATGCTTATTCTTATAAATAATATGTTCCCATTTAATACACTGCCCCTCAGATTGATTATAACAGTGCCCAAGGGCTATTTCAATCTAGCGGCCAGCCTCATATTGGGGCGTGCGCAGCGAGCTGGCAAGGCATGCGGCTGCCACGGGGGGCACATGGTTGCAAACCCGCCCACCTAATCTTTATTTTACTTTTCGCTGATCTTCCAGAGCTTTCAAAATACTTCTCGGCAGTTATATTGGGCTCTGGCGTAGAACCTTCCTGAACATAGAGCACGCATAAAAGCATCGGTATCACGTTGCTTTGAATCAGTTGCCATTCCGTCCCCGTTGCTGTATGTACGATCATTATCTAGTATTAGTAATCTCAGGCGCAAGTTTAACTCAATAGTCGTTCAGTTTCAGTTCTCTACTCATCTATTTTTATCCGTGACAACTTCTCTTGTGACTGCACCTGCTAAAAATATGTAAAATATATATGTAAAAGTGCAATAAATTTCCATGAATCGATGATGCACGCTGTGAGCCAAGAGGTGAAACCGTACCTTGTGGACGTTAATAAATAACCGAGCGAGTTGGCGACAGCGTAGATCAACTCAATCTTTAATCAACAATTTTGACATAGGAGACTCTCAGCTTCCTGCTATTTACATTGCGCGTTTACTCACGGACTTTAATGACCATAAAGCCATATCTTTCTTCCTAAGTTCAGGATAAATGAGCTCCACCGTATCACGTGTCGAGTCATCCACAGAGATTACACTAATTAAAAGGCAGCAACGCCTGCACGAAGCGCCGGATGACTGATGACAATAAAAGTGGGAATGCAAATCATAGAGTTAGAGACACGCTACTGAGCAGAACAAGATAAGAAGTGGAGTCTATCATTATTGCCTGAGACATTAATTAGACGTCTCCATCAGAAAAGGTGGCGTTAACATTGTGCTGTTGTGGCCCTCGTAATTAAGAAATATTACTCATCTTTTTCGCTTCTTTTTTTTTTTTTGGTGCACAAGTACGCTAGTTTCTAACTTTAAAAAAAATGTTTTTATTTTTCTAGTTGGATGATAAATAGAAAAATTGCGAGCATTTATATTTCCGTCTATCAAACACTGTATTCACTATGCTAATCGGAGCTATCGCGTAATTTGTAAGATTTAATCTAATTCAATCGAGTTTTCTGTAAACCTAGACGCGCAAACACGTATACTTTGTGCTCAGATTCCAATGATACAAGTCAGAAAAAAGGCTCTTTGTTATGGTCCCATCCACAACCTTTTGTATGGAAACAATAAATTAGACAACGTTTGTTTTAATAAATAAAAATGCAGTGTTAACAAAAATGTTATACTTGTAATACAAAAATGGTTGAGATTGATAAATAGATATACTTTTCCAAGGTTTCTGCAGTGTTTGTCCGCAATCGCTGAACAGTATATAAAATTATAAATAATACATCTTAAAAAAAAAAGATATATTTGTTTCTTTACTTACAAAGGTGACATTTGCAAATAAAAGATATAACTTAAATATTTTTCTAAAAGAAAAACGCAAACGTTTTTAGCTGTTTCCGATTGGCTCCGACCTTTTTAGCTATAATAAGAATGGTGAAAATTCCCAATTCACTGGCAGCTGCTTTTAAAATCAAGGATTTGGTAATTATTATTCTCTGGTGTGGTAGACGGATTCTAATTCTTAAAAGATATACAATGTTTTGTTTTTTTTTCTTTCTTGTAATAGGAGATTTAAAAAAAAATGCCTTTCGACCTCGGCATTGGCTAGTGGATTTCACAACATTTCTTTGATCGAGCATATGATCATTTATTTTATTCGTTCACGTATTGACTATGGGAAGATAATTTAATTTTCAGAAACTATAATTGAAGTTGGCTTTTATCGATTATTAAATTTATTTGAAAAAAATATGAGCGACCTTTACAAAGTCGGGGACACCAAGGGACGCAAGTGCAAAGACGGCGAAGACAGCTCCTTTTTGTTTTATGTGCTTTTCTTGAAAATATGGAAAGCAACGAATAAAAAACGGAAATGCATTCAAAAACCTCAAACTTTTGGAGCTTTCTTTTTCTTATTTTTATTGTATTCTAAAAATATTGCAATAGCAGAAACTTATGCAGAGATAATCACGATGTTACAAAAGTAGGCTCCGAAAGACAGGCTACGAACCCCCCAATACGCAAATCAATAATACTACAGCATGTGCACTAACGCTTAGAACTTACTTCAGAGGGTACGCGAAAATCGGTTTCGCAACGTATCGCGCTGCCATTTAATACAGAGGTGCGGCTAGGCGGTAGGAGCACGGAGTAAAAATATCAACACATAAACTTGCCTTGTTAACAAAAAATAAATTAAAAAAAAAAAAGCCTGGCTCGGGCTATTTCCCGCGGCATGCGCAGACGACGTCATGACCATGATCGCCTAGTGTTATGCGCTCCCGAAAGATGGCACGACGTCAGTCACGGAAGTACGCATCGCCTCGACCGATCAACTCCGCACCAAAAATGGGGAGCCGCCAAGCCTTTAAATCCATGTGTTCATATAATTTTTTTTTAAAATTACATTATATCATTTTGAGAATTTAACATTCGAGCGACGTGCTCCTGCATAGTGAAGAGTTTCGGAAGATCGTCTGCCAAGCTCGGCTTCGGAGCAAATGCTCTCTACCGACATTCGAGAGTCGAAATTGAAGAGAGGGTCCATCTCGAATCATTGGGCGCTATTAGCAGCGGCTCCGGGAGTCATGTAACTCGCGCTCCTTCCACTAGACGGCAAGAACCAACCGACTTCCGGTGCACGTTACTAGTTAAGGAGTCGCTCTCTCGTGCACCGAGTCCCGGGGACGGTGCGCGGGGAGTGAAAGGAACGCGCTATGACGTATTTTCAGACCACTAATTCCGGTGCTGAAAGAAAAAAAAAATATGGCGAGATGAGCTGCGTCGGCTTCGGCGTGGGTCTGCGGTTTGCTCGTTTTTGTTGGTGAAAGGTGCTCAAGGTCAGACGAATAACGCCTTCGAGTTTCGTTTCCGTCTCAGGCTCTTTTCAGAAAAAGTCCGCCAGCGTATTTGGTTTGTTTTAGATATGCTAATATACCAGGTAAACGTTCATTTCACGCCGTGTTTTGATCACCGTTACACGAAAACTGTGACTACCGACAATTGTCCTATCCGCGCTGAACAGAGCAAGGCAGGGTGTGAACGTGACTTTGGTGCGTGCTTGGTCACCCACGCAGAGCGTGATCATGATGGGAGGCATGCGAGTTTGAGACGTTGGTTGACGCTCGCTTCGGCCGACAAAACATTGATCGCCAAGCGCTGCCGACTTCCAGTGTGTTTACGAATACTTTTTATACGAAGTTCGTAAAGAAGTGCAGGACAAACGTAAAAGTATCGTAACGGACGGCGTAGCTTTGCCGAGTTCCACATGTTTCGGGTGTTGACTTTTTTTTTCCGGTTTTTATAACAGTAGTAGCCTTGGCACCCCCCTGCGAAGTGCGCGATCGCTTTGTATTCCTTCGAACAGCAGCGCCGATGTCTACAGTCACTCGCTTATTCTCACTTTTCAAACGACCTTGTTGAGACTTCGTCAATACCGGCTTCAAATAAAAGGGATGGTGCTCGGCGTCGTCTGCTTCCATTTTATTCAGAGGCTCTCTGCCACAGGGGAGGAGTCGGAAACGGGGTAGAAGAAGCTGAAGAGCAGTTCTTTTTTTAGCGTTTAGTAGGCGCTCCGAGAACTCCGACTCGAGTTACTCCAGTCGGAGCTGAGGGAGCCGGTACTGAACGTGCCCATTGGGAGCATTTACCGTATAGTGGCGGACACCTCCTAAGGTGATTGGTCGCGCGTGCGAATGCGCTGCGTTTTCGCGTGACGAGGAGGACGATCGCAGACGATCAATGGTTTCGTCACCTCCTCGCAGTTGGTATTGCAAATGGGGGCAATAAACCACGTGACGCCATTCGAGCCATTGGACACTTTTTTTTTTGTAATAAAGACTCTCTCAAAGGCGCTAGAGAGCCTAGACTGAGGACAGGGTTCATCTCACATTATAAGTAGCGTTTGCAATTTAACGGCAGACACCTCCTGTGGCGATCGATCGCAGTGCGCATTCGCTGCGTCTTCGCCTGGCGAGAAGGAAAGCAGGAGGAAACATGATGTTTACAGACGATCAATATTTTCTTCCCCTACTCGCAGCATGTATTGCAAATTCGGCCCATAAACCACGTGACCTCTGTTAAGCGGTGGGAAACTCTCTAATGCAGGCTGCCTAACCGGTGCGCTCCACGCTTCCGACATCTGTCGGCGGAAGATACAACTAGGCGAACCCGGTCATGACGTTGTCTGCTAATGCCACAGCAAAAAACCCGAAACATTTTTTTGAAAGGAGGTTTGTTTTTTATATTTTTACTCCAAGTTTCCACCACCTAGCCGTACCTTTGTTGTAAATTGCAGCGCAATATGTTGGGAAACCAACTTTTGCGAGCAATCTGAAGTGGGTTCCTAGAGTTAGTGTACATGCTGCAGTTAGGCAGAGGTGTTTTCTTGCATAAATTAATCCCTTAGTTACACTAGCGTTCTCAACTGTCATTAAGCCAACGATCGTTGGCGTTGCCCAACTGCCATTAAGCTCAACTAACTTCTTCGGTGTCACACGGTGCATATGCCTAACAACACCAGTTGAGATGCGCTTCAAGGGACAGAGTTGAAACCGAAATGAAACCATATCTAATGTCACATTACCTTTCTCTATAAAAGCGGTGCAAATGAAATATATGCACAGTTTTCATTCATTTCTAATGCTGACAACACTGAGCTTATTTCTTTGTTTTTAGATAAAATAAACTATAATCAGGACGAACAAAAACAAATTAGTCGTTAGTTGTTTATACAACAGGAGTTTAGTCTGCCAGAACACGGCGACATTGTTACCCACTGTAGATGAGCAATTTATCCAGTGCAGTACAGCCGCTGGCCTGCGGTCTTTAACGTGCAGAACGCAGTAGTGATACACGACCGCACGCCGGTACAATGCTCATCCAGATCGAAACGGGCAGGAGTAAGGATTGAGCCCAGGATCTCTGGGTTCTGCAACGCGAGTTTTCGCTCTGCGTGCTCCGAGCTGGTGTGCTCTAGCCCACTCGGCTACCGATCACCCCTGCAGTACGACTACTAGCCTGGGGTCTTTAAAATGCACTACGCAGTACCTGCATGCCGGTACGATGCTCATCCAGACCGAAACAGGTAGGGGTGGGGATTGAGCCAGGATTCGTGGATTCTGCAGCGTGAGCTTTCGCTCCACTTTGATAATCGGAACCTTTCACACGAATTCAAGCAAGAGAGACATAACGGAAGTTGTATCGGTACCAAGATCACAATGGCCGCCCTCGCCGAGCTTTGGCTTCCGCGATCGTGATCGTTCCAGAGGCCGCTCTGTTCGTGAACCATACCTCTTCGGACAATAGGGAGTTTTCGTAGACCGCGTTTGCCCTTCCGCTAAGCCCTCCGCAACGAAAACGTCTCTACTGCGCCTGCACGCCGATGGCCTTGACTGTAGAGTTCACGGTATCGTAGCAGGTTGAGGAAAGCCGTTGAGGGACGGCGAAAACGATCTACGAAAACTCCCTAATATTTGCTGCTACGATAGTTTATCGATACTTTCCCCAATCTTCCGCAATAGTAAGTGTTTCGCTGGCGCTTGAAATGCGTGGCGATGCGGCGGGCGCCGCGATCTTTAGTCCCATTCAGGCGAAGCCCCATTAGTTAACTGAGGTAGGCCACCTCACTTGAACTCAATCATCGTTAGCGGCCCAACGACAGCTGGCGCCTTCCTGTAACTGCGACCGACCGCGAATGAATCAACTGTCGTTGGCTTAATGACAGTTAAGAACGCTGGCGCAACCAGGGTCGCGTGTTTTCTGTACCCAGCAAAGCTGATAAGGTGGGTTGGTTGGAGGGGAAGGTGTGCCCATCGTTTGTCTCCGAACAGTGGCATGTTTCACGGTAGCGTTAGACGACGCTCTCTTCGTGTAAAGTATTTGTGACTGCTCCTCTCGCGCCGCGTGTGAAATGTACCAATTTGCATGGCATTCTCGGCTCGCGCAATCAAGGCTTTTGTTAGAAGATTGTGGCGTAGTCGATTTTCAGACTATAGTCACAGTGACAACCTAAAGAAACGGAGAGCGTGGCGAGTCTCGCGAACATATTTTTACTTCTCTGCAGCCAATGAGATTGAAGCATTAGCCAATAAGAATGAGAATGACCAATCACAGAGGAAGCAACGTGAGCACAATACGTTGCGCCCTGCGTTTCTTGAGCTGTCAGTGACTATTCTGTATTTAGCACAGCTTAAGAAACTTGAAAAAAAGTGACGAGAACGACGCAGCGTGTAATCTCTCGACGTGCATAAAATATCAACTATTTTATAGACGCTCATTAGGTACATCTTGACCAATTTTTATATGTATCATCATAAAAAGGCGAACATACTTTGTCTAAATTATTTTCTCTTTATTGTTTTCTAATGAATAAGCAAACGCTTTGTCCTATGAAGCTGTTGGAAATTATGTTACAGTTAGATTTCGTTTAGGGTGCAATGATACTGTCCACACGTTCCGGCCGGTTAGAGCGCTGAAATTTCACTGAGAGACTTCAGGCCAGATTCACGAAGTCGAGATTCTTAGGCTACCACAACTTAGCTAAAAAGTTCCTAATTCACGAAAATCGTAAGATGTGATATCGGTGTTCACGAACGTGTTCCTAAGTGAGAAAAGGAACTCGACGTTCTCGTACAGAAAACTAAAATTTCCGGTGTCCCGCAAGCTTCCGATGACCGCGAGAGCAGGCTGCTGCTAGGACGACAAAGTGTTCGGCCACACGAACAACAAACCAGAGAGCTCAGCTGGCTCGGCATGGTTTGGAGCACGTGGACTTTGAATAACAAACGCAGGCGGCCTTTCTGCGAACGCTTGCCTGGGGATCGTGTCCGTGTGGAGAAACATGAGCGCTACCACGATTTAAGCGGGCCTGAATGCCGAGGCTGGGATAACCATCTTCGTCGACTGCTACGAACTCGATCGCTACGAGGTCAACAGAAGTGTCATCGTTGCTGTGAGAAGGCTGCCCGCGCCGCTCGTTTGCAAAGCGGCGTCGATGAAACGAATCGCCTGGGCGTTTCTTGCGGCCTCAGAGATGCAGCAGCGATCCGACGTTAAGGAAAATACGTTTGAACTACGATAGTGTCAGCAAGAGCCACGGAATTAGCGGTTCAATTCAAAGTGGACGCGCCCGTTTGACCTAAGCGCTGGATTCGCGCTCTAGGACCGTATCTTGGTAAGCGCTTCGGGACCGATATTTTATGATTGGAACTCGATTCTGAAATTACACTCGGCAAAGGAAGGCTACCCGGTCATCGCCAAGTTCTTATGAAAGGTTCTAGCTCGACAGTGTTGTTCCGTCGTGTCAGAATAAAAATGACATACTAATAACAAGGCGTAAATACTATATGTTGCGAAAGTAATTTATCTGGCGTTTATTTGAGTTCTATATCACACAAGGCAAGGAGAAAGAATCGATTAAGAGTTTCTTTCGACGGCAGCGTTCGTCACCGCTGCTTAAGAAAATAAGGGGATGCCAGGGAGAAGAGACTGGCCTCTTAATCGAAAATTGAGGTTACCCGATCAATTCATACGGGAATGGATCACAAGAGTCGCACAGGCATATTCCATTCAGCAAACCAGCTGGTTGTGGGACGCGGTCCTGACCAGGAACCAACGTTACTAAACCACTCAGTTGGGAAACTCCCATAGAGACGGCCCTAAAAATATGGCCCCAATCTGTCTCCCAGCACCGAGCTAATGACGTACACAACGCCACCATTTCTCCCGTAGCGGCCACTCGAGAAACTGCACGTAACTTCTATTTCTGGCTCTGACAGGGGTGAACCCCGGTCTCCCCGGCGGACGCGCCGCGCTCAACTACTGAAGTTAAAATGCACCTAGGTCAGGACGCGCTACCTGAAAGGCCCGCTGAGGCATGGTTTTATAAAAACAATATTAATTGTTCCGCAAAACCTTGCGAACTAAAGATGATAAAAACATCAAGCGCCCATCATTTGGTACTAAACTCCAATAAATTTCATACAAAAAGAGCCTTTTCCGTTTGTTTTTACGCAAAAACAGGCTTTCAAAAAACTCAAGGTGACCACAGTACAGACAAATGATAAAGAGTGGCGCTGTTGTCGCATTTAGCTCGGTCTCGGTGGACGCCAGCGGCCCAGGTTTCGACGGCGAGTTTCCCAACTGAGTGTTTTAGTAACGTTGCCAGGAACCGTCGGAGCAATGCTGCGTCGGAGCAGGTTGGAGTGCCTTGCTAGGCCTATATTCTGCCGAGCTCGCCGAGCTAGCCCTTGGCGGTCGCTTGATCGGTGGGATCGTTGCCGTTGTAACTTTTTGCGAATGTTTTTGCTTTCAGCGCTCATGTCCGTCGTTGTCGATTTTAAGTAATTTTTACTTTTCCTTGCTGCTTAAAGTCGGGACCCGCGAAAAGAGCACGTAGAAATATTTTATGTACGTTGGTCGTCGCAATTAAGTAACTGAGCGACGCTGTCGGCCATGTTTATTTGATCGTAAAGAAGTGCGTAAGGCACCTTCCGGAGCTGTCGCAGGATTACATCGTAACCTGCGCGCGCAGGTTACGCCAAACTTACGATAATTTCGTTTTGTAAATACCAATGTGTTTTTACGTTTTATCGTGCGCACATTTTTGGCGTATCGTTTCGTGAATGTGGCCTCTGATGCCTCCGGACAAATAAAAAAAAGGCTCTGGTTTGTTTTCTTTATTTCAAACAACTAGAGCTGGTTTTGAAGGAGGGGTGTTTGCTGAATGGTCGCTACGGAGGAATTCATCGATTAACCGTGTGAATCGAGGACTCCAGATCCATTACCTATTCGGCTTGTTGAAATACGATTGAGCTTGTGTTTTGAGTGCCTACGGAAAAGTAAAGTGGCTCATTTTTGGGCAACGTAAAATGAATAAATTATGCATCACGACAACCCCCGAAAACGTATAAGCAACGCCACACCTGTTACTAAGCCCGACAGCCTCTCCGTTTACCTCAACGTGGTGAAACAAGCTGTCTAAACGTCCAGCCCTCATGATCATGCGCGGGAATTTCTCACGTTTTCTCCAGCCCTCTCAAGTGTAAAGCTATATTTCACGCAATAAAATACATAGTAAGGGCACACAATAGGAGGATCACACCAAACGGATTCGGTTGTAGATCTGTATAGACTAATTAAGTAGTAATTGCAAATTAAGCTCAGGCAACTTTTTGGACAAGTCTTCAGAGCTCTTGCTTTACCATTTCTTTTTTTCTTTTTTAATTTGTCGCGCGGTTAGTTGTAATCTATTCGTTGTCAAGCTACCTTGTTGAGCTTTTCAAAAGTGAAAAGTAACAAAGTGCTAACGTTGCATAGGAAGCAGAGTTCAAGACTTTATATTCATATTGTGAATGTTTGCTTATCTGACCCGCTAATTAAAAATGATATAAATGTTAAAGTGAACATCTAATTTGACTTACATTACTGTGGTGTTTCTTTTTCTCTCAAACTTCATGTATCCTTTGTTCTCAAAAGCATCTTTGTTTACCGGAATATGAAAAAAAAAAAAAAAAAAAACGATTTCGGAAGTTGTGTTTAGCACATCTAAGTTCGAGTTCAGTGTCTTGGCTACAAGGCGCAATCGAAATCAATCTTTGGTTTTTCCAAGCACTAATATTTCATCATACAATTAGGTAGAGACTGGAGTAAGCGGATTTCATTAAGTAATGACTTGCGGGTAAGTACTTGGAAAACCTTAATTATTTTTTTCGCCTAACCTTATCGTAAATGGATATTTAGAGGCCATCCGAATCTTTCGTATGAAGAACGTCGCTCGGCCGCTTTCATTACCCAAACATAGTCAAGATTTATTCTAGTAACGATCAAGATAATAGCCAGGGCCACGTGTTTCTTAGATATGGTACATCAAACACAGCGGACCTTCCTGTATCTCTGCCTACTCGACCCTGACGTCAAAAGATCTCATTAATGAGATTTCCGCGATCCGCACAATTGCTCTTAATGGCTCTCCGAAATAACTCTATCTTTGGTGAGTGTTTGCCTGTTCGACCGCAGCTGATTGATTTCTGTGCAACGCCCCCCCCCCCTTACATACACACACGTACACGCTCTCACACATACACGCACACACACGCGCAACTGAGTGCGCGCGGTTTTCGAAGTACGTTGATGCACGCATAAACAATGGCTGTGAACAAACCGCGCCGGAAAGCCAAGTGTGCGTGAAGTCAGAGTCGTTATTGAAATCGGTGTGTTGGCACGTGCCTACTGCGGTTGTATTTGCGTTCTTGCGGTGTCACGCTCTTCTGACAGATTTGAATGAGCGTTCAGCTCGAGTAAATGGGGCGCATCACTATCAATGCGTAGCCGTCTACATCAGTTATATTGAGATATAACCTGGAGAGAGAGCGAAAATTAGTTTGACGTTGTGAAATGTGGTAGTCTTATGTTGTTTTTTGTGTATTTACAAACAAAGAAATAACACTCTTTACAAAAAAACAATAGCGATTTTCCCGCACTATTTTGAGACAAAACCGGGGTTTTAGCCGGTTTGTAGATGGAAAAAAGTTTGTTTCTGGGTCTGAGCCACAAACTTCCTCAATATTCTTTCTGCCTTAACGTGATATGTTACGTATGTTCTGCCGTTTCAATACATCGAAAAATAGTACTAAATCCTTGCATTTCCTGGGAGAAGAATAAAACCGAACGTTCAGTGACGCCAACCGGTGGTTAGTGCAACTGAGTCTGAGGTTGAATTCAATCTTCGCATGCAGTTCGATGGGCACAGAGCAACGGTGGGGTGCGTTTATGCAATAGCTGAACCTTCGCAGGAGTAGTAGCAGATCCCGGACGCACGTCGAAACCCATTATGTCACAAATACGGTTGTATCCTAAACAGCACACTTCCTCGGCCCAGGGAGGGGCCAGGCTGGCGCGAGCAAGAGCCAACTTAGCTTAAGCCTGGTACAAGCTTGCGCTAAACTGGCCCAAGTATGAGCCAGAGAAGTGTGTTGTTAGGGATTATTGAAATGCAGTATGTTTCCTTGTACGAAATACGCTATATTATAATAATGCAGTGAACCATAATTAGAATATGCATCAGCCATTTGGGATCCCGAACATGCTTACATCATAAATGACATTGAATCACTGCAAAATCGTGCCGCTCGCTTCATATTTTCAGATTATTCACGTCATTCCAGCGTCACAGCACTAAAACGCCGAGCAGAGCTACCCGAACTACTCCATCGTCGCAAACTTTCACGCCTATCTCTTTTCCATAAACTTTACCACCACGCGACACTTCACGGTGATTTCTTCGAGCCACCTGCCGTTATTTTTCCACGCCGCGATCATCTTTACAAAGTTAAACGCGTAACCTGTAAATCATCTGCTTTTTCCCGGTCATTCATTCCACGTACCACAATCGATTGGAATAATCTACCATCGCACATTGCCTCAGAAAAAGACACCACGAAGTTTCAAGAACGAATTCAAAATACTGATGCCATCTAACTTTTGCTGTTTTACATTGTTGTTTCCTCTTTTCCGGAACGTGCAGAGCAAATGTGTACTATTTTGTTTTTACCTTGACTCAGCTTTATTGCAGTGTGATGAGTGAGTGTATGTTTTTTATTCGTTTTTGAGTGTATATCCTTTATTTTCTTTTTATTATTAAGTGTATTGATTGTTTTCTAGTATTCTCATATGTTGTTCACTGTGCACTAGTTCCTATTGGAACGATTTATGTACCCCCCCTATGTAATACCCTCTCACGAGGGCCTTTACGGGTAATATGAATAAATAAATAAATAAATAAATAAATCAGATGAGAAAAACAAAAGCAAGGTAATAATCCCCGTATAAATGTTGACGTGGCGGACGCAAGCCATTACTCGAGAGATAGTAGATATTAAAGCATCTACAACAGTTATTGTTGACCTTCCAGAAACCAAACGAGTGATGTTAGTTGTAAATATTTAGACTTCTATAAAATTAGTTCGGACACACGAACGCCGCTCTATGAAGACCTCAAAAATTGAAAAGGAAAGCCTGTAGTTAATTTTTTTTTAAATATTAGAATTTATGGACTTCCTCGCTGCTACAACACCGTTATTTTTCCGCTCATTGGTTTGATGCGCGAGTTTTTAGGGGGTAGTTACCTGTAATCCAGAATAGCAGGGTAAGTGTATCGATACACGCTTCACTACCAAGAAAGAGGGAATTCCGTCTAAACCCGCTGATAATTACATGGTCACTGTTATAATACAAAACGCAAGGTCCTAGCCATGAAGAAGCAAAGTCATCCCAGTCGATTTGAAATGACGTCTAGTAATCGACAGACCTCCCGAAAATGCTCTGAAGAATTTTAAATTCCAGTTCGATAGAATATTAGGTTATCAGCCATTTTTCATCGGTGTTTATATATGACCCCAGAAACTTTTATTTTGCGTGCTTAAATAAATCTCCCTGGAGGTTCTTCAAGGGTCCGGTCAATGAATAAAACGTATTATGCCGCAGCTGCTCTGAAAATGTCTGCAAACGTCCTATCTACCATATCTAATTCACAGGGGTTAACCTCAGCTTACCTCAACTTCTTACAACATAATCACGAGTCAAGTTGAGGAGGCACTTTATCATTCAGTGAATGCAACAATTGAATCAGTGCTTAAAATCACCCAGTTACAGTGAAGGAATTTTATCCTGAACTGCTAAAATTAGGTACTCTCTTGTCTCAGACACCTTTTCTCAGAGGAGTTTCTTTAGTATTGAAAATAACCAGCATGGGGGGGGGGGGGGTCACAGGGCGACAGGTCAGGGGAAGGAATAGGGGGGTCTGATCAGCGTTGAAGTTCAATCTTCTGGCAGACGTGTGAGCGAGTGCGTCGTCGTGGTGGAGGATGTGACAACGCGATTCCGGGGCGACCTCCGAGTCATTTTTCGATACCTTTTGGCAGGCACACTTTCGCAAACCATTCAAAGTTCACGTTCACCTCTCCCCGAGGGGGACGGACTCATGATTCACTTGAACCAGAAGAAAATGGCGAACAATATTCTCCCGGCTTATCTGGCGCGGCGAAATTTCTTCGGTTGGGGTGCTCCGTTTTTCGACCACACCATAGATTGAGACTTAGTTTCAAAGTCACTGTTGCAAAGCCAGGTCTCATCATCAGTAACTATTTGCTTCCAAGCAGCAGATTTGCCTTTTTTGCACCTTTAAAGGCGCTGGTGGCAAAATATCACACGAGATGGGATGCCTTGTGGTCTGGTGTCGGCTGGTAAGGGACCGATTTGGCAGATTGCTTGTTGTAACTAAGGTTGTTTTTTAGAGCGCAGCTCTTAGGCGCCCGTTTCCGGCTTGAGCGGCGTCGCCGTCGCCGTCGGCGTAACCGCGCGGTGCATTATAGGTAAATTTCCCCGCTAAATCTTGCGAAAAAATTTCGCCGCTAAATCCAGCGAAAAAATTTCCCCGCTAAATCTAGCGGAAAAATTTCCCCACTAAATCTAGCGGAAATTTTTTCCGCTAGATTTAGCGGGGCAATTTTTCTGGGGGGTGGGTCCCAAGGTCCCACGTGATCTTGGGACCCCTCCCCAAGGTCACGTGACCTTGGGGAGGGGGTCACGTGACCCCACCAAAATCACTTGACCTCATGTCACGTGACTACACCCCAGGTCACGTGACCCCCCCCCCCCCCCCCCCGAGAACACGTCAACTTCAGTACCCTTCCCTCCTCCTCAAGAGCTGCGCTCTAATTCGGAGTTACAGGGAGTTGTAAACGGCATTCATTTTTTTTTAGTCAAAATTCTCCACATTAACGTAAAATTTATATCAAATAGTGTCTTCAACTTCTGCAACGTAACTCAATGATCTCCCTCAACCGCCGCCTTCACAGCCGACACATTTTCATTGTGTGTCCTGTTTTTCAGCTCCCTTCACAGGTGGCGTCTTCTACAGAAAGGTCTCCATTTGGAAAACGATTGTACAACCGAGCAATCTTCAAGAGAGTCGGAGCTTATCGCCCAGAACAGTCTCACTTTTGGAAGAACTGTGCTGGTGTTGCAGAAGACAGAACGTCGTAAAGAATGAGCAAGGGCTCAAGATCCTGCATGAATGCCTTTTTTTTCACTTTGCCGCAAATACTTGATTTTTTATCGCTTGTCTTTACACCTTTTTGCAGTCGCAAAACACAGCTTAATTTAGTTAAAAAAGATAATAAAGGTGAGAAATGTGTGTCCAAGCACCTCTAAAATTGCAAAGTGATTGAGCGACCTAACTTTAATAAAGTCCTAAATTGAATCAAGACGCTGCTGAAGTCTACATTTTAGTGATTTATTTGCGTTGTATTCTGGAGTAATAAATGGTCTTGTCCCACTGATGTGGATCATCATTTTTTCACATATTCTGTAAAAAATATATGTTAAAATATTCAGATTATTCGATTGACGTGAAGCACTTTAATAAATATTTAAATTCAATTACTGTATACTTTATGTTGAAAGAAAGCGTAATTTAAGACCAGTTAACCCGAGATGAATATGGTTCAACCCAACATAGTCTTCTGCAAAAAAAATGACAGATATTTACAAATCTCTGTAATGCGAAATTAGAGCGCAGCTCCTGAGGAGCAGGAGGGGAGGGTACGGAGGGAAGGGTATTCCGCCCCTCCTCCTCCTCCTCGTCCCCCTCATCTCCTCCTCCCCTCCTCCTTCTCTCCCCCTCCTAGTCCCTCCTCCCCTCCTCTCATCCTCCTTCCCTCCTTGTCGTCCCCCTCCCCTCCGTTCTCCTCCTCCTTTCTTCCTCCTCCTCCTCCGTACTCTCCGCTCCTCCTTCTCCTCCACCTCCTGTCCTCCTCCCCTCCTCCTCTTCCTATCCCCCTCCTCTAATCCTCCTTCCCTCCGCCATCCTCCTCCCTCCTCTAATCCTCCTTCCCTCCGCCATCCTCCTCCCTTCTTGTCCTCGCCCTCCTCCTCCTTTTTTCCTTCTCCTCCATACCCTCCCCTCCTCCCACAGCTTTTCTACTGAATTTAGCTAAAAAAATTGACGCCACGTGATATCAACACCAGTTCCGTTTCCCCGCTCAATTTAGCGGGGGCAATTACGTCACATGACTTAGTGTCACGTCACTTATTAACAAATTGAGTTTTTCCGCTAGATTTAGCCGGAAAATTGACGTCACGTACCATCAGCACCAATTCGATTCCCCGCTGACGCCCACATTAACTCTGACGCCAACGCCGACGCCGACGCCGCGAAACCCGGAAACAAACGCCTAGTGGCTGCTGTCTGAGAAAAAAATATATCACTGATTTTATAAGAGCGTTTTAATAGGGGAAAGGGCTGTTCTGTACTTTCTTAGATGAGCCCCACCAGTAAAGCACCAGCCAGACAAAATCTTTTTAAAGAACTGATTTGTTCTGTCTGACAGCAGCCGTGATCTAAAAGAACACGACCAAATAAGCCTTACGTAACTTTTTCCCTTAGTGATTTCAGTATTTATTCAAACTTATATTCAAAAGCATAGCATGGAATTCTCAGCAACCTTTGTGGTGGTGCAAGGGGCGGCACCCGTGGACAGCATGCGTTTAGCGCAACGGCGATAATTTTCGTCTGTGATGTCCCGTTTCTATGCAGAATTAATTTGTTGTTATGATCGCTTTCATCGTTCCCTGACGATCCATACTCTCTTCCTCGACAACACGGTCGTTCGGTAGTTGCGAACACACTTTAATGATTTAAAGCAATGCCCTTTGCCCTGTTCTGTCGCAGTTGGAACTGCGGTTGTTAATGTCGAATTACTGCAGAACGACCGGGGTATCATTCCGTTAACGCAATCTCCTAAAACATGCACTTCGTTTTGTATACACCATAACAGTGAGAGCACAGGTTGCAGGCAAGGTTCATCAACATAAAAAAAACACAAAAAAAAACAAAAACACTATATCATTTGTTAGGCCGGAAGAATTCAATATAAGCACCCAGTCACAACTATATAAAGTGAGCCTCTAATGTTTCCCGGAGTTGAAGAAGCACCTTGAACACGCACGAACAGTGTTTTACGCGGTGCTGTTTGTAGCTCGCCAAAGCAATCGCCGAAGCGTGTTCAACAAAATAATCGCCTTGCTTCCGGAATACAACGCGGATGACGCGAGACTTTTTCGTTGAACATAGTATCACTAGAGTCGCAATAATATTTACTTATATCCTTTTTTATTTACCTTTGTGTTTGGTGCGCCACCTGTGCGAGCTAGTTCAACCGCCTTGAAGAAAGTTGCTAAATTGAAATGAAGTATTTGCGTGTTGAAAAAATATATATTTCTCTATGTTTAAGCTTGTCGAATACATGCATATTCTGGAAACACTCTGATTCCTTGAGGACTCCGCATTCATTTCCTTCTGGTTGCTATAGAGAGGCTTGTAGGTTGACATTAAAGGGATACTTCAACGAAATTTGAAATATTCCCGTCGTGTTCAAAAATAGGTTGATTATGATCCACAATATCCGTAAATGACAATCGCACTTTTCTATTTTGATCCTGGTGGCTGTATTTTTCGTTATAAACGGCCCACTCTGGCAAGCGCTCGGAGAAGGCCCAGCGGAGACCACGTGACATCCAACGCAATCGTGACGTAGGTCGTCTCAAGACGAGCAAAGCTACGGCAAGGCTGACGTCGAGAGGATGGCCTAGTCGTTCCTGCCACCGAAGCGGCTGCTTTTGTACGAATTTTGAGTGACGGGTTAATCTTCTATAATCTTCTAGGGGGACAATAGCGACTTCTGCGACACACAAAAGGGATTCTCGGGAAGAGGGGAGTTCCTCCTTCCCCCCTTCTCTCGTCGTGGCCGGAGACGAGACAACCTCCGTCACTAGCTGTCAAGGTTCCTAGACGAGCATTACAAACGAGGCCTTAGCGACATCCACCAGGTGCTCTTTGCTAATCGTTTAACTCGTTTTAAAATACCTTTTCGTGACTTTTTTAACAAGATATTGGTATGTTCGATGTGATGCTCCTCCTTTGAACACATATAGACCAAAAAATGAGCGCCGAAATTTCGTTGTAGTAGTCCTTTAAGTGCCTTAAGGCGCATAATTGCTACGGCTATAATTTAAGGTTTCAAACTGTCCAGATTGAAAATATACTTGGTAAAAGTTGTTTATGCTCATGCACCATGAGCGCTGACAAAACCATTACAATTGGAGGACGGTGTATAAGATACGTCTTTTCAACGGCTAATAATTTCGGTTCTCAAAAATGAAAATAAAATGGACATGCCTTGGGAACATTATTCGGTAAATTGTTTGCAACGTCCCGTTTTTTTTTAATTGACTTTTTTGTGCTAGAAAAGGTAAGCACAATTTAGTAACTAAAACTTGCTGTACGGAAGATAATCTTGTCCAACAAAGTTTGCTGTTTGTCTAGCCGGTGCATGATGCTTTAAAATTCTAGGTTTTCTGTGTTTTTTTTCTCAGGATAATTTTGGGCATGCTCCTTAGACATTCCTTTCGGCGTCTGGCCTCGACAAAATTAGTTGAAGGTAGCGGTTTTTTGTGTTCCCTTTTTTGTGTTTGTTTCATTTTGCGCATAAAAGCTCACTCACCATAATCTTGTGCTATCGTAGTTGTTCAATCTCCGAGGTTTCTGCGGGAAATTAGATACACGGAAATTTTTAAGAGTGATATTTTGAGCTGGCCTGAACAAAAACCTTTCGGTTGTAATTAAGTTATCACTTTTTGTAAGCATTTATGAATTTTGACCCTAGTGAATCGCCATCTACCTTACAAATGACCAAACACAACGATGTTGATACGGAGTTATAAATCATTGCCACTTTATTACAATAATTATTGAACAAAAGCCTCGTCATCCTATTTGTGTTATTTTGCATATTTTAAGTTACCTTATAAAGAAATGAATATACAATAATATATACTTAGCGACTGCTACGAAGGGTGAGGATTGTTCCATAAGAATAAAGAATTTTTGTATACACCACTAGCTCTTATTAAAACTAGTAGAATCGTGCTTTATAACAAGAATTAATATATTTTTCGGTAATTAAGTTCGTAATTATCGGCATATATCCCATCAAATATAAAAGTCACAAGCACGCCGTTTTTTCCTCGCTCTCTTCCTTTCTTCCTGTACTCTATCTCATTTCCTTTTCTGCGCAGGCCTTCCTAACAATCTAAATGATTCAGTAACAGCAAGAAACACATAGAGAGAAAGAACATAGAGGATCGGCCCCATCTGAAGCTTAATAGTCCCCGACTACATGGCACCGTCGACCTAAGTGTGATTAGCGTGTCAGCTCTCCGTTTACCGAAAGATGGAGGGAGCGAAGGTTCCTAAATTGCGGGGAATGGTTGTGCGGTACGTGCTTCTAAGCCGCCTGAAGAAAACTCAAGATGTGGCCATTCCGGGAAGCGAAAACACAATAAAAAGAAAATTCGAAAAGGGAGCTGTTGAAGTCATCGAACTTAAGATACGGCCAACACGTCCTATTTTTTTAGAACGGGAGCTTTACCGCGACGTGTTTGTACATAAAATTACAAAGACACTGATCTTCTCAATTGGATTGGGCGGATCACTTTAAAATTCGTGGCCGAGTTTTGGAGCGCCATTGCCAAAAAAAGATTTAAAAAATGAAAGCCGTTTACAGCTCCCTGTAACGCAGAATTACAGCGCAGCTCTTGAGGAGGAGGAGGGAAGGGCACTGGGGGGTGGGTCAAGTGACCTCGGGTGTCGGGGGGGTCACGTGACCTTGGGGGGTCACGTGACAAGGCTGATGACGTCATCAGTGATGAGGACGATGACGATGTGGATGCCGGTGACGTCACTAATGACGTCATCAGTGATGATGACGATGACGATGCGGATGCCAGTGACGTCATCCGTGACGTCACTGATGACGTCGTCAGTGGTGATGACGTCGACAGGGGTCACGTAACCTTGTGGGGGGTCACGTGACCTTGGGAGAGGGGGGGTCACGTGACCTGGGTAACCATCGTGACTCTCGTGAGGGTAACCCTAGTAACCCTCGTGAGGGTAACTCTCGTGACCCTCGTGAGGGTAACTCTCGTGACCCTCGTGAGGGTAACTCTCATAACCCTCGTGAGGGTAACTCTCATAGCTCTCGTGACCCTCGGAGGGTAACCCTTTTGAGGGTAACTAACCCTCGTGAGAGTAACCCCTGTAACCCTCGTAACCCTCACGAGGGTTACGAGGGTTACTCGTGGTTACGCCGACGGCGACGGCGACGGTGACGGCGACGCCGCTCAAGCCGGGAACGGGCGCCTAAAAACTGCGCTCTAAAAAAGCTACACTATTGCGCTTTAGGTACGGATACCCATAGCTCCTCAGGGTAAACTGACCACATTTGGAGCACGTGTCAGCCTTTTCCGAAGGATGACCTGCGGAACATAAAGGTTCGTGATATGCCACGAAAAGAAGTTGTTGTTCGGCAACGCTCTAAAGCGAGATATGTCCTATTTCTTGGAGAGCCCGCGCTTCTCGAGTAGGATGTGCAACATACAGCGTATACTACGATGGAAGAAGAAACAAGTGTTTCAAGAAAGCAAGCATTTCACACGTACTTGGCACATCTCCCGGAAAGGGCAATGTCGGTTTAGGGCCCCCCGCGCAGGTGCGGTCGTGCGCCGCGTAGCCATGAAAACGTTTGAATGAATAAGGATGGTTACACGAACCCTTAGTCAGGCATAGTGCGTCTCGCGGCATTTGCAGAAATGCGAGCGAAACGTCGACACGCTTGTTCCATGCTGTGGCGGCGCCGTTGGGGCACCTTTCTTCTTCAATCATGGCATAGACACTAAGGGCCTCAGACGAAACACCAAAAGTCTAGGCTTTCGTCTTATACATAGTCTTCCTATTCCGCCGTGCACGTGTCTTATTATACTCATTGTATTGTTGTCTGTTATCGCTTGCCTATGTTGTTATCGCTGGCCCGTCCGCCTAGCGTCATGATCACGTGATGTTCCCGGCAGTGTATATTATCGGCCCGATCAATAAACGGAGGCTTTTTAGGTCCTTCATGACCTAGAGCGCAGTTGCGTCGTCTGACTTCTTTCAGGCACGCATACGCCTAGTATGCGGTATCGCTACACTCATTTGCAAGTTAATAAGATTTATAAACAGAAATATTAGTTACTTATGGGTGAGAAATTCGCGTTATGCAGATTGTTATCCTCTAATAAAGCTTTCTGGAGTCGACAAGAACCAGAGTCCGAGGTGGTTCCGCTGTTGTCTTTGCTATGCTTAGCCCATAATCCGTTTGACTGCACTTTATAAATGAAAATCTCCAGGCTGCATAACTGGTCAGCGCTGAATACCGTTTGCTACAGGCAACACCGCAACAATTTCTGATGCGCGAAGGTACTTCGAGGTGGTCAGGGATTGGAGTAGGAGCATGTTTGGCGTGAATGCTGTCTCACGTGGACGTTTCACGTTTATCATATATAGAGTTGCTAAGGACGACGAACATACGCTATCTTCTAAAGGTTTTCGCGATAAAATTACTAACTAACCAGGGTTCTTCCGACTTTGACGCTCATGAGGATCAAAAAGACACCTTTTTCGGGCCCAGCAACATGTCTTCCTAAAATTTCGTGACATTTTAAATGGCGAGCTTCTTGACACTCGGAATAATACAAGACGCGTTTATTATTAAGGAAGTTAGAAATTGTGACTACCTTATGTTCTACAAAGTTCTGACTTTCTTTGAATAAACCTTCGAGCGCAGAAATAGAAGCCCCAAGACATCAACTCGCGCTTTTGTAATGACCTGTAACAGTAATTCATTCCGCGCAATGGGAAAGCTAACTACACCTCACTTACACTTCCCATGATGTTTTTCATTTGTATCGAGTAATATAATGCTGTTGGTATTTGCACAGATTTATTTTATTTAAAACTTAACCCCATAAATTTTAATATGCCATTCTTTGTATCAATATTATTTTGCCGTTACAATATTTAGTTATTGTAGGCTGCAGTAAGAAGCATCTGAAAAAATGCTGTTTTATCATAATTCCTCCGAATAACTGGCTTTTCCAAAGTGAGGCTATTTTTTTTTTAATTTTGCACAGACGATTGTTAGAAAATAATATTATACATAAAAGTTGTTTATGCGCGTACAGCTAGACCATCGTTGCACTAAGGGTCACTTCGCGCTTTGTCACTTCAAAATATTTCTGGCACAGACCACTTTAATATTCACTGGCGAAATATCGAGGGGAGCATTCCGTCGTGGTCAAATCTATGTGATGTTAGGTGAGGGCTTGTAGATGGTGCAGCTCTGTGCGGAAAACCGTTCGACCATCTGCGTCCGATCCGCATCCGCATAGTTTTTGTCCCCATCCGAACCGCATGCGCAAAATTCGGAACAGCATCAGACTCTCAATCCGCGTATTCATTTTACATAATAAAATCAAGCATAAATACACATTAAAAAAAAATTCTGGATGGTATCCTATTACCCGTCTGCTTATCTTTCTACAGTGAACTCTTCGTGTAAGTATACGGTGAAAGTCATTTCATCGTATTCTGTGTTATTGTATTTGTAAAATAAGCGAGCACCCTTCCAGGAGACACTTTGTATCGTTCGAAAGGTGAGCGCAATTTTTAGTTCGTCTTGGGGGTCGGTGACACTGACACCCAGTCGTGACTAAATGCGCTCAAAACGAAGGAAATTTATATATATTCTCCTTTTTGCTTTGTGAAACCCCCTTCAAGCAGACACATAATTTATAAACATGAACGCTGTCAAAATAAAGGATAATAACATTGTGTCAGTTTTTTAGGACATACAGTTAAAAAAATGGGACAGGAATTGCGCTCACTGCAGCAAAATCTCGTATATAGTAACGCGCCAGTACTCCACTGAGAACGACATCACAATATTCAATATTGACAACACCTCCTATTAGTTATAGTCAGGGATGGGCAGTATTTCAAATACAAGTATTTGAAATACGTATTTCAAATACTTTGCGTATTTTGCATTTGTATTTAATTACAAATTGGGTAATGTATTTGACGTGTGTATTTAAATACTAAACCGTGGGTATTTCAAATACAATTGTAATTAAATACAATTTTGTGGGCGAAAATACAACCCTCAAATTTATTGTCACTGTCTAGAGCAGGAAGAAAACTACGTTCTGCACCGAATGTAGTGTCTCTTAATCAAGCACGTGATTACGGTGCTAGTCCAGGGAAAGAATAGTGACGAAATCGACGTCCACAGACAAACTGGCTAAATAAGTGCCTGTGACAACTTGTGATGCTTTCCAGCTTGATTTCGATCCATATTTTTGCCTGGAACATTCTAAATGCGCGGGTCGTCCAGATTTTCGTAAGTGGTGCGAGTTGCAACAATAAAGAATTCTCTAGCTAGTGCTGCGCCTCTTGGTCGTCTCGGTTCTTGGTTGGTCTATACCAAAATGTAATCGACAAACAAAAAAACAAAACAAAAAACTGCTTGAAGCTTTTTTTTATCTATTACATCCAAGCTGATTTATTTGTGATTATATTTCTCTTACGTTACTAGAGCCTCGCACACTAACTCCTGAGTGTGCAGTGCGAAATTAAAATGAGATACCCAGAAACCCGTTGCAGGTACCCTGAAGTCGCTGACGCAAATTTTGAGGAATGCATTTGGAAAAGTATTTGGAGGAGACCAAATACATTTGGTTGTATTTGTATGTTGTAATTAAATGCTTTTTAGGAAGAGTAATTAGATTTGTAATTAAATACATTTTCGACGAAGTATTTTGTATTTGTATTTCGATACATATTTGCATGTATTTTGCCCATCCCTGGTTATAGTTTTAAATACGAACCCTCCACTGCATGGTCGGACCATATACTTAAAAACAACTCAGTGCCGAGTGTTGAGAAAAAGAAAACGCACAAACACAAAACGCTTCACTTTTCGAGGTTGTTGCGTAGAACTAACAGGATACCGTAGACTCGAACGGATTCAGACTGGTTCGCATTTCTTAACTTAATATTCGCTAATGAGAAGTCTCTTCCCGTTGGTTACTTTATGCTGGGATGGTACGCAGAAACTGCGCTACAAGAATGAGGTCCGAAAACTCGTGCTGGCGCAAGTTCCACCACTCCAGAGTATCAAATTCAGCTCAGTTCTTCAAAATAAGCTTGTAAGTGAAGAAGCCACTTGCAAGCTGCTTCTACTCTCTTGTCGCTTGCACGTATTAGGTTTTCTTTGCCCAAAAAAACGTTTTCCGCTTTTTTCTGCCAATGAAGAGCACGCTTCCCGGGACGACTGATAGTTCTGTGTTCACTTTTTTTGGGACAGTATTTTTGGCGAGATAGAACGTTCTAAAGCGATTTTAGTGGAAATCAAATCTTTATTGACGTAAAGAGCAATGTTCTCCGCGATTGTCACCTTTCATCTAAGGGAGTAATTTGCTTTTGCGTTACATTCAACGATGCATTTCATAGTATCACTCATTTATTCACTCTACACTGTGCGGTCGAACACGTTTATAGACCGTCTTACTGAAAGAGGGCAAGAGAGAGAAGGGGAAAGGGCTACCGGCGCTTTCCCCCTTTCTGATTGTGTAGAAAGAGTGAAATTCCCGGATGAGAGGCTTCGCCTGTGTTGGGTGTCGGCTGTGCCCGAACTTCGTTCGCGCTTTCTTTTCTGTTTTAAACTCGCAACCTTAATTAGAGCCAGAGGCGTCGACGGCAACATTCCCCCGGTCATCGGGACACCATTGCTGGGTGACAGGGTACGCGAATAAAAAGAGAAAGCATAGAATACTGTCCGAGGACATATGTATAGCTTGCAAGGAATCCGGCAACGCGAGAGCGGCTGCAATGTCTTTGAGCTCCATCGCTTTCCACGTGACCCCTGTCTCCGGTGGCAGTGGATTGCGTCCGTAAACCGAAAAGGCGTATCCTCAACGCCATGCTCTCGACTTCGCTCGGAACATTTTGTGAATGGAGCGCGCACCGAACGCTGTACCGCCGATGAACATGGGGTACGCTCGCAATGTGCGTGCGAGTTTTCTCATGATAACTGCTGTTTCATCTTGTAAAATTTCGTAACTGAATTTATCTTAGTAGTGATAATTTGCAGTGGTGACTGACTCGATTTTATCAGCTACAACACTTAGATGAACGCTCATTTCCGCCGCCAGGTGAGGCCGAATATTGTTGAAAAGTTAGTTCCTGAATCGCGATCTCCTGCGCGATACCAGAGAACCGGCAAAAGCACTCCTTGGAGTGCCGCTGGTGGGTTGTTTCCGTTGATTGGACGCTTTGAAGCGCTGGATAGTCGCTGCAGGGAACGTCTCGTGTGTTGCGATCTGCGTTTTCGAGCCCAGTGTGCACGTTTCTTTGTTTGAGTCATGGCATCCGCCAGTGTGGCAACGGAGGGAACAGCGGCAGCGAACGTGCCAGCTATAAAAATTGGCGGTGAGTACTCAAAATATTGCATCAAATAGTAAAATAATTCATGGCTGCTTCGAGGCTTTCTGCGGTTCGATAAAAGTACATCTAGAGCGTCTTCGTCGTTCATTCACAAGGAAATATAAGAACAGGGACACGAAGATAAAAACAGCACAGCAAGATGATATGTAGCAGCTCAGGGCGTTTTCAAAGTTGATTGAGGTTCCCGTTTCGTGTATCGCTTGTTGATTACAACTAAAAGCGGCTACGTTGAAATATGCCCATTGCAAGCAAAAATGTATAAATGATTCATCATTTCCAGTCATGCGGAAAGCAATGGAGCTAAAAACATTCCAGCCGTACTTGCCTTGCCGGATTCCATGCAAGCTACATAGGTCCTCGGACAGTATTCGACGCTTTCTGTCGTTATTCGTGCACCCTATCACCCAGCAACGGTGTCCCGATGACCGGGGGACTGTCGCCATCGAAGACCATGGCTCTAATTAGGTTTGGAAGTTTGAAACGTAGAAGGAAGCGCGAACAAAGTTGGGGCACTGCAGACGCCCAACACCGGCCAAGCCTCTCATCCGGGACTTCCACTCTTTCTACACAATCAGAAAGGGGGAAAGCGCCGGTAGCCCTTTACCCTTTTCTCTCTCGCTCTCAAAATGGCGCTACCCACGATAAAACGGTCTATAGGCCGCCTCGCCAAAAAAATATCCCGACCCGCTGATATCCGCAGCCGATCCGCATCCGCATCCGCATCCGATCCGCAATCCGCCACATCTGATTCATTCTTATTATAATTCGCCAGTTTACGGCGGATATCCGCGAATATCCGCGGATAATCCGGGGATATGGAGGGCACTGCAGATATTATCGGTGCCCAATTAAGGAGGCCGGAGAGGCGAGGAGGGAGAAAAGAAAACTCATACATGCACTATAGGGATAGAAGAGGCATCTGGGGTGAATGGCATAGACTGCTTGTGTGCGCCTTAAAGGACACATGCAAAGGAAAAAAACATTTTTTTTTTAGACAGCTTAGATGGAAAAAGGATGTCATAAAAACGATTTTACAACCAAGAAAAAAAAAATTTAGAGCTATATTTACGGCGCTATACGAATTTGTAGTTGGCGCTCGCGGGAGCCGCCACTGGTCACGTGGTAGGCCCGCGCGCCGCCGCGCTGCGTCGCCGCCGCATGCTGAGCGTTGTGCGAACGCCGCTTCAACGCGTTTCTCCACGCCGCCGTCGCCGCCGCCGCACAAGTTCGTCTGCTTCGGGGCGCCGCCGCCGCCGTCGTCTGACCGGCGCACAGGTCTATCACGTCTGCTTGCGCTTTTTCAGGAGTTTCCTTTGGGCTCTAAAAGTTACCTATTAATCTTAGTTTTTTTGTTATACTTCAAACAAAGATGAATAAGTTACGTTTAGAGGCCATAGGAAGCTTCCGAAAGAACGCAAGCACCACGTGATAAATAAGGACCAGTCACGTGATAAATACGGACCACTTTTCCGCGGTGCCCGCGGGCGCCAACTACAAATTCGTTTTGCGCCGTAAATATAGCTCTAAAAATTTGTTTTCTTCGTTGTAAAATCGTTTTATGGCGTCCTTTTTCCATCTAAGCCGTTTAAAAAAATGTTTTTTTCCTTTGCATGTGTCCTTTAAAAATATAAGCATCCGTTGAAACTCTATTTAGTTTATTTAGGTATCTTGAATCCAAACGAGCACTTAAGAACTTGTCTTAACGTTACGTTGACTTTCAGTTATGTGTTAATTTACCAGGTAAAAAAAGTTTCCTTTAGCATTCTGTTACCTTCCTAACGAAGGACGAAGTGAAAATGCATTTATTTAATCTTGATCGTTGGCGTGACGTAACTGACTTTAAAAACTAAAGCTTTTTTTAAATATGAGCTCAAGGACTGCTTTATTCCTGAAACGCGAAAACAGGCGGGAGTTAGGCCATATTAGTGTTTATTTCCCCTGGGTTGTACCTGTATTTCTTAATGTGTATTTCTTGCTTCTTTCAATTTTTGAAAATCATTTGCCGATTGTGTTTAATCTCTGTAAAGAAACGTAATGAGTCATTACGTTCTATATATGCCACTATTTTTATCGTTTTCATTTCGTGCTCTTTTTATGTGATCACCAAGAATATCGCAGTAGATGCTAGATCAAAGCCTAAAAACAACGACACCTTACGAGAGTTGAAGCTTCCAAAATAGCAGGAAATCATAAAGCTAGGATTTAACAGTCACATTGTTCGCAACAAATATGCCTACACTATTAATGGCTGCTACATGCCTTTTATTAATAATGTTGTGTTTTATTTGATTTATAAAGTATTTATGATATTTGAGCTATATGACCAACTATAAACTGACGCCAGTGAAGCTACATTCCAAGAAACGCATAGTCCTAGAAATGTATTTTAGTGGCAAACAATTTTAATACGCTTACGTTTCACGCTTAAAATTTGCGTTATCATGTTCTTGCTTTCATAAACGTCCAATGTAGATCATAAATAGCGCCATGATAGCATGTGACACTGAGAAAAGGCTTTTTATATAATATTGTATTTAAAACTAAACCACGTGTGTCGGCGAATACTTTAAAAGTATCTACAAAGAGGGTGATTCACAACAAAGAAACGCTTTTGGAAACAAACCGCTTGCCAAGGGGGACGTCAGGAATTGCAAAAGGACACACGAATTAGCAATATAGATACCTAAAAAATGCATATTAACTTTTTAATTAGTGAAAATAAATAATAAGAAACTTTCTGAGTTTCATCAAAAACCTCTAAAACTTTCAAGTTCGCGAGCACTTGACGCATGTGGAAAGTGCAGTGGTGATCTGAATACCTTACGACTCGTACTACAGGCGGAAGACTGGCGATGCGCACTTCCGCGCTCCCCACGTGCTTGAAACCTTACTAAAATTCACTCATGTGTGTGTTGTCGATGAAGCTTAGCAAGTTTATAATTGGAATTATATAGTTGTTTTCACTAAATAAGAATAAGTAGTAAGTTATAGGTGATTATTTTACATACTAGCTTGCTTGCAATCCCTGACACTGTACGTGAATGGTATATTGTTCCCGAAAAAGTTTCTTTTTTTTTTTCTCAACCGTGTTATTTGTAGCGAGATTTGAAAATATTATCACAAACACCCAGAATATTTCATCCAAAAGACGAGCGATGACTCCGGTCTTGGTGCCGGTGCTGCCGCGACAGAAATTCCGACGAAGCGATCGAGGAAAATGTCTGATCATATAAAGTAGACGGTATACTGCTTCGACTATTCACTCTCGTCTTGTGGGACTGAATGAGTTGCCATAATTCCGACGCCTACATATTATCGAAGGCCAGCGTGCAAAGTAATATTTATGGGAACTTCAAATACCCTGTTTAATCCAGCTCTCTTAACTCTCAATAAGTGAAGAACAGTTGACTCAATCGCGATCCGCTGGAGTTGCAAAGCAGCGTCAACTGTCCTTCAGCCGCTAACGTTCATTGAGTTCAATCGAGTTGGCCTACGCCAGTTAACTTATTGGGGTTTGCCCCAATAGGGCTAAAGATGGCGGCGTCCACCGCATCGTCGCCCGTGGCCGGCGCCAGAGAAGCACTTGCTATACTGGCAGATTCGGGGAGGTATCTGGGAAGGTATTGTAGCAGCGAATATTCTAGGAAGATGTATGATTCGGGGCCAGAGGTGCCGCTAAAACGATCGCTAGCACGTCGCGGAAGCCAAAGATCGGCGAAGGCGGCCATTGTGATATCGGTGCCCATGAGACTTTGTTATGTGTCTCTTGCTTTAATTCGTGTAAAATGTTTTGATTATCGTTTCTTCAAACGTCTCAGGATTTTTTTTTGCGTTAAAAGTATATCTTTTTAAGCGCATACTTTAGGGTTTTCGTTTGTTTATTATTACTAGCTTGAATAAAAGCGCGTTCACTATCAGTGCCCTTATTCATTTCCTCGCTTTATAGAATTATTTAGGTATATCTGTTGATAATTAGTGAATTACCTACTCACCTTGATGACAAAAACGGGGACACTTAAACAGTTTCCTTTGACGAATTCGGGACCCTCGCCTGATTACTTCGTATTTGTACTAAACTCATTTATACCGAAATAAATTTGACTTTATACTTTTAGATCAAAACAAAAAAAAAAGATTACTTAGTTATAAACGTTTATATTCTATGAGAAGTGTGCATCTAGTTCATTTGCGTCATTTCTTTTTCAGTAGTGTGACAAAAGTTTTGATTTCGTTTCGGTTTTAACGGTGTTCCTTGGCGCGCATTTCAACAGGTGTTGTTAAGTTCATGTACAGTGTAACACCTGACAACTTAATTGAGCTCAGTGACAGTTGGGAGATTCCAACAATAATTATCTCAATGACAGTTGAAAGCGATAGTGTAGCTTTAGGGTATCATCCCTGCGTGCGATTATCTTTTATAGAAGGACAGTTGTCGGAGACGCTTTTTTGGGGGACTTTAGGCAAACTGCTAGTGCTCAAGCACTGAAA
Organism: Ixodes scapularis; assembly: GCF_016920785.2. NCBI lineage: Eukaryota > Metazoa > Arthropoda > Arachnida > Ixodida > Ixodidae > Ixodes > Ixodes scapularis. The sequence continues at coordinate 55,553,449 of NW_024609835.1, read as the reverse complement.
TGGTAGAAAGTAGTAATCTAATTTTCGTTTTCTTTCATTGTTTATTTTAATTCTCCCTATTTTTTTTTTAAATTTAATTCACTTAAAAAAAAAGGACCACAGGGATACAAGAAGGATGAAATGCAGAGAATAAAAGTCGGCTTACACAACACCGTTTACTTACGTTATCTTATGTTACGGAAGTTTACGTCTGCTTACGTCGAGAATAACCGGGATATATCTGCTTCATATGAAGCGTGACTCCCCCTTCAAGGAGTAGCCTTGCACGTGACATTCGAGGCGTGTTCTTCCAGTGACTTAAAATAGTTTAATCAAACGTAAGCAACCGCTTCTGTGTGATTGAGCCTTCAGTTCTAGAGTAATAGCATTTTATTATTGAGGGCCAACATTCCCATCCTGCACGTCTCTTTTTAAAAGAAAATTGAAGCAGTCCTGTATTTGGGGAAAAAAACAACCTGAATCGTGTTTATTTAGCCTTTACAGTATCACGAATATTGGGATTATTTTTGAATCTGGTGCACGGAGGCCTCAGAAAATATTTTTTAGGTACGAGCGTGATATTCAGATTCACGGGGTAAAAACACCAAAATTCACCTCTAACTCGTTTTTTTTTCAAGTGTTTTAGCTTTTTTTTTTTAGCGATTTGTCTAAACAGGTGCTAAAAATGCAGAACCAAACTAAGATCAGTGAAACAAACCAATTTTATTTATAGCACTCCCCATTACTGCTACTAGGCACTCCACATATTTTAAGCTCGGCGAAACGTGGGACAAATGTTTTGAGAATATCAACATTTTGTAGAATAATATTATTTTGAGGGTGTTAAAACGGATGATTTGATGATGGTTGTTGATGACTGATTTTCCTGGTGTTTGAGTGACGAGAGATTGTTTTCCACCAGCTGTTAGCAGCACGCAGCCTTTCGCCCTTCAGCTTTGGCTGCATTGTCTTCTCCCTAACCACACCTTCGTATATTACTCTTTATTGTATGATTTTCCTGTTCACGATCACGTCCACATATGTTGGCACGTGACAAATTTCCTTTTAATCCAAATCTGCCGAAATAACGCTTGAAAATTCTAAAAACACTAAAGCTATAGTGGTTACCAAATTATCCGAATTTTGAACAAAAATAAGAACAAAAACCTTCAAATGCGTGCTTTTGTTTTAATACAAAGGTATTGCATACTATCCTGGCCACATTATGTGCGCAGCACGCTTTATTAGATAATGAACGCGCGCTTCATTTGTGAAAGCTCATTAAGAATAATGCTTGTCTCGCAATATTTCCCAGCCTTCGAGCTAAGCCGGCAGCGACGCAACCAGTGTGGGCCAAATTATTCCAGGCGGCTCGACATTTGTCCGAAATTCTTATCTCAGTGGTATCAGCGGCTCCACCTGCTCCTCGTTTCTCAATTCTCCCGCGGAACGAAAGAGACATCCCATTTGGAACGTCCCTAACGTGCCAAATGGGACCAGGCCAATTTGTCGTTTCAAATCGTTATGCGTTTGTACGTAAAGTAAGCCCAACCTCAAAACAGGAATAAATAAAAGTTGGGCGTAGAATATCGTGAGGACAGTTTCAGTAACATCACTGAAGCAGGTATTTTCCGGAGAGCTATGTTTAAAGCTACAACAAGAACAACACACAAAAAAATTAGAAACTTTGTTTTACAAGTTGATGACATCACAGTTAAAAAACGACGTGAGATATCCCGACGAACCGTATGTGGCCTTTATTTCACTGTTTGCTAAAATCACAAAGTTTTCGACCAACAATCACTCACAGTTATTTTTATATATTTTGGTTATTTCCTTGGGCACAATTGAAAGGGCAATGCAGCTACTCTTGCGAAACTTTTTGAGAGAAGCGCATAGAACAAGACATTCGAGTGCTTAATTATAACGCCCCAATAACTCTCTCCTTACACGCTCGTTGGGCCTAATGACTTGTCCAGGAGAGGAAGAATCAAAATTTAAGCTCCCTCGCGATTTTCAAATGCACCTCGTCTAGTAAGCAAAGAGCTGAAGATTATTTGGTCCGGTGATGCGCGTTAAATTAAGAGAAGGTAATCCAATCTGCTTGCGAAAGTTCCACGCTCGGGAGACTTTGAGACTCGCTTCGAATCGAATGTCACAAAAAATGGTCTACGAAATATATAATTCCGAAAAAAATAATAAAAAATTATTAACAAAAAAAAGAAAGAAAAACAGTGAGTGTGCAGGCGAGCAATTAATCGTGACCTAACACCTGAGACTGTGGTGCTTAAAAATTAAGAAACTTTCAAGTCGGAGGAGAGGTCATTGTCTTCCTCTTCGGCTTAAAAATTCTTTAATTTTCCCGTACCACAATATCAGGTGTTACATTATGATGAAAGCTCCTTATCGTTTTCTTGAATACACCAGACAAAAAATATTCCTGTTTGTTTTTGTTTTAATGAAATAATTAGATATCACGCATTTCTCATTATTTCTTTGCAAAAAAAATGTCACCAAGTATATGGTTATTGAAAAATAAGTTAGCAGAGGCTTATAACATGGGCGCCCTCGCACAAGCACTGGGATCACCATGGAGAATGTATAATGAAGATGGACGTAGCGGGCACTGTTGACTTTGAACAAGAGATAGTCTGTTATATTTTCTTGTATTTTAAAAATTCAAAAGAGTCTCATCGAAACTACTTACTCGGGTGCTCAAATAGGGCACCAACGGAACCACTATATATTACCCTCCGATATCCTTTCCAAGTAAAGTGCCCAAAAACGCTGATGTCGTGTCTGCAGTAACAGTTAAAAAGCAAGTGATATATCTTCTACGCGACTGGAAAACAGCATGCTGAAGTTTGGTTGGTTTGTTCTTTACTTCATCAGGTCGCTGTGTTCGAGCCCAGCGCTGCTCTGTTGAGCAGCCGTCTATCCATAGGCCAATGTTGATCTATAAGAAATAACTTATTTGCGTCGTAGCAAACTTACACCTCTTTTAATTTTATTTTAATGTCGTTTACTTACTTCGTATCTTGATAGCGCAACTTGCGTTTCTCGCTATCCCTATTCGACAAAACGGACGTTACTCGACACACCAGCACACTCCTGATGCCATTTCGCACCCCAAGCGCCCGCTTCGATCATGTGCATGTCGACACTGTGGGCCCTCTTCCTCCATCCCGAGACTTTACCTACATTCTAACATGTGACAATCGCTACACTCATTGGCCGGAAGCAGAACCTCTTCCAGACATTACGGCACAGACAGTCGCGGAGACCTTTGTTAACTTATAGGTCAACTGATTCGGGTGTCCATTCATTGTCAAAACAGGCAGAGGTCCACCAGTTACAGTCCGTTTTATTCTCATCATTAAGACAGTTGCTAAGAACTCGCCACATCTATAAAACTGCCTACTATCCATCTGCTAACGGCATGGTGGAACGCCTACATCGGCAGCTCGAAACCGCCATCGTAGCACGTGAAGGCCGATCTTACTGGGTTGACCACATACCCATGGTGCTCCAGGTATACGCTCTTCTTTCAAAGAGCACCTCAATTCTACATCAGCAGAGCTGGTGTAGTGCTCACCATTACGTCTATAGGGCGAGTTCTTTATTCCCACACCGGACCACGCCAACGCCCCTTCCCCTCACCACTACCTCGATGAGTTAGGAAACTTCATTCGTGTCTCGCAACCAGTGCCACGACGCCAATCAGCGCATCAGAAGGTTTTCACCAGCCAAAACCTCACGACTTATACCCATGCCTTTTTACTCAAGGAAGGCATCAAGAAGGGCCTCACTCTACCTTACAACTGCCCCTACGAGGTTCTGGCGCGGACTTCCAAAACATTCAAGCTGGGCATCAACGGTCTCGAAAAAGTTGTAGCGGCTGACCGCATAAAACCTGCGTTTATGTATAGCGCTGGCCCACAGTCACCACCAGCGTGCCACCTTTTCCTGGTCGACCCATCAAGCGTGTTTCGTGGCATTTATAACATCGCTTCTACAACTCGCAGCTTTGGGACTTCATCGTTCATAGCCAACGACCTGCATTCCCGCCAAACGCCATGAGCACATCACTCGCAGTACCTTAGTCAGCTTTGTCGTTTCTTTTTCAGACTATTAGCTTTGATTCCTGTGGGGTGAATCCTGTGACCACGCGCAACAAAGAGATCTCTAGTGAAAAAAGAGAAGGTCGAAGCGCGAGATGTGTAGAATAAAAGCCCAGTTGGATTTCGGACATCGACCTGGTCGGACGTCTCTGTAGAGATATATTGTAACTTCACTCAATTATAATGAGCTAACTTTACTCTACAAAAGGAACACCAGTAATATTTGGGAAGGCGAATATTCAGGATGTTAGATTTCTGATCGTAAACTGTCAAAAGTAGCCAAATCAGTTTACGGGTAGTTAACTTCAAATTTTTACACGTCTGTATTTCTTCTCTTGAAGTACGTGGGTTGAGATGCTTCATAAAGCGCAATTTTATGATGAAAAAGCATGTAATTGAGCGTGAAGCTTCTTGGGAAGAAGCAATTGGGGAACGAGGCGTTTTAGGTGACATTAGACCGACCTCACCAAGCGTTCAGCGCATGCGTGACACCGCCATAACTCTAGTTCACGGGAATACAGTGTTACGGGAGTCAGACGGCCGTGAATGCGAGGGCTCGCGTGCCGTCTCGTGCTCCACACGCGCAGAACTCCAGCGAGGTTGTCGCACGTGAAGAAAGACAAAAGTTCCTTCGATGGATTGCGGCAGCGGTGACGCAGTCAGACTGACTGGTCAGATCGATTTGTTCGTACAAAGTTCTTACAAAAACGGCATCAGGTCAGTTCATTCCGGTATGCTGGGCTTTGCGTTTTATGGTTATCACCTCGTAAACCCGCATAATGAAGATAGTTTACTTTATGCGAAAGTGAGTAAAGGTAGTGCTAGTTGTATTTCCGGGTAACCCAAGCACTGAGCGTCCGCACAAAAGTTGGGAATAAAAGATAAAAAGGATCTTATATTTATTTTCCTGGAATTGAAAGCACATGGACATACTTTCGGTTTTGCGTGTGAGGTCAAATTTATAAGCACCCAGACGAAAAAAGGAAAAAAAGAAGACTAAAAACAACATAATATAGCGACACTTATTCACATCTGTATGCGCTGCATAATTCGCTCTCATTATGTACGATTTTTTTTACTGTCAGTCAAGCACATCCCAGCTAAAGACCGGAAACAATTTTATTTTGAAGATCACGACAGGACGTCACTGTCCCGTATTCCCATGCATACATTGGGTATTCCACAACTTACTTTTGCAGGTAGTTGTCACTTTTTGATCCAACTGGACGGCAACGTTAAGAAAAGGCTTGCTACCCACAGTAGAAGGATGGTCTTCGAAAATGAAGAAATTGTTCGCACATAAAAACAAAAAAAAATACGTATCCGCAAAAAGGAGTTTTCGAAATGTTTTTGCGTTGCCTGTTTCTCGCCTGAATTTAAAGCAAAGGGAGGTCCATAAAAGAAAAAAAGAAAAGGAGGTTCGACAAAAACACACAAACACACACGCACGCATGCACGCACACACACACACACACACACACGCACACACACACACACTTCCTCAGTTTCTCGGCGCATATGTAGGTGAGGACACGCAGCACGGAGAGTGCTGTGACCCTATCGACAGATTAAGTCCTGCTGGCGCGCACCCGTGTAGCCTCATCCTCTCAGCGCACAACTGAGGAAGTAATAAAGAAACAAAAACAAAAAATATCTTGTTCTCATGTCACCCGGGCGCGAGCTTTTTCCGCTGGGAGCGTCGTCTGCTTGTGACATTGACAGGCACTGGCTTGAACACCGCGCCAGAGATCTCCCCGCTTCAACGCGTTTATCAAACTCTCATCGCCACCGTTGATGCGCGAAACGAGGGTCAGTGACGAAGCAGTTTATAAGCAACATGCGTAGTACAAGAGCCAAGTTCTACATGACGTGGTGCACCCAGGAAACTATTTTAAAAGCAAGCATGTCTCCCATAGAGATAAACGGGGAACCGGGCCCGCGACAGACTGACGTTAGCCGCATATCGAGGAGCCATCTGGAGGCGCCGCTTGCAGCAAAGGCGAGGAGAGGAGATTATCTGGCAGTTGCGACGCGCGTGATGACTGCACCTATATATACAGGGTGTTTTATTTTAAGCGTTACAGGTTTGTTTTAAAAAAGTTGTGAAAGCCTTAAGTATGCCGTTTGTGCAGGCGAGTTATACGGTAAGGCGGACATAGATTAAAGGGCTAATCGTAGTGATCAGATGGCTAACTAGAAAAAGTTGGTCAATTAACTTTTTAATTAATGAAAATAGACATATGGTTCCAATTAGAAACTTGCTGAGCTTCATCGAAAACGACTAAATGAGTAACTTTCAGAAAGACTTTGAGCGCGTGAGAAGCGTAGTGGCGGACAAAAGTTGCCACTCGTCGAGCAAGTACAAAACGGGTGGTTCCGACAAGGCGCCCGCGCGAGTTTTCAGTCTCTTATGAGAGCCCCAGCCTTGTACCTGCTTACGAGTGGTAACCTTAGCGCACTACTGCACTTCTCACGCGCTCAAAGTCTTTTAAGATTACTGATTTAAGGGTTTTGGACGACGCTCAGAAAGTTCCGAATTGGAACCATATGACTCTCTTCACTAATTAAAAAGCTCATTATTCAACGGGTTTTTAAGTTTCGGTTTCTAATCGGAGCGCATCTCGGCGCGCCCCGTGGAGAAATAGTGCAACCAACCTCTGCTGCGCTGTCCTCGCGCAACGCAGCAGGAACTGGTTGCACCATTTCTCCACGGGGCACGATGCCGTCGTGGCCGAGATGCGCTCCGATTGCCAACCAAAACTTTGAAACCCGCCTAATTTGAGCGGTTGTTCAGAAAGCTGTAAAATGCCGCGCGTGCCTTCTATCGTTCTGCATTTTGTTGATTTAGTGTTTTTGGATGATCCTGAGCAATTTTTTAATTGAAGCCATGCCCTTAAACACAATATTAAAAGGTAATCACGCACAATTAATGAACAATATAATTATCCCGGACTTTATTTTTTTTTAATAGGTCCTTGTGACAGGACCAAAGCGCCGCAAAACTTTTTTTGTTGCCACGCGAAGTTTTTGCAATTACGAATTGGTCCCTTTTTCTTGAAACGCACTGTATATATATCTTACACCATGACCCCACTTCAGGGTTCTAAGTCACGTGTTTCTAGGTTGGCAATGATGACTGGGCGTCAGCATGCCGTAATGCCTAAATACTTGCAAATTAAACTATTTTAGTTTAACTAAATTAAACTATGGCGCCTGTCCGTGTCGTACGTGTCACTTTTTTCGTCCTGTTTGCCCGCGCCTTTTAACCTTTTAAACTATACCATTAGCTGTGTAGTAACAATTGTGCTTGCAAAATATTACTTATCTATAACATTCTTGTTATTCAATATTATAATTTGAAATAAATTCAGTCATGTGTCTTAGTGAAAACAATATTCATTATATACACAGTCGATTGGCATACATGTAGTTTGTTGGAGGCGAAACTAATATTGCAATGTGCTTACCTCTGTCTGATTGGTCAAGGAAGGCACAATTTGTAACATAGCATGTTTGAACACTACTTGTCTTAGATGCACCTAGGCATTTACTTCCGGAATTAACTCTCAAACAAGTGCGTCAGAGATACAAAAGCGCACCAAATGTTCGTTTCGTACTCCTTGTGGTAGTTGTGTGCGAAATTAAAAACAGGTAAGATAAGCTTTGTGCTGGAAGACGGAAGGCATTGTACTACTGCTACAAACTACCGTTTCCTTTGAACTGCTATGTGGAAATCATGTGAAGGAGTGAAAACGGTCAATCACTAAAATATCTAGAATCCTTCTCAATCACTGAGTTAAAAAGCTCCTTTGTCGCTTCCTCAATGAAGTTTGAGACGCTGCCTCCAGAAAAGATCGTCTTTTCTGGAAGCAGCGTAACGGGCCTTTCAATTCCCTACTACATGATGCATCGTTTAATCATTTGAAAAAAAAACGCCTTTCTGTTGACGCTAAATTCCGGGTTAAATATTTTAACCCGCCGAATAAAGTAGATGTCTTCAAGAATTTTGCACATTCTTGTAGCGTGGGTGTCTCGTTGCTAAGGGTGTGGTCCGCGCGCCCTAATTTATTAACCACGTGATTAAGGGTTAGGCAACGAACGCACGAAACGTGGCACTTATCAGCCATGGCAAGACAAAATATATAGTTCCAAAGTACCCCCGTTTATGGTGCAAACATCTTAAAATTATACACTTCCCAAAGGCAGACACACGAAAGAAAAGTTCTAAACCAAGGCAACTTATATGAAAGCTTAAAACATATTGGTATCAATAGTGGGTTATTCGTTTAATTATTTTTGAACTTTTATAATAATAGTTCCAAACCTTTACGCATCACGAGGTTATTACGATGGATCAGGCGTATTTTCTCGCAGAGGTTGATGCTTTTTTAGGGCACTATTATAACTGAATAAGGGTGGCGATGTGGGTTAGTTGGTTCATACTGACGAAAAGGCAAACAGCGCGCAGAAACGGGGACTAGAGGAAGTGCAAACAGGACAAGCGCTGACTCTCAACTGAAATTTAATTACAAGGAAACAAAACAAAAAAACAGCAACTCCGCCCACGTCACATGACACATTCACCACGTGTCAAAAAAAAAACATCTCTTTGCTACTCAGGCCCAGTGACGTTTGGCTTACGCAGTTCGCGCCGGCTTTGATGATTGCATGCGCCTCTAAAATTTCTCTATTCACTCTTTCCCTCCCATTGCCAATGATACTAGTCTTACTGAAGATAGGTTCGCACCCACAACCATGACAATGCAATGGCAAATGCCCCCCTACAGCTCCAACCACAGATCGCAACGACAAGTCATGCTCCCGCAATCTGTGTGATTAACACATCTGCCCGTCTGCCCGACGTAGGCTTTCCCACTCGTTAGTGGAATCGTGTGAGCAACTCCAACCTTGCAAACAACTTATTGATTCTCATGCTTCACCGAGCAGGCGGGGCCTTTGTCCTTCTTATCGGCAACTCTCGCGCATAATTGCGAAAGCTTACACGGAGCGGAAAACACCAATGGCACATCGTACCTCAAGGCAACTTTTTTCAAGTTGTGTGAAGTTTTATAGAGATACGGTATTACGAGCGGTCTCTTATTTGGCCTTTCACTCCGGAGACGGGGTTCCCCCTTGAGTTTCTTTAACAAACCCTTCGCAACGCTCAATAAAACCGAAGTTGGGAAACCTGCCACGGTCAGTCTCTCAACCTGCCGGGAGAAACTATCGTTAACGACATGATGACATGACTTCTCGAGTGCAGCTTGTAGGCAAGACGAGGCGAGTCATAGATTACAATAGTAGTGGTGCAGTCACAGATGTGGGGGGCTTTTCCATAGATGTTGAGGATCTTTTTTATTCCATCCCTCATTGCGCTCTGTTTGTCGCGGTTCGTGAATGTATTGAAAGAAATGGCGAGATTGGCTTCCAGAACGCTAGCGGTGTGTGTACTGATGGGTTTTTAGAGCTTCTTAAGTTTTATCTGGAGTCAACTTTTATCCAATTTAACGGTAAGCTTGACGTTCAGAAAAAAGGAATTTGTATCGGTTCGTCTGTGGCGCCTGTGCTTTGTGATATTTTTTTAGCCAAGTGCGATAGGGCCATTTCGGAAAAACTGAATGACGAGCGCGTTTGTAAAGTGTTTCGTCACGTGGATGACTTTTTGGTTTTGTTTTTTAGGCTGGAGGGCATATGTGAGGCAGATGTCGTGAGGTCTGTTTTAGAAGTTTTCGCACGCCATTCGGAGGAGCTCACTTTCACTCACGAGCTTCAGGATGGGGCTTACCTGCAATTTTTGGATTTGAGATTAGAATTCATTGCTAAACACGTTTGCTGGACCTATCACGCACGCTCGAAGAAGGGTCTTCTTCCATATGATTCATCGCACTCTAAGCTGGTCAAGAGAAGCATTGCCTCGTCTTGCCTACAAGCTGCACTCGAGAAGTCATGTCATCATGTCGTTAACGATAGTTTCTCCCGGCAGGTTGAGAGACTGACCGTGGCAGGTTTCCCAACTTCGGTTTTAATGATCGTTGCGGAGGGTTTGTTAAAGAAACTCAAGGGGGAACCCCGTCTCCGGAGTGAAACTGTGAAAGGCCAAATAAGAGACCGCTCATAATACCGTATCTCTATAAAATTTCACACAACTTGAAAAAAGTTGCCTTGAGGTACGATGTGCCATTGGTGTTTTCCGCTCCGTGTAAGCTTTCGCAATTATGCGCGAGAGTTGCCGATAAGAAGGACAAAGGCCCCGCCTGCTCGGTGAAGCATGAGAATCAATATGTTGTTTGCAAGGTGGGAGTTGTTTACATGATTCCACTAACGTGTGGGAAGGCCTACGTCGGGCAAACGGGCAGATGTGTTAATCACAGATTGCGGGAGCATGACTTGTCGTTGCGATCTGTGGTTGGAGCTGTAGGGGGGCATTTGCCATTGCATTGTCATGGTTGTGGGTGCGAACCTATCTTCAGTAGGACTAGTATCATTGGCAATGGGAGGGAAAAAGTGAATAGAGAAATTTTAGAGGCGCATGCAATCATCAAAGCCGGCGCGAACTGCGTAAGCCAAACGTCACTGGGCAAGAGATGTTTTTTTTGGACACGTGGTGAATGTGTCATGTGACGTGGGCGGAGTTGCTGTTTTCTTTGTTTTGTTTCCTTGTGATTAAATTTCAGTTGAGAGTCAGCGCTTGTCCTGTTTGCACTTTCTCTAGTCCCCGTTTCTGCGCGCTGTTTGCCTTTTCGTCACTATTATAAATGGCATTACAAATATTAAAAGCTCCAAAGCTGCGCAGTTGGTATACACTGTATTTGACTGAATTTGGACAGCGCTCAAAAATAAGGCTTAATAAAAGGCTCAAGCAAAACATAGCAGGCACTGGAAGCGCCTGTCGTTATTTATGCGTGTTTTATTTTATTCCTTATTCATTCGTGCATATGGATTTATATCAGGTTAACACCAAAAAGTTTTTATTCAGGATCGAAGCACATAAATAAGAGAGTTCAGAAGCATGTCTTAAAAGCTAATAGATGTTAGGGCGTCGATAATATTCTAGGAAGACAAGTGCATACTTCAATAACAAGAATGATCCCTGCCCGATGTTTACGAAACCGTGAACGAAACACTTTACTAAGGGTATTACATCTCACCCAGGGGAAGCACAACAGCGCTGGCGCGAACAGGCGTCGCGTAGTTCAAACTGCTGGATACACCGCAACGTCAGGGTTCCTCCTTTCAGTTTGGGGGAGGGGGGGGGGGGGCAATTGCTATCTATCGTCTTGGACTTGGCGGCTCAAAGCACCTGACTCTGAGTCCGTGTCACTAGACGTTTGCAGTGCGGGCGAAGGCCACTGCAGGAGACGAGAGAAAGGCCTAGCACTAGGAAGGCGGGACGGGAGAGGAGGGTAAATGAGGGCATGGGGAGAGAGGGAGAGCACTAAGAACATTGGAGATTAGAGAGAAGAGAAGGTTTCTTGATTCTCTTCCTAACCAGCCTTCCTACTGCTTGCCCCTCTCCCGTCGCCTGGCGTTGCCTTCACCTGTCCGCTCGGTCGAGGGGTCGCAGCTTATTTCACAAGCGAAAAATTGAACGAAATACTTTTTGGGTGAAAATTAAGTTACGCGTCTTTGTACGCGCTCTCTGTAGAAAAAAAAAATGTGGTCAGAGCTTATAGTCTATTATCATATTTTCAAATCTGTGGATGGAAAAAGCTCCTGAAAGTAATGCAACCAGTTGATGCCGATGAGTTATAAAGCTTTATTTTTGTAATAATTTGGAGATTATTACATTTATCCTTTTACACTCCACCAGCATCCACAAAAAAATTGGATAATTCTAAAAAATCATTACATATGCTTTTATTATTTTCGAACCCTCCTTTCCGGCTTTTAACACAACACTTTTTTTCAACAACACATTTTATATAGGGCGCAGAAGTCGCTCTCACAAAGTGATCGTAGCACACACGTTCTTTATGCAGAGGCTCCGGTCCGTACTCCTTGAAAACGGCATCAAGTACTGCAGACCCGCAGCGAACTGCCCAATCCCAACAGCTGGAATTATACAACCCATCACCCATCATTTACTTGAAAGTCATCAAGTCAGAACAAAAACAGGAGATCATAAACGCTGAATATTTAGATGTGCTTTTCTGGAGTTACGCGAAAGGTGGACAAGTCTTTTCCATGCGAACCGCGTTACTTGTAGTCGGTAACGCAGCCCACGGTCTTTCCCATTACCATATTTTGTGCGGTCTACTTCCCCCTCTTCTACAATTGTTGCGAGAGCACCGCACGTCACTCGGAAAAAAAGATAACGCCATAAGAGAGAAATAACGTTTCTACATTCAGGTAAAAGGGCTGTCAATCTTGACTTCGAAGCAACGGCGTGTGCCGGGCCTGGTCGGGCGATGGAGGGAAGTCGAATCTGCCAGCGCGTTGGTGCGCACTGCGCATGCGTTTACGAACGTAGACGTACCCGACCACCATACTGCAAGGAGATAATACGGCACTGTAGGCGCGCTGTCCAATGCAAATGAACACAATCGAATGTATTTTCCTTAGTAAATTCACGTATTTGACGGAACCAACTATTCCCCCTAATGTGTCAAAGGGTGGTATCCTCAAGTAAAAGAGTAGCCGGTACTTAAAGAAACATGCGCGGGCTATATATTGCGTACATTACGCATGCCACATGGGCTGCTTCTTTAGGACCTCACTGGAATCACAATTTCTTGGATAGCCGCGCGGTACTTGCAACTGAAGCGGCCTCTGAAGCTCAATAGGTGTTAACCACGCCTCTCAGAATTCTCGGTTGAAGTTCACAAGACAAGCATGTACTTTCGGATTCGCCACACGTTGCAAACTGAATTGGGCTCCATTTCCGTGGCGAGGTCTTGAAATATTTGACACACTTATATGGATGCTGCCATCCCCCCCCCCCCCCCCCCCCCCGTAAAGAACCGTTAAGGTTCTCACTACGAATGCATTATGCTGAGCAAGCATTGTGTGTGTTGTCCACTTTCAGGTTCCTACGTGTAGGGTTTTCAAGGTGTCGAAACTTCACCACCTCGCCTGCATGCGCTGTTATTTTTATTATTCTTTGGTTAATGCTGTGCCCTCCCCCCCCCCCCCCCCTCGTCCACGCTGATGACTGTCGTACGGCAGCACGGAAAGGTCATTGCATTGCAACACAGGCTACATAATTTCAAAACTTGTAAACTCATATATATCCACAAAACACTTTCAGAAGTCTTCCGCAATACAGATGGCTCTGTGCCTGCGCCCAGGGCGAGTACACGATTGTCTGTCACCTACTCCCCCTTCCTTTCCCCTCATATTTTCTTACAACGCTGACATAACAACGTGAACATTTTTTTTTTTCAGAACTTACGAAATTGGCGAGGGGACTGCGCCAGAACAAACAACGACGCTGACGACTTCCCAGATCACTGCTAATGACGCAGATTACGTTCGCAGAGGCGATCCGTGTGTGTATAACGCCGGCCGCAATACGCTGCAGGGCAGCGCTGCGGCAGGGGAACGGCGCCCCGCGGTATGTGAGGGCGGCGCTAATGTTGCGATGCTCTCTGCCGCCGTATTGATTACCACGACCCACTTCTGTGCGGATTACCGCGACGTCTCTGGCACGCTCGGATGGTCTCCCTGACAACGTCTTTGTCTTCTTCATCTTTCCGTCGCGCAAACCTCCTCTATCCTCCAGTGTCACTTCCTTTCTTTTATCCTTCCGGTTTTTTTGTTTTGTTTTTCTTCTTGGTATCTTCCGGACGTCCGCCCGTCCTTTCTAGCATGCTCTCCTCGTTTTATGTTCTTCCTAAATTTAGTGTTCTTATATTTTTATGTGGGTCTTGAATTTCAGTTTTCGAAATTGTAAATCCGAAGGAGCGCCTCTCGCTTTCGGGAATGTCTTTTTTTTTTTTTTTGTCTTTTTTTTTTTTCTATTGGAGCAGTATTCCAAACATGCCGTGGATTTTGTACCATTTTTCAATTCTATATCGCGATTTCAACAAGTTCCCGAAATAAAACTATCGAAAAAGAAACACACAGATATTTACGAGTAATTTAAAGTAATTCAAGCCTTTGACGGACAAGTTTTAAAGCTATAAATATATACATGAAAAAAGGGAGAATAAACTTGATGGCTGATGGAAAGAAATATCCCGCTGTCCTGCGGCACCGGATGTTTACGTGCCTGTCGTCATTACACTGCTAGCGTGCTTGTCGGTTCGTGGATTCTCGCGTGTTTGAATCCGCCATCATGCGCCGTCTGTGGAAACACACCAGGCGCGAAATTGCGGTGCCCCAGCCGCTCGCTTCGAACCCACTGACAAGTGAAACCCATCAGGAATGATTTAGCGAAGAGATATTTGTCTGCGTCTGGGAAGTTTTAGATGCTCGATTTTTTCGATTGTTTTGGGAAGTAAAATGGTCGGGATAAAACGTTTTTGCTGTTGTGGCTGTTTGCATTGCGCTTGCCAGTTTATAGATTTGAACTACGTGGATGAATGGGGGAGGTCTTGTCTATAACGCGTACTTTAGCTGATTTGTTTCTGGCTACCCTTACGTATATTGCGCAGACTGGTGAACATTGGGGTGCATGTTCTGCGAGAAAAGTGTTAAGCCGGGGTCACACTGCTCATACATCATACAAACGACAGTCTGCAAGCACGAGTCACCGCAATATGCGTGGTTCGAATGCCGCGTGCCAAGTTTTTTCCTCGAACTCATTGCCGTGCGGCATTCGAAGCACGGATCTCGCGGGGACTCGCGTTCGAATCTGCATGCAGACAGCTTTTGTATGATGTAATGACGATTAGAAGCTCGCTACGGGAGCTTTGCTGCCTTCCTCATAAAATTTATTTTTGTAGAAAATTTAGACATGCATGTTTCTGAAACGTTGCTTAAAATTATATCTAAACGGCAAACAGAGCAAGCGAAATACGAAATAACGATGGGGCTCGATTTTTTTTTTTTTAACGTGAATAAAATGTTTCGTCTTGAGTCATAATTAAGTATGAGATGTTGGAACCATGCAGCACGGAGAGTGAATTTAGATTACCATATTATGAAGAAAAAAAAAACTTTGTTAATGAGAACGGAAACGAGAGAACGACGAATTCAAAATACATAAAAATAATTTCTAGGCAAGTGAGTGGTAGCGAGAAAATATATTCATATGTAATAAGATACAGTGTTCACATCCTTGCCCCGCGTATTTCGCGCACAGTTTTTGACCTGATGACGTTTTACCCGAAGGGGTGTATGCACATTGTGCAACGAATACAGACCTGAATATGAAAGCCTACTGCTCTGTGACTATACACGAACTCAACTCTGTGACGTCACGGCGCGGTGGTAGCGCGTCGGTCGCACTTCCGGTCTCGGGCTGTGTGCTGAAGTCCCCATGTCAGACGTGTATTCCTGCGTTGTTTTGAAAAGAACCGGACAAAAACCTGCCTTCCCGTCAAAACGCGGTGACTGGGGCCGTACCAAAAGAGTCGAGAAAGGTTTGAAGGTCAGATTTCACGTGCACGGTTCGTCCGAGAATCTGGATATGTGCCGTGAAAAGGGAAGACCAGACGCCGTCGGACAATGATTGCTTGTGCGGGAAGCACTTTGGGTTGAATTAACGGATCTTTGTGGTCATCAGATTTTATTGTTTTGTTCCAGCATGAACGCCAGAAAACCGTCCAGTTCAAGTTCAAACGGCCGCCTGATCGTTCGAACTGTCGTCTGCTCTTTCAAACGTTTCTGCTTGTCGCCTGCTCTCTTATAGCCCCTTCCCCTCGCAAAAAGTGAGCGCTCGGCGCGCGCTCGCCGAGCGGATTCTTGTTTCCCTCGCGATATGAGAGCAATCCCTCCGTGTGCCGCTTGTAGATTTGGAGCCAGTGGGGCGCTCGCCGAGCGGCTCCAACCGCTCCGTGGAAAAGTGGTGGAGCGCGTCGTTACACGACGCCGGCTCGTAGACCAAATGTTGGGCCGGTACTTGCCATAAGAAGTAAGTGCAGGCCCCAGGAGACCTAAATTTGAAGGTTGGTAAGCAGGCTCGGTGTAAACAGTAGATACAAGGAGATGTTGATCATTGTTACCAGTGACCATCACCGACTTGTTATGCCTAATTCACTTGGTCCGATTCTGCTTGCGATTTTCAGTATCGACGTCGACCATCTCAGCTACGGTTCACGCTTTTGCAGCCCGAGCGGCGTCACGACTGAAAATTGCGAGCGAAATCTCATCATGCGAATCAGGCTTTAGCGTACATGCTACGGCGTCCACGCGGAATGAAGCTCCACATGTCACATTTTTCACGCGAAGTTTTGCGGTGTAACGAGCCTCGCTAATTTCGCTGACGCCGCTCAAGATAGTCAGACATCGCCAGGAAGACGTAGAATCAACAATTCGAACGCGGAAAAGGGCAAGGGGACTCACACCGACGCCGAAAACATCGCATTTCAATGGTTTGTTTATGGGCGACGGCGAGCTTCTTGTACACACCCCCATCGCGCATGCGCGGCGCCGGTGGCGCCCGCTAGGGTCGCTCCGGTTTGTTTGTAAACATGAGTTGTATAAGCCAGGAAGCAAAGTTATCATGTCGTTATAAAGCCACTGCCCTTGAATCGATGCTTCATTCGTTTGAATCACGCCCATTCAATCCCTCCCGCGAAGGGGCCGCGTGAAACGACGCCTTCGATCAATAGACCGAGTTCACGCTCAACACAGTTTGACTCCCTATACCAAGCGGACGTGTCGTTCGATCGATTTGTCATTTTGTTAAAACACCTGAGACTGGGTCTGAAAAAAACTTGAAACAATCAAAAGTACAAGAGAAAGGGAAAGAAGTCAGTCAGACAATGTCTCAAACCAACCCTAACCATTTCATAGTTGAAAAGACATTGATGCCACAATATGTGCTAACGTATAACCTGTGAGAATAATGTTTTAATAATTCCGCGTGAAATTTAAAACGTGAGCCTAAAATTGTCCTGGAGGCCTGTTTCCGCCCTTATTGCATGCATATCGCTGAAATGTATATCATGGAAAGACCTCGTCAGACCAGGAATGGTGGTGAAAAAATCATCGAGACATCTCCTTCCGTTTAAGAGATACGAACCCAACAAGACTATCATATTACGTCAGACGCTGACATAACGTCACCGGCGCCGCCGTCTTGTGGCACGCCTTGCATATCCAGTGTGGCCGTGGCGATGCGGCTATCTGTGAATGAACTTAGAAATCGGTTTCATTTCATACTTGTGTTTCATTACATTCATTTCGCAACTTTCAAATAAATCTGTTACATTCGATACATGCACTTCTCTTCACTAGATTCGGCACGTAGACGTTGTCAGGCCTGAAACCTGGGGCCGTGTCGTATACACAGCCTACTCGTTGCTTTTCTACCTTTACACTGATTGTAGTCAATCTAGTAATTTTTTATGCGCGACCTTTTTACAGTGTTGCCGTGATTTTCTGTGTGCCCTGGTGTTCTAGCAGCAACGGCGCAGCCGGTCGCCACCGCTGGGCGACACCGCCGTCCGGTGCCCCAACTCGAGGAGGCCACAATGGACTCCGTTTTGCGGCACTGGCAATGAAGCTTTTGCGCCGCAATTTCACGCGATATTAATAAAGGTTGGAACCTTTATTAATATTGCGTGAAGATAAATTGGGACCAATACCAAATAAATAAATAGGACATTACAAGTGACGTACAGCTGTTTCTTTATTATCACCAATAAGACTCGATATCGGATCAATCGATCCGCTTAACAAGTATTAAGTAGACAGTTGAGCAGTGCTTTCAAGCCCTTGAAAGTTCTCACAATATATGACTCTTCAGAATTATGTTTTATTTTCTCCTTAGAAACTTGAAGAGCGCTTTAGCAGTTCTACAGGGAAATCTAACTTACAGGCTGATTCACATGGCCCGGGTTTTTCCAAAAACCGCATGTGCGACACCGGAAAGGCAGTATACATCAATAACATTCAGAAAAAAGCGCGAAGTTAGGAGCATATCCAATGTATACAAACCGTGATACTACCCGCGTGGATAAACTGACCATTTTTTTCCTTATGTGCTGGAGGGAGATGCATTCAATTATTTGATTATTTGAAGCGTTCTAGAAAAATTACACGAATTCTTTAAACCCATGTGGTGCACATTTCCTTTTCATCAACCATTATTATTTTTTTCTATAAACAAACAAAAGTTCATCTGGCCCGCAATGGTTTTATAGTTTCCAGTTAGCATGTGTTTTCAGAAACTATAGCAGCCACTGCCAGTCGCATATATTTCCATCCTGGGCGTGCATGTTATACCGATTGAAACTTTTTTGTATATCCAGCGGGCGTAAGTGATTAACGTATGCATGAATTAAAATAAGCTGGCACGCATGCTCTCGGTTCTGGGAGTCCCAATCGCATTCCATTTTAAGCTGAACCGTGGGATGAATTATATTTGCCATAAATCGTGCGAGGGGGGGGGGGGGGGGGGGGCGGGGACTAAACATTCACAAGTGCATCAGCCGCAGCTAGAAAAAAAAAGACAGCCCAGAAAACACTTTACGTGGTTCATTGCTAAAAGAGCAAGAAAAAAAGAAACCGACGCTTGATACATTGCAATGAGGTTTCTGCATATTCCACATACATGTTGAGAACTTCAAGTGCTTCGCGTAAATCACGCAGTGAGTTGCTTCGTCCCGCTCCCTCTGTTTTCCGTGTTTTTTTTTTGTTTTTTTGCGTGTATACTCTTCTGTTTTTATTATAGTTATTAATCGCACACCCCATTTCCCCTGAAAGAGAAATAAGGTTCCGGTTCAGTTAATTTGATTAACCTACCCGGTCGTTAACTCTAAAAAAAGTTTAGATTTATTTTTTTTGCATTACCGTTTTTTTTCTTTTGTCAGCTTTCAAAACACTTGTTTTACTGTTCGCACTGCAGCGTGGATTTTTCTTCTTTTTTTTTTAAATTGACGAATTGTTTTTGAATCATTCAGTGTGCTTAAGAGGCTTTTTAATCTAGCTTGCAAACAACTACAGGGGTTAATTTGAATTATACGAGGATGCGGTATTTACCAGCTCTGATGCAGTTGTCATCGTGACTTTAGAAGACTCTTCATTTTATACACTGCAGATTCAGTAGAGAAGGTTTAAAACCTATATTGGGCAAAGTCTGTCGTTCAGATCCCGTTTTATTAGACAAACACACTAAAAGAAAATTGGAGTTCATGAAAAAAAGTACTGATTATTTTCAACAACACTATTGACTACAGCGCACGTTGGGGCTTGAATAGAACTTGATAAATAGCGAAATAACTACTTAAATATTGCTTCTTAATGTTTCACATATTAGTCTTAGTCGGCACATTCCACAAAGAGATTTGATGTATGTCTTCAAAATACGCCAAGGAAGGTTCTAAGCTGGACATTCGGCGAAAAAGAACGCGAGATTGCCGAACGCCGCCATTGGTCAGCTCGAAGGTCTAGCGCGGCGCTAGCCATAAAAGGCGGTCGGTCCTCTTAGCAACTTTCCCGCCAAGTGTCTAACTTAGAACCCCTAATGTTACACGAAAAGTCTGCTCCGCGTTACTCGGTCCCAAGTTTATGCCGCATGCACCTACGAAGTGTTCATCATCCAAACAAAAAGTGCCGAGTCACTGGGACATGGACGAATGTCTCAGCATCCGATATTCCTCCGAAGTGTGCTGCTGCTCATGTGGCCCTGCGCTGAAGCTTTGAAGAAACTATGGCTTCCTCTCTTTGGGTAGTACAAGCTCACCTGACTGGGCCTAGCAATACTTGCGGCTCCGTCGCTAACCTTTCTTTCTTTTTTGTTCTTTGTATTGGTGAAAAGCGATAAAACAGATTTCGACGTCCGAAACCGGCAAGAATCCACGCCATAAAAGAATGCAAAGTGCGGGATTCATGCCGCCACTGCTAGGGTCTCCTTTATATGGATGGTGAAGTTAGAATATGTGGCGCCACGACACCTCTCTCTCTCCCTCTCTCATTGCTTTTGAATGCGTGAAATGGCGTTTCTTGTCTCACGTTCATAGCATCTTAACTTTGACCTGTACTACGGCCGACGTTGGCTATGCTGGCTTTCGCCCTTGTGCCGTTTCTTTGCATTCTCCCGGTGATCGTGTTTCGCACCAGAGCAGGCGTGCTTCTACATGGGCGACTGTTTGACACGAGCAGTTTTGTATTACCTAGAGTTACTCAGCTACTACCCAAAACAGGTCGGTTTTTGCGGCGCCCCCTGGGCAGCGCAGGAGTCCTATACTCAGAGCGCGTTGCACAACCCAGTCTACAGAGGTGGCAGCGTGCAGAGGATGATTATTGGAACGGTCTCCAAAGCCTACCATATCTTAAGTGAAAAGGATGAAAAGAGACGAAAGTATGGCAACCAACTGGCAACCGTCAGAGCGTGATGCACAATTATGCGGCGAACTTTCGAGATAGAGCGTCGCTGGCAGATCGGCTCGCGATTACTCGTTGCCGGTTCCCATGGCGGTCACTGACATCTCTTCGGAGCGAGAATTTGGTCGCTTATGGAAATCTTAGTTTCCCCAACTTATAAACATAACAAGCACAGTTTTCAACTAAAAAAAAATATTGGTTCTCAAAGAAAAAAAAATATGTGCCCGTTTGTTTTCGTTTTTCGTCTCGGTTTTGAATGAAAAAATACTTGTAAATTTCGTAAAATTATAGTTATCTAAAATTATAGCACAAGTTGGGAAATAGTTTTTAGAACACACTCTTAAACGCAAAAAATAAGCCGCTTGTGGAAGCGGCGCTTCAATATCGCATTGGCGAAATAATATAAGACGTGTAAAACTCGTTTACACTACAAGCAGCGTCAGATGCTTAAAACATACGGAGTTTCCACGACGAGCGCTTGATATTGGAGGTTTCGTATAGGCTGACGAAACACTGGAATACATGCCAATAATGTGCTTTAAAAATATATATTAATCTTATCAGTTTTACCTCGTTTCGTCTACGCGCAGTAAACGATGCTTTGAGAATGCGTTGATCGTCCACAGGAGCAGTGCTTCCTGCAGCTCGCCTCGTGTGCTTTGCTGTAATTTGCTTCATTGTAACCGGAGAGTGTTTTGTAAAATAATTCAAATTTGACGCACTATAAACAAATTTATCTAGATAGTTTCGGGTCGAGACGTAATATGTGAACGGTATGGTGCGAGTGCGTCTCTGCTTTTTAAAAGAAACATTCACTTTTCTTGTTTGTTTTATTTGCTTCGTATTGTTTGTCATCCTGTCTTTTTTAGAACGCTTCCTTTCTTCACTTCATAGTGTCTAAAAATTATAAATTTATGTTTGAAAATGAGTGATTAGCACTTACGCTCAACCTATTCAAGATACGGAACAGGGAAAACCAATCTATCTGAGAGCCCGGCGTTTGAAGCGACACTAATATTGCCTGTCTTCCAATATTACGCTTCTGAAGTCCAGAAACGTTTGGAGCTTGCGAAATTTTCAGTCCACCGTGAATAGCTCACCTTTATATGAAGCATTCGTCGCTACCGGATTGAGTTTGATTGAATGAATTATGCAGACGCATATATAGCGTCCGAACTTGCGGACGCCCGCATTCATCTGCCGAAGGTATCCGTTACACCTTGAAATTTCATCCAGTTTGAAGGCCCGTGAGGCACGAGCGTTCATTTTAATGACTATGCGGGCAGGAGGCGAGTAAGGGGAGGGGACGACACCGCGCAGGGACGTCAGAACGCCAAGCTCTGGTTTGAATGAATTTAGTGTCTCCACTGCATTCGTCGAGTGCAGTGTTTTCTTTGTGTTATAATTATTCTTCAGTATTCAATTTGGCATAATATATATATCTCTGATATCCCGCCGGCTTAGTGCAACCGATGGTATGAGCGGTATGAAACATTTCATCGGGAATTAGCGATATTCAGACGAGAGCATATACAATTATTTTTATTTTCTAAGAATGCTGGATGGTGTATTTTTAAACGTGCAATATAATCTTTGACAGATGTTTTCAAGCACCTTCTTGTTTTCCTGTGCACTTTTATATCCTCAAAAGAGTCACTAGTCGAAAGTACGAATGAATTACTGGGAGATTTTTTGTCTCGAAAAATCCAGATCGGCACAAATAAAGTTTTGTCAATGGAAGCTATGAGCGTTGTGCATCACAAGGCGACATTTATAGCAGAAGTAACACCTCATTGCGGGTTCTCCAATTGCGAGTTAACCCCTGAAACCTATTGCAGAAACGAAACGAGTGTTTAGATATCCACAATTAAGTAAATAGCTTCAGTCCCATCGCAGACTGGTTGACAAGCCAGTGAAAGCACTCACGCTGAATGCTCGAGGTTTCAGCAAGCTATGGCCACCAGCATAAATCGTCTTTTTATGACATATAATGAAAGAGAGAGAAATTGGTTGATTGAAAGTCAACGAGGTAATCAAGCTTAATGAAACAGATTGGGGGCTTCTTAGGTGACTGCGCTCTACTGCGTAGTGGTTGTTCTAAACTCCAGGTTAGCAGTCGGAACGTGCTGGCTAAATTGCTAACCTATATCGTGGACCAGTATCACCCTATGCCTCAATGGCAGATTTAGATCTAGTCTCAACAGTCATCGTCTTATTTTTGTCCGCACCTCTTTCCAACTCGCGGGAAGCGTGCCAAATTTGAAGGACCGCTGTAAAACCACAGCATGTTAAACAACGCTTCTACGTCTGTTTAGACGGCCCACAAAAATCGGGTTCTCAATGTATCGCGCTGCAATTTACTACAGAGGTGCAAGCAGAAGTGGAAGTTTGCAGTAACCAAATTATTGGAATGAGCTTACCTCGTTCAAAAAATTGGTCTTGGGTAATGTATGCCGCCACTTCGCAGAAGATGCAGGCCTGTTGTGAGAAGCGCTGCTGACAGATGACATACATCGCGTCAAGAGAGCGTCGGCCAATCCGAGTTCTTCTGCTGGATCGTCTGCTATCTTAAAGGGGCCCTGCAAGGACTTTTTACTGTTTTTTAATTTGCACCGAACCTGAGTGCACTGAACGTAGTAACTCGGTGAAACTTTTCTTTTCGCGAAATTCGCTTTATTCTAAAAGTTATAGGCAATTTAGAATTACAAAAACAAGCAAAAAATAACCTCCTTCATGACGTCGTAGGTCCTGGCTTGAGTGGCCGTGAACTAGAGGAGGAATAGTGAGCTCATCGAGCGCTCACGGCCGCCGCTCTCCGTGTCGACGGCGCCAGAGGGCACCACTAAAGCATGTTCTGGATAGGCTGTATGCGGCGGGCAGCCAAAGCGGCTTTCATTGCGTTTGCTGAGCGATTGAACACTAATTCAGCATGACATTTCATTGGCCACAAACGACAGCAAACATGGGGTAAAGATCAGTTCAGAATGGGAGCCACTTCGCGCTGCCATACCGCGAAACGGCTAAACCGCAAGACAAAGCCTCTCGCCGAAGGCCTTCGGAACGCTCGGAGCCGGTCGGATCCTCCTCTCCATACGACTGCAGCGCCACCGCGTACATCCGGGATTTTTCCGTGTCGGCGCCTTATCCCACTACTCCTTTCTAGTATGCGCCGCCTTTCCCACCGCTTGGCGGCGGGTATGTTGACGGGTTATTTCTTGTTTCCGTACTTTATAAACTGCATTTCTTTCTTTTTTCATCTATAATAGTGAACAAAAACTGCTTTTATAAATAATTGAAACGATTCGCGCCACTTACATTTTGTATTTTGACCAAAAAGAAGTTTTTAGTGGTTCTGACCAGTAGTAAGCCCAGGACCAAAGACGTCACATTTTGCGCGCTTTCGGTACCGCGGGTCGCCCTCGTCGGTGGACGACGTTTCCGTGTCGTCCGGTTAAAATATGGCGCACTGATATTTAGCTACTCTTTCCGTGCCCGCTGGCTTGCCCGAACCCCAAGAGACGTGGAAACAGCATAAAAGGCAGACGCTTAAATATGATTGCAGGGCCCCTTTAACCCCAATCGGCAGGCTCTCCCTCCACACGGCGTACGCCATCTATCGGCAACACTTCTCACTTCGCGTTCTTCGTATACGAAGTGGTGGCATAGATTTCCCAGTACAGATCACATCAGAAAACGGTAATTTTAAAAATTATGTGTTCACTCCTTAGTTTTTTTTTTCTTTTTTCTTACACTGTAAACTTGCACCACCCGGTTGCCCCTCTGTAGCGAATCGCAGCGCGATACTTTGAGAAACCGATTTTTGCGGGCCGTCTAAAATCAACTAAACGAGCAAAAAAAAAAAAAGCAACACAATGGCGAGGAAGTAGACAGACAAGAACGCACTCGCAACTGGGTTTTATTTATGAAACCAATAATATATATGACTTTCGGGTATCTAGCCAGAAACCTGGTGTCGCCAAGGAGTGTTACCGGATACCTCGATGTTCGACAAGATTTGGAAAAAGAGCTCGGATTTACTGTGTACCAGCATTTATGAACAAACTACCTTCTAGTATTCTAAATTTGAGAACAAAATACAACCTCAAGAAAGACCTGAGAAATTTTAGATCGTAAGGTTCTCACTAGCTTGCTTCTGTTATTCTGATTTCTTAGTGTGGAGTTTATTTTACATGTTTCCTTTTGCAAACAGCATGGGTTCACTGATTTTAAGACGCTGCCACTCAAGCCCAATGTGGCTTAGGCAGGTCAAACTTAACATACATTTTGTTCATTTGCAATAAATTTATTATTATTATTATTATTATTATTATTATTATTATTATTATTATTATTATTATTATAATTAATTGACGGAGCACATGGGCAAAGACTGCAGTGAGTGGCAAGATGTCGCGACGGAGTGGCTTTCGTCGCCTCGGCATGTTCACATGCACGATTATTGAAACACCTCCCCATCTGGCAGATATAAGACGAGCCGCAGGAAGCTGGAATTTTGTAGACAACACCCGTAGTACACTCCGTGTATTTTGTGCGGTGCCTGGGATCACAGGGACCTTTGAAAACATTGGGTGCAGTGAACACCACAGGCAAATCGTAGTGCGAGGCAACTTTCTTAAGATTATGCGTGACTGTGTGTATATACGGGATCAACCCCGGCCTCCTCGTATTCCAGTTCCGGTGCTGCCTCTGTCATCCTTTAACCTTCTTTACCAGGCTCTCTGCCACCTCGACCAGAGTGCCCTGGCGGAAACCCGCTCTCTTAAGTGATCATGAACCAACTGGCCCCAATCGCTACCTTAATGTCGTCTTAAGTGCCTTAAAATCATTAGTTTACATGATGTACACTATACCATAGAGAGACATCATACAGTGTTAAGTGACATTTCTAATAGTGCTGTTTAATAATGATCAATACCGATTGCCATGATCTTTCACAAATCTCTCTCACATCAAACGGTATCAGGCGCAAGGTGTTTCCAAAATTTTTTATTTCAACATTTCTCCTTTTTTTGATAACTACTTTTTAATGCGAACACATTAACTGTCCCATGGAGCAGAACCGGCCGCATCTGTAACCAAGAAAACGTAAAATTCCCATTCTCCCAATGGCTGAACGAAACGGCCCCTAAATTCCCATTCGTAATAAAAATAGTAATAATAATGTGAATTGAGCCCGTAATATATGAACTGGTGGTATACTGACTCGAAAAAATCAAGAGAGTCCCCAAAAATTCATATCGGCCGAAAAAAATTTAATTTGATCAATAGTAACTCAAAGTAATAAAAGAGTAATCATAAAGTCAATTGAGCTGATAATAAATAATTTGTCAGAATATTGCTTTAAATAATCAAAAATCATCCTAATGTCAATAGGCCGTATTAAAGTCTATAATAATAAAATATAATAATATTTCATTATTTTCTGTGTCCACAAACAACTTTTCAGTCTCAACTGTGGTGCACTAAAATACTAAGATACAAAGACCACAAAATTAAAATTCTAAATACAAATACCACAAAAAAATCTCAATCTAGGCGAAAGACATCCATTCACGTACAAGCAAGGTAAACTCCCGAAGACACATGAAAATATTCTGGTGATGTTCCTTACTGAAGGCCAATTGAATCCGTGACAAAAGGGATACAGGGGACATGCAAGATGGATAAAACGTTAATACATTCCGGCTGGGCCTTGATGGAACATGAAAGTCAATGGATCGTAGTAAATCCATTGACCTGATGTGATCATGAACAACTTTATGAAGAAAAAGAAAATCTCTGGACAGCATACTCACGGCAGGTGTATATAATGCAAACCGGTGAAGTAGCGTTTCATAATGATAAAAAGACCTCCTTCCAATGTAGCGGTCATACACAATTCTTATCAACCGCTTTTGTACATTTTCGATTTCTGTTGCCTGACCAAGAGATAATGAATTCCAGATTACCGAGCCAAATTCTAACCGTGATCTAACTATTGACTTAAACCAAATCCAACAAACAAGAGGGTGATGAGAACCGCCGACATTACCGAGAAATAATGCCTAACAGTCTTAATTCAGCATTAACAGTTATAGACATATGTTGTTTGAAAAAAAAAGTGAACTGTCAATACGGACACCAAGATCCCCTACAAAAGATACTTGGGGTATCAGGGCGCCTTCAAGGTTGCAAGAAAGAGAAATGAATTCACGCTTTCTAGATAGTACAATATGTTTTGTTTTCTCGGGATTAAACGGCAAGTGGTTTTAAAGCACCAATTTGAAACATGTTCTATGTCAGCTTAAAGACGAGTGGAATCCAATACTGACCTCACACGTAAAAATAGTTTAACAACATCGGCAAAGAGAATAATTTTTGAGTCGCTAACACAAGAAACACTACCCTTCATAAACAAAAACAAACAAATGCCGGCCCAGCATGGAGCCCTGGGGCACCCCGGATTTAGAAACAAACTCGTCGGAGTAGCTTTTTTCAACACGAAAGGGGTTTCGACGTCCTTTTATATAACTCGGAAACCATGCGCACAGATGTGGGCTGAAACCATGCAGAGCGAGCTTTTGCAGAAGTAAATCATGACTAACACGGTCGAACGCTTTCGACATGTCGAAATAAATTGCATCCACTAGTCCCCTACTAGACACAATTGGCGCTGAAAAATGTTTAAAATGAGCATAAGTTAGATTCTACCGATCTCTCCTTTAAAAGTCCATGCTGAGCTTCAGTTATGATCGGGCTCAGATAATAGTAAAGGCGCTTATGGACTACTTTTTCAAATACTTTTGCAAATCCACATAACAGTGACACCGGCCGGTAATGGTTCACCTATATAGAATCACCGGATTCAAAAATAGGAACAACTGCGGAGAATTTCTAAAATCGGGGAAATAATCCTGTGCAAGAGAAAAGTTGAAAATATGCATTAAAACTGGAGCAAAAGTAGAACAACAACCTTTTATAATAAAACTAGGTATGCCATTTGTGCCGGTTGAAAGGTTTGGTTTCAGTTCTTTTATAGCTTCTAAAATGTCTTCAATGCAAACAGTAAATGTAGACAGATAATCGGAACACTCAACGTCAACGGAACTAAAAGAGCTGCTCGTGGGAAAAGAAGAATAGCAGAAACTGAAATACTCAGCTAAACGAGTTGCAATATCGGCCTGAGAACACAGATAACCACTATCGTCTCGGAGGCAAATATTTGACTTATTTTCACGGAAATGTTGCTTCGTAAACCGCCAAAATTGTTTGGGATTTTTCTTTAGGGTATACTTGATGTCATTTAGGTACAGTTGATTATCTTGTTCGTATAGTTTTCTGACCAAACCGCGATAAATGCTGAACTTCTGATACCACACATCTAATCCTGTTTTTTTTATATAAACAATGACAGTGAAGCTTCCTATGTGAGGTAATTTTTAACTCTCTTGAAAACCAGCTAGGGTAATGGGAAGACCGCGTAAACCGTTCCGGTATAAAAATATTAATTGCATTCTTGACAATAGATGTCAAGGTTTCTGTAGCTGAATCTGCTATATGGTTTTTTAAGACATCCGACCAGTCATACTGCTCCATAAATTTGTACAAGCCAAGATAGTTCCCTCGAGAATAGCAATACGCTGCAGAACTTCTATTAACACGAGGCCTGCATGACAAGCAGAATTTTCTTTTGAAAGGCGGGTGATAGGCATCTACTGGCACTATCGGATTCGCAGCCGGAATCGTAGTATAAAGCGGAGCATTTGATAAACATAAATCTAGCACATTTTCATGACTATTCGCAAATGCATTATACTAACGAAAATTTAAAAAAAAATTATAAACGAAAGTAACAAGACGCCTTCCTAGAAGTCACACCTGATGAATAAGAAGCAGCACCGGTTGACCAATCAATTCCGGGCAAGTTAAAATCACCGTAGATCAGAACACGAAATTTAGAAAAGTGAACTTTTTCAGAACGGTTTCAAAATGCTCTACAAATTCTGCATCATCAAAAAGAGGAGGGAAATAATAGTTACCAACTAAAAATTTAAAACCATCACTGGTGGGTATTTCTACCCAGACACACTCGGCATAAGTTTCAAACCTTTCCTCCGGCTGCAATGAACTGAAGACTTAACGGCCAACAGTACTCCTCCCCCAAATTTCATGCCCGTGTCAGCATAATCCCTGTCTCGTCGAAACACATCATAGGTGGGAGGAAAATAGCTGCTATCGAAAATATCGGCACATAGCCATGTCTCGGTTAAAAATATGACGTCAAAATAACTCAGTAAAATATTCGACATGAACTCACTGGACTTAGAACGCAAGCCCCGTGTGTTTTGATAGTATGCCTCCAGTGACCAAAGCATTGACAGCAGTTTCAGATTCTACCACATAAGTTCGCGAACTGTACAGTTTGCAATAGGTCAAAAGTAACTCTAAGTCATCAAAAGAGTAATAATATTGTGAATTGAGCTAATAATGGTTTAACTGGTTGCATAATAAGTCGGAAGTAATCAAGAGAGGCACAACAATGTCACAATTAGCTGTATATAGTAACGCTAAGTAATCAAACTGCTAATCACATCAATTAAGCTCATAACAAATCAATTGGTTGAATATTAGCTTCTTTCTCTATCTCTATAACAAATCAATTGGTTTCATAGTAGCTCAACGTAATCAAGTAATCAAGATGTTAATTAGGACGAATTAGTCTATTGGGTCCAAGTAACTCGAAATAATCAAAAGAGTAATCATAATGTGACTCGTGTTCATAAAAAACCGGATAGTCTATAATTTGTTCAAAGTAATTCCAAGAGCAATCATGATGTCAATTAGGCCGAATCAAACTCCATTGGGTCAATAGTAAATCGAAGTAATCAAAAGAATGTTCAAATTGGCAAATGAGCTGAGAATAAATCACTTGGCGGTAGAAAAGCTCAAAGTAAGAATGAGAGTAAGGATTGTGTCAGTTAGTCCAGTATAAAGTCAGATAGGTCACTAGTTACTCAGAGTAATCAAGATGTGAATAATGCTGACATTAACTCAATTATGTGACTAATATATTGCGGAAAGATAAAAAGTAACCATTAAGTTATTTGAGTTTGTTTAAAGCCACTTGGGTGAATAGTAGCACGGAATAATCAAAGGAGTCATTGAACTTAGCTGAACTGACATAAAGTCGCCTTTGTCAATATTATTCAAAGTGATAAACTGGGTAACGAAATGTTTGCTTCTATAGAGTTGTTCGTGACCATAATAGCTATGTAACCAAAAAAGTAGCCACAATATGAAATGAGCTTCTACGAAGTTATCGTTTTGTCATTAATAACTCGAAGTAATCGACAGAGTAATAAAAATATTTGTTGAACTTTTATCATGTAAAATGTTATTATGTAAATGTAATAGTAGGGGAAGCGATTATAATTCAGCGGTGTCAATAATAGCGACAGATAATAAAAAGTGTCATCAAAAATTGCAATTAAACTGATATCATCTGAACTGTATCAATAATGAGTCGAATCAATGAGAAAGAGTAAACAAAACGTCAATTCAGCTAAAGTCGAGTGCGCCACTAATAACTCGAGGTGACTAAAAGAGCAATTGACAAGTCAATCGTACGACTAGTAACTTCAAGTGATGGAAATAGTGATCAATATACTAGGGGACCCCAATAAAATCTAATTGTATAATTACTCCAATTTATCAAAAGTGTACGCGAAACACAACCACTGAAGACAAAATCATGAAGGTGTATATTGTGGATTCAACTGACCAACCTGGGATTAAATGGGGTAGCGCTGGGATTAAATTTAATGGCGCTTGAATTAAATTGAATGGCACTTGGATTAAATTGACCACTATTTGGATCAAAATAAGCGGGAAGACCTCTAGAATGGACAGGGATGGCACTAGTAGTAGGTGTGCCTCAGTCGACCACAAAACAATATCGGACTGCCAAAATAAAGATCAATTTGCGGTTGCTGTAGCAGTCTGTCCTGGGGATGTTTCAGTACTGGGGCACTGCCTTGTGGTGTACTGTTCAAGGATTCCTGGGGGTGTCTCAGGGACTTTAGGGAGTCAACTAAAACAAATCATGGAACTGCATTTCGAAAAGGTGACACCAAAAATTCTCACATTAGAGAACGAATGTGTACTCTAAAACTGATATAATTTGTTTTACTTAAGAAGAAAAATAACTATAATTATACGAGATGTTGCACATACCATCTACATTTCCAGTTCCTTTGCAGTAGTGATTTACTCTCTTGGTTGAAGATAACGAAAGGAATCTTTAGGAAAGCACCTTTTCAGAATTTATTGCTCTGCTTTATTTTGCATGTTTAGTGTTTTGACTTGTCGATACTGATGTTGTCCTAAAATAGTTAACGTAGCAGCTTGGGCGAGTTGGTTGCTCATGATAACACACACCACAGCGCACTATAGCAAATAACACTCACACCTTACACACGAAAAATAAAGCAAATTCAAACAAACCGCGCTGACTGACAACTCTTTTTATATAACTTTGTCTTCTTCAACCTTTAGCACCACCGAATTTCCCAATTCACGCGCACCGATCTCCTAGATGCCTAAAAATGTTTTCTCTTTTTCTGTCAGGTGTAAAGATGGTGCACTTATACAGTTGTTATAGTTCTTGGCGATATGTTCTGCTTCGATAATTTCTCGAGTTAATTGGTTTTTGTTCCTGCCTAAAATTGTACAGGATGGCAAGTGAACGTCGCACCCACAATCCCGGCAGTGTATGCCTAGATGCCCTGAATTGGCTCTGGAGCTGTTGTTGTTGTGTTCCCGGAGCCTATCGTTAAGGCATCGTCCGGTCTGACCAATGTACACTTTCCCGCACGAAAGGGGAAATGAGTATACCACTTCATCGGCACACTCAACGAACCTGTTCTGATGGTTTTTGGTGCAGCATACTGTTCGGTGGAACTCAGGTGAGTTGACCCACAATCCCGGCAGTGTATGCCTAGATGCCCTGAATCCGCCGGATATCCCATCCGCCGGATATCCCACGTCATTGTTAACATCGATTGCTGAGAGCATCTTGAAAACAAAAAATACGACATCATATATCACACCAAGAGCCAGAGAAAGATCTACGAGACCTGTCGTGCTTCCATACTTCCACAGGTTCTCCCATGGAATCAAGAAAATTGCAAACAAGTTCAACATCACTGTCGTCTTTACTGCTCCCAATAAGCTTGGCAACTTGTGTAAACAAGTCAACTCACCTGAGTTCGGTGAGTTGACTTGTGAGTTGACAACTCACCTGTGGTGTAGCAACAGCTTGGGAAAGTAATGGTGGCCGGAAGTCCAAAACCGAAAGCAGGATGTCACATGACTTGAATGACCAATAGATTGCGTGTCGGCTTCTTGAAAGGATGACGCCACTTTTTCCAGGATAGAGGGGCTTTGTTCAGACGCGATCCTGTCGCCATCTGTCAATACGTGCGCCAAAGGCGCCCCACTCTCGACTGGGTCGTCTGCGTCGCCGTCCGCCGTTCACCCTAGAAGTTTTTGTCTCTATGTTTTACAGAAAGAGAACTACGCCTTGTAATTTTACAATGTACAACCTAACTATGAGATACGTACACCTTTGACTTAAGGTTTTGATTGCTACGTGCAAGCGCTGATTTTTGCGGCCCATTTTAGATCAAGCCTTGCCATTTCAAACACCCTATATGTCGCTCTTAGGTACAGGACTGAGGTAACCATGTATGAAAGAATCCATAATGCATTTAATAAAAGCAAGTTAGCTCAACCGTAGTTCAACTATCTGTTTTTTGTATAGGGCGCTTATGCTGTGACAAAATCATTATAATCGAGATTGCTTGCGACAGCTAAGAAATAAGTACGTAACCCACCTAGGCTGCTTATGCTCTTCAAAAGGTCTATGTACTGCAGCCTCAAAACCAAATATATGAGCTGTCTTTTTCAAAGGACTGATATTACAGGTATAACCTGGCAACCGCCCAACAGCTGTCTTTACATTGCGAATACTGAAATAGTTGAACATCTTCACGCCTTTTTTGCTAGAAGATAGAGGACAGTAAGGGAAACCTTAAACACTGCTCTAGAAATAAGTATACGTTTCAATTCGAAAGTATACGAACGCCTCGAGGCGAATGGGTTTTGTGGCTGGATACTCCGCAGACTCTATGAATTCCTTCCTTGAATAGGGAGTGTGACCAGCGACATCGATTGTCGTGGAGTCTTTTCTAGTTCTCGGTGCGCCTTCCCCAGACTGTTGGGTGCGTATTTCGTATTTTGTTTCCTTAAAAAGCCCGAAACAACATTAGAATACGTATTTTCCAAATAAATGTTGACAAGCATGGTTGAAGAACAATAAATTTTTAAGTCTGGCTGTGCTCACTTGCAGCAAAATATGAGCAGACATTACACAACCTAATACTAAAGCTAGTTAGTCACTTTGTAAATAAAAGTAGCGATCTTCCAATTTGGCGATATTTTTATTGAAAACCTTTGAAATTTTAGCGTATTAATGGCACCTTTTATAGGTATACTTTCTGCATAAATAAATGAGTCAACGTTCCTAAAATTTTATAAATTCTACAAATATGTGAATTCTTAAAACTCCTAAGAAGAAATGGGGTAAAAAAATGGATGTGACTCATGGTCATCTGTTCACAAGTTATACCGTCTAAAAATAATTCAGAGATCAATACGTCGAAAGCTTTCATTTTCTTTATAAAAAAAAAAAAACAGTTCATTGCCAAACATGCGGTATTATACAAGCACATCACATCAGTGAGCATACACCATTGAGAGTGCCACCCCATTCAATCC
The DNA here is from genome assembly GCF_016920785.2 of Ixodes scapularis. Lineage (NCBI taxonomy): Eukaryota > Metazoa > Arthropoda > Arachnida > Ixodida > Ixodidae > Ixodes > Ixodes scapularis. The sequence continues at coordinate 55,520,078 of NW_024609835.1, read as the reverse complement.
AAAGCAAAATGCTGCTCTTGCATGCACTCTAGTGGAGATGCTGACGACGTTTGTTTTGCTTTTTATGTAAATGCTCCTGCCCGCCTTCCCCGTAGACCGCGTCCATATCTGCATTACAGCAGCGAACCAGTCATTCCAAGCAGCTGGTATGATAAACATCATTGTTTACTACAAAAGCACCAAGTGAACTCTCAAAAAAGATCATGGAAAAAATAGTTGCTTACAAGCGTGGGTCCTGACAAACAAAAACATAGAGAGACCGGTGTTTTCCCTTCAAACCGCGGTTCTTGCAGTCGATTACAGAATGCACAGTCCCTTTACTCTCAATTTTTTTTTTTTGTATGGCACTGAACGTTCTGCACGTATCTTGACTCAAAACTCAAAAGAAGATAGGATTCTCACGCGCCAACTATCTTTCTGGCAGAGGTCTGGTCGCACCGTCCATGCCCTCAATTGGTAAGGACTAAAAAAAAACAATGCGCATGTAGTCTCGGACGCCGGGAACTCCGTAACGCCCGGAGCATTCGGCGCTGTACGACCACTTAGTGTTTTAGATAATTTCGGCCGACCATGCATATGACCGTTTTTTACATTGACGAAAACATTTATTTTGTTCACTTAATACCCATCAAAACAAAATAGACTTTTGTTTCGTGAAAATAGGTCTCCGTCTTTGCGGACAAAATTTGAGAAACACTTTCAGTCCGAGGTGCTTTCTGCGGATGGCGCAAAGTTGGCCGTTCGTGTTCCTCCCCCGAAACAACTGCTGTGTCTATCGGTACAAAATATTTACTGACAAAATAGGCGCAGGAATGCTTGATCCCGAGTACCTCAGTATCTAGTATGGAGCAAGGACGTTTTTGATTTTCAAAGAAAAATCGCAAACCCGGTATATGGTGCAATAATGCTTGATTCATTATTTTGTTTCTTCATGTTTTAAACGCTAAAACTGTCAACCATTGCCCGTGTGTCGCTCTGTATTTTGTTCATCTTTGCGCTAAATATTGTTGTTCTGGTGAGCGAGATAAATCTGCCTGAAACGCTGAAATGGGGCTGTTTTAAAAGAGACGAATGATTTTGAAAATCATTAAAACATTTTATTTTCGATGTTTTCAAACTCTTCCAATTAAAGCTCGATGACATTTAGTAACAGACCCTGCAAAGAGACGTTGCGCTATTTTTTCGCCTTTAATGCTATAAAGTGAAAAATCTGGCCAAACTGAGGCTACAGCAGTGCCGTACACACATAAGCTGTTGACGGGTTCATTACTTTGGAGAGCATAAACATGCTGGGGGTAATCAGAAAGAAACGAAGTGACCACACAGAGGCGGACGGTGTCTTTAGTATGAGAATTCTTAGTGCGTCGGTGCCTCGGAAATTGCGCATGGGCCAGAGGGATCGAGAAACCCTATCATACCGCATGCTTCGAGGGACCTGTTTTCCATAGCCTGCGTGTCGCGTACTACTGGCGTCCATGCGTACGCCACGTAAAGGAAGTCTGATGGCTTGCTACCACTCCACACGTAGGTTGGACTCCTCTCCCGGAGGGTGACTGGTGCCATAGCATTGTTTATACTCACAAAGCATGGCAGTTCGACGACGGAGTCATAGAGTGCCCCGTCGCACATTTGGAGCGCGAGGATCTGGTAGCACAGCACATCAAAGAGCCATTTCTCAGGGAACCTGAGCGTCAGCGCACAACTTCTGCAGTGGTGAGGACCCGAAGCACACTTGTTCACCCGGGAGAAGTGTGGTTCGGCGTCTCACCGCAGCGGGGCGCCAGTCACGTGGCTCTTTTCTCATCCGTTGTCTGCAGCTCCACCTTTTCCATTTACGCGGCCGCTTCGCGTGGCGATCTGAGAGGCTTTGTCAGTATATAGGAGGCTATGCTGCTGCGCACCGGGGATATCGGACGTCGCCCGAGGGCGCGAGCTGCGTGGCAAAGTAAACATTTCAGCTCCCCCCGGGGGACTCTTGTCGAACATCACAGGGGTACGAGACGAGGACGACGCAAAATTTGCCTGCAACCTGCAGATAGATTTGTAACAAGTGAACATGAACATGAATCAGTTTATATGTATATATATATATATATATATATATATATATATATATATATATATATATATATATATATATATATATATATATATATATTATAGAAACAACATTATGGAAACACCGGAGCTGGCGGTGCCTCCACACGGAGATGGAGCTGCCGCCACGATGGGCCAAAACACGCCGAGGAAACAAATATAAAAGAAGGTCCTCGCTTTGTGACAGTGATTAGAGACATAAAAGATAACGTTCGCTTCAATTTTTGGTTTTCATAACCATCCCGCGATTTCTTCTGCTCATCGTCCGTGAGTACCGCTTAAAGGGGCGGTGTAACAACTTTTGTACTTTGTGCAAATACCGCTTAAAATTACCCTCTCGCCTTTATAACCTATCAGAAATGCGTTAGTTTTTCTCTCCGCGCAATGGTAGTGGCCTAAAACAATTGAAGTAAAACCCGCAGCGTTCACTGATCCCCAACTCGCAGCCAGAACAAGCGGAGGCATATCTGGAGACGATTATATGCCGTTAATATCCATCATGGCTACGCGCAGGGGTTTGGCAATGCGCAGGACACGCAGCCCACCAAGACGGAGACTGGAGTTGGTCTGCCTGCGTTTATTGCAGACGAAGAAGAGCCTCGGGCTGCAAGGCGCATCCGCTTTTATCGGTTCAATCATCGCAGTACGCGCCGCTGACGCAGCATGTTGACGGCGACGCCCTCGCTAGCGTCGATAAGTAAGACCAACGAAACAACGTAACAAAACACGCGCTGAGCTCCCTCCATACGTTTAAGTGTTCGGCTAGTGTCGTCATTCCGGCGGCGATAAAACGGGAGCGACTCCCCGAATGCTTGCCGAGCTAGTAATTTTTACGAGCCCAAATAGAGTGTTCACGCCGTGCTCGGCCCTCCGAAGCGTGCGGTATCTCTCGAATGCTTCGGCTTATATGCGACTTTTCTGCAAAAACGCGCTCAGGAGTCTGACTTTGACACCACTGTCCGCCTCTGTGCCCTCAATGTATTTGTATTGGGCAATCCCTGTTATTTTTAGGCGCAATAAGAATAATTGGTCTGTCAACTAAGGCTATGTAGACGCCCCGATGACGGCACTGCGGTACCTTCAGTTGGGCCACATTTCTCGCTTCATAAATTTAAATACGGAAAAAATATAGTAAAAACATCAAAGGTTTTCCTTTTTAAGTTTCTTTTCATGATAATACGTATTTAGTAAAATGGCTCCATTTGAGCGCTTCTCGTGAATGTGTTCCGCTAACCCAGAGAAGCATAATAAGCGCAAGGTTAAACAAAATACAGGGTAACACGCGGGCAAAGTTTAAAAGTGCTAACCTTTATAGACTACAATACAAAAAAAAATATTCAAAGCTAAGCATCGTTGGGTGATGTGTCGTGTTGGCAATTTTTATTTGCAAAATAACGACGTCGTTACTTCGTAGTAACTACATGGGGTCAATCCTTGGTACGCGCATTTCTTAAGTGAATGTTTTAGATACGCTTACGCAGCAGTTGTTTGGGGGAGGAGCTCGAAATGCCAGCTTTGCGTAATTAAAAATAAAAAGCGCTTCGGACTAAGAGTGTGCTTTTAAGATGTTTCCGCAAGGAGAATTTTTCTTCGCAAAACGAAAGTCGGTTTTGTTTCGATAGGCACTGACTCAATAAAATACATACTTTCCGTCAAAATTAAGAGTGTCATCGGCTTATTTGAAAACACCCCGTCAAATCCAAATAAGTGGAGTGAGCGGTATCTTCTACTGCAGTAGTATCCTCATTATGCTCAGTGTACACTCGCCCGTTGACAATGTAGCATGGAAAGTATTATGCTTTTAGATACAAAACTTTTTTCGGAGTATTGAAGATAGCACCTCACATGAGTATACATTTCCATTTGAAGCGTTGGATAATCATTTAAAGTAGAAAAAAATTCCCGTGACTATTAAAAAAAGGTTTATTACACGTACATATTTGTTCGAGTTCATTAAGAGAGGTGTGTTTCTTTTGAATGTTAGAATCAAATTCTTATGTCTCGCAATTTGAACATATCAATCCTGAAACATTCGATTATTCTTCCAGGTAAGTGTAGCCGTGCTTCATCTACAAAAGGTCTACATTGTGGATGGCAATGCAGGGTCTTAATATCCACTGATGAATATTTTACTGAGTGCCAGGATAATGATCTTAAGACATCTGATCCATGACAAGTGCAGGAGCTTCAATTAGTAATTGTGTTGTGTGTAGGCTTAAACAGTCAGAAGTTGGGCATCCTGAATGGGCGACTGGTGTCTCAGCTGGAGTTGAGAAATTTCTTCAGTGCGGTGCAACTGCTGCTCTGGGGCCTTTAACACCGCGCAGTAGTGATGCACGACCGCACGTCAGTACCATTCTCATCCAGGCGGAAACGGGCAGGGATGGAGATTGAACCCAGGATTCCGGGGTTCTGCAGCGCGGAACATACATTATGCTTTCACAACGAATTTGAGATCGTCGTGAGACCTCACAATGCGGCACCATGACAGAACAGTCCACGACGAAACAGCACAGCGTAAAAACGGCACAGCGTCAAGACAGGACTTTGACAATATAGCTAGCGTTTGGCGTTTTCGGTTTTTATTATTTTGAAATTCGGCGTACTCTTTTTCGGTTTTTATTGCAAGCAGAAGTCTTCGGCTTACTGCGGTGAATATTTGTAGACTCAAAAACTTTTCGTTTTCTTTTTCTCGGTTTATTTACAGAAAACAGTATACTGACGAAAAAGCAATATTTAAAAGCGTTTGTTTAAAACATATAGTGACTAAACCAGGTACTGGTTTTATTATTTGTTGCTGTCTGTCGCAGCTGACGCGACCTGTTCCACAAGATGCACTGTGGCCCTATCGTGATCTGACATTATCGTTGTGTGATCGTACTTGTACAGAGAAAGAGCATGAGCTTAACTACCATTTAGGTCGGAAAGTCAAATACCAAAATCTAAAAATTTGCAAGCATTGTACTTGCATAGCAACGTGCAAACGTTAATTGTAAAAAAAAAAAAAAAAAAAAACGAAAAGCGTGCGCGGCAATGGTGTGCTCACCCCATGCTGCACGGCAACAGCACTGAGGATGTGACATGTTTCTGCTTTACCGGTTTCCACTCGATCGAGGCCCCCCTTCGTTGGCAATAATCTGTGAATTTAACTCATAGCAACTTCTCGCCTGCAAGGTGCAGTTGCGCGTTTCCGGAGCCTTTTACTTACGGTGAATAGACACCGCAGAATCGGCGCCCATTTTACACCTTGAATACCGCTCGATATTAAGTTACCTTATCTTACCTGTTCTATCAATGTATCTGTAAATAACGCGTCTCCCGCTTTTTTTCCTTTTTGGGAGGGGGGGCGACGTTTTACGCTTAGGTGGTAATTACGAAACGACGAGTACTACGGAACCTCACCGGACCGCCGCAAACCAGACGGTTCATACTTGAACGTATGGATCCCTTTTTTCCAATAACGTTTCCTCTTTCGCTGGCTCTACAAAAAAGACCAGACAACCCGACCGACATTGACGCAAAAATATGACCTCTAACTACCCAATCTTTTCAGAGACTGGCGTAGTTAAGTAGTATTAACTACTGCTAACTTTATTTGTTTTTAGCAATCACACAGCAGCAGCAGTCGGGACACTGAGTTGAGTGCGATCCCGTGGCCACCAACGTACATATTTTAATTGTTTCTCCGCTAGCTGCTAAGTAATGCCATGCAATGTCCAATTTTTTTCATTACGTTCTCTTTGGTTTTCACAAAACGCTACCCATTACAGCCTTTTTAACGCTGAACGCTGACTGATCAAGATAATTATCGCCTTTTGCACTAAACAACTGGTCAGTATAAATTGCAGCAACCGCAGCTAATAACGAGAAGAAATAACCGAGTTAGCATACTGGTACCAAAATATGTTATCAAAAGCAAACGATATATCAATCAATTCTGCTAATTTCGACCTCGTTTACATGTTTTCCGCAGATATCTAAACACAGTAATTAAAAAAAGAGAGGACATTTTTTGTTCGAGGCAAAGTGTAAAAAAGATGAGGAAAAAGAAACGACAATAAATTAAAGGGTCAAGGAGGTTCGAAATTAATCGCGGGGAGAGAGGTGAAGAGTGCTCGAAATCGCCAGATACGTTGTGTTTTGTCGCTGTGCTCTTTTGGCACGTGCTCTTTTGTCGCTGTGCCGTCTTGACGCTGTGCTATTTTGACGCATGCTGTGTTGTCGCCATGCTGTTTTGACGCAGTGCTGTTTTGACGCGTGCTATTTTGACCGTGCTGTTTTTTTCGCGTGCTGTTTTGTCGTGTGCTGTTCTGTCGCGTTCCCATTCGCTCCTACGCCCGCGTGAAATCATGGTTCTTCTGTAAAAATATGTATCATAGAATAAAGTGATATTTCTTTTCCTGTAACTCCTGCCAGCGTCGGAAAACACCATCCACGCGGCCAGAAGGGCTACTCCAGCCCCCTGGCCCCTCTCCATCACCCTTTTCAGCGTGTAGGAGTGGTCCGCCTCGGACCGTTTCTAGATTCCTCTCCTGGTAATCGCTAGGCCGGGGTTGCAGTTGATTACGCCACTCTGTACGCAGTTGGAAGACCCGTTAGACTCGGGCGGCCATTGACGTCGCCGAATTTGTGTTAGGCGAGGTCATTCTGAAGCCTGGTGCATTCTGAAGCCTGGTGCACCAAAAGAACTCGTCTCTGACCGCGGCCGTCCGTTTGTTTCCAAAGCTGTTGCTGAGATTTTATGCTTCTGCGTCATAATTCATAAACGGACAACGGCGTCTCAACTACAGAAAAAGGGGATGGTAGAACGCCACAAATAGACTATCTCCGATATGATATATACATACACACCATCTGACCATCGCAATTTGGATGCTGTCCTTCTATACGTTACCTCTGCCTATAACTCTTCGCGCCACGTCATAAGCGGTTATTGTCCATTTTATCTTCTCTGTGGCCCCGAACCATTCCTCATGAATGATTGTCTTCTGTCTTCTGTCGCTTACAGACTACGCGTCCGAGACCACATGTCGGACTGAAGAGGCGTGGCAAGTGGCACGCTTTCGAACGCTCGACTCACAAGATCGCCAATGTGTGCGCTATGATCAAACTCACCATGCCGTCTCACACTCCCTTGGAGACTCGGTCCCGCTGTTGACACCGCAACGAAATACTGGCCTCGCTCAAAAGCAACTTCCACGCTACCGAGGCCCATACCAGATTATTCGACAAGTAGCTGACGTCAATTATCTCGTTAAGCCTTGTGAATCGTCTGAGAACCAACGCGGTAACGAACCACAGATCGTCTCCATTCCAAGGCTCAAGCCCTACCTCTTTCCGTCAAACTGCGAGACGCCGTTTCCCCCTGCGGGGGGAAATGGTACAATGAAGAAAGAAGAGAACAAGGTAAAGAGCAGGACTGGACCAAGGCGAAGAAGAAGCAGCGAACTTTTTGAGGACCTTCGCTAGAGCCGCCATTTGCAGTCTCTCTCTCTTCAGTGTAATTAAACCACTTTATAATCACCGTATTAACAAAATGGTATCGCGCATCCTGCGTCAGCGCAGCCAGGGCGACTGACCCAAAACACTAGGCTGCCTCGGGCCAGCCACCTGCTGCTTTTATACACGCGCTGTTCAGTAAGGTTCAAAACCAGAACACACGATAACAAACGGGAATTAACTGGAACAGAAAAAACAAAAGAGGTTCGTACAAAAAAAACAAACAAACTAGGCTTGTGGGTTTCGAACCCGGTACTTTCGTCTGGCAGCCCTGTACGCCGCCAGCTACGCCATGCAAGCTGTAATATCTACGGATACTACAGTCAAAACAGTGTACCATGATTGCGTTGTGTTATCTTAAGCGAGAGCTGTTTTTTATAAGTAAAATAGGGTAATAAAATGCTAACATGTTACAGACAAGATAATCTTTCTTTTGTGTTTTGTTTTTCTTTCTTGGGTTGATTGATATTAGCAAAAACATTGAATAACCAATATTCTTCATTAGGCCAGTAAAATATACGAACCGTTCACTTCCAATTGTTTTTCGAGGGTGTGAATTACGATTTCCTCTCATTATTATGACGAACGATATTGTGATGCCACTTTAATAACCATAAACGCAATCATCTGAAAAAAAAAACACATACATATTATTTATCCAAATCAAATGAGTTGGGCTTAGTACCCTGAAAGTAAACTACCTAGATTCTTCCAAACAAACATTAATGTGTGTGTTTTTCCATAAACAAGGATCTTCCCCCTGCACTCTAAAAAAAGTATGTGCGTCTAATTTCACGCACAACACTCGGAGAGCGAATCAGCGCAACTTGCAGAGGCACCTCAGCGAATGACGACGCCGAAACATATGTTTAGACCAAAAAACGCAGTCTGAGTTGTGACATTAAGCAATGCAAAACGTCACGCTTGCATAGCTTAATGTCGCAACTCAGACAGCGGTTTTTGGTCTAAACATATGTTTCGGCATCGTCATTCGCTGAGCTGCCTCCGTAAGTTGCGCTGATTGGTTCTTGGAGTGTTGTGCGTGAAAGTAGACGCACAGACTTTTTTTAGAGTGTGGCATTGGCAACCCTTCTCTTTTTCGTCCCTTTTTTATATTATAGGTCATGTTACAACAAACCAATACACCGATGTCACCAAGCGAACTGCGCAGGCGCGCGCATTCCGGAAGTGGTACCGCCGCCATGCTACTTGTACTCAGGGATGGGCAAAATACATGCAAATATGTATCGAAATACAAATACAAAATACTTCGTCAAAAATGTATTTAATTACAAATCCAATTACATTTCCAAAAAAGCATTTAAGTATAAGATGCAAATACAACCAAATGTATTTGGGCTCCTCCAAATACTTTTCCAAATACATTCCTCAAAATTTGCTTCAGCGACTTCAGGGCACCTGCAACGGGTTTCTGGGTATCTCATGTTAATTTTGCATCGCACACTCGGGAGTTAGTGTGCGAGGTTATGGAACGTAATAGAAATATAATCCCCAAAAAATGTAATCAGCTTAGACGTAATAGGTGAAGAAAGGACAGAGCTTCAAGCATCTTTTTTTATCGATTACATTTTGGTATAAACCAACAAAGAACCGAGACGACCCAGACGCGCAGCACTATACTCGGCGACAACTTTTCTTTGCAATGCAGTCGAAGGTACGTCCCGCGTCCCCTCTCCCATTTTTAGTGTACGCAGGCTATCCTCCTCCCCTACTCAAAATGGGAGAGGGGACGCGGGTCGTACCTTCCACTGCATTGCCAAGAAAAGTTGTCGCCGAGTATAGCTAGAGAATTTTTTATAGTTGCAACTCGCACCAGTTGCGAAAATCTGGACGACCCGCGCATTTAGAATGCTCCAGGCAAAAATATGAATGGAAATCAGGCTGGAAAGCATCACAAGTGGTCACAGACACTTATTTCGCCAGTCGGCCTGTGAACGTCGATTTCGTCACTATTCTTGCTCTGGACTAGCACCGCCATCACAAAGTCACTAAACGCTTGTGCTTGATTGAGAGACACTGCATTCGGTGCAGAACGTAGTTTTCTTCCTGCTCTGGACAGTGACAATAAATTTGAGGAATGTATTTTCGCCCACAGAATTGTATTTAATTATAATTGTATTTGAAATACCCACGTTTTAGTATTTAAATACACACGTCAAATACATTACACAATTTGAAATTAAATACAAATGCAAAATACACAAAGTATTTGAAATACGTATTTCAAGTACTCGTATTTGAAATACTACCCATCCCTGCTTGTAGTCATCCCTTTCCGGCTTCCCGGCTACATACGGCTGAGCGTACATCATCGTAGATTATCGTTTGAGACGCCCCGGTATCAGCTTGATTCTCCTGCACGTCTGCACTTCATGACATTGTGTTATTTGTGATGCCTTAGTTTGTGAGCATCCGCAGAAAAGCAGTTTCAGTAGTCTTATCGCTTTAGAATCCCTTTGTCGTCTACTTCGTTGTCGTCTGCTTCGTGGTGTTCGTGAACGCGTGCGCCCACTGCCATTCACGCGGTGGTCGCACTGCGGCCCGCGGGAAAAAACAACAACACCCCTACTCGAGCATTCCGGCTGGTGGGACGTCTCAATTAACTTGGAAACAATGGCGCAATGGCAAAGAACAAGAAAATCCGAGGGACCATCGGCTCGGTGTCGCGCCACAGAGCAGCATCAAATGTGTTGGTGAAAAACTGTGAGGAGCTAAATAGACTTTCTCGGTGAGCAATAATTTTCTAAAAGTTGTTTCATTCTAGTTGACAGCCTGTGCAACAGGGTACAGGATAACTGCGGGAGAAGCCTGCACAGAAAGGAGTGATCTACAGAAAGGCCATGCTTGACGCGCCGTAATAATTGGCACCTGTCAAAAAGAAGCTACCATGCCAGATACCTGAAAGCTTAAGGTGGGGATGATTTTTCGTGCACAGTTTCTGATCAGTTTTATTTTGTTGGCGCAAGCTCCAAACGCTAACAGTCGCCCGATGAGGCAAAGCTTTTTTCCGCGATCTCGATTGTTGTTAATGCAGAATGTATCAGTAACACCAGCCTAATAGGCGACAACAAAATGAATGAGGTTCGTTTGTTACATTTTTGGCGGTAAGTGTTGCACTCCTAAATGGAATTCTTTGGCGTTTTCACGTTTATATGTATAAAAAAGTGAAGACTGCTTCCGAAAAAGTTGTTTTATTTCGCGATGCATATCGGGAATCGCTGCTATTTTTTAGTGATTGTCATGATCTTTTGAAGCACAGCTGTGCTTGAAACATGTCGTCGCAATAATAGTTATAATCACCAAAATACATCTAGCAAAAAGTGTATTAAAAATGGCCTCCGCAAGGCAGTGCGGAGGTCTCATTTGAGCCAGACCGACGGATAGACCGCTACGGATCGAATGCTCAGAGAGATTCCGGCGTAAGGAACATTTTGGTCCCCTCTATGACTCGTGCCCTGTAATCTTACACATTTTAGCTGACGTGCAATAGTATGGATAAAAAGTATGAAGCCAACCGCGAAACAAATTGTAAAACACTCATTTTACTGCCGCTTTGTCCGGTTTTGTTTACCTTTCTTTGCCATGCTTCTTTCTTTCGGGAAGACATAAGATCCGAGGCCTATTTGCCTGGTGCTGTTAATATAGCTCCGTGGAATACAACAGGTGAAGCCACCAATTGAAAACCATGAGTAAACACCAGGCTAAAAATCTCGTGCTAACCCGAAAATTTCCAAACGCCGGGCGTAGAATGCGCGTTGACGCGGCCGGAAAACTGAGGAGAACTACAGGTACCAGAATGCACCGCGGCAGCGGTGGCGTCGCGCAACTCCTGGTGAGATCGGTCTACTTGGCGTACCTTGACAGTTTCATATCAAGGCATTGGTAGATGATTTTTCGATTAATTTGTTACCACAGACGTTTCACGTCAAACTTTGTTGATTTTATTTTATTTTAGATTGTGTTTGGCAATTTTTTTTGGTCTTTAACATGACCCGTTTATAATTTCTCACTGATTCGTCCCGAGCTCTTTTTTACTGATCATAATTGTACCCCACGTGTCTCTACGCTAAAATCACCCCCCCCCCCTTTTTTTGTTCCAAAGATCATACTTGCTAACGAACTTATTATGCATTCTGAGTTTCTTTCATAAAGTAGGAAACCGTGTCTCGTTAGGCAACGAGCGGTTACAGGCTCGCGGAGTGTTTTCCCGAAGACACGTCGAACGACCGATCCATTCGCAGGATCGCCGTAGCGTCTCTTCCCATAGTCACTGATATTTTAAGCAACGCAGAGCGCTGTACATTATGCGCGTGCTTCTTGCTTCGTGATTGGTTCTTCGGCGATCCTATAAGATAATGCTGCAATCTCATTGGCTGCGATATTAAGACGTTCGGCATGCCCTGCGTTTCTTGAACTATCCGCGTCTATTATAGGTCATAGCGGAGCAATCAAAGAATATAGCAAGCTTTACTTCTCAAAAACTTGTCGAGGGAAATTTCGACAAAAAGTTGTTACGAACACCTTGAATAGCTCGGGATTTTCTATTACGTTGGCAGCAGCCACATATTATAAAAAAATACGTAACAAGATACACACGTTTCCAAAAAAAAAAACGACCAGCGCAAGGAAAAAACTCTACAAGGGAATACAAAACGTTACTGAAGTTGATACGATATATTTTATTAAAAATGTAGAAACGGAGGTGTTTTCTTTTACCTATTCGGTGTATGTTTATGTTCGTTATACGTATGTTTAATATGAGTGGTATATTATAGTGCAGGTACAGCAAATTATAGTTTGTGCGAGATCCAGGAAAGATCCACGTTTCTGTGCGACGTTTGCTGATATCACGTACGGCGCACGTCGCGCAGAGGCGTGTGCTGAAACTTCTGTTAAAGATAGCCGCAGCATTTAGGGCTAAGGCAGTGTCAGTTTACACGTCCTCATATAGAAACGTCGGCTGCCCTTTCAAACTTGCCTATCGACCTCTATGCGCTCTTCTTTCCTGCCCAGCGCCAGTTGCCTGAAAGGTGAGAGACTCCCTAGTTTCCCAGAAATGGATCCCTCTCAATACCGAACGCATCCCCGAGCTTCTCTTCGAGGTCCATTCATGCCGTTCATCGCACCTCCCAACTCAATCTTTTCCTCCGTCCCATCTACCCCAACGCTCGGCTCGCTCATTCCGAGCCGCGTAAAGATCAACGGGAAAAGGAGGTTGGCGGTCGGAAGGCCTCAGACCGAATATTGGCTTTCAGCAGCGATACCCCACCCTGCAAGCGCCATTTATTACGCTCGACGTAATTTCCGGCCATAATAATTTTTGTGCACCACGCTCACCCGCCGGAGACGGTCGCAGGCTCGCATCACTCTCCCCTGGCGAGAGATTTGGGCAAGAGCGTCGACGGCGGCTGAATGCACTCAATGCTCGGATTTCGGGAGGTGACTGGGAAGGTGGGGGCGAGACGAGGGAAGATGTGGAGACCGAGTGGGGAAAAGGCGAAACACGTGCAGCAGCTTGAGTTGCCGATTCAGCGATGGCGACAATGTTTCACATTAGGGTGAACCACAGCGGACGCTACGGGTCATCCCAGACAATCCGGTGCTGTGGGCAAATCACGTGACACTGCGCCGCGGGAGTCAATTCACTTTTTCGGAAGGTCACATGACGTTAACACGGCAGTGGACTGGCCTCGATAGCTTGTAGCGCTTCCTGCGACACGTTATAAGGTAAAAGGGCGTGTAAGGGCACGAGAGGGGGCATTTGGAAGGGAGCCTCACGATATTCTCCAGAGGCATGGAGAGTGTTATGATCGTTGCGAGAAGGGTGTTATTACGGCCTGCAGCTTTAGGGGGCTCAGAGAGAGGTCAAGAGCATAAATCCTCCCACGGAGAGAATATTGAAAGTAAAAGAATGAAACGAGTATAAAAGATGGTGAGGATGGTGAGGAGGTGTCCCGCTTTGTAAAATATGAATGGTGTGGGCGTCTGACGCACGCCAGGATCGGTGCCGGGTGTGTGTGTGTGTGGAAAGGGGAGAGTGTATACCCTTAATAATGAGGTTAGGCTAACTGCTCGGGAGCGTGACGCCGGGGAACGTTCGTTGGCGTCGATTACCACGGCGCACGAACGAAATGTCTATGTTTGGTAACGACGCTGAAGTTGTGGAGGGGGCGGGGTGGGCGGGCTGTCAGGAGGCCCGGTTTTCTGGAAAATTTCAAACACGGTGGATGAGGCTGCACCGAATGAGCCGGGCACACAGGCAGCACGGGGGCTGGTTTGCGTGCGCGAAGAATGGGGTTGCGCACGACTGAGCGGGATGAGGGAGATGTGCACTGCGACATCTCCACCGCGGTTGGATACGTGCCGCGTCCGCTGTTGAGGGTAGATCGGCTGGATTGTGTAGTCACTGGAAGTTGGCAATTAGCATTTGAATCTTTCCAAGTACGGGAAATGTTGGAAGCGTGACTTTTCGGGAGCCTTTTTGGTACTTAATGAGCTCTTCTAGTTGTTGTATGCTTTACAGTTTTGCTGAGATAGTTATTGTCCTGGCCTCATAGTATAACGTTTTTCGATACTTGAGGAAGATGTGCAGTTTCCCACAATATAAAAGATCCGTTCGACGAGGAATGTCTTTCGTGGCGGCGTAGGATTAGCTCTTGCTAGGCATATATTTCATGGTATGAGAAGATAAACGAACAGTCATTCTACTCTGTTTCAAAATTAAGCTCTCTGGTGAACGAGTGGCTAGAGCAACGCCGCATAAACTGTTTTAGATTGTGGGAGATTGTACGACGTATATCAAAATATTTTCAAATTTTCTTTTCTACAGTTTACGAGCTTAAGGAGGACTAATTTAATATAGTTGATTAACGCAGAAGTTTGAGCTAGTTGGTATGCAGACATCATTAAAACAAAACAGCGGAAAGACGAGGACAAAGTAGAAGGTAACCGACAGGACACAGCTCTGACTTTCAATCGAAGATTTATTTATGTTGGCATTTAGTGTAAATAGCGAACACGCCACACCCTATAAATCAAGCAAAAGCACAAAAATGACATCACGTGTTCAATACAACACCGTCACTGATTTGACCTTATCTCTCCAAGTACTGCCGCTCTTCATCTGAAAGCACGAGAAACGGGGCGCTACCGCAACCTGGTCCCAGTCTTGCGATGTCACGAGCTTCTATAATTTCACGCATGACTCTGTCTTTATTTTGAAAAACCACTTGACGTTTCTCGAAGACAGGGATGCAACCACAATCTCTGCAATGAACCCCGAGGTGACCCGACACAACTTTCAAGACGTTATGTCGGTGTTCTCTGAGCAGATCGTTGACGCACCTTCCCTGCTTGACCAACATAACGACTGCCGCAAGATAATGGAATGTAAATAATGACTCCCCGCACACAAGCCACGAATCTATGTTGGTGTTTTTAGTGCACCCAATCTTATTTTGAACATCTGAATTAATTTTTCTGCAGAGCCCGGCCAGCTTATTAAGCGTAAGCTAAGCTAGATGGTAGAAATATTTGCAAAAGGCTAGGTTTAGAAAAATTTTCTAGGTTGTGGAAAGACGCAAAAGCTTAAGTCTTAAGTTTTTTTTGTTTGTTTGTTTCAGCCAAAACACATAAAATAGATTGTCCCCTGCATGTTGTTTCCTCGGAAAACGGGACTTGGCACAAACCTATGCAACCTTCCTACAAAAGAGTTTGAATGTGCTTGTGTTTGATGGCCTTTTTTGAGTTAAGAACTCGGAACAGATAATTCTTTTTCTAAAATATTATCCTGACAGGGGCTTTTTCGCCTGCTCAATGGATATAAAAGATCTGTATTACTCATTCCCGCATGACAAACTGGTGGCAAGTGTTGAAGACTGCATCGACATGCACGGTTTTCTGGCGTTTCAAAACGAAGCAGGGCTTGGTGTGAGTAAGTTGTAGGGCTTCTGGCTTTTTATTTACAGTCGACCTTTGCGACCTGGAATGTGAATGTGTTTATCCAAAAGAATGGCGTATGTATAGGGTCGTGTATAGCTGCTGTGTTGAGCGACATCTGTATCGCACTTTTAGGACAGATTCCTGTGTTTAAACACTAGAAAGTTCCAAAGTTGGAAAAATGTTTAGGTTCATATATGATTATCTAGTATTGTTTTATTGTAACGAGGAGGCATTCGGAGCTGAGGTTTCGCAGGTTTGGCTATTTTTAGTGAGAGCCTTGAACCACTCATTTCGACTCACGAGCTGCCCGTAAATAGCTCCATTAGAGTTTTAGACCTCCGTCTCAACTTTCTTGATAAGCACGCGTGTTGGGTATGGGAACCAAGAAGCAACAGACCACTTTTGCCGTTTTTATCGCCACACTTTAAACTAGTAAAAAGAGGGATAGTTAACTTGTGTTTCCAGAATGCACTGGACAAGTCTTGCTCACAGCAGGTTGATATAAGTTTTAATAAACAATCGTTTAGACTCCGGACTGCTGGCTATCCGTCGTACCTACTAACTGCAGTGGCTGAGACCTTGCTAAAGAAAAAAGTGTAGTAACTCCACTTTGTAGGCTAGACAGGCAAATAAAAAATGTCACTGTTATACCCTACCTGCACGTTATCTCACAAAAGCTAAAGAAAGTAGGAAGTCGTGTGGGAGTTGATGTAGTGTTCTCAGCACCGAATAAGCTAGCTGTACTCTGCAGAAAAGTTAATTCAGATGTTCAAAATAAGATTAAATAAAATAAAAATACAAAAAAAAATTCGTGGCTTGTACGCCAAGAGTGGCCCCTTCCATTCCATTATTTTGCGGCCGTCATTATGTTGGTCAAACAGGAAGGTGCGTCAACGATCGGCTCAGAGAACACCGATATACAGTTTTTAAAGTTCTGTCGGGTCACCTCGGGGTGCATTGCAGATATTGTGGTTGCATCCCAGTCTTCGACAAATGCCAAGTGATTTTTGAAAATCAAGACAGTCACGCGTAAAATTATAGAAGCTCGTGACATCGCAAGTTTGGGACCAGATTGTGTTAGGGACCTGTCGCTCGTGCTTTCAGATTAAGAGCGGCAGTACTTGGGGCGAAGGAGCCAAATAAGTGACGGTGTTGTATTGAACACCTCATGTGCATTTTTGTGTTTTGATTTATGTGATTGATTGATTGATTGATTGATTGATTGGGGGTTTATGCACATCAGCATCTAAGGCTATAATGCGCCAAGAGTCTGAACTATTGCAGTAGAGGGTTAGAGAGAAAAAAGAGCTATAGTAGCTGGTGATGTGATAAAACTATGGACATTTATTTGTATAAGTGTAAAAGGTATGGTCATGAGTTTGGGGTGGAAAATAAAATCACAGTCGGTGTATAAGGCCGATATCAGTGAGAAACTTAAATAAGCAATCATGTGAAATAAGTGGTTCATCACCTATAAGCAAGGCTAGGTGCAGTGGGATATGTTCTCTATATAGTTGTGAGAAGTGTTTCTGACAGTATTAATCATATATGTAACATTCAAATAGGATGTGTGAAACGTTTAAAGTTATATTACAGTGTTCACATACTGGAGCATCCTTCCCACTCAAAGGGTGCCCATGTGTGAGGCGTGTAGGATTAATTCGTAACCGACACAGGATTTTTTCGTAGAAGCGCCTCCGATGTCGGGCACTCTCCCATTCACTTATGTAAGGTTTTACGGCCTGTAATGTGTTGTACATTTCAGTATTCCACTGAAGTTGCCACTTTGACCGAATGCACCGTTTTAGAAACGTGTGATAGTCTTTATAAGGTATTTTACGCAAGTCTACTTGTTTCTTGTTAGCAGAACGTGCTGCAGAATCAGCCGCTTCATTTCCCGGGATGCCAACATGGCTAGGCACCCAGCATAAAGTTATGCGAATGTTCCTTTTTGCGGCTAGAATAATCTTACTCTGCAATTCAGAAACAAGCGGGTTTGTGACCCAAAAATGTTTATTGCCAATTGCAGCATTTTAAAATGCTGCAATTGGCAATAAAAATGCTGCAAGTGATTCCAATTTGCAAACTTTGAATTACCATAGTTTTTTTACGCGTTTTAAATTAGATCATACGTAACAAATTATATTGGACCTTTAAGAAACTACGGGTTAAATATCTTAATTGTATCATAATTAATCCAAATTGCGATAATATAAATCCTTTATAAAAGCAACAGTAAACAAATGTGCCATTTACCCAAATAGCCTTTACAAAAGATCTCATTTCGCTCTCTTTTTAGGATATGGAAAACTCCGGCATTATTATCAAGATAGAGAGAGACACTGAATGTAATATAAAGTAGTATGCGTCACGCATAATCTTAAAATTACACACGCACAAACACAACAAACGCACGCAAACACGTATACACACCCAAACACAGACACACACACTGTTCTGTTGTCTGACTCGGTTTCTGTTTCTTTGTTTTTGGAGTGACAAGAGCGTTTCTTAATATATTGGTTTTGTGAACAGATTCTATACTCATCACCCGTAGTGATATGTTGTAACATTTTGATTGGTTCTGTTATTCTTTTGCTGGGAATAACGCTACAGCTATTAGCCATCTAGATACCTAAAACAAATTAAAGTGCCCAGAGCTGTTTATTTCAGATGACAGTTATATGAAACACTAAAAGGAGCAAGAACACATAAATATCAGCTCTGACGCTTTCAACAAATACAAAATTCCACGGTACCTCTAAAGAGCATGAAAGACCTCGACTTTAAAGGAACACTGAACTCTCCAAAATATTTCGAAGTACAAGGAGCGGACACGCATGTCATAAAACAAGGTTGCCGCTAACGATTGTTTTTAGCTCAGGAATTACGCTGTGCGACGCATCTTTAGTTAGGAGAGAAACTGAAATTAACACCTCTAGCGAGAAATTAAATCAAAAATAGAAGTTAGTTACGGTTTTATTCCTGAAATAAAACTTGCCTCCTGTCTTAAATATTACGCTAAGCACCGTTTTTGACTTGACGAAAAGAGGCGACCCGCTTGCGTAACAGCCTAGCTTCCTCGGATAAACGGGAATGGTTTGTGTTGCTTACTGAAGCTGGTACACTAAACAGGCTCAGCAGCTGGTATAACGGTATAACAGCACACATCTCGGACCCTCACAATAACCGCCATTTTTAAAAGACGAGTGGCACCACCTATAGAAAGTTGGAGTCGCGAATAACCACTGACGCATACTTAGCACATAATTGCCCCTGAATTGAACGCCTTTTTGGAACATATTTTTCCACCATTTTTTCTGTTTCAAAAACAATAGGAAACCAAAATACACTGATCTTATTAAATTAGACACTCGTTAATCTAACTAAAATACTGCACTTTTTTCAGGGTCTACATACACCCAGAAATTATTTATAAAGGAGTGCTACTTTTCTCGAGAAGTCCGTGTAAACCTACATGAACCAGTTGTTGAGAGTTCCGGCAAATTTGTTAACAGCAAAACTATTAACAGGTTGTGAGTTCCTGCAATTAACTAAGAGATATGGTTCTTACTATTGCATCGCGCTGCCTGTATCTCAAGGGTGCCATCACGATACAGAGACGTTTAAAATCATATTTCTCATAAAAGCAATATTAGTTCAGTTGACAGGATTCTTCTGTAGGTTGTATTTAGAATGTAGCGGTAGATCTTATTTATGGTTCGAGCTATAAGGGGGACGGCTACATAGAGAAATTACGGCAAGTAAAGCGCAAGGGGAAACAAAACAGTTTGTTCAAATGGAATAGCGATTAAACAGATATGCGGCATTTTAGGATAATACTTTTTGTGGCTTCAGACGTATGGGTAGCCTGAATTACGGCACACGGTACAAACGTAGCAGCTGTTTTGCATTTTTACTTTATTCAGAAAAGATGTTACTACGTCAAGTAATTTATTCTATTGTCTTGCATATGTTGTTTATTAATTGTTATAACGAATAGTTCAAAATGATAACTTTAAGAAGATTGGTTTTTGCAGTTTGGAGAACCCAATTAATATTTTTTTTCAGTAGTTACAAGCACAAAAAACTGTGTTATAGAACTTTTGTTCCAATTTAGAACTCGGAGTTTTACAGCTGTAAAATATTGCATTGTTGCAAACTTGGCTTTATTAAATCAGGTAGTAATCCGAATTAATAGTCAGAAAAATCTCCGATGTGTTTTTGAGGAACACGGACATAAAATACAGAGGGTCATCAGTTTCTCGCCAATCAAATGTATATTTCGAGGTGCTTAATCACATATAGATTTTTAAAGATTTCGGATTCTAAGTTTTTAAAATTGGTGTACCTTTTTTGCTCTATTGAGACGTTTATTTTTATAGATTTAGATCAGGAAGTTCACCAGTTTTCCGAGGTGTAATGTGCGGTTTCTTCACTTAACTCAACGCCGTATATGGTCTATATTTTGCTTGCTTATTTGTGAACAATCAGTGAATATTAAAAAAATGACTTTGCTTAGCATGGTGCTATCATGCGAGGTTTTCCACTGTCAGATAAAAAGGCGATTACACAAAAACTATGTAATTTGGCCCCAGTAGTAAAATATTTAGAAAACCTCTTTTTCTTCAGAGCAGCATTTAAAACGTTTATCTAACGACGACACAGGCACCTACGAGTAAAGACGAGACAGGTATTGGCCAGTCCTACACAGTGTAACCGAGAAACATTGAAATGCACTGGCCATTTATACAGTACATATTTTACGTAAATATAAAAACACACATACACGCGCGCGCGCACTTGCAAGCACTCTTGCACTCACGGACGCACACATACAGACATGCACGAACACACTGGAGCACATGGTGTTTCCAGTTTTTTTTATATTAATGAGCACCCGTTCACTTGTGTTTATAACGGCCAGTGTCCGAAACGTGCCTCGTCAATAACCACTGTCGCTCGAAGCTCCCTTTGAATACCGGTCCCTAAAATAGATAATGCTGGCCAATCAGTCAAATGAAAGTGCCAAAAAACACTTAGTACCACCTTTGAAGCACTGCACACATCATGGGTTGTGTACTCATGAAACTCTTTTTGAAACGCGTGAATCTAGTGGTTGAATTATATAGAAACTTCGAAAATGGTATCATGCATTGAAAAATTGTAAAACGTATCGTACAATAATAATAAAAAAAAACTCACAAGAGCAGGAAACTTGGCTCAAGAAACCGGATTGCAAAGGAGAGAAACATTGAGCTCGTGAAAGGCGGTATCGTTAAGATTTCCTAATTAATGTAAGACGCCACCGAAGATTAGAAAGAGTGTTGAAGCCACTGTTGTCTTCTCTGCCCCAGACAAGTTGTCCAAGCTTTGAAGAAACGCTAATCATACAACTGGGGGTCTTTTGGCTCCACTAAAAAGAACATCAAAACCGGTGGGTTAAATGCAAAAAAGTTGTATATTCCATTCCGCTTTCCTGTCGTAAACGATACGTAGAGCAAACTGGCAGATGCCTGAACTATAGATTAAGATGCATTACACTGTAAACAAGGTATTATGCCATACGAGACACTTGAGTATTTACTGTCGTGAATGTGGGTGGGCTGCTGAATTTGGAAAATGTCCAGTCACTGGAAGAAGAGACAACTCCCAGAACAGAAAAATCACTGAAGCGGAGATGATTGCGCACCTAAAAGATGATTCTGTAAGCGCCCCATCTATTTTGTTATCTGGTTAAGAGTTACAATTTCTTGCTCGACGACAGCGACCGCGTTAAGGGTGCTGTGATCTATCTATGTGTCGTTGGGTGCATGTTTGCTTCTTGGTTAGTCATCGATAATGAACTTGCACCTTAATTAAACCTCAGTTGTGAGTTCAACGATTGGGTTTTCACTTTCTTCTGTCCTGTCATTCTGCACTGCACGTTCTAATGAAACTTACTGATATATTTTTCTCGAAATTGAATTCTGAAAACTGCATTTTGCATACTTTTATTGGATTTTATCGGTTTGAAAAGAGGACACCAGTCGTTAAATATATATGCAACAACGACTTCTCCCTCCTCCCTATGCTCCGCCTTCAATATTATACGTAGTGAACTGTTTCCCGAAGAAGCTTTGGAACAGAGCAAAATGAAAAAAGAAGAGAAAAAAAAAAACTTGGGAACAAAGCAAAGTTTCTGTATTTACTTAACGAACTGCTTCTTTGATAACGTCCAAACCCCCGTTTCAAGATTATTGTCAAGCACCCTCACAATTTGTTGACAATTGATAGTCATGTTTCAATTTCATATGAGATCGCATGACAATGCACGGTCTAACTTAAAACTTAAGTGACCGCTGCTTACATAAACGAAGCAGACAGGAAGCCCTTCAATATTATCTTATGTTTTGTTAACAGCCCCCCCCCCCCTCTTTTTTCCCTCCCTTCAGCAGAAACCTTTTTCCAGCAGGCTGCACGTGCCTCGTATTTCTATATGTTATATATAAGTGATGACAAGCCCCTGAACGGTTCATAACTTTTTTAACGTTTACTGGATATTTTTTATTAATCTCATTCAGCGGCTTTTGATTTTGCGAACCGTCGTGGTAATTGTATGTGAAGAAAATGGCAATAATGTCTTAAAGCTCCAGATTGGGGACATAAATCTGGAGGGGGATTATTCAGATGTTCGTTTTCTAGTCCATCTAAAGTTGTCTGGAACTGTCCCTGCCTTACATCTTTTGATATAACGTTCGCGTTTTACTTCCCAGACTTGCCAGTATTTCGACCCCATACTTACTATATCAATGTTATTGAAGGCCCGAGCGAGAAGAAATAAGAGCAAAGCCACATCTCCGCACGTGATTCATGAACTAATGCTCACCTGAAAGAGCGTGCTCGCATAAAGGTTCACATCCCGAGCAATTGTTTTTACAGTTTCCTCAAAAATAACATGTAGATTATTTTGTTTATCTGGTTCCCTATCACTTCTAACGCCAGGTGCTGGTCTCAATGTATTTCTTCTTACACGTTGTTTTAAGCCTCCGACGAAGTTGGTTTTATTTCTTCTAGAGATTTGAATCCTCCACTGCAGAAGAAATTACAATATACATATAAATATATATATATATATATATATATATATATATATATATATATATATATATATATATATATATATATATATTCAGGGTTAAACGATGTAGCTTTAATTGGCACTCCGTCACTGACAAAAATGATTTCCCGACCATGCAGGCCAGAAGCATTTACCATTCAGTTAACTGTAAGCATCGATCCTAAAAAAAAGTATGCTGTTGCCGGCAGGCAATTAGCAAAAGTATAATATTACCTACTTTCGCGGCGCGTAATACTATTATGCGCCATTTTAGATTTAAAAAAGGGCAACTCGAGAATGTTTGGCAGTAGCGTGGGTAGACAAGTGGGTATTATTTTTCTTTTCTCGCCGTTTGTTATGGCGTAAACTTAAGAAAGTACGCATATTTACGAATGTATTTATGAATGTTCCATATTTTCTTGTTACTAAGAGACACAATTGAATTTCACAACTGAGCTGCTGCTGAATCTGAAGTGAACGGAAACTACTTGCCAAAATATTTTTTTCTTGAGCAGATATGTTAAGGGTTTTGAAGATGAGCGTGTTGGTTGAGTTTAACACTACTGTGTGAATAAACAGTGAACTTCAAAGCGACACCAAGTAGGCTTTCAAACGAGAAATTAAAATGGTGGAGCCTTCGAAAGAGAAAACGTTTTTCTTTTGAATATATAACCAACGCGCTCAAACCAAGTTTGCAAAATAAATATTACCAATATTACTTATTTTCCCCTCGCCCGCTTAGAGTGTCGATCTTCAGCGCGATCGAACGACAATTGACTGCTTTATACAACATCGACACAGATACATCACTCACATCAGTATTAAAATTCCTCTACACCATTTTTTTGCGGTTGTTCAAGGATCCATTTCCGCATTCTCGGCTAAAAGAAAGAGGAGGGGCAATGCTGGCTTCTGTAGATGTCAAAACTTTTTATAAGCATCATTTAAACTACGGTACTAAAAAAAAAAAACCTGTTTGATAGACGACGATGAGTTTCATCCCGTTCAAGAAATGTCAAGCTTCAATTCCCCGCGCCCGTTTCCAAGGAAGAATGCAGCTATAACTCATACGGATATTTTGCTTCTGCTGCATTTTTATTGCCCGCGAAGAGAGTATCTAGTCTCCACCGCTTCGCACACTTTGCCTCAAATGTAAGTCTGAAGTTTAAAATGTGCCTCATGAAAAATTGGGCCTAATGTACGTCATCATTTTCCCTCCCTGTGTGTGTTTTCGGTTCTCTTCTTGTTTTTTCGTGTTGTCGTACACTAGCTGTGACAGATTACGGCCTCATATATTTCGCTGTAAAAGCTTTCAAGTTTTCTGAAGCGTCGGGGAAGAGCAATAAACATAACCTTTAGTGGAGTACGCCGTACATTGCCACAGGTTCTCGGAAATATAACTTGTCAAACCTATATAACGCAAAAGTGTCAAGGCGACCTTAGTTATATTATCGAAATTATTTAGAACTTCAGGCCGAGAGTCACCAAATCTTGCAATGACAACTTCACAATGAAAAACAAAGAGTGATATTAGAAAGCACACGAACTAAGATGCCGACCACAAGCCATAAATAAGGGGCTGACGAGAAAGCCGAAAAGTATCACAATGAAATGGTTTAGAAATGCCTAATATATATATATATATATATATATATATATATATATATATATATATATATATATATATATATATATATATATATATATATATATACAGGGGTGGGCAAAATACATGCAAATATGTATCGAAATACAAATACAAAATACTTTGTCAAAAATGTATTTAATTACAAATCTAATTACATTTCCAGAAAAGCATTTAAGTACAAGATACAAATACAACCAAATGTATTCGGTCTCCTGCAAATACTTTGCCAAATACATTCCTCAAGATTTGCATCAGCGACTTCAGGGCACCTGCAACGGGTTTCTGGGTATCTCATTTTAATTTTGCATTGCACACTCGGGAGTTAGTGTGCGAGGCTCTAGTAACGTAATAGAAATATAATCACAAAAAGATGTAATCAGCTTGGACGTAATAGGGGAAAAAAGTACAGAGCTTAAAGCAGCTTTTTTTGTCGATTACATTTTGGTATAGACCAACAAAGAACCGAGACGACCAAGACGCGCAGCACTAGCTAGAGAATTTTTTATTGTTGCAACTCGCACCAGGTACGAAAATCTGGACAACCCGCGCATTTAGAATGTTCCAGGCAAAAATATAGATGGAAATTAGGCTGGAAAGCATCACAAGTTGTCACAGGCATTTATTTAGCCAGTCTCCCTCTGAACGTCAATTTCGTCACTATTCTTGCCTTGGACTAGCACCGTAATCACGAAGTCACTAAGCGCTTGTGCTTGATTGAGAGACATTGCATTCGGCGCAGAACGTAGTTTTCTTCCTGCTCTGGACAGTGACAATAAATTTGAGGAATGTATTTTCGCCCACAAAATTGTATTTAATTACAATTGTATTTGAAATACCCATGTTTTAGTATCTAAATACACACGTCAAATACATTCCCCAATTTGTAATTAAATATAAATTCAAATTACACAAAGTACTTGAAATACGTATTTCAAATACAGCCCATCCCTGGATATATATATATATATATATATATATATATATATATATATATATATATATATATATATATATATATATATATATATATATAGGTAAAGTAAGGTAAATATAAAAACAATAGACCGGGAAAAGTTAATAAGTCAAAGATGCGTACTGTCGAAGTTACTAATTCGAAGTTTATTATGACGTTTCGAGCGGGGGCCGCTCTTCATCAGGTAGCGAGTGTACTGATGAACAGCGGCCCCCGCTCGAAACGTCGTAATAAACTTCGAGTTAGTAACTCTGACAGTACGCATCTTTGACTTATATATATATATACCTGTGTGTGTGTGCATGTACGGGTGCGCGTGCGTGTGTGTGCATGTGGCACACTCATACATAAACAGAAAAGTACATGGACGCGGAAACGTGTCCATGTGCTTTTCTTTCCCCCGTCCTCAAACACTGACGGCGAGCGCTTTGTTGCCTCGTCATCGCGCGTCCCATGCCCATTTCCCCTTGCTTGCCGTATTGCATTACTTTGATGTGGGAGACCTGTTCCGAGCAACAATTGTCAAAGTAAAAGTAAATATTTTCTGTTGTCAAGAAAATGGAAAAAAAGAAACGGAATACTTAACTATGGGACATTTTACTTTATTTTTCTTAGGAAGGGAACTACACATATACAAAAAGAATTGCTTGGAAATGTGGCGCACTATTATAGTAGTTAAAAATCAGGATAGTTATTCATCGAGTTTTTTTTTTAAAACGCACTAATTAATATCACACTTGCGAACATTCTACTAAAAAAACAATAGAAAATCTAGCAACACCGATATGTCACTGTGTTGCAGTTTCAATGTCAATCAATTGGTTTATGAGCACTCTATATGTACACCTGTCCTCCCAGATTCGAGTTCCCCGCATCGTAGGAGAAGCCGATCCTGTGAGGGCAGATGTACGTGTAATGGAATGAATACAAGACACAAGGTCTTGTATTCATTTCACTCCTTACTTAGGCTTTTGGAGGGCCTGGTATGATCGATCAGTTCTAAGTAGAAAATTCCTTACTTTCCTTGTCGGGTGGAGTTCACGTAAAATGAACACATCTCAATTATATGAAGTGCTCGCAATGGGGATAGGACACTGGTTATGCACTGGCCAAGTTCGGCCAAAACTGGATATATAACATTAAATAAAAAAAAACCGCATACACCATTTATTAAATCTTCTTGTTTAGACTTGTTAGGTGCCAATAATTATTTTACGAATTATCGACTTTTTAAAAGACAGCCTTTTTGGAGTAAAAAAAAAATCGCTCCTTCAATATTAAAAAAAAAGCTAATATATATATATATATATATATTTTTACTGTGGTTACAAACTATAAACATTGTGCCATGGCCACATTTCTGGGACATTCCGGGGAATAAAATGTTTTCAAGGAAATATCCAACTTCTCATTGATTTGGGTTGCATGATACCCAAGCAATTGCAGTCATAGGGTGCGTTAAGATCTGTTGTCCAGGAACGCATAAGTTGGAAATTTTGTGAATGTGGCCCATCGGATTCAATCCAGAAAGGTTTGTAAATCCCTGGAATATGAACTATACGAGCCCAAACGTTTTTTTTTATTTCTTTCTCATATTTTATGACTTAATCATTTCCGGGGACATTGCGATGTTTCTGGTTGTTCAGTTGAAATTGTCAATTTACTGCATGAGCCGAAGCGTTGATATCCAAGAAAGTTGGGGATGGGATTCGAAAGGTTCGAGTCTTGACATAGTTTAAAACCTCACAACATAGTTTAACATTTAGCGCTGTGCGCGTTTCAATAAACCACGTCTTCAGTCATTGCTGTACTTTTCGATCGTGCAGGCCCAAATACAGCTATCATGCTTCATAAAACTATAATGTATTGGGCCCTTTTAACCAAAAGACCGGTAATATGCATGTCTTCTCTCGGTGTCTGGTAGAAGGCAAACATGAAAGTTTATGCGCAATTATAATGTGAAAAATCCCCGAATATTATAACTGAATTACACGCAAAAAAAAAATATCAAAGTATCCCAGACAAAATAACAAATATGTGAGTTACTGGAGGTAGAAACTTGAGGAGCCTTTAATAACAAGATCGTAACTCACGGAAGGGAGAAGCGTCAGGGAGAGTGATGAGGCTGGTCCGGCGCAGTCAAGTAAAAGCGTGCACATTCCTCGTGTGATGTCTGCTTCGCTCGTGTAGGCTAAGCAAAGTAGGATGAGGAGGTGAGAAGCAGGGAGGAATGGTATACGCTCTTCTCAGTACCCTTCCCGCCTCCTCCTCAAGAGCTGCGCTCTAATTCGGTGTTACCGAAGGTTGGTTGTAACCGACTTCCATTTTAGAGCGCAGCTCTTAGGCGCCCGTTTCCGGCTTGAGCGGCGTCGGCGTCGGCGTAACCGCGCTGTGCTTTATGGGAAGGCGTAACGTCACAGGTGACGTCACTGATGACGTCATCAGTGACGATGACAATGACGATGATGTCATCACGATGACGCCCCGTGACGTCACTGATGACGTCATCACGATGACAATCACGATGCCGATGACGTTTCACGATGACCCCGGTGACGTCACGTGACCTCGTGAGGTCATGGGGTTCACGTGACGTCACGAGGGTCACGTGACTTCACGGTTACGCCGACGCCAGTCGGAGGGAAGAGTAGCAGGCAGGATGAGGAGGTGAGGAGGAGGGAGGAGTGCTATACGCTCTTCTCAGTATCCTTCCCTCCTCCTCCTCAAAAGCTCCGCTCTAATTCGGTGTTACAGGGGGTTGTAAGCGACTTCCATTTAAGAGCGCAGCTCTTAGGCACCTGTTTCCAGCTTGAGCGGCGTCGGTATCGGCGTAACCACGCGGTACATTATGGGACGCGAGACATCACTGGTGACGTCACTGATAACGTCATCAGTGACGTCGTCAGTGACGATGACAATGACGTCATCACAATGACTATCACGATGCCGATGACGTCATCACGTTGACTCCGGTGACGTCACATGACCCCGGTGAGGTCACGTGACCCCGGTGACCCCGTGAGGTCATGTGACTCCCGTAAGCTCACGTGACTTTCGTGAGATCGCGTGACTCCCGTGAAGTCACGTGACCCCCTGAGGTCACGAGGGTCCCGTGACCTCATGGTCACGCCGACGGCGACGGTGACGCCGACGGCGATCGGAGCCAGGACTAGCAGGCAGGATGACGAGGTGAAGAGGAGGGAGGAGGGCTATACCCTCCCCTCAGTACACTTCCCTCTTCCTCCTCAAGAGCTGCGCTCTAATTCAGCGTTACAAGGAGTTGTAAACGGCTTTCATTTCTTTTTATAGATTATATTCTTATACTTAAGCTTGCTTTTACTTTTACGATTCCTTCCGACCTTTTTTGGCCTCAAGACTGGCAGTAATTTCAAATAAATAAATGGAAATTAGTTACGTAGGCTCATTATCCGTTACGCATTCGACATATTTAACATGGAGACATTTGCAGATAAATGAGACCGAGAAGATGTCCATCAGACCCTGCCGAACGGAATACAATCTTGGAGGCTCCATTTGCGGGTTCAGCGGATGGGTAACCGTATGGGAGGGGCTTTTTCACATGTGAAGATGCCTTTGGGCATTCCGACTGTCCTGCACGTTGATGTTTCATCTGCAGACACCCTCCAGCATAACGTGGCATACCCTATAGGTTTGTGTGCTTTTGAAAAGGTGTGCCCTCGACCAGCGAGACTGCCGCGGCAGAGGCTGGCGTTTCTCTCGCCCGTCAGAAACTGCTCTTTAGTCACACTGTGAAGCTTAATGGAGGTGTCGACGCTAAATATGAAATAATTCAGATATAGGAAGATGTCGGTGCGATGCCTTAGAACAAAATTGCTATTATTTTTCTCGAAGTCACCCCCAGCTTATAAATCTCCATGTGAAGTTTTCCGGCTAATTGCAAAATAAAATAAGAAATTCAATAAGGGTCCCGACACTGCATTCTCACTGAAGACAACAAAAAAATGTACGGACAAGCTGCTAAAGATTTCAGGAGACTTCGAATACTGTAAATGACTCAATTTTCACGAGGACCTAATTTTCGCGAATCGCCCACGATTCACGAAAAATAGGTCCTGCGAACAATTCCGGTAAAGTGTAAATACATTGGAATCTATATTGAGATCCCACCGCGTCGCGAAATTTAAAACCCGCGAAATATTCAAAAACTTCAGCTTTTACCTAAAACGCGAAATATTGAGCCAGCGAAAAATAAGTCGTTTACAGCAACTCCTTTTCTACTCACGGCAGTCACGATTTATCGTATTAAAGCTACAATACTAAAAACCCAGGGGAAAAAGGTCAAGAAAGAAGAGATATAGTGCACCACTAACAACTCAACTCTACTGTCTGAAACAAGACCATATATGCCCTTTTATCACAATGATAATGCAATGTACTCAAGGTCCTTGTGTTATGGGTGCAATTGAGGAGCATTGATGCATTTTGTATAATCGAGCTGTATGTTGAAAGCCGTAAATGTTTTTTTTATTGAGTTTGGTTTTTGTACTTTCCTAGGATTTATGTTCAATCTAGCTCTGGCTTGTAACACCTATAACAATGTACCGCCAAACGGCCTTGTGCTGCTCGCTTCACTGACAAATCATACTTTTTACTGATGCGACGTTTTCGAAGTTTTAATGCGAAAGCATTAACTGTCTCATGGAACGAGGTGACGTCAACAGTGTGAAGCGCGAAAATGGCAGATAGTTTCCTTCGGTTCCATTGGCTGGCGCGCGTCGACGGGGCTCCCATTGGCCGCTGCGCTCGTCAGTTTTCACAACCGCTCATCCCATGGCGCTGCGTGTCCATTAGCGAGGAGCGTCCAAGGTCACCAGGGGAGTACACGCGCTGACCGGTGACGAAAAATACGCAGCAGACGAAAAAGGAAGCGGCTTGCATTCTTTCGCGTTCACAACTCATAAGGGATGCTTAGGTGGACCTCGATCCTTTCTTTGTTCCTATATGTATGATCCAAGTGCTCACAATAGTATTTTTCTTATGTGACCTTTTTGTATAGTATTTTTGTATGGCGTTTTGTGCATCACGATGTCCGCAATTTCATCACCTTATGTTTTGCTTGTACGTATATATAGTGTATGTACCTACGTATAGTGTGTTATTTATGCTGATTCACCAGTTATTATATTTGCGTTACCATAACTTTATTATTACTTCACCCGGTATATATCTTGTGCGTTTATGTCTGCATCATTGTTACTCCACCTCTTCGTTGGTTAAAATTGAAATGTTCTGTATAGTAATAGTAGTAATAGTAAATTTATTTACGCTGTTTTAGTTCAAAACAGAAGAAGGCAGGTTCGTCTAAGCCAACAAGGGCTTGTGGGACTGAACCTAAAGGTTATCATGATTCACAGGAGAGTTTCAGAAAGTAATAGAAAAAAAGACAAAAACACAAGGTAATAAGAAAGCACCAGTTCAGAGTCACACTTCATCAAAAGTCAAATTTCAAAGGATCAAGTTCATGTCAAGCAGACTAATATAGTATTAGAAAATGAACACGAACGTGTATTGCAGAGAAGCTAAAGTAGTTACTCGTATAGTATGACGTTAGTGTGTGCCACTCACATACAAATAAATGAGAATAATGAATGATAGAAGAGATAGTTTCTGCGCGAAACAATAAATAATTTACATAAAAAATGATCATTTTGTTTCTTCGTTGATAAATATATTGCGTAGTTCTTTTTTAAGTTTTTTTTTTTTAAGTAAAGTTCGAGAGACTTGGTGGTACCTCGTTGAATGTAAATAATATTAATAATAATGTTACTTATTAATAATAATATTTTAATTTAATAATTATTTAATAATATTAATATGTAAATAATATTAATAATAATAATAAACTTGTATTCAGGACACATTCATAAAAGCATACAAGAGTACGGGGGCAATCAAAGCCAACAAATGGCTTGTGTGATGCCGCCCAAAAAATTACAGAAAAAAATGATATGCCCACGAAAAAGCAGTGTAAAGTTCGTCACACACGCATCAGTAAAACAAACTGAAAAACTTTAGGATGTACAAACCTGAATCAGTAATTATGCACATACACACTGATACTAACAAATATGCACACGCTAGGCGACATCTCATCCCAGTAGGTAAAGTCTCAGCATTCTCTTTAGTTGACGCAGTGAATTCGCTTGTAGAATTTCAGGAGGCAGATTATTAATGAGTTCAGGCACGTAAAATTCGCGTGTACACCGTCCATATCTTGTTCGAGCGAAAGGTATCTCGAAAGTCTCTTGAAAACGAAGCGAACCAAGAACAACGTTTTTTTCTTTTGAATTGATCTGTCCAAAAGTATCGTAAGATAACAGTTCGATTAAAAAGTGTTCGGAGGCAGGGGAATTGTAAATGTTGAAAGAGATCAGTAACATCGGGAAGTTGCATGCCATAAGAAACACTTTTCAAAATATTTCTTAAAATGCAGTCAATTTTCTCATGCCAGAAGCCGGAACAGTTTCCAAACACCGTAACGCCATACCGTAACACACTATATGCAAGAGCATGGGTGACTAGTCGGCGAACTGAGAGAGGCATAAGTGATTTTGTATTATATAGCAGACAACAAGTACTCCTTAATTTTTTACAGAGGGGCGTGAGTTGAGCATTCCAAGTTAAACCCCAGTCGACCAAGATTCCTAAGTACTTTACAGATTCAACATATACTAAAGGAACACACTTGCAAGATACACAGTTTGAGTTATGTAAAAGGAAAGGGAAATCAAGACACACATATTTAAGAGGATTATGAAAACAAATAGACTTAGTCTTGTTTACGTTAACGTCCAGAAGATTTCGTTGAAACCAATCCATAACTACAGTCGCCGCGCATTGCAGTGAGCGGGCAGCATCTTCGAAGTTAATATGTCGAGTAACAATTACAGTATCATCTGTGTATTGATAAAGTTTGGCTTGGGAAAGAAAAGTAGAAATGTCATTAACAAACAAATTAAATAGGAGAGGAGATAGGATTGAGCCTTGAGGTACGCCTGCCCTTAAAGTTGTTCGCGGGCTCCGTGCCCCAGCTGCAATTACAAGTTGTGAGCGATCTGATAGGTAGTTTGAAAGAAAAGAAAATGCGGACCACAAAATACGGAGCTATAAAGCTTCTTCAGAAGGATTGAATGGCTAACGGTATCAAAAGCTTTAGATATATCTAAAAAGAGAGCACAGCAAACAATATGTTTTTCAAAACCAGAAAATAATAAATCGGCAAAATCTTCAAGCAATGGCTGGGTTCCCTTTCCTTGAACAAAACCAAACTGACTCGGTGCAATTGCATAATGTACATCTAGAAATGATGTCATAGTATGGAATACATGTTTTTCAAGAAGTTGTGCAATAATTGGCAAAACAGAAATTGGGCGGTAATTTTCAATCTTACTCCCTGCGCCGCCTTTGAAGAAGGGCCGTACTATAGCGGTCTGGAATAATGCAACTCGTAATAAAGCCATTCAAAATATAAGAAGTACATGCTTAATAACCTCATAATTTCTACGAAGATCAGTTACTCGAATGCCGTCGATGCCTGGTGATTTTGATGGTTTGAAACTGAATAATATTGAAGAGAGATCTGATTCTATCATAGGCGGAAGGAAAGTGGAGGCCGTTACAACATTTTCGAAAGTCATGAAAGAATCTCGTGTCGTACCTGAAAAGGTCGCAAAAAACTGTTAAAATCCCTTACAACCGTTGACAGATTAGAGCCAAAGAACCTTTTTAATACATTATAGATTTAATTTCGGGAGGAGTGACCACGAAATTCGTTAACGACAAGCCACGTTTTGCGCATGTCTGAGCGAAATTCTGAGAACTTTTTAC
This sequence comes from Ixodes scapularis, assembly GCF_016920785.2. Lineage (NCBI taxonomy): Eukaryota > Metazoa > Arthropoda > Arachnida > Ixodida > Ixodidae > Ixodes > Ixodes scapularis. The sequence goes on along the minus strand of NW_024609835.1, from coordinate 55,486,931 downwards.
AAAAGTATCTGCGCTTAGCTGAACGAATCATCGCTGTAACCATATTTCTACAAGTTTTGAATATCGATTTAAGCTCTGCATTGTAAGGAGCGCGCCTATGACGAGCCCAAAGTTTATTTGTTTTCTGTTATTGCTGCCAGAATATCTGCATTCAACCAGTAGTGGTCAGACCGGCGTCTTTTAACGTATATTTCTTTTCTGGAGGAAGCATCAAATATGCTTTCAAAACCTGCACAAACCTTTGGTAAATATCAGTGGATGTAGATGGTTGGAGAAAGTCGTTCCAGTCAAAGGAAGAAACAAGGCCATCAAACTTAGAGGAGTCAAAGACGGATATTTTTGTACCCGCCAAGCTATTCAGGGGAGAAGGACTATCACAGAACCAACGACACCCAACAAAATAGTGATCAGCTAGCTTCTGTGTAATAACCGCTGATAGGACTTTTTCTGAACAAGTTCTTAGATTAGATTAATAATAATAATAATAATAATAATCAATCAATCAATGTTTATTAAAGTGTCCAGGAACAACCAATCGGTCTTAGTGCTGGCACACTAAAAAAATGAGAGAAAACAGGCACATACAAACACGCATACACACGAGTGCAGAAGGAGAACGTAGTTCACCAGTCTGAGGATAAAAATATTAACAAGTATGAAAGACCCTCAAATCATCAAGGAAATCAAAAGCACCAAACAGAGACATCACCAGGTGTGAGAGCAAAAAGCAAATACTACATCAACTCTTCAACTGATCAGCCCTTTTCCTGCAAGAGGAAGATTCGAACAGCATTTCCGAACTTGCTCTCGCATGAGTTAAAATATCAATTGTGTCAGAGTAGCGATTATAACACTCAGCAGATCTTTGGATCGGGTTTAAGTGGTTAAAATGTCGAGCTATATAAAAAGATGATTGTAGTCGTGTAGGCACACGTGGAACTCTGAGGCTCACTTCGGACAGAAGGCTGGGAGAGTCAATCGAGCCGTGCAGGGTCTTAAACAAAAACAACAAATCTGCCTTCACCCGACGCTGCTGCAGGCTCAGCAAGTTGACAAGTTGCGAGTTACACCCACCGTTCAGACAAGGATCACCTTTCTCAGGGTAACGGTATTTAAAGATAGAAATAAATTTGTTTTGAACTCGCTCGACAGATAAGCTGTTAGTTTTGGAAATGCCATTCCAAACAACCGAGGCGTACTCTAGTTGGGATCTATACTCCGCGACAACTTTTCTTGGCAATGCAGTGGAAGGTACAGGCCCGCGTCCCCTCTCCCATTTTGAGTGTGCGCGGGCTCTCCTCCTCTCCCCGAAAATGGGGGAGAAGGAGAGCATGCGTACACTCAAAATGGGAGAGGGGACGCGGGCCTGTACCTTCCACTGCATTGCCAAGAAAAGTTGTCGCGGAGTATAACTAAGGAACAATACAGCGTAAAAAAAGCGGATGGGCTTTTGAATTCCTTCGTTATGCTAGACACGGCACCTAACGTGCTCAAGGCCGATTGAACCACTCTGATAACGTGAGTGTCAAATCTCAGGGTTGAATCAAAGACAACTCCAAGGTCCCTCAGTTCACTTACACGTGACAGCAGTTCGCCATGATAACTATATGGAAAGAATATATCATGGGTCTTGCGAGAATATGTCATTACTTTTGTTTTAGGATGATTCAAACGGAGGTCATTGTCTAAACACCAACGACCGAAGGAATATGCGTCATTCTGAAGCTCGGTGCAATCCTCTAAGGTCGATATTTTTTGGAAAGTTTTATATCATCAGCGTACTGCAGAAATGAAGAATTTAGTATGACTAAATTCATTTTAGTTATATACAATTTAGTATAACATCATTTTAGACATCATCAACAACATCAAATACAATTTAGTATAACATCATTTTAGACATCATCAACAACATCAAATACAATTTAGTATAACATCATTTACAAAAATAGTAAAAAGGAGGGGGCCCAAGACAGATCCCTGAGGCACTCCAGAGCTTGCCCTGTACAAGGACGAGGTAGTATTGTTGACGCGGACGTAGGCTTGCCTTTCAGACAAATAGCTTTTTAACAAATTGTATACCGAACTACATACTCCGTACGAGGAAAGCTTGTATAAGAGGACGTTGTGACTGACTACGTCGAATGCCTTACTCAGGTCGAAATAAAAAAACGCCAAGCTGACCTCTATTACAAACTACTTCAGAGGCAGCAGACGCAAAAGATACTACATTGGTGGATGTCGATCTGCCGGACATGAAGCCATGCTGATTAGGAATTACTATACTACAAAACCTGAAGGAGAGGAATTGATGGATTACCATTTCAAAGAGATTTGGAAAAAAAAGAGAGAAGAGAAATCGGTCTGTAATTAAGAACATCACCACTATTTCCAGATTTCAGGACCGGAACAACCACTGCCAGTTTCCAGTCGTCAGGGAATATCCCTGACGTCAAGGAGTTATTGAAAATTGTGCACAGTATAGGCGTAAGTAATTTATGATAACCCTTAACAATTGCAGCGGGTATCCCGCCATGACCTGCAGACAATGTGGGTTTCATTTTCTTAATACATAGCCTAACACATTCCTCATCGACAACCACAGAACCTAATGAGTCACCAAGTACGTCCGAGTGAGGCAAAACAGTTGAGGAGCAGTTAGTATTAATAATGTAAACTGACGCAAAGTGATCCGCAAACAACTCAGACATAATAATCTTTATTAACTAATGGTTAGAGTCAGGATGAAGTTCCAGGTCTTGTCAAAGCCTCAAGGGCTTGTGGGACTAGACCCAGCAGTAGTAGCAAGCATACTAAAAAATGTTCACATTGTCACGTACACGCCCTCACGCACACACACGCACAGACACGAATGACACACCGATGATATCTTCTGCTCAAGGCGCAAGTTTACATTTCTGCCGGTCTTGAAAATGAGCGGAAAAACGCATACTCTCATCAAAAAAAGAATCCCACACATATGCACATGCACAGTAGCTCGAGAATACAATAAAGACCGTAGTCGTATCGGAAGCAGGAGCGAACTGCCACCGGCCAACTTACTTCCTCAAAAAAAGAAAAAGAACGCCCACGCATTTTTACAGAATTGCTTTTCTTAAGGAAAAAAAAAGCTTTTTTATAATTTTCAAAAGGAAAAAGGTAAAGGATATGCGCAGTCACAGCTACTCTTAAAAATTACTTACACGATTGCTTTTATAAAACAAAAAAAAGCTTTTCGTGTTTTTCTTTTTTAAATTTTCATCAAGAAAAAAAGAAAAAAAAGATTCCTAGTAAGATACAAAATATTTCTACCAATCACGTTTCCAATGTTCGCTCAAAACGTGTAACAAAAAAAATCGTGAACTGAGAAGATTACCTTATAAAACTAAGGTGAAAAGAAGAGAAGATATCACTGTTCAGCACATCAGAGAACATGCTTCACAGACGTTTTTTCAACCTTTTGTTTGAGTTAATGAAAAGCAGTGATTCTGGAAGATCATTAAAAATTTTCGGGACATAAAATGGGTGCAGACCTTCACCATAGTGAGTTCTCATTCTAGGAGTGACGAAACGTGGAACAGATCTGAGTTCACGAGATGGGGTAGACGCGAGTTTGAAATCACTTTCCCAGAAATGCCGCCAAACGACAGTTTGAAGAAAAAGCGAGTAAAAAGACGGCAACTCAAGTGAAGCAAAGAGGTTAACGTTGGATGAAAAGTCGCTGTTGTATGCGGCACTTTTTAGAATTACCTTTTAAGACTCGGTCAATTCTTAAATGCCAGGAAAGTAAACAATTGAAAAAGACAACTATATTGTACCTTATTACGCTGTAAGCTAAGGTGTGCATTATGTTCCTTCTAACTGACAATGGCATAAAACCTTTAATGCGGTACATCATTCACGACACGCTCCTCAACCGATGACATACGTAAGACATGTGAGTGACCACATGTAAGATTACAATCAAAGTGAAGACCTAAGTACTTTACTGAGCTAACATATTCGACAGGTCTACAATTGGAACATGGACAGCTGAAGTTACGAAGGAATACTGTAAAAGTAAAACTGACATTTTTTAAAGGATTACTTAAGCAGATCTCAGTTTTGTTTTCGAAGCATTTACACGTAGCTTGTTTGCCGAAAACCAGTCAATAATTTTAGTTGCATCTGCCTGAGACATTTCCATAGCACGATGGTAGACTAGGTGCCGGGAAAACAAGAGTGTCGTCCGCATATTAAAAAATCTTTGAATTTGTCGTTACCGCAGAAATATTATTTATGTAGAGGTTGAATAGTAAGGGAGACAGAATGGAGCCCTGGGGAACTCCGGAAGTAAGGAAAACCTGAGAGCTGCGGACATTGTCTACTGAAACCACCTGTGTACGATTTGAAATGTTATGCTTTGAGTGAATATTTAGTTCGAATTTTATACTGCACTCTTTGTCAAGTGTTGGGGCGCTTGGGCCTGTCAAGCTGCAAAAAGTAAGGGCGCAAACGAGCTGGTGTACATTGCACATGGTTGAAAAAAAACCGAGACTGCGGGAAAACGACACAACACTAAAAAGTATCTATCAGAGACTTTTTAGTGTTGTGTCGTTTACCCGCAGTCTCGCGGTTTTTTCAACCAAGCTGCAACTGCAGCTTTTTTCCCTGCTCTCTACACTCTTTTGGACTGAAAATAAACGAACATATATATATATATTCAAAACTTGAAAGAATAAAGCAGAGAGGACGAGGACGGGAACAGGACATCTTTCATTTAGCAACAACATAGAGTACTATGATTGATTCTATGTAATTCTATGTTGTTGCTAAATGAAAGATGTCCTGTTCCCGTCCTCGTCCTCTCTGTTTTATTTTTTCAAGTTTTGAATCTACAAACCAACACGCTCGTTTTCAAATGTAATATATCTATGCTCTCGTGCCTTTTTATTGAGGCATCGGTGTATTTGCCTAATCCACACACTCCCGCATGTCGCTGGTGTCTGATAGACTACCAACGTGACTCAAATGAAGATGCTTACTGGCATACATTTTGTTGCAAATGTCACCAGTTTTTTTTTTTCTTTTATGCATGGGCTGGTCAGTTTTTATTTATTCATCAGGGAGTTTTAGAATAGTTTACGGAAAGAATATGGTCGTCACCACTGCTCATGCGCCGAACGCTAACCGCGGTTTGCTATTTGCGTGCGCTACTTCAGCGTATGCTATTTTACAGGAATTGCGTGCGAATGCAGTCTTTGACCTTTTCCCAGCAGGATTCGTGATGCGTGAGAAGTTTGCCAAAGCCAAGACGAGCAGAGTTAAAAAAGGCGGCTCCCAGAACTTCGGCTGCGGCCACTTTGGCGGTCATTATAGGTGCGACGTCGGTGGCATCCTCGCGACTGCGAATTTAGATAGAGGACGACATTGCACGGGGGGTGAACTTCAGAAACGGTTTAGAAGGCTCAGCAAGGTGGGCAACGATCGCCGGCAACTTGCTGCTTGCGAGGCGTGAAGGTTTATTGGTGAAGGTACGGTGTGCGAAGGTCAGTACACGAGACCTCTCTTGCCGAGGCGATACTAGCGGACATGACCGGTCGACCGCTCGCGTCGCATTCTCCAATTTGAGCGAATCTAAAATATTACTGCGGACCAAAACTGAGTTCTTTTTTTTTCAAGTTACAACATTTTGTGTGTAATATCGAAATTGTCACTTTATCTTGGTGGCGTTGCGAGCGGGATATTGTAGTTTTTGTCGTGGCGGAGACACGCTATTCACCTCTCTTGCGTAGCGTGTGTAAACGCAAGTGCTTAATTTAGCGCTAGCGTCCACTAAAATTGAGTATGTTATTTTAAAAGCTTCCTATTCATTAATTTGTAGGTTTTGTGGGCTCATGAACAGTAGATGCCTTGGTAATGATCTCGGGGCGTAAAACGCACCTGATACGTCCAAGTGAGGCCAAGCGACTTTTTTTTTAAATTCACTTTGACGTCCCAGTTATGTTTTCAACTCGTACAAAACTATCTAGCCTCCACCCATGAATAAGCAATATAAAAGAAACTGATTCGGCATGTCACGTTTGTAGGCTATCAGATACCGGCGACATGCGGACGTGTGTAGACTGGGCAAACAGGCAGTTGTCTCAACGAAAGGGCAAGAGCATGATTTATAAATGAAGCGGGAGCCATTAGGACATTTGGTGGTGCATCGTTATAGATGTTGCTGCAAGCCAGTCCTGAATAGAAAAAAGGGTATCAGGGAAAGATTCACAAGAAAGCTAAAAGCGAGATTTCAGAAGCTTTCAATTTCAAACAAGCTTAATAGCATGCTAGAATGGCACTGTCTCCGGCAAGAATCCTGGAGACCATAATGTTATCATTCCCTTTCTAGACACTAAGCACTTAAAGGGTATTGTGTCCTATTGCGTTGAACAAGGTAAGAATTCGGAGAAACAAAAATAGTAAAACGTGGCAATTGAATGTGGACGAAGGCATTTCCGTCAACTAAAAGTGAATGATAAGTGTGAACTTTCCTGGCCATGAGAGACTATTCTTTCTGCATTCAACTGTCAAATTTGTGTTTTGCTGCTGGCTCAAAGCCAATCTCAACCGCGCGAGAAGAAAATGATTTATAGGCGAACTGTGAAACTAATCTTCCCCTTTAAAACATGTTCGCACCACGCCTTCACTAGGAGATTTGTCATTTATGGATATTTTCCTTAGAAGCCGGGACACAGGTGTTGATAACTGATTATTCTGAGAATTTTCGAAACACGTGGATTAAGCCAGAGTCCGAAAAGGACAGAAGTAGAAAACCTCTTCATAGCATCTTTATTACTTGTTCAGATATATCCCAAGGTTTCAGGGTTGTGTATACGGTAGCGAATGGAAATCTTGAAGAGAACGTGACTTTACGAAATTGGCGCAATACAGTACCGATATGTAAAAGCGCGTTTAATGATGCTCGTTTTGATTAAGTCGAAAGTGACAGAACCAAGGCGCAATCCTGAGATTCAGGGCTATGAAGAGTTTCACTGCACTGCGTGCTTATGCTGAAAGCATACAACAGGCTATCATGCCCCTCTGAAGATTTGACGTCATTTGAAAGTGTAAACAAAGCATACAACAGGCTATCATGCCCCTCTGAAGATTTGACGTCATTTGAAAATGTAAGACCACAGTGACTGAAATAATCATTTCGGGACAGCATGTTATAATTAGCTTATTGTAAAAACACGCCTAAAGTACCACTCATTTCTATAAAAAAATCGCTTGATGAAAACAAACTCCATTGTTTGCAAGCTTTGATGTGGGTGCATAGGTACAGCGCTGCCCTCTGGTTAGTGTATTTGTTCCTTTATGTTGGCAGTCCGTGATCATTTATATTAACGCTCAGCTTCGTCACGGGAGTGGGAAGCGCCTTCTCCGCAACATGAATTGCCGGGTTGAGTATACCCCATAGGCGGTGTCAACGTCACGAAACTCTTAGCACCCCCTGATAAAAGTGAAAACCACCAAAGTAAACTCGACCGCTTTGGACACAAGAACAAAGCACACAGTACACACGGGAACTATGCACTAAATAAGGGCCAGTACTCACTGGATTGGCTACCACAGCTCTGAAGTGCCTGCAGGGATAGCTCGCCCTGCCGGCTCTATCATCATGAGTTCCAGTCGTCCCTCCAGCCTGCTGCGACAAAAACAGTTGCACCGCCGTGCTTTTGAGTAATCGCTAACGTGCCGTGTCGTAAAGACAGGAATGCTAGCAGCCGTCCTGCAGCGGTCAAGTTGCTCCTGGGTTGCGGGTCAACATGTTTTCAGAAATACGCGTACTCCTTGCTTTTTAAGCTTACATCGAACACACAACTTGAGTTGATAATTTCAAAATTGAAGAAACGTCATAGGACATTTTAAGCTCTGAAAGACCAGATTGGCCCGCGGAAATAAAAAAAAAAAGCATCCGAGAAGCGTGTGCTCTTTTCTGGTAAGCAACTAAACGCTCGCACCAGAGGAGCAATGTGTAGGGTTTCTAAGGAATGGTCGGAGCGATCTTGCTGACAAATGAAAAACTGACCTATAAAAACACGAAAACCACGAAAAGCACTGGCCCGGGTCTCTTTTTCGCAGAAAACAGGAATTGTGTTTTGTTTTGTTTTTCGTTCGCTGCTTAACACCAACTTTCTTCTGCCTTGCCGAAAGGAAGAAAAGTGTAAGCACAAAAGCAAAGACTACTGTTGCGATAACGAACTTTACAGAAAGAATTGTGGGGGATATAAACTTGATTGAGCTTTGAGGTCCCGAAATAAATTGCTCGTTTCTCTTCGAAATTGAAACGCGAGGCACCGAACGAAGGGGGTACGTTGTTTTTATTATAGATATTTTTCATTTTGTTACCTCCGTTTATTTTTTTCCTTTGAAGATTTCCGGCCAAATGAGGCGCTCTTATCGCCCCTTCTGGTAATTTTAAGGCTACAAGGAACAGAGGGTCGGCGCTCTGTCATGCAATTGCCTCGGTTTATGCCGTGATTGATTAACCTTTCCGAATCCATAAGCCTGTTTTGTAACAACGGGACGAATAAAGCAAACTCGCGCTATAAACACGTGTTCAAATATTGTAACGCCGCTTCATCCCAGAAAGGAAATATATTTTTACACTGCTGACACACGGACACACACCCGCGTGCGTGCACACACACACAGACACGCACAAACAGACAAAGACACACGCGCGCGCGCGCACGCCGCACACACACGCACACTCATACACACACACACACGCACACACACGCACACAGACGCGCACACACACGCACACAGACGCGCACACACGCGCGCGCACGCGCGCGGCCGCACGCATATGCACACGGACACCCACCCATCCAATACCATTTCGGTTATGAAAGTACCCTGAGATTGTGTAAGCACCCGGAGTGAGCTCTGCCAAGCTATGTTTCATTTGAAAACGTTTGAAGTTGTAGAGGCGTTCTCTTTCAGGTCAATACGAGTTGCGATCAACAAGTTCCGGGACAAATGTTTTAGCGTTCGTTTTGAGGGCAACACGGTGATGCGCGTGCTTCTGTCGAAGTGAGGGACCTTCGTATGTAAATATGACAAAGAACGGTCGGTCTGCGAGCACTTAGGTCTGTGCTACCCGATTTATTTTACCCCGTGCACAAGCACATCGGTTATTTTAGCATGGGCTGCAAACCACAGCGAACTGCGGCTAACAATTCGGCTTCAAAAACGGAAAAATCTAGAACCGAAATTTTTTTAACTATTCGGCAGGCTTGGGTCGAAAAAAACATTGATTCGTGCGAGATGGTTGGAGTGCAACTCATTTTTCAAAAATGGCAGGAGATCATATGAAAGACGAAGAGACGTCGGGTAAGGCCACCCTACCCGTGGTGTTGAGATATAGAAAGAAGGTTTTTCAAAATTGAACCGGTCATTGATGAAGGTAAGCCCGAGGGAGTATGTTTCGTCACTGACACTCGTGTTAGTCGAATATGCCTGATGTGCATCAGAGGAATCGCAATCCAGAAGAAGAACGAATCAAAGGTCGTAACCGCCTTGTGCTAATATGCTGGCTGTTCACAACGCACAACGCACTCCGCGCCAAGTGACCCGGTCCTCGAAGGCGATTCAGAACGTCCCCCCCCCCCCCCCCCCCCCCCTTATTGTTCGGGATTCTTCTCCCGGACTTGGGTACGCTCCTCTAGTGTACAGCACGGCAGGCACTGCACCTCTTTTTCCATCACTCGCAGGCCGTCTTTTCTAGGATAGAAAGTTTATAACAATAGTGAACATTACTAGCAAGCCTGCTAAAGGAATTTGCATTTGTTTGTGAATGGCATCCGTGCTTTTGGCGGTATCAAACCAAAGACCTCAAAACGGTGGTCTTCGTGCAGGAGCTTCAAGAGCATAGGGCGCGGGTCACAGGGGGCCCTGCAGGCTGAAGGTTCATAACTAACTGAGCGAGATGGTTCATTGATCAGAGCCACTATTTTCTGAATTTGATCAAAGTTTCTATATGGATGTTCAGAGCGCGGGAGGATTGTCTGCTTTGGAATGGTGTCGGGTGACGTAAACAATTTGATATTTGAAGTGCTACCAACACTTAAAGTTTTTTTTTCTTTTTTTTTTTTTACGCGCATCACGCAGTCGGAAATACACGACAGCGCAATGCGCATCCATGTCGAGAGGGGCAGGGTCGGAAAAAAAAATCTATGAGTGACTCTGGGGAGAGTATCGTAATCTCACGCTCCATAAGCAACTTGCAGGCAAATTCGGATACGAGATCTCCTTATTTGAATATATAAAAAAAAAATAAAGTATAGGCTTTACAGTCGCTGTTTTTGGAGCACGCAGGTCGCCAAACCCTGAGAGCAACGGAAGTATCTTAGCGAATTACGAAGCTTATAATACTATCAAAATCAGACCTAAAAATGTATTCTGCTCAGAAATAATAGGCCTGTCACTTTATGTGCCCCATTGAAAAATATTCAATTTCATATATTAATGCGAAAGCATTAAAAACTCCATGGTGCGAAGCCGGCAATGTGTGCAACTGTCTGTAGCAGAAAAACGGCCCCCACAAGCGGAATTCCCATCGGCTACGACTCGCCATATCAGATGCTTCGTCACGGAAGCCGACCAAGCGTTCAAGGTAAAAACGGAGGCGCCTCAGAAATAAAACACAAAGAAAAGCAGAGCAGCGCAGGTGCATCGTTCGGGAAGCCGTGGAGCCGGAGGAGGCGCCGCACCTGCGCAGTGGGGGCGCGTGACGTCACCGCCGGCGCGCCGTGGAAAAAGAGAAGACGTCGTGCGCCGGTTGTAGGAATGCGCCGCGTGCAGAAATGATTCCGCATTCCAACAAGTAAGCAGTGCTGTGTCCCTGCCGAATTCTTTTATTCGTAGAATAAACGTATAACTTGCATAAATTATATAACGCACATATAAGGCGTATATAAGTTCTCATGTGATCTTATATGTTCTCATATGTTTATCGGACACATTAACGTATTTGTAAAGCATGGCAGGCGTGTAACGTTTCCACTGATCCCAAAATTTTGTCCGTCCGCCCGTCTGTCCGTCCGTAGGTGCATTTTCCGCTAAATTTCGGGAGGAAAGTGGTGTCACCTCACGCCATGTGACCTATACACCTCGACAAAATTTCCGGCGTGTGACCTATACGTAAATTCAGGTTCCAAGCTAAATTTAGCGGGAAAATGCGCGTCTTTTGGTGTGAATTGTAAAATATGAAATAAATAATTTAGTTTTTATTAAATAATAAGTTAATAAATAAATTAAATATAAAATAGAATAAGAAAGTTATAAATAACTTTTCAATACAAATATTAAAATTACTAAAGCCAATATTTATTTAAAGTTTTCATTTATAATTTCTTTAAAAAAATAATTTTAATCATTTCTTTTTAAAGAACGCTAAACCGCTGAAGTTGTGACAACAAAACTATTTGCACAAACTACACTGGTGCGCCGGGTACTAGAATATGCAATCACAGCCTGGTTCCCTCATACACAAAACAAAATCACTATCCTTGAACATGTTCAAAAAAAAGCAATATGATTTGTTTTCCGCAAACATGGACGGTTTGATTCCCCGACTGAGCTGCCGGAAGGATTCGGTGTTTTGACCATTGCTGATCGCGCAAAATTAGGACGACTTAGATGCTTGTATTCCCTTTAAACGACGCTTTCGAAATAGACCAAAAAAAGAGGTATGTGAACTTTTCTCAGACAAGAACAACATTGCTGCGACACAGCAATACCGTTATCGAATATTCATTTAATAATAATTCTTTCATGTGGTATTCTTGTCCTTCTCATTTCCTTGGCACTCGTTTCTTTACCTTCACGAGTGAAGATTCGTTCATTAGTGCCCACAAACAGCACCCCTTAGTCAATTTATGACTTGATGTATTAGTTCAAATGTGACGATTTTGATTCTTGTGAAGTTCTCGCGCACCTCCAAATGATGTTTTTATGTACCTCTGCCTGTCATAATCCCCCAAGAGGGTTGACACTATTCGGAAATAATAAGTAAAACATCAATTCAGTTTCCCTGCTAAAATTAGCGGGAAATCAACATCACGTGACCTATTCACCAATTCAGTTATGCCCCCAAAATTAGGCGGGAAAATGCCCGTCCGGGGAGCCAGACACCAATCCAGTCTCCCCGCTAAATTTAGGGGGCAAATCGAGGCTACGTGACTTGACGTCACGTGACCTACACAACCATTCAGTTTCCTAATTATATATTGAGAGCAAAAATATACTTCACTCGTCACACCAATTCCCTCACCGATTCCCTATAATGCATTTTATGCATCCTATTCGCGTCTCCAGCTAGTTGCTCGCCCTCCCGCGGCGGAAATGGGAAGGACTCTAGTGAGGGTCCCCCGATTCTCCTGTTCAGCGGGCACGGCGGAACTGCGCAAGATCATGGCTCGCGAAACGTCATTTCCGAACGCAAACAACACTCCTCACTGTCCCAACGTAGTGCTGCAGCGGGTATGGGATTGTACCTTACTAGAGAGCTTTAGTATTGCGTATAGAAGCAAACGTAAGCGCTGCGCGTTTGCGTTAGAGTTGCGTGCCCCATGTTGTGCGTGCGCCTCATCACCATGCGCCAATCCAAGACCGAAATTTTGGGCTCCGCGCACGCGCAGTGTAGAACACGCAAAGCTAACGCAAACACGCAGCGCTTGCGGTCGCTCGTATACGCAATACTAAAACTCACAACTGTTTCACCGGCTTCCAAAGTCAACGCAACGTGCTGCAGTGAGCAGACTTGCAACCAGGTAGGCGTTCCTTCGAACTGGAATGGCTGAGATTGACAAAACAACCGCGCGTAAAAATTAAAGCAACTAAATGCAAAAAAAAAAAAAAAAAATCATAATATGAAAAAAAAAAACTTTTTTTTCTTTGGGGGAGGGGGGGGCATTAGGTCTGGAAGGATATTGGCGTTGACTTTGTAACTTTTGCCGAGTGTCAAAGGTCGCGCGCGACATTGAAAGCAAAACATGCTGTACCCATTAACTAAAATATGGCAACCAACCGATTCCTAAACATGTAGGAGACATATGTTTCGAACCGACTTGGTTCTTCGTCAGGGGTGACTGTAGCCGTTGAGGAGCGGCGTCGAAACTGCGATGTCAAAAACCACCGGATTGATTTCGACAACACCAGCATTATCGACGCAGAAACTAACAACCGACATAGGCTTTTCACTGAGTCCTGGCGCATTCAAACGACGCCAGGCAACTTAAATAGGTGGCTTGGTGCTTTACCAACAGTGTATGTGAACGGGCTTCGCCATATTCGTAAAAGAAGAAGATCGAGAAATGCACCACATCCCTGAGAAAAGAAAAAGAAGTCCGAAAAACGCCACCCCTCAACTGCCACAGTCGCCCCTGACGAAGAACCAGGTAGGTTCGAAACGTAGGGCTCCTACATGTTTAGAAATTGGTTGGTTGCCATATTTTAATTCTTGTATATCCCAACTAGAGAGATTTCTCTCGTATGTTTAGTTTCATGCTTTACCCACGATTAAAGTAATTTTACAGGGATTTCTCACATTAGCGAGAATGTTTGTATTGATTTTAGACTATTTTTATTATATAGCATGGTCATTAAAATGCTGCAGTTGGCACCAGTGATGATAATTAGCACACTTTTGATTCCAATACTTGTTCGCGCGTTTCAAATTAGATCATAAGCAACAAATATATTAGATCTTGAACAATTGCGTATTAAAATATTTGAATTTGAATACTATGATTATTAATACAGATCACGGCAATTTATGCCCTCGATTAACGCTGCGATCACAAAAATACGCCATTTAACCATAATAGTCTTGCCAGAGAGGTATATTATTATCTTTTTTTCAGAATTTGAAAACTTTGACATCGTTATCAAGATAGACAAACAGTCAAACACTGGATGCAATATAAAGTCCTATGCCCCCAAGCGTTGCTATAAAAACACACACACTTCAGCTGTCTGACTCGGACTTCGTCTTTGGGTTTTTGAAGCTAGAACAGCGTTTCTTTATTAATACGTTTTGTGGACACATTGTAAAAATTTGATTTATTCTGTTATGCTTGTGCAGGGAATAATGTTAAACCCAGTAATCATCTGAATACCCAAACCATTAAACGGCCCGCAGTTCATTCTTTCACATCACAACTATCTGAACGAGCAAAGGCAGCGAGAACCCACAAATATCAACACAGATTTTTTTCAACAACTACAATAGTCTATGTTATCTCTAAGGTGTATGAAAGACCTTTTCTTTAAAGGGACAGTGAAATCTCTAAAATAATTTGAAACGCCTCAATCGAACACGTATGTCACAAAAAAGTTTTTGCGAACAACTTATTTAACTAACTAATTACGATGTGAGACAATCTTGAGCTATGAAAGAACTCAAAATTAAGATACAGAGAACTTAAATCCAAAATCGAAGTTTGTTTCGGTTTTGCTCCAGAATAAAAAAGGTGCTTTCTGGAGTACATATTATGCTAAACACCGTTTTCGTTTTCAGGATAAAGAGGTGACCTGCCCTCATAACATCCTAGCTTCCTCGTATTACCAGAAATAACTTGTGTCGCTCAGTGAAGCCATCACACTAGACAGGCTCAGCAGCGGGACGCACCTCCGACCCTCACTATAACCGCCATTTTGGAAAACGAATGGCGCCACCTATAGTTAGTTGGATTCGCAAATAACTTGGTCGCTGCTTTTTTTTTTTTCGCTGGGGTTGTTTTTGCGCAGTTAGAATCCTTTAGAAATTTATTCCTAATCCCAAGTTTTTAATGCATCGAAATTGTTCTGTTGTTCGCAGCGATTAGCCACCTATGAGATTTGCAGATAATTAAACATGCATGAGTCTTTCTCCGCGGAGTGTAATTCTTTTTAACGCTACGTTCATAAGCATCACTGTACGGATAGTAACACTGTTTTTTACGTCAAACGGGGCATATAAGTTCCGTTATGATATTTGTTATTACAGTCTACAAATGTTATAATGTTTTTGCTGTATTTATTTGCCTCCTGTACGCAGATACAAGTGCTTAAAAAACACGGCGGAACCTTAAAGTCATTCCCTCCGGTGCCCAAGCACGTCACGACCACGTACTTTCTCATTTCGCTTTTGAGTTGAGGATTAAAGCTAAGAAGGAGTAAGTTGAAATATAATTTCATACTTTTTTCACTTCAACAATAAAAACACAAAAACTAGTTTACAACTCTCGTAACTTTACCAAAACAATTAAAAAATGTTTATTTAACTAAATTTTAGTCCCCACTTATAAGATATTAACTAATGAAACGGGGCATAAGTCGACATTGTTTCAGTGGCACAAAATGCGGACAGTTACTGCGACAGTGTTTCAATATAGAAGCGCAGCGATACTTACGTGACGTAGGAATGACATTAAAGCGTTATTTGGAAGAATTAACATACCAACAAAACTTAAGAGAGCCAACGAGCTTGCGTTATTTGAATATAATTTTGAAGATCCCCATGTCAAAGAAAAGACAGCTAAAACACGAAGCCCAAAAAGTTTAAACTTTATTTTTGTGCTGTCCTGTTCCTTTTTCAGTCCTCGAGTTCTTCGCCATTAAACCAGGAAATCATATTTTATACTCATGTAAAGTGGAAAACCTCCCTTTTAGTTTAGAAAGCTCGACGCATCAAAAGCAGCGTGCGAGAGAGTTAAGCATACAAGAAACGACAGAAACTACTCGTGATAGTGGTCCAAAGGAGCAATGATATTCACGGTATTTTTATTCTTTATAAAGACCGATGCTCCTTAAGTGCAGCGGGAACTAAAGAGCAAGAGAAAGAAAAAATCCAAGCCATTACCAGACTTAAAACAATTTTGAAACACGAAATAGGGCCAAAATATTCGTGATCCTATCAAATAGTATGTTTAGTTCTTTTCCCCCAAACGCAAAAACCAAAACGCTACCATTTGTTTTTTATTGTAGTTCTCAAGTCTCATATTTGGGTTCTAAACTGTTTCATTGTTTAACACTCTATAGGAATTTCCCGTCGTCCTCTTCGTCGACACATTATAGCTTCCCAAGTTCGCCGATCGTCTTTGTGCAGGTACCTGGTACAATCGTTTGTACATCCATAAAACCACAGAAGCTACAGTGATTACAGTATCTAGTAGAAGGTTACCTCAATTTGGTGCAGTGAACGTTTTGCAACCGCTTGCCGGATGCTTGAACCATCCATAAGTATTCACGGCATACACCTACTTAGGTGAGTCAAATATCTTGCCGTGGCTCAAGGAATTATCTTCGTTTCTTTCGTAGGTTTAGAACGCTCTTTAACTGCGCTTCCTTCGTGAACATAAGAAACAACGACAAATGCATTGGAAAAGCAGGGAGCCAAGCCGGCTGTAGGGGCTCTGTTTTATGGGCCCTCTAATGGACTAGGCCGTTCCTTTGAGAGCCTCGCGCGTTAATTGGGTGAAACGAGTTCATCGAAGGCTCGCGACGCTCTTTGCTAATTCGTTGCACGTCGGCGAGTGCGCCGCATTAGCATCGTTGTCACGTGAGTAATCCCGTGGGAGGAGGGGAGGAGGGTCTTCACTGAAAGCGGACGCGACCATCCGGCAGTTTATTATCTTTCGCGAGGGAGACGTTCGGCATGGCTGCCGATGTAATCTTCCGTGGGTCCTGTGCTCGGACGTAAACATTTGGCGGCCGTCCATTCACGAGAGACGATGATTCGGCTGACACATTCGTGTTTTCGGTACGGTGAGTTGTGGCACTAGAATGTCGATCGGCGAGAAGCGGTTAGGCTTGCCCTTCACGTAGGACATATCTGTTTCCGTGGTCACCGACAGCTCAAGAAAGGCGGGGTGCGGCTCATTATGACCACATCCCTTGCATTGTGAGTGGTTTTTCCGCGTTCTCATCGGCGAATGCTGCCATGTCATTGGCTCCGGAGAGATAATGAGATGTGGAGGGCTCACCATGCCCTGCGTTTCTTAACCTCTCGGTTACTATACAGGCTAAAGGCAGCACTCCGTAAACCAAATACGCTAATAAAATACATATGCATTTTTCTTGGTGAAGGAAGGCTGTTGCGTCCAGGGCAAAGCAAAAGTACCCCAGAACGAAGTTGGACCGTTGTTCGTCGCACATTTGCTGCTTCATGGCATGTGTATCTGTTGCCCAATCGTGGGAAATTTCCCGTAAACAGAACTCCTTGTGGAAAATAAAACCTAATCTGAGCGCATACATGTATAATAAAAAAGATATTGAAAAAAAATATATATATGTTTCTTATCTTACATGCGATCAAATTAGGTATACCCTTCATCCCCTGAAAAATGCTGCACTTTGACCGGAGCATTGTGGACATAATGCTCCGGGTATACCCTGAATAATCAATTGAATGCACTTTGACGCAGGTTTTCCGTAAGCTATGTAAAATTTTTCATTTTCGGCAACATGGCAGTTCACGGAGTTCAACGTGCGCATTTACACAGCGTTGGCGCCCGACTACTTCGCTAGGTGCTCGCATCGAGATACGAGTGCAATTTACCGTAGGAACTAAGCCTTTCACTGTTTTGTTTATCCCGGTAATTCGCTGTCCTATCTGAAGGTAAGCCCCGAAAAACGTAGTCAAACATCGCGAAAATCTACTGTTTGAGTAAGCCTCTAGTCCCCTTCGCAAACATTGGGCTTTTCAATTGAGTGAAACAATCTTTCGAGAGATTTTGTGCTGCGAAGCACTATTCTTATTCTATCTGAAGGATGTGCTTGCATAAAATCCTTCAAACGCGCTGGATAAAAACGCGGTAAGACGATTGCTTTTTAAACTAGATATAAATAAATAAATACTCAAACGAGAGTATTTTATGGTGAGCGAATAGACGCATATTTCCAAAAGACACAAAATCACAGCTCTCTGGCGACGGAATCTGATCTCCGTTAAGATATAGTCAGATGAGCGTTCTTCCGACACGTAATAAAACTGGGAGTTATTTTGTGAAAAATATAACAATTTGAATTTTATTAGCTTTACTTTATTTAATTCAACAGCTCCTGTAAGTAATTGTATGCAATATTTATTGACAGTTCACTAGCCTGATATCTGAGGACGTTGACGATTTAGCAAAAGATTTGATTACAATAAACGGAAAAATAATTTCAAATCTTGGAAGTTGAGGGGCGTGAGCAATACCGCCTCGGAATTCCTCCCAGTGCCAACGTTTAAATGTCTGGAATATGGGATTATCATTCGAGTAAATTCAACTACTTCAGCGTTTGAGTTTTCGAGTATGGTTAGAGACGATTGTATTCAAACCCAGCTGGCTTAGGAATGGCCATCAAGGAATCTTTGAAGTTGTCTTCCGCATGGCCGGTCGCTGTGTGAACTCGGCTTGTTGACTTTTACGTGCATGTGTTTCTTATTTTCATTAGCTTTATTGATGCGATTTTCATTAGGGGGGTCTTTAATTTTATAATCCGAAAGACGTCTACTCTTATCTATTGTCCGCTATTGTACAGGGCGTTCCAAAAAAATATTTACAGGGTTTCTTTTAGCGCAAAAATAAACTATGCATTACTGAAACCTCATTCTTTGTCCAAAGATAGCACTAAAGGACTGAACTATATGCCAAAGTTTCAGCCCGAACCGATATCTTATTCAAAACTTATAGGTGATATTGTGACAATTGCAGTGGAAAATGAGGCCCATTTTCGGACATTTTTGGTTTCTGGCGCCATAGCGCTCCATGTATTCTAGAGCTCCGTTGGCGCCATTTTCCTATTGAAATTTTCAGAAAATAACTTATAACTTTTTAAATAAGATATCGGTTCGGCCTGAAACGTTGGCATCAGGTTCGCACCTCCAGCGCTACCTTTGGGTGAAGAATGAGCGTTCGGGGATGCATAGTGTATTTTGCGGCAAAGAAAACCCTGTGACTTTTTGTTTTGAACACCCTGTACATACTACGAGCGCCTTTGGTATAGCCCAGAGCACATGTCTAGGAGGAGCCGCAGTCTGGCGATAGTGCGCGCCTTCACCGGCTGAGAAGCGCAACGATGGTCAGTCGCCGGTGCGTCGTCTGCTTCTCCTGGCCCCTTCCTTGTTGCTAACTTCCAAACGCGGCGCTGGCTTGTTTGACTGCGTACGTCCCCGCATATATCAAAAACGTAGTGATTGGTCTGTCTGAGGTAGAGCTGAGCTGTTTTTTGATATTGTGGACATAATGCTCCGGGTATACCCTGGATAACCAATTGAATGCACTCTGACGCAGAAAGCACTCACGCAACAAGGTATCGGGTTGACTTCCGTCTCGGTGTGCTAATCATTGTGATGAGCATTCATTAGACCATGTCTGCTCTTAGTTCTTTTTATTTCGATATGTATTCAGAATGTTTATTTCGCGGCAACTCGGAAATCTTTTTGAGGTACAATGAATTTTATTCACATTATTAATTTATTGTCGCTCAACATTTGCAAAAAGCTTGTTTTATTTTTAGTTTATTTTCTATCTGAGTAATATATTTGCATGACCAACCTCTTAGGGATTGTTTACGATTCGAAGTCACCGTGATATATGCCTGGTTCAAAATATGTAAGCGCTGATTTGTTTTGAGAGAAGTAGAAGCTAATTAAAATTTATTGACTGCTAAGTTGGCGCATCGCGATGCGACCAAACAATTAAAGACAACTTTACGCGAAAAAAAAGATGGTGCGAAACTTGTTTCACGAAGAGCAGAAGTTGGCCGTGCATCTACAAAGCGCGTAACTAATGTTTCAAAATATATAGCTATGTTTTTTTTTGTTTTTTAAGTGTTGTTTAGGTGTATGGTGGTACTTGAACTACGTATTTTACGCAGCACTCAGGTCAATGTGCATACAATAATGTCACAATGTCTCGGCTTCAAATCAGGCTAAGTAAAGCATTTCCGATTGTTTAATAGGTTAATAGTCAGCGGCGGTCAAACAACAAATAGCAACTCGGCAAATTTGCGGGTAACACTCTGGAACTGTTTGTAAAAAACATTATAAAGCGCCACATAGACAGCCGAGTCAGAACGCTATTTTGGCGTCTCCAATAAATAAAAGTAAAAAATGTACCCTTACCTTGCTCATTTCTTCGGTCGGTCGCATATCAGAACCTTATGGCGTGCGGCTGGAGCTTTAGTTATCTCATTCAAGAAAACTCAGCCACAAATACAGTTTTGTCTACTTCGAGTGGGCGTCACGAAAAAAAAAATGAATCACGGGATTAAAGTATCAATTATGGCATCGCTAGAACTCAGGAAATATATAAAATAGGTAAAAAAATTAACAATTTGATTTCCAGACAATATTGTTACCACGTACCCCACATGTACGGGAAGAAAGGACCTCGCGCTTGTTGCCTTCGCTGTTCTACACGTTAGGATGACACACGGTAAAGCTTTTAACGCAGATTAAAAAGAAAAAAAGAAAAAAAAAAGGTGGTCGCATGTTTGTGCTGTCGTGAACTATGCAAAATATAGTACTGCATCTACAACGCCGCAAATGACGAACATGACTTCCCATCGTTGAGGAAGTTGCGCAACAGATGGCGCGACCTGTCAGGGCATACTCCGTTGCACGGTTTCCTTATTATAGTTTCCGAAGCGGGTACGAGCGGCCGAAATGTTGTGTGCAGTTAATTTTCACTGAGTGGGCATCACCTTTCTTTCTTTTTTTTTTTGCATTCATTAGCAAGATGGCGGGACGACAAACCTTGAGCACAACCCGAAAACCAGTCGTCCCATTTGTTCCTACGAACGACTGATTTCCCTCGACGCATTCTATCTGCGCACTCATCTATCAGGCACCATACAATCTTCGGAGCTGAAACGGTTCACACACCGATATTCATATTAGCTCACAAAAAGCAGGCCGCTTTATCTGACAGAGCTACCGACGGCGCACTGTCAAGCTGTCAATAAATTAATGCCTTTTTTACGGGTATCCCATGTTCTGATATTACACTTGCGGCGTCAGTAATATACAGAATGGGTAATTACTAATTTTTGAAGGATTTACTAAATAGGCTCAATAAACTTCAAGAATATTACAAACAAGAGGGAAAAAAATTAATAACGTGACAAATTCTAATTGTGTTAAATTGCCACATGTGACGTACAATCTGCTAAGCTAAGGGGAAAAATCTGTGAGCTTTTCTCCGCATTCGCCCAAGGGCCGGTGAGCTTTCTTCCGCATCTGACAATTTTGCAGTGAGCTTTTCTCTGATGAACTCTTCTCCACCGCCCGAATGGTCGGAACGCCGTCGAGCGTTGTTGTCTTTGAGTCGTCACTTATGTCAAATTCACACTGGCGGTTGACATGCGTTTGCGAATGCGGTTCAAGAGCGACCCCGTTCAGACACTCCAAGACCCGGTTGGCTGTTTTTGGTGATAACGCGTTTTCTTTTGAGACTTGCGTTCGGCAACCCTGATTTACAATCCAAAATCCAGTTTATTCTACGATCCATGGCCAAAATTTAGCTATTTTGGCATTCTGAAGAGTTTTGTTCAATCTGTTCGCACGGATTACGTGTTTCCGGCAGCGGAAAAAAGAGTCATGAACCCGAAAACCCGTCTGCGATTTCCTCGACTTCGCCCACACGCAATGCTTCTCCAGGCGTAGGCGTGCCTTGCTGACTCAGAAGAGGATGCCCTCGACCCTTTCTATGAAGCGGACCCTTTCCGCATGAATAGCTGACCTTGTGTTCGGTATAGAGGGCCAGTATTTTCTCCGCATTGTTCACTCTTATCATTTTCGGAGTTGTGAGCGGCACTGGTGGACAGTGGTGCGGGCGAATGTGTTCGGTGCTGGCCGGTCGTAGCTTCGTGGGTGACGGATTCTCTTCTCGTCACTCGCACGTCGATCGGGTCTACTGTTTGCATGACATTAAGCTCAAATAAACGCCGTATGGTTTGCCTATGCATCGTCTGGTACGTACACTTTATGTCTTGAGCTCGTTAATTTCATATAAACGATACAGGTCGATCGAGCTAGCGAGGGTACCCTGCCGCCTCAGCGGTAGTGTGTAGGCTACGCAATTGGGCTCACAACGTCTTGTTCGGCCTTCGTGGTGGTCATGCACGGTGTCGAAAGCTTTTAGTAGTTTACGCGACTGTCTTAGTCTTACGAAAGGTGCCATTTCGATCGATCGAGGGCGGGTTCCGATCTTCTACAGGCATAGACTAACACGGCAGAGAGCGACGTGCTTTGGCACCCCGAATAATAAACCGACTCTTACCCGAACACGATCACCGGAGCCAAGTCTGTTAAGATTACGCGTCGATTCTTTTCCCGGCGGATTCAAGTGATGGACGTGAACATCACGTTTCTTCGTTGATTTGTCTGCTTCAACGCTATGACTGCAACGCCTTCGACGCCTCACCAGTGAGAGATGCCTTCTTGTTTCGGAAGCCACCGACGTGACGTCTGCGCGAGTTGCGATCGGTTACAACTTCGCTGTTCGCGAGAGCGGTTGGGAGAAATCGGTGCCGAAGCGATAAAAACGCGCCCCAAACGCTCGATCCCAGCCGCTTTGCGGTTGACAACGCTCGGATCCGCTTCCAGTGTGAACGTGCCATTACTCTTCCATACAAACAAATCATTTTGATATTTGGTGCTTGATTAGGAAATAGTTATGCGCAAGAAATACTATATGTATTTACAAGTATAATACAGAGATAAAAACGCTGCAGCACTTCCAATGTTCCAAAGAAGCATAACTGTATTCCAATACAAGAACATAGAATTTTGAGTAAAGACCGAGAGTATGCTTATAAAAAGGCACATGAACAAAGCATCAAGAAAGGGAAGCTGTTACAACGACGACACAAAAGTAACGCCGGTCTTCCACTGCCAGAGGAGGCGCGAACAAGACAGTCTGGGTTCCGAGCGAACGTTCCGCTTGTTGTAACCAAATACCGAATGGCTCTCTGCCAACGGCCCGGAACACAACACACTAAGCCTAGATGAACAAAACAAAGTTTACTCTGGCCAAGGTCAAAGTGCCTTACTGCTCACGACAACGACAAATGTGATTCCTCGTAACTGATCATCTTTATTTCGTCCTAGGCAAGGCCTTCCGAAGACAACTTCTCTGGTTTGATGGAAGGGGACGTCGAGGATAGAAGAATAAAAGATTTTGTTTCGGACGGACCTCTCTACTTTGTTGAAGCAGACGGAAAAGGATAATGAAAAAACTGAAGAAACGCATCAGCAATCTAAAAGTAATTGAGTAGAAGAGGAAGGTATTAAAAGCAAACAACAACAACAAACAAAAACAGCTTAAGATGATTATGAAATGTGAAATGAAAAAAAAAAAAACTATTTTGTCACAACACGTACACTTCAACGACACTTGCAACCAAAAGGAACGCCGAGATGTTGCTGACGGTTGAAACGCCAAACACTATCAACTACCGACGTTTAACACGCAATACACAATTAAAATATCATTTCTATTTTATGAAGTTGATCGAGCAACCTTCCCAGATGGTTTTTGGTAGTTCCGGCGTTAATCTAAACGGCACCGCCGAGCCTGAGCCATTCACACCATACTGTTGTTTAAAACTATTCTATGCCCCAGCAGTCGGACTTTGGACGTGACGCAGGAGCACCAAAATTGTAAGGCATTATAAACACAGAACTGCATAACCAATGCAACCAAAAATCTCTTTACTTCGAAATAGCTTAAAATTGGAAACATGTCGCTACCAGAACCAGAGGGTACATATCATTCCAAAGCAAACTCGCTTTTTTTTTTTTTATTCGCTGGGACGGGATTGTGCGCGGCTTTCCAAGAGTTTAACAAAAAAGGAAAAGAAGAATCATCCATTTCGTCTTTGGAGTTCAGGCAGACTGGGTGCCTTCAATTTCCCGGAGGATGGACAATGCGTGGATTGGAATGGGTTGTGAGCGCCATCCTCCGTACGCTACAAAGCCACGTACCCATCTCTTCACGCCTGGAGGAAGGATATGAGTGCCCGCGTTCTCATCGCGTTGTCATTCTCGCGAGCGGAGATATTTAATCAAAGTAACGGAAGAAGAAAAATTTTCGATTTAGTGTGAGCGTTTTTTTTTTTTTTTTGTCGCATTTCGTGCCGCCGTTTCATTCCTTCTCCACTTACGTTTTTCCAAATCCCAGATGTAATAGGCCCGGCTCATTTACGTTTTTTTTTCTCTCTCTCTCTCTTTAGATTTGAGTGTGTTGTCGTTGTCAACTCTCGCTTTTATTTTGAGAATCACGGATATGCAGTTTATTATCGAGAGAATATTGGATCAGTTTCTCACTCAACCAAGTTCAGTCTGAGGTATTCATTACCTTTAATATTCTGTATTCTTTTTAAATTTGAAATAACGATAGTAATGTAGAACCGAGGTTTCCTCGAAGATTGCCTTTACTGGTGAGTAAATTAGGCACAGATACGTCTGCGGGAATATAAACTGAGAAAAAATTTAACAGATGACCTTCTCTCCACTTTGTACGTTATGTTGGGCAAACGAACGTTTCCTAATGAGAGGGCGTGGCTGAACTGGCGGCTCGGGACTTTTCATTCAGGTGGCGGAATTTTATCTTTTGTTATTTTTCTATATAAACTCAAGGTAATGCAACTCGCAGGCGCGCGTTTTGTTGGATAGTGAATCTTCATACCTTTGGTGTTAAGGTCGTTCATTTGTTTTGTAGGATAACGCATGAACCTGTTTATTTCACGGTGCTGCTAAAAGTGCGTTGATATCAGTGGAGCATTTCGTATAATATTTTCAAGATAAATTTTTTCTACCAAATTTGAATAATTTTATCAAGTTTATCAAGAAGTGAAGACGAAAAACCTAGAAACAACTTGACAGGGTCAAAAGAATTTTGCCGAGAATAAATCAAGCTAGATTGTTCGTGTATTTTCTGCAAGAAACCCGTTGTGTTGGAAATTGAAGAATATAGTCGTTAGAAACGGGGAAACTCCTGCTTTAGTGACATATTTTTAGAACCAAACATCCAGGGAACAACCATTTATGCTGAATACGCCCTCGGTTGTTTCTGTATTGCATGAATATATATTTTCACACTTTCGTTGCAATTTGTTTTCATCTTAAAGTCGCAAAATCAGAGAGAATAGTTTTCAAAAAAGATCTTATAGTTTTTGGTGACACACTGCTTTTCGAAGCAAACGAAGTACATCGCATGCATTGTGTGAAAGTTTTAGGCCATATTTTTGAACCATACTTTTTTGATGTTGTGGAGAACGCGTGGCACCGTAATTACAAAATATTTTTTTCTGTAATTCTGACCAGTATGTATTCATTTTATACACCTCCCAAGGGGTTAGTACAATGCCATCACGCATTTCTCGTTGTGTCACCTTCAATTTTATAGAATAAAAAATAATTTCCAATTATTATGAAATTGTTTTGCGTAGGTGAAACGTTCTAGCATCACAAACCTTTATCGATACCCTGAGTTTCCAGACACCAGTACGTTCACGGTGCTCTTCAGCAGATAGTTTAACGCGTACAATGTGTTCACTTGATAAATGTTCCTAAAATTATGCGATACTACCGCAAATCAGGGTGATAACCCTGGGGACCTTTCAGAGCCTTCAATACTCTGGATCTCCTCTCCCTCAGTGCGTAAAGATGGTCGAGCTCTTCCTCGCCCACCTCACTCCTGCTCGCCCACTCCTCTGGTCACATGATCTTCTCGTGAACCAATCAGCGTCGAGCACCTCACTCCTCCTCTCGCAACCGTCAATTAATCACTGTCGTGCTTCGTGGCCACGCTTTTATACAGGCTTCACTTTTATTTGGGCTCCAAGAAACGCCGAACGCCCTCCAAAGACAACTTCACGTTAAAACAACCTTAAAGAAAATGGGAGGGCTTTGTGGGATTGTCACAGTTCGGTGTGATTAGATATTTTTGTGGGCAAAGAAACGAGCCAAGCTTCAGTCTCTCTCTCTCTCTCTCCGCCCCCCCCCCCCCCCCCCTACGAGGAAAACAAAACAAAAGTGCAGGCTGATTAAATGGTCAAACGCAAAAACATAAGAATAAAATTAATATTTTGTACCTTGATATCTTGTCAAGTTCTAACCAGCACCTGTACGCGGTCGTGTAATTTCTAGCGCTCATGTACGTTCAAGACCTCAGGCTATCACCCATAATACTGTGGCCGCAGGGTGAAGCAGTGTCACTATACCTAAAAGGTATAGTGACACCGCTTTTCTCAATGTCTAAGAAGAAAGGATAAATTTTTATTGTTTCCCTTACTCCGATACACGACCGTCAAACTTCACCAGCACTCGCGTTATGCTTAACCGCCAGATTGTATCGCTACTGTGTCTGCTGAGAGAGAATGAAAACAGAAGGAACTAAAATCAACCTCTTCGCGTTTATCGACGCTTCATGTATATTATTATGTTCTTTATATATTTTTACAGTACATTCGCTGCAAAGCCAGGATATAATCAAGGACAATAAAATACGCATTTTTAAAGGACACAATCAATGTGTCAATATCAGCGCATTTACCGCAACGAATTGTTCATTTCAGAGTCTGCCATACTTTTCGTTTTTTAGTTTTTTTTTCTGGGAAAAGGTTCAGCCTAACCATGATGTATTATAGAACCCTTGTAGTCCCGACAGACGTCCCTGCAAAGAGATATAAATGGCAGCTAGGGATAGCCGTCTATCTACGTGTGTGTCTAGCTTTTGTGTTTGCCGCACACCTCTCTTCGTTTCGATGCCCTATTGACTTGTTTCTATCTTTGGAAGCTGCGTCTGGACAGGAGCCGTCTTTTTCGTTTTTATCGTCCGTCTCATTTGCCTGTTTGCTTCTCACATGCAGACTTCCCGGTGATGCAGACGACAACAGCGCATTCACGGGCCCTGCGCCCTCCAGATATCGATAGCTGGGCTGCTAGCGCCCTCTAGTTTACGAAGTCGAAGCATTTTCGATCGACTGGTGTCACGTTGCTTTGTCTTCGAAGCGCTTTTCTCATGCCATGTTAGACAGTGCAGACTCCATCACCTAGATGGCGACACGGATCTATGGAACAGACTTTCGCAGGGTCGCTTCGCTGCGCTAATGGAGAGCGAATTCATTTTCTTTTTTTTTTTTTTTGCATCTGAATGGCGATGGCGTCCGATTAAGGTGGTGACGCCGTGTTAATAGTCAGCTATTTGATATGTATAATATAGAAGCGAAAATTGCGCTACTAACTGGGCAACGCCGCGATGTCTAGTAATGAAACGTAACGTGGCCCAAAACATGAAAATGCTTGCGCAATACGCGTTGTTCTTAGCTAAAAGCACGGGATGATTGCGGCTAAATGCCCTCGCGTATGAGACAAAAACCGCGATTTTTACTTGCAGTACTAGTTACGTAAGAGCGCAGTCTCTACTGGGTGCTGAACTGTTTGGAAGAACAAGGCAACTCTTCAGTACGTTACCCGGTTGTGCAGTCATGTTTTTAATGGATCCTGCACTGTCATAACCGGGTCGTTAATATTCTGGAAACATCTGTCATAATATAATGAAGTAATGAAGTAATGAAGGGTAATCAGAGCATTAAAATCTGCTATTCGACTTTTTTGTAAGATGTGGGAGATATTTGGCTGCAGCTTTCGAGCAGATGACCGCCATCGGACGACGTGGCGTGCGAGGGTGTGACTAAAAATTACCGAAATTATTTTATGTAGAGCGGGTAATATAATCGTCTTAATCTATGCGCGTTTTCGAGGGACGGCGACCCATCTCGATTAATATAACAGTATGCGTTCCTGCAAGATGCTGCGTTCGCTTTAGCGGATTGTTGTTGGAGGCTCTTTCAACGCGTTTGCCTATTTTTTTATGGCGGATCTATAGGAAGAACGTGCGGCAGTGAAATATTCTATTCTGTTAAAGAAAAATGTTGCAAAAATATGTGTTATAATAAAAACGGCTTACACAAAAGCTGGTCTGAGTAAAATAAGTTTACGAATGGTTTTCCCGTTTTAAGACAATAGGAAATGTCGATTGATGACTTACGTCGTTCCGGGCGCCCTTCGATCAGGTGTACTGAAGGCACTGGCGCAAGAATTTGTCAAGCCTTCTTTTATCACCTTCGTCACTGATGCGCTTCTGGAGTTGACTGGGGTGTCAGGGAGTTCTTGTCAGAGAATTTAATCGGAGGATTTCTACACGAAACGAGTCGCAGCGAATTTCGTGCTTCACCTGCTCCCACCTGAACAAAAAGGCAATCGCTTGGCATTCTTCAAGGAGCACTTGGAGAATAACCCTGTTTTTTTTTACAAAGTCATAACTGAAGATGAACATTGGAGCTACAGCTACAACCCCGAAGCAGAACAGTTATTCAGCCAATGATTAACTACCACTCCCCCACGACCCAAGGAAGCACGTCAAGGGAAGTTCAGCATGAAAACAATGGTCATTGTTTTTGTTTTTTGACGTGAGAAAAATCATGCACTCTGAATTTGTTCCTCGTGATCAAACTGTAACATATTCTTAATCTTGCGACCGACTAAAGAAATAAAATACACTGCTTTCACTCTCTCTTATATAGAACGACCATAATACAGTGGCGGTATGGTATATTGAGTGTGGTACTGCTAAACAAATTTATCGAAACATCGCATTTTCGTTTATTTAATTCTTTAGAAGCATCCCAATAAACTAGCGTAAAGGTAACTTGTAATGTAAATAGTAAAGCAATAACTGCTTTTTAACGGAAGTAATCAGTAGCGGCATTCTATTACATTCACGGCTGAATAATTTTTATAGTAATTTAGTTTATATTTTTAAACTAAAGGGCAAAAGTCTGGCCACAATCAGTCACATAAAAGTTTGGTCAGTTTGTGTGGTCCTTATTTTACAACGAGGGGCTAAAATGTTTCCACCAATAGCGCATTCTCTTGATTATGTCAGCCAAATGTGTATCAGTTTAAATTGTGCGTGGACGCGCGTGTATAGAGCAGCCTCATTTAGAATTCCCCTGAAAGCCGAAGGTTTATCTTAATGCCACCAAGAGTTCTTGTTTTGTTCACCACGAGAGCAAAAGCGAGATCCAATTTGCCTCTCACGGAGCGAGCACGGATATGTTTAGTAGTCGGTTCGTCTGCTAATGCGAGCGAGGAACGAGGTTTATCTGTTACAAAGCATCATACAAAGGTAAAAGCGAAACATGAAAACACCGTACGTCGTCTGCTAACGATCTGAAATAAAAAAAAAGGTGATCGTCTGGTACGAACTGCGCGCCGCGGTCAAATAAGATCGGATTCGGACTGAAATTGTGATCCCCCTTGAAAGCGATAGACAACCCGTGTTTCATCATTTTACCTTAAGTTTTTCTGATGCCGTACAAAAGCTGAAATCCACCGATGAATTGAGGGCTCAGGAGAATCACATCAGCGGCAGCGAGACCTCTCTCGCCATTCGTGTGCCGGGGAGACGTTCTCACTAAAGCGCTGTCCGATCGTAGACTCGGGAATAAGCCTAAGATTTTGGATTGGACAATATTGTGTGTGCGGCAGAAAGCTGCAACTCCATGCACTACCATTGGCCGAAAGAGATCTCGCTCTCACCCTTACCAAACTCGGACCTCAGGTGACACAAACAAGAGAGACAAAGCGGTCAAGATTCTGATACTTCGCTTGTCAGCAAATACTCGCTGATTTGTTGCCTTTTTTATGTATGCCAGACCGTCGTAAAACTAAATATCACGAAGAAAAAAAAATTACACAAATAAGCAAACAATCGGGCGCGCGAAATATATAGGGCGCTGTGTCTCAGGCTTTATTGATTTGTTTGAAAAAGTCGTGAAATCTACACAAATGTTTTCTGTGTGGGTGAGTTATAAGGCCGGGGGGACGTAATATAGGTGGTTAATTGTCACGACAGGTGAAAGATTTACCTAATATTCGTTAACTAACTCTTAGTTAATGAAAATAATCTTATGGTTTTAATCAGAAGTTTGTCGAACGTCTTTAAAAATGAGAGTAAGTAATTTGAGAAAATTGGGTGGTATAGCGGAAGCGTGGTGGTGAACTAAAGTTACCACTGGTCCAATAGGAGCAATGCTGGTGGTGGGAAAACGAGTATGATGAAAGACGTAAAAAACTGCGTGGGTGCGTTTTAGCGCTACTAGCCTTGCGTCCGTTGCTCGAGTAATAACATTAGCGCCCCACAGCGCTTCCAGCGAGCTCTAAGTCTTTTAAAACTCACTAATTTTGCTACTTTTGGTGACACTTGGCAAGTTTTTATTGGGACTATACCTTTATCTCTAATATTTAAAAAATCGAATTAACAAATGTTAGTTTCATAACCTATTTATTGTGACGATTATCCTTTTATGTTATGTCCCCATGCACTATGATTCACCTGCACAGATCGGATTAGTGTAGGAGAGACGGGATTAGTCTGCATTGCAACAAGTACGCCTTGTACATTGTGGTCATGCAGCAACAGATAAATGATTAAGTTTCTAACTTCATGCGCATCTGCGTTACAGCTACTTGTAAGTTATTACTTTTTGTTTTTATAAGAATGGTACCACCTCGTAATTTTCTTATTTCGCGGATATGAGGGATATGAGGGACATTATAAGAATGGTACCACCTCGTAATTTTCTTATTTCGCGGATATCAGGGAAATAAACAATATTAAAGTCTTTCAAAGAACACATGCACAAAACCATACTTAGGTGCGCACTAGCTCGCGCTGTATGTGAGTCACAAGGTCGCAACGCTAAAGTCATAAACGAAGAGTGACACCATACAAATGGACATTTGTTCTCTAGCAAATCGTCGCAGAAGGCACACATTCCAATTCACCGTTCACAATCACTTGCACTCGCGAGCTTGAAGACAAGTGCGGTGAAGAAAGCTCGTTCCACTGACCCTTAAACCTATATTTCTCCTTATTAATCAACTGTGTTTTCTAGTGTAACGTCAGCCGCCCTTGCAGGTTACGCCAACAAACCTTTTTTTAAACAAATGTTTACGTATCTATAACTACATCACAGCCTACTCATGGTAAAATACGTTTTATGTTTGTGAAGGAACACTATCACAAAACAGTTAAACTTGTATTACATGGTATCAAGAAACCACTGGTGCCATTGCATCATATTGTTTTGGCAGTTCAGAATGATCAGAGCAAAACGGCTTGGCTACCACGTTGGAAGTACCAAATTACGCCATTGATGGTGGTTGTGTATGCGTACTATCTCTGGCTACCACGCCATGGCGGTACGATTCGACAACATGAAAGGCGCTTCACTTTGGTGCTGGTCTGGCTGAACCCTCCTGCGTCCTCTCGCAGCGGCGCACGCAGTTTTACCCAGGAGCTGTTATAGGGATTAGGGTCACTCGCAGTCTAAGGAACAAAACGTGTGGTGTACGACGTTCACATTTTTTGTTGGCGGCGGAGCGATAATGAAATTCTCGGCACCAGCACCGTTTCTTGAGACGTGAGTGTGTATGTATAGTGCCAAAATGTCGACAAAGGAAAATAGGTTGCGCTACCATGATAGTATTTTTATCATGACTCGAGTCGGTATTTTGAAAGACATGAGTGCACACCTTTTTTTTTTACCTTGCGATTTTACGTTAGTTTTTATTCAAATGCTTTCTTTTCGTTCATTACCCCTTGCGTATTCTTGTGCGTTTTGAATACTATTTTGCATGGATCCATTGCTATCTACGTCTGTCCGCTCGCGTGTCTGAATATGCATAAACATGTGTTCATACGTGTGGGCACCCGTGTGTGGGCCTGGCTTTACGTATAAACAAGTGTCATTAAATAGACCCTTAAATTCTATGTACGGCTTTTTTTTTGGCAAATATTTTGTGCAAATTTTATTTCCCATTCAGTTAACTTACTTAGGTATGACAATGTAGTTCACGAAGTAATTTTGTTCTTACCACGGTGAACGCGAATAGCGACTTTGGAAACTTTGATTCAAGTATTGCTAGTCACATTTAAAGAATTGAAATGATCTTCATGCTACAAGTTCGGAATCGTAAATAGCATGTCAAAATTGCAGAAACGAGAAACATTATCCCCCCCTCCTATATCATACATTTTTGGTCGTACCTCCTCCTGACAATACTAATGTGCAGATACTTAGCTTACAAATATAAGTAGTCTTTCAGAAATAAAAACAAAAATATAGCCCTTCGATGTTCTTCGTACCACCTACTGCGCTTACTTCGCCACATCCATAAAAAGTATTCGTAGAAATGTACAGATTTACGGTGCTTTTCTACTTTTGTCCTTCATTAAAGTTAATAGAACTTTATTCGTGCAGTCGTAGTGGGGAGTTTTTGATAATCGTTAATGCGATTTTGTGTTCGAAGATGCATGATCTGTGCTTTTGCGGTATGTCTTTACACTGTTCATGTGTGAAAAACGGCTGCTGGTAAATAACACGAACGCCTATCGCGGACATGTTCAGAAGTGTGTTATGAGTTGACGCGTCGTTGATATATATTAATTTTTATCTCATTTTAATATTTATAAAACAACACAAAACCCTTTCATGTTTTTTTATAGCTCCGTAGTCTTGTGTCGCTAACTATGATTCTTTCTCCCTGAATAGGTGGACCCGTCTACACATCAACTGTTCGGTGAACCCAAGTGCGATCTTCTTGCCGTCTGACCAAGGCAAGTAAAGGCTCATTTTAGTCCAAACCCTTCTCTGAGATAAGTTTCTTGGGATACTTCCTGACGAAATTTTTCAGCGTAGACGGTAAACGACTAAGTTAGCTGTTTAAAACGATACATAGTAAACCGTTGCCACCTGCCTCACCTGGAGTGCCTTCGCAGCTATCCATCCGACATTGATTGAAGAGGCTCGCTGATCTTGCTTTGCAATATTAGAAGATTAGAAACTGTTCCAAGTATATATATGTATATATATATATTCTTGTAGAAGAAACTGTGAGAAGCAAAAAAATAAATAAACATAAATTAAAATACGAGAGAAAGAGAGAGAGAGAAAAAGATTATTAATGTTAGACGACGTTACTCACTAGAATGAGCAGCCACTCAGTAAATATTTACTCCATTAAAATGAACCAGAAAGGCACGTGCAGTGACGCCGAAGTTAGTTACGTCACGAAAAGAGAACAGAGCCGTGTCTGTCGTTACCTGCTCTACTCGTTCCTCGTTTATTTTCGTGTTGTTCCCCTTTCATGATATCAAACCAACTCGCTCAACTTTATGCGTTGTTGTAGTTACGTCAGTCGCAAGTTAAGAATTCGGAGTTTAAAAATCGAAAACAAAACATAACATTCATTGCATTTGCTGAGCACCGCAACCTGTATGATGCCAAAACGCGTCTATAATTTGGGCGGTATAATCCCTAACAAAAGTTTTTTTTTTTTTTTTTTTTTTTTTTTGTGATACAAAGGTAGAAATGCTCAGACCGACCATTGTGTGTCCTATGTACTACACACACTGACTGGGAGACTAAGGAAATGCGGTGCGGGGCTTATTAGGTTCGCGAATCTTGCCTTTTTCACTGGCTCTTTTAAATGATTGCTACACTCTAAGAAATGCCTGCGCGCCTACTTACCCGCAAAACACTCAAAAAGCCAATCTCTGCGATCTACGAAATCAGCTCAGTGAATGATGAGGCGGAACATCTGTTGAGACCTCAAAATCAAGTCTGCTCTGGCATTAGGCAATGCAAGCATGACGCTTTGCGTTGTGTAATGCCACAGCCGAGACTTTATTTTGGGGTCAGAACTGATATTCCCCCCATCATTCGCGGAGCTGATTTCGTAGATCGCAGAGATTGTCTCTTCGAGTGTTTTGCGGGTAAGTAGACGCGCAGGCATTTCTTAGGGTGTATGGCCGATGCAGCAACCTCACTGTCTGCAGAGCATTAAAAAGGAGGCTCGGAGCTCACCACGTCCTCTCGTTTCTTAGTATGTCGTAAACTATAGTTATACCGTTACGAATCCAGTATGCATTACAACGTAGGTCTTAGTTTAATTCGGTTTTATTTAGCGTATCAAAGTACCTCAGATCAAAGATGGTGTGTTATTTTAGCGGGGTAAGAGACTTCTCGTCTTTCTTTTTTCTTTTTTTATGAGAAAGAAACTCTTTTAAAGGTTTTGTTATACTCCGAGTCACCCTCATTCTGGCCGCAGGCATCGTCGGTATACGACTCGGTGAAGTCGACGTCAAGTAGCGCCAAAAAGGTGCACCGTGACGGCGATTGTCGTTTTTCTGCCTGTGTTATCACCGCTGGCTGAATCATTTATGCACTGCCTCGTGACCTTGCGCCTTTTGTTCTGCGTGTGATTGGTTTAGCCGGTGATAGAGACGGCTCACTAAGACGACGAACGCCGTGGCGACGCACTTTTTTCAGCTGAGCTGCTTAATTGGCTCCGTCGGTTCGTGGCGTCGGTTGCGGTCGGACGTAGTGTGGTACGGTGTGTAGCTCTGGTTCGGGGTAGGCGAGGGGGGGGGGGGGGGGGCGGGGGGTTGGGGGGGGGGGGGGTAAGTGGCGGCCATGGAGGAGCCACTAAACAATGGTCGGTGCATAGGTATACTATGCTGCTTAAATTGCCGTTTCACAACCTGTGAGTGGCCCAAAAAAAAAGAGCGGG
This sequence comes from Ixodes scapularis, assembly GCF_016920785.2. Lineage (NCBI taxonomy): Eukaryota > Metazoa > Arthropoda > Arachnida > Ixodida > Ixodidae > Ixodes > Ixodes scapularis. The sequence continues at coordinate 55,452,280 of NW_024609835.1, read as the reverse complement.
GGGGGGGGGGGGGGGGGGTTAGCGCTTCGCCTAGTCGCGTTTAAGAGTCGCGTGAACTGCCCGCGCCGCAGAGGACGCGAGCTCCGCTTCTCGGCTGCTGTCCAGAGCGATGAGCGAAGATTATGGGATCACGGCTGCCGGAGCAGCGTCTATCGCCGGTTTAATGAGACAGGAGCGCGTCGCGCTGAAGTGAGCAAACGAGCAAATCAGCAGATAGGAAATTACTGCTAAAACTACTATTGTTGATTGTCTATGAATTTGAATAGCATTCGTCTAACCCAACCTCAAGGACGATGTCTATGACGACGTCGAGGACGACATCAAAGATGACATGTAGGACGACCTCTAGTGCGACCACTGGGACGACCTCAAGAACAATATCGAGAACGACCTCTAGGACGATCTTAAACACGACCTCTAAGAAGACGTTGAGGATGACGTCCTAAAGGACGACGCCAACGATGACGTCGAGGACGACCTCGAGGGAAACCTCAAGAGCAACCTCGAAGATCACCTTATAGGACGATGTTCGTAGAGAACGCCGTCAAAGACGACTTCTAGGATGACCTAAAAGACAACGTCAAAGACCGCGTCTAGAGTAACCTGAAGAACGACCTCTGGGACGACGTCGAGGACGACGTCAAAGTCGTGAGGTCCTTCGAAGGGGATGCGAATGTGAGCTGAAATGCTGCATTGCGCATTAGGAGGCCAGAAAGTCCAAGAAACCCAGGAGGCGGACGCTAACTAAAGAATGCGATCGCATTAAAAGGACCCGCGTGCGCACTGTGCGGTTCTCGGCAGCAGGCACGGCGCGCCGTCAGGGAGCGCGGCGATGCAAATCGGTCGGCGCTCCGGGGTTATCTGTGTGACCTCACTTCTGTGGCCAACTTTTCGTGACATCGAGCTCCCAACTTTACACCCCCTTGCAAGCGCGGACAAATACGTTGTTCTACGCAAAAAAAAAGAGAGACAAAATCGATTTCACCTTGATGATTTTAACCCGAGACCGGACAGAAGGAAGACAATTTTGAACAGCAGAAGAGAAAGTAACAGGGACAGACGACGTTGCTTCCTCTTCCACTGTAAATTTTGTTTCCACCTTCTGTCCCAGTCTTGGGTGAAAATCATAATTTTAAACATCAAACAACTCGCCGGCGCACTGGCTGTAATTGTAGAAATTGATTCAATAATTTGCTAGTTAACACAGGAGATTTTAGTAATATTTTTAATACTAGCTTTTGGAGCATAACATATTTGGACAATATACGCTCTACCTTCTTATAGTCTAACCGTGACATAAAATTTCTATAAAAAAATTGGTAATGGGCGATAGAGAATCAAAAGTGTCATCCTTGTATCATAGTGTTTGAAACCGAATATAACCGGCTGAAACTTCTCCTGCCACGTCAATCTCTAGGTCCTAGGCCTGCTATTCAATCCCCGTGTCCGCGCCGCAGGTATCGCGACCAGTGCGACGCAAGCGCGCAGCGGAGTGATTGATGAGCTAATGAACTCATTTAATTTCTTTTCCCATGACTCTTATGGCCCCCTAGCACCTTGACCTGAGGCGGCATTTCATGAATTCGTCACATTAAACGAAGACCGAATTCAGTTACGAATTTAATTCTAAGGCACATATCAGGCCGCAGCAAGTCTCCTATTGATAACCCTAAGATCCGCGGGGCGTGGTGACTTCCGAGAATTTAATTATCGCACCGCAGCTAATGAGGTCACGGCGTGAGAAATGACGATGGACGAATCACAAGGAGAGACGCGTGAGCATTGTAGGTCACGCCTCGCTTTTCTTAATCAAGACGTCATCAACCGCCATTGTTACTCTATCAATTTTAGAGCGTGATTTAGAGGGCAGCCCATGAATTGGCCTCACGAACTTATGTTACGTCGATTCGACGTCAATTTAGTCTTTTTCCCTCACTTTATTTATTTATTAATATCTGTGGGATTTCCGTCGGCTACTGCAAACTCTTGCGCAAGATTTGCTGGCTCGCTTGGGTCTGCAGTTACGCCACTGGAAGTCCATCACGTGTCTCTCGGGAGGATTCTGTTCACTCGGCGCTAATCTCGGCCAACGGTTCGGCCATATGGTCCCAAAAGAATTGGGAGTTTGTGCAAAGCTCGTCAATTTAGGAGGTGCAGCGAAACGCACGACGTGGCGCAACGTGTCTGCGTGGTAGACCGACGAGAAAGGTTCTTCGGGAGCTATTGCGGCATGTCGCTAAACATTTTGGAGATCTTAAATTGAGATTAGAATGAGTTGGCATTTTGCGGCGTAAGAAAGTCGTCTATCAACTTTTTCATTCGCTCGCTCGAGGTTTGCAAAATAGGAGCTGATATTAGTGGCGGGACAGACGTGTCTAGTAGCTGTTGATGCGAAATGCGCCAAGATTGTCAAAAAAAAAATGTAATCCGCGAGAAGACTACCATCAAACCGCCCATTTCCTCCAAACGTGAACGTCTTAATAATCTTGCTGTTGTAATTTGTTGTGCTTCAATGTTTATGTATTAAAATCACAGAGAGCAGCGGAAAAAACTAAAACTTTTAACAGCAAACGATACTCTAATTTCTTTAACGGTTAAAGGGGTACTCCGGCCGCGTTTTGAGCAACCCAAACAAATTTACTTTTTCTATTACCCGGGCTTTAGTCTTCAGGGTATGCTATTTGTTGTCTCCAAATTCAAAATAGCTATCGTAAAAACAGTAATTGGAGATGATGCCGAAACCAACATTCAAATTTCTTTTATCCAATGTTAATATCTATGTCCCCTCCCGTTTTACTAGGAATCAGTCTACTCTTTATGTCAATACCATATGGAGATTTTCACCCTTGCCACGTATGCAATCACTGTTCAATCGCTTTAATAATGCAGGTATTAAAATATTGAGTGATTTTTCTGTTTAAGGCACGCAATTGCAAGGGATCGCTACCTATATGGGATGTGTGTTTTATTTTTTCTGTGTTAATTTTGCGTTTATTCGTTCTTTGTGTGCCGAAGTGAAGACATTCGGGTTCTTTTTGGCCACACGAAAATAAATATTATTATTATTATTATTATTATTATTATTATTATTATTATTATTATTATTATTATTATAACTGTTCCCTATGTTATTGTAATGGAGTTCCATATTCCGACGCTGTTAAATATCTCGGAATACATTTTGATTCCAATCTTTCGTGGAACTCGCATCTCACGAAACTATGTGCTAAGTTACCAAGTATTTCCTGTCTGCTTTCTAATACCAAAGCATTCATCCCTTTCATTCTACGCAAGCGCGTAGCTTATGCATTAGCCTACTCCAATTTGGGCATAACTATTTTTGGTAAATGCTCCAAACTATGGCAAAAGAAAATCAACAGTGTCTTGAAGGGAATACTAAGAAGCGTGGGGTACAAGCGTGATTTTTAGGATTTAGATCTTTTTCAAAAGCTATCACTGCCAACTTTTCAGTCCCTATTTCTGGAAACAGTTGTGCTCAATTACAACTGGAATGACGATTTTAAGTCTCCACGCCGAATCTCACGAGACTTGCAGAAAGCTTCAAGATTCCTCACTCCGATATGTTTACCCGCTACGGAAAAAATGTGCGTTCGTACTACGTCGCTCAGATTTTTAACCTATTGCCCCCAAGCCTTTCAAAGATTACTTCCAAAAAGAAACTCAAAAAGGCATTCCGGACACTTTCCATCGATGAAGAGGCCTTATAATATCTCATTTTTTGGTTTCGTCATAATTGGTGCTGCTTCCTCACATGAATCTTTTTTTTTCGAGTCAACATTTTTTTGTGTAGTGTAATGCAGTAATGTCCGTGTATTTGTGTGTGCACGTATCTGCGTGTGTGTGCATGTGTATGACTCCTTCTATCATCAAGTTCTTATACGATACGACTGTAACTTAGCCATACCTCTTTTTTTCCGTCTACTAGAAAAATAGCTTATATTTGTATTGTATATTTTTTTCCTTGGCTCTGACAATAACTTTCTGGCTGACATTTTTTGTGTAGTTTTCACAACTGAAGAAACCGTGTGGTGTTTTTCTGCTTTATTTTATTATTTTCAGAAACTACTTATTTACCACTGCTACTTAGGTTCAGTCCTACAAGCCCCTGCTGGCTTCGACGAACCTGCCTAGTGCCGTCCTGAATACATCCTGCGTAAATAAATTTATTATTATTATTTTTATTGTTATATCCAATGTTAATATCCATGTCCCCTCCCGTTTGTGTGAAATTTGCTATTTTTTCCTATGCACTTTGTTTTTTGTGTGAACAGACCCTGAGTGAATTTGCCTGACTCAGCAAGATACATTCCTGTCTTCAATGCGATATTTATTGTTGCATTTTAGCGTAATTTCGTGTGCGAAAGTGTGTGCCATTCAGTGATTTTTTTTATGACTCATCTTTATGCTACATACAAACACGACTAAAACACCAACTCTGACTTATCGCCTGCACTCTGATGATACATTGAATGTGTGTGTGTGTGTGTGTGTGTGTGTGTGTGTGTGTGTGTGTGTGTGTTTTCCCTATGTTCACGTAATGTGAGTCCGTGCGAATATCCGGTCTGCCACACCAAATGCTGGATCTGGTCCCACAAGCCTCTGCTGCTTTGATCAGACCCGAAACTCAAGTGGTTATATTTGCGATGTTGAATAAAAAAGTTATTATTATTATTATTATTATTATTATTATTATTATTATTATTATTATTATTATTATTATTATTATTATATATTAGTGGTTTCCTTTGCTTCGTCGTGTTTCTTTTTCTACTTCTGCGTTTTGCCGATTTTTTTCTTTTTTTTAGGGCGTCATCGCACAAGCCTTTAGCTGGCTTCGATGTGCCCATACATATAACATTGCATTTCTGATAGACAAATAAAATTATTATTATTATTATTATTATTATTATTTATATTATTATTCCGCATGACGCACTACCAGGCGAACGCGAAGCATCCCGCCGTGCGACGCGCTCGGTGCGGTCACTGCAAGGGCAAACCATGAACGGAAAGACGGTAAAAAATGTCCGCAAGAGTGGGGCGGCGGCTCGCGCAATCTAGCGAGGAGTGAAAGTAACAAATTGTCTTTCAAGTGAATGGTTTAAGTATGTACTTGTTACACCAAAAATTCGCCCGCCAACGTAAAATCAAAAACACATGGACTACGAAACAGAGCGTTTCCACATATGCGATTTTATTGACGGACTGGTGACAAGCGATAGGTACACGTCCGGTGTGAAAATCAGCAGAGGCGAGGGCACGCAGGGGTTAAAAGAAAAACAAGAAATTTAATTAGGCAATAAAAAGCCGCGCACGGCGACAACACGACAAAACCATCAGAACGAAATGCCCGAACACGCGTTACTCCAAAAACACACTCACGAACCTTCGGGAAGCGAGGCCGCGGAAAAAACAAGACAGCACTCAATTGCCGACACAACGCGAAAGAACTCACTGCTCGCGACACAAACTGCAGCCAGGAAACAAGTTCGCCGGTGCAAAGAAGGCGAAAGTTCCGAAAAAGGAAGGTCCCCATTGCGGGACCCAAAAGTCCAGGGAAAAGTTCAAACAAAGTCCGAAGACTCGCCTACGTGCCCGTTGTGGTGGACTGGTTGCTCGGCGGCCGACGCAACGCTGCACCGCACGCACACACTTCCTGAAAAGGGAAAAACCGACGCCCGTCGTCACTGCTGGAATCGTAGCCAGAGCAGAGGGCTTGAGGGAAAGAAGAAAGCAGCGCCGACATCACGTTCTCTCGAAATGCGGGCCGCCATGTTTCGCGAGACTAGGAAGGAAGACCGACGAGAGGGGAGAGAGAGAGAGAGGAGGTGCCGAAGGAAGCGGAGAGCGTTAACTCAAGGTCGCAGTGCCAGGACCTGCATTGTCTCCTTCCAACGGTGCAGCTGGTGCAGCAACGCACCGGTGCCGCGCGCCGCATGAAGTCCCAGGAGAACGTAGTGCAGCCGCACCGACACGACCAGGCGAACATGACGCGTCCGTCGGTGCAGCGCGGTGCGGTGCGGTGCGCCCCCGACGAATGTGACATAAGTGTCAGTGACGCGTTTTTAAATATCAAGTTCATAACCTGGGTATACGCACACGCAGTCGCCTTCAATATGAAAGACACTTTCTCCGAGGCAGTTTATGTGTCAATGCTAACCACATTTTCGTTAGAGGTACTTTTTTTTTCTTTTTCAGGGACAAAATAGAAGAAATTTTCATTGATTTCCTCGACCCTTAGTAATGTGGGCCTGACTAACGCGAATCCAAAATAGCCGCGTTAGTCCGCTTCATTAAAGGGACATTTAAAATGCTGAGGGTTGTGCATACACACTGATAACTCAAGCTGCAAAATTAATAATTTAGCGTTATGGCGACCATTTGGAAAATATGACTTGGTAGCCCTGACTGTGAATCCTCCGATATTGAACCCACCAATCAGCTTCGAAAGTTGTCCATGATTACTGTTTATTCCGGTTCTGATTTTACACATTTCTCACGATAAATGTGAACGCCATTACGGGAACACTTAGCAATATAGAACTTTCTTAAATCATTTTAAATTTTTTTTTCTAAAGGGAACGTGATTTATAAGGTAGACAAATTTTAAAGTATCATAGGAATTAGAATAATTTTAATAATCAGGCTTTTGACTTTGATGGTACTTAAGAAAGGTATATATTGATTGATTTACTGATTGATTAAATGATTGAAGGAAAGTTAATTTTGTAGTTTTCTGACCATGGGGTATAGGAAATTATTTGTTCTTGTTATTTCCGAAAAATGTTCGACTTCAAATTGCTAATTCAGTGATAATATTCGAATTGAGTCATATGAAAAATAAAATGTTATGCTACCCCATAATCTTATACTTCTTAGTTCGTACAGCTAATGGATTTGCCGTCTTTTGTGCTCTTGCGCCTCAATGAATGAATCTTGAATTTCAATTCATTAATTGTAAAGTTGAAAACACCTTTTTCTCCCTCAAATTAAGAGCACGCGTGTATAATTTCATACCTCAGCTTAGTACTCTTCTTACTTAACTAGAGTTGCTCAACAATTTTGTTCACTGCGGAGTACACTATGGGATAAAAACAAAAGAACTTTTTACGCCTATACTTACCCTACAACCTCAGGCACGCTCAAACATTCAAGTACCAGACACTTGCTAGACCCCCACTGCCAGGCGGAACGTATACGCAACCATTTCCTCTGACCGGCAGACAAACCGTGAAACGACACACTTCCATAGACCGTAAAATAAGCATTTACGTCGCCCCCAAGACCGCCACCCCAACAAAAGCAACCCCGGGTCGATGAAGAAAAAAAAAGTAAGAGCACCACGAGACGGAACTTTTATACGCTAACCGTCCAATTGGGGAGAGGAACCACGGCCCTCCGAAGAAGCCACTCTTCAAAATCACTCAGAGCCGTAAAAATGCCAGCTCGCCGACGCTGCCCGGCGAGGGTGACGCACTCTGTGTGTTTGTCGTAGGGAGGTGAAAAGCTTGTTTCTTCCTGGGCCGACCGGGGAGGACAGCGGAAGCTCCGGGGACTCGCCGCCGCCGAGAAGAAGGGCAACAGGGTAACTAACAGAACCGAGGTTCCACCGCAAACGTGTCTGGATCCCTTAAGCGACCTCCGCGGCCACGCAAACCCACGGGGTGAGAGGCCCGCGTCATTGTGCTGGAACGTGGCTGGAATTTGACGAGGACCCCTCTCAGATTCGTCGAGGACCCTCGACTTTCATCCGGCCTCTGGTGTGTCGTTTCGTGCCTCGTGCGAGGACTTACCACACAGAGTGGAGGGGAGGGGGGGGGGGGGGGGCTGCTTCGAAAGATTCTCCCTAAGACGTTGCTTTAATCAGCATCTTGGGGAAAGGGTTGGTTCCTTCCGACGGATAGAGAGGAGCGACCGTGATAAGTTCTGACGGCGGCGCTCGCATCCTGGAGTGGTCAATTACGATGAATTGAGGATTGCGACAGCAGGGCGTCTTTTTCGTTGCGTCACGTGGCCGGGACCCGCTTATAAAGAGGCTCATGAAAGTTCTGTCTCCATCGGATTCTTTATAAATTTATAAAACGGAAACCGAGACATTCGTCTGATTTTTGTGCATTACTTGCGCTTTTATTTTACATTTTCGCTACACGCACGTCAAGTAAAACAAAGAAATCTTGACATCAACGAAATAAAAGAAGCAATTTGCTCAAGGTTAGACTTGCCGAGGCTGGTACAGACTGGGGATTGGGGCATGTGACATCTTTGGTATTTGAAGCTGGCATTTTGTGAGCTCCTTCTGCTCCAACATTTTGAAGATGGCTGGCCGGGACTGCAGGTCTTAGGTCAGGGCCGTGTCGGTGTTTTCGGAACCAAATTTTCCTTCGATCCTCCTCTTCAGCCTCTTCTGCGTCGCTTTTGCATTTCTTTCGTCTTGTATTCCCTCTCACAGATTTATTCACCAGGGCTATTCAGTGTCGTCTTTGACTTCACGTCATTTCGTTTGCCAAGTAATTATTCTCATAGAGGAAGTGTAACCTTGTGAAGTGATTCATATTCACGTAGTACTTTTTATTGGGACATCTGCATCGCCTCCAGAGCCATTACAACAGAGAGCCGTACATTCACAAGAAAGATATACTGCACATCAAAAAAGAACGCAAATAATTATAGACGAAAAAAAAAAAGAATTCTGAAACTGAACATAACATAAAAGTGAAAACAGAAATCATACATACTCTTTAACTTTGTCAAAACACAGACCTGATAATGTTCGTATTATATGTCATTGCGCAGCTGATTCCAGTCTTAGATAAATCGCGGGAAAAAGAAGAACGTTCGAAGATGTTACTTCTTTATTTTAATTGATTATTTTTTCGTGAATGATCTTTTCTACGACACATAATTAGGTTTTAAAATATGCTAGAATTTCTAGAAACCAGTACTGTTAAAACAAACTACATAAATTCTAGAGACGGATGCATTGACATCTCGGACTCAGGGGCTTCCAACGCAGTGTTGACGAAACGTCAGTTGCACAAACTCAAAATGTATAATTCTGTAGCAGTCAATACGTCCAGCGTCGCCACCAAGAAAGACAACGAATCAACTCCTTGGCGCGAGCCCAACGGCACGTGGATTAAACAGAACGTTTTCACCTAAGTTCGCAGTCGCTCGCACAATCTCTTCCGTCCTCAAATCGAACGCGCTACAATTCCATAGCACAAATCTTACCACATTTAGTATTTGAACTGATCATTTCTGTTTTGTATATAGGCGTCCAAAATTGCGCTGGCACATTGAAGTAATGGCGCACATACGGCCTATACTGCCATCATCACACCCACAGAAGGCACTTTGTGACAAACATTCAACTGGATGAAGTTTTTTTTTTCTTTTTTTTTAATGTTAATGTCACTGTTAAATAAGGTATTAGCGCCGAAATATTTCGGTGGCTCCCTCTTACGGTTTGCTTTCCCGATGTCACGACCAAGATTTGCCTCGCCGCGATTAGAAGGATTTGCCTCACTGTGAACCGGCGATTGGGCATGCATTATAATAACGCAGGAAGCAGTTATTTTGGCCAATCGCGAACTTCGACCACAGCGACGCTCTTGGTCGTGCACGTCGCTAATCGCTGTTTTCGTGTTTGGGTTTATTCTTTCTTTTTTCCTTTTTTTTATTAATGAGCTATCTTTCAACCTAAAAGTATGATAAAATATAGCAGCACTTTTACGCCGCCCAAATTATTTCGTGTTTCAGTAATTTCGCTTTTACTTGTGAGTGACTGAAACCTTGTTTTGTTTTTGTTTCATGCAGTGTATGGCATTAAGTCAATAACATTTGAATTTTTCTTTTGGATAATAGGAGCATATTCTGTAGATCTGCCCCGCGTTTAGAAAAATGCGCCCGAGGAAGGATAATAACACCATAACGAAAGCACTGTGTAAAAGCATGTAAAAATTACAACATGGATGGCACAAATTATTTTTTTTTTGTAGAGCGTAAAGGAAAGGGTAAGAAAAAACTTTAACAGTGTATTTTTTAAATAAAGAAACAATTCGCTTTTCGTATAAGTGTATGTTGAAAAATTCTAACTAGTGCAAGTCGTCTCCAAACCGATTTAATATTGACTTTTAGCACTTTGATGAATGTTTATTGTTCGTGAAGATAGCATTACGGAATGTAATATTTTATTCTAATATGGTCCGATCAGGAAGGTCAAATATAGTGTCTTACGTTTGATTTTATCGAACAATATATATTGATACTTAATATTAACCGCTAGACAACCATCTGAATACACACCATTGCCATGCAGCCCTCCACTCCGAATAATTTTCTTCAATAATCACCCTGAGTATATATGTGATACTAAAAAGCAGTCACTAATGTCGTCCCCCGGTAGAATATTTTCATATGTATAACTGCCATGTAACATTACAATGTGACCCCGTTCTTCATTCTCAACATCACACCACGAGGCCTTTCACTACTGCAAGGGATACCCTTTTCTTTCTTCATATTGCACGATGTGGCACACATCGTACACAACCCAAGTTAATATTTATTGAGTACGAGATACTGGGCATGAGAAACTGTATTTCTTAAATAATTACTGACTAAAAATAGTAACCCAAAGTCTTTTTCCTTATCAACATGCTTACCAGTTTTCAGGCTCCGACAATTACTACCCGAATATTTGAGTGAGCGCGACCATGCTAAGCAGCAACAATAAATAAACCTGCTTTACAAATCGGATGTATTGAAAAGGAAGCAAGTTCATGCAGTAGACAATAAAACTAATTCAATTTACTTTTTTATTTTTGCGCGGAATAGACTTTTCTCAGAATTCAGTCTGGCCACTTTGATGACTATCATCATCTGAAAATGGCATATGTGCTATACTGATGGTGGCCTTCTGTTTACTGATAAAGGAAAAAGTTGAAGACGCTCCTAAGCAGATGATTCGAGGGTTTGTTAGCGCGACGTGAAGCAGGAATTGGATGCAAGAGCTGCGTAAGCGTTCATTTCTAACTCGGGCCCAGTCAATCTGTTTGTAGCACACACTCTGCCTCAAAGCCCCTTGATGTATAGAACTTTATCAAGGGTAGCTTGGCGCTTCGTTCTGACTGGTTGCATCTTTTTCGCCGTCAACACTGAAAGAGATTGAAAACGAACTGTACAGTGAAGCTCACATTTTCGTATACCGTTGTCTTGCGAAAGTACTTCAATCACAGGTTTATTCCCACGATTAGTGTGGTGAAAGTTAAACAGACATTTGAGTCACCAGGTGGGACTGAATTCCGGAAATGGCCTATTTTAAGTCGATGTTTCTAAGTTTTAACACCTACTACTCACGTAGACAAACCCCCTTCACAAGCCGTCGAACCAGTGACCACAATAAATATGTTTCCCTCCTTTTGTCTTTGCTCCGGACAACAGAATCATGGAGTGCTCGAGGTGCGTGCGAATAACGGGGAAACTTGTCAGGTCTACTCGAGGGAAACGGCTGTTCCGCGTCAATTCTGGTTTTGGTGTTTTGTTGTCGGTGTCCAGATCTCTGGGCAAAGCCGCCGTGTAATGGTGTGACGCGCTGTTAGCGTCCATTGGGCTGGTAACGCGTTGAACGACGGGCCGGTAATCAAATAGGCGTTACTTGCCACTTTATTTCCCATCACCAGGGTGGCAGATTCGGTCGATTGCGCGAACGTGATTTATGGTGCATCAGGCCGAGCTGTTCTTTGTGTACTCCTACGAGTCGCTTCTGAGGGCTCTGGATCTAGAAAGGCGCCAATTTTTGTTTGGTTGCGAAATCCGAGGCGAACCGGAAGAAGACGCATGACTTCGTTGTTTGTTAAAACGTCGTTTTCTCTTAGGGACACACGATGGACAAATTAGTCTACTGAAAGGACTGTTCCGGGTTTGTTTCTTGGCTGTTGCCAGTATTAGAACAATACGCCAGCGCGCGGAGATACAGTTTTATATTTCTGTGATAAAGGTGCCACTTTCTGAGGATGAGTAACACGTTAGAAGTTTATCGACGGAGATTTTAATGTGCACGCGTTAAGAATAAATAGACACACCAAGCGCGACGCAAGGCCTGAATATTTCGTTTAACATGTCCGACTTTTCACGTTAACTTCATCTCTTACGAATTTTTTATTTTTTTATTTTTTGAAGGAATATTTTTTTATCTGGTGAACTATTTATTGCTTTTCAGGATGAAAATTGAACCTTTTATTGAGCGTTCTATTCAGTAATAAAATAGGATTTTAGAGTGTTCAAGCTAGACAAGAGAGAACATGATAATTTCAGTGCCTTGTATGGCCGAGAAAATAACTACACATAACTACTACAGTTGCTTTACCAAAATATTTTCAGTTACGTTTTTACAACATCAAAAATATTAATTCGAATTACACTTCGTATGGAAGGTGATGAGCGTCATATATCCGTAAGGAATGTATTGAGATATAAAAAGGCTAGAAAAAAAATTAATGTATGATACAAAGACGCTTTTGTGTCTTCAATTTGGGCCTTCGCGTCATTCATGTAAGAGAAGAGATTGTATAAAAATTTTATAACAAAATTGCGACGTCTCACAAAACAAAACATTGTGTGAGAAAGATTGGAGGCACGACCACGGCGAGAGTTTTTTTCTCACTTTTCTTTTTTTTTGTCAAAGTGTAGGTCTTGTATTATTTTACGAGTCTACGCTATTGGAGCCTACCCTATTCACGACAAAATTGTTGATATAACGCTTGAATATATAACTTTTATCGTGACAAAAGGACATCGCGTATGGGCAAGCTGGTTAGAAGAGCATCGTAAACTAAACTCCGAGAAAATAAAAATAAAATAACGAACAACACGACACAAGATGAAATGCCGTGTTTTCCGCTATTTTATTTTCGTTGTCTCGAGGTTTAGATTGTCGAAACTACTGTCTTGAGCTTTATTAGTTTCCATGAGGGGTGCAGAGATGACACTAAAAGGTGAACGAAAAACGTTTTGAAATTAAGATATGGCGATATAGGCATTTAACAACTAGCGCAAGAAGTGATGGTGTGGCGGGAGACACGTAACAAAAGGAGCATGGGAAGAAGGAGTTCAGCGTCGGCGGCTTAAAAAATGGTCCTATCATATATAATTACCCTCCCTTCGGACAGGCTTCTAGACCGTAAAAGCGCGTGCTATTTTAGAGAGAAACAACGAAGTGGTAAACCAACTTAACTAAACAACAATTGCACAAGTTGTGAACGAGAAAGTTGTACAATTCAGTGAAAAGAGGCATGACTTGGTGCTATAAAGCGTACACACCTGTTGAAAGAAACTTATACCTAACTCCAGTATGCGACAGTCTAATAACGTACCTATACAATTTTATATATACACTAAATAACAATTCAAATATAAAACCAATATAAATTGTATCATTAGGTTGTGTCTTCATATATTACATTTCTCGAGTTGTTCAGAACTTTCGGGTAAAGATAATTGAATAGGTCTAAATTGTTAAGTAGCTTAGCGAGACTATGATAATTTAATAGAGGTACAGGATAAAAAACCTCTTCCCGTTTGACCAAGCACTCTAAACGTGTGTACCTGAAACTACTGATCTACCTTCATCATGTGACGAATAAGTTTCCCCTCAGACAATTTACTGACCATCCATTAAACGTCTTAAGATATAAATATATCAGGCTTTATGGCTCTCAACATAAGGTTCACCCAAATCGCTAAATTGAGATAGTACTTCATAAGGGCACGTACAAACAGTTGTCACAAAGGTCTTCACATTGATATATTACCTTTCATGCACCCTATTACAAGTTACTAATTCAGTCATTCATTCACTTATTTATTTTCAGTGCTCAACAAGCGCATATAATAATGCCCAAAAAGAGACATTGCAAATTAGTTAGAAACAACTAAAGCCGCTGCTTTTCTGTAAATTAACCGTTTTGTTTAAAAATCAAGATATATAAGCCAGCGCATGTTCAGATTTTTTACCCTTGTGTGGGCAATTTATAGAGCATGTAGATTTTTAGACATAACAATAAAAAAATCTTCTCAGCCTATTAAATATGTACATGTCTTGAATATAGTCAGTGTGCAATGTCTTTCTAGGATTGCTGGATTCGAAATGTTGATGTTTATTTTCTTTAAAGTGAAAGTTCTGCTACATAAAAAAATGTTGGGTTGTGACTTTGGGAATGAGCTATATTAAATTTTGAACCAGTTGTGTATATCTCAACAAACGTGTCAAAAGTAGTCTATGAGATTTGCACGCCGTGATACAGAACCCTTTAATATATTGAAACTTTAATTTAAAATTCTAGTTGCATTAAAGTGGTATCACAAAACGTTAAAGTTTCTATCGCTATGGGTATTGACATTCGTGTTATGAGGAATTATAAGCAATTAGAAGCTGACCAACACGAGTACTAGTTTCACTACCAAATATCGAGTGTGTTTATCGCGAAAGGTTCGGTGACCAGTAACAAATACTAGCGCGTGCAAGATTGCATAAACCGCGTTTCCTTGGATGCTCAACTTTTCAATAACTGTAACACGTGCATTGTCAAACAGACAGCTTTACGATCCTTATCTAAACAGAAATCAAGAAAGAAACCCGTTTTAGTAAACTGAGCCACCATTCGGTAACAACTTCGCTATTTATACATACGTATAAAAACAATCGCATAAAGAAAAGTTTCAAAAAGACTCAGAAATCTGTCTCGTAGACCCCACACTTTCCGTCCCGTACTTTAAGTTATCCTGAAGAAAAACGAAATGCAAGAAAATGAAACAAGAGTCGTGATCTGATGTGTTGTAGCATCCCATCGAGCTTTTTTTATCTCTGTTTTTAAATAAAAGAAAAGAGGAAGACAGCAACCTAGGGCCGTGTTCTGTTGTAACCCAAATGGACGCCACGCTTGAGAACATTGCGTGGTGCCATCTCTTCGGCGCCTCTCTCTTTAGCCGAGAATGGGTCCCCAAGCCAACTCGGCAGTTTCATTTTACGGCTGTATATCTTTGCCAAATCTTTCCTGGTTCCCGAGGAGTTTCTCCGTCTTCTCTGCTGAATTCGGTCTATTCTCCGGGGAGCCGTTGCTCGCTTGAAAGAAATGGCGCGGGCGAATGTGTTATTTCTTTTTCGGTACAAATGGGTAGGTCAAAGATAAAAATAACGGCAGAAGTTCGACCGGGATTTCCTCAGTTTCATTCGAAATCATTGTAGTCGACAATAACTGAATTATTAATAACCATATTTAGCTGAGTATTAACAGAAAAAAACACGCGTCTACCTTTTAGATAAAGCCACTCATCGCGTCATGCTGAAGGAACCAGGCAATTACGATGTCTAGAAAATGATCTTTGGATTTAATGCAGTCTTCCCTGAATCTCAAACATTTAATAGGACTGTCACAGCGCGGATGTCCATAATCTCGTGAGGACGTTACCATTTGTTTTCCCTTGACAGGTTCTTTCTGCTCTTCAAGATGATTCTCTATACACGAGATCTGCCGGAATGTAGCTAGACAGGCTTTCTAAGCTTTTTTTAACAGCGTGGTCATTACACTCGCACGTACGGTACGCAATTTGCAAGTCGCTGTAACATATGAAACAAGAAGTAGTCAGTAGTCCACTGTCAGCATTTGCTGCATTTTCTCAGGCGCATGAATAACGTCAAGCGATCTCTTGGCTAATCCATGTTTTGAAGTAAATGGCTAAATGTCAATCGTTCCGTGACTTCTGCAGTCCTTTCGAAAAAAACGTACTGAGGAAAATATTTGAACCAATAACGATTTTGCTTTCATGAGTCAGTATATTGTCAGAAAGGAGGGCAGTCGAAGTAATGTGTTTATTCAGAGCACACACCATATTATTTAAATTTATCGTGCTATGAGATGGTGACGCAACAGGCGTTATAAAAATGAACATGACGCCAACAAACAAAAACCACTTGCGTCTTTCACAAAGCAAACGCCGGAATATTATTTTAGGCTTTTGTTCCACAGACATACTCCAGCAACTTTTGCATAAATCGCCACACAATAAAAAAAAAAGAAAGAAAAAACGTTGATTTGGTGCAGACATATATTATTTAGCTATCAGAATTCATTCTTTGAAAATTGATGAGGATCATGCGTTTTTTTGTAAAGGCAGTTCTACTTGACTGTGTAATTGAGAGAGAGAAAAAAAAGAACATACTCTGATGTGAAAAGTCGTTAATAACGTCATCAAAACCAGGTACCGCAAAAAAATAAATTACGCAAATTCAGAATGGCTGATGGCCCCTCCATTCGTACATTTCTACGTTAAGATTACTTCCTAGCTCGGCAAGCGGCTTGGGCACCGTAATTTGCACGGTCTTCCAAAACTATATTAGTCTTTTGCTTCTTTTTCTTTACGCAAAGAAAAACTCAGCGCCAGGATATCTCCACTGCCTTCAATTTCCCTTTCTTTGCCGTACGTGTATGCGAACAGATTTACGAGCAACAAGTTATTGTGAGACGAAGCCTAATATTGTCTTTCCGTCCTTTCCCTCCTTTCCTCTATTCCGCGTATCTTATGTTCTGGCCGTTCGCTATTCTGAAAGGCGATTCACACACTTGCGTGAAGTCAGACCGATTGCGAGGGTTGCTATGGCAACAGTTGCGTCGGCTCCAACCAAACCGGTTTTTATCACGTTTTGTTGGAGCGGACGGAACTGTTGCCATAGCAACCCTCGCATTCGGTCAGACTCAACGCAATAGTGTGAATCACCCTTGACTCCACGGGTTTGACTGCGATAGCTTGTTTGAGCCCGGAACATATGAATAAAGGTTCTGTGCTCAACAGCTATCTTCGATAAACGCACGAACCGCAGAGGTACAGGTACACCTGTAGCGGAAAAAGATTAGCACAAGTTACCGATGACCCAAGAGGCAAAATCGCGGCACCCGGAGCTATTGATCCTGAGTGCGCAGATAGTGAAAGTGCCAGTCACGTTCCATGTCTCAACGCAGGGATGGCTGGCAGAAATTTGAGGAATAAGATAGCTTTCAAAATGGCGGGTCTTTAAGATGGGCTGCTTTCTGCCGGCCACCTCCGCGTTGGGACATGGAACGTGACTGGCACTCTCGCTATCGGCGCGCTAGGGAACAGTTGCACTGCGTGTCGCGATTTTGCCGCTCCGGTCGTGGGTAACTTGGGCTAACCTTTTACAGCGAAGCTGTCTATGGCTAGGTCCTGGCGGATCGTTTCCCGCGACAGTCCGAGAGGAGGCCAACAATTTTCAAACGCAACGGTGTATGCCCCACTTTATTCTACTCTCCACCGCCGCCGCCTCTTTCCCGAGTCGTGTATACTCCTCGCCACGCGCGACGTCTCTCTCCCCCGTGATATTGCGCAATGCCACGCGCTCTTCGGTGGCCACCTGTGCGGCGCACTAGAGCCTGCGCCGTGATTGGCGTAGCTGCGCTATAAAAAAACGTCATTGTCTCTACAAGAGCGCCAGCTTCGCTGCACTTTCCTCTTAACGGGGTGGAAGGGTTCTCAATCGGTTTTCCGCTGCAGCTCTACACGGCATTATATCAAACAATAAAGAAATCAGTGAAATTTTTATTTGTATTTTCAAATGAACAATACAGTTTTGCATGCACTTGTTCATGAGGGCTCCGCAACTGGATTGCTCACTGATGAAATCAGCCTTCGCTGGGCTAGTTGAATTTCCTCCGATAAGGAGATAGCAGCGTTCTTCTGCAGATGGGTAGAAAAAACAAAGCCTATATACACCCCATATGCGGTTGCTTCGCACGTTTTAAACTCTTCCACTTTAGCAAAACTAATTTGTAAACTCCTCGGGGATGTTAAAACTTAAGGGTGCCACGAGGAGGTTTCTGAGATGGCCTAACCATGGCGATCACTCACTCTGTGGGCTTTAAGCATCCTAGAAATCTATCAGTCATAACGATAAACGGCCGATTTTTTTTTTTTGTGTTGAAAACGCACTTAAAGTACGAAATTATTTCCGGCTGTGGGAGGAGCCTTGCGCCGGCAGCCAGGACGGAATATGACCAATGAAAACGCGACATTCCTTTGAGACTGAAACGCTGGTATTACAAAATATGTAGGCTTTAGTAGTCGAAAAATGTCAATTTTTTGCGGAGAGGGAACATAATCATGCAATAATCGTATAAAAAACAATAAACTGTGTTATTGTTGTTGTTCTTATTGTTCTTTTCTCTTGTTTTTTTCTTTTGTAGGTTTGATGCATCTGGTCGTCTGGTCTCGAGGGCTCGAGCGCGCGCTTAATGGGTAGAATCGTAGTCCAGGCTGTATGGGCAACGAGCCGCGCGCATTCGAGATATCACTCCGCGGTCCCACCGGTCGGAGGCGCGAGGATCCTTCTCTTGTTATTGACTGACAGTGGTCCTGGTTTTGGAACATGCTCCTTCCTCCTATCGCCACAGATGAAATCGCTGTGTTACGGTTTTTGCTTGCTTTTTAATGCGACAGCATTAACTGTCCCATGGAACAAACCGGCGTTATCAGCTTTTGAAGCTCCGCCAAACGGCACCTAAAGTCCAGTGTCCCAATAGAGCGAAGCCTGTCCTCTGTAACAGCACTTTGATGGCGCACGCCATAGTTTCAAGGAACAACGCTTCCACTGGCTTCCGCGCGGCGTAGTTACATGGAACACCACCCCACAGAGAAGCTCTCTCCAGGGCGGCTCAGCGGCACCGGCCACCAGCAAGAGGGCGCGGCTGGCCGTAGAGCCAGCTGAGCCCGTCCGGGCAGACTCCGGAGAGTCTGTACGGCCGAGCTCAGTGCGGCGCGGCCACTTCACGAGGGCGCGCGCTCAGCCGCAGCCCGCAACCTCGGCAGTAGTGAAACGTGGCCGTCCACGCCAGTACGCCGCAGACGAACTAAGGGAGCGGAAGAACGACATTCATGCTTTCGCATTCACAACTCATAAGAAGGGCTCAGGTGTCCTGGCAATTTTCTTTAATTTTTTAATAGGGGAATCGGCCGCGCATTGTCGTGACGTATGAATTTCTAGGATGCTTAGAGCTGGCAGAGTGAGTTATCGCCATATTTAGGTGATGTCAGAAACCTCCTCAAGGGACCTTTAAGTCAACGAAGTGTCTTTATAAAAAAGTTAATTAATTTGAATTATGGTTTAACATCCGCGGGCTGCCTCAATGAGGTTTCTTTTCCTTTCATACGACTAAATATATTTACGCACAGATAACAGTCCACGCTTGAACTCACCTACAGTAAACAAAAATTTGGAGTGCAAGCCCTCCGCATATTTCCAACCGCCGCATCCTGAATGAGTTTGCGTGCTTCGAGCGAAAATCAGAACGTTCCTTGGACCTAGCATACTTCGATTGAACGGCCTCGTGCAAAACAAGGACGGTAAAAAATACACACCAGTTCCGATGTGACCACTTCGCCAACTTGGCGTCGGCGCCGTCGATGCGTCCGACCAATCCGTGATTCCGCGTAGCGCCCGACGAGAACAGGTAGCAGAGAAAAACGTTGAGGCAGCCACGGGTAGAAATTCAAAAGATGGCGACGTGGATTACGCAAACCCGTCGGGCGAAGGGCTTTTAATTGGCTCAGTCGCACGGAGATTGTTGACGGTGTGGTGGTTAAGGACGTCTTCTACCCCAGGTCGTTAGAATGTAGCGGTGAAAAGCAGAACTAGGTACAGGTGCATAGTAACGCATGAATGGAGTGAGAATGTGAGATGCTGTGGCGCCTCACTTTGGTCAACATAGTAACAGCGGAGCAGCATCCGGCTGGTGCAGGGATCGTAGTCTGTAGCGACGCGTTCCCATGGTTGGATTGGCTGGGATGGTTGGTAGCGTCCATTACGATCCATCGTTCAGTTGGAACGGGCACTTGAGCAAAAACACTGCATACACCTTCTGACTTGTTTCCAGCGTTCTGAAAGAGTTATGTGCATCGCAGGCTATTATTCCGAAGTGACACGACTAGAAATCAACGTGTGACTGTCTGAGCGTCGCCTTGGAACGCTGGCACAATATCAAGTTTACTCTACGGAGGTTCGTTTTTGCTGTCACAAAAAAGTATGTGAAAACAAAACTGGAAACTGGAAGAAATTTATTAGAAGAGCGTGTTTCATTTGAACTTGAACGTTAGTACGAAACGTTATTGGAATCATATCCGTCACTTGTTTTTTTATCAAACCTGTAATTTTTTTTTTTAGGATAGAAAAAAAAACTACTTGAACAAATTTGTGTGGCAACAGCGTACATGTAACCTGTGTGCACACCGGATTTATTTTTAAGGACTCTGAAACTGTATTGCGAAATTTTACCCTAAGATAAAGCAAAGAGCAATCGAAAGAACGGCGGATAACTATGCTGAAGTTTATTCAATTTATATTGAAGTGTTGAGTTAAAGTTTAGAAAGGCTATTTCTCTCCACCCATCTCTCTCTCTCTCTCTCTCTATGTCTCTTTCCGTCGCTGTTTTAAATTTAATTTCCTTTTCTGCCCACGGCTTTCCGAACTTTCGTTTTTGAAACTAGCATGTCCAGAAACTTCTCTTCAAGAACGCTCTCTTCAATTATGGAGATTACGTCCAAAAAGAAGGAATGATCTCCTTTAATATGTTATTGCGGCACTCGTCTGGACCTTGAACGCAAAAATTCCAGAACGCTAAAAATACGAAAAGTAATAAATACACATTGCGGATTGACGTAAAATCTTTAATGCGACGTCTGAAGAAAAGCTTCTCTTCGAAGAATTAGCGAAATTCTTTTAGGAGGTTTCGTACATTTGGCATATTGCTAAACGAGTAATATATAAAAAAATACAAGAACTGTTTTTCTATTGATACTTCATACCAGGCACGTAGCGAGGATTTTGTTTCGGGGGGAGGGGGGGGGGGCGCCCATGACAAAATGCTCTATGCAGGGAGGGGGAAGACGAGGCCCTGCAAAATGGAAGATTTCGGGGGGGGGGGGGGGGGGGGGTCCGGGCCCTATGTCCCCCCCCCCCCCCCCCCCCGGCTACGTTCCTGCTTCATACCCCTTATATTAGGGTAGTGAGGAATGCATCTCAACGTACTTAAACATTGTAAGCAAAATTAATTAAAAAAATGTGCACTCTTGAGTTACTCTACAGTACAGTCACTGCGATAGCTGACTCACGTCACGGCGTCGGTTTCCCGCGCCATGGGGTGCGTGAACAAAAGCGTCCGGAACAAAATGAACGTGTTGGCTATATTGTTTCAAACGCTTCGTTTTTGCTTTGTTCCGAAGGGCGTGAAAGCGCGTCCCCGGTACAAGCTCTTGGCATTGAGAGTGCCACGGCGGCATTTTATTCTCGGCTATTTCTTCGTGGTTTTCCAAAGAACGCGTGTAATGCGCATCGCGTACCACAAAAAAACCCAATACCTAAAACTCGTTGTTAACGCTGTGGCGTAGCTCTGCAATAAAAAAAAAATAATAAATAAGCTAAAACGTCGCTCCGCAAAAAAAAAAAGAAAGCAATAAAAAATTGTGGCATAGTTTTTGTGGTAACACCTCCGCTTCGCACGCAGCAGACCCAGGTTCGAATCTCGCGGGCGGCAGACGATCTTCTTCAAGGACTTAGTAACATCGACGTCGCACACTTTACTCTCTACTACGCCACTTACAACTTCAACAACGACAATAACCACAACATCAACAACCTCAACAACTTCAACATCAACAACGGACGCCATTTCCAGTTGTAAGAAGAGCCCATATCAGCTGTCGCCGTACAAGAAAGAAAGAAACGAATCAAGGTATCGTGATTACTCGAGTAACGGACGCACTTTGTACGAAACAAACCGGAGCGTTCACTTCCCTGCGGACTCCGTGAGTAGCCATTCATCTTGAGCGACATATATTGGGCAGAGGTAACGTCCTTATACACAAATGTTATCTGTGCAGATCGGATTTTTGGGGAGTAACGTTTGTCTCGACCTTGTTATTCACTACGTTTCGTATCTGTAAAACCGCCATGATGGGCTGTATGCGTGTTCTGCGGGGGAGTACTACCGCCGGCCTCAGTCATAAACTGCGCGCGCATTACCCGTGTTGTCTCGGTATATATAATAAAGGTCCACTATGCACGCGATTCATTAATTATTTTTAAAGGAGTTTTCCAACAAACAAACAGAAACACAGACACTTTACACAATATATGTATGTATCTTATATTAGTTTTCATTCACTTAAAAATGGGGTGCATAAGAAAATGACAAAATGAAAGCGCGAAATCAACCTGGCGAAACAGCTTCAGCGTACTTTTTTTACGTATTAGTGATAATGTGCTAACGCGAAAAAAAAAAGTGTTTTGGGTATATCATGAGCCACACACCCGTTCCCACGGTTTGTTCCCTATAGGGAAGGCTTTGATAGACACAATGGGAAATCTTAACCTTCTGCTTTCCTGGGAAGAACATTAAAGGTCCAATCGCCGGAGTCTATGGAGTGAGGTCAACCAATGACGAGGTTGATAGTATGCTCAAACCTAAAAGATTTGTCTGCGCTGTGGAGTGGAGCACGGTGAAACATCATGCTCATTCGTAGGGCGCAGTAATCCACAACCGCTTAAACCCCACAAAGCGCGGTTTGATTATGGGTAGACGAATACGAAAAATTACTCAATCATACGCCCTGTAGCCGTTCGGTGGGAAAACTCAACTGCTTTAATTAAACACATTGCTTTGACGCCACGCGTTATAACCTATAAGCTAGACAATTACGGAGTCTCTAGATATCGGTTATACGCTCTATAAACCTGGCCACAAAATATTTCGTGGTCTTCAAATATCTTACTTTGGGTTTCAAAAGAAACGAGTTATGCCGAAACCAGTAAGCGATCCCTTTGAACGAAGTTAAACCGCGTTGCGTTGCGTACATATACTTTATGTGGGCGCGTGAGACCCATGCGTGTTATTAAAAATGCCACCGTATTGACAAACGGGTCCACATTCCTCAACTTGTTATTTGCACACGGCCAACGTGAGTGCAGATATGCACTCTCCTATATTAACGAATACTGTTTTTAGTGACTATTTTCTATGCGTCGTTTACTCGAAACTCTGGCGTTCGCCATTAGAAGCCCTGCCACGACTGCGTCGAACGCACACAGCGCAGCCGAGTTTGCGCTTTCCCCTTCGCATCTGGTGGTGGCATCTGTCGCCGAAAACCACGCGAAAAAGAATTCGGTCGATGTCAGGAATGAACTGGATGAAATAGAAACTCTCACAATTAATGAAAGGGTCGCCGGCCAGAAGCGGCGTCGACTTCCAGTGTCAGAAAGTAAAATGCCTCGCCGAGAGAACCGATTGCGTTCTTTTGCTCTCACGCCATTGTCGTGAATTTGTTTTGTATTTTTATTCTCGCTCGGTTAGTTCCTTTACCGAAGGATACGATTCCGCTGTTGAAATAATTGCGATGGATTAAAAAGTTTCTGCACGGTACGTTTTTTCGGGGATGTGTATGGGTGTGTGCGTGCGTGCGCGCGTTCTTGTGCAGCGCGCGCTTTGTGTAGTCGACTGTCATCTTGAGGCAGTGTTGTTTTGGACGCGGCCAAAAGCAAACATCGCACAAAACCATTTTCGGAAGTTCGCTCTCTTTCGGGGGGAGGGGGGAAGGAGGGGGAGGGGAGAGCGAGAGAGAGGGAAATTGGAAATAGTTGCGTGGTGGGACCGGCGTGGCAACGTCGTGCCGGAACGCCGACTGTTTTCGACACGCCGGTCCTTGAGAGCCGGGCGTACCTGTGCCTTCGGGACGCACGGAGGGTTTTCTGTGAGCGAACTGGATCGGGTTTAGGACAACGCGCGAATGATCATACGCAGAAATAACGCGCGAGGAATATGTCGAGATGAAAGGGACGAGGTTCGTGCTTGGGCGGAGAGACCTTTAGAATGTGTCTTTTGAATCGGCTTTTATTGCGCGGTGACTTGAGGTTTCCGTTTGGCCATAACTGCGCTTTTACAACGCTGTTTTAAAAACGCTATAGATCGCTTCAAGTTTAATTTACCTCTTTGCTCGAAGCTTTGATTTAGACGGACATTTTAAAGCGAATGTGCGACAACTATCATTATCTCAATTTTATAGCCGATGATATGTCGTCGGCTATGGTGGTCGAAGTTTTTTGCTGTAGCGGGAATATGCTTCGGAAGTCCTCGAGAAAAAAATTAAATATCTATGCTTCACGTCGTTTCAACAAGCTGTCGCCGCCTGAGAAGAAGCGTCCGTTCTATTATCTATAACTTTATATTCTATACTTTTGTTAAGAGTTCAACAAATTATTGCAAAAACTAATATTTTAGTCGGTTTCTATGTTTATATGTTGTTTGTAGAGTACTTGAGAAACCAGGAATGTAACACTGTACTATATTTTGAATAGTAAACTATCATGCAATATTTCTCTGTCAAGGAGATGCCTTACACTCTCTTCCTTTTTGCTGTATACTCGTGACATGTTTAATCACTAATTAGGGGAACAAATAGCGCTAAACCTAATGCAGCTGAAAAAAAGTTGTTGACTTGCACTTTGCCTGCAGGCCACCGTACGTTTTGAACCTGACTGTTAACATTGAAGATTCCGTCATAAGTGCCGATCACTAGGTTATGACAAAGCACAGGCATTCTGGATCGCTATCACATCGTTGTCAGTATAATAAAACGAAACTCAATCTCTTGTTTGGTCATGTACTATTACAACTGGCTTAAATGTTGACAACTATAACGGCGCCTAGCGGTGTAAGGCTGTGTCATACCTCGAGATCATGGTATAAGTTTATCTTGCCTCTTTAGTCTTTATCCTGAATTTTTATGGTCTGCGACAGTCTACTAACGGGAAGTCCAGAGAATTGGTCCACAAGGTCCGCGGCAGGCTACTAACACCAACTGCACGTATAGTCTGTTCAGTACCCTTTGGTACATGTTTGATTTTGTTTGATGTAAACAATGGTGCGCTTAGTGCAAAATTATAAGCGGTCGCTTGTTCAAGCCTTTGAGACTCCAAAGGTAAGGCACGAAGCCTGCCAGGCCAGCCCCCCTTTCTATGTATCTTCCTCATGTCTAATTACCGTTACCAACACGCTCGTTTTGTTCTTAAAGGTTTATCTGACTTCGACGAATTCTCAGCTGACTCTATTAAGAAACTTTCACAGACATAGAGGCAAAATTTTCCATAGGAAAAGCGAACATGCCACTCGAAGAAACGCACATGTGTTACTGCGTATACACCTAAACGTATGCGCTTTTAAAAACCGGAACTACACAATTTTCGCTGCTTCAAAACCCACAGTTTTTTTTACGTGAGGATGTTCATGCCAGGTTCGCCTTTTGAGTAGTGTATAAACAACGAGAGGGATGTTATTTTTTTTTTCTCCACATGTAAATACAAAACAAAATACTTTCAAGAACTGCTCACCAAGTCAACGTTTCACTTTTTTTTTTTTTTTTTTTTGTGAATCTGGTATTGCTTTTTTTTCTGGTGTTCTCTCGTTTGAGATTTCGCCGGTGTGCAATTTTCGGGTCTCTCAGAGCTCTTGATCGTAAACGCAGCATATGCAGTGAGAAAGCTCGTCTACTCCCGATCGTCATCATCCCCACGATGCTTTCTGAGATAAATTTAGAAAAACCAAAGACGCGTTTCTGTTTCTCTTTTCAATCGCTCATGCCAGTGAAGAATCTGCGTTACAAGCTGGCGCCGGTACGCTTTGGCGGAGATCCATCTGATCCGGGAAAGGGGGGGAAGGGGGGGGGGGGGGGGGGGTTCGGTGCATACGCGTCAGGAGTACGTATCTTTTGCTACCGCGGGTTAGTTTGTTTGTTTGTTTGTTTGTGAACGACCTCCATTTGCAGTTCTCGCTCAATCGTTCCCAGAGCATGCTTTCTGCTTAAGCGTTGCTTCGAAAAAAGACGAGAACTAAGCAAAAATCTCGGAAATGTATTCCTGAGCTATTTCGGTACTTGCACTAGACTTCTTTTATTATGAAGTATTTTTCCAGCTGCGACTGCCTACTTTAATAATATTTTTTGTTTCGTATTTTTCTTATTGGTATCGTTTCTAAGGGGTCGCGCTTGCGGTGACTTCTTGTTTCAAGTACAGACCCTTTCCGGTTATGCCACCCCTCTAGTGCAGTTTAAACGCGACAGCTTTGGTTTTCGCGAGGTTTTTCTGTTATTTTTCGATGTTCGAAACCCGCCGTAGTTGATAAAATGTTGGGGTTAAAGAGACATCTTGTACGACGCGACGTTTTTGGAAAAACGTCGCTCACATCTGGCGCAACGTAGGCACCCTCAGCACTTCCCTATCCCTAAACCAATGATGACAACATTCATTCAATATTCCCAGAGTACCGAAGTTTCCAAGCTTCGATCGAGAACCACGTCGTGACTCTGATGTCGGAGGCAACTAGGTGTGTTTGAAAAATGGAGACTCATGGGGGTGTCATGTATATTTTTTGTTTTCAATAATAGTTTTGTGAGAGATAGCACGATAGATCCACACAACGGGACGACGGACCTTACTTTTGCGAAATAATTCCTTGCTTTGTGGGAAAAATCGCATCTAAGATATGGTGGGAACACCGGTCCCAATTGCGCGTCGGACTTTAATTTGAGAGCCACCGTGAATAAAAACTAAAAATTTCTGCACCGTCAATATTTTTTGTCTAACGCACGGGAATCTCCCCGTTATAATTAGTTAGACTTATTTCAATTTAAGTTCATAAATAAAAATACCTAAAACGACAAACTTGGTTTCTTGAAAAAACATTTTTATAAGGCATTTTCCCTCAGATTTTTGTGACATTGTATAATTACTTGTTTTAGTTGAAATCTTTTGTGCTGCGTACTTTGTTTTGCAATCACATTTTAATAAAAAGTCTGCGTTCTACTATTGTGAGTGTTTTCTGCATTGCGCCAGGGATTCTTCTGAATATCGAAAAAACCAGACCTGCGCACTGACACGTCAGTCGATGTGTCAGCCTGTCTGAGGCCGAAACTTCGACTGACTTTGCAAATATTTTGTTATAAAACTCCGAACAACAGTCTAAAAAATGTTTTTCTGACGTTTATATTTTTCTTCCATCCTGCTCTACGCTTTTTTTTTCTCTCTCTCTCTCCTTATATATATATATATATATATATATATATATATATATATATATATATATATATATATATATATATATATATATTAGATTTTCTTTAAACTTTGTTTGATTAACCTTTGATAACCGGTATATCAAATCTGCAGGAACATGTTGGATTTTTATTGTAGATAAAAAATAAAAGTTTAGCCAGGTCTGTGCTGCAGTTCACTATACCCTTAGACGGTTTCTGTCCTAACAAATAGTGGTACTCGAGTCCCGTGTGCCATAGTCATGCGCCTGGTATTCCCTATGAAAACTGAATATTGTGACGAGTGTTGCAGCGGCTTAACCAGCAATACTCTATGTTGGTAGGTCCAGCACTTGGGGTAGTAGGGTCGGCTGGATTATGGGGCGGGGGGGGGGGGGGGTGGTAAGACTGCAGTTCCCCCCCCCCCCCTCTCTTCTGGCTACGCCACAGAGGCGTTGCACTTCGCTAAATATGTGGTCATTGTGCCATCTCTCCAGGGTAGTGCTTGCATGTCAGTGGTGTTTGCCGACAAACTAGTCTGATTATTTACCTAAGTATCGCAAGAACAAGGCGACCTTACGGAAGCTTTTTTACCGAACGATGTCGCGCGCGGAGGAACGGTAGTCTGATGATATATTATGGAGTTAAGTGATAGGATCGAACAGAGGGTCGACATTTTCAGTTACTTTTATAACTTTATATATCATCGCCTAGTTTATATTCTAAAATTATCTAAATGCATTTTTGCGTAGAAAGAAGAACTTTCCGACACAAAAAAATTATAGATCATGAAGAGGCGGGGACCCGTAATTGCGTGCTCATCCAGTGCCGTCATGTTTTACAGCAGATAACACGAGTAATCACATAAGAGAATTTCAAAATTGCGTACCATAAAGCTTTGCGTAAGCTAAAATTGCGTCGTCACTACGTCGCATATGTCGAGCTCGAACCGCGTTCCGGATTGGCAAGTGGCAACGATGGTATTTCGTTGCGTCCGAAGGTTTTTGGGTACGCTATTCTGAAATTCGGGATTAGGAGAAGTCCACCAAGTTTAGTAAACATTGTCTGGGTACAGGTAAATAAGCGATATTGGTTGTTCATTAGGTTGCGTGTAAAAGTGATAAAAACTCTCAAAACACCGCACTTTGAGTGTGATCGTCTGCAAACTTTCCAGGCCTGTTTTGTATGAGATATTTGTATCACACAGTTCAACGTTTCCTGTAATATTTACTTTACACAGAACTAAAATATATATATATATATATATATATATATAGGTTTCAGGTGTTTATACAAAAACGATCATTGAAATAATTTGTAGAAATGTGATTATTACCGACAAACGGAGCTTTGTGACAATAACGAGAAACGAGTTTTTTTTTTTTTTTTTCTTTAGGTACGCGACTTTTATTGTGGACATTCGCTTGCCAAAATTTATGTGGAATTATATGATTCAGAAAGGAGATGCAGCCCCTATACAGAGCCGCGTTTTTGGGTACGCACGGAGCCTTCCGCCGCGCGGTGTAAACATAGCCCGATTTGTCGCGCCCATACAAACATCAGAGGCATCATTTATTTCTTCATGGCGGCGCATCACTGGTTCAATGGTGCTACCTAATTTTCCACTTCTTCGGCTTTGATTTTTCCTGTTTTTAGACACAACCTGCTGTCGTTTTTTTTTTTTTTTTTTCCCACGCCCGCTATCAATCGCGGCAGAAGCCATCCAAGTCAATCCAGTGCATTGTGTCACATGACCTTCGAAAGGCATGCAGTCACGTGCTGTCACTTTATACGTTGAAATGCCTGGATGGTTCGTAATGTCCGCTACAGTTTACCGTAATTGGGAACGAAGTATAGCGATGTCCAGATAAAGGAAGCGAACCATTCTGTCAGCGGACTACTCACTTTCAAGTGCTACCATGACAAGGTAGCGCAGTGAACAAGGAATCAACCAAGCCCAGCATATAATCAACCCTAAAGACGGAATGCGCCGCAGAGTTGAGTTTTCTTAAACAATCTGAAAATATCACTAAAAAAATTATTCATGCGTTTGTTTTATGCTTTGTGGTGCTTTGAAGTAAGTACGACAGAGCATGGCCAATCTGGCACTATACCACTAGTCGCAAAGACAGAAAACCTCCAACACTAATTGATTGCAACATAGAGCTGGCCGATAGTTATATATTTTTAAATTAAATCGTAATAATGTAACATGTCTTCGCAGATTTGTAATTACCGGTTTTTATAGCTCATCGAGTGAAATTCGAAGAAAACTGAATATGTTTTTTTTATTACCACGCAAACATTGAATTATTCTAAATTTTTCAATTTTTTTAATCGAAAATCTGGGCGCAATGCAAGATATTGAAAACTGTAAATATTGCTCCTTATTCCCAAAGCATCAATTATTTTGTACGGAAGGAATCACTTCAATACTTTAACTTAAAAATATTAAAATAAAACATGTTTGCCGAAAATGCCTCGATACCAAAGAACAGCCAGTTCAGAAGGTCAAGGTTTGCCATTTTATTTATTTCTAAACATAAACCGAAGTTAAATAAATTTAAATAATCTTAGTATACTCGTTTTCGTACATTATACAAAAAAATTATTTATAATGTAATAAACTTTTTTTGTTATTATTATTTCTGAGGCCTCCTAAGTTGCGTGAACATGAAATTTGGGAAAGTCCCTGTCAGCACTTTACTCAAACGCGATTTATTTTTCACTTAAGCAATCAAGTATCTTGTCATAGTAAGGTCTTTTCTGTTTTGTGTATATACTTTGCCTCCTCATTAAAGACATAATTAAAAAAAAATGACATGGCACCCTCACGATTTTCCTTAACCGAACACACCCTACACATGGTGCGTATCGATTTCAGTGTTTCCAGCAGCTCACTCGGAGTCACATGGTTTACGATCCGAGTTTGCAATACGAGCCGTGAGGACTCAGGAGACGACAAAAGCGTCTATCATCTTGCGCGTGTCTGAGCCTTGCTTTTTTTCTTATTTAATGTTTACGTCTTGGCCTTGCTTCGTCTTCCTTCACAGTCTCATCGCTATGCGACAACGCGCGGCTTTGCGTGCGCTCCCGATCCGCGCAGGATATACGCCATCCATTTAACTGCAGGAGCTCTACACAAATCAAGTTCCTTCCTTAAAAAAAAATAATATCTAAGTTCTGCAGTTAAGCACAACGACGGCCGTAATCGTATCGAGCCGTGTACCACCGTTTTGCGCCTGTGTCTGGGCACTTCCTCCTCGCCTGCAGCCTCACCCGTGCCGCTCGTGTGTTCGACATAAAGTTCAGATAGCACTCTTCTCGAACCTGTAAACCTGTAAGGTGTTAGGAACAAATAAATAAACCCCTTCGTTTCAAGCGATTGCGTCTCGCGTCTCGATTACTCGATCGTTCATCAAGCCTCGGGAATCGCGAAAGCAGAGCCCCATAGGGTTTTACAGCTATGCGGAGGGCAAGTTCGTCTGCTTCTTGCGCAGGGGGTAGCGGTGACGTCAGAACGCCGAGCCCTGATTGGCTGATCGCGACCCCCTATCTGAGCGTCGTCTGCTCCTTTGCAACGTCGTCTGCGTCTGTCTTACCTTTCCTGCGACTTTCGGAAGTGCAGAGGTCAGATTCACGAAACGATCTTACGCCAAAAATGTGCGTAAGACATAACTTAAGAACAAATTCGTATTCACGAAACGAAATTTTCGTAAGTTTTGCGCAGGTTACGACGAAATTCTACGACAGCTCCGAAGCTGTCTTACGCACTTTTTACGATCAAATCAGCATGGCCGACAGCGTCGCGGTCGCGACGACCCACGGACGTTTATTTTTCTTCGTACGCTTCTCACGCGTCCCGACTTCAAGCAGCAAGAAAAAAGTAAAAAGTACTTGAAACCGACCACGACGAACAAGAACGCTGGATCCACAAACACCCGGGAAAAGCTCCAACGGCCAAGATTCCACCGAACGCGACCAAGCGAGCACGGCAGTTAGGCCTAGCAGGCACTCCGCGACTCGGCGACCGTCTGCCCACGACCGGCTGGTGTGCTAAATGGAATATGCCCGCGCGACCCTTGTGAACTCTTCCCGTATTATACTTTGATCGCTGACCTCAGTTTTAGATTAAGAGGTCAATTTCTTCCTCTTGTTATCTCCTTGATTCCCGAGGCAACGGTGACTCTCGTTGGTGAAAAAGTGGTGAATCTCCGACAGACGCAGGAAAGGTAAAGCAGCCATCGCTTTGACTAGCAGACGTAAAGCAGACGACGTTAACTGCGCCAACCCGCCGACGCCGTTAAAGAATGAGGGGTCTCGCCGCACACGAAAGGAGGGAAAAAGTATTTGGGAGGGAACTTGCGGACACTAGCCACCCTCACTCTCGGTTCTTAGCAAACAAACCTCGGCGCCTCGGGACACCTCGCCAGTGAGTCCTTTGACTTCCCTCCTTGATGCGCGTCTGCTAGTTGTTAGACAAAAACAACATACCGGTCGCTCAAGTTATTTCGTCTGCCCTCTCTGAAAGGCGAAGTCGAGCTCGCTCGTAAAGACCTGCACTTCCGAAAGTCGCACGAAGGTAAGACAGACGCAGACGATATTGCGAGCAGACGACGTTGCAAAGGAGCAGACGACGCTCAGATAGGGGGGTCGCGATCAGCCAATCAGGGCTCGGCGTTCTGACGTCACCGCTACTTCCTTCCTCATGCGCAGAAGACGAAAATGAGCCCACTTGCGAGGCGTATAGCGTCTGGACGGCACGCGGAAAAAAAGCCTGGCTCGCAAACGTGACACAATTCTTCTTTCGTTGACTAGATGACGGGCAACGCCGAATTGAAACCCCTAGCGAAAGCGAACACGCCAATCGCCTTCCAGCCGGCCGGTCGTTATTCACCGGTTTTTTAGGGCTGTCTAGCATATACATTTTTACGTGCGTTTCTGCGGATTTGTTTTGTCGCGGGATAGCGCAAATATTTACCAACCAGAAAGCTCAATTGGCTCGTCAGTTCTGATCAAGCGGGTGCTATAAAATGCGGTAGTATGGGAACATGCAGTAACTCTAATGAAGACGTCTTTGTGACGACGCACGGTTATCTTTGCGGAAAATCACCTCGCGTGAAATGAAATTAATCATTTTATAATTAAATAATCTTGAGCATACGCTTCTCCGACACTGTTCCGCTCAGAACTTAATTTATCTTCTTTACTAACGAAAAGTCAATTAAATTATCCGTAGTCGGACCGTAAACATACTCTTTCTGTTTTAGGAGCTTCGAACGTATTTAAAAAAGTTCTCAATATTAATCTCGATCGCTTTCATAGACATCTTTTAGTAACTTCGTAATGAATGCCGTGCATTTACCAGCGGTTAAAGAACACGGTCATAGAGACTGACACCGATATCGTATAGTTTAGTTGAATATTGTGGTAATAAAAATATGTTGCGTACTATTGTGGACAAAGCTGCATATAACTCGCGAGTGATGGTCGTTCCGTACTGCCAGCGTCACATGCTCTTCGAGAGGAATCGAACGTTGCGATTTTTCTATAATATTGATTGTACTTCCTCTCTGTGATCAAACCACCACATGGGTCGCCTGCTAGGTAGTAGACGACGCCACAGTGGTTGCCATACGGTACTGCCAGCTGTGCTCACAATATACGTCAGCAGTGAAACTGAAATGTTCGTCATTGTTGACGAGACACCGACATCCACTCTAAGGAAAAACCAAGTCCTTGTTTCAAATCCGGCGGTATGTGGCTTCGAAAGCGTAATGTCTAGAACGTGAAAGGTTGTTTCTTGAATGCCGCGAATGAAGTGCCGTGTCCGGGGACCCACATTTTCTCGAACTTGACGCATAATACCAACTATCCGGGTTTGACTTGATTGGATTTTCAATCTCTCTTTGTAGCCGTCTGGTGGTAAACGAGTTAAGCGAAGACGGCTACTTTTATGCGGAAGCGAGCGTCCACAGCAGCTGACATGGATCATACTGATGTTGCAAGGAAGCCGTGCATCGGAAAAGGTGCGAATGCCAGGCTGAGTTCAATAGTGCCAAGATTGTGGGAAAATTAAAAACAAAATTGGAACGCGAAATACCTGAGGCATCTATGGTAAGGGCCCGTGGGACGAATGTGTGCATCAGTGAACCTTCTGTTGCCCTATCCGATAAGGAGCAGGATTTTATCGGTCAAGCTACGCTCACTCAACCGTGACGGCAGGCTATCCAGATGGTCAGTGAAAGTCCCTCATCTTTGCGCATGCGCGGTTTTATTCTTCTTTTTACTTGTTTCCTTCAATAAAATTCAGTTGCAAGTTACGCCTCGTTCAGTGTACTTCTTTCTTTTCCCCCTTTTTTTTTGGAAGGGGGGGGGGGGGGCAGGGGGCGTATTTACCGCCATGGTAAAATAACGTTGAAACGTCACTGCACTTGTTTCTTTCTCCAGGTGTTAACGCAGGACGCAAGAATCATCAGCCTCCCTTGATGCGTTCATACTACATGGCTTGCACGCGGCGTCACACCGGCGGTTATTCTTACTTGTTTTTGCTGAGAGAAACCCAGTTGGCTGTGCAACATGCATGCTATGTAGCGGTACCGGCTCATCAGCAAGGCCACAACAATGGGTCGCTCGTGCGACCTCAGTGGAAGCATTGTTAACATAGAAATAAAACAGCGCAAACGAACACAAGGACAAGTAGAACAAGAACAAGTAGAACAAGGACAAGTAAAACAAGGACAAGTTTATTTCTATGTTTACAATGCATCACCGACTAGCCCACCTCCAAACATTACTCATTGGAAGCATTGTATATGATAGTTCCAAGAATAAAGACAACAACTAAAGCTACACAACTTTATACAATCCTCTGCTACTCTGTTCTGAGGGCTTTCAGAAACTTTCGAGATGGCATCGCTTAGTTATGGTGTCATATAGATCTTACGCCAACCTCTTCTATGACAAAATCAAGTTGAATATTTGTTTAGGAGTAATACAATTTAGGAGCACACGTCGTTAAAAAGAAATGTGAAATATTAAAAAGAAACCTTGACGCATTTATTACAGTGTGTCGTTTCGACGAACCTTTCGACGAACGAACCAGCCGAGAAGAAAAAACAAGATAAGCAACAATTCGTGCCTAGCCGAAGTAACATTTCGTCACTGTCCGAAGAGTGCCGCATCTTATAGCCTAAATTTGACGGGAAGTGTCAAGTCGATCTTGCACTCTGTTTCATATATATTTTTGGTGACATGGGCGTTGATGGCAATTTCGGCGTTATTGCTCTAGCAATGGCGCCAAAATATCTTAAAATGTTCTCTCTTTCTGCACTATGATTGGAGAGGGAACACTATCACAAAATGTATTGCGTGTTTGCGGTTATGTCGCACAGAGTAACTTTGTACTGATCTTAGGCCTCGATGGCTCGAATGATGACGTGCGTAACATCTCTGGATAAAAACAAAAAAGCCTTGATAAAGAGTGCGTTTTGCGGGAGAGGAGCGCAAAATGGTAATTTCTTGCGGTGGCACGCCTCAGGTTTGACCCAGTGTTGTACACGTTCCTCAAGAAGGGAGCGAAAGCTCGTTCCTCGTTCCTTCTGATTTTTGGAACGTGTTCCCGTTGCAAGTTCCATATGGGAGATTGGAACTCGTTTCCGTTACAGTTAAAAAACACGGAACGTCTGATAAACATATGTTATTTTGTATTGTGTTCATTGCCATATTTAGTTAATCAAACGAAGTTGTTTTTATCTATTTTATCAAATTGCAACTTACGAATTTTATTATACTGTTACCCCACATTGCACGAGTGTTTTACAACAACCTCACACGTTTCAATCTAACATTACCCCTTGCTCGAACTTAACAACAATTGCTTCTCGATGTTGCTGTCCGCAAGACGAGCAAGTGGAGAAGAGGGTAGGGATTTTGTAAGGTCAGTCTTCAAAAACTACCAGTCCTTCTTCGTGAAGGGCGGATTCGTTACCCAGTCTGAAGGTGGGGGAGAAGGCGAGAGGGAATGGATCTTAATTTTTGAGTATGTGTTAAGTGACCAATGTTCGGGATGAAAGGTTTCATTTTATGTCTGATACTGTACTTGTCTTTTTTTCTTTTTTTTTTGTAACTGCAGGTTTCTTTTGTGGAAGTTCAGAGATGGCTGTAGTCAGAATTAGATTTCTGGGTGTATAAGCATTTCGGAGGGGGAGGGGGGGGGGGGGGTGGAAAAAAAAAGTGGCTAAATTTGAGACGTCCCTCTTTTTGTGTATTTTCCATATGGTTATATATTTTGCTTTCCGTACCGCAGTCTCGGGCACAGAGAAAAAAAAATCGATGTCCACTAGCTCTGCGGCAAGGGGCTGTTACCAAACGAGGACCCCACAAAATAAACCCTAAGATAAGTAATAACAAAATTAACGAGATCCTGCTCTTCTAAAGATATTGTCTTTATACTTCTTAGAATTTCCTTTTTAAAATTAAAATAAAGATTGCCCCATTGGACTACAAAAAAATTAACGCCATTTCTTTTTCTGTTTTCGTAAAAAAATGTAACGAGTTCCCGTTCCACTTTCACCGATGCAAAATGAAACGGCGGCGTCCCTTCGTTCCTCGTAAAAAAGAATGCGTTCCAGAAATCGCGTTCCTTCGAACGCCTTTCAGTACAACACAAGTTTGACCATACTATTTCACGTCTCCCCGTTTCCTTCAACGCCCCGAGTGTGGAGGGTGCTGCCTAGGCCTAAAACGGCGACGCCTCGTCTTGGGTGACCCCAAAGCGTCGAGTAGAGAGTGAGCGAGCGAGATGTGCGGGAACCGCTCGGGATAAAAACAAAAAAAAAGTAAAAGCTTTGACAAAACCAGTTCAGTCGTACATGTCCCTGCAGAAGATGAAAACGCGCACGAACACAAAAAGGGTACGGTTACATGATTCAAATCGATTACGGTTGCCATCGTGTAGCATGTGTAGCCGTCCATCTCAGCGGCTCAACGCGGACCTCGGATGAAGCTTGCAAGTTTGGGTACTCTGAGGACATTAGGAGCTCCCGCCTAAACGATATAATCCTATTGTTGATTTGATTTATGAGAGTATTGATTAATAAAGGTACTCTTTGTGTATGATACTCCCACTGAATCATTTGCCTGTATATTGTTAACCTACCTGTTCATTTTCCTTGTCGCTGCTGGTGAAATAAGATTACGATTTCGGCATTTCTCTTCGCGTTGCACTTTACTCAAGCCGAAAACCAGGAGTATTTTACAATTCCGATTTGGTTTCAGTTCGACACCTACCACTTCTAGAATGTTATTCAGTATTTTGAAACTTGTATTTCACAAAGTTCACGTGTTGTCGTACAAAAACAATGCAAATTAAGCGTGCGAAGTTTTTATTGTTTGTTTTCAGAGTGCAATGCGGTACTTACGCACTCACCAGCAAATCACGGCGCGCCTGCTACTTTAAGCACAACCAATTAAAAAAATATGTATTTCGTGGTTTAATTTCTTTCTTTTTTTGAACATGCTTGGTCATTTCAGGATGAGCTTAAGCGAAAGGTGCAAAGATGACAAAAACTGCATCTGGCAGGAGACAACCTTCCACAAACAAAAAGCACATGCTCCCATTTTCTTTTCAGTCAACTCTAGGTAATTTATCAAGCTTTCAAGACGACTTGAATAATGCATTTAAATAATATATTATTTTTTGTCAAATGGCGCACATAGTAGAGGCTGTTTGCTTCAGATCTTTAAGGGATTAGGAAAGTTGTCAGGTGAGTAATTTGAAATATGCGAGGAAGTTCATCTAGAAATGTATACAACATTATTTCTCAATCGTTGCATCAAAGTGTCTAACGCTTAATGCTGCTGCTTTTTATTTACATTAATTGAACTGGGGCATGGTGCATAGCAGGCAACGCTTCGGAGTGCAAAAAAACACCGAATCTCAGCTTACATGCCTTGCTTCGGGAATTCGTAGTCACAATATAAATTATTGCAAAACTGGTAATATTAATTTATATTCGTTTTGTAGTCAGGAGAGGTTCCCAATAACAATAAACAAGATATAGTGACTTCGGAAATCCAACAAAGCAAAGCCCGATACGTGTAAGATTATTTGGGGAAGAGATCGCCCAAAGATCAAACACGACACGCTGCGACCCAGGGCCTTCTAAGGCTACTCGAAAACAAGAATGCACTCTCAGCTAAAAAAAAAAAAAAAAAAGTGCAATATTAATAAGATTTTCACTTATCGTGTAAGTATTGCGGAAACTCAAGAAGAAAAAAAAAACGCTGTCCAAGCAGCTTGAATGATCATCTTCCCTCTTAAAGTACAAAGGAATGGCTAGAAATAATAAAATGAAAAGAACACGAAAAATTATACGATATTACAAAATACTCCCATTATAAATTAACAAGAAGACACAAAGAAAACAATATACAACAGTGACATTTGCCAACATCAAAAAAATAAATAATCAGGATGCCGAGCAGAGGAAAAACAGAGAACTCAACAAAATAATCTTTAACATATCTCAGTAGCACAGTATTGTTATACTAAATTATGATCACACGCTTTTGTAAACTTCGAAAAGTTATCTGTGCTACCTGCAAGTGTATGTTTACAATATTCAAATAAACAAGGTGATAATTGTTTAATAAATATGGTACTTAATAGCGGAGGAACTCCTCAGGCTACTTGAAGCTACCTCTGTGAACTGAACACGCAGCTCGGCAGCGCCCGCGCAGCCTAATTACAGCTGTAGTCCCGTATTTCAAGATAATGTAATGAGAGGCCGTTACACAAACGGGACCTATATAGATGCCACATGCATTGGTATAGGTAATGTACGAGACTGCTGGTTATAAATATGGGTCTTCGGCAACGAGCCTTCTTGCGCTGAAATGCATTCTTTACCAAATTTCACAGAATTGTATGCGCTCAATATTCCGCTCTGACGCATCGCCGTTAAGGCACTTGGCAAGGGTCGCGATAGAAGACCATCAAAGGTAATGTAGGGCGAATATAGTTTTCTCTAATGTCCTTACGCGCACGACAATTTCAGCCTGAACGACGAAGAAGCAAGTTTGATCCACGGAACCCATGCAACACGATGTCAGATAACGGTAGCTCGAGAGAGTTTACACACTGGTGTTGAGGGAAGCGGACATAATCATTCTTGAATCTGCAGCAAGGGCACTTACGCTAGTTTCTGCTCGTGCATTTTCTTTTTTCTTCTTCTTTTTACTGACTTCATTTACCAACAAACCCTCGTAAAAGTCGCTGAAGTGACGCTCGTGCTTGTTGCTTGCTTTGCGTGAAAAACGTTTTCTGAAATGACAACAGCAATGGAAAAGAAGCGTATGCTGTTGATTTACAATATAGTGATTGATGAGGCTGCATCATCCACCGTTTACTTAATACCTTTATGTTTCTTGGACAACTTCTGAGTAATGACGTAAAAAGGTTCGCTGATTGAACAAATGTTTTAACTCTTTACGATACCCACGCGAGAGAAAGAAAAAGATGACTAACCAAAAGTGATAAAATACCTTTTTTTAAAGTGAAGCTTTATATATAACCAAGTTTGTCGTCTTCATTTTTTTACATTTTATAAATGAACCCTCGTTTTTATTTCACACGTTGATGCAGCGTCGCGTACGAACCACGCGAAAATTTTCACGCATTCGTAGTGTGTTTAAAACAAAACATGCACGCTCATTTCCTTCTAAAGGGACACAACATTTTAAATAAATTACTTTTGATGTATTTGAGTGCAACACCAACGTCAAATACCTATTTTCCCCGAAAAACAAATTTTTAGCAGAATGTTTATGACGTCAAACGATATTTGCAAAACCTTAACCAACCGCTGTGACAATGCCTACATTGCCAAGTACAGTTTAGTTGTGGTTTCACTTCGACACAATAGAATATAATATAATAAATCATTATTTTGTTTCCTGACTGAAACAGGGGACCAAGACTAAAAGCTGCTGCAGCAGCTTGAAGGAGGTCCTGGCCCTCTTTACAGCAGGCTATTCCCAAGCAATTTCAAAACGAACAAAATAGCTACACTGAGAGAAAAGACACTATATTAAATGTACAGTCCACAGATCAAACAAAACAAGAAAAAACAATAAAATAATACATTCATGGTAGTATATAATGGTACGGTGATCCGTATGCCTTAGCCGTACCTTAGAAAACAACCCTAAAATAATGCTCGTACCTCTGCCAGCGTCATTGCATGAATATCAACACCTTTTAAAAATAATTCATTTAATAATTTAGTTAATTGGTTATTTAGTGTGTGGTTATAGTATAATGTATGTGATGGGAAATAGACCATTTTTCTTTAGGGCGGAGTTGATATGAGGAATTGAAAAGGACTAGGTTACATAATTCCTCAAAAACTTTATTTTTGAACTGCGTAGACTTCTTTTACGCCAAAGAAGCTGGGACCTGTAAATATTTTAAATTGGTTTTATATTAAACAATGATAATAAGCGTTCAGTATGATCATAGTATGAAACATTGGCAATAGCAAGCACAGCTTTTTTGTAAAATAGGTAGTTTATTTATATTTGTATTTGCTGCATTGCCCAAACTAGATGACATTAATTAAGTTCGGGATATACCAAAGCATTTTAAAGTTGGAGCTTAACACAACAAGGTAAGAATGATTTAAATTTGGTTAGCATCCCCACTGCTTTCAACAGCTTAGACGAAAGATAATCAACATGTTTATTGCAAGACATACCATTTGTAAATAAAGCGCCCAAACTCTTAATAGTGTCGACAAATTATTTTTCTTCATTGTTCAAAATCAGTAGGTTTGGGGTCATAACTGTACCATGTTGACTTTTAAATAAAAGGGCTTTGGTTTTTGTGCGAATTTAGTTACTAGAGTGCAAATATCTTTATCGGAAAAGAAGATTCTAGTGTCATCAGCATATATCATAAACTCAACTTTAAGATCACGATTTACATTCACAATATCGTTAATATAAAGAATAAAAAGTAGGGGCCTTAAATACTGCCTTCGGGTACACCATCTGTTATTTTTGAAATTTCAGATTTAAAGTTCAATATAGACACGAACTGGGTACGATTCTGTAAGTAAGATTGTAACAAACTTAATGTTTTTCAACGAATGTCATGGTATTCTGATTCTGCTATCAGGACGTCGTGATTTATTGTGTCGAAGGCTTTAGAGAAATCTAAATAGATACCGATTGTTAATATGTGATGATCTAGTTATCTTAATATTATTGTTTCTAATAATGCTTACTCAGTGTAATAACTCTTACGGAAACCAAATTGAGAACTTGTAAAGAAAAGGTATTTTTCAAGATGAGAGACAATTCAATTTGAAACTAGTTTTTCGAATGGCTTAAAAAATACTGGAAGTATAGAAATTGGCCTAAAATTGTTGATATTATTTAAATCGCCAACTTTATGCAACACACTAACTTCGGCAATCTGCATTTTGATAGGAAACTCACCGGACTCAAGTGCAAGATTGAATATATAAGTTAGGTATTGTGCTAAGATACCTTGAACATACTTTGCTGCTCTTATTTGCATATTGTATGCATCAATACTTCTACTATTCCTTAGGCTTAGAAATATATTATATACTTCGGATACATCAGCGGGAAAAAGAAATATAGAATCAGGGAAGGGCGAAGGCATGCACCGAAGTCTATTATTTACAGTAGTAGTAGCAACAGGAGATTTGGTATGATTTACAAAATAGCTATTAAAAGCATTTACCATATCCGTCCCCGACATTATACAATTTATGTTAATTTCAACTGGCATTAACACCTGTGGCTTGTAGTGAAGCAATCTTTTGAGTCTTTGCCACATCGCGTCCCTTTGACGTATATCATGAATATTAAACATATTAATGTTATATAACCTTTCTTCGCTTGTCGCAGCATGCTTGTTAGTTTTTTTATATTTCTTAAAAATCTCAAGTTTTGAATTTTCTCAAGTTTTCAAAAGCTGACCATATAATTTGTTTTTTGTGCGAAGCATAGTGAGAAGGTTTGGTGTAACCCAAGGTTTTCGAGAGTTTTTGGAGGGTTTTACGGTTTTACACGAAAAATATTTGCCATATGCTCAAATATATAAGTAAAAAAAAAAAGAATTATAGGCATCATCTGCCGATTGACTTTCAAAAATAACAAACTAATTTGTATGTTAAATTTCATAGCTTCAGGTGTGCCGCAAGGCTCCATACTTGGGCCAATCTTTTTCGATGTTTTTATTAATGATTTGAGCTCCATTGTTCGCAATTCGGTCGTCTTGCAATATGCATATGATGTCAAGTTGTTTAGGCAGCTCATATCCTTTAAAGACTGTGAAAAACTTATGGAAGATGTTAGCCGTGTGTGCAATTGGTGTCGTCAGAAGATGCTAACGCTGAATCCTTCTAAAAAATATCTTTTCTTACCATATTGGCAATTATCCTCTGCGAAGAGTTGAGTGCACGCGTGATCTTGGTGTATACATAGACTCTTCGTTATTCTTTAGTGTACAAGTTAATAACTTTTTAAATGGCTCTTTGCGTAAGCTGGGAGTAATTTCTA
This sequence comes from Ixodes scapularis, assembly GCF_016920785.2. Classification (NCBI taxonomy): domain Eukaryota; kingdom Metazoa; phylum Arthropoda; class Arachnida; order Ixodida; family Ixodidae; genus Ixodes; species Ixodes scapularis. Next base: position 55,410,523 of record NW_024609835.1, on the reverse strand, counting down.
GAATCACCCGTGAGTTCTCCACATCAACCTGTATTCCACGGTTATATTGTCACGGGTGGTGACTAATGAACAAGAAATAAACAGGAATAAATAAACGTTTAATGTGGCGAACTTGTGCCAAAAAGTAAAAGGAGAAAGAAAGATAACAACAGAGCGTCGCGGGCGTCGAAGGCGGCGAAGCAGCACGATCAAACGCTGAGGCGAGACTGACTCGACAAGGTCGCGGGCGGCCTCTTATCTAGAGCACGTCGCTATCTCGAAGATTCGGCGAAAGCGGCTCGAGCGTCGCATGATCGGGGCGAGAATGAACACGCACTTTCTAGAAAACAAAAGCAGAAGATACATGGATATAAATAATAGAAGTTACGTGCGTGCGCTACATGAATAAACGGGAACTTTCTGGAGGTCCGAGACCGAGCGTTGCTTTCTCAGCCCTGCGCGCGGCATTACTCCCCCCTTTAAAAGTGCATCGCCCCGATGCAGTGTAACACAAAACAAAATAAAAAAGAACGATAAACTCAAGAGTCTTTTGGAGCATACACATAAGGTCCACAGTCCTATCGAGCGTAGTACGGCTTCAGGCGCACGACGTGGACGACCTCAGGTCGTGGTGGGCGGCGTGACGATGTTCGTGTTCCGTCGGGCATCACCTCGTAGTTCAGCTCGCCGAGGCGACGAAGTACCTTGTATGGTCCAAAGTACCGTTTCAGCAGTTTCTCACTGAGGCCGCGGCGACGGATGGGCGTCCAAACCCACACCCTGTCTCCGGGCTGAAAGTGGACGTCCCTGCGACGAAGGTTGTAGCGGCCGGCGTCGACGCGTTGCTGGTCTTGAATCAGGAGTCGGGCGAGCTGGCGAACTTCTTCGGCGCGTTGAGCAACCGCCTGGGCGTCGTCGCTCTCGTTGTCAGATGGCTCATGGGGCAGCATGGCGTCCAGCATGGTTGTTACCTTCCGACCATGTACCAGCTGGAAAGGGGTGAATCCAGTGGTCTCTTGAACCGCCGTATTGTAGGCGAACGTGACGTAGGGTAGCACCTCGTCCCACGTCTTGTGCTCTACGTCGACGTACATAGAGATCATATCGGCGATTGTCTTGTTGAGTCGCTCCGTCAGCCCGTTGGTCTGCGGGTGGTACGCAGTTGTACGACGATGGCTGGTATGACTGAGTCGGAGGATTTCTTGGGTCAGTTGTGCCATGAATGATGATCCACGGTCTGAGATCAGGACTTCGGGAGCGCCGTGCCGGAGGACAATGGACTCGATGAAAAACTTGGCGACTTCAACAGCCGTTCCTGATGGAAGGGCTTTTGTCTCGGCGTACCGCGTGAGATAATCGGTTGCGACGATTATCCATCGGTTTCCTTGCGTCGACGGTGGGAAAGGTCCGAGTAAATCCATACCGATTTGCTGGAATGGGGCAGATGGCGGCGCAATAGGCTGAAGAAGTCCTGCCGGTCTTGTCGGTGGCTTCTTCCTTCGTTGACACTCGTGGCAAGATCGGGTGTAGTGGTGTACTGTCTTCGCAAGCTTGGGCCAGTAGTACTTTTCGCGTATCCTCGCAAGAGTCCTGCTGTAACCAAGGTGTCCCGCCGTCGGGTCATCGTGGCAGGCTTGAAAAATTTCTTCTCGAAGACTGGAAGGGATCACCAACAGCCACGCCGTGTTGCTGTCGCTGAAGTTCTCCTTGTACAGTACGCCTTGTCGGATGGAGAAGGTTGGCAGTGTTCGAACAAAACCGCGGGGAACGGCGCTTCCTTGCCCCTCTAGGTGTTCGATGAGTGCTCGCAGCTCAGGGTCGTCTCGTTGGAGTGCTGCCATGTCGCTTACATCCAGAGCGCCGAGGAAACACTCATCGTCGTCCTCTTTGGTGCAGGCAGGACCGGCCTCGACTGGGGCCCTTGACAGGCAGTCGGCGTCATTGTGCTTCCGGCCGGACTTGTACACCACGGCCATGTCGAACTCCTGCAGTCGTAGGCTCCACCGAGCGAGGCGTCCGGAGGGGTCCTTCAGATTCGCCAGCCAGCAGAGCGAGTGGTGGTCTGTGACTACGCGAAAAGAACTTCCATACAAATATGGGCGAAACTTTGTTATTGCCCATACGACAGCGAGGCACTCCTTTTCGGTCGTTGAATAGTTCCTCTCCGCTTTAGACAGCGTCCGACTTGCCTATGCGATAACTCGCTCGGCTCCGTCCTGCACTTGGACTAGTACCGCACCCAGTCCGGTGTTACTGGCGTCGGTGTGGATCTCGGTTTCAGCAAACTGGTCGAAATGGCCAAGAATCGGGGGCGTCTGGAGTCTTCGTTTGAGCTCGTCGAATGACCTCTGGTGTTCTTCTGTCCACTCGAACTTTACGGCGTCCTTCGTGAGGTGTGTCAGCGGTGCGGATAGCTTGGCGAAGTCTCGAACAAAGCGCCTGTAGTAGGCACAGAGTCCGAGAAATCTTCTCACGGCCTTCTTGTCAGACGGCGGCGTAAATGCAGCTACGGCGCGGGTCTTCTCGGGGTCAGGTAGAACACCCTTGTTGTTCACGACGTGGCCAAGGAACTTTAGTTCCCCATAGGCGAACCGACACTTTGTTGGCTTGAGTGACAGGCCGGCGGTCTTGATGGCTTGAAGCACGGCTCGAAGTCGTCTGAGGTGTTCATCGAAATCTCGTGAGAATACCACGACATCGTCCAGGTAGACGAGGCAGCTCTGCCATTTCAGACCTGCCAGCACGGTGTCCATGACGCGCTGGAAGGTGGCTGGTGCTGTACAAAGGCCGAACGGCATCACTTTGAATTCGTATAGTCCGTCGGGAGTGACGAAGGCAGTTTTCTCCCGGTCACGTTCGTCGACTTCAATCTGCCAATAACCACTCTTCAGGTCCATCGACGAAAAATATCGGGAGTGGCGCAGTCGGTCTAACGTATCATCGATGCGGGGGAGCGGATAGACGTCCTTCTTTGTCACGGCGTTCAGTCGACGATAGTCCACGCAGAACCGCAGGGTTCCGTCCTTCTTCTTTACAAGGACGACTGGGGACGCCCATGGGCTCCTTGAGGGTTGAATGATGTCGTCGTCGAGCATCTCCTGGACTTGATCTTGAATCACTTTCCTTTCCTTTAAGGAGACCCGATACGGCGACTGGTGGACAGGAAGTGCGTCGTCGTCGGTAACAATGCGATGTTTCGCCATTGGTGTTTGGCGAATCTTTGATGTCGTGGCAAAACAGTCACTGTATTCGGCAAGGAGATCAATCAGTTGCCGGCGCTTCGTAGCTGGGAGCTCGGGGTCAATGTCGAGCGGCGGCGGCGTCGTGCTTTTCTGCTGTGGCGACGAGGTTTCCTCGGAGAATGCGGTGACCACCGCTGGCGCTTGAAGCTCCTCGACGTGGCCCACGGTGGTACCCTTCGTTAGGTGCTGCGGCTCCTCTCGAAAGTTCGTCACAAGAACAGTTGTACGTCTTTCTTGGAGATCCGTTACGCCTCTTGCGACGCCAATTCCTTTTTCGAGGAGCAGTTGGACGCTGCCTTCCAGAAGAGCTTCACCGTGCATGGCGGCGTCGGCCATAACGGTGACGAAAACACTCGACCGCGGCGGTAGGTTCACATGGTCGGCGATAACTCGGATCGCGGTTGATGTTGTGTTGGTCTCCACCGGCGGTAAAACAGGTTTCCGCAGCGTCAACTGGTTTGCCCCGAGGTCGATGACGGCGCCATACTCGCAGAGAAAGTCCATTCCGAGGATAACGTCCCTCGAACAGTCTTGCAGAACGACGAACTTCACAGGGCACGTTTCACCGTGGATCTCGACGCGAGCAGTGCATCTCCCGACTGGCGTGATGAGATGTCCTCCGGCGGTTCGTATTTGGGGTCCATCCCACGGCGTCATGACTTTTCGCAGGCGGCGAGAGAGCCTCCCACTCAAGACTGAGTAGTCTGCTCCGGTGTCCACGAGTGCCGATGAGTCGAGGCCGTCAATAACAACGTTTAAGTTGTTGGACACCGAAGCAGGAGCGTCGTTGTGATGCGTATCGTCGGGAGAGTGGGAGCGCTCCGTCGTTCGTGGAGGCTCTTTACGTCGGTCGTCTTCGGCAACTCCACCTCCAGGGGTTGCCGCGCCTAGTTTCCCCGGCGAGGAGCGAGGGGCGACAGGCTTTCACGTCGGGGTCGGTGCATCGGCGAAGCTGGACGTCGCGGTGACGGCGACCGGAACTCTCGGCGGGACGCAGGCTCGGGGGACTGGGGTCGTCGCAGGTACTCGTCGATCTCCCGAGGGCGTTCACCATACCGGGGGCGCGGGTCGCTTGGGTGGAATCCGCGCAGCCCGAGTCGACGGTATGTGCATCGGCGGTAGGTGTGGTCTGCCTCCCCGCAGTGGAAGCACAGAGGGCGTCGGTCGGGCGTTCGCCACACATCGGTCTTCCGGGGTGCACGGGGCTCCTGGCTGGCGTACTGGGGCTGGTCGTCGTGGCGTCGGTCGTGCTGCGGCGCATGAGACTGGCGTCGGGGCGGCGCGACATAGGCGCGAGGAGGAGGCGGTGGCCGTCGGGCCACTGCGGTGTAAGTTAGCGCGGGTTCTTCGGAGACTGCTGCGCTGATGGGAGCCTCTGGTTGAATGGCTCTCTGCACCTCTTCCCGCACGACCTCAGCGATGGAGAGCGAAGCTGGTCGGTCCGCGGCGGGAAGTAGCTTTCGCAGCTCCTCCCGGACGACGTCGCGAATGATCTCGCGAATGCTTGGGATGCTGGACCCAAGGTCGCAAGCGGACGGCGGAACCGCGCTGACGCCGGGTAGCCTCTGGTAGTGGCTGGCTCGGGCTTGCAGGGCACGCTCGATGTTCGTTGCCTCGGCGACAAAGTCTTCGACAGTTGTCGGAGGGCTGCGGACAAGGCCACCAAAGATGTTTTCTCTCACGCCCCGCATGAGGATTCGTAGCTTCTTCTCCTCTGTAGCCCGAGGGTCGGCGCGGGCGCTCAGGCGCAGGACGTCCTCTACGAAGCCGGTGACACTCTCGTTGGGGCCCTGGGTTCTGGTTCGCAGTAGGTCCTCGGCTCTCTCTCGGCGGTGGTGGTTGATGAAGGTAGCCTTGAGATCGTTCTTGAAAATGTCCCACGACGTCAGGGAGGACTCATGATTCTCGTACCAGTGCTTGGCAGTCCCCTCAAGCGAAAAATAGACATTGTGTAGGCGCTGCTCGTCCGTCCAGCAATTGTGGCGGGCAACGCGTTCATACTGGTCAATCCAGTCTTCTACGTCTTCGTACTGCTCGCCGTGGAATGGAGCCGGTGTCCGAGGAGCGACGGGTAGGTAGACGACGGCAGGAGCGGCGGGGGTCTGCGACTGGCTGGCCATCGTCGGCTGCCTGGTCCTGGGTGGTAAAGGTCCGTATTCCGGGTGTAGCCCTTGGGTTCGGCGACTTGATCGAGTCTCGATCTGGTCCTCGTTGGGTCCTCGGGAGCTTGGGTTCGGACTTGCAGTGCGGGAACTTGGGGGGCTGCGCTGCACGAACATGCGGTACCCCGCACCTCCACCAAAATGTCACGGGTGGTGACTAATGAACAAGAAATAAACAGGAATAAATAAACGTTTAATGTGGCGAACTTGTGCCAAAAAGTAAAAGGAGAAAGAAAGATAACAACAGAGCGTCGCGGGCGTCGAAGGCGGCGAAGCAGCACGATCAAACGCTGAGGCGAGACTGACTCGACAAGGTCGCGGGCGGCCTCTTATCTAGAGCACGTCGCTATCTCGAAGATTCGGCGAAAGCGGCTCGAGCGTCGCATGATCGGGGCGAGAATGAACACGCACTTTCTAGAAAACAAAAGCAGAAGATACATGGATATAAATAATAGAAGTTACGTGCGTGCGCTACATGAATAAACGGGAACTTTCTGGAGGTCCGAGACCGAGCGTTGCTTTCTCAGCCCTGCGCGCGGCAATATTTCTCGTTAATCCGGGACAAGTTGGAGTTTCCCTCTGTAGTCCGGAATTGTATTAGTTCTATGTGCCATGAGATGATTGAAAATGTTCAAAAACGTTTTCTTCGAATTGTTTACGATCGTTACATTGGTCGTACTGTTTATTATTTTTATGCGAGGCTTTTGGAACGATGCAAATGCCCTACTTTGAGTTTCAGACGGCGTGAGCGCGATCGTGTTTTCATGTATAAATGTAATCATGGATTAATTGATTGCCCAGATCTCACATCTGCTATTAATATTTACGTTCCGAGTCGAGTTTTGCGGGTTTCTCCAACTTTCCATGTTAATCACATCATCCAAACCTGTCTCATGTCCCGTATTCAGCACTTCTACAATCGATGTTTTAACCCAAATTTTGTAGCTTTTGACTTTTGTAACTAACCTGTGAACATTTTGTTGTGCATCATTACCAAGGCGTCAAGCTGTTCATGAGCACAGAAAATAAACAAATGAATGAATGAATGAATGAATAGCGAGAAGCATCTAACTGTATGGTGTTGCGTGATGGGTTGGTATGCAATTGTTGAGCTAATGCAATGTTGTCTAAAGTGATCTTTTTCTACCGATAGAAAAATTGGAAGGTGATCACTGATATCTGATGAAATGACGCCGGAAGAGAGCATGGAAAGTTTGTAGATTGTAATAAACAAGTCAAGAAGAGAAGCTCTTGTACTAGTTACTCTTTTAGGGTTTTCGATGACATTAGAAAAACCAAAGGATTGAAACTGAGTTGTAAATGCAAATTTCAAGTTATTATCAGCAAACAAAAAATATTAAAGTCACGAGTGATGTAAGATCTATAGGTATGATCATTTACAAACCCACAGAGCTCTTCAAAACATTGAATACAAGGCGCAAAGGCAGCACTTTGGGGACGATGAACTACGGAAAAATATAGTGTCATTAACAAGAACACTCAAAATTTTATACTATCTGGTGATTAGTGAAAACTGCGTTAATATTTCGTACTTCAAATATTTCTTCAGTAACATAGCGACACCACCGCCTTTCTTTCCAGCTGTATCAACGCTGATATCATTGTAGTAGGGCAAAATAAAATAATCTGCACTACTTGTATACCACGTCTCAGAAAACATGATAACACTTAAGTGTGGCCCGAATGGATGAAAAAAATTATGCAACTCATCATGCTTGGTTTTTATTGACTTAGTATTTATATAAAAAAACGTATATGATAAGGAATGCTTTTATTCCAGAAAATCATGCAAGTCAAGTCAAGTCAAAAGGTCTCAGACATAAAAAAATGAAAAAGAAAACTTACTACCGTCTACGATTCTACGCAATCTTCGAAAGGTCGTCTTTACTGGTTATCGAAATGACGTCGCTAGTCGCATTTTTTCGCATGAAAATTTCGCTCTGGGACACCCAGGAAAATGTGCATTCCTTTTCCTTCTTGCAGCGGATCGCTTTGCTCAGCAAGATTTTGTTTTCGAGACATAAATGTTGATTTATACTGGACGTATCAAGGAGCGGCCAGGCTCTTTAAATCGACCGCTAAATTCGGTTTCTTAACCTATCGCGTTCCGATTTTGTGCAGCGTTGGCCATAGGTGGGGCATTTTTCTATAAAATTCGCAAAGAACGAGCTTACTTGAGGAAAAAGTAATAAAAGGAAAAGGCTTAACTCCCTTGGAAAAAGCTGCGAAGCCACTGGTCTTCAAACCATGGGGCGCCGTGTGGTTTGAAGACCGGTGGCTTCGCTGCGTTTTCCGTAGGAGTTAAAGACTTTTTCTTTTTTGACTTTTTCCTCAGGAAAGCTCGCTCTTTGCGAATTTTATGGAAAAAATGCACCCCCTGTGGCCAACGCTGTACAAAATTTGAACGCGATAGGTTAGGAAACCGAATTTTGTGGTTGATTTAAAGAGCCTGGCTGCTCCTTGATACGCCCAGTATAAACTGGCACAGAATTCTCAAAACCAAGGTCAACGCTTGTAAGCCTTCGTTTTTTCGTCTTTGTGAAGAGTTCCTCTCTGACATTACGTCTCACAAACTTTGCAATCACATTTTGCTCCCCATTTGTTTTCGGAGGTACCTGATGCACATCATTGTCAGCGGGGCACACGTGAACCCCTGCACAACCAGCGAGCGTAGTGACTAGTGTCTCAAGGTCTTCGCTTGGGTTCTTTACGAGTCCCTTGATTTCCAGATTAATTGTTCGAATGTATTGTTCGAGGTCAAGAAGCTCTTTTTTACCGTACAAAGCTCGTCAGCAAGCCGCTTGTTTTCAACTTTTAAAGCATTCTCTCAGTTCTTTAATTTCTTTGACGGCGGCTGTAAGGTTTTTTTCGAAATCCTCAAATTTTTTATTCATAAAGTTCATAGACCGATTTACGCCCCCCCAGTTCTGTCCCTAATTTTGTGTTCATGGTATTAATTTCATGGCTTAGTCTAGTGTTCATATCCTCCAGTTTAGTAGAAACCTCGGCTATGATCTTCACCACTTCCTTTACGGTTGACGGTTGCTTTTCTGCCATGCTAAATACAACAACACAAACAAGCAACAGCTGGGCGATCCAGACAACCACAAAATAATTAATTCAAAACAAATGACAGTACCCACCTGCAAATACAGAAGGTAGAAGATGAGACTTGGGCCGAAGCTCACGTGTCTGGATCGCCCGCTGTAATGGAGTAGACCACGCCGAGCACTTTTTTTCTGCATCTGATGGCGACTAAAATGCGCCTGACGGCATAAACATAGCGCTAATTTCTTTTTGGTAAGCATACTCATCTTACTACACACTTGTGTATAGCTATTGGGTAAATAATTTACGCGTTATATTTACGTGGTGAGACACCCATTGAGTTAAAAGTGAACAGAAACTAATTTGTTATATGTTGAATTAGTTTTAGTGTTGCAAATTATTTCTTCCGCCGTAAATCTTGAGCTAAACTGTATTTGAGTATCCTATTGCGCAATGTATCACTTTCTTCTTCCGAAATATAGTGATAACCACCGTAATTCTAGTGCTTCTGATCTTCGTGTCGCAAATCACCCAAGATCACACAGCATGATATAAGGAGGTTTTATAGTTACAGATGTTTTCGGTCTCTCATTCGTAAATTGACAGATGTCAGTTGAAACTGGATATACAAATGTCCCCTACACCGCTTATGAAAGTTGCAAGAACAGGGCGCTACAACTTTTTTTCTTTTTAAAGCGATTGGCTTTTTTGGGGGGGTTTTCAGGATGTGTTAAAGTATGTTTCTGGTTGTTTATTTTCCCCGCTAAATTTTGCGAATAAAACCACGCTATATTGCTTTATTTATTTACAATACCCACAGGGCCGTAAGGCGTTAGAGAGGAGACTAGGTGTTATGTAGATTGATGTAAACTGAGTCTCAAAATGTGATGGGGTCCTGGATGGCGACGATGCCTTCAGGAACGTTATTTCAGTCCACAATGGCGTCAGGCAGTGGGGCATGCTTGGTAAGCTGTGGAAAAACACTGCGGCCGGGCTATTTTATTACAGTTATTCAGACTGGAAGAAACATAAGCCCGAAATGAAATAAAGGACTGATTTAGAGATGGCAAATAAAAAAAGCTTTTTGCAGAAAACATAGACGGAAGATTTTTCGACATGAAAAAAGCGATGGGAGAGAACCGATTTTATTTGGGAGATACTAGAAAAATGTGAGTAATCGGACCTAATAAATTGTACAGCATGGTTTTGAACAGATTCAATGTAGTAGGTTAAAGTAGCTTGATGGGGCTGCCAGATTGATGATGCGTATTCTAATTTAGAGCGGACTAAGGAAAGATGGTGGAGCCGTTTTAGGTGAGGGGTAGGGGGGGGGGGGGCGTATTTGAAAGTTTGTTACCGGTACTTACAACGTAGTTAATACGATCTTCTCAGGAAAGGTTTGGAGTGAGGACAGCGATATACTTATATACATCGAGAGGTGGATGAGGAATACCATTGAGATTAAAAGCAGGGGAGGTTTGTAAAGAGGAACGAGAGAAGCGCATGCATTTACATTTGCTGACGTTAAGCGTCATCTGCCAGTTAGTACACCAGTTATGAACTAAGTCGAGGTAATTTTGTAGTCTTAAAGGATCATCACGGGATGTTATTTTCCGGTAAAGCACATAGTCTTCCGGAAATAGGCACATGGATGAGGATATCTGAAAAGGAAAGTCGTTAATGTAGATGAGGAAAGGTAATGGACCACGCGCCGTTCCCAGCGCACGCCAGATGTTACGGGCGCCAAAGCAGATGAATTATTCTTAACATAAACAAACTGATGACGTTGGGAGAGAAAAAATTGGACCGGGAGAGTATATTATTATGAAGGTTTAATGACGAGAGTTTTCGGGAGCAGCCGGTTATCTGGAACTTTGTGAAAGCTTCAGCAAAGTCGAGAAATACAGCGTCAGTGGGACAGCCAGAATCAAGGTTAGTGAATAGACCGTTTTTTAGGCAGAGAAGTTGGGTTTCACAGGAGTGGTTTCTACTGAAGCTGTACTGCGCTTTGTTAAAAAAAAAAAGAAATATAATTGTGGTGGATAGATAATTTCCTGTGAATTACGTGCTCGAGCCTTTTAGAAGGTACAGAAGTTAGATATTGGCCTATAGTATAAGGGAGATGGAATATAACCGCTTTTTTCAACCCGAATAACCTTGCTGATTCTCCAATTCTCAGGAACTGTAGCCGTATCTAATGATTGCTGGTAAGGTTTATTAGAAATAAGTTTCAGGAATGTTTTGTGCGCTGCAATATTTTGGCGTTTATATTGTCGACACCGCCTGGCGAGGATATTGCCAGAAAGCTAACAATGTTAGAAACAGCATCAAAATCAACACAGATTCGGTCCATAGAATGATCGTTGCTAGTTACAGGTAACAGCGATATTAAGGGACTTTGTGCACTGAAGTGGGCAGAAAATATGTTATTTGAAACTGTGGCGCACTGATAATTCTCGGTTATGTTCCAGCAATCATCAGTAAGCGCCAGTGGGGAGTACGGTACATCATTCACAACATTCCGAAATTGGCGCGGGGCGTTAAGCAGCATAGATGGAAGAATTTCTTAGAAGAAAGTATGCTTCCGCCGCTTTAATAAAAATTTGTATTCAGTGGAACATTCATGAAACATAGACAAACCTAAAGCTTTGTATTGTTTTTTGGCTACTCGAAACGTCGTGTGTTCTTATTGTTAATGGTTTTATATGAACGTGTGTGCTTTATAGCCACCAAGACGATCCTTTCGGTCGCGCGGATGAAACATGAAGTTTGAATGATTTAGCGCTATTTCGCTGTCGTCTATGTCAGGGTGAATCCAGGTCTTGGTGACCAGTACTATCTTAGCGTCAAAAGTGGAAAGAAGGGAACACATTTTGTCTGGTTTTGGCATTAAACTGCGCGCATTAGGGTGTAACACACTGACAGGAGAGCTAGAGGAAACCACGCGCGTTTCCCAATCCCTGCGTGGGTCTACCCGGAAGCACTGACAACAGAATCCGAAACCGGGTTGTGAATGAAGACATTTTAACCCATACGCAGTTTGTCAAACGCAACTTATATAGACTACTCTGAGATTTTGGAAAAGTACAAAGCTTCTGACGCGCGACGCGAACTTTCTTTGAGAAATATTCGGATATGGACAAAGAAAGGCCGCGCAGTTTTGGTGAAGAAGATCTCGCTATAATAGGCCTATTTTTTCCGGAGAATGGATTCCTTATCTGTGTGCCCGCTCAATCTGGGGTCTGTCAAACATGATATTAAGTTTATCGCTCTGAAAATTCAAAATCATTTGTTCGGATAAATCCAAAGACTCGCCGGCAACATTGGGTATACCTTGGAATATTATATTACACCGTCGCGACTGGTTTTTAATGTCATCAAGACAAGACAGCCTAATTTTGGTTGCAGACGAATGCACAGCGATGGAATGCTTTAGATCGCAAATATCTGCTTCAGCTTTTGTGGTGAACGCGATTTCTTTTTCGAATCAGGCTAGTTTGTCATTTAGAGCCGTTACTAAGCTCTCAAGATGAGCCTGCTTGCTAAGTATCGCCTCAACAACAACTTTAAAGGCAGCTCGGCACGTCGCAAGGTCAGTTACAATAGTATCGAGCTTCCGCGTTAGCTCGTGCATATTATTATGTTGTTGAACTTGTTATTCTAATTCCGCCTTCATACGTCACCACGCGGGTCTCTGACCTAAACGTCAAAATATATACGCAAATGAATAGGGCGGGTCGCCGGGTATGAACCGTCATGAATGATTAGCAAACGAGTGGCCAAATTAACGTTCTGTCCCCTCGGCCGCGCAGCGCCGACTTTTGTTGGATCTTGTTCATCCAAAGAGGTCACTCGATGATTAACTGGACAGTTGTCCGACGTAAGGTTGGCGATCGCGGCATTAAGAGACAGGCGAACACCGTTGCTTGTGGCGGCAGTGGGGAGAAATAGACCTTCGCGTGTTCAGAACTGTGGGATGTTACATCGCGTCTGGTTTTTGACGAAAAAAAAAAAAAAAACTGCGTACACATGATGATTGCCACTATCTGTAAGAGTTTGGGCTTGTCTCTGGTCATGCAAGTCCGCTGGAACTCGTGCGTGTTACGCTCAGCAGGCACGCACTGGTGGCTGTAATGAAGGATGTCAATAATCTGGATTTTGTACAGCTGCTTGATGAGAGAAATACTGCGACCCACGAAATAAATTTAATATTATCAGTGCATTAGTGATTGACAAAGTACCATCACAACTTTTGAGGTCTTTTACTTCTAATATCGCGCATTAGTTTCAGTAAAAAAGACGAGATAATCGCCTACGCATTTGACGAGATCCCTTGTCAACCCATTAAAGGGAACTGAGCGGTTCGGTATTTCGAAAAAAAAAAAAAAAAACACTTCAGCGTCTTCATTTGGCCTACAGGATCACAAATATGGAAATTAGTTTTCAATTTGGTACACGGAGGCTGCAAAAAATATTGCTTTTGAAAGTGCCGTTGAAGACCCTCCTTCCCGGAGCGTGATGTCATATACAGAGTTTTCGGAATCTCCCCTCTCGCGCATCTTCAGCGCCTATCAAAGCTATGTACGCGCACTCTTGCTATATCCAATGTTTGTTTCGTTGTCACCGGACAATAATATCAAATTACTCATTACAAGCGCACTCTCACAAGCGAGAAAGGCAACACTTTGGGGCACAGGAAGAAGTAAGTGTACACGGTTTTTTGCACTTTTAGAATGCAAAAAAAAAACCTTTACAGATGTGAACTAAAGGGAGCATTTCATGCATAAGCGTCCATGCTGTTTGAACGTTCCCGTGCCCACTGAAGAAGAAATTGCTTGCTGCGTCCTTATGCAGGCGGAGTTCTGGGAACGCTGGGGATGCTTGTGACCAGAATAGCTATGCGAAACAGCGTAATGAAGCAACCGAGACAACGCCGCCCGCTGCAAGTGGTCAGCGGCGTTGCCCGCCGTCTCGCATAGCCCCCCAGGTTGACGTCACGGTGCCGGAGGTCGGGTCCTGCTGGTACATGAAGGATGACACATCGGGAAAAGACGTCAGACGGGTGGATTCGCCAAGATTCGTGATATCAGGGATGGCTTGAGGTGGGCCTTGTGACACCCTGAAGCCAAGAAACGGCCCGAAGAAACGTGATCTGTACGAAAGGGAGCATTTCAGGCGTAAGCGCCCGTGGTGTTTGAACGTTCCCGTGCACACTCGATGTCTAGACTTGATGCCACGCCACCTATACACAAATTCAGTTCCCCGCTAAATTTAGCGAGAAAATTGACATCAGATGGCTTAATGTCACGTGACCTCAACAGCAATTCAGTTCCCCCACTAAATTTAGAGGGAAAATTACGTCACATGATCTGATGCCCTGTGACCCCTGCACTAATTCAATTTCCCCGCTTAAGGCTCTCTTGTCTTCCGACGTCAAGCGTAGCAAACGCGACGTAGCACAGAGCACAGACACTGAATGGTCGCATATATTGAGTTCCTGCTCGCCAGCCAACCAAAGGCCCACGTTCCGAGCTACGATGAGTTTGCCGCGTTCAACGTCAGAATATAACAGATCAATAAATTTAGTAGGCAAGTGACATCACACCGCTTGATGTCACATGACCCACACATATATTCAGTTCCCCCACTTAATTTAGCGGAAAAATTTACACGTGATTGCCCGCAGGTCTTTTAGTTTTGTATGCAGTTTATCTAATAATTAATGAGCAACATAACTGGTTCTGCACCAGCCAAGAAAAAAAAAAAAAAAAATCGAAGTCATGTTTGCGTTCACAGTGACGCCTAGTGTAGGCAGTAAAATTCGAAAGTCAACTCTGTTTTAACATCATAATCTAAAGTCCGAAAAAAAAAGTATTGTCCGTTGTCTTTTTTTTTTTTAATTCAACTTGTTTTAGTGTACACATTATGATGCCTCCTAACCACCTCACCTTAATACATTCGCTCCTTTCAATTCTCTTTTAACTTTTTAATCTATTGAAAGCGCATAATTAACTTCAAAACCAGCAATAATTAATTAGAAAACACAGCAGGATGTTACTAGATTTCTTTTTGCAATGGGAGTGAATTCAAATTACGCGGACGCCTCTCCAGCGGGGTTACAGTCCGCATATCTGCCCAACGCCGACATATCAACAACCAGGATCGCATTAGGAAAATGGCCCCTCGCTTCGCTTCTGCCGTCCCCAACACATACGCACCCTCGCGCGCAGTTATTGCCTTCGCGTGCGTGATGACCGGCGTCCCGATGAGTCTCTTCGCCCGCGCTCTGGTTGGCAAGCGTGTGTTGGCGGGGCGTGGTGCCTCCTGCACCGACCTGTTGCCTTTACAACGCGCTCGTGCACGCACCATAATTTATTGGCCGCGTTATCTCTTCCCGCAGTTCTCGTTAATATTCAATGGTCAGGCAGGAGCCTATTCGTACGTCGCCACGCGGGTCTCTGACCTAAACGTCAAAGTACACATGCAAATAAATAGGGCGGGTCGCCCGGTATGAACCGTCATGAATGATTAGCAAACGAGTGGCCAAATTAACGTTCTGTCCCCTCGGCTGCGCGGCGCCGACTTTTGTTGGATCTTGTTCATTCGAAGCGGTCACTCGACGATTCGCCGGACAGTTGCCCAACATAAAGTTGGCGATCGCGGCATCAAGAGACAGGCGAACACTGTTGCCTGGGGTGGCAATGGGGAGAAGTATAGACCTTCGCGTGTTCATAACTGAGGGAGGTTACATCGCGTGTGGTTTGTGATGGCAACAAACTGCGTGCGCATGATTACTGCCACTATCTGTGAAAGTTTCGGCTTGTCTCTGGTCATGCAAGTGCGCTGTAACTCGTGCGTGTCTCGCTCAACGAGCACGCACTGGTGGCTCTGATGAGGGATGTCAATATTCCGGATTTTGTCCAGCTGCTTGATGAAAAAAAAACTGCAACCCACGAAATAACCTTAATATTATCAGTGCTTTAGAAACTGTCGATGTACCATCAGAACGTTTACGGTCCTTTACTTTTATTATAGCGCGTCAGTTGCAGAAAAAAAAAAAAGACGAGATCATCGCATACGATTTTCACCAGATCGCCTGCCAACCCATTAAAGGGAAACTGTAGCGGTCCTGTATTTCAGAGGAAAAAAAAAAAAACTATTTAAATTGTCTTGGTTTGGCCTCCAAGATTACGAATATGGAAATTAGTTCTAAATTTGGTGCACGGAGGCTGCATAAAATATTGTTATTGAAAGTACCATTGAAGCACCTCCTTCCTGCAGCGTGACGTCACAAAAGGAGTTTTCGGAATCTCCGCTCTCGCGCATCTTCAGCGCTTATTAAAGCGATGCACGCGCACTCTGGGGGTTTTCGTGTTTTTTCTTGTTTAGTTACATCTTATGAAAAAATGTTCGTGATATTCAGATTGATGGGATAAAAATACTTCAAAATTCACCTCAAACTTTTTTTAAGGAATTATTTCAGATATTTTTAAACTCAAATTCTATGCAATATTTTTTACTGTGACGAGACAAGAGCAACACGAACATAATTTCGAGTCACACACCGTTCTTTTTTGCCAATTATTTCTAGTATCTGTTGCTCTGGAGACTAAACATGTTCCTTTTTGTATCAATTTTATACGCACACACAAGGAAGCTTTAATTCTCACAGGAATTGATTCTTAGTTCGCATGCTTTTGACAAAGTTGACTATTTCCATAACACCAGGCAAAAGAACAAACAAAAAAAAAAACGCTTCACATTCTTAGAAAGTGTAAACTAAAAAAGGTGACCCAGCAGCGCGGGTGGCGAAACAACGGGGATACTGAAGACGCTAAATTTCAGACAAAAAATGGCTAAGCTGCAAACTCTGAGGAGATGAGTTAGATAGCGTAAGCTTGACACTATCTTACTCATAGACATGTATATGAGTTAGATAGCGTCAAGCTTACGCTACCCTTCACAGAATATGAAACAAGTGAGTGTAAACCAGCTTTCTGAATACATTACAAAATCTCGCGTCACATTGCTTTAATTTTCGATAGCCAATTATTAACTTTCATGGCTCTGTTTTTGACAGTTGAAACCCAGGTTGTATAACATGATGTAACACGCATTTGCGCTAGCCGTCCAGCACACGCTTCAATTGCACCACTTCGTATGCCCTCAGAAGCTAGACACGATTTCAACTTTCCCTCTCAGTCACCCGCACGTTCACTGCAACAGCAGACAAAGCAAAGAAGAAAGTTCCGTTTCTAAGCGCGTTCGGGCTTCCATCCATCCGGCCTGATTGCGCAGTTACGTTCGGTCTGTTTTCGCTCTTGCTTCCAAATTACGGGAGATCCTTAAAAGGGCACGGAGAAACAAGAGACTGGCACAACATTCAGCATCGGGAACACACAGACAGACGGACTGTTGAGCAGACTTGCCATAACGGGCATCCTCCCTCGCAGCAGCCGGAATAGCCAATAGGAATGACGAAAGAGGGCACGGAATGCTGCGGTCCTCTTCCCCGGTCCGCCTCACGGCTCCAGTGCGTGTTTGTTCGCGCGCGGGGGCCCCTGTGCAGTCGTGTTACACTGCGGCAGAACCACCAACAGCAGTAAAACAAATAGAGTGGTGTGCAAGAGCAACGCTCAACGCCGGAGACAGAGAATGACGGCCCCCATGATGCTGAAGAAGAAGCTCTCCCCTCCGCCGTTTTCCGTTCTGGTTGGCTGCGATCTTGTTGCGAAATGGAACTGGCTTGCTTTCGTAGCCAGGGCTCTTCTCTTGTTCCGCATCGCGTGTGCAGACCCCTGGATGCTCGCCCGTCCGTGAAACCGCCGTTGCCTCAGTGATGGCTCCTGGCCCTGTCTCTTTTCAATCAGGGAGAGGTGCCCGAACTTGCGCCCTTTGTCTTGCGCGCTTTCCCGCCTTTCCGCTGTTCCCTTTTTTTGTGGCTCGTTGGCGTCCTTACGTGAGATCGCTTCGGAAAAAGATGGGGGCGAAGTAGAGCTACGGGCGCGTGGGACGAACGCGTTCTAGGGTTCATTCGGAGGAAAACTGCGGGTTGATCAGTCTCGCTTGGGTGTTGGAATGTTCGAGGGCTTCAATTTGTATGCACGGTCGTTCATTCTTTGTGCCGCAATACGGATTGCCGGAATTGATTGAAGCCCGCTTGCGGGAAAGGTGGTGTTTTGCAATGCAGATCGATAGCTAGGGGTGCGCAATTGCTACTCGGAATGCTCGCGAGGCTCATACTTGTGTACCGAAGCTATTTGGTTACATCTGTTGCTACTCTTAATATTTCTGCATTCTCGTCTTGAGTTTACAAATTCATAGAAGTAAAAAATAAAACAAAATACTGGATGTTGTGGGTTATTGCGTTCACCTAACTTTCAGCGTTATTTTTAGTCGCTTGCGAACAATAACTACATAGACAATAATTTCTCCAAATTATGTCTTTTCCTGAGGTTTTGACGTTCAGCAAGACAACATTGTCCCTCCATTGTTGTAGTTCATAAATGAGGATGGTTTTTAATCACTCTAAAATTATTAAATATATTTTCAAATAGACTTTTAAGAGGGGGGGGGGGGGGTCCCTAGGAGCTTTAAATGAACATCAATATATAAAAAAAATAATTGTTTTCTTTAGAGTAGGCCAACAACTATTAAAAAAAAAAATAAAGCAGACGGGTTTTAGACTTACTGTAGAGCATATGATCCTCTGATGCACCTATAACTGGAGTCAATTTCTAATTTATGCCGTTGGTTGGGGACAAGGCTGCATATTTTCTTTCCTATACGTATGTCTTGTAATTGACAGTGTTCCCCATTTATAAACTTGGAAAAAACAAAAGCTGCTTTTAGGCGTCTTGTTTACATTGCATCAAGGTGAATTTCATACTAGAAATAGTGAATTGAAACATACGAGGGCGAAAATACAATGATTATGTAAATGTCGGAAATGTTCACTGTTCAGTTTCGCATCTCCAACTTTTCTTTCTAAATTTTCCTTCAACGTACCGAATGCGCGATTAGGCATACTTTGTCTTTTCTATCTTTGGTTAATTTTATTTTTGCTGTTATTTTTATTTTCAAACCTGTGTTGACTTTTTTTTTTTATTATTACTATTCTAAGACCCCGTTTAAGTTGATCTTTAAAAACTTCAATCTAGACCTAGCTTTCGAAATTTACTCACTCTTGCTTTTCTGTCGACTTTAGCTATCTTTTCTGAGGATTTGCCCTTCAAGTCAATTGAATTCTTGATGCGAGATTTAAGTTTTTTTTGTTTTGTTTTTTAGGATATTCCTTTTGATTTAGGTTATTCCCAAGTCGAAACAAATTTTCATGAATTAGCAAGACCAATTTTCTCTTTTTTGTAGAGAATGTTTATCTCCGACTGTCATACATTCACACGTAATTTAATATTGAAACAAATTATCGGCTTAATTACGTATATGTCTTTTTCTAATTTCTCAAAGAGCGACAGCGGTTTCATTAAAAGTTAGTTTACTTTAGCATGACCTTTGATTTCTGTGACAATCGAGCTATTATTTCTGCCACTGAACGTTTTTTTAATACAATACCAAAAAGTGGTGCCCGCATGAGCAAAATAAAACAATGATGCATTCTCAGTCCTATTCAAAACGTGAACATTGTCATTACATATTTTCCAATAGCTTCAAGCTTTATGCATTTTGTGACATAAAATTTCAAATTATCTGTGCGCAAAGAAACACCTAAAAGACATATTGTTTCTTATTATTTGCCCTATGTTTTCAAGTAAAAAATAATTCTGTGCCAGTTTATAAATTATTGATTGGACAAAGGACTCTTACATTCACCCGGACGTAGGCTGTGTTAATCATTTTGAAATTTCTAGGACAGTTATAAAAACCAGCAATTGTTGTGGCTATATGGCGTAGGCATTATATTGAATAAAAATTGCAATTCAGTTCCACACAAAAACAAACCTTTTTAACAACATAGCTCAATTTAGAATGCGGTATGCCAACATCCCCGATTCGATCAATTTGGAAATCAATTAAGAGCAATATGTTAGGAAAAAGATTCGCATTTTATCAGACAGGCAGAGATTTGAATATTTATCTATGCGAATTTGAAGAGCAATTCGAAAAGTGATTTCAAAGTTTGTAACCGTTTTACTTTATCTACAAATAGTGCAGGCTACCCACTGATCTAAGGAGGAGGAATAGCACACATAATAAATACAGTAATAATACACCCAGCAACACACGGGAACACGAGGCGCACGTATAAAAGTCCCCCCAGTACAATTTATCATACAGCGAAAAGATGACTTTGTAACCGGGGTTGCACAAATGGGAGCATAAACAACAAAAAGGTGCAGATAGAGGCCAGCCTGTCCCCTAAGAAATTTAAATTATAGATGATTAAACTAGTGAACAGGCGAGCTGATTTAGGTTGCAGATTGTTAAGGCCGGAAACGACGGAAAGAATGGGGACAGGATACGCGATTGAGACGTGTATCCTGCCCCCATTCTTTGCGTCGTCTCCGGCCTTAACAATGTGTTTCTTTATGCACCAACTCATGCTTAAAAACAAACCGAAGCGTCCCTAGTGGACGCCACCGGCGACGCGCATGCGCGATGGAGTTGTGGGCAAGAAGCTCGCCGTCGCCCATAAATAAACCACTGAAATGCGATGTTGTCGGCGTCGGTGTGAGTCCCTCTGCCCTTTTTCGCGTTCGAATTGTTGATTCTACGTCTTCCTGGGCAATGTCTGACTACTTGAGTGGCGTCAGCGAAATCACTGAGGCTCGTTACACCGCAAATCTTCGCGTGCATAATGTGACATGTGGCGATTCATTCTGCGTGGACACCGTAGCATGTACGCTAAAGCCTGATTCGCATGATGAGATTTCGCTCGCAATTTTCAGTCGCCACGCCGCTCGGGCTGCAAAAGCGTGAACCGTAGATGAGATGGTCGACGTCGATGCTGAAAATCGCAAGCAGAATCGGACCAAGTAAATTAGGCATAACAAGTCGGTGATGGTCACTGGTAACAATGATCAACACCTCCTTGTATCTACTGTTTACATCGCGCCTGCTTACCAACCTTCAAACTTTAGTTGTTTGAGGCCTGCACTTACTTCTTACCGCATATACCGGGCCAACATTTGGCCTACGGGCCGGCGTCGTCTAAGACAGCCGACAACAAGCAGACACGTTTGAGAGGGCAGACGACAGTTCGAACTATCAGGCCGCCGTTTGAACTTGAAAGCGCACTGAACGTAGTCCGCAGGTGGTCCGCACAACTTGACGGTTTTCTGCCGTTCATGTTGGAACAAAACAAATAAATCTGATTACCACAAGCATCCGTGAATGGAACCCAAAGTGCTTCCCGGCCAAGCAATCGTTGTCCGACGGCGCCAGCGTTTCCCTTTCAAGGCATTTTTCGGACGAACCGAGCACGTGAAAACTGACCTTCAAACCTTTCTCGACACTTTTGGTACGGCCCCAGTCACGGCGTTTTGACGAAAAGGCAGGTTTTTGTCTGGTTCCTTTCAAAACAACGCAGGAATACACGTCTGGCATGGGGACTTCTGCCCACAGCCCCAGACCGGAAGTGCGCCCGACGCGCCACCATCGCGCCTTGACGTCACAGGGTGGAGTTCGTGTATAGTCCGCTTTTCTGTGAGACGGTTACAATGTTGAAATATGACGTAGTTGGGTTGGGCGATAAAAATGAAGTAGGTAGTTCGAACATCACTACTACAAAAAGTATAACCATTAAAAAAAAGTATAGTTGTAGGCACGAACACCTTGAATTCTAGCGCCTCATTATCGGCAAATAAAGTAACTTGCTTTTTTTGCCCATACCCACTAACGTCAAAATTCAACAGGGCGGAAGGCGCAAAAAAAGAAAAACGGTATTTATATTGTGGTGTCATAAATGTAATAGATGTCTGGGTTAACGTCGGATAAGGAAAGTTCGCAAGAAAATACGAGGACACACTCGAGCGTATCTGCGTAAACGTATTCACTAAAATGCCTGTCCGAGTTTCAGATATCCTTCTTTATTCGTTTTATACCACCACCAAGAACATATTATTTTAAGCTTGTGTTTAAGGTTTTTTTTATAAACATGTACATTGCTCATTTACCTTTAACTTTGCTTTCTTTTTGTAATTTTTTATGATATATAAGTTTCTTATTTATTTGCCTTATGTATTGAAGTGAGCGTTGCGTCCGGCGACGCATAAACTGGCATCGGGTTATCAAAACAAAATGTTACAGTGTTTTCTTTTAAAGGCAAGCGAATGTAAGGCAGAGATGCGCGACTACGAAAAAACTAACACACGCAATTAGAATTGCAGCAATTAAATAAGTTTCCTCTCGCATGGCAGTCTGTAGGCATTTACCCAGTTCAAAGACACAATGCTTGTACTGCGATGCAGATACGCGAACAATGAGTATATAAACAAGAAAAAACTAAAAAAAAAAGGAGAAAGAAGGAGCAAGGTCGTTACTGAAGCGTATTCTAAACATGGATCTATGTATCCTGGCATATTCATTTCTTTTCATTTCATCAAACGCAGGCAAATGTTACACAATCAAATGCAGTGGGAAGTGCATTTGGCTAATTTAAACAACAGCCACAACAACAACAAAGACAACAGGGGCTTCCGTGCGTGCGTTTTCCGCTCTGTTAGCCCCAGATGTTCAACAGAATAGAAAAGGTAAAACAGATCACATTGAAACCGCTGGCCTTATAACCAGAAACAATTGCGCATTATTCTGTCTGAGTAAGTATCCAAGTTGTTTCATGTTTTTTTGGAGAAAAAACATAAAAAAGCAAACCTTGCTGAAAAACACATCTTACGAAAATAAAGCGGACTTTTTAATATCTGTACGGCTGGATGCTACATCCGGCTGCCACTGCGCTTTGTGTTGTCAGACACCGCTCCGCGTTCCCAATTCCTTATCTTTGCTTTGCGCTTTCGATCGCTGCAGCCCGAAAGCGCTTTACTTTGCGGAAGCTTAAACACGGGCGGAATGCCGTCGAAAATGCGAGCGCACAATATGAAACGTGCGCAGTTCGCGTTTTTTGAAAAGGCAGGGCGCGATGGTCGTCCCCGCGTTTGCCATGACATATGTTTACGCGCTAGATATGAAATGGAAATTATATACGGTTTATCTCTTTCACTGAGTTAGATTTTTGTTTGTTAGGGGTGGAGGAGGAAAAGAAGGACAGGGGGAAATTTCGTTCTAACTACGCATTTTTGCAACTCCTTGCATTACTTGTCTTATAATCAGAATCAGTATGCAGTACTTCGCTGTCGTCATTCTTTTATTCGTCGTTCCTGGTTAAATTTGTTTCGGAAGGGTTTCACCCCGCCGCAACTCAAACCAAATCGCGGGTGTTTATCATAAAATATTTAAAAAAAAACTGTCATTATGCCAAAGCTGATTGTTGCTTGCAACGTCTGGAAGAGGGCGGTGCTGTGTTTGCGTTTGCTAAGTTCGCTGTCATTTTGGAACCTGACCAATTCAGTACGAACTAACACAGTGACAAGATAAACGTGGAAATGAAAGTCTTTTTCGATATGCATGTGGAAGTTAAGATGCAAGTGAAATAACCATCGTAGAATTTTATGTTGTTCGCACCCTGATAACAATGTAACAGATGTTATACTAAAAATCTTTGAAAGTTGAAAAATACAACCGAAGACGTTGTCAAAGCAAGATTTACGATAACCAAGTTGGCTTTTGTACGCTTTACTACAACGGTGTTGCGGCCAACTGAAACATCTTCACCTTTATATTTTGTTTAGAAATTATACTTTCAAGGAAGCACCCAGGCCTCAAGTGGCGTAATTCGTGTCTGTTCTAACAATCAAAAAGGAATTTGTTTAAAAAAAGTCATCGCCAAGTGTTCAAATAGGTATAAACTCACACTACCTCAATTATTTTAAATGAGATAAACTACATACACTTATTATTTGCTGGATCTTTTTTTTTTTTTGCTTTCTGTTATTTTTTGTTGTTTTGCTTAGTATTTAGATGTTTTTATTAATTGCTAGATCTTTATTTTTTTCCCCCAAGTTTAGTATTTAAGCAACGTTTGCGTTTTAGTAAGTAGACTTTCAAACCTAACAAAATAATAAGAAAAGTAAATCACTTGCTTCATTTTTACCACCAAAAATTCTACACGTATATTGAATCAATTTCTTACAAGTGAATCAATGAAAAATGCAAGCATAGAAATGTATACGAAGTTTCATATTATCTACATCACTGGACGCAGGATTTTTTTTTTTAAATACTGTTTGGAGACCTTATTGAGTAGCTTTCCCGCACACGACCTCCTCGGATGAATGTGAGCGGCCATTAATAAAATACGAGCAATATAGAGGTGTCCTCTATCTACGAGTATGACTACTTTTCCATACACCATTCGTGAAGATAGGCAGCTTTTACTGTTTTTTCAAGGTTACCGGTCAGTAGAGATCGCTTTCAGATTCGACTCTACCGAAGCCTTCGCCCCCATTCACGCTGTGAACGCGCGGCTGCATTTTTGGCGGGAACACGAAAGGCATCCCCATTACACTGCGCATCTTTGGGCCGCCTAAGAAAACTTCGGAACTGACAACAATCCTTCTAACTTGGTGAGCGGTTTACGGCGCTGCCTATGCGCCGAAAAACTGAGGGAGACGAGGAGACGACAGCGCTCGGGGTCGTCGATAGGCCGAGCTCTGATTCGAATGTTTAGTGAGTAGGGCTACAGCTTTTGCCTCCACTGCACTCGTCAAAAGCGTTCGACAGCCAAATGACGGACAGGTGTTGTGACGCCTCCACGCGCTCTCGTTTGCTCCTCTCTCTTACTTTATCGCCGCATAAAGTACAGCGTCTACCAGCGTTACAATTCACGGCGCTTTTTAATTCCAGGAGATGTGCGCATCCAGTGGATTCAATAATGTGTTTTATGAGTACATTTAAAGCCTGAAAATGTACTTCGCATTCCGACATATGAGCGTTCTACGCTTAAGCGGCCCACTGCTGTCACGCTTGAATTCGTATGCCTGAATGAACGTTGTACTCATTATAAATTGATAAAACGTACGGGCCTACATGGACGTAAATAAACGTTAAGCACTGCATCAGTGACTCTGATCGTCAATACCAACTAAAGTACTTTCTCGAGTAATAGCCGCACTATTTATGAACAAGGCCCTTGTGTCTACTTTCCCACAGAACACATCTACAGCCAACCAATGCGTTGCGCATAGAGAACAGCGAATAATGAGATCGAGAACACGAATCTCCATACAAATGCAATCTTCACAGATGGTGTGTTCGCACGAAGCCGTTATCTCTGTCCTGCTATCAGCTGGAATCATGCTGTCGATCGTGGTGATTGGCAATCTGTGTGTTCTGCAGAAAAGTGAACCCTCAGGTTTAGTTCATAAATAGTGCGGCTATTACTAGAGTAAATACGATAGTACTTTAGTCTTTCAGTTTTTTTTTGTTTTTTTTTTTTTTATCTGCGACGGTACCTCGAGAGCCATTCAACGCCGCGATATCTATTCCAAGACATCAAAAAGCGTTAGTATTTCATATTTTTATATTGCATTCAGTTTTATACGAGGTAGTGCAGCAAGCATAATTCTTCAGAGTGAGCACTTTCTGTGCAAGCAGAACAATACATTTCGCCTGGCTTTCGCGCCTGTGGCATCCCGACTTCAACTTACTAATATTCTTTGTATAGTATACTCGAGTAACCACTACTACTTTAATGAACAAGGCCCTCGAGTCTACTTTCACGAAGAACACACAGAGAGCGACTTATCGCATTCCGCATAACAAAGTAGCGAATTACAAAATAAAAAAAACACTGTTTAGTGAAACAACCACAAAGAAACACTATCTACGTCGCTAGCATCTGCTTTTAAAGGAGATATATCTGTACCGTAATTTGTTGGCGACTTGCTGCCGATCGCAATAATTGCTTATCTGCGTTTCCAACGAGAGAGCAGACCCACAGGCATACTTTATATAAATTCCGTCTATTACTCTCCTAAAAAGTGTGGCTTGTTAGGTAAGATACTCTGTGGAGATTCGTGATAAAAAGTGTGGCTTGTTAGATAAGATACTCTGCGGAGATTCGTGACGTTTCTACAATGTATGTAAATTATGAAGGTTTACGTACCAATCCAAGGAAAAAAGGGTATATATGGCGTGCCCCAGAAGAGAAAAGAATTCATTTCGATCACCTGCACTCTAAGAAATGCCTGCGCGTCTACTTACCCGCAAAACACTCAACGAGCCAATCATTGTGATCTACGAAATCAGCTCAGCAAATGATCAGGCGGAACATCTGTTCAGATCTTAAAATTAAGTCTGCGCTGTGGCATTACGCAATAAAATCGCGACGCTTTGCATTGCGTAATGCCATAGCGCAAACTTTATTTTTAGGTCTGAATGGATGTTCCGCCTCATTATTCGCTGAGCTCATTTCCGAGATCGCAATGATTGGCTCTTAGAGTGTTTTGCGTGTAAGTAGACGCGAAAGCATTTTTTAGAGTGTTTTGACGCGCAACCAAAATTATGGTTTCACGGCACAATGTCCGTAATTCTGACAAATTATGGGTATTTTGGCCGACATTTGAACTCGTCTTTTCGGAATTCCTAGACCAGGGCTAGCTCAAAATTTAAAGAGAACCCGGTAGGAATAAGGAGCGATTTGATATACTTGATAAAGAAACCTCTAGGTTCTCTCCCAAACAGGGAATTATCTCAAATTTACGGAGGCCTGTCTCAGGCCGAAACGTCGACTCACTAAATGCTTTAAAACTCCAACAATGTTTCGAAGTGCGACTTCACTACTTCATAGTCTTCGGCATCCTACGCTATATTTTCTTTATATATACATATATATATATATATATATATATATATATATATATATATATATATATATATATATATATATGATCTCACCAAACTGTTGGTGATTCTCAAATTTTAAAAAAAGACCCTTCGTAAAACCCCTGTACAACAATGATTGTTCTGCGCTTTGTTCCACCTTAAACCGCGGACAGCCCCATTATCAATATTCCCTTTTTAAAGTCTAAAAACACCGAGGAACGCGTCACTAAAGAAGGCCAGGTTAGGGCAGAGATTTGACACGACTACGGCGTCAGCGTTCGACTATGGGTCGTCCCTAATCTCCGGCCTACCCTGGCCTTCTTTAGTGATGCAGAAAATTTCAGCGCTTAGGCTTTCTTTTCTAGATTTTAAGAAATCCCTGCGCGTCTACTTACCCGCAAAACACTCAAAGAGCCAGTCAGAAAATCAGCTCAGCGAATGATAAGACGGAACATCTGTTTAGCAGACCTTAAAATTAAGTCTGCGCTGTGGCACGCAATGCAAGCACGGCATTTTGCATTGCGTAATGCCACAGCACAGATTTCATTTTTAGGTCTAAACGGATCTTCCGCCTCATCCTTCGCTGAGCTGATTTCCTAGATCTCAACGCTTGGTTATTTGAGTATTTTGCGGGTAAGTATACGCACGGGCATTTCTTAGAGTGTAGGAGGTATTTGGGGAAACAGCCGGTGAAAGATCCGCGTCCTCCTTTCCGAATCGGGCTCCATCTCGCTTCTTTTTCTGATAACGTATTTGGCGAAGGTATTATTTAGAAATTTAGAGATGTCACGAGCCAAACGTTTGCAGCAATATATAATAACATTCTACAGATATATTTTTACAACAATTGTAATGGCATTACGCCTCGGACATCGAGATATAATAACCCAGTGACCGGAAGTATTAGAAACGAGGCATCGGCATCTTCTGTTTTTGTTTCTTCTTATTTTTAACAATGTGGTGCTCGGCGGTTACGCTGAGTGAATTAAGGGAGATGAGAACGGTGAGAGTGTAAACAAAAAAAAACGAACCAGCTTGTTTTCCTTTCCTTTTTTTTTATGCCGAAAAAAATTTTTATTATCGAAAGAGATCAAGAAGTTTGGGTTATCCTTCGCGTCACCCACCAAAGTCTGCAACACGTCATCTTTTTGCTTACCTTCTTCAACAATATTTGAGACCCACTGAGTAAAGCAGCCCCAAAAATATAAAATCGAAAAAAAAGGGACGCGTCGTCTCGAGGTCACGTGCAAGCGTACAGCGAAGTAGGCGTGCGATTGGCCGGTTAGTGGACTCGAGTACTTGTGGTTACTGTAATAGATGAAAGGAGAGAATGAGAAAAAGTTAAGCGACATTTACTCTTTGAAGTTACTAAAAAAAGCATACCCTTCGGAACTGCATACCAAGTTTTAAAGCCTTGTGATTTAAACAAATCGCTAGTAATAATTTTCCATCCTTTGAAACAATAAACAAACATTGATGTTGGTGATATAAGTAGCCCTTACAGGGATACTACAACGAAATTTCGGCGCTCATTTTTTGGTCTATATGTGTTCAAAGGAGCAGTATCACATCGAACATACCAATATCTTGTTAAAAAAATGTCTCGAAAAGGAATTTTAAAACAAATTAAACGATTAGCAAAAAGCACCTGGTGGATGTCACTAACGCCTCGCTTGTAATGCCCGTCTAGGAACCTTGACAGCTAGTGACGGTGAGTGTCTCGCCTCCGGCCACGACGAGAGAAGAGGGGAAGGAGGAACTCCCCTCTTCCCGAGAATGCCTTTTGTGTGTCGCAGAAGTCGCTATTGTCCCCCTACAAGATTACAGAAGATTAACCCGCCACTCAAAATTCGTACAAAAGCAGCCGCTTCGGTGGCTGGAACGAGTAGGCCATCTTCTCGACGTCAGCCTCGCCGTAGCTTTGCTCGTCCCGAGACGACCTACGTCACGATTGCGTTGGATGTCACGTGGTCTCCGCTGGGCCTTCTCCGAGCGCTTGCCAGAGTAGGCCGTTTATAACGAAAAATACAGCCACCAGGCGCAAAATGCAAACGTGCGATTGTCATTTACGAATATTGTGGATCATATTCAACCTATTTTTGAACACGACAGGAATATTTCAAATTTCGTTGAAGTATCCTTTTAAAGGGGTCATGAAACGATAGCCGATTTGAATGTTCATGACTTTGCAGAGGCGTGCTGGTCCTAGTCTGGTTTAACTATACTCGCAAA
The DNA here is from genome assembly GCF_016920785.2 of Ixodes scapularis. Classification (NCBI taxonomy): domain Eukaryota; kingdom Metazoa; phylum Arthropoda; class Arachnida; order Ixodida; family Ixodidae; genus Ixodes; species Ixodes scapularis. Next base: position 55,381,941 of record NW_024609835.1, on the reverse strand, counting down.
GACCTTCACTCATTCAGAAGCTTCTTCGTCGCGGTGAAATTGCGAGGATAAAATGGGACTGTTTCGTTCAGTCTTGCCATCGCAAAGCTCGATGACGTAATTATGTTATCAAAACCGCCCGCCTGACGACAGTCGAGCGCGGCTCGTGGATTGGAAACGAGAACTGCTTGAGCACCCGACTTCGAAATTGTAATAAATCAATGTTTTGGCGGACACTCGAGTCGTGGCTCGTGTGCAACCACTGCGGTGATGAGAACACGCGAACTCTGATGATCCGTGGAGCTAAGCACGCGTTTTCAATTTTGCCAGCCCCAGCGTATGGCTAGGATTAGCGTTGGCAGCATAGAATAGGCCCCAGCTGACGTGACCTCTTGTTCTTGCTCCGAGTTGAGGGGATGAGCGATGCTCATATTTCCCGATTTTTTTTTTCTTGTGACTGCCATGACTTAGAACAGTGGTTCTCAACCAAAGATTATTCGCGGACCCTTGGGGATCGGCGGAAATGATGGAGGACCCCGTTCGTCGTGAGGGGAAGGGAAAGGTATAGGTTAATTATGATAATGATTTATTAAGTGGATATTACTATGAGCTGGTGTGAAGTACACTTTTCTCACTGACATGTACACGAGAAAACTTATTCGAAAATCGGAACGCTCCTTCTCAATCTGATAAAAGACAACTTTTATTGCCGGCTTGACTTACGAGGTAGGGCTTCGCGAAACCCTAGAATGCCTTCGCGGTCCCCAAAGGGCCCGCGGACCCCCGTTCGAAAAACAGTGACCTAGAGAGAAAGAACAGAGTCACGTTTCTTCAGTTCTTAACGTTGTGGGTTTCCCCTTTCTGAGGTTCCACTTAGAAACACAAAGAAGGTTCCTTTGGTCCGGATAAAGACGTGTTTTTTGACGATAACGCCAAACGCTTGCCCTGAGGGCGCACAATGTCAAAGATGACGGCGCTGTCTCTTTTGAGAGGATCGCCAGTTGGAGTCCGCGCTGCCGCTATTGACGGTATCACGGAAGAGGAGGATCCGATAAGGATATGAAGGCTCCGTCGAGCAGAGCCTCCCCCAGCGAGAGTCCTGCTTGTTGGATTAGGGCCGTCTTATATAGCTAGCGGGGATGGACGCGCCCGGGGTGGGTCGGATGTAGGTGGCTCCCCGGAGGGGTGGACGCTTCCAAGTCATGATCCCGAGGGGTGTGCGTTCAACAAATCACCCGAGAAGGGCGAGGGAAAGCCATCCACAAGGGAATACGGCTTCGCCCTCGCGGCCGGGACGCGCCCCCACATGGCGACGCCCCACGGCCTGCCTGAGCTAGGCCTAGGTAGGAACGCGGGGAACTCGTAGTTCTCACAACGTTAGGGTGGGATTCTAAGTAGTATTTACCGAACATGTAAAAATCATTTCATTAGCTCCTTTAACTCCTAACGCATTCGACGGTACAGGGCGAGGGGGCCAATCGAGATGCGTCATATGCGTAACGTCATGGCATCCATAGTATTTTAATCCGATAGTATTCATTAGTCCAAAACGTTTCTCAAAATGTGAATGTATAATTTTGTTCACGCTATACTTTTTTTTTGTATCTTGTTTGGAATGTCGTTTCTGTATTTTATTGGAGGACATTGGGGAGGGGGGGGGGGTATGAAGCGTGCTGTTTCGTCTTAGGTTTTGAAAGTTTGCTGTCGTTTTTTTTGTGTGTGTTTTGTTAGAAACGTCGTTACAGAGTACAGTGGTGAACTCTTAGGTTATATAACGTCTTTTTGTGGTTGTGCTGGAAAGGGAGAAGCGTAGTGGTGTGCGTTGGCGGTGACCTTGGGAGGTCGTTATAAAAACTGTGAAGGGAATAACATTTGTCAGATGAGTTTCGGACGTTTGTTTGTCCCCTCTTTTGTGTGTCTTCTTTCACTTTTTTCTTCAATTCTCCTTCCCAGTTTCAAGATTTTCACATCATGATTCTTTAGTATACTTCACCCGGTATTTGCGATTCGGAATCTGGCTTCGAATACGGCGTGCGTATGCGTGACGGAGTGGTGCCTGCGCATATGCAGGATGTCCGCATACGCAGGCGCCACGCGTATGCAAACGTCGTCCTAGAGGAGGTCCTAGACGTTGTCATTACGTCCTGACGCCGTCCTTGACGTTGTCCTAGACGTCATTCTTGATGTCGCCCTAGAGGTTCTCCTTGAGATCGCCTTAGAAATCGTCATAGAGGTCAATCTAGACGTCGTCTTTGGCGTCATCCTCTAAGATGTCGGCCTCGACGTCGTCCTAGAAGTCGTCAGTGAGGTCATCCTAGACGTCGCCTCTGATGTCGCCCTAAAGGTCGTTCTAGACGTCGTCCTAGACGTTGGCCTTGAGGTCGTCCTACAGGTCGTCTTTGACGTCGTCCACTGTGACTTCATCGTCCTAGCAAGCAGATAAATTCGTGCCGCGCATAGACCGAATAGCAACACGCACGCATTCACATTTGCTCCCCCACTACGAAGCAATTATTGGTTTGAATTGAGCTAGTTCGTACATGGAGGATGCTGGTGCTGAAACAGCTTGAACATTAAATGATTACACAAAGACAGAAGAATAGACGATTCCAGAAAGAAAATCAATCACTCATTTTTAGAGTGGCGCACTGCAGTCGCGCTGACGTGAATTATTTCGTCGTAAACCATTCGTAAAATCTAATGTTTACACAAACTTTGCGTCGTCATGTTCACAGTGAGCTGCGTCGTGAGTTTCATGACGGATGATATCACATTTCATAGAAAACTAACAATAGTTTTTTTCTGCAGCTAACTTTTTCTACATGTTATCGCAGACTAAACTAATACAGCGCAGCGAAGAAGCCCCGACATTCGATTTCATGTTATACGTCTCTATCTGTATGTTTTCCGGCACTCAACTGCGCCCTCACAATCTTAGTATTGAAACCAAGTATAGTGTAGTCCGAAACTGCATCACACAATTGTGAGTTTATTATTAAACACCGGAACTACGTTGTCATTACATGCATATCGACTGCGTCAACAACTGCAAATTGTACGCTTTTCTTTTTTTCAGTTTAAGTGCTAGTTTTTGCTTTACGTGAACCACCTTTCTATGACCCATTTTTCGTGGCAGGACGTACAACTGGCTTCTCTGTAAGGAGAGTGTGCCGGTGGGAAAGCCCCAGCCACGAGAGCGGCCGCTTTCCATCTTGTGCTTATATTACACTCGTCGCATAGAGTCGCAAAATCATAATCTCCCAGTTTTATGTTTAGCGGGATGGACATCTGACGCAACTGTTATAGCACTGTCTGTTATCATGTAACCCTGGAGGGTAGAGAAGGCTGCATTGCCTTTTCAAAAGGCTGAGGATCATTCGCACCAGCTTACGGATTAAGGGGCAACCGAAATATTTGTTGCAGAGCGCATTTATCGTCAACGTGAGAAGACAAAACTTGAACTCGCAAAAAAAGGAAAAAAGTATAGCAACAAAAAATCTCGATAATTCTGGTAAAGTTTTCAAACACAAACTTAATTGTTTTTCGTTTCTTTTCGCCTTAATCTCGACTATCAGAATTTCCGCCCTCTCTATTTGCCACATGGATGGCACATACTTCGCGAGCAAACCGTAGCTCGTGGGAGAATACATACTTGCAAGATTAACCATCGCATTTTCCATAAAACGGCAATGTCTAGCCCAACAGAAGAGAGTTTGAGAGGGGATGAAACGGATATGGGTATTTGCGTTATGCTTCCGCATTGATAGACTTGACGCGATCTGCTCCTCCTTCGGCTCCTAAAATCACTTCGAGCGGGAGCCAAATTTCGGCTTGCTCTCAGCTGAGTTTTGTTTTAAGAAAGTGCGACAGCCACTATTTTCCGCTGTACAATGCGAAATCAAAGTTGAAAGTTTGTTTCCGAAAGAAACGACGGTGTGGCCTCCCTGGCAAACAAAAAGCTTGAAAACAGCTTGACAAGGCCCGGAATCAATTTCAATATACTCACGAAAACGGCAAGAAATCACCGGTAGATAACACAATATGTACTAACGTTTTGAATAATTATCATTAAAAAATATTAAATATTACATAGTAATCGCCTGCATTTGCGAACTCCATATTAAGTGGGGATTAAAAAACTCTTGGGCGATCAATGGGATCAATCCGACGGAAATGCTGCAGCATTGGTTCTTTCTCACCATTTTCCATTCGTTTAGGACTCCCTGCCATTCGTTTATCGCAGCGTTGCTGTCATTCATTAATGCCTTTCCTCTTCTCTTTCCGCTGCACGCTTCCGTCGCTTTGCCTCTATGGCAGCAGCGAAACGACGCTTGTGCTCTTCCTCTGCCTGGGCCTGACGTCGCCGATTCATGGCCTTGGCTTTCTTCCGTCGTCGCTCTTGAATAGGGGCAGCCATATCACTCGTGGAAAGAACCACGTTGATCGCCGGAGCGAAAACTGAGCTGGGCAGCATTCCAAAGTGGCGCGGCACCTGCTCGCATCTGGCTCCGCGCCAGCTGTGCGACGCTCGTATTGGTCCATAGCGTTGACGTCAACACACGTCACCATCTTCCTCTCTCCCTGCCACCAACGGTATACCTCCTCACCACCCCATTCTCCTCGCCACGTCATGCATGGCACTGACAAAGAGACGCACGGACTGACACCGGTGGGTTTTCGTGAAAACGACCTTTCTAATGCTAACGCACTAAAAACAAGAGGCCTTTATCTCGATACTCTCAACATTACATTTCTAGGAAGAATGGTGTGATACAGTCGTTTCCTCCGGCTTTGTGAACATATACTCTCATTACTCTTTTGATATGACTATCCTCCCTTTCATTTTATCAAGTTCAAGTGGGGCCAAAGGCTAGTTCCAACACAAACACAAACGTATAAGAGTGAAAAGGCGATGTAACAATTAATTCGCCGCACTTGGTTGAATTAGTTGGTTTTAACACACGCAGTGAAACACACAAAAAAAAGCCGCGATATCTTGCTTTCTAAGAAGCTTGATTTGCCCCATTGGCTCGTAGCGTTGGTAGCGCTTAAACTTAATGTGAAACAAAGTATTGTAGTAGTAACTGTAATCCTGAAAATAATAACCTACAAGCTATTTAACGTACTAATCAAAACCTGATCATATACGTGTTTTTTCTAACGTTATTTAAAACAAATGCATGCAAACAATATTAAAGGTGGTCCCGTCTGTAGGTGTAATTAAAGTTGCTGAAAATGTTTGATTTAGGTATAGGGAGGGTACGGCGCGGCCGGTTGCATTCCTCGCCGCGAAGGAAAAAGGAGGGGGATATGGGGAGTGGAGGGGGAGGGGTAACTATATGTTGCCGGCTACACCAGCTGTTCTGATGCAAGCCAACAGCGAGTCGAAGACAAGCTTCCTTGCTTCGTTGGGGCCTTTTGGTGCCGTCCAAGCCTCGAGTGTCTTGGGTCGACTCGCTATGTTGAACTTGTCTAGTGCAGCCCCCCTCTCCTGTCGCCTTGCTGAGCACTCGCACAGCAGGTGATGCAGTGGCGAGAAGCGCTGAACGACGGTCGTTAGATGCTGTAACGGGGGTGAGACCTACGGTCCGCTCGGCCTGATGTGAAGTGGGGCTAGTACCGCAACGGCCACAACCGGCTTGTTTTGGGAAACGTACTCCAACGCGGGAGAGGCAGTGCGGTGTCCAAGAGCAGCCGGTCGCGATCCAACGAAGACGGACCTCGGCCGCTTGCGGGTATCCCGGTGGAATGGGGACAGCGCACTCAGGTAACCGGATGAACAGGCGCCGCTTGGCCTCAATGCCTGGGTGCGGTGGTGGTGAGGTGTCAGTGTTTGTATCCGAGCCGGAGGTTGGATCACCCGAGGGGCGTAGCAGCGGCAGACCGGCCGATGGGCAAGGACGCCCTTGCCAGCCGATGCGCCGCTTCTTTGCTCTGGATACCCACGTGGCCCGGAACTCAGTAAACTTTGATTTTTACAGTGGGCCCCAGAATCAACTCGAGCCCCTTCACGGCCGCGCAGATAGTGCAAACGGTTGGAGATCGACGGGAGCCCGATGAATGGCAGGGAATGACAGCTTCTGTCGAGTTGAAGTCTAGGAGGATTTCTGTGCGCGTGAGCCCTCCAGTGGCGTTGTCACAGAGCGCCGGTTACCTTCCCAGGAGAAGCGCCCGGAGCTCAGCCATAAGGGAGTCAAGCCCTGGCGGGAGCCGAATAATAGAGGTTGATCCTAAGGCCAGGCGGCTGGCAGCGGGCGCAGTGGAGCCGGATCCTGACAGCGTAGCGGTATCACTGTAGTATCGATAGACTTGAGGTCCGTCAGACTTAGTAGCGAGTTCGTGTGCCGCGGCTTGGAATCTGTGGTGACCGGATGGCCGCTTCCCGCGCGGGATGGCGTTGGCATGCAGGAGGCCAGGTGCGGCAGGCTCCACGGCGGCGGAGGTGTGGTGAGTGGGTGAACCACTGTAACGAGCCGTAGGCCGAGCAGCCCGAGAGTGAAGTGGCACAGTTGTGACCATGAGAGGTGAAAATGCTGCCCGAGGCGTGCCTCATGTAGCAGGTCGCCAATGGTGTGGAGGCCCGCATGAGGCTGTAGTGTGTCAATCGGCGTAAAGTTAGGAAGGCCCGTGACTATGCGCATGGCACGCAAATTTAAAATCTCAAGAACATTTTTTTGTTTTCTGCGGAGACCCACGTGTTGGGCACCATAAATTATATTGGCCTGGATCAGACTTCAAACCAGCATGCATAGAGTGCGGGTGTCGGCGCCCCAATTCTGGCTGTAATGCGACAAATGAGGTGAAGCATATGGTTGACGGACGATTTGATTTTGCTCAGCCACGTCTTATTTTAGGTAATTAGGCAAATAGATAATTAAAAAGAAAGGCGTAGTCGAGTGCTACACGTTTTGTTTTATACAATCGCTGTGAAGCAGTCATTTCACGTGCAAGCGATGAACAAAAGCTAGCTGGAAACTGACGAACTAGCGAAACTTTATATGCGACAAATTTTATGTTAATGACACATCTTAGGCTACACACTAACCCACCGATACAAAACATTTGCTGCAGAACCCACTGTTGTTGGTTGTCTATGAATTGCAATAGCATTAGTCATGAGACTCACGACGCAACTCACTGTAAATACGACGAAGCAAATCTTGAAGAAACACTTTATTTTATGAATTGTTTACGACGCAATCCTTGACGTCAACAGGACTGCGGCGCGCCACTTCTAAATTTAGTAATTGCTTCGTCTTTGTGTAATCATTTAATCTTCTGTCTTTGTGTCATTGCTTAATGTTCAAGCTGCTTCTCCACCATCATTGCAGCTTCGTCCCTGTGTCTTGTCCTGTTTCTGTGTAGTCGTGTAATGCTCAAGTTGTTTCACCACCATCATTAAAGATGCATTAAGTAGCTCAACTCAAACAGTTAATTGCTTCGTAGCTTGGGCGCAAATGGGAATGTGTCGCTGCCGCTCCGTGTTTGCGCGGCGCGCTTTTATCTCCTTGCGCCACAGTCATGAGTGATTGCTTCGTAGCTTGGGCGCAAATGGGAATATGTGAGTACTGTCCCTCCGTGTACGCGCGGCGCGGCCTTATCTGCTTGTTAGGACAACGTCAAAGGCTACGTCTACTACGACCTTTAGGACGACCTCTAGGGCGAGCTCTAGGATGAACTCTAAGACATGTCTAAGACGACCTCAAGGAAAACGTAGAGGATGACGTCGAGGACGACGTCCTAGAGAACGAGGTCAACGACGACGTCTAGAACGACGTCATGGACAACCTCTAGGGCGACCTCAAGGACGACCTCTAGGATGACCTCAAGAACGACGTCCAGGACGACGTCTAGGACGGTGTCCTAGAGACGACATCAAAGACGTCGTCTGGGACGTCATTTCGGTCGATCTCAAGGACGACGTCGCGCGTATGCGGACGCCCAGCGTATGCGGAGGTTCCTCCGTATACGCGAGCGCCGCGCATATGCAGAGCGCATTCGACGCCAGATTCTTTATTGCGAAAACCGGTAATGTACAGAGTGTCACATAAAAAAAAATTGCAGGGTGTTTTTTACCGCAAAAATAAACTAGGCATCGCCGAACGCTCATTATCCTCCCAAAGGTAGCGCTAGAGGTCACAATCAGACGCCAAAGTTTCAGCCCCATCCGATACCTTAATCAAAAGTTATAAGTAATTTCTGAAAATGTCAAGGGGAAAATGGCGGCCGATGGAGTTTTCGAATAAATGAGGCTCTAAGGCACCAGAAACCGAAAACGGGCAAAAATGGGCTCCATTTTTCCATTGAAATATTCAGAAAATCACTTATAACTTTTGAAAAAAAGTATCGGATCAGGCTGAAACTGTGGCATCTGGTCGTGACCTTCAGCGCTACCTTTCGGCCGAGAATGAGTGTTCGGCGATGCATAGTTTATTTTTGCGGTGAAAAAAAACCTGTAAACTTTTTTTTTGTGACACCCTGTAGATAAAGAGTGCTATTGCATTAATAAAAATACAGTTTCGTGCCTGTCCTTATAAAGACTTCTCCGTCCCTCCCCCGACTTACAGATCAAGATAAAATGCAATATAGAAATTGACCTTTCTTCTGAAAACGTTTCCCGTGCGTGATAAATCTCGGGATCCTATTATGGTCGGCCTTTTGGTCTGATCAATGTTTCGGCGCCTGAAGGCCCTCTAAAGAATTGCAGCACTTTCGCGATCAAGATTGTGCATCTATGTCGACGTCCATAACAAGTCAAAACTTTTCAGCTGACGTCTTGAGCGGTCTAGTTTATAATAAAAGATGGAACAACACTCCCGACTGGCGTGTCTAATCGGCCGGCAAGAACCCCAGAGCACTGCAGTATCACGCAAAGTGAACAAAGGAGCTATTCGGAATGCTGTTGACTTGCCGTTTAGAAACGACTTGGGGAGGACCGGTTCCTTTTTTGGTTGGTCTTTGCGGCCCGGTTGGCGGGCCATCGCCCGCACAAAGTAGCCCGTTCCACGTAATCTTGCTTTTCTGGACGCGTGCGCAAACTCGACAGGATACGAGACGCCAATCGGCGGTCGTAAAAGCGGATATACGACCCGAATGTCTTCCGATCCATAACACAGCGCGGTAGTGCTCATTCGGAGCGCACGGCTGCCTTTTATAGCGTAAGAAGCGTCCAAGAGGTGGCGCCACGGTTCGCCACAGTCTTGTATGCTCCTTGATTTCGTGAAGCGTCGTGCTTGCGTTCGCGGCTTTTGCCCCTCCGTGCGATCTGTTTATCCCGTCTGTTTTTAATATGCAACCATCCCGGCTTTGTCCTTTTGATGAGCGTATATCTCTGTCGGTCAGCCTATTTTGGGACAGAAAATTAAACGTATCAGCACTCCAGTAGCCAGATTATTACATTTTATTCACTTATTTTTGTTTACTACCCAACTAGAAGGACATTTCGTGTGAGATGTCAAACTGTCAAGCGTGTAGAACCTCATGTAACAATCTACCCCCCCCCCCCCCCGTCTCGCAAACCTTGTCGTTGTGCGGCTCTTTCAAAATCCCTCCAACTTTTCAGATCCTGACTTCTCCCTTTCTATATGGTATTTTCGCTATCCACACATAAAAAAGTAGTCGGCTTATTTATTTATTTCAGTATGAACACGAAACCTCAATTTTGTTTTGTGGTTAGATTCTCTGGACTGCGATTGCCGTTTCTTTTTATGTGTTGTTTAGATTATATAAAAAAAAAATAACACATGCCGCTATTTTTTACTTTACTGCCTAATTCGGGGTGTTCCAGTTATTATAGTATCCCGGGAACGTGACCAGAACGAAACACGCGATTTAAAGTTTTCAAATAAACCCATTGAATTACGAGGTCCGCCCTTTACGTTTTTATATAAAATCCAGCCCATTCATTTCTGCAACAATTTTTTTTTTCTTTTAGGATTCTGCGCACCCTCCTACTCGTAAAACGACGTGCCTTCAGCGACGTTGATGAGGGGATTGTGGGGAAGAAAGAACCAAGGCATTTGACCGGTTTGAGTTTTCAAGCGTTCTCCGTCTCGAAACGTGCATATTTCGCACGTCCGAGAACCTCGTTTTTGATTTGTTTTCATTGTGGTTTCTACTTATATCTCTGTCACTATAGATAGATAAGGTAAGCGGCGCGAGAATGGTCGAAGTAATGTCTGTCATTTGAGCTCGCTCCATAGCTTGACCTCAAAAGTAAAACAGAATGTTTACAATGCTATGAATCAAATCAACTCTGAACAAATTTTATTCCCTAATTAATTGAAAATTAGTACATTACTATCGCATACTGCGTTTAACAGTTAATATCCTTATATTTTCTTTCCCCAAAACTTCAGAACACTCCGTGCGTAAAACGAGTCAAATTTAGCCAAACGCGCAGCTAACTTTTAAAAAGGGCTGCATAAATACTGGGCGTTCTTAGATTTAATCGAACAAACATGTCCGGCCGACAATTTTAATTCTTACAAGAAAAAATTCGGCAGAGGCGCTTAAGACTCCTTACGTGTAAAAATGCGGACGCATGACGTACGCAAGTGGCACAGCTTTAGTCAGCCAAAACCGTGAAGCCGCCGTGGCGTCGGCGAAGACTCGTCTCGCAACCCAGTGGCCCGGATTCGATTCCGACCCTGACAGAAATGTACGAAATTTTCTTTTAAAAGCCGTTAATTTACATTGTTTTGCAGGAACGCCCCGAAGAAATTTGTGATATGTTTTTATTCTTTGCGCTGCGCCGCCAGGAGTTCGTCTGGCTCCTTAGGAATGATGACGCCGTTGCTATGGAGCCGCATGACGCGTTAGCGCCAATAGAAATTTAGGTGCCGTTTGCCGGCTTCACTCCGTAGGACAGTCAATGCTGTCGTACTAAAAATATTTTGCTCTTTGGACGCGTAGAAAAAGCTCTCCGAACCTTTTTTTTATTCTAAAATATAAAATTAGTCTTTTGTAACCAGATGTCAAAAGGTCACTCTCAATCATGTGTGTTTCGCGACTTGCGCAAAACTGGCAGTTTGGATAGCTATAAAACAAATGATCTTGTAGCTTCGCCGTGATATTTCTTTTTTTTTTGTGAAGACCGGGCTGCACAAACAACAAGGTGAATCGAACTTTTCTTTTACAAAGCGTTGTTATCTCGTTATATAAAATGTTCAACATATGACACATATTGCTAAATTACACATAAGCAGATATCGAAAATCCATAGTAAGAGGTCTTAGAAACCTGAAATTTGTTTATGCGATTGGAATACAGAAAATACTTAGAAGCTTTCATTCAAAGTGGGAGCCCGCATCTTTTTCATAACGTCACTCAAATGTAGGCCGGTTACTCTGTTTGCCATAATTTGAAAATCATTTACGAAAAGGCCGTTTTCAAAGAATGTCGAAAAATATAACAGGTCTGTGAACAGGGAGCTGTGGCAAGATCTTGTTAAAATAATTTATTTGTAGAAAATATTGCCGTTCCTAGACTCACAGAGAAGAAGGAGAGGCGAGGTGGAACTGCAAGCAGCGGTGGGCTATTACGCCAGAGATACGCCGAGTTTGCCGCAAAGCCCGAACAAAACTTATGATCTTGGGGTAGCCGTTCACCACTGCTGCAGTTCCATCTCGCCTCTCTTCGTGTATGGGCCAGAAATTGGCCATACTCGCAATCTTTCTGCGCAATTTAGTTTCCCTTTTTTTACATTTTGAATGAAATAGTAGGCTGCCGAAGAAATTACGTTTCTACCGCAGGTGACTCAGCTACTGTGAGCAGGTAGTTCAGCTTTGTGCAGAGGTTGTAGGTTCGTTTCATTCACCATGCGATGCAGGAGGTTTGATATTATTTTGTAGCTTAAAACACGCTCAATTAATTGATGGTTTTGCATGACCTAAGATCTCTGACAGTGCGCTTTCAATGCAGAACATGGTTTGAAAAACAAGACTTCTGAAAACTGCACATGCCTGTTCATCTCTGCAACAGCTGCTTGTCCAGGAACGAAAGTTTTGTCAGTCCGACGATTCCGCACTTAACTCCTTGAAATGACTCAAGCAGTTCACGCACACACAGCCCGTTTCCCAAACGGGAAGACATCCTTCATTGAGACGTGCCTTCAACGAAGCCGTACCCAGATCCATCACGCTTCAAAAGTTTCTTAAAAAAAACATTCATTTCTTGTACCTTTCCGAGTAATCAGCGCAAAACACGCGCTTTGACCTGTAAGGTACCGTCAGAAAAAAAGTCTGAGGAACCGTAGACAGCACATAAGTTGGCATAGACGATGCTCACGAAGAAACTGTGCGCAACTTCTGCACCCTTGTGTAGGTGAAGGGGTGAAGGTGAAGGCAGCTGCATCTTACAGTTTTCAACATCCCAGTTTCTTTGCGCATTTTATTTGACGGCCATCCCCGGGAGCAGTCTGATTGCGGTGTTCTTCGCACCGGCAATCCCGTTCCTTGCCTCGCGTGTTGATTTACCGCCGCCCAGCTCCCGGCTCAATAAACAGGCGGGTCTATTTGGAGACCCTCAAGTTCGTTCTCAGCATAATCTACACTCTGAGAGGAGAATTGTGTACAGTATTTTTATTTTTCGCAAGGAAAGCGCTTGTATTTTGTATTCAACTGTACTCTTTTCGATAAAAAGTTGACTTTAAACAGAACCTGCCACATTGGAGTTTGTTCACAAACGTCTTTCGAACAGTCTCTTTCTCTTGCTTCAAATCGGCGACTTCTTTTCTTTCTGCGCTTCAATAACGAAGCTTTCCCTGGTTCGGAAATATTTCGCGTTTTGTAAATTGAAAACTGCGAAAATGTTACGCGATGTTTTAAAGTCTCATGATGAATCTTTATTTCTAAATAGGAAAGCATAGTAGAATATAGCAATGACTTTTCAATAATTTTTAAGCTAGTGCATTAATGAACGACTTTGACTAACTCTTCGGGAAGGGTGCGCGATTTCAATGTGAATAATAACTTACAAGAATGTTAAGCACACACGTCCCAATCATTTTTTTATAAGAATCTAGTATTTTCGGTTTCGAATTTCGAAAGCGCTTAATTTTGACAATATTGCAATATGCGTCATGTCGGATATTTTGTATGACAGGATAACGACACGTTGTAAGCAGTAATCAATCTCTGGCTTGCTTCATTTTATGTGAAGTATTTTCACATACAAATATGAATCCTACAGTAGCAATTCAGCTTGTAAAGTACAGCTACCCACAATGCTGTATTCACGAAAGTCGCAAAATACACATATGTGGCCGGCAGCGACCTCGCAATTTTTGTTCCGGAAGAAACATTTTATTTTCCCAAAAAATTTTCGGAATTTTTTTTATGGTGCTGAAACAGCACATATATTTTCAAAAAGTAGAAGTGTCTAACCGACGTGACCGTTCGAACTTAGTAAAACTCCCTACTTTATGATATATTTTTGGAAATTGTTCATATGCTACCACGAGGTCCAGAAATGAAGTCGATACACGCGGCTTTGTCCTTCGACTGTTAGATTTAAGTAACCTTGGATGCACACTGAACGTATTTATTCGAAAAACACGAACGTTGTTTAAACAGAGAAATACTAAAACGACAAACCCATCGGCACACTTTCAGGCTGTCTCGAAACGATTTTTCAACTAAGGCGGACGAAGCTCCAACTTGGCTCATTAAGCATCTTTGTGCAAGGTGCATGCTCCACCGCGCTCTAAAAGTAAAAAAAAAAAAAATACACACACACACCCGTCATCATCTATGTTACTAACATGTTTCCGAAATTCGTAAAGAAGCCTTTCCAGTGTAATTTTTCTCCCGGCGGAACTGAACTCATTAGTTTCGGTAACGATATTCTAAAGGGCCTGAATGAATAGAATGAATGGAGCTGACACATACGGTAACAATATTTGTTATGGTACTGAATGAAACAAACGCAAGCTCCAGACACACTACGGAAAAAAGTACTTCGGTAAAAGACAGCGCCTTGGCAAAAGAAGTTTTACATTTTGTGTTTTTTTAACTCATACAGATGTCACATTGACTTTTTTCCATAGGCACTTCATAGACTCTAACGCGGTCAGAATATGTTAAGACATATTTAAGCATTGCAAATTACTAAGAAAAATTTTGACATGAACAAACTTAGTGGTTGTAGGAAACTTTAGATGGAATGCACCGTCAAGCACGGGGCAGGTTGGGGGGGAGGGGGGGGGGGCGAGAGGGGCTCATTACTACTAATGCCACATGAGTGGGATATCTACGCTGGCTGTATAGGTATAAATACTCCGATGTTAAAGATAATTAAGAAGTGTGTAAATAGACTAAACCTAATTTATATGCCACCAGTTTCTCGCGTTTCGCTTATGTCTTGAAAGAAGAACTTACTTTATTTATAATAGGACACTTTCTTGCGAAGATTAACAGTGGATAAAATTGATTGCCACTTAGAGACTTGCAACATTTGAAACGAGTACATCAAATGCTAGCTGCGCTGCTACAGGTAAGTAGAAGATACACCAATTACCCAAACCTAAGCGGTTTTTCAGAGCCCAGCTCTTAAGGCACGACCCCACTGGCGTCGCGGAGGCCTGCGGCGCGACGGTCGGCGCCGCCGGCTGCCGACCAGAACCAGTTTTCGGCTTCAGCGGCGCGACGTACGGCGCCGCAGAGCCAACCGCTCCTTGCGCGGTGCAGAGCTCGCCGCCGCTCGCCGCAGAAGAGAGGAGCCAATGGGAAGTGGCGCAGATAGTGACGTTGCGATGCCACGGCAACGCTCAAGCCGGTCCCCCGCGCTTGTTTCACGTTCCGAAGGACGTGTTTCGTGTCGTCTGCTATTCCTATTTTCCCCCGATGCCTTCCCAGCGGTTCCTTGAAACTGTGCGACTGTTTCCCTTTTTATATGACAAGACGCAGCCAGACTACCTAGATAGTGACGCTAAGAACAACCGCTGGGAAATTATAGGAGACGAATTCGGAATTACAAGTGAGTTTTTCTGTGGCAGTTGTTGCATGTCGTCTGTGTTGTAATGGATGTCGTGTTGATTTGGTGACACTTTCCAAAGTAGCCTTCATCTCTGGCGCGCCGCCGGGGCAGCAAAGCACTCACCTGTCCTTCGGTGTTTCGGTTGAACCAACTCGGCCGGACCCAAAGCTTGCGGCTTCTTTCCTTCAGAGCGCGGCGACGTCGCAAGATCAACGAGCAGGCTAGGATAATCATATTCACGCTGATGACCAGGTTATCATGGACTCCTACCTTGTAGGCAGCGAGTGTGGTTTCGATGCTGATATATGCAAAAGATGAGAGCCGCAACGGAAGAATCTAACGAAGAGCAGACGACGAAAGAACGGGACATCCGACGGAGGGCGCGCGCGCGATCGCGAGAGCCAGTGCTGTCACGTGATGCCCGCAAAACGGAGGCCAATGTGGACTCCTCGCGTTGGGACGCCGGACGGCGGTGCCGCCCGGCGGCGCCGTTCACGCTAGTGTGGTCAGGCCTTCGGCTTGAGCGGCGTTGCCGTCGTCGTCGACGTAACCGCGCGTTGCATTATGGGACGTTTCTTATAATGACGCCACACGTGACGTCACGTGTGACGCCACGAAAATCATAAGTGGCATCACGCGTGACGTCATCCTCGTGACGTTACACACCATCTAAATCTAGCGGAAAACTTCCCCGCTAAATTTAGCGGAAAAATTTCCCCGCTAAATTTAGCTGAAACTTTTCACCAGTAAATTTAACGAAAAAATTTCACCGCTAAATAAACATTTTTTGGTTATATTTAGCGGAATTAATTTCCCGCTAAATTCAGCTGAAACATTTCGCCGCTAAATTTAGCGGAAACATTTCCCCTCTAAGTTTAGCGGGGAATTTGTTCCGCTATATTTAGCGGGAAGTTTGGCGACAATTTCCTACTAAATGGGAGGGGAGCAGGAGAGGAGGAGGGGAGGGGAAGGAGAGGGAGGAGGGGCATATCCTCCACTCTTCCCCCTCCCCTCCTCCCCCTCAAGATCTGCGCTTTAATTCGACATCACGGAGAATCGTAAACGTTTGTCATTTTTTAGAGCGCAGCTCTTAGGCGCCCGTTTCCGGCTTGAGCGGCGTCGCCGTCGGCGTAACCAAGGTCACCCCAAGGTCACGTGACCCCCAAGGTCATCCCAAGCCCCAGGTCACGTGACCCCTCCCAAGGTCACATGACCCCCCAAGGTCACGCGACCCCTAAGGTCACCCCAATGTCACGTGACCCCCGAGGTCATGTGACCCCTCCCAAGGTCACGTGACCCCCCGAGGTCACCTGACCCCTTCCAAGGTCACCGCGAGGTCACGTGACCCCCAAGGTGACCCCCACGACCCCCCAGGTCACGTGACTCCCCGAGGTCACCTGGCCTCCCTCCCCGAGGTCACGTGGCCCCCCGAGGTTGCGTGGCCCCCCTCCCGAGGTCACGTGACCCTTCCTCCCTTCCTCCCCCCCCCCCGAAGTCACGCGACACCCCCCTGAGGTCACGTGACCCCCCTGGGGCATATTAAAGAATGAGGGGAGGAGGAGGAAAAGGGGTCTACCCTCCCCTCAGTACCCTTCCCTCCTCCTCCTCAAGAGCTGCGCTCCAATTCGGTGTTACAGGAAGTTGTAATTGGCTTTCACTCTTTTATGTTACGTATTAATGGTTGGTTTGGCCCAACTTCGCCAAATACTCGTTACATTTTAAAACATGCATGTGATATTTCTATTGCGGTATATCATTTCAATAAGGAAATATGAATGAAAAATGCTATGGGGAGGGATTTATAAATCATGGTTTGAAAGATAAAAAAGTCCCTACACTTTCCTTAATGATACTAAAGCAACCCATAAAACATTAATGATCTATCAAAAACAGCGCAAACAAACGAGAGGACGGAGAACGGGCTCGTCGAACGTACGTTTCTATGTCGTGTCCACGTAAAAAAAAATTTTCTCCTTGTTTACGCGCTTTTTTATATGTCACGGGCCTACCTTTTAACTTTTCCCCATAAAACATTTCGTATTTGGTGATGGTAGACAAATTCAACTTCATTCCTGTTAGCAAGTAGCCAGAAACCTGCAAGCCCCCTCTACAGTTTTGAGCAGAATACATCTGGGGGGGTCTTGTCGAGGGCGCATCAAAATCTTCTTCAGGCAAACCAGTTTGTTACATAACATGTTTTACTTACTATTTATTTTGTGCTATTCTGGGATACTAAACATTTGTATTATTATATTAAGAAGAAACTTGTGCTTCCTATAGTTTGTAAGGGCATTAAATATTCTGCAGCCGAATATGTATGCACATTTGGAAGGTATCCTATTTACAGACGCCTCTTCTACCGTAACCATCATTCAGGCTACTCGTGGCTGTGTGAAATATTATAATATCATTTATTGGCATCAGAGTGAAGGCATTTTGCCCTTAAATGTTTTGCAAAACATACATTTATAATGACATGGTCAGTCCGATGCTGCAGCGCTTGACACACTTACAAAATTTAGAGCATCCTGGGTTTGTCGTTAAATAACTATCAAAACAACGCGTGTTCTTTTCAGTTTTCTGCGCTTCTTTTTTTTTTTTTGGTCACATCCGGGATTTTTGGTTTAATAGGTCGGTTTTTCGTAATATTCTTGGAGTCTCAGAAACTGAACCAAGAAATTTTACGACTGTTCTATTATCAATGCATTTGTACAGGTATGAATCTAGCCGACTCATTCATCGCTATGATTAAGAGCAAACCTTTAGTTATAACCTTCATTTTATACGTCATGATGTACGTTCACTACACCGTAAATATATATACTATCCCAATTTCTGACAAATACCTACTGGAAGCGAAAGCGGGTGAAATGAAGTTATCCGTCAATATAATTTAAATATCAAATCGAATAATCTATGTGGACTTTATGTAAACGCCGCTGAATAAACACCAGTCCCTAAACAAAATCTCTGTTATCATCTTTCTAGTTCGGCAATGATATTTTTTAACTGTTGGGTTCAACGCTAACTAAATGACGAAAATTACATTTAGTAATTTTCGGCGTTGTACGTAATCTAGACTACGCTCTAACATGTGGCTGTGTAACAAAACGTACTTCTACAAATCCCCCTTTTAAGTCCCGACCAGGAACCCTGAACCCTATGAACTTACTTATATTGTGTCACAGGCGCGTTGTGGTCAATATTTTGGCTGACGTGCTAGAAATCCGTTGGACACCTAAAGTAATTAATCTCACTATCTACTGGGTCACCCGAAATGCTCTTTCTAGTTCTAAATAGAAAGCTTGAAATTTTAAATGTTTCTAACGTATCGCCTGTACAAACATTGTTATTCCGGCTTATCATTCTTATTGCAATATGCGCTAAAACAAAGCTTCATTTGAGATATATAAAGTTTCTGCTCCTGGTATTCGCAAATCCAACGCATTATAGATGCGGGCGGTAATTCCAAGATGGCGGACGAAGCGGGGATAGATTTTCCGTGCGCCTGCTTGATGGTGGTGGTCAGTGTGTTTAAATTAGTATATTTTGCCACAAACGCCGAACGGTGAGGAGACGAACGTATCACAGGTGACCGAGATCTTAACGTACGTTAGGAAAACCAGTATGGATTTTCGTTTTTGATTTTGTAGTGGCGGAAACATTACAGATATTGTGACGTTTTGTGAAAGGCGTGCGTATTTTGGGCACCGGTCACATCATTGTTTCTGGCAAAATATTTTTGTGAGTGGTACAAATATCTGGTTGTTTGCGCTGCGCCTGGCCACCAGTGATCTAAAACATGAGCGTAGCGTGGCCGCAGGATACCGTATGGTGGCATTGCGACCAAAAGATCTCGCTGAAGCATGATTTTCACGCGCGCAAGGCGCGTCGCCATCTCTCCGGTGGCCTGCGTCAACGCTATGCGAGAACTGCATAAAAACGCCACCGGCGTATTTTCGGCTTTTATTTATTGCATTGTCAATATTAATATTCAAATATACAGTATACTACACCTGTGTGCCGTGTTATTCTCATCGTCGAGACCCGCCTCATCAAAACTGCCTGATCTAAGTATTCATAACGATCAGCGCGCATACGCGCTTTAAAAGGCTAAAAGCATTTCTTTTTATTTGACTTTGTAAGTAACTAAAAGCGGTACGCGTATTCTGTCTTTTGAAAGTGCTTGGAGAAAACTGCCATTTTTCTTGTCACGTTTCGGCCCATAAGATGCGAACCCATTCGCCTTACCTATCGCTCGATTTTGGCTCGATACACCGATGCGCGAACAGTTCTCTCCTACTTTCCGGAAAGAATAAAAGTTTCATAGATCGCACTCAAGAACTTTGAATCTCTAGCGGGGAATGTCGCAGCCACGTTGAGCACAGACTGTTCTGGCGACCTCAGGATCCGAAATCGGCAGCTTCAGGGGCCTACGAAACGTTCCTATAATGTAATGAGACATCCCGGTCCCTTTGTGCAGAAATGTTGCAAAGCGGACCACGACAATTCCTATTTCAGCGCGCACAATTTTTCTGCAAAAACGGCGTGACTGACGAACACACCGGCCAGAAGAACCGGCACCAACGCCTATACTGCCTGCCACCGTCTCCGGCGCCGTCCCCGCTCCTCTGGTTCTTCGTTTGTCCGCGAGAGGGCGAACGGTGTGGTTGCAAATGGTAAAACACGCGGAGTCAAGGCTTGAATATCGACAATATTGCTCCATGTGACCATTTAAAAGGCCCAAATTTAACTAAGAATCATTGTTATTTTACGCTTTGATTGTTTTTAATCAAAACTCTTGTCAACTCAATTTTCAGTGCGCTATTTTTTGCTGCAATTCCGTATGGGACGTACATCTATTCAGGACGGCTATTTATAATACAGGGCAGGGTGTCTCAAATACGAACCAGGCTCTTTAAATCGACCGCAAATATCGGTTTCTAAGCCTATCGCGCTACGACTGTGTGCAGCGTTGCCCGTAGGTGGTGCATTTCTACCCTAAAATTCGCAAAGGTGAACCTTACCCTAAGAAATTAGTTAGAAAAAAAAAAAGGGCTTAACTTCTAAGGAAACGCAACAAAGTTACCGGGCTTCAAACAATAGGGCACGGTTTGGCACGGGAGACAAGAGATGCTGCAAGCGGTCGCGACGCCAGCTTCCGCCAACGAACGAGCATACGCCGCCGAGAGCCGGCGCCAAATAGCAGACGATATTTTCGACTCATAAGTGGCGCGCGTTCCGTAGGCGGCGAGAGCTCCCGTGAAATAAACGACATAAGTACCCCGAAAAAAAGAAAAAAAAAAACGATCAAAATAACGGAACAAGTCTTTTTTTTTTTTTAAACGTTTGTGTGTCTATTCAATGTGTTTGATTAGTAAAAATGATAAAATCATGCATTGGCAACTGACATCGAAAAAGCTTGCGCCGCTTTTGAGTGGAAAATATCGTCTGACATTTGACGTGGGCTCTCGGCGCCGGATACTGGTTCGTTGGCGGCAGTTGGCGTCGCGACCAGGGTGTAAGATAGACAGGTGGGGAAACAAGAGCCAAATGAGCGACCAAATTGTGTCCCCCTCGGTTTTCTCTTTTTCTGTGGCGCCATCTATGTGGAGCATCGTGAACTCTCACTCCGAGTGAACGAACTGTGGCGACCGGCTAAACTTACGGAGAAGGTTTCTCGTGGATTTTCAATGGAGGACTGTCGTGCTCTCGGTTTATTTTGCGCACTCTCCCATAAAGTTCCATGCAAATTCGATTTCAATTTTTTTCTTCTCGCCGCAGCGCCATCTGTCGCAAATCGGGGGTACCCGCAAGCAGACGAGTACACAATCCGGTCACGGCGCTGCGGTAGGTTTCAATGGGCCGTTTCTCCACCTGTCTATCTTACACCCTGGTCGCGACCGCTCGTGCCATCTCTTGTGTCCCGTGCGAAACGGCGCCCTAATGTTTGAAAACCAGGAGCTTCGCTGCATTTCTATAGCAGTTAAGCCTTTTTCTTTTTTTTACTTTTTCCTCAGGTAAGTTCGCTCTGTGCACATTTTATGAAAGAAATGCAACACCTCTGGGCTACACTTCATAAAATCGGAACGCGATAGGTTAAGAAACCGGTTTGTGCAGTCG
Organism: Ixodes scapularis; assembly: GCF_016920785.2. Taxonomy (NCBI): domain Eukaryota; kingdom Metazoa; phylum Arthropoda; class Arachnida; order Ixodida; family Ixodidae; genus Ixodes; species Ixodes scapularis. Next base: position 55,360,863 of record NW_024609835.1, on the reverse strand, counting down.
ATTTAAACAGCCTGGACGCTATGCGCTATTTGAGACACCCTATATGTATATATATATATATATATATATATATATATATATATATATATATACAGTTGAACCTCGATTTAGCGAAGTCGCCGGGACCCCCAAATTATTTCGTTAAATCGGGAACTTCGTAAAGTCGAGAAAGACATATTCTTCGGGATAGGCTGCGCGGGGAATCCGAATTCGTTCGTTAAATCGGGTTTCGTTAAATTGAGGTTCAACTGTATATATATATATATATATATATATATATTGCACACTCCTATGGGGCCCATCACTTTTGACTATGCCGGCGTCCTGAAAGCAATCGAGAACTTGAAGCTGTTTTCCAGCTCAAGGGAGGACCAAATCAATTCGAAGGTTCTAATAAACACGAAATACATTTCTGCAGCTTTTCTTTGTGACATAATTTCCCAGTCAATTAAACTTTCTGAAATTCCGAGGGATTGGAAAACTGGAAACGTAACCCCTGTGTTCAAATCTGGTGACCGCCACCTAATTACAAACTATCGGCCCATCTCCCTAACTAGCGTATCATCTAAGCTCATGGAACACGTACTTTACTCCAATATAATCCATTATTTAGAAGATAGCAACCTCCTTTTTAATCACCAACATGGTTTTCGGAAAGCGTACTCTTGCGAAACCTAACTAACGTCGTTTCTTCATGACATTCACGCAGGTTTTAATACCAACATTCAAACTGACGCCATTTTTCTCGACTTTTCTAAAGCGTTTGATAGGGTCCCTCATCAACGTCTTAAAATAAAACTTAACGAATTTAAGATCCATCCCACTATCGTAAATTGGATATACGAATTCTTGACTAACCGCACCCAGTACACCATCATTAATAACTCTAAATCCACTTCGTGCCCGGTAACCTCAGGCGTCCCTCAGGGTAGTGTACTCGGGCCCTTACTCTTTTTAATCTACATCAATGATATTCATGAGCACATCTCCTCATCAGTTCGGTTATTTGCAGACGACTGCGTAATTTACAGGCCCATTCTCTCGCTGGACGATCACCATACCTTGCAAACAGATATTTCAGAAGTCATTCAATGGTGCAATAAATGGCAGATGACTCTCAATTTCGACAAATGTAAATTCCTTTCCTTTTCTCGTCGTGCTCTTCAACCTTTTTCTTACCATTTTGACGCGTCCCCCATCACCGTTTGCAGTTCACATAAATATCTCGGTATTCATTTAACATCTGACATTTCATGGACGCCTCACATCAGTAATATAGTAGCTAGCGCAAACCGTACCCTCGGTTTTTTGCGCCGAAACCTGAAACCCGCAACACCAGAGATAAAACAATTAGCATATTCAACCTTGGTTCGGTCTAAGCTTGAATTCGCTTCTTCTGTGTGGTGCCCTTGACAATCTTACCTATCTATCAAACTTGAATCCATCCAAAACAGGGCTCTTCGTTTTATTTTTTCTGATTACTCACCATTCACGAGCATATCTGGATTGCGCGAAGCAGCTAACCTTCACACGCTTTCATTAAGGCGCCGAGTGTCCCGTCTCTCTCTCCTTCACCGAATCTTTCACTATAACATGCCTCTTCGTGAATCTCTGCTTTTACCCCCGTGGCAGATTTTCCCCCGCTTTGAGCACTCCTGCAAGTTGCGGCCCATTTTTTCGTCAACTACTTCATACAGTAATTCAACTTTACCTTTGGCAATAAACGATTGGAACATACTACCAAATGACATTGTTACCATAACTGACATACATAAATTTGCCGCCTCTGTAACCACTTTCATCTCTTCATTATCCGACTAGTTCCCTCTTCTATTGTGTTAAAATTGTGTGCGGAAGTGTTCGATTAAGGAAAATAATAACAAATGTACCACTCCCTTGTGTAATGCCTGTAACGGCCTTCAAGGATAATAAATGATGATGATGATGATGATGATAATATATATATATATATATATATATATATCATCATCATCATCATCTGTTTTGTCAACGCTGTTTCCATTTCCTACTGCACTTTACTCCCTCTAATTTCTTCTTAGGGGTATAGAAACATTCGCGGGCTGTACACTCGCTACCTGATGAAGAGCGGTCCCCGCTCGAAACGTCGTAATATACTTCGAATTAGTAACTCCGACAGTACGCATCTTTGACTTATTAACTTTTCCCGGTCCATTGTTTTTATATTTACCTTACTTTACCTATATATATATATATATAAACAAATAAAAACTAAATAAATAATATATATATATATATATAGTCGCGGGCTTCTCAGCTCATGGGCAAAAAGGGCACCGCAGAATTCAGACCCCAGTTCCACACACGACCTCTTCTTTTTCCTTTTTCTTCCTCTCTGTTGTCCGTTAAAGTTGCTCCTCCAGTTTGGAAGTCCATCCCGGATGATGCCAAGATAGTCACCCCGTGAGACATGAAGCTTCAGATGGCTCGAATGGGCTGTCAAGGTGCGGCGTTGCCCTCGCTGAGGCAGGGTGTCAAGGTTTTCGAGGCGGTACGTCACGGGTCCAAGTTGCCTGCTGATCTTGAAATTTCCGCACTATCTGGGAGAAAGCTTTTCCGAGTGCTGTGGACGTCTCAGGTGTCTACGAAGAAGCAGAACATTGCCTGGTGAAAACGACGACAATGAAGTGTCTGCGTTGTTACCTAAGGCTAACTTTGATTGCTTATTTAGAATTGCCGGACGAGCAGTGTTCTTGCTTCACTTAGTCTTTCAGCGAAGTTCTGTTAATATTCTCGCCCCCGAAGGGTTTACGCAGCGCCCATCAATGATTCCTGCGGAAATGTCGGGAGTCTTCCGTAAACTAGCTCAAATGTAGATTTGGCGGTCACTCCCTGTTGTGAAGTATTCAACGCGTACGCCGCTGTACCTGTGAACGTGTCGCAGTTCTTGTGAAATTTATTAACGAACGGCACTAAATATATCTCTAACGCTGCGGTTGGTACGCTGTATACGAGGCCATTTGTTTGAGGATGGTAGGGTGAAACGGCCGCATGTTCCATCCCGTAACCTCGCAAAGCACAACCGAAAGTACGGGACAAAAATGACGTTCCTCCTTCAGATATTATAGCGGGGGATGTACCATGCCTCAATGCAACGTGTTTGTTGACGAAGGCGACGAGAAAAACAGCTGAAGTATCGCGTACTGCCTCCACTTTGACCCATTTCATCATGTAGTCCGTTGCAACAATGACGTATACTTATTTCCGTCATGAGATTTTGGAAACCCCCCCAGGTGATCGATTCCAACAACCTCAAACGGGCTGCATGGAGTAGGTATCTGCTGTAGCTCTATCTTCGCCGTGTGCGGTGATGTCTTCCGCAGTTGGCACGTTACGCAAGACGTGACGCACTCTCGGACATCAGTCCCGAGGAGCGGCCACCAAAATCTCTTGGCGACCTTGTCGAGCGTCTGGTGTTGCCCGAGATGACCCGCAGTTGGAGCATCACGGCACACCTAAAGAACGTTCCGACGAATTTTAGGGACAACCCCGGAGGGTCGCGTTCCTGAGGATTGTGATCGATGACACAGCCGATCGTGACGAAGCTGATAGTACGTTTACAAAGCCCATAAGCGACGTGATGAAAGCTGTGGGCTCCCGTTCACTTCGTCGGAAAGCAACTGTATTATGTCGGATGTGTCATACTTCTCCGCTTTCGCCGACTGGAAATCTAAGAGCGCGAGTACAGTAGATGTATGGGCGGAACTTTTCCACTATTCAAAGAACAGCGAGGCACTCGAGTCCTCAAGAGAGACATCGACGTTTTGGTTCGCTGATTTTGTGGCTCGCGTATATGACGAAATATTCTACTCCTGCACGGTCCCTCTGAAGAAGAACAGTGCCAAGCCCTTCACCACTGGCATAAGTGTGAATGAAAGCCGGTGCTTCTTTTGAAAAATGAGCCAGAGTTGGTGGTTCAAGAAATGCTCTTTTGATATCAGCGAAGGAAGCTTGTTTTTTTGCGCATTCCGCCATACAGTAGATTTTTTTTTTAGAAGCGAGGTTATTGGAGCACCTCTCAGAGAAAAGTTTCTTAGAAATTGAGGAAAACAAAACTCAAAGCGTAGAAAGTTCTTTAACTGCTTCGTCGTGGTGAACCCAGAAACATTCGCCAGCGCTACCACCTTGATTGGATCTGGGTGAATACCCTCTTTGTAAACAACATGCCTAAAGTAAATGACTTCGTCGCATCCAAAGTAACATTTCAATGGTTTCAGACGGAAATGCGCCTGAGTGAGGGCGTACAGCACCAGACGCAGGCGGTGCTAGTGTTCTTCAAAGGTGTCAGCGTATACAATGACGTCATCAAGATACCCTAACGCCATCGTCCACGTCTGATTTCCAAGCACCCTATTATGGAGGTGTTTGAAGGTCGCAGGAGCATTGCGCTGTCCGAATGGAAGGCGGTTAAACTGGAACAATCCGTCAGGAGTCGTAAAGGCAGCTTTTTTCCGAATCTTTCGGCTCCGCGGCTCCACTTGCCAATATCCGGACATTAGATCCAGAGTACTAAACTAGCTTTCGCCATGGAGGCGATCAATGGCATCGTCAAGTCGTGGCAAGGCATACATGTCCGGTTTTGTTATGCTGTTAAGTTTTCGGTAGTCCACGCAGAATCTTGTAAAGCCGTCTGTTTTCCTCACCAGGGCAACTCGTGACGACTAAGCACTGTTGGAGCTTGCTATAACGTCATTTTGAAGCATGTCATTCGCCTGTTGGTTTATCTCCTCACGTTCTCTCGTCGAAATTCGTCTTGAATTGTGATGTACTGGAGCGTGATCACCAATACTGATGGTGCGGAGCACCAGTGGTGTGCACCCTAGCTCTTCATGTGCTGTAGCAATGCACTGTCGAAAGCCCAAGAGTAGATCTTGAATCTGTGCGTTTTGGTATAGTGTTAAGTTATGGCCGCAATTAAATTCCCATCACGGAAGGTCACTACTTTTCCAATGTAATCTTGAGGGAAGACATCTCTGGCACCGCACTAATTGTCGCGGCAGTGGCATGTGAGAGGGCCAATGTCACAGGTCCGAAGACTTCACCGGATCTCAGGAGCAGATCTCCGCACGTCAGGTTTCAAACTGGAAGCATCAAACTCCCCTTTTCGCAGGAAACAAGGCAGGGAGGTATAGTATATTCCCTCTCGGGACGAAATACTCTCAGCAATTCAGCGTCATTGAATCACTGATAGTATCTCGTCTTGACATCATTCAACCTGGAATTATTGCTGTAGCCCAAACTGCAGATAACTTAGGTACAACAATGTAGTTTCCGATTGACTATCCGTGCCATTAGTGTAAACACAAATGTAGTAACAGTTGTGACGGTCGAACATACTTGGGCTGCAGCAATCTTCATCAGGTTTTTCAAGCTGAAACATGATTGGGCGAATTCATTGTCTAAGCTTTCAAATTTCCATGAAGTTGCTTCTTTGTTCTCTAGGTTTCTTCATGGGGCAACTCTGTAGCAGACCAACTAGACTGATTGCCAATACTCCAAGTTGGTAAGGCTGTCAAACAATGTTCACCTCCTCGAAACGATAGATATAGCTGGACTTTTGAACACCAGTCGCAACCAAGTATCATTGACCCTTGAAACTTGCGCACAATTACACGAGGGAGGTTGAGTGTTTTTCCTAAGGTTTCCACAGTCAACGAGATCTGTTCATCTTGTTCGATTGTAGATCCGTCTGCAGATTTAAGACAAAGGGTGTCAGGAAGTGTTTTGGGAATTGTACACTTTGTTGTTTGCAGCAGTGCAGAGTCAATTAGAGGTAGCATAGCATTCACGATAGCATTCACATGTTGTCACAACTCATGAAGATAAACTGGGAGACATGGTGTTGGTGAGGTGTGTGTTGCCGTTGTCACCGGAGGAAGATGAGGCGCTACATGAGATTCAACCTCGCCAGGCTCACTGTCACTGGGAACTTTTGGCGTTTGTATCGGTTTGGTCTTGTACGAGTCCAAGCGTTTTGGGCAGGATCGAGCTAAGTGCCCGATGTCCCCACATGTGAAGCAACAACGTCTACTTGAACAAACCGGAGATGACCGTTGAGCCAGACACGGAAGCTGGATTTGAGATCTCGACACCATGTCGTTTGCTTTGTTGGCTGCTTGAACTTCGAGTGCACGAGCCAGCGTTGCACGAGTCGTGGTTGGGCGAGCGAGTCGCATAAAAAGCTGAATGTCGGTGTCTTCGATAGCGTTGATAAACACAGCTTTTGCTATCTGCTCCACGTTGACTTCCGTACATCCAACGAGCGCTCTCCTCGCCATCCGCTGGATTACGTCAGTTAGCTCCTGGAGCGTGCCTGTGCCTTGGCGGTGGTGATCCAATGCAGTCAGGTGAAATTTCTGTAAAATTTCCTCACCAAAGTGAAACTTTTGGGCTTCGACGAGTAACTGATATGAGGAACGACTTGTTGTAGATAAGTTCACCAAACACTCAGCAGCGTTGCCCTTCAACTGGGCCACCATTGCACGAGCTCTAGGTGTTGCCTCCAACCCTAAAAGTCTGCAAATACCTCAAATTAGATGATGAAGGCTGGCCATTACGACTGCCCATCGAATGTCGGCAGTTTGAGTTACAATCCATGGTGCTCAGGTAGTCGAACCCGAGATTCTAAGGACGAAAAGCCTTTGAGGCGTTGCCCGACATCGGCAACCTGACGGTCGACTGCAGTTTCCATTAGAGGAAGACGGGTTGCGAGGCAATTGTCGAGGGTTAAGCAAGTTCACAATGTCCGTACCAGGTGAGCAGATTAGCTAACCGCTGCGTGCTTTGCATCGCCGCAGAAGTTGATATCATGTCACTTGCCTCCGATGGGGGTGCCATTTCGTAATCCCCTCGCTGCCTCCAAATGTTGCGGGTGTCTCAGAGCTCATTAGCAAAACGGGCACCCCAGAATTCAGTCCCCCGTCCCACACATGGCATCTTCTTTATTCTTTTTCTTTCTTTTTGATGCATGTTACAATGTTTATAATTTCGAAAAGTTGTAGACATCAATTAGTGTAACTAAATCGCTCTGGATCTAAAAAAACGCAATTCAATAATCGGCAATTTCATCTCGCTGAAGGTTATAAATATATATAATCACGCGCAGGGATCGTTATGCAGATTCTTGTCTACTGACATTTTAAGATCTAATAATTCTCGGCGCCGCTAAAATATTTAAAATACATTTCTACCAATCTACTGTGTTAAATTCGCTCTGTATACTCATCGCGAGAAAAATGTGCCCCTATTTGTTGTTGATCTGTCCGAAATATCATACAACAAAGTTACGCGCGATAAGAACTACTGTGTATTTGAACAAAGTAATAGCAAGGAAGCTCACAGAGTATTACGGTGCCGGTATCATATTCAAGCGAGTCGCTCCAACCAAGTGCTGAAATCTTCGGTGGCAAGACATCCTCTCCGCAGCTGGGGGCAACGCGGAATAGCGAAAGGAGCACCCTCCAGTAGGCTGCTGCGGCCTCGAGTAGGCGAGGCGCTGAGAACCCTGTGTGCTGAAGCGGTCGATGTTTATCAGCTTATCGAGCTTTAGACGCTGGTTTCCTTCGCTGTTATCCCGTACTTTCCTTCTTGTTTTGTGTGTGTTCACTGCTCGTATTTTCTTGGCGTCGGAAAGGTCTCACTTGTGTAGAGTGGCGAAGTAGGGAACATTTGCATGTGAATTAGTTTTGTGTTTGTTTTCCCCGGGTTTGCGCGCGAGGGTGTAAGAAGCTTCCGCTCTCTTGTTTGCACGCCTAGGCGACGTAAAGAGATCGCAACTTCATGAAAATGTATGTGTGTTGTATCACTTTTAGTACAGCTAAGGTTTTTCCCGATCTTACGAAAAGAGCCGAAGAGAGAGCAAACGTGCCGCAAGTAACTTCGTTATCTTTCAGACTTGGTTTTTCTTTTTTTCCTTTTCGCGGCAACGAATTTTCTCTTGGTGTTCTTCCTCCTTAAGCCTGAACGTTTTATAGTACGGATTGTTTCCTCATTGAGGGCCTCTTAAGGATGCGGATGTTGCAAAGCAATCCAACGCAAAGAAATGCATTCGATTGCTTATCAGCACTTGTAGCATTTCTTTAGTGAAGTTAAAACGCTTTCCCTTTTTTTAATTTGAGATATTTGGCACGTGCCTAAATTTTGTTTTTACATAGATTGCTAAAGCACCTGGTCAACTGAGTAATATGTTGAACTAAAAAAAATTACATAGTGTACGTGACGCTTTATACAACACACAGTACACCACTGTGGTTTACAAGCCCATTGTAGCATTTAAGTCACTTAATCTCATCTGTCTAGAGTTGCTATAGTAGGCAAAATAATAGACGACATATTAGGATCAACTAAAATGCAGCGAAATAGCACTCACCCTAAGAGATAAAAGTGAAAAAAAAAGTCTTAATAAAATATTTACGAAATCAAACTTGGTAGTCAATCACTAAAAAGCTGACGTGTTGCTACGTTACAAGCTTCAGCATGAATCCCAGTTAAAAATAAAAGAATACATGTATTAACGAAATTCAAACTAAAGGATGTCGAAATTTAAGAACTTCTGCTGTAATCAAATCCATTCTTCAAATTTTTTTTTTTAAGAATAAAATTTGATAGATAAGTTTTCAAGACGTGCTAAACACATACATCTTAATCGTAATAATACCAAGCATTTGCACAGCTCTTAAACATAAGAAAGATATGAAAATGCATAAGAACATAGGTTGATAAGGTCAAGATACTACATGGAGAACTCACGCCATGTTACACAATTCCTTAATATAGAGCCGAGGGCTGTTGTTCCTTTATATCCTGTAGGAAGTTTTAAACTTGCTGGAATTCACTCAGCTGTTCCACGCTAAACTCTTGTATTCTAGTATAACCTCTTAACAAATGCCACCATATTTACTACAATGCACTATTTGTTTTACAAGAAACACAAACACGAAAACAGCAGCAAACATATTCAATTAAATATTTAACAAAAAAAACTTTCGTTCTTAATTTGTACCGATATCCTCTCCCCCTCTCGTATGTTTTCTTTGTCTATATTTGATTATTTCACCTTGGTGGTGTCTTTTTACATATCATTATGGTTAAAACATATTAAAAACTTCCGTATCTGAGGCCAGATTCTCAAAGCGAACTTACGACGAAAAAAATGCGTACGACAAATTTGAGAGAAAATCCGTATTCTCGAAACGAAATTGTCGTAACTTTTGCGCAGGTTACGACAAAATCCTACGACAGCTCCGAAGCTGTCTTACGCACTTTCTACGATCAAATTAACATGGCCGACGACGTCGCTCGGTTGCTCGGTCGCGACGACCCAACGGACATTTATTTTTCTACCTGCTCTTCTTGCGCGTCCCGACTTCAAGCAGCAAGAAAGAAATTAAGAAGTACTTGAAACCGGCCACGACGAACATGAACGCTGGATCCAGACACCCGGAAAAGGCAACAAAGGCGACGATCCCACCGACCAAGCGAGCTCGGCAGAATATATAGGCCTAGCAGGCACTCCGACCCGTTCCGGCGCAGCATTGCTCAGACGGTCCTTGGCCAAGACCGTCTGCCCACGACCGGCTGGCTTGCTGAATGAAATATGCCCGCGCGACCCTTGTGGACCCTCCCCGTATGAATAGTTTGATAGCTGAACTAAATTTCCGAGGTCAACCGATTCCCCTTATCATCTCAATCACCTTGTTTTCCGAGGCAGCGGTGACGAACGCTGTCGTCGAAAAGGGACTCCTCGATTCTATCTCCTTGTTTTGTGTGATATAGAGCTCAAATAAACGCCGTATGGATTACCTTCGCAACACGGTATGTACACTTTGTTATTAGTATGCCATTTTTAACTGTCGAGCTGTATCAGTTTGTGGGAGCTACGCGATGCCGGTCCAACCTTTCTTTGCCGAGTGTCACGTCAGTATCGAGTTGCAATCGTAGAAGATCGGTCCCGAAGCGCTTACGGAAACGCAGTCTGAATCCAGCACTTCGATCAAACGCACGCGTCCGCTCCGAGTGTGAACAGGTATTTGTGTGGCTCTTGCTGACACTCTCGTAGTTCAAACGTATCTTTTTTAACGTCGGCTCACTCCTGCATTTCCGAGCCTGCGAGAAACGCCGCGGCGGTTTGTTTCCTTCTACGTCGCTTTGCAAACGACTGGCACGGGGCTTTTACCAACGATGACAGTTGTGTTGACTTCGTAGCGATCGAGTTTGTAGCAGTCAACGAAGCGTTTAAATCCTGTTAGCGTCGATATACCACTGCACGGACACGAACCCCAGACAAGCGGTGGTGGAAAGGTCGCCAGTGTTTATGAGAATCAGCTTGAACACTACAGATTTACACACAGACAGGACAGGACATACACGGAGCTGTCTATCAACGAGTGGTTAGCCTGTGTTTGTTATTAAAAATCCACGTGCTCCGAACTATGCCTAGCTCTCTAATTGGTTGTTCGTTTTGCCGAAGACGCCGTTGCCATAGCAACAGCACCGGAAGTCATCGTTTCTCCGTAAGAGGTCGTAACTTTCCTCCTCTCACTTAAGAACGCGTTTGTGAATACCGTTCTCGTCTCATCTTACGATGATCGTAACTTTACGAACTTCGTAGCTAAGTTGTCGTAGGTAAGAGGTTTTTTATGAATCTGGCCTCTGCTTCTCTCGTAGACAACTTGAAAGCGTACATGCCAGTGTTTATTAGTTTGCTTCAATTTCAATCTGCAGCATATAATTTAAGACGCCCAACTTCCTGTTGTGTGTGCGATTACTTGGTGCACTGCGTGGTTTATTTATTAGTTTTTCCTACACACACGTGAATATAAGAAATACATTATTTTATTTGTAATTCTTTTACACGTAACTTTATGTGAAATATATTATTTTCCACTAATCTAATCGAATAATTTAGAAGGCCAAAATATATCTACAGAGAGACATGAAGGACTTCGATGAGCTCCATGTGATGCATCTGGCAATATGGTGCAATGGCGACACAACATAATCATATCCCAAACCATGGGACACGGAGGAAATAAAATAACGGACAAGGCGACTCAAAATGTCAAACGCAGCTGAGTTTATCGGCAAGGGAACAGCAATATACAGTGTGTCCCAGATAACTGGCACGAAACATTAGAAAGAAACTGGCAACTCTGCGGGAGCAAAACCAACTGTGCTTTGCTAGCAGGCGTCTTGAGAAAGTACACGCATTTTGTTAGTGCGCCTGCCCTTAGCGAAAACTATTATGTTTGAAATATACGATATTCTAATTCGAGTGTATTTGAAGTACAGTTCATAATTGTAAGTACACGAAAAATAGACCGAAAATATACACTTCTTTTTTTTTTTACTTAGTACCAGAATATACTTCTGAAAATCTTTTTAAAATACCTTTATTTAAACTATATTTCAAGTTATCTTCATGCGTTCTGAAATATGTAAATACTAAATTAGTAGGCACAAAATATCTTTCACGTAAATTTCTTAAAATATTTATTTATTTCATGCAAAATATACTCCGACCCTAATAAAAATGAAGCGATCAAAAATATGTGCAGAACACTCTTAAAATACCTGGAAATTGAAAATTCTGTTGTGTTATACTCAAAGTACCTTTTGACCGCAATACTTTTTTGACAAACTACCAAAGTATTAAAAAGCTCGCCTTTCAGAAGTTCCCTTCAAGCAGATGTGGAGTACACTGAAGTGCCTAAATAAAACATTTGATTAGTTTTTCAATTGAGTTGTGCAGCATCGCACAGATAAATCAACCCAGTTTATGTTATTGTGTCCATTTTTCTATCAAGAGCACACCTCATGAGTGTCTTGCACACCAATCACAGACTACAACCACAACACTTGCTGATGCTGGAAAGCTTCAGGAAGTGCTGTGTCCAGAGATGTTTGGCGGGGCTGTTAGCACAATGTTAGTTCACTGAATGTGTATACTCACCATTCTACGTGATGTGAGTAGTGACGTTAATGTAGTGACGTTAACGACCACGTTAAATAGTCAACTAGTAAAGAAAAGCAAAATAACTATTTTAAAGTAAAGAAACTGCCATTGACTCGTTTCGTCCTGAGTGATGCTTGGCAGGGAAGCAATAATATTTCTTCTAGGAGCCGTTTTTGTGGATATTCTTTTAGCGTCTGCGCCGAATTATTATTAGTTGTACCAATGGTTTGTTATTATTAGTTGCACCTGGCCCAGATAAGAAAGAAGTTCAGACAAAAGAGATGATTGAGATGCTTGTTTTACTGAGAGGCTTAAACGCTCGTCAGGCGAATTTTGAAGCTGGACAGACCCGAATCATGGAGAATATTCAAGCTATTAAGACTGAACAAGAGTCAATTGAACTAATGGTAACCGATATTCAAGGGAGACTTAGTACTGTGGAAGAAAAGATAGCCAGTTTGGACATTTTGGAGCGTGAGTTGACAGATGTGAAAGAAACTGTAACCTTCCTGTCACGCGAGAACGCCAGTCTGCGATCACGTCTTGATGAATTTGAGGACAGGTCTCGAAGAGATAATCAAATATTTTACGGTGTTCTCGACTCAAACTTTGGGACCTGTGCGGTATCTGAAAGCAAAGTGCGTGACGTCATTGCAAACGAAATGAAGGTCATCGTTCCCCTTGAGGTTATCATTCGTGCACATAGACTCGGTCGTGTTTTTAACCCCAGTCAATGTCGGCCAGTTTTAGTGAAATTCTCATTATTCAAAACGAAAGACTATGTTTTTTCCTCGAAAGGCAAACTGCGCGGTAGTGCCACTTCCGTCGCAGAGGATTTTTCCCCTGCCACTCGTCTTGCTAGAAGAAAGCTGCTCGAATACGCTAAGGCTCATACACAGTTTTTTAGTCTACGCTACAACAAAGTGTTTTTTGACGACAAATGTTTTTTTTACTGCGCGGCCAGCGATGCCATTTGCGAGGTCCGCGATTATATCACGCCAAGCACGAGTTCCGTTCGTCTTAATGCTGACCCTGTGGTTGGTTTGTCAACGTCATCACAATAATATAACCTGATACGGAACAACTCTAGTCCTTATCTTTCAGTGCTTTTCACCAACATTCGAAGTGTTCTTCGCAATCGTGATGACTTGTCTTCAGCCATGGATTCTTCACTCGCCGACATTGTTGTACTCACTGAAACTTGGCTATCTAGTGTTGTACGTGACAGCGAAATTTTTTGTTGCAGGAAACGTTTCTCTTTTTATCGATGCGATAGGCTATCTAGGCGTGGTGGTGGTGTCATAATCGCGGTAAATGATAGCATTGAGTCTTGTCTTGTCAACATTGTTACATCTCTAGAGTTTATTGGCGTGCGTTTGCGTTTTAGCCATAAACAGGTTATTTTGTGCGCGTGCTACCGTCCCCCCAGTGCCGCAGCAAACTTTTTTATAGATTTACACGGTGCTCTGAATACGATTCATACAAGGTTTCCTGCTTTGCCTTTGCTTCTTTTGGGCGATTTTAATCTCCCCGGCATTGACCCTGGTCTGGTCTATATCCCACCATATCTTCAAATTCTGCTGCGTGTTCCGAGTTTTTGAGTCTCTGCTCCGATTTTTCGTTAACGCAGATAGTTAGTAGGCCGACTCGTGTTGCGGCAACTTCTGAGAACGTACTGGACCTTATTTTTTCTACTGCGCCTGACCTTGCATCCTCTCTTACGTATTTACCTGCCATCAGCGATCCACTGTTTACTTCACTTTCACCTAAGCGCTCCTGTATCTGCCTTTACAAAAGCGAAGAATAACTCTTTTCTTGATTATGGCAGAGCTGATTTTGAGGCTATAATTAGCGATTTGACGCTGTTCCTTGACTTTTTCCTACCCAATTTCTTTTAACGCTCTGTCGAGGTTAATTGGACAATGTTCAAAAATAAAGTCAATTCCCTTATCATTTCTTACGTCCCACGTCGCTTTCTTACTAATAGCTCCACGTCCCCATGGTTTAATAGTGCCTTGAAAAGACTTTCAAATAAAAAGATACGCCTGTTCCGCACTGCTAAGCGTGCAGACACTGTTGAGCGCTGGGCGGTTTACCAAAACGCAGAAAATTTATACCGAAATGCAATTAAGGACGCAAAACAAACTTTCTTCAGCCAAACCTGGCCCCGTCTGTTTTCAACTGGTGTCAAAATGTTTTGGAGCGTTATTAATGGCAAGAAAGACAATGTTATTTTGCTTTATGACTCTGATGGCATTGTTATGTCTAACGATGACCCTGTAAAAGTCCTCAATGAGGTCTTTGTACAATCGTTTTCTAGGGTTGTAAGCTGTTCCCTTGTTACTTACCCTAATTATGATTTCTTTCCCATGGACCCGCTTGTGTTTGATTTTGATGGGATTGTTAAGCTGATTGACAACCTCAACGTGTCTTCATCATGTGGTATTGATAATATTAACACTAAGTTTCTAAAGAATACTAAAATGAACAGTGCAATTTTTCTTACCAAAATTTTTGAGCAATCTATTCCTACTGGTGTCCTTCCTGAAGATTGAAAAACTGGCAAGGTGGTTCCACTTCATAAATCAGGGGACAAACACTGCGCCGACAATTATAGACCGATTTCCATAACCAGCACTCCTTGTAAAATGTTAGAGCATATCATTTATTCACATCTTGTTAAATATCTCGAATCCAACTCTTTTTTCTCAACCTCACAGCATGGCTTTCGTAAATTTCTTTCTTGTGAAACACAACTTCTCGTCTTTACTAACGATTTATTTTTAATACTCGATCATGGATCCCAGGTTGACTGTATTTTTCTTGATTTCTGCAAAGCATTTGATAACGTCTCTCGGCAACTACTACTCTTCAAGAATAGCAAACTCAACCTTGACCCTCAGATACTAACTTGTATTGAGTGTTTTCTTACTAATCGTTCTCAGTTTGTTCATGTAAATAACTCTAATTCTTCAATGTCTTCTGTTACTTCTGGCGTCTCTCAAGGTTCCGTTCTAGGTCCTTTGTTATTCCTCATTTACATCAATGACTTGCCGTTGTGTCTCTCATCATCGCTTAGTTTGTTCGCGGATGACTGCGTTATTTATCGTAAGATTACTAATGATTCTGACTCTCTCCTTCTTCAAAACGACTTAAATGCTGTTCTTGATTGGTGCAAGTTGTGGTCCATGAAACTTAACACTGAAAAATGTAAAACAATGAAAGCATCTCGCCGTAACACTTCGCCTTTTATCTATCATCTTGATAACGTTTCTTTAGAATGCGTGACTTCATATAAATACCTCGGTGTGCATATTACTTCTAACCTCTCCTGGCATATTCATATTAACCACATCATTGCTAATGCCAATTCTATGTTAGGCTACCTAAAACGTAACTTTTCTCTAGCGCCAGTTTCTCTCAAACTAATATTATTCAAATCTTTGGTTCGCTCAAAATTAGAGTATGCAGCTTCAATCTGGGATCCTGCCCAGACGACGCTCACTTCTCATCTCGAGTCAGTTCAGAACCGCGGCGCTCGTTTCATACTTAATAATTATCACCGTACAGCAAGTGTATCATCCATGAAATCTCTTCTCCCCTTACCACTGCTTTCTTTGCGCCGTAAGTGTTCTCGTCTATGTTTTTTTCTATAAAATGTACAATTCTAACCCCATTCTTAAAGAGGAGCTCTTCCTCGTCCCACCTTACGTTTCTCTACGCATTAATCATCAGTACAAAGTCGGCGTTCCTCATTCTCGAACCTCAGCCTATCACGATTCTTTCATTCCTAGGACATCATCAGAGTGGAACCACCTTCCGGCGTCATTAATATTATTACCCTCGTTAGATGTGTTTAATAGTGCTGTTACTAATTATTTTTGCGAAAGTAACCCGTGACCTATCATGTCTTCTAATACTGTTTGTTTTTTTTTGTTTTTTTTCACTCACTCCCCTCTGTAACGCCCCCAGGGCCTTGGGGGTATGTAAATAAATAAATAAATAAAAATAAATTCTTTTTAGTAAGGGGAGTCCACGAACTTCAAAACACTGTTTCCCCTTTGACAGACTCCCGTGGAGAAGATCGAATACTTGGAACGTTAAAAGTGCAGAGGTGGTAAACGGCCAAATGATTACCTTCAATATGTAGGCTATATAATGCTCTAGAGCAGTCAACGGGACTGTGATTCAGGTGTTCAGGGCATCATTGTGTTTGTGCTTGTGCTCGTTTCTAATGTGTAGTTGTGGGATGTATTTCGTAGTGCCTTCAAATACCACAGGGACACCATTTACTAACAAGATAAAAAAAAAAATTGTTCAGTCGGTTTTAACACACAAATGGCATCTTGAGTGGGAAGGAATTATATTTTTGGTATACCTATATTCTTTTTTGATGAATATTTATGATATATTTTGAATACCTTACGCACGTATTTCGAATGTGGACAAAATAATAGAGAATGAATACAAAACGAATTATCATATTCGATGTATTTCAACCTCGTTTCAAGCACTGCCTCTTTTTGCTAAGGGTTGTTACGTTATTAATTAGGACTAATTAGCTAACTTTTTAATTCTTTGTTGAAAGGCCGAGGAGTAAATTGGAAAGTTTCAAAGCGCATAGAGAAACACCCAATTAAGGTGTTTGCTTCACGATACCTTTTGCGCGCTTCTTTTAATTAGCCTAAAATAAAATCGCCATATATATATATATATATATATATATATATATATATATATATATATATATATATATATATATATATATATATATTTATAAAAGAAAACACCTGATAACGCGCCCGCGCGTCTCGCTTGCGGAGCTTTTAGACGTGCACTGAAGGAACAAAATCTTCCTTATCTTTGGTGCACTGTCTGAGAAATGCCTTCGTGGTAGTGCGTGAGCACCTGCTGCCTCTAAGCCCTGTCTCAGACAGCGAACTAGTGATAAGGTGACCTTCGTTCATTCAGACCACGCCTGAGAGCACTGTAAGCTCGGCACGCGAACCCGTTGTACGTAATTTTTTTTTTTTTATATATATATATATATATATATATATATATATATATATATATATATATATATATATATATATATATATATATACCTTTCGGGGGATTTCTTTGAGGCTAATTAAAAGGAACACAGAAAGCATATCATGGAGCCAACCCCTTAATTGGGTGTCTTCTCGCAATGTGCTCTACACGTTTCCCAATCACGACTCGGCCCTTAAAATAATAATTAAAGTGTTAGCTATTTAATTTTAATTAATTGCAAAATTAGGCGCTCTAAACAGTCGTACAGTTTCATAAGACGCTTGCTAACAACATATAGTTGGTTTCACTCCAGTAAAAAGCTCCTTTTTTTCTTTTCTTGTTTAAAGTTGTGTACAGGTTATTTTGGGCACTCTATATGGGGCATCTTCTTTCCTCTCCGCAAGGACAGGAGGAACGAGACAACAGACATGCCGTCGCGAACATTTGGTAGAACTCAGTTGGGCAGGCTGATCTGCGACCTAGACACCGCACCAGTAAGAGACACCCGCCGCCAAGCAACCCGACATAATAATACCTGTCATGTCGGGTCGCCAAGCGACCCAACATGACGTTTTGTTTGTTGAGAACGTTCGCTCGAAACGTTTCTTAACGTAATAAATCAGATTTAACAAAAAAGCACCATAAAACAATTTTTTTTCCGTGGCTTTTTGAATTATTCTAGTGATAATTGTGCGCTGGAAAAATAGCTTACTCAAGCGATTCCCACGATCGTGTATTCACAAATTGTAGTCGCAATTTTGACAGTCCTATTTATACACCTAGTACCAACATCACTTTTAGCCGAAATGCTGCCCATCACAACGTTACAGATAAATATAATTCATTTTTTTGTTTTTTGATTTTGTTTTTCCCACGTATATTACAATAGGTTTCAGGAACGTTTTTTTAGGATCTCTCCAGTTCAGTTTTTTGTCTCTTCAGTTGACCATTGGTACGTCGCAAGGTTGCAATAAAACGCGAATATTATTTTCTTTTTATAAATGGACATTCATGGTACGTGATGTTATATTCAAAATTACTTGATCATTCAGAATATTATCGTATTGCGTGAAATAATTACATGTATCTGGCACCACTCCAAATATTTAATAGCTGCTGGCCGCGGTAATGCCGCCGGTTAGACTTCAACCGAGGCGAAAAACCATTGGTCGTTCTGTCTTTCGCTTTGATCCGGTGTGAAGGGTATTTTATTGATAGTAGTCAGGAGGCCGTACCGGATGCACCACTCATCGGCCACCGACCAGAAAGCCCCATTTATCAAGATGTCTCGCGCGAAGCTCACCTCAGGTTCTCTTGCGACGTCCTTAATTGCTCTGCGTCGGCAGAACCATCTCAACGGCTCCTTATTCGCTGCTTTATAAAAAAAACAGCTTTGGGCCTGGTCCACACTCTCGCTCACCCGATACCGCGCGAACCGGAAAGATTGGTCGGACAAGAACAAGGCCAAAAGTTGGCGCAAAGAGTGCAAATAGACTGCTTTTAAGTTCAAAGCACTTTCGTATACATATGCTCCTTTTAAAGGGCGATAAAAAAACTAGAGCAACCCTAAGCCACAGAATATGAAAAAAAGAAAGAAGAAGAATATCCGAAGTTTTTGGAAACCGCTCGTAGTTCAGTGCGTGTTTTTTTTTTTACTCTCTTTGTTGATTCTTTTTTTTTTGTCCAAGTAATTTTAAAAAAATCTGCATTACTTTAAATCTTTTTGAGGTCTAAATTTTGTGTGTTACTATTTTATTGTCATTTTCACAGTTCTAGCGCCGTGCAAAAGTGTGGCATCTAAACAACAGATTCCACGAGGTTCTATTCCGCTTTCTTAATGTGCTACTTTGTTAATGAAGTCAGTATAAACTATTGCTTGAATAGTTTTTTTTTGGTTCCAAACCGTGCTTTTAAAAGTGTATTTTGGCGTAAATTTATTTTTAATTATTTTTGCATAAGTGAGAAAGTTTAATTACGTGGAAGTTCTTTAGGCAAACTGATTAATTATAAGAAAAAATAAATAGAAAATTATCGCACCAAAAAGAGAGTTTTAGAAGTCAGGTTATTTCAAGTGAGCAGAAATGGACTCATGGCCAGGTGGTACATAACACTTGCGTTCATTCCCTACACCTCAAATGGGGGGACGCGAGGGAAGGAGGGGTGTCTCCCAGTTGTCTTGAGATATACTACTGTATACGCGAACATACCTTGAGCGTAAAGGCGAATGCGGGGATTAAGATACCAAAGTCAGGAATTAGCGAGGATCTGTGGGGTGGAAGGTACTCGTATGCAAAGAGCAAGTAGTCGGCTTCTTGGGCAGGGGTTACAGTGACGTCAGAACGCCGAGCTTTGATTGACCCAGATAGAGGGATAGTGGGGAGACCTCAATGCTAGATGCCGTGAGGTCTACAACTATGCTTCGAATCGGAACCAATCAAAACTCGGCGTTTTAACAACACCGCAACCTTTACTCAAGAAGGAAGCAGTCGAGTTTGCGCTCCGCATATGCCAATGCTTATCTCTAAGGAATTTGGCTGCACTATTTTCGAGTCGAGGAATAAATGCGACATTCTAAGAAAGACCAAAGTGTGCTGTCTTAGAATTTAAATGCCCCAGGTAAGAAAGCAAAAAATGTATGATTATTTTTCGTTTAATCTTCAGCGTCCTTTTAAATGTAAATATGATGCGCAGAGGATACTTCGAAGGGAGTTTTCCCGTTTACTAATCGAAAGACCGCCGCAAATAGGCAAGTTAATGAAAACGAATTTATTTAGAAAACGTCAGTCTGCCCTATGGATACATATTTTGTAGTGAGATGTTTCGGGCGCACGTCGGTTGTTGTGCGTCACCAAATATCTGGATGTTCTGGAGGCGCTGCAAAAAAAAGCAGGCACTGGCAGAAAGGAAGTTAAGGCATGCTGCTAACCGAGTCGTCTGGACAAGAGTGTCGAGGAAGCAAGAAGCACGGGACAAGCGCCTTTAAGGAATTCTTCCACGCTAGGACTGAACCGACAGCACATATGTCTTCGAGGCGTGCGTCTGAAACATTTCGATACCAGTAGATGCATCTATTGATTAAAGTGATCATTTCCAAATAAAGTCGTTTTGATAAACTTGCATATTTTCTACTGTCTTTCGATTGGTTATCGGGACGATTCGAACCCGCGTTGTGCTGGTGTCCCGGGAAATCGGACAGCATCTATTTCGAAAGTAACAGCAATTCAGCCTGCTACCAAGAGAGTCTCGAAAAATCTTAGAAAAAAATGTTCATGCAACAGTTTTAGCTTGTCACAGATCTTCATTTCAATTGTCAATCACCGGTACAAAGAGACGTCATGTTTATAAGCCTCGCTAAGGTATTTGACATCGTTCCTCATCAGTGACTGCTGTCAAAAATATATCTTTTTTAGACTAAATAAATAAATAAATAAACCTGTTGGTCGTCAGCTGGTTAAACTTGTTTTTAACAAACAGACAGCAGTCGGTCTCGGTTAAATATTCATCATCACTTCAGGTGCCCCCCAAGGCAGCGTTTTCGGTTCACTTTATATATATATATATATATATATATATATATATAAATCTTCCATCTTCAATTAAATAAACTATTCGATTCTTTGCAGACCGACTGTGTTATTTATAGAAATATTTCTACCCCCATAGGCCATCACACCATTCAAAATGACCTCGCGCTATAAGTGCGTTGTGTTCACAATGGCCAGTTGCATATTAACCCCACAATATGTGAGCTACCGAACATTGGCACAATTTCAAACAAATCCTTCATCCAATATATAATACTAACGTAGCAAGTATAATCGGTACCATTATACAAATACCTTGGTGTTCATTTTTCTGAAACATTATCATGAAATCAACACATCGGCAGCATAATCAACAGCTCACTTAAATCACTAGGTTTTTTAGGGCGGAACCTCTATCTGGCCTCCATTGCAATTAAACTACTGCTGTATAAAACAATATTTTAAATTAAACTAGAATATGCAAGCAATATATGGCATTCACGTCAAAATGACCTAACTTCTAAATTAGAGTTTGTTCAAAACAAGGCTTCCCGGATTATATTAAACAATATCTTGCCTGAAACAAGTGTCTCCGCTTTAAAATTCAATCTTGGTCTTCCTTTATAATCGAACAGGCGGGAAAAGCAACCGAATGTGTTTTTCCATGCAATGCACTACAGCAACTGCTGCTTCAGAGGCACTTATTGCCATTCTGCCCACTGCATTTCTCCTCGAACCGACAATTCACGGAAAGTTCAGGAATTCCGCTCTCACACTAAATATTTCTTTTCTCCCGTCATACTGTCAAAAACAAAACGGAATGACTGGCCAGACCAGATGATTAAATCATGAGTAATGTAAAGAAATGTGCAAGCGCCTGTATCCCGCGTAGAACGTGTACAACTCCATAGGCTTTAATTTTCTTATTTCCTCTGTGTTAAGTTCAAAATGAGTTCAGTGTAATGTGTGTACCTGATTTCGCCATTTTTTTTGTTAATTAACTTATGGTGTGATCATGTTGTTATGAATGTGCTTTACCGCCAACCACCCTCATGTAATGCGTCTTTAAAGCACAGCTTTGAGGTGAATGAATGAAACAAAATTAAATTTGTTCCAATAGGGCCCCACCCGAGATTTTTCTTCTGGGAAGAACCAGCTCGACACTAGAAAAATGGTGCAGAAGGACATATTTCTCTGAATAGCCTGACAAACTATCAACGCGACGAATTGCACTATGACGGAATGCCTCATGCGACAAACTTCCCTGCTACCAATTGACCGGCTAAGAATTGTCTTTCGACGAACAGTCCCACAGCCTACAGGCTGTAGGATTGTTGGCCTACAGCCTGTTGGATGTAGGACGAACAATAGGAAATTGCATTTCCCAGTCCTCGATGCCACTTGGTAGTGAGTCAAAAAGTTCCTTGGAATATAGCCTTGTCCATTCTGATGTAATTTTTAATACGAACGCATTAACTGTCACATGGAGCGAACCGACGTCATCAGCTTTGAAGCCACGCCAAACGGCACTTAGATTCCCCTTCCCCAATGGATCGAAGAGAAGCCGCGATCTGACGGATAGGTTCCCATTGGCTGGCAGGCGTCATTAAGGAGCGAGGCTCCCATTGGGTCTCGCGCGGTGTAGTTCCATAAAACGCCACCAGAAGAGCCCTCTCAATGGCGGCGCAGCGCACACAGCGGCTCGGCCGCCGGTGGCCGCGCAGCCCGCTCGGGTAAACTCCGAAGAGGCTGCACGGCCGAGCTCAGAGCGGCGCGGCCACTTCACGAGAGCGCGCGCTCGGCCGTTGGCCGCTAGCTCGGCAGTAGCGAAACGTGGCCGTCCACGCCAGCACGCCGCAGGCGAACTAAGAGAGCGGAAGAACGACGTTCATGCTTTCGCATTCGCAACTCATAAGAAGTGCTCAGTTGTACTCCGACTTTGTTGTTTTGTTTTTTACGTAAAGTGTAAAGAAAGAGTGACAAAAAAGAATGAAAGGGAAAAACTAGGAAACAAATTGGGGGGCTAATGGTTGGATGTGTTTAATTTTTTTTTGTGCGATGTGAACGAAAGGTTTCAATGCCTATTGTGTTTCAAAGGTAAATCGCATTGTGTTGTACAAAGGATGCGTGTGGGTGATGATTCCATCGAGAGTGACAAGAGTCTAATCGATACATTCTGAACGAAGTATATGTCCGGGGGAGGCATTGTTGGTGTCTATCGGGGGTATAAAAGGAGTGAGAAAAAATAAACGATTTAGCTGTGTTTCAGACGTCGTCTCCTGTGCCTTTTTCTTCAAATTCAAAGTTTCTAATATATTCCCCTACAAAAGTCCCGGGTTTTAAACATTAAGATTAACTATCACCACCTCGCCCGCAAACTCACTGTCCTTTCGTTAGCTGTAGCTTGAACCTAAAAGCTCCACTGCTTAACTGAAATAAGTAAAAATGTTCGCTACAAAGTTACAAGGCACTCATGCGTCAGAATGTTAGCCGACGCTTAGTTTTCAATCATGTTTTCCCGTCTACATTCCTGCTGAGCTCCAGCAAAGCAAATCACTGTGATATACTATGTGCGAACGGCGAATGAGGAAACTCGAAAAACAGTTTTGCTCGAGAAATGTTTGTATGGGGAAAATGGTTATAATGTTTCGCTGGTTCGTGGTTTATACGCATATTGCCTATTCTGGTCAAACAGTTTTTAATGCGCTATCATTAAGGCCCGTTCGCACACTTGCAACCGACTACAAACGAATGAGACAAGACCGGTTTTTAAGCCTCTTGCAACGGCTTACGACCGAATGCGCTGCTGCGGAGCTGGTCGTAAGCCGTCACAAAAGGTTTAAAAACTGGTCTTGTCCCATTCGGTCGTAGTCGGTTACAAGCGTATGGAGGGGCCTTTAGAACGCTGGCTTTCACGAAAACCCGCCGGGCGTCGGTCCGTGTGTCAGCGCCATGCATGACGTCACGAGGAGAGTGGGGTGGTGAGGAGGTATCGTGTCGGTGAGAGGGAGAGGGTGACGCGCGCTGACATTAGTGCTTCGGACCAATAAGACCGTCGAACAGGTGGCGCGGAGTCAGAGACGCGCATGCACGTGCCTCGCCGCTTTGGAATGCGGCCGAGCTCAGTTGCCGCTCCGGCGAAGGGTGTGGCTCTTTTCGTGAGTAATATGGCTGACCGTATCCAAGAGCGACGATCAGAGAATGCTGAGGCCACGCGTTGAATGATATAATCCGATGGATCCCATTGATCGTCGAACCAAATTTTAGTCCCGTGTAATTCGCTGAACGCTATCAGTCTATTGCAGTGATTGGATTAATCCACCGATTTCTCTGGAATAAAGAAGACAAAAGGCATTTTAGAGTAAAGTTTAATGCTTTCCACCAGTATTAACATCGGAAAGATGCGCCCCTCTTACAAAAGACTTGCTTCTCAGGATATATTAGTCTATGAGTTAGTGCTGTATGCAGGGGGTCTAAGTTTTATTGACGCTTATTATATATCTCTCCACCGCACACACACAGACCCGTATACATATATAATAATTCCATGTTATACCATTGTATTTGTATATGAAATTAGTTGTGCTTACTCTACCGTTGTACGTGTCTATATGCATAAAGCCTATAGGCTTTTGTGAATGTTGTATTGGGGTTAAGCATTTGTGTATTCTTAGTCTCAACCTCGTGCTTAGGCAGATTAAAATGTCTCTCAACGTGATCAGTCAACTTTGAACACATAGAACATCGTTTCATTCCGTTCAGGCAATACGATACAACAAGATAAATACAGTAGCTCTTGATCAATCGCGGATTTCTACGGTATCATTTCAATAGAGCTCAACTGGCTTACAATAAAAATATTAAGCTGAAATAAAATAGTAACAAACTTGGAGGCATTCATACGAATCACACAGCGATTGGCTTTGGTGATCCTATATAGCTGGGTCGTTGGGCGACAGCACGCACTTTAC
Organism: Ixodes scapularis; assembly: GCF_016920785.2. Lineage (NCBI taxonomy): Eukaryota > Metazoa > Arthropoda > Arachnida > Ixodida > Ixodidae > Ixodes > Ixodes scapularis. The sequence continues at coordinate 55,336,339 of NW_024609835.1, read as the reverse complement.
AGAATGTCATGTAATCCAAAGAGAATGCTAAGCGGTTTCGGAACGTATATCAAAGTAGTTCAGAGACACTGATACATACGCGGGGAAGGTGGTCAGAGTCTACGTGCGCTAGGCCAGGATTTCAATCTGCTGTGAAAAAGCATCTACACACATTGGTAAGGTTCGGTTTCAAATATAAATAGCATTAGAGAAGAAGATCTTCTGAAATATTACTTCGGCTTCCGGTCTTAGTAGCGTTGAGACCATTTGGCACGTCACTGAACTACGTGTGGTCTCAGCAGTATTTCGCAGGGGTGAGCGATGCTGGACATTCCCAGAATGGCTTTGAGAGTATCTACTCGCCTTGTGTTTTTACCCCGTAGTGTAATAGCTCCTGAAAACGGTAGGAGCACGTCTTGCTCGTCTCTGTAATGCGCTACTTGTTCAATGTTGTGCTTCACGTATGAGAGGTATCCACAAGCACGAAGAAAAACCGTTGCAACGGTTTAGTGAGGCGAAACTATTTGTAGGTTAGTTCTAAGGAAAACAAGCTGTTGTAGAAACATGGTGCTGAATATTTGCGGAAGGAGCTGGCAAGTGAAGTGTTTTCTTTTTCGAAACCCCATGGGCAGAGAAGTTAACAAGTAATTTGCTAACATTTCAATTTTTTGCAATGTGGCTTCCTTCCCATGACATCTGGGGAGGCTGCAGATTGAAGCAGGATAATTGTTTTTCCTTCGACAAGTTGAAAAATGTGCGTCCGGTCTCAGCGCTCATTTGTTGTTTTGATCATAACATAATTATCATAAGAGCCCAGCCTTGCAATTTCATGAGATAGTGCAGGTCCCGTCAAAGTAAAACGGAGCGCCGGAGCGGCGACCAAACTGCATCGCCGCGCTATCTAGCAGCTCCGACTGCAACTGATAGGTGCCGTCTGCGCATGCGCGCGTGCCATTCGCGGTGTTCTCCGTCTTTCTGGTTTGATCCTCGCATTATCGGTGTCTCGAGCTGCCAAACGCTGTTCCGATAAACACCGCTAGGTGTTCGGCTCGGGCTCGCACGGGGAGGTACCACTGAAAGCAAGAGGGAGAGAGGGGCGAGTGTTGTCGATGAGCACCGCCCCTTGTGCTATCAGGCGTCGATTTTAGGAAGAGCGTTGGGCCGCTCGAACCACCGATAACGTGCGGGTGGGAAGAAGAAAACGGAGGCCCCAGCAGAAGGCACGTTCGCATGCGCAGATGTAGCCTATCAGTTCCAGCCAGCGATGCTAGACAGCGCGGCGATGCAGTTCCGTCACCGATCCAGCGCTCCGTTTTACTTTGACGGGACCTGTACAAGCAGTCATAAAACGAATATTTTATTCTCTTAAATATTGTCACAAGAACCCCATACATATAACACGCGTTTCATATTCTAATATAAATAAGGCGCGAAACTGAAAGACAGACGGAACTAGGGAAGGGCCGGTATCTCGCCTCTTTCTTCAGTCTCGTGCTTTAAGTGCCGTCACACCAAAACTCGCTTGTCCGCGCAAGACCTCAGAGCTGTAAATGAGCGTCCATCTCTGCAACGAAAGCAAAACCGCACCATCACACTAAGTTTTCTCTGCACAAAAACCAGCCCAGACAGGTCAAGGCGCCACGCAGAGACATTATCAGGAACGCCGCGTCCACCTCCTATCGAAACATTTGGCCTCGAGACGAGGCGTGACCGCTGCACCAACGCCGCCGTCGACACCAGCCACCGATGGCCGCAACGCGCAGGGCCCGAGCCCTCGTTCGGGGTCCTGAGCCCGCCAATTAGACACAACGGGTTGGCCGTAGCCATCGACCCACCCCGGGGTCGAGTCCTGGGGGCCACGAGGAACATCGGGACCCCAAATTAGCTGCGTCCCGTCGTCACGCCGTCCACTCTTGACCCAAGGACACGCTGTGCTCGACTCCAAGCTATGCTCCCCTCAGCGCTAGGCTGACAGTGCGGTGGAAGCTACGTACTGGCTAGACCGGTCATGCGCCTGTCTTTCGTCACGTGAACTAGCTCCGGCTCATCCCCACGCGAAGAGAGTGGGGTGGGGTGACGAAAGGGAAGCGGTTGACTGGCGCTCCGCAGCTCCCACCGTGCTGTCAGCCTAAGGGTGAACGGAGTATAGGCCCTCGGCAGGCGGCCCCGCGTGCTGCCAGCTGCGTGGCGTAGGCGGCAGTTGTCGCTGCGGCTCCGGTTTGAAGAAGAATGGGCGTTAGTTAAAGCGCGACGTCTAATTGAGGCCCCGAAAGCGAAATAATGGAGGCCTTTCTCTCGAAAAGCCGGATTTTGGTTAATGGGGGACTCCCCCTGGCTGGTGGCGAAAAATGCAGCCCGATAGACAGTCGTAAAGAAAGGTGACGAGATTGCAGAGTGCTCGAAGACAAAGGGTGCTGGGCTGTGTCCTGTTTTAAGTAAGAAGAACGTGTTAGAATTAAAACTTGTTGTTGGCCTAGTTGGTTCATGATGCAGTATGGAGGTTTTTTGCGCGACACAGGGGACAATTACAAGCGAGTAGACACGGACAAGCGCAATCCGTGTCTACTCGCTTGTAATTGTCCCCTGTGTCGCGCAAAAAAACCTCCATACTGCAACGTGTTAGAAGAAGCTGATTTGCGAAGCTGATGTTATTTTCAGAGGACACTCGCTTTACTTTCCTTCAACCCAGAAAGAGTTTTATTTGAGTAAAAGAACCTTTCTTCTGTTTGAAAGGTCGATAAATATTTTACTCGGCTCACTTTTAAAACGAAACAGTTTTCGTGCATGGCGATATACCAAAAAATTGTGAACTATAAATTGTATTCGTGTAAAATGTCTAAAATGACTGTAAATGCTAATACTTGTCCCCAGCATGATTTTCTCATAGGGTACATTATTTCGTGAAAATGTAGTGAATGCTATATGACTGCCCTTGTGCTTAAGCAAGCTGAGCGCCGACAAAAGCAACGTGACACACAATTCACTTTCTTTTCTTTGTTTTTTCTGAGTTGCAACGAAGTGTTTTATTTTTGACGCTGCCGCAATAAAAAAATAACCGCGTCAAGACTAATGAATGTCACCACCACGATCTTGTACATGGGGAATACGTTTTGTAAAAACGTAGTCAAGGCTGTTGATATCCTTGCGCTTACTCAAATTGAGCGCGAATAAATGGCACGCAGAACATTATTCTCTTATTAGACAGTTTTATATAGCGTTGCTGGCTCTTACGTACGCAATACACAATAGTATAGCGTACGCTAAAAATGACCTGCTCGGACCGAATTTAGTTGTGCGTTACGTTTTCGAGTGAACACCGCGCATGATCTTGGTTAAATTTGCTAGAGCCGTAGAATTCCGCGTGCTTATAGCGCAACCATGCTCCTGGAAAGAAATATTAAAAAAGAAAAAAGTGTCCAATCATTTTATTTCAGATTAAACCAAGCCACAGTTGCCTCGTCAAGCACGCTTTTCTGCGGGGTACAGAGGCTACGAGTACGAGTGCGTAGCCAAATTCGATCACGGAGCCTCCGTCAGTCGTCCCGTGGAAACGGCACCTTTTATCAATGCTATCGCGGAATGAAATTCATGACCCTGATGTCCAGTGCATAGCGAGAACTTCGGCGATTTCTTTTAGAGTCGTTCGTCCGTCGGCGATGAACTGTGGGAATAGGCTTAGCGTTGAGCAGATTGCAGCGTCGACGCACATTCCGAGCGGCGAACATTTTCACTGTGCACTCCTTCAGCTGAACGGCGATCTGATTCGACCGCGGTAGGTCCCAGAAAGAATCGCCGAGCTGAACACTACGCAATTTCATGTAACGCAGAACTTCGAAAACACCACGTCACCCTTGCTGCGCCAGTCGAGGCAACCGCCATCTTGAAACTGGCGCTCTCGTTGGGTCCGAGATCTCTCGAGAGCGTCCCGCAAGGCCCGCGCTAGCCAGCAACGCAAAATCCCCAGCATTGAGTGCGTACGCAATACGCTAGCCCTCTTATTGCGTTCTGCGCATGCGCACTCACGACCCGCAATTTCCTTACGTACGCAAAGCTATAGCGTACGGTCCACTAAAACTGTCTATTGTTCCTGAACGGCCTCAAAGCGCTGCCATGCCGCATTTAACACTGCCAGGACTTCGCAACATCGCTCGACGATTACTCTTATTGTCCCCTGGTGAGAAAGGGCCATACTTCCAAAGGCGCTTCAGTTCTATGTTTAAAGAAGTTTTGTAAAAGCAGTTGTCGGCTGATTCTGTGAGTGCGCTGTAGAAAGCAACACATAGTGGTGTTCCAAACGAAAGTGCGAGCCCACAGTTGTTCTTGAGGCATACATTTGACGATTTTGCCGCCTTTTTTGTATTTTATTTGCTTCGGCGGTTATATATTTATATATAATCATAAAATTTATTCTTTTTAAAAGAAACACGAGAAGAAAAAAAAAACGGATTCTGCAAGCGCGAGTATGTTGCCCTAAGCGGTGCTTTTGCTGCTCGAGAGCGCGCGCACAACATGCACGATAAACGTCTGGCTCTCCCTGCTTCAGCTTGTGTTTTGCTCCCACATAATATGAAACGAAATGCAAAGGGTGTCCTCAAATAAAATTACATATATACCCAGGTAGCACGCCAGAGGAATGCCCAACTTGGGCAAAGGTCTGGCAAACATAAGGGCCCAACTTTGGCGCAGTTAGGTTTTTGCACCATGGCATTCATCAGTGCCAAAGTACGGTGCCTAACTATAGCCTTAGTTGGGCCATCCTATGGCATGCCAAAGTTTGGCTGTTCTCCGGTACGCCAGAGGAGTGCCAAAGTTGGTGCCATACTTGAGCCATAACTGCCAAAGTAAATCCTAATCTGGGAATTCGGGGCATGCCAAGGTTTGGCATTTCTCTGGTCTGCCAGAGGAGCGCCAAAGTTGGTGCCATACTTCAGCCATAACTGCCAGAGCAACGCCTAATTTCGGTATTTGGGACGTGCCAAGGTTTGGCGTTTCTCTGGTCCGCCAGAGGAGCGCCAAAGTTGGTGCCATACTTCAGCCATAGCTGCCAGAGCAACGCCTAATTTCGGTATTTGGGACGTGCCAAAGTTTGGCTTTTCTCGGGTCCGCCACAGGATTGCCGGAGTAGTGCAATACTAGAGCTATAACTGCCAGAGCAATGCCCAATTTGGGTATTTTGGACATGCCAAAGTTTGGCGTTGCTCTGGTCCGCCAGAGGAGCGCTAAAGTTGGTGCCAGATTTGAGCCATAACTGCCATAGTAAAACCTAAACTGAGAATTCGGGGCATGCCAAGGTTTGGCGTTTCTCTGGTCCGCCAGAGGAGCGCCAAAGTTGGTGCCATACTTCAGCCATAACTGCCAGAGCAACTCCTAATTTCGGTATTTGGGACGTGCCAAGGTTTGGCGTTTCTCTGGTCCGCCAGAGGAGCGCCAAAGTTGGTGCCATACTTCAGCCATAGCTGCCAGAGCAACGCCTCATTTCGTTATTTGGGACGTGCTAAGGTTTGGCGTTTCTCTGGTCCGCCAGAGGAGCGCCAAAGTTGATGCAATAATTCAGCCATAACTGCCAGAGCAACGTCTAATTTGGGTATTTCGGAGACGCCAAAATTTGTCGTTTCTCTGATACGCCACAGGAGTGCCGAAGTGTGCCATACTTGAGCCATAACAACCAAAGCAACGCCTAATTTTGGTATTTCAGCCTCGCCGAGTTTGGCTTTTCTCTGGTCCGCCACAGTTGTGCGAAAGTAAGTGCCAGACTTGAGCCATAAATGCCGCAGTAAATCTTAATTTGTCGATTCGGGGCATGCCGAAGTTTGGCTCTTTTCTGGCTACCCACTGAAGTGCCAAATAAGTGCCAAAAGTGGCAAAGAAAGCCGAGAGGCCAGCCCAAGTTTCGAATATCTATGGTGTGTCACAGAAATGCTCTTTTACGCGTCCCAGAAGAGAAATAAAATAAATAACCGTTGGAAGCACGATAGTAAGATGTCATCAGCCCCGTTCTCAAGCAGCACGGCAATACTTTGCAGTATCGTGCCAGTGGCGGCCGAAAGTCAGTTCCAATATAGTTCAACTGTCCAGTTTTGCACCACCGTTTGATACCCGGCGGGTATTGCCGTACAGCTGTTTCGCCCCGGCCCAGCCTTCGCGTAATATTGTGCGAAAACTCTACGATGCGTCTGCTTCGTATTGGCCGAACGTCGTGCAAGTATGTTTACGTTGCATGTCATTTGTTGCATATCCAATCACTTATACGGACAAACAAATTTTTTCGATCGCTCCCAGAAGTTTATTAAACAACTATCATTACACACAGTGTATTCTCAACATATTTACAAAGGTCACACTTCTCTGTAAAACGAAAAGCAAATTATAAAATACAATTAACACTGTCCTCATGCCAAGCAAAACTCATCACACGTAAAACCGCGGAGAATGAAAGGAAAGCAGGACGACTATCAGAATCATGCTTGCAGTGCACTTACTAATAAAAGAGCGATATCATGTAATCCTTGATAGATGCATAATCCAACTCAGGCACCCCACAAACACATTCGAGGAAGAAGGTTGCGCACATTCAACTGACGTCTCGTCGTCGGCAAAGAGCAGTTTTTGTCGAAGCGTGTCCAACAAACACATCACAAGTATTCCACGAACTCCGGTGCAAAAAATGACTGTTACCGAAAAATTGCCATGGACGTATTCCGACCGTTTACGACGAAAAAACACGGCCGCGTCTGCAACGCACGAAAGCAACAGAACACTGAAGAGCCCAGTTCGAAAACCGGACCTACGTGGCCCGTCGAAAACGACAGCCCCAGAGATCCCATCAGCGTGACAGAGAAAGTCACGTGACAAATTTTCGTCCAAACGTTTTTGTCCTACGCGTCCTATGTAGAGAGGTCACGCTGAGTCACGCGTTTCGCTTCATCCTTTTGATTTGCTTAAAGCGGCTGTCGCGCTCGTTGACAGCCACACGAAGACGCAAAAGCAGGTGGGGAGGATTTGCAAAAGGCGAGGTCGAAGGGGCATCAACAACGCATAAAAGGAAAGGCCGCTTCTGCCGGTGACCTTGTCGCCTTGCCTAGTCTGTCAGCGTTCGGCTTCCATTAAAGGGGTCATGAAACGCTTTTCCAACTTTTTCCTGTTTCGCTTTCCTCCTCAACACATAAATCGCGCATTCCACCAAACAGTTAAAGAAGACGAAAAGGGGGAGTCCCCTCTTGCTCGCACTCTCGTTTGTGTAATCCCGGACACATCCATTCTCCCCCTAGAAGATTAGCCCGTCGCTCAAAATTCAGACAAAAGTTGCTTTCCCCACCCCGTTCATTCCGAAGCTGACAGTGCTGTTGAAGCTACGTGCTCGTTGGGCCAGCCACACTTGCCCCGTGAGCGTGGCAAATGTGGCTGCAGAGAATGAAGTCAGGTGATGAAAGGGAGGCGGCTGATTGGTCCGGCAAGCGCGTAGCTTCCACCACAATGTCAGCTTAGGCGTGAAGGGAATAAGTGAGGTCCGGTTGCTTGAGAGCGAAATGGACGGGGTGGTTATGTTTTCCGGGCTTGTCGCCATCCGATAGGCCTCAATTATTTCTCTCCCCATTTGCTCGCAGTGGCCTCCCATGGCTGTCGTGCCGGTGAAATTAGGAGCGCAAAAATACTCCAGAAGCCGGGCGAAGACCTGATAAATGTAATAACAAAAACGGCTTGACATAACAAAAATAACAATTTAATTAAACGTTTCGCCTCCCATGCGGGAGGCATGTTCAGTAGAGCGCAGAGCGAGTGAGAGTCACACAAAAAAGTTCGGTTATTTAGACATAAAGTTTGTGTACACGTCCGGCAGGGGGCCACGGTTCTTGTTTACCAGCGATGAATCACTTCCGCGTTGATCGTTCTGGATGAACCAAGATTCCAGCAGCTTCCTCGGTTCCCACCTTTTATCCCCCTCCAAGGTCGATGCCTTGTCAATGTCAAATTGGTGTCCTGACGTCCATGCGTGGTCGACGAGTTCGGACTTGAAGCGGGTAGCGATCCCGTGCGTGTTCTTTTAGTCTTGTTTTTCTTTTTCGTCCCGTCGCTCCAATGTAGGAAGCGTCACATTCCTTGCACTGTACCTGGTAGATCACGACCCTTTCTGCCTCTGGCGGGGTCGGGTCTTTTGGCTTGGAGATAACATTGGCGATTGTTCTGTAGGGTTTGTATACAGTTCGTACCCCCCACGACCTAAGGCCGCGTCCCAATGCCTCCGAAACCCTTAACGTAACGTGTTCGTTCGGCTCGATCCAGGCGCCGATGGGACATTTGTTTGTTGGTCAACAAGAACGCATTGCTCTTAATGAGTTGAAGTCAGACAGCTCCATCATGATTTTAAAGGCCGACAAAGGAAAAAGAACCGTTGTGCTTGATAGGGATGACTACATGAAGACGATGTATGAAGTTATAAACGACAGTCACTATTTCGTGAGGCTATCAAGAGATCCCGCTGCTAAGTCCGAAAGGGAGTTAGTTGACCACCTTCGAGAGATGAAAAAGAAAGGACGCATCAGTGACGACCTATACACGTTTGCAAGTCCGGCTTCAGGGCGCTGCCATCTTGCTCGCTGGGGTGCGCTTAGACGCGTCCTAATCCGATTACGAAGCCTTGCTAAGGCGACATAATCGGATTATGGCCGCGCCCAAGCGCTCCCCATTGGGCAAGATGGCGGAGCCCTGAGACCAGACTTGCAAACGTGTATACCGTCGTCTCTTCTCCTTTGACGCCGCGACACCCAAGATGTATGGAGTCCCCAAAATTCACAAACCGGGTTGCCCCCTACGCCCGATTGTATCTTTTATTAGTTCATCCACTTACAGCCTTTCCAAATATCTGGTTATGATTCTGAGCCCTCTTACACGAAAAAATGAGTTTAGCGTCCGGAATTCCCATGACTTCGTTGAACTTATACGCGGTCAGACCCTGCTACCGCACGAGGCTATGGTATCCTTTGATGTGATTTCATTATTTACGAATGTCCCCAACGCCCTGGCGGTTGATGTCGCCCGTGACCGGTTGTTGGCAGACCAGTCGTTGTCCACTCGCACAACCCTCCTTGTTGAAGACGTTATACTCCTTTTGCGTTTTTGTCTCAACCAGTGTAATCTTAGTTTTAATGGGGACATGTATCATCAGGTCAGCGGATGCCCTATGGGGAGTTCAGTTTCCGTAACCGTCTCGAATCTCGTCATGGAATATGTTGAGGAAAGGTAATGTCTGGCATTGATTTCCCCGTGAAGTTCTACCGTCGTTATGTCGAAGACACTTTTGTAATGGTTAAAAGAGAGAACGTAACTGATTTTCACCGCAATTTGAATAGTGTCCACCCCTCAATTCAGTTCACCTGCGAACATGAAACCGATAGTACCTTGCCGTGTTAAGATGTACGTGTCTATAGAACTAGTGAACCTTTTTTTAAGATGGAGACATCCGTATATCGTAAACCATGTGTCAGACAAAACTTTCTTGACTACCACTCTCATCACCCTACTCAACACAAAAGCTCAGTTGTAAGATCGTTACTTCATCGTTCAGAAACTGTCCCATCTAAGTCAACACTTAGAATTCAAGAACTTAGCCATGTGCGGGAGGCTTTGAAAAAACGTAACTACCCCGACTGGTTTGTCAATCGCGTTAAGAAACAAATGTCCTGTCGGCGCCCGGATCGAGCCGAACGAACACGTGACGTCGTGTGCATCCCGGAGGCATTGGGACGCGCCCTTAGGCCGTGGGGGTACGAAAGAACAATAGACCGATCTCACAAGGAGTTGCACGACGCCACCGCTGCCGCGGTGCATTCTGGTACCTGTAGTTCTCCCCAGTTTTCTGGCCGCGTCAAGGCGCGTTGTACGTCCGGCGTTTGGGAATTTTCAGGTTAGCACGAAACTTTTAGTTGGCCGTTTACTCACGGTTTTTAATGGGTGTCTTCACCTGTTCTGTGTCAAGGTGCTACAATAACAGCACCAGGCAAAAAGGTATCGGATTTTATGTCTTCCCGGAAGAAAGCAGCCCACGAAAAGAGTGTCTAAAACAGGTAAAGAGAGCGGTAGAAGAGCGGCAGGAAAAAGCGTTTTTAGATTTGTTTCGTTATTTGATTCATAATTTATATTCACCCCATCCACGATAACTAAAGAGTGTAAGCTTACTCAGGGCATGAGACGTAGTAGGGCGTACCAAAGTGTTCCGTACGTTGGAATCTTTCAGAGCACTCGCTCCGTAACGGTATATCGGAACTTCCACACTGCCTTGCGGCGACCGTTTTTAATACAATATTTGGTTGATGCATTTTGGTGGTTACAACTGTTATTGATACGACATGTTTTGAGCAGAACTGTGCTTCAAAAGATCAGTACAATCACCGAAGAAAGAGCAGCGATTCTCGGTATGTATATATGTATAACTTGAAATAAAACGACTTTTTCAATATCAGACTTAATTTTTTTTAGTGGGCTATTATGCCACAATCTGATTTTGCTGGCGTTACTGATCCATTCTGTATTAACACCAATCGACACAGCGGAAAAAAGCATTCCCCGTCGGTCAGCACTTACCGTTCGGAGCTTGAGCAAACCAAATAAAATTGAATAGAAACTGTACACAAGAGCTCATCTCTACCCGAAGTTCTCAGGCATCTCTCATGGTTACGTTTCATTTTGACAAATGCGAGTTGTTACGGCTCGTCAGGCAGATTCTTTTTGTAGATCGTTTCTTTGTGTGCACGCTTCCCCCCGCAGTTCATATGTACCCTGTCGCCAAGGCTCTCAACCAGAATAGAACGAGTTTTAGAAAACTATTGCTCTCCGAGAATGTCTATTGAGCTCGTCTTACTTCATTGTCGAATAAAAGTTATGCCCAAGCCTGCGCACAACTTAGCTCAGTGTTTCACCGACACGTTTGACGCTGTTCCGCGGTGCTACACCGAGCCGATGGTCCCTCGAATTTTGTGCTCTTTTACGTTGAGGTAGATATTCACTTGCTTCCAAGTTTATTGAGACGTAGGAGCACCCGGAGTGCTCGAGGGAGAAGGGGCCTCGTGGTTTTTGCCGCTGTTGCAGTAAGACCACAGCGTGAACGCAGTGGGTTTACGCGCGTTCACGAAGGCGAAGAAGCGGACAACGACGAAGTAGACGACAAAGCGATTCTAAAGCGATAAGACGACTGAAACTTTGTTTGCGCCTGATGACAAACTGAGACATCACACACAACACAATCTTATAAAGTACTGATATGCAGGAGAATCCAAGCTAACACCAGGGCTTCCCAAACTATGATGTACGCCCACATGAGCCCTTTTCAGCCGGGAAGCCGGAGAGCGATTACTACAAGAAGCATGGCGGCGGCAATACTTCCGGAATGCGCGCGCCTGCGCAGTTCGCTTGGTGGTATCGGTGTATTGTCAATGTTATCTCCATGCCAAAAGATCCGACCCCGCCAGAGGCAGAAAGGGGCGTGATCTACCAGGTGCACTGCAAGGAATGTGACGCTTCCTACATTGGAGAGACGTGACGAATAAGAATAACAAGACTAAAAGAACACGCACGGGATGTCGCCAATTCCACGAACGCCACCCGCTTCAAGTCCGAACTCGTCGACCACGCATGGACGTCAGGACACCAATCTGACTTTGGCAAGGCATCGACCTTGGCGAGAGATATAAGGAGGGGACCGAGGAAGCTACTGGAATCTTGGTTCATCCAGAATGACAAATGCGGAAGTGATTCATCGCTGGTGTTAAGAATGGAACCTGCGGCGACCTTCTTCCGAGTTTCAACGCTGCGGAAAGGAGTCAAGACGAGTCCGGGACCGTCGCCCGCTTGTCGGGGCCTGCGCGAAACGAGTCCCGACGAGTCCGGGACCGTCGCCTGCGTGACGGGGCCTGCGGCAACAAGTCTCAACGCGCCCGTGACGTTGACGGGACGTGTGTGTGTGCGTGGTGGTTGGTGCGCTCGGGAAAGGGAGAGAGGCATGGCTTAACTGCGGAGAACTTTGGCTACGTCGCACTGGACGGCGGACTTTGCTGCATCGCACTTGACGGCGGGTTGCTGCATCGCACTGGCTGCCCTGGCGGGGAGTGAGGGAGAAACGGACCCTATATAAGGCGGAGCGCAAGGCTGCTCCGTTGTTCTCTCGGATTTGACGACTGTATCGCAACCATGTAATTAAACCGTTCGTTACGTTACCAAGTCTCCCACCTCCACTGAACCCCTGGGTTCTTCACTTCGGGGAATGGACGTCGTCTCGAGCCAGAAAGCTTCCGGACGTGCGGCTCAAACCCCGCCTCGAACACTGGTAAACAAGAACCGTGGCCCCCTGCCGGACGTGTACACAAACTTTATGCCTAAATAGCCGAACTTTTTTGTGCGACTCTCACTCGCTCTGTGCTTTACTGAAGATGGCTCCCGCATTGGAGGCGCAACGTTTAATTAAATTGTTATTTTTGTTATGTCAAGCCGTTTTTGTTATTACATAAATTAGGAGCGCAACCGGGACATTTTCTCCCGTAAATGACGATCGGGTGCTTGGACTCCGAAGCAGCTCTTTCGGCGTCCATTTGATGTTCTCTAAGTCGGTCGTTGAGGCATCGCCCCGTTTGCCCGATGTACCTGCTCCCGCGGGACAGGGGGATCGCGTACACTTCCTTCGCTTCCTCTCCTTCCGCCAAGATTTCTCTTTCCGGTACCCCCACGGAGCGGGCGGGTTTTGAGGTTGAAGCCGAAAATAAAGTTCGCTCTTTCCACTTTTTTTTTTGCGTTTCCTCCTCTCCTGCCTTCCTTTCCTCCCTTCACCGCTCTCCCCCGAGGGGCCAACACGGAGAATGAATAGGCCGATGTCACCAAGCGAACTGCGCAGGCGCGCGCATCCCGGAAGTGGTGCTGCCGCCATGCTACTTGTAGTCATCCCTTTCCGGCTTCCCGGCTTCATAGGGCTGCGCGTACATCATCGTAGATTGTCGTTTCAGACGCCCCGGTATCAGCTTGATTCTCCTGCATGTCTGCACTTCATGACATTCTGTTGTTTGTGATGCCTTAGTTTGTGAGCATCCGCAAAAAAGCAGTTTCAGCCGTCTTATCGCTTTAGAATCGCTTTGTCGTCTGCTTCGTTGCCGTCTGCTTCGTGGTGTTCGTGAACGCGTGAGCCCACTGCCAATCACGCGGTGGTCGCACTGCGGCCGCGGGAAAAAAACAACGACACCACTACTCGAGCATTCCGGCTGGTTGGACGTCTCAATTAACTTGGAAACAATGACGCAATGGCAAAGAACAAGAAAATTCGAGGGACCATCGGCTCGGTTGTTGTTTGAAAGTTGTTTCATTCTGGTTGACAGCCTGTGCAACAGGGTACAGATTAACTGCTGGAGAAGCCCGCACATAAAGAAGGAGTGATCTACAGAAAGGGCCTTGCCTGACGCGCCGTAACAATTGGCATCTGTCAAAAAGAAGCCACTATGCCAGATACCTGAAAGCTTAAGGTGGGGATGATTTTTTGTGCACAGTTTCTGATCAGTTCTATTTTGTTGGCGCAAGCTCGAAACGCTAACAGTCGCCCGATGAGGCAAAGCTTTTTTCTGCGATCTCGATTGTTGTTAATGCAAAAATGGATCAGTAACACCAGCCTAATAGGCGACAGCAAAATGAATGAGGTTCGTTTGCTACATTTTTGGCGGTAAGTGTTGCACTTTTAAATTGAATTCTGTGGTGTTTTCACGTTTATATATATAAAAAAGTGAAGACTGATTCCAAAAAAAAGTTGTTTTATTTCAAGCGATGCATATCGGGAATCGCTGCTTTTTTTTAGTGATTGTCGTCATCTTTTGAAGCACAGCTGCGCTTGAAACATATTGTCGCAATAATAGTTATAACCACCAAAATACATCGAGCGAAAAGTGTATTAAAAATGGCCTCCGCAAAGCAGTGCGGAGGTCTTATTTGAGACAGACCGGCGGATAGACCGCTACGGAACGAATGCTCAGAGATTCCAGCTTACGGAACACTTTGGTCCGCTCTATGTCTCGTGCCCTGTAATCTTACACATTTTAGCTGACGTGCAATAGGGTGGATATAAATTATGAAGCCAACAGCGAAACAAATTGCAAAACGCTCATTTTCCTGCCGCCCTGTCCGGTTGCGTTTACCTTCCTTTGCCATGCTTCTTTCTTTCGGGAAGACATAATATCCGAGGCCTATTTGCCTGGTGCTGTTAATATAGCTCCGTGGAATACAACAGGTGAAGCCACCAATTGAAAACCATGAGTAAACACCAGGCTAAAAGTCTCGTGCTAGCCCGAAAATTTCCAAACGCCGGCCGTAGAATACGCATTGACGCGGCCGGAAAACTGAGGAGAACTACAGGTACCAGAATGCACCGCGGCAGCGGTGGCGTCGCGCAACTCCTGGTGAGATCGGTCTATTAGGAGACGCCTCCGTTAATCCGGCATAACCCGCCGTAGAGGGGGCGTGCTGCTTGACTAAAGATTATCTCGCTGCACAAAAAAAAAGAAAAAACGTCGCGGGCAGCGATTTAATGCGCTTTGCCGGATGCGTAACGCTTCGTCCGCCTTGAACAAGCTGGTATGCATTGGGCTAACATTTTTCGAAGCGCGGCAGGTTTAGTGTAGGTCCTATCATAATGGTCCTGCAAGACTTCCCTGTCCGCCACAAGCTAGCCAATAATTCAAGGACATAACGACGGCAGCGTATTCGAACAGTGTAAAATAAAATGTACATTATATTTATAAGAACACCATCGTCTTCACTGCTTGGCTTTCAAATTTTTAGCGCCGCAAATAATTGTAATCAAAATATTTTTATGATTGAAGACCCCTCGTCATGCATCGAACCCAAAATTACGCTTACGTGAAACATGATTCGGCGCGGGAGCAACTCGAGTCACCGTAATTTTTTTTTTTTTTTTTTAACGTGGATTTTGTTTTTTAATCTAACTGAGGTACCACTGGCAGAACACGAATCGCATACTTGGAAGAATCTGAAAACTCATATAGCTGGTTGAGTGAATGCAATACTATCGCATTCGTTGAAGCTCGATTTGTTGATTCGAACTTCAACAAATCACACGCACCCATTCTCCCTATTTCTGTTTACCCAGTCATAGTCGTTCCCTCACGATGCAATACGAGTACAAGTAACGGCAGTTTATGCAATGTTGACGATACACAGCCGTGATCGCACGGTTTTTAGAAGCGCTATAGAACGAGCACAAGCGTCGAATTTCGGTACTCTGATTGATTTCTGTCTTCCCGCCGCGACACCACAAGAGAAAAGCGATTTCGTTCTGTCTGTGAAACTAGGAGCAAAGAAATCAAGATATAATCCCGTAATAAAACAACGCGAATTGAATCTCTGCAGCCAATACCCAACCGTTCGCGAGGTGACTGGGCAAAAGTATATATTACCTCCGTGCCTTTACCCTCTGCGCACCGCCAGAGAGAGTCATACAAACTCCTTTGCGCTATTATCAACACGATTGCGTTTGCAAGCCGGTAGTTTGACTCGGCTGGGATTCGTCCCTTCTGACTTTCATAGCTCTGTATGAAACCAGAAAGATAGATACTTTTCTCCATTGGGTTGGTTTGCCCGGGGCCTCCAGTTATTTACGGCCAAAATCACACTAGAGCAGCCATGTACAAATTACCCCAAAAAGGTAATTAAGTTAAGTTACTGAGTATCGACGCCAAAAGTAATTAGAGTAGAGTAGGAATTACGCATTTGTAATAGTAATTGAGTAAACTACAAACTACTGTAAAAAAGTAGCGAACTACTTTGAAGTTACTTTCCAAGTTACTTTTTTATATTTTTGTGGTAGTAAAATGAACACCACTTTTGATCCGTAAAAAACTCTGCGAGCCTAAAATATATGCAGTCGTCTTATGGCTTGCGTTTTCACCAAAATAGTTTATTCACTCGCAGAAGCAATTCACTCCCAAAGTTCGTGAAAGGAGAGTTTTCCCCTTTTCCTCCTAAAGACGTCCCCAGCCAAGCTAAAAAGACGTTCCACCGACGCGCTCGATGGAACTGCAGCGTTGAATTTGTGAAAGAGGCTGTGCAGGGTCGGGTAAGCGAGTGTCGGTATCTTAGGTGTCAATGACGAAACATGTGAGGTTTGCCTCCGCTAGAGGGTATTTTATAACAAACTCTCCTCCTTTTTTCTTCGGCAAGTTGAGATTGCTATGACTGGCCCCTCTTTATTCCCACGACGTTCGGAGGGTACGCCGAGCGAGTGCACCTGACCGTCAAGAATTCAAGTCTCGCGCCACGACGATGAGATTCATCCGGACGACTGCGCGTCTCGTTGCAATGCTAATGCTACGCTACTAAAAAAATGTTTTGGTTAAAAGAAGATGAAACGAAGTATGCTTCGCCGCTGACGCCGGGTCCACAGAAGGATCTCTCCTAAAGGTGACTCGCAATCCTCGCCAGCGACTACGGTATTCTGACGCGCCTGACACGCCTCACAGTAAATCGTTTTGAACAAAGAGGTCTCCCTGGTGTGGAAGGTCAGAAGAACGCGAAGGATTACGTGAACACGCATCGTCGCTCGTTTAGTTGCAGCCGGAAGCGGGAACGAGCTCCCATGAACGGATTATCCATGTCTGCGTTTGTGCGCGGGGGAGTCCGGCTTTGGCAAAGAGGTATGCGCTGACGGCGAGGCGAGCATGGAAACAGGCCCCCAGCTGCGAGGTCATCCCAGTGGCGCCTCCCGTGGAACCCCCAAACCGCTTGAGGCAGAACTTACTAAAGGCAGACAACATGAAAGCAACAACAATCCTCGGAGTGTGCCCATCTTTCACTGTTGCAGCTGAAGGCGCAGCGCCAGCGTGCATTACCGGATTAGGTCAATACCCGACCAAGGCTTGTTAAGTATCTCTTCCTGCGCTCGTGCGCGCCAGGGTTATGTTTTGGCTGCTCGTCGCCACCTTGGCCCAAGGACGCCTATGATGCAGCGTGGGAACAGAATGTAAGGGGGCTCCTTGTTCGGGAATGCCATTTCATCTGCCGGCGTCTTATTTATTTCTGCGCTCAAACTCTCGTGATGAGCAAAATTATCACTAAATTTCAAAAGTAGTTAGTACTTAGAGTAGAAGTTACCCGAAAAACGTAGTTAAAGTAAACTGCTAAATACCCAAATAAAGTTGTAATTGAAAGTTACCAAGTTACTCGGAAAAGTAGTTAAACTACAGTAGTTTGAGTAGAGTAGTTGAACTACGTCCAAGTCTGCACTAGAGGCGCTTCAGCAATGTTCACTCTGGTCGACACACGTGCTCCTTAAAAATGCCTGTCGTCAACTCTTTCCCAAAAGATACTTGAAGAGCCAATCTTAGAGACCGACGGATAACGAGGCCTTAGACCTCAAAGAAATTATAACACAAATTTGGCGTCGTCATTCCCAAACTGGTTGCTGGACGAAATCCAGGGTTGGTAATAGTAACATAAGATACGTACGGCAGAATTCCCTGACATAAATAAAATGATTTGGCTAACGCCAATGTAACGCGAAATAGGTGCAAAGAGTTTTGCGATAGGAAGCATAAACCGAAAAAAAGGGGAAAAAAAGAAAAAAAGAAAGAAAGAAAGAAAGAAAGAAAGACTGAGGAAAAGGAGAAATTAGAAAAAAAAAATCTCTGGTGACTTGGCCAAAAAAAATTCTGTTCATGCGATTTTTCTTGTCACGTGACCAAACAAAAAAAAAAACCGAAAAAAAATAACACGAGAAAAAAAAACCATCCCCTGCCCGGTTTCGAAGCTAGGCCCTCTTGATCGTGAAACTAGCGCGCTAACCGTTGCGCCAAGATAACTTTTTTTTTTCTCTCTTTATTGCAAGTTGCGCCAACATAACTCTGCCTGTAATGCTCACGCATTCCCACATCATAGGCGAAAGCTTAGGTGCCTTGGCAGTTTTTCATGCATGTGTTATTTTTATTTGTGGCAAGAGTTAACGTCCAGAATGCTTTTAGAGTTTTCGACCAAAACGAGTTTTCTTCATCCGAGTCACCTTCTAGAACCAGTAGACCGCACTGGGTCGTCCGGCTAAGCAAGCAGCTATTTTCAAATTCTCTGGCGTGCCCGTCCTCGGATCCGAGGTCGCCGTTTGACAAGCTTAACTTTCTTCCACCTTTTAGCCGGAACCACCACGGCAGCTTTGTTCCGTCCCCACTCCGTCTCGAGCGAATGGCTCGCCCCGAGGCTAATCCCATTCTCTAAACCTCTTTTCATCCAACGCTTGACCTTTCCCTCCCCGTCCCCCAGCTTCGGGAGAGAAGGTTCTTCTCTGCAGAATGTCCCGTTTGTACAGCCGCCTTTAAAGTTCCAAGATTGTCCTGTCTTTATCGTCCCTTTTGTGTCTCCACTTTTTAATGTTTAAAAAGTATCAACACGCTAAAATAGTACAATTTCCGGGATTTCATTTTCATCCCCCAAGTGTGATGCGGGAACCGCGCCATAGAGCCACGGTCGTTTCCGCACTTTGTTATCGCTAGGATTTGACAGTGCTCAATCACAATGCAAGACACGCACAGAGCCACGCTCGCTTTTGCAATGCGCCGCCTAAAGGGGTGTCCAGACAGGACACGACTCCGACAAATCGTGAAAATTGAAGCGGGCTTGAAGCGGGCGCGTCCGCTTCAATTTTCACCATTTGAAGGAGTCGTGCGTTTTGTAGTGTCCTGTTTGGACACCCCTTAATAATGATATATCTTGTTGAGACGTGCGCACATCCGCCTTGCTCAGTGTTAGCTCAATGGCAGCACTTTCTGTAAAGGCGGATTCACACCGGGGATAGCAGTCGCGCGATCCAACTAAATAGCATCGCAAAAAAAAAAGAAAAAAAAAGTAATTAGTTGGTCAATTTGGCGTGCGCGATGAGCGAGTCCAATGCCTTCGTTGGCGTGTCGCGTCTCAAAAACTCTCGCTCCGAACGCCGTTGGTTGGCTCGGCCTCTCCGCGACTAGAGTGCATCGCAAAACGTCGGGTCAACAAGCGACTGCTCAAAACCCGTCACTTTTTGCCCGCGATGGTCGCTTTTGCGATGAAAGTTATGGCGCGACTAGATCGCATCGCCGGTGTGAACGCGCCATAATGTCGAACCAGTCTCACGGCGCGTCCCGATATTGGCTTGTGTACCTACGCGCGAGTAAAACATCTGGCACAATTTGCGTTTGCAAAGCCTGCTCCAGCCGCGTCAAAACATTCAGCCAACCTTTGGACTGCAGAAATCAAGAGACAACCAAAATAAGATAAAGTTACCAGCCGAATAAAACTTGATTTCTATTTAATTAAGATGAAGACCACCCGCGTACATCAAATACCTCATCAGCCGAACTCCAAGGCAGTAAGCCTAGTTCTGGCACTTGTTTGGCACCTTTGGCCCGTCGCTGCCAGATCACAGCCAAACTATCGGGAAGCGAAGCCTAACTTGGGCACTCGCTTGGCGACTTGGGCCCAAAGATGCCAGATCTCAACCGAACTACAAGGTAGTAAGCCTAACTCTGGCACATTTGTGGCGATTTTGGCCCGAATGTGCCAGGTGACAGCCGAACTGTCAAAAAGTGAAGCCTAACTTTGGCATTAGTTTGGCGATTTTGGCCCGAAAATGCCAAAGCTCTGCCGAACTACAAGGTAGTAAGCCTAACTCTGGCACATCTGTGGCGGTTTTGGCCCGAATGTGCCTGGTGACAGTCGAACTGTCAAAAAGTGAAGCCTAACTTTGGCATTAGTTTGGCGATTTTGGCCCAAAAATGCCAAAGCTCTGCCGAACTACGAGGTAGTAAGCCTAACTCTGGCACATCTGTGGCGATTTTGGCCCGAATGTGCCAGGTGATAGCCGAACTATCAAAAAGTGAAGCCTAACTTTGGCATTAGTTTGGCGATTTTGGCCCAAAAATGCCAAAGATCTGCCGAACTAACGGGCAGTAAGCCTAAATCTGGCATTTGTTAGGCGATTTAGGCCCGAAGATGCCAGATTATAACCGAACTACCCGGCAGCGAAGCCTAAGTTTGGCACTTGTTCGGCGAATTAGGGCCAAGATACCCGGACTGTTGCCAAGGGAGGTCAGGTTTGGCACTACTTTGGCTTCTTCGGGCTTTTTAATGCCCTAAACTGCCAGACGCAAGCCAAGTTTTGGCCCAGAACTCGGTGCTGCCTGGGTATATACAGGGTGTCACAAAAGAAAATTTACACGGTCTTTTTTACCGCAAAAATAAACTAGGCATCGCCGAACGCTCATTCTCCGCCCAAAGGTAGAGCTAGAGGTCACAACCAGATGCCAATGTTTCAGCCCGATCCGATAACTTAATCAAAAGTTATAAGTGATTTTCTGAAAATTTCAATGGGAAAATGAAGCCCAATTTTGCGTGCTTTCGGTGTTTGGTGCCCATAGAGCCCCATGTATTCAAAAACTTCGTCGGCCGCCATTTTCCCATTGAAATTTTCAGAAAATCACTTATAACTTTTGATTAAGTTATTGGATCGGGCTGAAACTTTGGCATCTGGTTGTGACCTCTAACTCTACCTTTGGGCGGAGAATGAGCGTTCGGCGATGCCTAGTTTATTTTTGCGGTAAAAAAGACCGTGTAAATTTTCTTTTGTGACACCCTGTATATATATATATATATATATATATATATATATATATATATATATATATTTACTACTAGAATAAACTAAGCATTGACGAAAGCTCAGCCTCCACCCCAAATGTAGCACCAGAGGTAAGGAACAGATGCCAAAGTTTCGAAGGTTGCTGTTTTTTGTTCAAAATTTATAAACAATTTTCAAAAATTTCTAATGATAAAATGGTCGCCGACAAGGCCCACCAACACATGGAGCTGAATGGCGTTAGCTATGGAAAACAGACCTCAGTTTCCCATGAAGGTTTCAGAAAATCGCTTCTAACTTTTTAATAATGAAACGATTAATTTTGGAACTTTGATATCCGATCCTGACCGCTAGCGCTCCATATCGGTTGAGACTAAGCGTTCGGCAATACGTAATTCATTTTCGCAGTGAAAAGAAAAGTTAATTTTGTTTGGGTACACGTTGTATGTCGGTAGTGGTATACAAGATTTACTTCGGAAACCGCCGTCTGTTTCTCGTGTCTAGCAGCGAACACAGCCTGCCCCGTTGAGCCCCACTGCGTGCACAGGAAGTGTAGTAGTTCGGATCGCGATCGGCAATGCTTCCTTAAGATGCAGTTGAGTCTTCCCTTCGGCGAGCATGGGGACGGAACAGCGGGAGAAAAAAGGGTTTGGGAAGCAATTTCGGGAATGTGATGCACGTCGCCACTGCCGATTCCCCCGGAAAGAAGTATGCAGAAAGATGGGCAAACGGCAAATTGGAACTGGAGAGGATTGAATTTCGGAGCTATTGCGCGTGCCCGTACGAACGGGGGACTGAAACGGGAGCTTCAGAAAAACGCGCTGGTTGATGCGAGCGGCGCGCAGTCGCGTTCCTCTTCGCCACCCTAGACTCCACCCAGGGCAGCGGGCGGAACAAAATAATGAAAAACTGCGGCTTCAGCCAACTGGAGCGAAGTAAGCGCCGTAGCAAAGTCACGTGTTTTTTTTATATATATATATTTTTAATAGCGCTTTTTTTTCTGTTCTCCATCGCTGTCACGTTTAACTCGTTTGATATATACTCGACATGCGTTCAAATCTATTTCCGGGAAATAATGTTCCGTGCGATCGCGAAAACGTTTCTCGATCTTTTGTTTACGCCGTGCTATATCGAAAGTTCTAGGGAATCATTGGTTCTTCGGGCGTTCGTTTATATATTTTATGTTTTACCGATTATAGCTGCGTAAAACAAAAGGTGGTTTTTACTGCTCCGTATTCATCTCTAGAGAGTTGTTTGTTATATAAAATGGTTTGAAGATTATTGAAAGAAAGATACTTACAGATACAATCAGCTGGGCTTCAAATGTCTCAAGTTAATGAAAAAAGTTTGCCATATTTTTCACACAGGAGACTAAATTATCGTCCACACCACAAAATGGAAGGCTTTTACAACAACTCCCTGTAACGCCAAATTAGAGCGCAGCTCTTGAGGAGGAGGAAGGGAAGGTACGGATAGGAGGCTATGCCCCTCCTCCTCTCCTGCTCGCCTTCGATTTAGGGGAAATTTTTCTGCTAGATTTTGCGGGAAAATTTTTCCACAAGATTCAGCGGGAAAATTTTTTCCGCTAGATTTAGTGGGAAAAATTTTCCGCTAAGTTTAGCGGGGAAATTGTTTCCGCTAAATTTAGCGGGGAAATTTTTCTGCTAGATTTAGCGGGGAAACTTTTCCGTAAGCGGGGAACTTTTTCCGCTAGACTTAGCGGGGAAATTTTTCCGCTAAATATAGGAGGACATTTTTTCCGCTAGATTTAGCGGGGAAATTTTTCGGTAGACTAAAATTTCCGCTAAATTTGGTGGAGAAATGTTTCCGCTAAATTCAACGGAGAAAATTTTCCGCTAGATTTAGTGGGGAAAATGTTCCGCTAATAGATTTAGCGGCTAAATTTTTTCCGCTACATTTTTTCCGCTATCTTGGATATGTTTCCGCTAAATTTAGCAGGAAATTTTCCCGCTAGATTTAGCCTGGGGAAATTTTTCCGCTAGATTTCGCGGGGAAATAGCGGAGAAATTTTTTCGTTAGATTTAGCGGGGAAAATTTTCCGCTAAATTTAGTGGGGAACTTTTTCCACTAGATTCAGCGGGGAAATTTACCCATAATGCACCGCGCGGTTACGCCGACGGCGATGCCGCTCAAGCCGGAAACGAGCGCCTAAGAGCTGTGCTCTAAAAAAAAACATGATCTGCTGCACTTCGGCTTGGGGCCAACAGATCCATCGTGCCATTACATCTGTCGAGCAATTACGTCCAATTTAGTGTCATCACATCCATCGTGCCCCTACATCCATAGTGCCAGCACATTCATTGCGCCATTACATCCATTTTTCGTCAGTTCATCCAACCTGCCATTACATCCATCATGCCTCTACATCCATCGTGACAATAAATCCACCACGTCATCACATCCATCGAGCAACTTCGTCCAAAAGCGTGTCACTACATCCATCATGCCGCTTCGTCTAAAAACGTGCCATTGCATCCATCAAACACGCAGGTTTATTTTTTAGTTAAATTATGCTGTAGAATAGTTCACACTATTTTGAAGAGTTATACGCTAAATTGAAACGTACTAAAGCGAGTAAAAGGGCCCTCTGTGCGTCATGCACTTTCTGCGGCCCATGGCGTCTCCAAAGTCGAACACGCATCGTCGGCTCGTTGTTTGTTGTTTCCACACTGATCAAACTTTAGTTACTGCTTTTTGCACCCTCAAAATTAACTAATTATTAACATTTTTATAAAATTGGGACGGTACACAAAATCACGCATTTTATTTCGCCTGAGAAAGAAAAATCTGAATGTCTTTTAGAATTTAATTGAGATACACTAACGTTCCGGCCTCACCATTTATTTCCTGTGTCTCCCAAACCAATGCGGAGAGCAAGTCGTCTGCTTCTTTTTCGGGGGTTGCGGTGACGTCAGAAAGGCGCCGAGCTTTGACTGGCTCTGATTGAAGGATAGTGGGTAGACCTCGAAGCAAGCCGGCTTGAGGTCTACCCACTATCCTTCATTCAGAACCAGTCAGAGCTTGGCATCATGACGTCCCCACAACCCCCGCAAAAGAAGCAGACAAACTTGCTCTCAGCATACGAATGTGAATAACACCAAAAACCCCATGATGGTTATCTTGACTTTTATAGATGTACTAGCACGATGGATTTAATCGCCCTCTAGGCGTCGTAACAGGAAGGAGGAGCAATTACATTCATCGAGCAACTACGTCCCTGCAGCAAATACATCCAATGAGCAACTACATCCCACGAGCGGCTGCATCCGATTCCATACGCATGTCAACACATCCAACGAGCTAGTACATCCATCGTGCCATTACATCCATCGATAGATGTAATGGCTTAGTGGATCTACTGGCTCGATGGACCTGTTAACACGTAATCCTGCACTTCTCGTGGTGCGAATATATGTTGCCGCATCATGCTAACACGGGATGTGTTACGTGGCTGGCAGCTAACAATGTCCGGTTGGGTGCCAGCAACGGAAGTGTACGAGCCGACTGAAAAGCGTTGACACAGAGCTCTTCTCACTGATTGGATACCATGTGTCAGCCCAATCTCTACCTTGAGTGCCTCCGTCCCGGCGGGCGCAAAACACACGTGCTCAGACATACAACGGCGTTCTGCTTCGTGAAACAAACGCGCTACTTCTGCCGGCCCTTCAAACTACTTCCACACTGGCATCACATTCTGTGTTACCTTAACATTGACTCTGCCATGCTAGTACCGCAAAGGAATGACTATTCTGTGAACAGTGTTGACACTACTCTATTGTGCATTATGCAGTGTTGTGCTTGAACATTATGCAGTGATTATTTTATATACTATATTGCTAAATTACTATTCTGTATAAACTTGTTTAACCTTTTTAAAATATAGCTATCGTCAAAGAAGGTGCTAATAGCAAGTTAACCCACAATAGCTTATTTATTCAGATTCCCGAACCTGAGAGAATAACCAGAAATAGATAACATCTAGACAGAAAAAAAGCGGTCCGTGCCGGGTACTTACATGGTTAATGTACTAGGAATCTCAGCTCATATTTTTTTTTCTGGATTTAAAGTTGTAAACATCGTTTCTAATTTTCAATTCTCATAACGCCAGTTTTGCGTTAGCCGAGACCAGTGATAAAAAGTTTTGTAGAAATATGATTTTGATCCCCAAAAAATCGGAACAAGAGGAAGTGCAATTCTACATTTATGTTTCTTGATTTTTATACCCAGTCATGTCTGTTATTATAAGTAGGTCAAAGCGAAAACGCTCAGGGTTATTTCTTTTTCTTGTAAATATATGACGCATGCCTATTTTTCCTCTAAAATAAACTGCTTTGGCATATTAAATGGTAGAAATTAAAGTAAAAGCCAAACGAAGCATTTTTGAAGTTTGGTGACATATCCGGAGCCTTTTTTTTTTCTGGATTAATCATACAGCTTGCTTAATAAATACTATATTTGCTCGTAAGCCTATGCATGTGCTGTCAACTGGAACCAATTTTTAAATTTATTTTTACAAAATATTTGAGACATTTTTAATTTTTTATTATAATTGAGTCGTAACTTGAGCCCGCGTTATGAAAACGTATAAACCCCCTTTCAAATATTTTTAAAATGTTTATTTCGTTTTCATGAATGCTAAATTTTGGCACATAACCAAAATTTCTGCTTTTTAGTTGCATTTTTTAAAGGTGCTTAGACAAACATACATGCACTCGAACCGGCAAAAGACTAGTTTAACAAGTTGGCTTTACTGCAATGTTTTTTTTAGCCTTAACATGCTAAGGACAGGAGGGTAGGACATGGGGGGAGGCGGGGAGGGCAGAATCTGCGTGATGTGATAAAATTTATAATCAAAAGTAGAATGTTTGAAGGAAAGTAAGGTTACAGATCAACAGAGTACAGGATTAAAAGAAGGTACTCAGTTATGGCAGTCTTAAGGTTGAAGTATCTTCATCAGAGGCTTTGGGGGGGAGAGGGGGGAGGGGGGGAGGGGGGGAAGGCGACTCCACTTTGAGCACGTTTAGGGAATCGGAAAACACACTTGTGTTACAATAAATAATGGCAACTTTATAATGGTGTTCAAAGTTGGAAGAAAAGTATCGGCACTCTCATATGAGTTCGGCCCAACTAATGGTAACCGTCTGGGCGCTGGTTATGACGTAAATGTCATTATTTCCTCTTTCGTAATCCTTCTCTCTCTCTCTCTCTCTCTAAAAGGAATTCGCGTTGCAATGATGGGCACAAAGGAATGTTTAATAAAAAAAGAGAAAGACGCAAAATATTGCTTTAATTGAGTAAATCAGAAAGCCTAATATTAGATTTCATTAGTGAAACGTAATTGCGACAAAAAAGTTAAAGAGAATAAAGCAGGCTGATTGATTTCTAACATATACTATGGCGTCGATGTGAGTACTTTCGGCAGATTCTCATGGTGTTGCTTTGTATTTGACCTTGTGGCGAATGAGTGTCCTATGGGGGAGTAACCTCTGAGAGAAATGCACTTGCGAACGTAATGCGAAGTAAATTGCCGAGGGTGTAATTTATGTTGTTAGTGATGTAGGCAAGGTTTTATGAGAAACTTTTGATTGCCTGAACAAGTAGGTACAGATAAGTAAGAAGCTAATGACTCCACACGACCAGGCGTTTTTATTTTTTGTTTTTTTTTATGAGAGCGCTTTACTTGTCCTGTAGAGCAAACCGGCATTATCAGTTTTTGAAGCCGCGCCAAACGGCACCTAACTTCCCCTGTCCCGTGGAGCGAAGCCTGTAGTTTGTTTCAGCGAATTGATGAATAGACTTCCATTGGAAAGCGCGCGGCATAGTTCCAAGGAACGCCACCCCACTGCCATGGCGCAGCGTCCCGGCCGCCGGTAAGAGGGAAAGGGTAGGCGGGCTCTGCAGTGCGGCTGGCCGCAGGGCCCGGCCGGGCAGCAGTCTCATAGGTCGCCCGGCCGGGCTCAGCACGGCAGGCAGCTTGGAAAAATACGCTACGTATATGAATGCTTTAGAATTCCGACGCGTTGGCAGTCTTAAAGTGTCTTTGTAATTTTTTATTTATTTATTTATTTTTTTCTTTTTTTTTTTTTGAGGAGCGCTTGAGTGGTGGTCTGCGTTCGAACGAATGTTCACGTCACGGGATCGCCCATGCAAAGCAGAGAGAGTAGCCGCTCAACGCAAACGAACTTCCGTTATCGTCTGTGGCCGGGTCATGGTGGGGAGAGGTCTCTGAACGGGCGCCACCGAGCCAAGGAGCAAGTGCGTCGAAGAGTCGCTCTTATTTCTGACAAACACATTCAGATGGCACGGCGTGATAGGAGCTCGAGAAACCATCCTCTTTCGCTCACCGGTCTTCAAGGTCGCGTTGCGCTCGGCGGTTCGCGTCTTTAGCTCGTTGCTCGCCCCCTCGCGGCGGAAATGAGAAGCGCTCTAGTGAGGGTCCCCCGATTCCCCTGCTCAGCGGGCACAGCGGAACTACTTGCGATCGTGGCTCGCGAACGGTAATTTCTAAATGACAACACTCTTGAGTGTTCCAATGTAGTACTTTAGTCGGTATGCGATTGAACTTTACTCTTTGATCGGTTTTCCGGTGCCTGCGAAACGTACTACAGTGAAAAGACGTGCAACTGGGTAGGCGTTCCAGTGACCGGGGAAGGCTGAAATTGGCAAAACAACGGCGGCGCGTAAAACTTAAACAAAAGAAATATTTTGGGAAGTTTTGGTATTAAATAAAACGAAATCCGCTTTTGGACTTTATGGTACGTTTGGTTCAGAAAGATTGGCGGCGAATGAGCGTTCCTTATAATTAATGTCATTTTACACGGATTTCTCATACTAGCTTGAAATTTTTTATTGATTTTACAGGATATTTATTTTATAACTTGTGAATTAAAAATGTTGTAATGGGCTCCACTGATGGTAATTTGCCAACTTTCGTTTGCCATTTCTCTTTGCGCGTTGGAAATCGGTCATAAGCAAAAATAACTAAAACTTGAAAAACGTCGTATTAAATTATCCTAATTATATTTATACCATCTGCGGCAATATTTATACCATTTGCCCCCCCCCCCCCCCCAAAGAAAAGACGCTACGACCACAAAAATAGGTCATTTTACCACAATAGACCTGACAGAAAGATCTAATTTTGTTTTCCTTTTAGTGTATAAAAAACTTGACATCGGTATAGAAATAATTATAAACGCTGGATGTAATAATACTCAGTCCTATCAGTCACGCGTTGCCTTAAGAAAACACCCCTGTTCTCTCTCTTGGATTTTGTTGGAGGGTTTTCGTAGTGAAAATATTACTTCTTAATTTATACGTTTTGTGAAGATTCTAAATTCATCATCCTTGGTGATATTTTGTGAAATTTTTATTGATTCTGTTATTATTCTGTTGGAAATAATGCTAAAGCTATTGATAACTTACATACCCATAAATCAATTAAAGGGCCCACGATTTACAATTAAACAAGGCAATGAGAAAAACCAGTCAAGAAAACACAAGAGGCATTCATATCAGCGATAGTTTTTTCGCCAGTCACCTCAAAGGTGTATGAAAGACCTTGTCTTTCACCGAAACTGAACTCTTTAATAATTTTCTGAAGCACCTTAGTTGCACACGGATGTTACAAAATAAATTTCCCGCGAATAATTT
This sequence comes from Ixodes scapularis, assembly GCF_016920785.2. NCBI lineage: Eukaryota > Metazoa > Arthropoda > Arachnida > Ixodida > Ixodidae > Ixodes > Ixodes scapularis. Next base: position 55,308,051 of record NW_024609835.1, on the reverse strand, counting down.
GTTCAGCTCAGTACTTACGATTTGAGACCCACCTTGAGCTAGGAGATAAACCGTTATGAACTTTTACATGAAAAAATTAACTGTAAAACACAAGATAGTTTCGGTTCTGATCCAGAGTCAAAATGGTTCCTCCTGACGTAAGCTAAACACCTTGTTAAAATTATTATTTATGAATAATTTGCACCGCTCAGTGAAGCCAGCTTACCAAACAGATTCAGCATTTAGGTTTTCTTACCGTCCTAGGTAAGAAAACCTAAATGCTGAATTTTCTCTCTGTCAACGGAGAAGGCAGGCAGGCCAGGGATTGGACAGGACTATGGCATTATCGTTCAGCTGGAACTCGGGCCCTCACTGATTCAACACGTGCTCCAGCTAAAGGCTGACGCAGCGCTCCACTCCAATCGTTTTTAGTGACGCAGCAAAAGTCTGCACTTGGGCTATCTTATCTATAAGGAATTGCTTCGACCCTTGGTATACACGCTATCTTAGAAAACCCCTGACGCCACCTATAAACAGTTGGAGTCGCGAGGCTCTATCCCGTCCTTACCCTTTCGCCACCAACTTATCATTGGTGGAGAAGCAGTCACGCGTGCCGAGCTGGATCCAACATTCCTGCAAGAAAGCGACCTTGCGGGCGCCAAGTTTCAAGGAATACGCAAACCAAGCTCTGGAGCCCATCCCTGTGCTTGAACATGAAGCGGGTGGAAATAGAACTTCGCCAACGCCAATATTTCGTAAGATAATGCTAGAACACGCGTTTTCATATGAATAAAACGATAACTAAAAATTAAAGACGTTTACGATTCTCTTTAATCCCGAATTAGAGTGCAGCTCTTAAGGAGGAGGAGGAGAGGGTATGCCCCTCCTCTCTCTCCCCTCCGCCTCTTCTGCTCCACTCCCCATTTAGCGGGAAATTTGCGCTAAATTTTAGGCTAAATTTAGCGGAGAATTTGAGCAGTTAAAATCTTTTTCCGCTAAATCTAGCGGGGACTTTTTTTCTCAATTTAGAGGGGAATTTGTTCCGCTAAATTTTGCGGGGAAATTGTTGCGGTAAATTTAGGGGGGAAATTTTTTCCGCCAAATATAGCGGGGAAAGTTTTTCGCTAAACTTAGCGGGGAATTTTTCCTCTAAAAATAGCGGGAAAATGTTTCTGCTAAATTTAGCAGGAAAATGTTTCGCTAAATTTCGCGGGGAAGTTTCTTCGCTGAATTTAACCAAGGTGATTCTCATAATTATATATTTCTCATAGATTCTATATTTAAACGTTTTGTGCCAGAAATTAAGTTTAATTTTTTTTCTAGAGAAATCTTTAAAGTCTGAACTATTAGAAAACTATTTTGTGAACGCACACCTTTCTTGCAGGCCCGAAGAAAAAAAACTCACACTTTACCTTGCTTCTGCGCTTCATGTTTAATTCGCTATTTTGAACTAGGATGCAGGGTTCGTTTCGAACTAATGTTTTTGTTCTACATCTCGTATAAATGAAACTTGAGCAGCGCGGCAACAGTGACGTCGCGGTCTATAACGGAAAAAGGACCCAGCCACCCATTTTCGTGCTGTCGTACTGATCACGATTAAGGATCGTGGCCTCGGAGGCTTGTCAGGGGATCAAACATGTATAGCTTCCGGGACGGCATAATTCCCGTCACGAGTTGTCTTTCTTTTTTTTTTTTTTTCTTTTTTTCAGTCTGCCGATAACGGACGGATGACGATATTGCAGGCGTCTAACTTAACATTCCGAACATCGTCTTTTTTTTCGCAGTTCGCTTGTGCGGCTTTGACGCTGCCATGACCTATAAAAATTATTCGATTGTTTATATATTACGCACGTGGGGCTTTACATTCTGCGGTAACCTTTAGGGGTCGAAACTGCACGCCGACTTTCGGCAAAGGAAGTGTTGGTCTAGTATCGCGTAACTAACGTAGCTACCGAAACTTGTTCTCACTCAATTTGTGTTGACGTTTGTACGACCGTCACCTAGGAAAAACGAGACATACACGAAAAAAGGAGTGCACGTACCACGTGATGCGAGGGTTAATTATCTGGGTTTAGGAGAAGTCGTCACATGCCAACCGTCCGCTAGGTCAACTAGTCACAGGTCATTTCGTACAAGGACTTGCCCGAATACTTTTCACAGGGATCACTCGTTGTAGCACTTGATTTTTTTTATACATCTCGAAGTGTGACTTAAAAAAGAAATCTTCGTTTTTTGTTTGTTTTTTAAGGGTTAGTTAATATCTGAATCAGTTTGTTGCCGTTTACAATTCGAGTTGCATGAAAACATTTATTCTGTTTGCCACTCAAAGGTGACGAAAAGTTAAAAATACGTTCCCGTCACCCCACGGCATGTTAATATATATATATATATATATATATATATATATATATATATATATTTATTTATCTTCTGAGTATATGTATTCTGTTAGTCGACTTGAGTTTCTTTTCTTCTTTTTGATTTTCTTTTTACACGGGTTGGTGCACCTAACAGAAAGTCGTGTAACCTTTTCAAGACACAAAAAGTTGTAAAGAGTAATTATACACATTTTACTAACCATTTCGCACTGTCTCGAAAAATAAAGCAATAATTAAATACAAATACTCGTGGTCATGCATAATTTTCATACTGCTAAACATAAACAACAGGCTAGGCGTGCAGCTTTGTCAAATAACTCTTGTCGCATAAGCTCTCGCGCGACAAGCGTCTCTTAAGCTGCTCGCTCTAGGCCCTGACTTTTATGAAACGCGGAACAGCCTGTGGTTATTCTTTTTTTTTTTTCAAATCTAATATTTTATTACATTCATCGGGACTGGTAGGATAAAATTAAAGGCGAGTATGCCATAAAACAAGATTAATTTGCCTTTATCAAACTTCGGCAGATCATACAGATGTCTCAAATAGAGAGCTGAACATATATTGCAGTTTTCCGAAGTGTGCTGATTTCGTCAACGATTTCAAATAGTAGTTCCAAGAAACAACCGAAATTAATGCCAATTCGAGGCGGAAGGTCGCTTTATTGTTTTGAGTTAAAAAAAAAGTCAGAGCAATAACTTGCTGAGGAAAAGAGCAGAAAAAAGAAAGTAGACGATTAAAGAAAATCAAATTTTTGTTCTCGAGCCTAATCTCTCTCTCTCTCTCTCTTTCTATATATATATATATATATATATATATATATATATATATATATCCTCCCGATTTTTTTTCTGGCTTTGGCGTATCTTTGTAGACTGATCTGTTTTATCGCCAAGAGAAGTACGGGTGCCCTAACGGCCACAATACTGATGAACTTGTGAAGTTTTATTGATTATCTTTCGTTATTTTCTCTAGATATCTAGTCAGTGCAGAACTACATGTTATGGTTGTTTTGTAAACAATGTCTTACTGGAATTGCATGAAAATTTGTGGTACAACAACCTCGAAGCGCTACGTGGAGTGTGTGCTAGCTTTAAACACTCCTGAACGTGGTTATACCAATTTCGGGTGTCCTAGGCCTAATTATGGATAGCGACACCTTTTTTTTTTTTTTTTGCGAGTAAAAAAATAACAAAATTTATTCCGCGCGTTTGGGCTCTTTCGTGTGAGTTAAGGTTTACCCCGACCCCGCCAAAACACAGATGACTACGACCAGTCTTCGAAGGGTGACGAAAGGCCCCCTGTGTCGAGTGTTCCCACGACGAACTTACCTAGATCCAGAAGGTCGGTGTGACCAGTTGTCTCTTGATAAGATTTCCGTTGACGAGTGGGAATAGGACGAATAGGCCGGTTCCCGGGTAAAAATGTGTTTATTTGAGCTATACGTACATTCTAACAGGAAGATTTAGGCCAAGGTTAAAACTATTCATACGGAAAGGGTGTACTCTTAAAAAAGGGGCGTGGTATTTTATTTTATTTTATTTAAAAACCGCGACGAGGCACGGACAAGTAAGATAGACAGAGACACATTGCTAATTTACAACTAAACTTTATTTCCTTAGCCACTTAGTTCTAACTTAGTGCCAATACGGAGTATTCACTGGCGGCCATATCTGTGTGCGCGAATTCTCAGCACGTGCTGATGGCGAGCTTCCACAGTTCTTTTGCAACGTGCATTCCGCACCATCAAGAGTGCCGATCTTAGCAGCCTATTGATGTTAACTCGTTCTGAGCATGCACTCTAAACAGCACCCACAAATATGGCGTCCAGTAAATACTCCCTATACGCGCGCCTCTCCCGGCGGCGTCGCGCGTATTGATCGGGGAGCGACCTCGACAGTCGCAGCTCGACTGGAGTGGTAGACCGGTGGGTGTTGCAAGGTCGACATGCCTGGTTGGGTTACCACATTGGCGGAAGCACGGGGGCAGCGGGAGCGACGGCGGAGCTCTGCTGCTCTCCCTACGCTTACTCAAAAGTGGCCGTGCACGGCACTGTTCGCTGGACGATCAGTAGCGGCTCCTAGCGGACACAGTGTGCCCATATCTTACCGGTGTCAACAAAACGCAAGCACATAAAAAAAATAAACACAGAAACTCCCCGTTGAAAGTCTAAAATATTGCTACATCACTCATCGGCAGCAACACAGACTGCTCTCCCTCGGTCGAGAAACCGTAGTTCTTAATCTGACATTGACACAGTAGGAGTGCTGACGCACTGCCGACCCAATCTACCAATTTATCGGGCCTTAAGTATAACCCGCGTAATCTTGACTCTGTTTTGACTAGTACGTTACAGTCTGTGAAGATGGGAGTACAACCACAATCCCTGCAGTGCACACCGAGATGCCTTGATATGACTGTATCCACGTTGAATCGATGTTCCCTCCAACGTTCGTTCAGGCAGCGGGCTGTCTGCCCTACATAATGACACCTGCGTGACAATAGGACGAAGCTCACTACATTTTCCACACACTCTACGAAGCAAGAGTTATGCTTCTTCGTGCATCCGCTTGTCTTTATCGTTTCCGTATTAGAATTAACTTTCTTACTCATAATAATAGCTAACTGTAACGGGTCTGAGGAAGTTACGTTAACTCCCGCGTGCAAGCCCATACTCCTAAGATTGTAGTAGATTTTATGGAGGTATGGCATGACCACCACTTTGTCCTTTTTCTTCCTCCGTGGTTCCATTCCCTCACTATCCTTACTTTCTACCTTCTTGAGCGTGCTCTCGGCCACAACTGCCAGAAGGGTGGTTTCAATATTCAGGCATTAGGACTTAAATCAGCGGGGTATCCGACCACTATTCTGTCAGTGGTGGCCGAGAGCACGCTGAAGAAGTCAAAACATAAGATAGTAAGGGAAGGGTACTAGAGGGGAAGAAAAAGGAAAGGGTGGTGGCCATACCATATCTCCATAAAGTACCCCACATACTTAAGAGGGTGGCCTTGCACGCTGGACTTAACTTAGTTTTCTCAGCCCAGGAAAGATTAGCTGGTCTGTGTAATAAAGTTAATTCTAATTCGGACACGATAAGTACCAGCGGCTGCACAAAGAAGCATAAAACTTGCTTTGTGGAGTGTGTGCAAGAGGTCGTGTATTCCGCACTATTGTCGTGCGGGTCAGAATGTAGGGCAGACAATCCGCTGCCCGAATGAACGTTCAAGGGATCATCGATGCAACGTAGATACGGTCATATCAGCGCATCTCGGTGGACACTGCAAGCATTCTGGTTGTGCTCCCATATTCACTGACCTTAACGTACTAAAGAAAAAAAAATCGTACGACGATCAATAGGATTCATCCGATGGAAATGCGCTAGGGCATTTCTATCAGACTCAATAAACTCAATGCTTGGTTTCGACTTTCTCCCGTCGTCGTTCTTGCATACGGTCAGCCATGTAACTCTCGGAAAAAAACATATCCCTGGCCAGCGCGGAAACTGAGCTGGGCCTCATTCCAAAGCAGCGCGCCTCCTGCTCGACTCCTGCTTCGCGCCAGCTGTGCGACGCACGTATTGGTCCGAAGCGCTAACGACAGCACGCGTCAGCCTTTGCCTCTCTCCCCATCGCCATGGTGAGACATATTTGCATCTCTAAACATGATACCTACTCACCATCCCACTGTCCTCGCGACCTTGTGCATGGCGCTGCCAAACAGACGCATCGACTGACACCAGCGGGTTTGCGTGAAAACGAGTGTTCCATTAAAATGGAAACAAGATTACGCAAGAGATACTTGAAGCCCGAGAAATTGGTGGATTGTGCCTGACTGCAGTGTGTCAGCACTCCCTCTGTGTCATTGTCAGATAAAAAAAACTACGGTTTCTCGACCCAAGGAGAGCAGATTGTGTTGCTGCCGATAAGTGATGTAACGATATTTAGCCTTTTCACGCTGTGCCTGTGTGTTCTTTATTGGCTTGTTTTTTCTTGACACGGGCAATATATAATGGGTGACCACGAAAATAAAGCCTCGTTTCCCCCTCTATCTTCCGTGTCTGTGTCTCGTAGAGCTTTTTAAATATTATAGATCACCAACTGTCCCAACTTTCCAATTGTTTTTTAGTTGTTTTTTTTATTTAACAAGGCAGCCGGTGGTAGGCAGCGAGTGACCAGCGCCTTGTAGGCCATGATTCTTGAGTACAGCTACGGCCACTCAAGTTGATGGGATGTTGCCGTTGCTTCCGCAATCACTGTAGCGAACGGCCATCACTATGCATTGTGGTTTCGAGAATGCATTTGCTTTCTGATGATGCTTGAAATCGGGAAGCGCTCGAAGAGCTTGAAGAGTATAAGTATGGTTCTTGGTCTCCACGGCAAAATATATCATGGGTGTTGGCACTCATGAAACTGTTGTAGGATTCCATCGTAATCTAAACAAAACTTCCGTTCGCAGTGCTTGGCGAATTGGGATATGTTACTAGGTTTCGTCATACGTACGATTTGCATCATAGCAAGAGCAAAATATACTTAGGGAACAGTTTATGCTGCGACACGTTAAATCATACAATCAAAGCAAAGCAAAGCGGAGAAAATGGCTGGCCTCGTCACGGGATCCTCGCCTTTACGTCACCATCGAGCGATCGCAGCGCTCCAGGTGTGTGTGGTACCGCAACAGTCGCTCAAAGTTATGCTACTGTCATTCAAAGTAAACGCGAAATTTCGTATTGTATTTTGTTAAAGTAAACACCAGTTGTTGTTTTTTTTATTCACAGGGCAGGGTCAACCATGCCGGTCGCTTGCTTCGCCTTCTAGCGAACAGCGGCTTCCTGATAAAGCAGTGCATACTCCGAATTTTAGGCCTTTCTCTTCTGCTCCACCTTATTCTTCAACGATAACATTCCTTTTTAATGATGCGGAAAGGAGGTTCACCGTCCTCGTAAGATATTGCGGGAGATTTGTCTAACCTCTTACAAAACAAGGCGAACCAAATCTCGGCCTGCTTCCAAGAGGGCTAATTAACCTACCAACGACCGACGGATTGAAGTTCACCTCGGAGCGGCGAGACCATCTCGCCTTACTCCCTCATCAGTCTTCGGAGCATTTCTACTTTTTCGGGAAATGGTGAAGCAATCTCTCTTTCGCCAGAGGTCCGTCTTCTTTGTTCCCGCTCCATGTAGGGCCCTTGACGCACTTTGTTGCTACGAAGGAAGAATGGGGAGAGAAGCAAGTCCCAGGGGTTCCGGTACCGCTGCTTAAATATTTTCTCAATTTGGATATATATTTCAAAGTTCAGTCTAAGACAAGATTGCAGAGAGAACCCACCGTCTAAGACACCAGCGTTCTCAGTGCGCACCAAGCCCGTTCGTGCCTTATATGTTTCGAATAAAATGAGCTAATCCAAATTCCAATTGTTGCGAGTGTCCCCTTTCCGGCAATTTTTCCTTTCTCGAATGCATTCGGGTCGGGTCTAGATGCGATTGTTTATTTGCGACTCACTTCGTACTTCTGCAGGGTCCCGGGTCTCCACAGACGTTCAGCGATTCTGACGTTGCCTAGGAGTCTCTTTGGAAGGCACTCATAGCGACGTCCCAAGTCACCTCCTTCCTCAGAGAGTTGAGACCGTCCCAAGAGAGAGAACGATGGCGTCCGTTTTAAGTTTCCCTTATAATAGAGGGACCTTAGTTGGTCCGTCCTCCACAGCTTTAGCTGCTATAAGGACTTCCCAGCTGCATTCGCGGCGGCGTTGTGCTAGGCAGAAAAGTTTGCGACGTCATCAAATTGCGTGAACACACAAATAAGAGGAGTAGTTCATTTTCCGACCGAGAGATGACGACAGCGCTCGCACGCTCGGTGGTGCCGCAGGGCCGACGCCGGCCTATGGCTGGAGCAAAGCATGACGCTATTACAGCGATGCTTAAGGCGACAGCTGAATTGTTAACCATGTTGAATATACCTGAGACTGGGGTAGAAAGGAACATAAAAGTCGAACAAACAGAAAGGGACAGGACGACGTCTTGAGACGTCGTCCTGTCCCTTTCTGTTTCTTCGACTTTTATGTTCTTTTCTACCCCAGTCTCAGGTATATTCAACATGGTTAACATCCACCAGCTCGCCTGCACTCTTACTATTTTATAGCTGAATTGTACCTGTCCCGATTTAGCCTCAGGCAGGGGCACTGCCTCATGTGTACTGTGTATTCGCTTTCCTAGATACTTCACTGACCACAAGGTTGTGATATGTGTGATCGAGTAAATAGTGAGTGGATGGGCATATCAGTGCGTTACAACACTCAATACCAGCTATCGCTCTAGCTTCGTCCCTCACTGTGGTAAACATTTGCAGACTTTTTGTATAGTCGTGGTCTTTTCCACCAGAACCGCCTTTCGATAAGATAATTTTGTTCTGGTGACTCTTGGGAATGACTGACAGGCTTAGTAGCTAAGTCAGTTTATGCATAAGCGGTTATACAAGAAAGTCTGAAGACGCTGTAGAGGTGGAAATGGGAGGAGGCCACCAGGGCACGAGGAAGCTCGATAATGATGAACACAATAGTTCAGCCTTGGGGAACACAAACCGTTAAGCATACCCTGCTCCAATGTCATTTTTTAAAGTAATCAAGACTGGCTGATGCGGCTGGGTACCAAACAACAAACTTGTTACACACGCACAATATCGAAATATAGCAGCAATATTGAGTGTATTGCTGAACCCTGATTTGTGTGCATTTTTACACTGGGGAAACTGTAAATGGAGCAAGCTCTAATCACAAACATCTGGCGATGTATAGGTCCCGACAACCGTTCTAACAAATCATGATCTTCAATGACACACTTTGATCCCTTGATCATGTCAGCTTACTTAAAAATATGGCATGCTTCATGCCTTCAAGTCGCTATTTTGCTGCAAGGATTATGACTTGACAGTCAGACGGAGCCATTTACCGTATAAGAAGTTTTTCTGTTTATCTGGAGAAATTTAGATTTTGAATGATACACTCTCTTGTATTGCTAACAGTGGGGTAATGTCAAAAACCAAACGCACAATTCCAGAGATTGGGATACCTCGCAACGGTAACACATTCCTCGCTAATCTGACAAACATAATACATTGCTTTTATACCAGTCTAGTGTGGATATGTCAGCTTAAATTGTACCAAATATATTTTACAAAAAATATGCCTAGAGTTCGGATTTCATAAATACAAATATTCCCAGTAAATAATCGCCAAAGTGTAACACGTAACTTCCCCACAAATTGTAGCTTGGAAATTGAGGTCGCGTATAGTTAACACCAATTTTCTTTTTCTTTTTTACCGATGAAGTTAGCAGAGAAAAGCCTGCCACTAAATATTGGGTTTATAAAATAAAATAAGACAGATATTAAGGGTTATATTACCCATTTACTCTCTCACATAACTTTTCTTATACTCATTTAATATAATAATTTGTCTAAACGGTACACAATTTAAAAAAAAAAAACGAACCCATAGAAGAATTTTCAAGTATGCTCTGTGATGGCCAAGATTAAATTTTAGCCTTAATCATTTAGTTAAATAAAATATATTTTTATCATTAAAACGTTTTTTTCATGCCTGTGTCGTGATGCCATGCCGGCTTAAAGGGATGGTGAACCGAAATTTGGATTTAAAAAAATACAGTGAAGAAGATATAGGCTGTGCGCTGCAATCCTTACAAGACTATTCGTAAGGCGATATCTCGAATGGACGGCCGTATTTTTGGAAAAAGAGGTCAAGATTGAACCAGGCCGACGAGGCGCGTGACGTGTAGATATCTCGTTTCCTCTCTTCGCTTTGTTCCTTCAAGGGGGCGAGGCGGAGAAGACACGAGTTCGTTCCCTATCCTTCTCAGAGAAACATGACGTGAACCTTTCTGTCAAATGCGCCTGCTTTTTTTGAAAAATACGGTGATCCGTTCGAGATATCGCAGTATGAGTGATGTTTTGGTATTTGTAGCATCCCGTTGCACGCTTTTGCCGCGTGTTTTGTGGAATTCATATTTCGGTTCAGCATCCCTTTAGGCGATAAATAATTAGTAATTCTCGACCCATTCGATGTATTCACCAGTTCATTTTTAGTGTTTTAATTATACCGGTTTATTTCCAAAGTTAGCGCAGACACCATCCGAGTTACACATACAATGTCAATTCTGATACTAGTTTTTGTCGATTTCGTCCCGAGAGTGTATATTTTCTTACACAAGGAGTAGATGTATGTAGAATCTCAATGTTTCAACCCGTACAAGTTTACTCCTGTCTTCTGCACTGCAGACAATCTCAACCTAATGTTGTTGTTTTTTTGTGTGTGTTTTTTCACACCTTACCACCAAACGTCTATAAAAAATTTTGATGCCGCCATCTTTAAATTTTTTTGATATCCTGAGTGTGGAAAGATAATATCAACCTTTTAAGCATAATTATATGAACAATACCCATATTAAAACAACCCCGCCTTTTACAACACGGCATTATTACCTATCCAGGGATGTCGCGATATCTATAGCCACAAAATATGAAAAGTAAAGATCTTCGAGTCCAGGGTGCAAAAGAGGGCAACTGCATTTGAGACGATGATGTGTTTCTTCCCTTTTTTGTTCCCTCGTCACCCGGATTCAATCCTATGAATCATTCTTCACCAGCTAGCCTGCACGCTTACTCTTTTTGACAAACCAAGTAACTTTCATTTTATAATTACCTTTCTTTCAGCTGATTTAAGTGAACACTCTTACCGGAAGCAACTCTTCACAAAAGAAATACTTGGCTGTTTTAGGAATTTTAATGTGGTGCTTATTCGGAATAAGTTAAGCATGATTTATATTCATCGCTACTATATTTATTAGGCATTAATGGTTATATAAACAAATAAATATCACGCGTGAGTACATGCTACTTGAGTAAGGTGGAAATGATAAAAATAATGATGACTCCTTGGTTATTACCCTGCACCCATTTGTGTTGAGCTCATGCAGTTAACTGGTTGGTTATTTAACGATATAAATATGTATTGATCTATGTAGAAGCTATTTTTCTGTTAGAGCATACTAAGGTGCACTTGCTATAACGGTCCAAAGTGTGCAATAATCCGAAATAATTACTTATACTCGTCCCAGTATTGCAAACAAACCCAGTTTTGATGTTACATTGTTTAAAAACGCGCTCGAGATTCGTTTCTTTGTTACTAATTGCTATGTATTTTCATACATAATTAGATATTTTTTTAAATAGTGCTCTCCAGTTGCAAGCTCTTTTGTATGCAGGTGAAGATCAGTGATAATTTGGTATATCCTAAAATAAAAGTAGCCATAAAACTCTTGTAACTTATTTTCAATCGTGAAGAAGTTTGGAGTGAAAGGCGAATTCTGTATCTTACAAAATGTCGCCAGGAAAACGACTCACTGCAAATTTATAAAACACTGGTTGTCAACACGACGTCTGTACAACTGTTCCTGAAAGCGTGGTCCATATTTGACATCACTGTTCCAAATTAAGACGATTAAAAAACAATTCAGTAATAAAACTTCGAAACTCGGTTTCTGGAGATTTTTGGGACACGGTGGAAAACGTTTGTGCCGCAAAATATTATAAATTAAAATAAACCCGCTGGCGGCTAAGCGCCTAAGCGCCTACTGACTTATTTTATTTGCAATTTGTGACATTCTTTTTTTTTTGTAATATTTTTTACCAGCATGTATACTCCTCGAGTATACTGAGTATGCTTTTTTTATTTGGCATTTATAGTTTATGGGCGTGCATGAAGAAAAAGCAATTTAAGGAGACACTAGAAACTCCGTGGGCGCTGATGCGAATCCAATTATAAAAAAAAAATCTTAGCGGGATCCTCTGGGGAGCATTGAGAGCTCGCAACGCTCTGTTATCTCCCTATTATTTTATTTTAGACACTCGCATACAGCTTTGCTCCAAGCAAAGGTTGAACTTTCGTATTTTTACATTTTATTTGCACTGTCTCAATAAAGGTGAAATACGCTGTATAAAAAAGCGGGTGTAGCACTAATCTCTTCACACAAATTGTACCTTGAAGATTGCTGAACTGAAACCGGTGTTTCCGTGTTCTTTCTTTTTTGCACCACTTCATTTTGATTGTAAATCAAACATGGCCTACTACTTCTTGAGAATATCCTCTTTTTGAAATTCAGTCTGGCCGTTTTTAGTACTATCATCACCATCTGAAATATTGAATCTATTATGTACCATTACGGCCTTGTGGTGACTGATTGAGGAGTGGGTTGAAAGTGTGCCCAGCTAGCTAACCGTGTGATTTATGTGGCATCTATGCTTATGATACATCAGTATAATGTGAGTACGCATTAAATAGTAGGGCTACGTAAGCGTTCATTTCTTACTGGGATCCAGTCAATATCTTGAGGCGCAATAAACTCTAAAGCATCTTGATGCAGATAACTTTCTTAATACGCTTAATGTGAATGGGCGTTTCACCCCAATGAGGCTTAGTTTCGTTACCAGTGAAATCGAAAGAGATAGAGAAAGAATCACAGTCAAGAACATACTTTCGTCTGCTGTTACGTTTTAAGAGTGACAGTTCTCAAATCAATATTGTGGTCTTATTACTATCATGTGCACGCCAAATATTAAACTACTACTTTAGCCATCAGGTGGCACTAAAATTTTAGAAAGATCCATTCGGTGCGGAATATCACATAAAGCAAGGCGTCTTTTTTACGAACAACGCCCGTGCATTCGCTTCAGCGCACAAAGGTCTCAGAGGCAATCATTAAAAATCCCGAATGGACTCCAGAGCATGAAAGAGGCCACGTTTGCAGCAGGGGCTGCGATTTACCCGGGGAATCCGAGCACGCATCGACGTCAGAGTAAGTAATCCTACGCCGGTCGCTGTCGGTACTGCCCTCGTTGTCTCTGTCGCCTCATTTGTAGGTGCCCTCCTGTCACTCTTAACAATAGCGTGTCCGTGTGGTGCGATAGAAAGGGAACAAACAGCAGTGTCTCCCCTACGTTCACTTAAATATTACTTTATAACAAATTAATGTCGTCCATAACATCAAATTCAAAACAAGTAAATTTTTATATTTTTTTATATTTTTCTTTGAATAAAAAAACAACAACAACACAAAACACAAACTCTGAGTATGGTTTTTGACTTACCCTTGTACCGAAAGCGGTAAAGGGTGTTTCTTTTAAAGGCCGAGTCTTTTTAAAACCTATTAATGATTAAATCACTAAAACCCAACTAGATGGCAGTAAAGCTACGAAAAATCCGCTCTTCCCTTTATCTGCTCCAAAATATATATTATAAGTACTCAGCAGATCACAAACCAAGTAAGAAAAAAATATATTTGACTACTAGACGCCGAAAACATAAAGAAAAAATCTTTATTTGTGTATTAAATTGAATAATAAATAAATAATAATAATAAACGAAATGAGCACTGGAGCTGTTATCGTTTTTTAATTATTTTTGTTTCATAGTCGCTCAATTATACCCTTTGCCCACGGACACTCCATTCTGAAAGCCTGATGTGACCTGGTAATTATTTCTTGTCTTTAGCTCGGCGTGGGAAGGTGACAATGTCTGCTTTATTGCCGAATTATATAGAGCGAAAGTAATTGAGTACAACAGCCGCCACGCTCCTTCCTATTCATCTCTTTCCACGTTTCCCTTTTTCCCGCTCCGTCTCTACATCTACTTGCACACACTAAATGCAGACGAGGTCCTCATGATGTGCTAGGACAGGGTTCGAAGCTAACTTGTTAGATTGCATTTAGTCAAGGAGCTGGCGACATCCTAGTGCAGTCGTATCAACTATTACAGGAAACCTGCCAGCGCTGTGTACACGCTACGTCAAGAAAAAAATTAAAAAAACACCGTAGCTAGCGTACGCGTAGTATGATTATGGGTGTTCTGTTTGCAACTGTCTTTTTTTATATGTCACTCTGCTATCTTAATTTCTGTAATGAGAACAGTGCCGTTGTCTTCGGTAATTTCCCGAGATCGTGGCTACTGCTCTCCAGCTCTGATGTGATGAATTTTACCGTCTTTTTTGCACCGACTTCAGGTCTACAAAAGTTTTGTGAGCTAATATTCTAATTTTCACTTCCTCGGCCTTCAGAAAAAATGCCGAGACGGTGATTGGTTAGATGTAATAATTATGTTAATTGTGATGTCCCTGTTGATGTTTAATCATAATTACGCAGCAAGCTACCTGTATTCTTCAGCCTAATATTAGTTAATAAACATAAATTGTCGACTTGAACTCTAAAACTTCCTTTAACTACCGGGCTTTCGCCGACTACACACATGTACGTATAAATCCAGCCCGATAACAATTTGATTTGGCCAAATGGTTCACAAGACGGTGGATATAATAACAATGATAGGAATGGTCGCACGCAGTAGCATCTTCTGCGGAGATAACGCGACCACAAAGGCTATTAGGACTATACAAGCGTGTTTTAGACTTAATGTCGATTTGTTATTAAATTTCTGTTAGGTGCGGCGACAGGCTTCAGTACCTTAATCATGTGACTTTAGGGCAGGTAAGCTCCTCAAGTTGGAACACGATTCTTAAAATACCATCGCTACCTGTAATCTCCGGTCGACTTATATAAACTAAGAAGATTGCGAGTAAGTCTGCTTTTGCTTGGGTGATCGTACATACATTTTTGATTTTAGGGGGGGGGGGGGGGGAGGAGGAAGCTGAGTTCTGCATCTACGCCTGTGCCCTCAGAACATCCCCATAGACGTCGGTAGCTGAAACACACATCCACGCTTCTTCTACTAACATATACTCCGCCACCAATTTTATACGGCGGTTCCAGCTGACCAAAGTACCCGACATCCCCTGCTCGCGTCGTCTGCCGCGACCGCTCCAGGCAGACAAACCCTGAGCCCGTCGGCCTGTTCGGCGGCGTCATAGTTTCGGCCTGGAGCAATCTGTACGCAACCTCCACTCCGGCCGCGCTCACTGCGGGCGGGGCCGCTCTTTTGGCCGCTGACGGATCGCGGGGCTTTCGGGCCATGGACTTAGCGGCGATGGTGTCCCACGTCGGGGCATGAGTGGAGGCATACATCGTCGGCCTTCCGCCCGTGTGCCTTTCTGCGGCGCCGCTAATGCGACCCGGACGTGAATCAAAGGAAAGTGCCCGCGTGCCCTGCGAAGGGCTGGTGCTCTCTTCCCCCCCCCCCTCCCCACCCCCTCCCTTCCCCCTCGTAACTCAATTAGTTTTCCAGCTGTCATTGCTTGTTGGGTTTCTTGAAGCGACTCACGTTCCCTTGTAGTGATGTAAAAATACTCCGAATGTTTCCCGATTGTGTCTTTGCTCATCACGAGTAAAGTAGGAAAAATAACTAAAATGAAGGCTGTACTTAAAAACAACTTTCTCTGGACTTGACGGCGTCCCGACTGCGTGAGTCATAGTTTCGACTTCACGGCATCGGGAAATTGCCCCCAACTTTATGCGGATATTTTTTGTCTTTTTTTCGTATAAGTCGTTTTTGTTTTAATAGGCTCCAAATCTATCTTTGTTTAAAGCGTTTTTTTGTGTCAGGGCACTACAATGGATTAGGCTTATTCTTTCGAAAATTCCCTCGTTTTATGTTGTGTTCCCTACAGCCACATACTGATCATAAGTCTAAACAAATCCCTTTCGTGGTAATTTTTTATTTAACAAAACAAAGTGTAAGTCAAGCTTTTTTGTTAAATTTTTTTTTTTTAAATTTAGTTTCCTTGCGTTTGAGAGCGATACTTGTTATAAGATATCCACAAACTAACCAAACGGCAGATTGGCAAGTACCTTCGTTTAAGTTAAGAAATAAAATGCATATTCAAGCATCTTCGAATTTGCCACGTCGGAAAAAAAATATTATAAAAAAAAAACGTTTAGTGATCGTAGCAAGAAAAATGCGTTCTATCAATTTCTCATTTTTCATGAAACGTCCGAAAATCGCTCATAAACTTAAAAACCTGTATTATAAATAAAAAAATAATTAAATGAAACAGCCGAAACTTTGAGGTGTTGGCATAATAAGAAAAAAATCGAACATATCAGATGACTCGTTCTTTCTTTTTTTTTTTTTTAGCAGGGTGAGAGTGCACTTTCGCTCTTTAAAGTCGTTACGGTGCGGATACTAAAAGTAAAAAAAAAAAGAAAAAAAAAGCGGTGCTAGTTAGGGAACTGTTTGGAGTCACCTTTCGTACTTATCCGGATTTCGGTCTGTGTTTATAAGCATTCTGCTTTTCTGAACTAACACATTTAATAACTAGTTTTATGGTTATACTTATTTAAATGTATGGCCGATATAAAGGAAAACGTAAGTAGAAGTTTATCCCCAAAATTACAACAACAAACGAAGCCTACATTTGACAGAAAGTAGTATTGAGGCAAAGTTTCATATGTATGATACCGGCCACGACTTTTTTAATGTGTTGCAACCATAAAAATAATCTGCCCTTCACGAAACTATAAGCCGTTATCTAAATTATAGTGCAGTCGCTTGAAATCAAGTTTTTACTCAGTCCTGGTTCATATGGCTTGCACAATAGCCAAGGCTACGCTTGGGTCGAGCTTGAAGCTGTTCCTCTGGTAGCATTTCTTCCGTTGGTTCTCCTGACTTACCTCATTTTTTGTTTGAACGCGAATCGGTGCAAGAATCAACTTTCTTACAGATCTTGCGCAGTTCAGCGATCGGATACTATAAATGTTGCGTGTTAGCAATCGTGATTCGGAATTGTTTGGCACACACATACCAAGAATGCATTAAAAGCCTCTAGAAATGAAAACCACAGATGTCATACTAAAACGAAAACTCTAGGCAAGTGTAAAAAAAGGGGACGAATACAACAGATTCTTGAAATTGAGACGTTGCTTTGTATATCTTCTTGTTGGTTTTTTATCCTCTCAGGGTTTCTTTTGTATGACCGTCAACCGGCTCGCGTTCTCATTAACTCTCATTTCTACAAGACACGACCCGAAAATGATTCCTGAACAATTTGCTGTGAATTCAGTAACTAGGCCAACTGATTAGGATGAAAAAAACACTATGCAATCACATCAGCACTAGCATTTTTTCGTACTCACTTTTAAAGGAATAAGACATGCGAATTTCAGTGCTACGAGCTTCCGAAACAACGTTCACTTAAAACTTTATGGCGCTGGCAGCTTCAGGAAACACAAAGATTGTCAAAAAGACTTATTTTCTTTTTTTTTCTTTTGTCGATACGACAATGTAAGTTTATGCTTCGGGGTAACAATGCTATTTGTTAGCCAAAATAAATATATATATATTTTTTTTAAATCAAAATCAATTTAGGGAATGCATCGTGAAGCACAGCCTTGTCTTTAACCCAAAGTCCTGTTTCTGAAGAAAATGTGCTACATAGGTGTACTAAATTTAGGAGACAAAAGTAATAATCAAGAACAACCAGTATTTGTGCTTTCCCCAACTTGGCAGAGAGTTGAATTAAACGGCGGTGCCTTGCCGATGCTTGTTGGTGAGTCGCTGTTAAAGGCGGTTCATGCGAACGACGGCTTTCCTTTTCTTAAATATCCTTTTTCCTTAAATAATAATAAACCAGTTTTTTTTTTCATTACATTGCGAAGTTAAACTAACAACGCTGGCGAGCTGGCACAAATTCACGATGGACAAGCGAGCCTAAAGAAATTAACAAACGGAACAGAAAGCACAGAAGTGCCAACGAACTGGACCAGGCATCACGCCAGAGCAACGCCTAGCTTGGAAATCCTATGGACCTAACTTGGGCCAAATGTGGTTTTGCTTCATGGCGTTAGTTATGCCAGAGTCATTCTCTTTGGCATTTCTTTGGATTGTCTCTGGCTCGCCAGATAATTGATGATGTGCCAAACTGGAGCCAAAGATGGCAGATGGCATAGAGGTAGGAAGCTTCTGGAGGAGACATGACGTCCCTATAGGTGAGGCAGGAAGTGTGGAGGGACACGCCTTTAACGGTGACCAAAACCACAGCTGATTTGGTCATCGCCGGGAACGTGTCCTTTCACACTTCTGGCTTCACCTCTGTTGGCGTTATGTCACCTACAGAGGCTTCCTACCTCCATGCCAAATAGCAGTAACCTACCAGCAGTGAAGCCTGAGTCTCGCGCATTGTTTGGCAATTTAGGCCCAAAGTTGCCACATGAAAACCGAAAAAACAAACAGAAGTGAAGCCTAACTTAAGCACTTGTTTAACAAATTAGGCCCAAATGTACCAGACGACAGCCAAACTACCAACAGTGAAGCTTATAACTTCCTCACTTGTTTGTCGAACTAGGGCCAAGGTACACAGACTCTGGCCATAGAAGGTCAAGTTTCGCTCTACCTTGGGCCCCTTTCGGGCTTCCTAAAAACCTAAATTCACAGAGAAGAAACATTTCCCCAAAGAACTGTGCCACCTGCGTCGGGTATGTTTTCTGTAATTTTACATCGTTTTCTCAGTCTCTGCCGTACTTCATTAAACATTATTTATTCAAAAAAACAAAAACACGTCGTTGCCAATTGGTTTGACCAAGACGTGGCTATGTCATACCGTGCTCACTGAGAACCCAGGGAACACTGGACGTGGCGAGTCCCCGACGTCTTATGATCGCTCCTAAACCAATGAGCTCGAGGTGTTATCCGATAAAGACACCGAGGAACGAATCATGATGCCAGAAACGCAAGCGTAATGAGCCAGGCGCCGAGTTTCTTAGGCCGTCAGTAACTAAAGCTCTTTGCTGAGCCAGAGGATATTTAATGTCATCCGTAGAGCTTGCGCAGCAGCTTTAAGAAAATAAATGGTGCCGTCTTTACTGTACAGTCGCTTTGCACACGCGCCAGATTACAGCCGCCATTGCTGACCTTCTCTTGTTTTATCGAGATAACGGGCCACTGAAACGGGCTTGGACGAGCCTCCACAAATGCCAATGCTGGGGGGGAGGACGCAGTATAATCTAAAATGGCGGCAATAACCTAGCATCTATGGTAATGATGAAGTAAAACTTAAAAAATAAAGAAAAAAAATAAACAGAAGGTCGGTTATAGTGGCTCCCATGCACAGCTGCTTAAAAGCGTCTATACGTCGTTACGACATATCTTAGTGCTGTTCAGAAAAAGGTCAATGACGTTTGACGATGTAACCTACAGCGTTTCATTGTGTTGTTGACCGACACGAGGGATGTAGAAATATTGTGTACTGCCTTTTAGGCAAATGACGTTCTTGTGGCTCTCCCTTTTATTGCCTGCTATATGCTACAGTCTAAAATTGTCTTGTGGAACATGCTTTTGGTTGACATAAGCTCAGACAATAAATATTGGTGCGAAACGCTTTTTCTACAAAGAGTATGTGAGCAAACGCTGAACCCGTATTAATGTTAACTGCATCGCAGTGCTTAGACGCGAACCACATAATCCTAAATAATGCCCAGTTCCGAGCATTTTGTTTGTTTGTTTAGCTTGGAATGTATGAACTAAAAAATGCACAGATTCAAAATGACCACTGCGCGGTTGCAGTACCAACTGTCGCCGAAGGTGAATTTCATCAGACGTGACCCACGTCATGAAAGCGAAAGGCTCTTGCTACGGGCATGCTGTTCTTGGGAAAGACCACATATACAGTTATTGCCTGTGGCTGCGAAGGAGAGACAAGGAAATTCGAGAAGGGAGACGTTGCAATATGCAACGCAATCCGGGAGCTCAATTCGACGACGCCACGTGTATCTTATCCTCGGACTGCGCTGTACCCGCGCTCCCGGGAGTATGTGCACATTACTCAATATCAATCCCACGAATGACCTTGCGAAAGCAGAAATTATTCTGAGTGAGGTGCACATGTTATATTTCAATACTAATCTCTGAAAATACGATGGAAAATATACGGTGTAGCAATGTTTTTTTTTTTTTAATAAATATTGTTCGTGCGTACGCAAACGAGACGTTGAACATGTCTGAATTTCGAAGTTCAGTTTAAACATGTATTCCTCCAAATGTTAGCAACGTCACATACGCTCAAACGGACTTCGCGCTACAACTGACTGACTTGTCGCTCTCTAGCCTCGCCAACCTCGCAAAATTTCTGAACCTGTTACGCGTTTTCGAGACTCTCCAGAACAAGGTATACAAAATCGATAGATCAGTGCGCAACGTCAACGCCTACCTCTGCTATTCGCTCTATAATATCAGTCCGAGAAGATGGAGGCTCGATCCCATAAATCGATAAATAACTGCAGTGCGCGTTCAAATAAAGCAGCCCAACCAGGGCTAGAGTCCGGCCCACCCGTGGCGGCGCTCACGTCCATTCCGGTCCAAACGCATCCTGCACGGCCGTCACTCCATCTTCCACCCAACTGCTCCTCGAGGACTACGATTCAGGTGAACCGTCGTGGTTTATGCGGTGAAAGGCCACTCCGATCCTCCTCCTTGACTGCCGATCGCTTGGGGCACCGAAACCGGCGGCCGGCGCCGCTGCGAACTGCGCTCTATACTATTTTCCGTCCAAGCAGCTGTCCTCCCTTTGCCAGCTTGTGCCGCACGCGGCAACTTCCCAACTTTTACGACGCTTCCCTTCCACTCCTTCCTTCCACTTGGCGATTCCCAGAGGGCAGGCAGAACTGCTTCACGGCAAATAGCCCTGCTTTCTTTGTCGCTATCTCTCTCCCCCTAGCACTTTCTCTCTTTGCATTAAATGTGTTTTTTGTAATGTTTTTCCTGTCTCTTCCCGCAGCCATTTTTCTGTCCGCTTACTTCGATTGGTTTTATGCTCTCTTTGTCTTCACGCCTTCTTTTTCCCCCTTTCGAATGCATCCAAATGTACCCCCTCCCCACTTTTTTCTTTATTTGGTTGGCTTTGAGGCGGCCGTTTGAAGCAGTCTACGGTCGTAAAATGGGGCAACCCGAGCCCACCTCATGTCGGTAACCGGCCTTCGACCCCTTTCCCCGAAACCGTCGTGAATTTTCGCCACTTTTCCCCGGTGACTGCTTCACTTCTGCTTGTTTTCAAGTGACGAAGAAGACTCGACGGCGTGTGCCGTGACTTCGACTGCATTCCCAAACCAATGATCATCTAACGGATAGCTTTTCTTTTCTAAAAGACAGTGCAGGCGGCTGCTGTTTTCCGTTCGACCTGGTAGTGGAGTGGCTAAACAAGAAACGGCGGTTTTTTCTTCTAGACTGTAAGAGTGATTGGATCTATGGATTAACTGATGTTAGATAAAAACAAAAACAAGAAATTTGAATGAGATTCCCAGGTAACGCATATCTGTATCATTTCAAAACAAATCAATATGGCAGGTCGACATGGCTTAACATGAGGAAAGGGAGGGTAGAAAGACACATAGAAACAGAAGACACACAGTGTCAACTTTTCGTCCGCTTGCCTACGCGCTCACCCTCTCCCTTTTCCCAGTTTGACACAAAATATCCTTGTCGAGGAGGTCACTATCAATGTTCATGGCTGGTTAGGTTATATCAAAAGAAGTGTGTTGTTAGCGCGAATTTAAATTAAACCTCTTAAGGGAAAGCTGGTTTTTACTGAATTGGAGTATGCAATGGTCATCTGGGATTCTGGTCCGGCTTGTGAGATTCAGCATCTTAGCCCAGACCGTGTGAGATAACGCCTACCAAGCCTGGGGAGCGCGAGCGCTTGAGACTCGATTTTACGTGCCGCTCCCCTCGTGAGCTATATTCGGCAGTGCTATCTTTCACACAGTGTCAGCTGAAACACTAATTCTTGCAAGCCGGCCCTTGTGTCATTGCTGCATGTTTTCCTGAATTGCTTGAAAAATGTTCCGTTTGTTTCGTCTTTTACATTCTTTTTAAATATAACTGCACGGCTGGTCACCTCCATTCGATTATTTAAACACTTGCCTAATATTTTTATTTTAGAAAAATTTCGAGCTGTTTTTGGTTTTATAAGATTTATCACTCTACCCTAATCATAATCGCGCTTATCATTGACCAGCTAAAAGTACGCATGCGCCATTGTAGCACAATTTCCAATGCTTTGTTTTTTCCTGACCTCCATCGATTGGGATCGTTTTCCCGACCCCTAGTATGAAACACTGAAACCACTGATATTAAAATCGCTGTTGCAAATTTTCGGAGTTATGCTATATCGCATTTATATTTTTATTTGTTGCCTTTTAAGCATGTTTTGCAGTAGAACTAACCCACTGCTCTTTTTTATGTTGTTCGGAATATTCAATGATAATACATAAATATTCAACGCTGAATTCAGCCAGTATAAAAAGAAATTGTCGCGCTGCTCTGTAGATTGTATTTTATAAGAAAAATAAATAAACACCGGTGGCGTGAGGGAGTGTGAACCGTTAAAGGGTCTGTGCAACGGTATTGGGTAAAAACATTCTCCCATTACACCTCCTTCTTACTGGCATTAGTAGGACCCAAGAATACTCGAACGGCCACTGACCAAGAAGCATCGTCGTCGCGGTGAAATTCCAAGGATAAACGCGGACTTTCCCTTTCAGTCTCTCCTTCGCAAAACTTGATGACGGAGCTGTGGGGACAATGCGAACAATGCGATTCCCAGGGGTGCGTCATCAAGCTTTGCGATCCTCGCTGCGAAGATATTTATTTGCTGCTTATACAGTGGACACGAAGTCTGCGTAGGCATTCGATTTTGGCTCGTGACAATCAGTGCCTCGACAAGCATTCGGATAGTCGCTCGTGTTCAATCGCTGGAATTACGGGAATAGCCGAACCTCAACATTGCGTGGAACTCAGCGCGCGCCTTGTGCTCTGCCAACCTTAACACGTGGCCATGTTAAAAAAAACATTGGCGGCATATAACTGGCTCCAGATCACGTGTCCGCCTTTCCTGGCTGCGAGTTGAGAAGATAATCGGTGTTCGTTTTTCCGGAATTTTTCCTGCGACTGCCACTGCTTAGAAAAAAAAAAAGAACACTTGTTTGTTAGGTCACTAATGTCAAGGAACAATCCTAAGCTGTGTTTCTTGAAAGTAGAAAAAATGTTGCATCGCCCATTTAACGAAACAGCCCTATTGGCTAGAAAAAGCGCTTACAACGCCCGGCGTCAATACTCTTATCTGCGGAGAAGATAATAAATGATCGATGTGAGCCCAATCGTGTAAATTACGTAGTGCGTTTATATTTTATACCCTCACAACCCAAATAATCACTCTAAGCGTTGTTTTCATCTTTACACCGGAGAGCACTGCTGCATTTTACGAAGGAACCTAACATAAACTAAATACCATATAATTACACGATGACCATTGTATCGTGAAGCGACGTATGCTCTAAACGTCGTGACGACTGTCATGGTTAAAATGTAATAAGGTGGAGAGTTGGTAACCGCTGAACATAATAAAAAAACTGCGCAAAGAAGGACAAAACACGGGGACACAAAGATTTGTGTTGCAAGTGTGTTCCTCTGCTCTGCCCTGGCGGCCTTGTGCTTAGTTTTTCGCCGTCTTTAGCGGCTAAGCATCACGTACTTGAGATGACCTCTGCGGGACCTCGCGTCACCTGTCGTGACATTATGCGACACCATGTCTAGGTACCGTGACGTTACGTGACGTGGGTCAGCGGTTGTGCTGACACCTGGACGTCCTGCCATGGTCTATGCCCGGGCGCGCAGACGCACGGGTGGATAAATTTCTAAGATTCCATTACAAAGTAAAAAAAAAAACAAAAAAACCTTGCAGTATATAAAACTTGTGCGTATGCAGCAAAGTCGAGGACGAAGAGAGGACAGGACACAAATGAGGCGAAACATCCAACTCATTTTTACTGAAACTTGTACCGGTATTTGTAACCAACCCTTGTCACAAAACACAACATAAAACAACCATCACAGAGTATGCGCAGGGTACAGCATTATTTCGCTCTCAGTAAAGCAATTTCTTTGTTTCAGATAGCGCTATCGAAGGCATGGCGGCACGCGTATCGCCCAAGTCAGTATGAGTTCAGCTTCCCTACATTTTCACGTGTTATCGTAGTCTTGCTTTTTTCCCCCCTTATTCGAACGCATCTATCAAACAATAGGGCACAACCCCAATCCCTGAAGTGTATGTCAAAAAGGCAATGCAGCGCCCTGTCTGCCCGACGTACAAGTTTGATGAAATGACCAACCAACTGGCCCAAATAGCCGCTCTTTTTGATATATATGTTAGTTAAATCGGTTCGCTTTCTACTGGTAGAACGTTTCCTGAAAAAAACTTGCACTATCTTGTTTGCAACTTTGTTGTAAGCATAAAAGAGATTCGGTAGAACATGAAACAATTACTATCCATATTTTTGCAGGCGACAAGCTCCAGACGTCTTGCCCGCGGTTATAGTGTCACTACTACATAGCAAAAGGATGAATTGAGTTATAAATATTCTCTGGTGATAACGCTGCAGTGTACCTCCAAATTCGAGAATGCATGGATAGATTTGATTGCTGCAAGCTACATCATTTTCAAGCGTGCGTCTTCGTTTCGGCTACATTTTATTTAATGATTTTTTTTCATATACTTGTCGTCTTTAATATAAAATCACACAAGTTCAATTTTAGGCTCAGCTGGCGCCGTCATTTTTTCCATGCCAATAGCCACTCTCGCCAGTTGTTTGCATACTAGGGGTAGTGACGAAATTGCCACCTCAGGGCTCGGCACCGTGATGTTACGTGTCGTCAGGTCATGCGGTGGTACTGACACGTGCGAGTGAGTGAGCGAACGCTTTCGAAAGTCTAGAGATGCGCTGTGTTCGAAACGTATTATCGTTAGAGATAAATGGCTGGATCCTCCAATGGGGTGTAAAACCACCATTAAGGGTGTGTAGGAGTAAAGGTGGCCTTATTAAAATGTTGCCTAGTTTTACTCGCCAGGCATTACAGCATTTTGTAAATGGTTTGTTAATAAAGAAATAGGGCACAATCGTAACATAATTGCAGATATAATAAAAAAATCATTTAACAGGTTGCTAAATCAGTAAACCAAGAAATAAACTGTATTAATACGAGGCTATCTTTAGCTTGGAATTTTCTGCTCGAAATCTTTTTGGTGAAATTTAGGGAAGACGGTGCATATGCTTTGACCCAAGGAACACTAGAAATACCGGACGTCCACAGGTTTCTAATATGCCGAACGCGGCCAATATACTTTCTTCGGGATAACAGTTTTAAAAACAGAAATAATTTCGTAGTCAATGTAAATTTCAACTTGTTGTTGACCTTATTTTAATGTCTAATGAACGTGTGTATGTAGGTTTGCTTTGTAGTTTTCTTTCGGGATGATTACCACGGTTATTTCCTGCCTCATATTTTACATTAAGGTTCAAGTAGCTTATTAAAAAAGAATCAGTGAAACATTCAATATTTTAGTTTTAATTGATCAAATTGTAGATAGTGCTTTCTGTTTGAACTACATTTTTATTCAACCAATAAAACGATTGATCGAGCCTTGTTATACTACGTGTAAAGTACAATATATCACCTTATTTTCTTGCAGATTTCCTGCCTGAACCTGGGAAAGTCAAAGTAAGTAAATTTTATATCTATGTATTATAATTTTGTCACAGTGCTTTATATATGCTGTCAAGCTGTTGTTTGTGTTATTTGTGCTTGCATCATTTTAACCGTATTGATGAAATTCTATTTGTACGCTAAAGTGTAGGTTGTCTTCCTTCTTTCTCATCGTTGATTTATTTGCGGCTTAAAAACTCATAGCTATAGTAGAACGCTCAAAGTAAAACACGCACAAGATAAAGCCAGAAATGAACCAGACACGGCGTAGTATTAAAGTTTCGCGATTAATTTTTCAGTTCCATCCTGTTTATGTGTTTTGACTGAGCTTCGCATAAAACTGGCTCAAATAGCTACCTCTAATAAATCAGTTTACGCACAAATCACTTATACTGCTCCGACACCACTTAGCTATGTTAATACAAGGAACATAAGGAATATCTAACGTACCTACTTTTACCTAATGTGTTAGATCTCTGACATCAATCGCAAAAATAATAAAATCTAGAAATGAGTCTGGTAATATTGATAACAGCTAGGACAAACTTTTTTTTTTCATATCTAATATATAGTTTCATAATGGAACAGCGCGAATGTTTGCAAGGACAGAGGGAGGAACTGGACAGGACGAGCGCTGACTAACAACTGAAAGGTTTATTCTCAGGAAACCACGAAGAAAAACGTACGACAACACGTCTCTCTAATCACGATGGAAATGCGCATGCGCCTCACAAAATTGGGTGCTATCTGTTACACAATGTTATATGCGTCATCCATCGCATACAAACACAGGGACCAAAAAGCTCGAGAGATTGTTGAAGCTCATAGAATAAAGAAGGAGGGGCCAGCCTGCGTGAGTCAGGCTTCCTTGAATTTGCTGGACAGTGAGGTCGAATTTTCGATCGTGGATGACGCATATAACATTGTGTAACAGATAGCACCCAATTTTGTGAGGCGCATGCGCATTTCCATCGTGATTAGAGAGTCGTGTTGTCGTATGTTTTTCTTCGTGGTTTCCTTAGAATAAACCTTTCAGTTGTTGGTCAGCGCTCGTCCTGTCCAGTTCCTTCCTCTGTCCTTGCAAAAATTCGCGCTGTTCCATTATGAATCCATACTAACTCGCCCAGTTATCCTGTTTACTAATATATAGTAACAGAAGTTTTAGAACATTAACTTTTGCCTCTTCAAAGAACCTTTTAAATATGTTTTTCAGGCAAAACCTTTCAAAAAGTCGTGTTGCAACGTAGAAATACCAAATCTAGCGCCGAATGTGCATGACCATTTCATAGGTGAAAACATTTAGGCTGCTTGTGGAAGGGGACGAAAATTGCACTTTTAAGATTTATGACATGCCGTTCCACCTCTACTTGTACTTTCCTTCCAGCTGTTTACCTCACGAATCGTAAACAGCTTACTTAAATTTAAAAGTAACCTTTAATTTTGATATGCTAATTGCAGGAAACTTGCATCTGGAACTATTACAAAGTGTTCAGGCCGTTGTGTGTATGTGTTGTGAGTCCTGCAATATTTCTAATTTATTTATTTAGTTATTTATTTATTTAATTCAAATGCCCTCAAGGCCAGGAGGGCATTACAGAGAGGGGATGGGTTTTAGGTATAGACAAAATAAAAAGTTACTGAGAAACTGCGATATCTGAATTGTTAAGGCAGATTTAAAAGCGACACCATCACATAAGGTTGCTTCCGACGCTGGAAGGTGGCTCCAAGAAAGCGTAATTCGGAGTTTGTATAAATTTGGAAAAGTTGTAGTTTCACACGATGGTATGCCTATCTTCTGTCTTGGATCGCGATGCGGTGATATGTAGAATGAGGTATCAGTAGCGTTTCATGCAAAGTGGGATCATGACAGATTTTGTGAAACAAACACAAACAGGAAAGCTGCTCACGTGATGCGTGGTTTGGCAGGCTCAAACTATAGTTTATAGATGTCACACTGGCAGTGGCCATGATAGTTAGTAAGTATGAATCGAAAATATATTTTTAATTGTTTCATCTGCTTGTGTTACTATGTCAGTACCGGGGTCCCGAATCGAGGAGGCATATTCCAGTTTGGAGTGAACAAATGTTTTGTAGAGAAGTAGCTTTATAGACTTGGGGATGCACGCAAACTTTAGTTTTATGAATCTTAACATACGATTGGAATTAATTTTTATGTATTGAATACAAATTTCCAGGGTCACGATAAATGAAATATTAACGCCCAAGTATTTGTATGATGATACCTGTGGTAAAGAAGTGTGGTTTAAGTAGTAACTTGAGCAGTTAGTGTTATGTCGGGAAACCCTCATTACCTTACATTTGGTAGTGTTAAACTGCATCCACCATATGTTACATCATTCAAACACGCGGTTAATATCAGATTGAAGAGGGTACATTGGAATAATTAGTCTCTAATTATGTCTAGATATGCTACATATAACATTAACCAATTGTAGAAAAGACGTGACATGTGTTAATGACAAAGTCAAGTTTTATTGACAGAAGGGTACCCTGTCTAAATGCTGCAAAGAAAATTTACTTTTAGAGTTGCACTCATTTATTTTCTGTATGTTTTTACACGCGAACATCTATAAAAGACGTGATTCAACCTGGTCCTGTTGTATTCAGTACAACTATTAATGCTTGCCTATCATTACACTTTGCTGCATAGCACTTCTACATAAAAAGAGTACCTGAACTCGATCTATAAACAAACATGATTTCAGAAGCAATGCTCACGCACAGCTTAAAATATATTGTGTATTGCGATGTCGCGAGCGCGGAAATACCACATTAATTGACAACATAAATCTGCCATGAACGGCTGAATTAGTGTGCTAAAGCTTTATTTTGGTTATGAAACTCATAAAAGGGATCAGCTTTGCTAGAAATCAGCATGACAAACTTCGTCTCTGCGAAATTTTCTAGCACTGCAAGGCGAGGTTGAGCAGAACCATTACCAGGAAACAATACTAATTGCAGCAAGAACCTATACAGTGTAAGCATTAAGTGGTGAACGCTAATTCACTTCTGATTTCCCCCAAAAAGCAAAGAGTTAAAGAATATACTACATGCATAGGCCTTTCTCCCGATGTAAAATCTGAACAACCTTCTTGCGCAGACTGTTCGTCTCTTGAGAAAGGAGGTAATTTTTAATGCGACGCACTGAATTACACCAGAAGCACCAAATCGCTCTCATTATACTTCACGAAATGTCTTCCTTCACATAACGTGAAAACGTAGCAATAACACTGATCCTTATCTCCTTGTTCGTTTTTCTGGATAAAGAACTACCAAGAGCGCAAGCAAACTGCATACCGAATTGTTCAGGAAGATAAGCATCAAGATAGTTTCGTTTCAGTATCGTTGCGTCCTTGCATGATGAAACTGCTGTGTACCTTGTTTAGAGAGATACCACAAATGAATTTGTACTTTATGAATCTCTAACCTGTATATTTGCTGTGTTTAATTTCAAGTCAAACAGATTTTTTTCACACAGAAGGGGGTGAAAGATAGACGAGTGCCGGTCCTCGTCACGTATTTCTCAAGTTTGACGGACATTGGATCGATAATCGTCATGATAAGTTGGCTAATTAACTAAAATCTGTTAATTCACTTTTAAATTATTCGTTACCCTACCGAATAAAACCTGGTATAACGTTTCGCGATCTGGTTTATGTAACTCAAAATCTATCTGGATTTTAGGTTTTCAGAAAGTATTCCTTTGTCTGTAATCTGGATTTCAGGTTTTTTAGAAAGACATTTTCAGTTTTATAATTCAACAGTGGAAGGTTATACCGGGTTTACGGTAGGGTATAGGAGTCATGCTGCAATTGCAGGATTGGAGACAATTACTACTAAAGAAAAAACAAGTTAAAACATTTTACGAATATGTAATAGGTTTTAAGATATTATTTCATAAACAGCCACGTTTCTAGACCGATGGGAAAAATTGCGCGCCAAAAGAGCACAGCAAGCCGTCCCCACAATGACGCTTCAAAGAGTAACCTAGCCGTTTCAATCATTCCGCCAATATCTCAGCAGCACGTCTTTTGTAGGTGCGCCAACGACACAAATGACAACGGGAAGCCTTGTTAACACGCTTGAGTTCAGAGCGGACATAACGACTACGCAGGAATGTGACCGGTTGAAACGACAAGTCGCCATGGCAGCGAAGCGCCGAACGGCCGCGTCCTTTACGATTCAAGGAGTGAGGCCAAGTTGAACATTTTCGCTACCTTGGGAACAACCGGAGCGACCGCAACGACTGGTCAATCATGGGTTGAGGAAAGTTCAGCCGCGTGTGGTGCCTGCCAGTCGTGGTTCATGCTATCTGCTGAGAAACATGGCGTCGGTGGTGTTCGTCTGCGTGGTCAGTTGACCCCCCTCGTACACAGTTGACCCCCCCCCCTCGTACACACCGTTTCGCGGCGTCCAGCCGGCAACCTAAGCCGCGCTGTCCCCCATGCACCTCCGGAAAGGGAGCCTCAACCATTTAGTTGAGCGAAGTTCCGTCAACAACACTCGTTTTTTTTGTGTGTGTGTTTTTTTTTGTGTTTTTTTTCAGCGTTAATCGTAAAAAAGAAATGTCGTAAACATCGCCAGATGCCTCAACAAAATTAAATGTTCGAGAAAAAAAAGTAAGCCCTCACTGTGGATTGAACCGGAGTCCGCTGTGTATGAGGCAGTCACCTTATCACTAAACCACGCTACCGCTTCGGAAACTCGTCGTAATCGCTGCCGATGTTGACAGCGGCTGCGTCTATCTCCGCGAGCCTTTTTATCCGGTGTGAGCGCCGTTGTTAGGGGCGTCTATCGTTGCTAGGCTGTCCTCCACTCCCTCTCCCCCCCCCCCCCCCCCCCCCCCCCCGCCGTGCTGGGGGTCCAGGCAGACATCTACAAATTACTCAAAAAAAGGTAGTTAAGATAAGTTACTGAGTATCGACGCCAAAAGTAATTGGAATAGAGTAGAAATTACGCATATGTAACAGTAATTGAGTAAAATACTAGCTACTGTAAAAAAGTAGCGAGTTACTTTGAAGTTCCTTTCGAAGTTACTTTTTTTATATTTTGTGGTAGCGAAATGAACATCAATTTTAATCCGTGAAAAACCCAGCGAGCCTAAAATAAATGCAGTCATTTCATGGCTTGCGTTTTCACCAAAATAGATTATTCGCCCGCAGAAGCAATTGACTTTCAAAGTTCTTGATGCGGGAGTTTTCCCCTTTTCCTTCTAAAGACGTCCCCAGCCAAGCTAAAATGCATTCCATCGACGCACTGGATGGAACTGCAGCGTTGAATTTGAGAAAGAGGCTGTGCAGGGTCGGGTAAGCGAGTGTCGATCTTAGGTGTCCGGGACGAAACATGTGAGGTTTGCCTAGGCTAAAGGGTCTTTTATAAAAAAATCTCGTGCTTTTTTTTTTTTTTTTCGGCAAGTTTGGAGAGTACGCTGAGCGAGTGCATCTGACCGTCAAGGGTACAAGTCTCGCGCCACGACGATGTGATCATTCGGACGACTGTGCAGTGCTACGCTACTGAAAAAAAAAAATTGCTTTGGTTTGACAGAGGATAAAACGAAGTATATTACGCCGCTTATGCCGGGTCCAACAAAAGGATCTCCCAAGGGTAACTCGCAATCCTCGCCGGCGACTTGACGCGCCTGACACGCCTGAGTTCCAGAATGCCACTTCATCTGCTGGCGTCTTATTTATTTCTGCGCTCAAACTTTTGTGATGAGCAAATTTAGCGGTAGATTTCGGAAATAGTCAGTAGTTTGAGTAGAAGTTACCTGAAAAATGTAGTTAAATTAAACTACTAATTACCCAAATAAAGTTGTAATTGAAAGTTACCAAGTTACTCGGAAAAGTAGTTAAACTACAATAGTTTGAGTAGAGTAGTTGAACTACGTCCAAGTCTGGGTCCAGGTGATCGGATACACGCGTCCGGGTCATATCTTTGATATTTCTGTAAGAAATACACATGTGATATTTTAGTAAGAAATATGTGTGAAATATATGTCTTCTTGGGAGGGACCTTCAGTTTTATGTGAACGGCGCAGCTAAATGTTTCGAGGTTCGAGGTTCTCAGATAAAACTGAGAACCTCAAACCGTGGACATAGCCGAGATTTCACCAAGGTGATTTGCACAGCCGGCGATGTCACACCAAAGCAGGCACGTTGTTAATTTTTCTTTCATTTATTTCGTATAGACTGCGCAACATGTACGTCAGATATTAAAAATGACAAATATATAATTCTATAATAAAATACATTTTCAAACACGTAAAAGCACGTTATAGAGAAACATTTACGGATCATTTACCAACAAATACCTATTTGCGGAACCTCGAAAAATATATCCAAAGGTGCGTCTTCTAACGCAGCTTACGAATATGCATAAACAATGTTTGCTTAGCCATTTTTGTAGTTTTCTCCTTAATTCAGAATTGTAAATAATTTCTCTAAAAGAAGCAAAATGGCACGTCAATATTTAAAAAAAAACTCCAACTTTTATTTTTTCTAAACTCTCCTTAAGTCCTTGCAGTAATTTGAACTAACGTTTGATGGCAAAATATTGAGTAGCATATGACCTCCAAATGAGAAATCCAACAACAAACCATTGTTAAATTGAGCTAGCTTATCTCCGTTATAGGGTTTTTGCCGCACGACGTTGGTTCTAAAGAGATATTCTCTACCACCTGGCAAAGTCTCTAGAACCGGCGGCGTCACTAGGGTAGGACGGACCGCCCCGGGTGCAGCGCTCAGGAGGCTGCTGTTGGGCAGTGAAACCGGGGAGGCGGGGGGTCACGACAGGCCTCGAGACAGCGGGGGTTTTGCGACTGCGGGTTACGAGGAGGGGGGGGGGGGGGGGGTAGTGGCGGGCCATGAGAGGCGTGGGGGGTGGAGCGGTGCGGCTGTGGGCTACGAGGGGGGGAAGGGGGGGGGGGGGGTAATGGCGGGCCACGAGAGGGGGGGGGGGGTGCGGCTGCGGGCTACGAGGGGGAAGGGGGGGGGTGTAATGGCGGACCACGAGAGGGGGGATCGGGTGTTGTGGTGGGACACCGCCTGGGGTGCCACTGTGTACAGCGTTGCTGCACTATTGCAGAGTGTAGAAAGTCATCCTAACTTAAAACTAAGGGATTAAGAAGAATAAGGAAAAAGCAGACAACCCAACTTGAAACTGAAGAACAGCTGAGTTTATTCGACTATACCAAAAAACAAGGAAAGATCAACAAAACAGAACATGACGTCACGAAGATTTGACCAGACGTGGCTTGACAGGCTAAATCCCTACAGCACTAGACACGCTTCCGACAAAGAGCACCCGCCGCCAAGCACCCGAAAAGATAATGTCCGTCAAGGCAACGAGAACCGACCAACTTCCTAACTTCAGGGTTATGATGTTTCCTAACCATCTAGTTTCCGTGCGTTGATATCCCAGAAACGCATACTTTCCCGAGCTTTGTTATATTTCTGTTTCCTCTTGTTGCCTCCTAAGCCTCGCCCCCCCCCCCCCTCTCATTTACTGAGGGGTGTCGGAAACTCCACTGCTGCCGGCAGTTGCGAAAGGTATGAGTGGGAGATTGCCTTGAAACTCAGCGAGCACACAAGCAAGGCCAGTAACTACGTAAACAAAGCGAGGAAAGTCTTCTTTGACATGCTCTCTAAATGCTAATATAAGAATTTCTGAGTGCCTATCTCCAGGCTTCAAATGTTTGGTTAGCGTGGTAAAACCAAAACAGCAACAAAACGGCTTTGTGGTTACCGACTTCTATCTGTATTCCTTGTACTTTACGTTACACGTCGATACTTCGAAATGGTAATCCGATGATGATTTGTTATCCACCTCACAATGTTGAACACCAAGATACCGACTCCCCAGATAGTACTGGCATCGCTTTGTTTACGTGATGACTTACCTTCCTTGTAAGGCATCTGCCATACATACAGTTCGCAATTGCCGGCAGTAGCGGCGTCTGCCGACACTCCTTAGCAAAAAAAGAGGGTGGGAAGGGGAATGGGGGGGGGGGGGGGGTCTTTAGGGAGGCAACACAAGGAGGCAGAAAAATGAAACACAACCTAGGACATTATGACTGTCTGAGAAGGGAACGCACAGAAACGAGCTGGTTAGGATACGGCATAATCTAACACCCTGAGATTAGGAAGTAGATCGGTTCTCGTAGCCCTGACGGACATTATCTTTGCAGGTGCTTGTCGGCGGATACTCGTTGTGGAAAGCGTGTCTTGTGTTGTAGGAAGTTAGCCTGTCGAGCCATTTCTAATCAAATCGTCGCGATTTCAAGTGGTTTTTTTTTTTAATCTTTTCTAGTTTTAGTGCGGTCCAATAAACTCAGCTGTGCTTGAAATTTTGTGTTGTGTTGTGCGTCTTTCTTTTATTCTTTATAGTCCCGTGATTTTAAGTCATGACGACTTTCTACGTTCTGTAATAGTGCAACATCGTTGGACACGCTTTGTCGATTCTAGAGAAGATTTCCTTTGAGCCGACGTCGTGTGGCAAAGCCTCTGAAACGAGTTCAATTAGAGTGAAGATTTGTTGTCGCTTTCCTCAATTGGGGGTCATACGCTACTCAATTTTTCGACATCCCAAGTTAGTTAAAGTTACTGCAAGGAGTTAAGGAAAGCTTAAGATAAATATAGGATCTTTTTATAAATATTGACGGGCAATTTTGATTACGTTTAAAGTAATTACTTAACTTTTTGAGTTAATAACAAAAATACAATGATGACTAAGCAAATATATTTTTATGTATTAGTAAGCTGCAATTCAAGACGTATATTTTGATTTTTTTGCGATCTTTTGCATACAGTGGTGTTTGATGGTACTTAATTTTTGAATGTCTCTAAAACGTGTTTTTTTTTCTACGCGTTTTGTAATTTTGTTTTACATAGAAACGCATAATTGCAATTTTTATTATCCCTTGCGCATGTTGTAAATTGTCAAAAAAAATAATATTTAACTACGTGCCTCCTTTGGTGTGACATTGGCTGCTGTGCAAATTACCATGCTGAAATCTCGGCAATGCCTCGATTTTTCAAATGTCTTGTCTCTGGGAAAGGTTTAGCTACGGCGTTCACATATACCTTAATTTACCTCCCAAGAAAATGGCTCTCATATATTTATTACAAAAATATAAAACAAATATGACCCGCGCAGCCATTGTACGGTCTGACGTGGAAACACCCCGTTGAGCCTGATAAACACATGGTGAAGACGGCACTCGCTTAGCTCTCGACGCTTAAAAATATATGTTCGAATTAAAGTCAAGCAACCTGTATATGAATACATTCAATATGATGAGATCTTGAAACTTTTGCCATACTTGTATTAAAATTAGTCACACGACAAACACAAAAAAGCTACTCTTCCTTCATAGAGTAAAGATTGGCTTCCAGATCCGGAAATTTTGCAAAATGAGAAGAGAGTGCGAGCGAGGTACCGATCGAAAAAAAACGGATATTTTTAACCGGCCTGAAAATAATTTCGCAATCCTCCTTTAAGCACCCGTTATATTTTTTTTGTTCTTTTTTTGTTTTATAGACATGCTTAAAACTCAACGCGCCTCATTTTCACAAGAAAATTCGCAAAAAAAAAGTAAGTTCAAAAAATCTAACAACTTCAGACCGGTTCCTTTTTCTTTTTTTACCTTTCTTCACCCTTTGCACTTCCGTTTTCTTCAGCCCAGAATTCTGACACTTTAAATGCATTCGACACTCCTGAGCGACGAGTCAAATCCAACTAGGGCTGTGGAGCCGTTGCATTGCACCTAGTTTCCTTCTTTATATGTGCGTTCATTTTGCACTAGCGAGTCCTAAGAGAATTCGCGCCGCCGGACGTAATGCTTGTTGTCGCTCGTGCGCTTCGTGTGAAAAGCGGAGGCGAGGCGAAGAAAAACGCCTCCTGCCTCCAAGTCCTCTTTCCCGGTTACTGGCAGGTATAGAACGAGTCACCTTGCCTGCGCCCGCTGGTTTCCGGTAATGGCTTTCTAAACTCGATTTGCTTTCGGTGGGGCTTCTCGATCAGCCTTTACGCAGTTGGCAGTTAAGGTTAGCGCAAGCAGCTCGGGATCGAGCTTGGTTGAAAACGACATTGTCTGCTCTGTCCTCAAAGTTATATCTGCCTTCACCTTGAGCAATCGCGTCCGATTGAAGATGAAGCTAGCTTTATTTGGGTGGTTAACACTATATGCGTACAATATATTGAGACAGTGCTAAAGCGTCACAATCGGACTTCATATATGGCTCGGCGTTTCAGGAGGAAACATTTCTTTGTCTTAAAACCACGACCCAAAGTTCAACCCAGAGTCCTTCAACACCCTAGTGGTCGCGAAACTTCTGCTTAATTCTATTAGCTTGGTACGAGATCACGCGCGGCGCTGTCGTCGACAAGGTGGAAGAGAGCCGCCAATGAAACCGGCTCCACTGGTAAGCTGGCAATCACGAAGTACTATTGGAATTCCGACTCCACTCTGAATTGGCCAACCCCTAGATCGCGGTGACGCGGCATCGCGCTGAGAGCGCTTCTTGTTAATGTAAGCGTCTTCAGCTCTCTCAGTCAAACAATAAAACTTACATTTTTGCAACATTCTCAAGGATAACATTTTTTTTTCGATTCATTTTTTTTTAATAATGACTTTTTAATACCGCCATCACACTGAAAAATCAGTGCCGCGCGTAACGACATCAAGTAGAAGCATTGAGTACCGATGTGCTCAACTGCATCACTTTTTTTCGCTTACGAAAGTATTATTTTGTTAGTAAATAAGCGACGACAGTTCATTTCAAGGTTGTGCTTCCAGAAAGTTTTAAAGAATGACCGGTGCTCACATACAGTGATCACTAATAGACGTAACAATGTCAGTGTAGAAGAACTTTTTCTTTAGCTACCTGTAATTGCGAATTTGAGTGGAGTGGCCAAACAACAATACCTCCCCCCCCCCATTTCTTGAGGACAGTGGCGCCCCTGGCGGCAGAATGTGCCCCTCTAACAAAACCTTGGCCCATGTTTCGTGACCACTAGTTTATTGAAAGGCTCTAGTTTCAGTTTTGGTAGCAACGTTTTTGACAGCTGAGTCAGCAACTATTAAAATTTTATGGATCATGTAACAGTGCAATTTACCCTGTAGTTCTGACGTCACTGCTCTTGACAAGCCGCTGCCAGGAGTGTTTCTATGGGCGAAAGCATGGGACAGGATTTCGATCAGAAAGATCAAGTGTTAAAAAATTGCACGTTGGAATTAAACGTCTAAAAGAAAAGATGTAGGAAGCCTAGATTTCACACTTTCACGCACAAGAGATGTTTGTTGGGAATCAGCTATTTATGAAATATTTGTGACGGCGAATTTCGCTCTTCGAGACGTCTCGAGATGTCTTTTGTATACGAAGAAAGCACACGGAATGACTGAAGTATGACGTCTGCAACAGTTTAGATTGTTTGCATAATGAAACGATTCTGATATTTTATTTATTTTATTTATAAGCATCAGGCATATAAAGAAACTTATAAAAAACGTATTTGAGCGCGATATGGGATACAGTCTGGTGAAAATGATCGCATGTAAGGAGATCTGCAAAAATAGAGCGAGAGTAGCATATCTTTAGAACATGATATTAAAGCAGAGTCAGGCCCTCTTTTTAATTTTGCAGTTGGCGTGCATTGTAATGACGGAGCAATTGTATTGATGATAACATGAACCGTTCGAAATCCCAAACTTTGTTTTTCAGGCTCGCAAAATGGGTGTGTGTTTTGTAGCTTCATTGTAATCATCACACTGAGAAACAATCCTTCGTATTCTTCCGTTTTCAGGACACTCAATATATCAATAAGCTGGATAATAACATCCGGTAAGTTATATATCTGTTACGGACAGTTTGTTTGATTACTCAAATGTGCACGGAAGCAACACCTCTGCCGACAGAACTCCTTGACACGTGTGCTGGCCTGCACTTTGATGTTGATACAATTCACGTCGTCGTCGTACGTGATTCAGGTCTACCGTGCTTCCACCCGCATCAAATATTGCAGAGGCCTCCATGTGCTGGCGTTCGCGCGCTTGCGCTCCTCGATCGTCGATCAAAGCTGTGAACGGACACTCTCGTTTCCGAAATACTAATGATAGTCCAACCCGAGAAGTGAAGTTTCGTGGATCTTTACCGACTTCATTTAACTCAGTCGCGTACTTCCTCAGCAAGAACCACTGAACCCGCAAAGCCATCGTGTAGTTTCTAGGAAGACAACAGTGGTTGCGAAACTTGATTGAGGGTTTGTAGCATCGTTTTATGGTACTGAGACGAGAGAAAAAGTCTTCGTAGTTAGATATTGAGAAGAAGCGGTGCTTCAAAGAAGTTATTTACTTTTCTATCGATTTTCAACTTCACGTCAGGCCCACATGCATTTGTTTATAACAAGAGCCCTAGCAGCGGTTTCTTTTGGAGCACAGCACCATGCTGGGACGTCACTACTTTCGGGCTTAATTACAAGCTAGCTTCAATTTCACCGTGAGCACGAATAGATCGTTCTAAAATAGCCTGCCTCCATTTTTTTATATCTAGACATGATGCAGTAGATCTGGCACTCATCCGCT
Source organism: Ixodes scapularis (assembly GCF_016920785.2). NCBI lineage: Eukaryota > Metazoa > Arthropoda > Arachnida > Ixodida > Ixodidae > Ixodes > Ixodes scapularis. The sequence goes on along the minus strand of NW_024609835.1, from coordinate 55,269,611 downwards.
GCCTAGGAGAAAACGTACTGCCAACAATTGTCACGTTTAGGGAAGGCAGACCGGGACGAGGGTGCTACAAATGGACGATCCTTGATTTCAGAGTCCACAGTGCACTTGTAAACCATATATTAATGTTTTTGGCAGTCTATATTGTATCATGCACTGTTTCTTTGTGGCAGATCCAAAATCAAACGTCAATAATACTACCCTTAAATATATCACTCTGCCTTTCACGTTCAAATCAAACGATGAAGACGCTCAGGCAACAATCCCATCCTCATTTTATAGAAAAACAAATTACAAAGCAACGCAAAACGGGCACTATTACACAGTATCTTAAAACGACGGTAAGCTGGCGTGGGGTGTCTATAGATCAGTCTTTATATAAAAACTATTCCCGAAGAATTTACAGAGCGACCTGGCTTGCTGGGGATGGGCAACTTCTCTAGATGAAAGAAAGGCGATATATTTTCCACCTCGAAGACCCTTCACTTCGGCAGAATGTGTCCATATCTGTGCTTACTTTCAAGATTGCTCACAATCAAGTATCTGCTCCTCCAAATATCAGATGCAGCCTTATTTGTTTAAGTATGGACTCAGCGTTATAATGAAAGCAAGTGCTGCGTCTGTGGAATCTGTGCTCAACGGTAACTTAGATCCAACATTGGGCATTTCGCGGTAAAAGTGATGCCTAAAACATGGCGACAGCCAATGTTTCTCAATTATGTTTTGTAAAAACTGCTGTCTGCACAGGCGTCGTGCAGTCTGCACAGGCTTCTTTTCTACCACGTGTTCCACTTCATTTGTGTTCATTGATGCTCCAGCTTTTTTTAGTGCCGAGTGGACATTTATTTCAACATGTTCTTAACCATTCACCGGGGTTTTTGCTTCATCTGTATTGAAAGAGAAATTGACAATCAATTATGGGCATTTAAAAAACAAATTTTAACATATGCAAACTTTTTTTTTGCGAGCAAAAAAAAAATAATCTTCTAGCAACCTTTCCAAAATCTGGATTTATTGATTTGATGGGGTTGAGCTGTCAGTGAAGAAAAAAGAAAGCTTCAGTGCAGAAGGAAAGCCGACTTTTTGTTCATACAAGCGGCTTGGTCGGGAAGCAGGCAGGCAGGCAGACCGGCAGACGTCAGTCCAATTAGTTCCACTACTCAGCAAAGCTGCTGGAAAGGACAAACTTAGGAAGACACCCTTTCTTCTCCACGTCGCTCGTATCATTGTACGCAACCAAGCGCCTGTTTGTTCAGGCTGGGTCTTTTTCTTTCTTTCTTTTTCTTCTTTTTCGTGTTACCCAGTAGCTCTTTCTCTTTTCCAGAATTAACGGACACTGTTGAAAGGCCAACTTCTTGAATGGCTCTTTGAGGGTGAAAGATCTTTCTGTTTGCACCCTCCTTTTTTATGACCTAGCATCGTCTATTCACTCAGTCCTTAACAAAAAGTACGGGGCAGTAATGTCCACAACTTGTTTTTGCTTTATTTTTATTTTTCCTCCTTAGTTTCGAAAGCCCGTTAAATTAAAAGGCGAGTTCTTTTCGGAAAAAAGAAGCTCCGTAGAAAATACACTTCAAGGATTCAAGTAGGATCCCAAATTGACCTCCTTTCTTGTCTTCCTTTCCTACTTCCCGCCTATAAACAAGATGACAACAAAAAAAAACTCGCGAAGCGTGAAGCCTTAATCCCTCCTTTAGAAATTTCTTCCGAGGAGTTTTCTGTCGACGAAAAAAGAGCAAGAAATGTGAACAGCGTATTCAAGGCTTACTACCCAATTTGTCGTCTAGGTATTTGGATGTTGTTTTGTACTTTCCCCCGAGGAAGGAACGAAGTAATTTGAAAATAACGGGATAAACAGGAACCACCGTGTCCCTATTTGTTCCGCGAAGCCCTCTGCTTGCCCTGGTCCCAAGTTCGGCGGAACGGAAGAGGCCTTGTACGTATCGAAACCTTCCCTCGACTTCCCCTCCGGTGCCTTTCCTGTCTCCATTGTCGGTAGTTTTCTGCAGCTCCGTAGAGTACTCTTTGACTGCGCGTAAGACATGAGCAAAATTGTTTCTGCGTTTCCCTCTTTCAATCCTTCGAGCAACCAGCACTTTTCTCACTCTCCTCCTTTTTGGCCTTGCTGGCCTTGTGATCTTTGCAGTGTCACGTTTAAAGCCAACAGCGTAATCCGACTTTCGTTGCTGCTTCGCCGACTGGTGATTCCTTGCTGTTCTCGTCATACGAGCGCATCTGTTGCGACGAGACTTCTGGACTGTTCGATCTGTTTTCCCGAACAGTTCTTGTGACCTTCTGGAGTCGCTACCAATTGTCCGCGCATTGATTTTTTTTCCTCCGCGTCTGAATTTGTTTTCTCGTCCATCTATCGAACTTCGTTTTTTTCCGAGTTCCAAGATGTTCATTCTTGGAATGTTTTCAAACGTTATGACTTTGCTTGGTTGTGATGGCGGCACTGGATGGTACTTTTTATCTAGTGATATTGTATCCGAGTAGTTTTGTATATTTTCTGAAAATATTCGTGCGTTATTAGTCGCGAAAATTTTTATCAAGGGAATAAAAATCTGACTACAATGAATATATAGGGTTCGTTCTGTCTTTCAGAACAATGAAGACTTTGTACAGCTTAAATGCCTGTTTGTGTTTGTTTCTTTTCCAAGCCTATAACGAGGCGTATTTAGACTCCTGCATTTTGGCCGTTCACTCCTATTATGACGGTGTAATACTAAGAGCGTTAAGGTAAAAACTAAGAATTTTGAAAAATATGTTTTTTTATATATAACATTACTTTTCTTTCTGTTGCTTGGGGCCTTAACTCACAATTCGTACGAACGTGATTCATGTGGATCTCATTTAATAAGCTTGGGCCCTTTCGGGGTTCGCCGTTACTTAGAAGATTCAGAAGACCCATAAGCCAGCGCCTGCAAAGGCAAAAGCACTCAGGCACACAAACAAACACACCATGGTCTGTTAATCCTTAGGTATATGTATAGAAAATTGTGTGCTCAAGTGTTTCATTCAGTACCAGCATACACTTTCTTAAAATCATATTTTATGTCCTGCCCTAAATTTTTTACATTTTTTTTTAATGTGCAGCCCTAAAGGGATGGTGAACCAAAATCTGGATTTCAGAAAACAATGCAGGAGGAGTAGGCGGGAATCTGGAATCCCTAAAACAACACTCGCAAGGTGATATTTCGAATGGACGGCCGTATTTTCGTAAAAAGGGCTCGAGACTTAAAGAGGCCGACGAGGCACGTGACGTAAACATATCTCGTTTCCTCCTCTTTTCGCTTCGCCCCCTCAAGGCGGCGAGGCTGAGGAGACGTGAAGCTGTTTCCCTCCCTCTCGACTCTTCTCGGACAAACAAGACGCTTTTTAGCAAAAAAATTAGAAAAATACGGTCATCCGTTCAAGATATCGTTGCATTAATCAGGGTTGGGCAGAAATACTCGAAAATGTATTTGGAAGTACAAATACTGGGATCCATTAAAATAGTAGCTAAAATACTGATACTGAAATATATCTGTAAACGTTTATCAGCGATACGTATCGGGAATACATTTTAAACAGAGGCAAAAATTAATTGGAAATACAAATACAGGAATATATTTTAGGAAGGGCCGAAATACAAATACATAAATACTGATACTGCAATACATTTTTTTTAATTTGTTTGAGACGCCAAATAAAATGAAGCTTGAAGTTGGAAATGGAAGTTTTTGATCGTGAAATTACTACCTTGAAGGTAGTAATTTCGGACGACGAGTAGTCTTCAGTGGGTTCAACAAAAAAAAAACGTTTCATCAAAGACTGACCGCGGTCCCTTCCCAGACATCCTGTCTCTCTGACGAGGGTTTCGAAAAGATATCGACCTCTTAATAAATTCCATGTCATCCTAAATCCCATCAAACTGTCACCATGCCCCTGTCCGATAAGGACGCCCCTGTCAACACTTATTACATGACGTCACGGTGGAATGAACTGGCAATCTTTGTCTGTAGGTGTGGCCTTGAACATGAAACTTTACCGCGCCGTTGTATGAAAGGGCAATAGGTACTTTCGTTGTAGGTTACCTCGTTGAAGATCATGCAGGCAGTGTCATTTGGAATTTTCGAGAATAGTGGAGCACCTAAAGCATCCCCGCATCCATCTCATCTTTTGTTACGGGAGATGAAACGATACGGTGGCATCCCTGTTGTGAAGGTCCTTCCTACCGAACCTCCACCACCGACACGTGGATTGCAGTCCTAAAGGTTTGTCTTGCATACTCCAGATAGAGACATCGTGGATTGCGACCTGATATTGCCGGCACGAGTGCGAGCTCTCCGAGAAACAGAGCGCTAGAGACGAGTCGCAGGTCTACGAAGTCTGGGTCGGCATAGCAAGGCCACGTCAGACCTCCGCCCCGGGTTTTGGATCACCAGAGCACCGGGTCACTTTCACGTCGACTGAAGACGTACCCTTGAGCCGTGCAATATTACGGGCGCAGCCGCAGACGCATTCGAATATGCGTTGAACTTCACTGCGTGAGTCATCCTACTATTTCAAGCTAACCACCGCCCGGCTCGTGCTGCAACGGACTGTGACTCAGCTTTTCCCGCTGGCTGTACTGTGTACGCTAAGGCAAGAAAGACGGTTAGCAGCGGGCTTTGGATCCTAGCAAACAATGACTCAAGAAACCCCTACCTAAGGACCTGCAGCACAAGATGCTCTGACTCCACTCCTGGCACGCCGCCTGGTTCGAGTTCCCGACGATACGCAACACTTCTCAGAGGAGAGAAGATGACGCATAGAAACATAGATTGCAGAATCGGAAGGAACTTTGGTCAGCATGGTAACAATGCCCCAGCATCTCCTTGACCCTAATGTCCTCAGAAGTAAAAAAGAAAAAAAGATGCGTTCAGATTTGTATTTTTTTTTTTTGAGGGGGGGGGGGGGGGGGGCGGGAGGGGGCTGTATCTTTTAAGAAATGTAACGAAGCACATTTCACCCTAATTGTATCGCGATACAAAAAAACATTCAAAATGTGTTTTGATACAGGAGTAGAGATACTGGTGAAAAGAAGGTATCGCAAAACAGAAATGCAGATACGAAATGTATTTCTGAAAAACTATCGCGATACATTTGTATCACGATACTTCCCAACCCTGGTATTAAGTATTAATGATGTTTTGGTGTTCGTAGCATCCCGTTGCACGCTTCTGCCGCCCTGTTTTGTGAAATCTAGATTTTGGTTCAGCATCCCTTTAAATAAATACAAACTATATTGAAATTAAAACACACCCATAACTTTCTGTAGTTATTTTTTTTCTGACTAAGCGTTTCATTTTATTATAAGAACTTCTAAAGAGGCCATCGTATTAAGAGACGCACTCGTATCACCCATTTAGATTTCATGTGGGTTCATCATGAACAGCCTTAGCAGCTTTCGTTTAAAGTGTCATGAAAACGTCGATATTTAAACTCACTATTTCGCAAACACTTTTAAGAAATTATGACTTTCTAATGCAAATACGATTTTTTTGCAATAAACAGCACTTGCCGTAGTTTCACAATAATCTACATAGTTACTTTGAAGACCAAGTAACGAGTAACAGTATTTCGTAACTTTTAACGAGTAACGTGTACAACGCCGTTTAAACAGCCTCATTTCAATTCTAACCTGAGTAAGCGTCTGTTGCAACAAAGACCTATGGACAACCCGGAAAAACACTAAACAGTATGGCAGTAAAGTGACGTTTATCGCTGAGCACGCCAGCCGAACTCTACAGCTGGGAATCTCCTTAACCAATTGAGCGCAATAAGGTTCGTCGATTGAACCTTCTAGAGTCGTTCACAGACCGAATGGAAACCTGGAAGTTGCCAATACGGAAAAGCACAGAACCCATTGTCGAATTAGAAATTTAGAAGCAGAAAGAACAAAAGAGAGAGGTGAATATCAGATTCAGCAGCTCTTCCAGCAGCACAACACAGCTGTTCTTTCGAGCGCGTCTGTAGAATGACTCATCAGCGTCGTCGGAGATGTGGTTTCAAGAAAGCGGAGAAACATAATTCATAAAAGCTTCGAGAGGCAGCTTCTGCATAAATGCAACGCAACGTAGATGCAAAGCAGCTGTGTACGTGGTCGTCAAAGTAACTAGAAAAATACTTGATTACTTTTGAGGTAAAGTAGCGAGTTCCTTTTGAGCATCGGTAAACGAGTTACTTAGTTACTTTTTAAGCTAGTAACGAGTAACAGTATTTAGTTACTTTTATATCTCCAGAGAAATACAAAATCCCAGATCAGTGGAACCGGCCGAACGTGAAAGAAATGGATCGCTGCGCGATATTCACGTTCACGAATCCAAATAATTCTACATCTATCACAGCAGAGGATTACAAATGAAACGTGATCCCCTGGACCGTGTTCGCCCTTTCCGATATCGAATCAGTGCCCATCGAGCCCGTAAAAACCCTGTTTCTTTTGCACTTTTTTGATGCCAACGTCTATAGGGGAGTTCCGGAAACGGGGAGTGATGCAATTCGACATGTCGAACTTCAGGTGTGTGCATGCAGCTGTGAGAAATAGAGAAAGCTTGTCTCAGTAGCGCTTGAATTTAGTGGCAAGCAATGTCCTGTTAAGGCCCGTTCAATGTTGGTCGCCTCTGTTACAAACGTTTCGACGGTGGTCGACGGGTTGCGGACGAGGCCTCCGAAGATGTCATCTCGTACTCCTCGCATCAGGATCCGCAACTTTTTTTCGTCGGTGGCTTGAGGGTGGGCGCGAGTGACCAAGCGCAGGACATCCTCGACGAAACTGGTGATGGTCTCGTTTGAGCCCTGGGTCCTCATTCGAAGAAGGTCCTCGGCCCTCTCCCGTCGATACTGGTTAGTGAAAGTTGGCCTCAGCCCATTCTTGCAGGCGGTCCACGAGATCAACGAAGTCTCCCGATTCTCGAACCAGTGCCTGGCCGTTCCTTCGAGCGCGAAGTAAAGGTTCTGCAGGCGCTTTTCGTCCGTCCATCGGTTGTGCTGGGCCACCCGCTCGTACTGTTGAAGCCAGTCCTCGACGTCTTCGTGGGCGTCCCCGTGGAATGGCGTCGGAGTCCGGGGTGCGACGGGCAGGTAGATGAAGGCAGAAGCGGCCGGGGTCTGCGACTGGTTGGCCATCGTCGTCTTCTTCGGGTTGGGCTTGTGCAGTAGCGAACCGTATTCAGGATCCTCTCCCTTGATGCGCCGGCTGGTCCGAGTTTCGGGTTCCGCAGGGAGTGGTCTCCTCACTGGGCTTGGAACCGGACTTGCACTGCGGGCTCTTGGAGAGGAACGCTGCACGGGCATGCGGTACCCCGCACCTCCACCAAAATGTCACGGGTGGTGACCAAAAAGCAATCACTAAACAGGAAGAAATAAACGTTTAATGTGGCGAACTTGTGCCAAAAATAAAAGGGGTACAAACGATAATAACAGAGCGTCGCGGGCGTCGAAGTCGGCGAAGCAGCAGAGTCGAACGCTGGGGCGAAACTGACTCCGCTTTCCTTGCGGAGCCCCTTATGTACCCTCGTGGGTTCCTGGATTATTCGGCGTAGAACTTTCGGTGCGTATAGCAATCGGAACACGATCAGGCAAGAATTCTCGAACTTACGAGAAGCCCAAGTTTAAAGAATGAATAAAAGGACAGTCCGCTGACTGGAATCGAACCTATACCTTCCGCGTGAAAGTCAAGCGCGATAACCACTGGGCCACGCGCGCGCTCGCTCGCCCACGCGCGTGGCATTAATATAAAGTGTCCTATGTAAACTCCCTAGAAACCTACGAGAAGTAGAAGCTATCTGCAGCTAAACAAAACTCTGCAGCGACCGAAAACAAATTTTCACTTGGAACTGCAGTTTTCACATTCTTACATGGAAGCGTCCAGGGATAGACAGCATATCAAGTGATAACATCTAAAGTAGACATTTACGACAGTTTACGTATTTCGTATTTAACTTCGTATTACAGAAGGTGTTAATTGATTACATTACAACAAGAAGAAATAAACGTTTAATGTGGCGAACTTGTGCCAAAAAAATAAAAGGGTACAAAAAATAATAACAGAGCGTCGCGGGCGTCGAAGTCGGCGTAGCAGCAGAGTCGGACGCTGGGGCGAAACTGGCTCCGGCTTGCCCGCGGAGCCGCTTTTGTACACCCGTTGGCTTCTGGAGCATTCGACGTAGAAGGTTCGACGCGTAGAACATTCTGACCTCGAATCAGCTAGACGGTTCTCGATTTCACCAGAACATCACATTACAGTGTTAACAAAAATGCATAGCCGCGGCCAGGAATCGAACCCTGGCCCTTCGCGTGGGAGGCAAGCGCGATAACCGTTAGGCTACGGCCGCGCTGCCTACTTGGCGCGCGGCATTACTCTCCCCTTAAAAAGTGCATCGCCCCGATGCATCCCAAAACAAAACAAAGCACATAAAAAGAACGGCAAACTAAAGAGTCACTTGAAACACATAAGATCCACAGTCCTATCGAGCGTAGTACGGCTTCAGGCGCACGACGTGGACGACTTCAGGTCGTGGTGGGCGGCGTGATGATGTTCTTGTTCCGTCGAGCATCACCTCGTAGTTCAGCTCGCCGAGGCGACGAAGTACCTTGTATGGTCCAAAGTACCGTTTCAGCAGTTTCTCACTGAGGCCGCGGCGACGGATGGGCGTCCACACCCACACCCTGTCTCCGGGCTGGAAGTGAACGTCCCTGTGACGAAGGTTGTAGCGGCCTGCGTGGACGCGTTGCTGGTCTTGAATCATGAGTCGGGCGAGCTGGCGGACTTCTTCGGCGCGTTGAGCAACCGCTTGGGCGTCGTCGCTCTCATTGTCAGATGGCTCATGGGGCAGCATTGCGTCCAGCATGGTCGTTACCTTCCGACCATGTACCAGCTGGAAAGGTGTGAATCCAGTGGTCTCTTGAACCGCCGTATTGTAGGCGAACGTGACGTAGGGCAACACCTCGTCCCACGTCTTGTGCTCTACGTAGACGTACATAGAGATCATATCGGCGATCGTCTTGTTGAGTCGCTCGGTCAGCCCGTTGGTCTGCGGGTGGTATGCAGTGGTTCGACGATGGCCGGTGCCACTGAGACGATCTCTTGCGTCAGCTGGGCCATGAACGAAGATCCGCGATCTGTAATCAGAACTTCGGGAGCGCCGTGCCGGAGGACGATGGACTCGATGAAAAACTTAGCGACTTCCACAGCACTCCCTGAAGGAAGAGCTTTCGTTTCGGCGTGCCGCGTGAGATAATCTGTGGCGACGATGATCCAGCGGCTCCCCGACATCGAAGGCGGAAAAGGACCAAGTAGATCCATTCCGATTTGCTGGAAGGGTGTAGTTGGAGCAGAAATGGGCTGCAGAAGTCCGGCCGGCCTCGTCGGCGGTTTCTTGCGTCGCTGGCACTCGTGGCATGATCGTGTGTATAGGTGGACGGTCTTGGGGAGCTTCGGCCAGTAATACTTTTCACGAATACGGGCCAGTGTCCGGCTGTAACCAAGGTGTCCGGATGTCGGGTCGTCGTGGCAGGCTTGGAAGATCTCCTCTTGAAGGTCACTCGGGATTACCAGCAACCACGGTGTGTTGTTGTCGCCGAGGTTCTCTTTGTAGAGTACACCTTGTCGGATGGCGAAGGTCGGCAGTACTCGTGAGAAGACACGTGGCACGGTACTCCTGCCCCCTTCCAGGTGCTCGATTAATGCGCGCAGCTCAGGATCGTCCCGTTGACGTCGTGCCATATCGTCGGTGTTCACTGCTCCTAAAAAGCACTCGTCGTCATTGTCGTCGCTGCAGCCGGAAGGAGTTTCGACGGGGGCTCTGGACAGGCAGTCGGCGTCGCTGTGCTTGCGGCCTGACTTATAGACCACTGTCATGTTGAACTCTTGTAGTCGAAGACTCCATCGAGCGAGGCGTCCTGACGGGTCCTTCAGGTTCGCGAGCCAGCAGAGCGAGTGGTGGTCCGTGACTACACGGAACGGGCTCCCGTACAAGTACGGACGAAACTTCGTTATTGCCCAGACGACCGCAAGGCATTCTTTCTCAGTCGTGGAGTAATTTTTCTCCGCCTTGGACAATGTCCGACTTGCGTAGGCGATGACTCGCTCGATGCCTTCTTGCACTTGGACTAGTACTGCGCCCAGTCCCGCGTTACTTGCGTCCGTGTGAATTTCTGTTTCCGCATCCTGGTCGAACTGTCCAAGCACAGGAGGAGTCTGGAGTCGTCGTTTCAGTTCGTCGAATGCCTGCTGTTGCTCCTCGGCCCATTCGAACTTCTCGGCGTCCTTCGTGAGATTCGTAAGTGGTGCGGAAATCCTTGCGAAATCCCGAACGAAGCGTCGATAATAGGCACAAAGTCCAAGGAATCTTCGCACGGCCTTCTTATCTGTCGGCGCTGGAAATGCCGCGACGGCGCGAGTCTTCTCGGGGTCTGGGCGGACGCCTTCGTTACTAACCACGTGGCCAAGGAACTTCAGTTCGTCATAGGCGAACCGGCACTTTGACGGCTTGAGTGTGAGTCCGGCGGCCTGAATGGCTTGAAGAACAGCTCGGAGTCGTCTCAAGTGCTCGTCGAAGTCAGCTGAAAATACTACGACGTCGTCAAGGTAGACGAGACAACTCTGCCACTTCAGCCCTGCCAGTACGGTGTCCAGGACACGCTGGAAAGTTGCTGGCGCCGTGCATAGTCCGAAGGGCATCACCTTGAACTCGTACAGTCCATCCGGCGTGACGAAGATTGTCTTCTCTCGGTCCCGTTCGTCGACCTCGATTTGCCAGTAGCCGCTCTTCAGGTCCATCGATGAAAAGTATCAAGAGCGGCGCAGCCGGTCTAGGGTATCGTCGATGCGGGGGAGTGGGTAGACGTCTTTCTTCGTAACCGTGTTGAGCTGCCGGTAGTCCACGCAGAACCGAAGAGTTCCGTCCTTTTTCTTAACCAGCACGACTGGAGAGGCCCCTGGACTGCTTGAAGGTTGAATTATGTCGTCATTCAGCATCTCTTGAACTTGCTGATGGATCACCTCCCTTTCCTTAGCGGAGACTGTACGGCGATCGATGCACAGGGCGCGCGTTGTCCTCGGTAATGATGCGGTGTTTCGCGACGGCGGTTTGGCGCACCCTCGACGACGTCGCGAAGCAGACACTGTATTCGGCGAGGAGGTCACTTAGCTGCCGTCGTTTCGGGCTCGGAAGCTTAGGGTCAGTGTCGAGCTGCGCTGGCGACGGACTGTCTTGCTGAGGTGGCGAGGTTTCGTCAGTAATCGTGGCGATTTCAGCGGCGTTTCGAAGTTCCTCGACGTGGCCCACGGCTGCACCTTTCGTGAGGTGTTGCGTTTCTTTTCGGAAGTTCGTCACGAGGACCACAGTCCGCCCATCCTGAAGTTCAGCTACTCCTCTTGCGACGCCTATTCCTCTTCCCAGGAGCAATTGAAGGTTGCCTTCTAGGACAACTTCGCTGCAGGCAGCTGTATCGGCCACGACGGGTACGACAACACTTGATCGTGGCGGCAGGTTCTCGTGGTCGGTGGCGACTCGGACGGCGGCTGACCCTGTTTGGGGTTTCTCCGAGGGCGGAACAGGCTTCCGCAGCGTCAGTCTGTTCTCACCCAGGTCAATGACGGCGCCGTATTCACACAGAAAGTCCATGCCAAGAATGACATCTCTGGAACAGTCTTGTAGAACGATGAACTTTACCGGACACGTCTCGCCGTGAATCTCGACGCGAGCAGTGCACCTTCCGACGAACGTGATGAGATGTCCTCCTGCGGTTCGTATTTGGGGTCCATCCCACGGCGTCATGACTTTGCGAAGGCAACGGGAGAGCCTCCCACCGAAGACTGAGTAGTCTGCTCCCGTGTCCACGAGTGCTGATGCGTTGTGGCCGTCGATGACGACGTTTGGGTTATTGGACACCGTTGCAGGGGCGTCGTTTTGGTCTCTGGTAGCGCTCGAGTGGGGGCCCTCCGACGTTTGTGGAGGATCTTGGCGTCGGTCGTCTTCGGCAACTCCACCTCCAGGGGTTGCCGCGCCTAGTTTTCCCGGCGAGGAGCGAGGGGTGACAGGCTTTCACGTCGGGGTCGGTGCATCGGTGAAGCTGGACGTCGTGGCGACGGCGACCGGAATTCTCGGCGGGACGCGGGCTCGGGGGACTGAGGTCGTCGCAGGTACTCGGCGATCTCCCGAGGTCGTTCACCATAACGAGGGCGCGGGCTGCGCGGGTGGAACCCGCGCAGCCCGAGTCGTCGGTATGGGCATCGGCGGTAGGTGTGGTCCGCTTCCCCGCAGTGGAAGCACAGAGGGCGTCGGTCGGGCGTTCGCCACACGTCGGTCTTCCGGGGTACGCGGGGCTCCGTGCAGGCGTACTAGACTTGATCGTCGTGGCGTCGGTTGTGCTGCGGCGCAGGAGAGTGACGTCGGGGCGGTGCGACATAGGCGCGAGTAGGAGGTGGTGGCCGTCGGGCCACTGCGGCGTAAGTTAGCGTGGGTTTTTCGGGGACTGCCCCGCTGATGGGAGCCTCTGGTTGGATGGCTCTCTGCACTTCTTCCCGCACGACCTCGGCGATGGAGATCGAGGCGGGGCGATCAGTGTCGGGTACAATTTTCCGGAGCTCTTCCCGGATGATGTCCCGGACAATTTCACGAAGGTTGTCAGCGCGGATGCGGCCCTCGTCGATCCGGGAAGATGCCAGCGTCGAAGCAACAGGCGTGTCGGGGAGTCGGTTGTAGTGGCTGGCTCGGGCTTACAGGGCACGCTCGATGTTCGTTGCCTCGGCGACAAAATCTACGACAGTCGTCGGAGGGCTGCGGACAAGGCCACCAAAGATGTTTTCTCTCACGCCCCGCATGAGGAATCGTAGCTTCTTCTCTTCTGTAGCCCGAGGGCCGGCGCGGGCGCTCAGGCGCAGGACGTCCTCTACGAAGCCGGTGCAACTCTCGTTGGGGCCCTGGGTTCTGGTTCGCAGTAGGGCCTCGGCTCTCTCTCGGCGGTGGTGGTTTATGAAGGTAGCCTTGAGGTCGGTCTTGAATATGTCCCACGACGTCAGGGAGGACTCATGATTCTCGTAACAGTGCTTTGCGGTCCCCTCGAGCGAAAAATAGACATTGTGCAGGCGCTGCTCGTCGGTCCAGCAATTGTAGCGGGCGACGCGTTCATACTGGTCAATCCAGTCTTCGACGTCTTCGTACTGCTCGCCGTGGAATGGAGCCGGTGTCCGAGGAGCGACGGGTAGGTAAACGACGCCAGGAGCGGTGGGGGTCTGCGACTGGTTGGCCATCGTCGGCTGCCTGGTCCTGGGTGGTAAAAGTCCGTATTCCCGGTGTAGCCCTTGGGTGCGGCGACTTGATCGAGTCTCGATCTGGTCTTCGTTGGGTCCTCGGGAGCTTGGGTTCGGACTTGTACTGCGGGAACTTGGAGGGCTGCGCTGCACGGACATGCGGTACCCCGCACCTCCAACAAAATGTCACGGGTGGTGACCAATAAGTAAGAAATAAACAGGAAGAAATAAACGTTTAATGTGGCGAACTTGTGCCAAAAAAATAAAAGGGTACAAAAAATAATAACAGAGCGTCGCGGGCGTCGAAGTCGGCGTAGCAGCAGAGTCGGACGCTGGGGCGAAACTGGCTCCGGCTTGCCCGCGGAGCCGCTTTTGTACACCCGTTGGCTTCTGGAGCATTCGACGTAGAAGGTTCGACGCGTAGAACATTCTGACCTCGAATCAGCTCGACGGTTCTCGATTTCACCACAACATCACATTACAGTGTTAACAAAAATGCATAGCCGCGGCCAGGAATCGAACCCTGGCCCTTCGCGTGGGAGGCAAGCGCGATAACCGTTAGGCTACGGCCGCTTTTTTTTTTTTTTTTTTTTTACATTTTATTTAAAACACACATTATTTACAGGGTTAAAAGCCTCACGGCACTGTCCGCTTGTTTGACCGTTTGACTCACATTAAAGGGCAGCGTAGGAACTTCGCAGGATTCAACCCCACACAGTACAGCTCCTTACGAATATTAGTGCACCCTTACAGGCCACTCTGCCATTTTCTACTGTACTCGCAATAAAGGGGCAACCTTCTAGCGCCTTTGCAAACGCGCTTTCCACGCTGTCCAGCATTCCAAGCCTGGTTGTTGCGTTACCTCTATAATCGAGTCGACATACATAAAACCCTCGACAAAGTGCCGCCAAGCTGGCTTTGCTCCTTCCACTACAAACAAGTGATCATTCCGCGAGTTCCATAAGGCATGCAATCCAAGAAGAGCGAGAACTTCCCAGGCTCTGCTTTTCAGACCTGAGCCGAACTCCAAGTATTTGACCTTTTTCCAGTCCATGTAGAGATCTGTCCGCAACACCGCTCGAAGCTCGGCCCAAAACAGCTCGGCATTCGTACAGTACAAGAATACGTGCTCCAGTGTTTCTGGAACCGGACAAAGTGCACAATTTGTAGACCAAGGTTCAAAAAACCCTTTTTTTACTAACCAAGTCTTCACAGGGAGTACCTCCCAATGCAGGCGGAGGAAAAAATTCTTTGACCCCATTTTAACTGGATAGCGTCGAAGACGCTGGAAAACATCAGACTTGCACACACCTTCTGCACTAATGCGATACAATGGAGGCGGCGTCATTGATTCTAGCGTATCCCAGTACAATCTTTTCCTTTTAACCTTCTCGAGATACTCCCTTGAAAACCTCGCTTCGAAAAACTGTATAGCATCCGCTATTTCTTTGTAAAATTTAAGCACGCGTGAACGGGCGACTCCTGTTGCACCTTCAAGCCAGAGATTCAAACATGCCCCTCCAAGTTCTCTGAATGCCGACAAAATGAAAGCGCTTTTATGATCCCTAAAGAACAAGAAGCGGTGCACTCGAAGCTTCAGCTCAACATTTACTAATCCGAGCCCGCCCTTCTTCTGACTTAAGAACAGGTTATTTCGTCGCATGCGCTCAAAATTTGACTCCCAGACAAAGGTTGCAAACAATCGATGCACTTTTGCAATGTCAAGAGATGCGCACGGCACCACTTGTGCCGTATACCATGCAGTCGGAAAGAAAACAGAGTTACAAATGCGTGCCCGATGCATTAACGAAATATATCTGCCGTTACAGTCTGCCGCTTTGAATTTAAGGCGATTTAAGTCCACTCCGCCTCGGCCCGTACTCAGCTGTTCGACGTCTAAACAAACTCCCAGATAACTAGACACCTTGGACGTCCACGGGATGCCAAGAAAGCGCTCTGGCTTCGTGTCCCAGCCACCTAGCCAGGCACCAGCCGACTTTTCCGGGTTCATTTGCGCACCGGAGACGTTGCAGAAGTTCCTAATATGCTGCACCACAGCCTTCACCTGAGTTGCCGACGAACACACCACTGCCACATCGTCGGCGTACGCCAGGAGTTTAAGTGAGCCTGAGGACAGCACCAAACCACTGATGCTCGCATCGCGAACAATTGCTCTGCAGAGTGGCTCCAGGTACAGTGCGAATAAGATTGGCGAGAGTGGACAGCCCTGCCTCACTGATCTGCTCACAGAAATGGGAGCGGTCTTGTTCCCGTTCACAATTAGACGCGTAGAGATATCGCGGTAGCACAGTTGCACATATCGCAGCAAGCGCGCACCAATCCCGCACGACTCCAGAAGAGAAAAAAGAAAAGAATGACACACTCTGTCAAAGGCTTTGCTCAGGTCAACCTGCAGCACTGCCAGCGGACACTGTAGCACCTCTGCCGTTTCGCACACTACACGCATTGCATGCAGGTTCGTTGCAATCGTTCTTCCTTTGATGCCGTAGGTCTGGTGGTCTCCAATGACGCTGCCAAGTCCTGACTCCAGCCGCTTCGCGAGAATCTTGGCCAGGATCTTGTAATCACAGGTTAACAGACTGATCGGTCGAAAGTGACCAACTCCAAGGGGTCCTGCGACGTTCTTCTTTGGAATTAGCACGGTAACTGCTTGACGCATCGAAGGCGGGAGCAGTCCCCGGCGCAGGATGTCGGCGAACACGTCCCGAAGAATCGGGGCCAGTTGCTTAGCGAAGGTTTTGTAAAAGAAGCTCCCAAGTCCGTCGACACCGGGTGATTTGCGAGGGGCCAACTCCTTGATGGCCCTCTCCACTTCAGCTGCCGTGATCTCTTGGTTGATTTTCTTTCTTATAGACTCTGAGACCTTTGGCAACAATCCTTTGTATATTTCAGATGTTTGCTCGTTTCCGTCCGCTGTAAACAGAGTGGTGTAAGCATTCACAAAGGCAGCCTCGATATCCTCTTGCCGCGTAACTGTGTCCTGGCCGACTTGTATAGGCTACGGCCGCGCTGCCTACTTGGCGCGCGGCAATACCAACAAATTGGAAGTTAAGATAGGATCCTATATACATATATTTTTTCACGTGAAAGTAAATTTGTCACATGGATGCTTAGACATCAAAATGCCGCTCTGTTATTGAGATGTAGCAAGACGGGTGCTCTTAGTAAATAAGCAATTTATATGTGCAATATACGTGTGCTCTTCAAAGCAGCACGTCACAAAATGGTAATTACGTGACCGCAAGTTGGTGCCCTGATCATCCAAATGAAACATGGCAGTAGGGCGGATCCCTGATGTCTGCAGCGCGGTGTTTCGCTGACAGTTATCCGCGCTTTCGATCGGCAACACAATTCAATACCGATTTTATCTTATCCATGTGTGTTGTATGTCAAGGGCATGACTCTTCCTTGGTCACAGGCAGACGTGAACTACTGGATTTTGCTTCGGGTAACCAACATTTTCCACTACAATCCTCTTCGATACTGTTAGGAGGGAGGGGGGGGGGGGCAAGTTTTTAAGTTGAAGCACTACAACTTCTTCACATATAATATATTTTGCTCTTATCCGTAGTTTATGCACTGCTGAGTACAAATGAGTGAAGGGCCGCCTTTTGGGAACGAATTAATTTAATACTTGTGCGG
Source organism: Ixodes scapularis (assembly GCF_016920785.2). Taxonomy (NCBI): domain Eukaryota; kingdom Metazoa; phylum Arthropoda; class Arachnida; order Ixodida; family Ixodidae; genus Ixodes; species Ixodes scapularis. The sequence continues at coordinate 55,252,669 of NW_024609835.1, read as the reverse complement.
AAAAATAAGAAATGTTCCTGGCTTTCTGGAATTGTTTGTTTCTAGACAACATTAATTTTACCTGAAGTAGTTTTTTGGTAAATAAACTTTACTTTTATATTTGCCATAAACATTTGCCATAAACAGCCATAAACTTTATTGTCGTAGGATACAAACTCTATGTTTTATTTAGGCGTTGTGTTCATTTATTCGGAGAATTTCTTGCGTACAATTTGAAAGCTATGAGATGCAAAATTATTTTACATGTACTTTATTCCAGTGTTGTTTAAATACAGTTATTAAAATTATAATTTACATGTAATTTAAAATATTGGTCGAATTATTTTGTATTTTTGTTTTCATACATTTTGCAAGTATTAATGGACGAAGAGCGTGTTAGTGCGGGTCAAGATTGAAGAACGAACAAACATGTAGGACAAAGACAACACAACTACATCTTTCAAATATGTTGCCCATCGCTGGAACTGCGTGATACAGATACGGAAATCACCTGCATGGGAAGGTGCCAAATGACTAAAGATGTATTTAAGCAATTACTATTACGGAACATTGAATAAAATTGAAGCAAAGTCATGAATATCGGCGAAAGACTAAACATTTACATTGCCAGATTATGAAGGAAAACAAATTGTGCGGACGATCATGGGACGTGGTTCCAATGGACAGCGGCACCTGGGCGACGTTCTGATATTGTGTCATAATTCACTGAAAATTCCGGTAATGTCGCGTCGCGCGGTATCTAGGTAAACCTCAACCGATAAAACGCAGAACAGCTAGCACCAAGCCGTTTTCGCGAACTCGTTACACAAATTGCTTGATCCCATCAGCGTGTCCTCTTCCCACGGTAACCTTCTATTCAACATGCCGCTTCACGTTCACGCCCAGCATGATCTAGACGTTGAATTCGTTACATCCTAAGACCCAGGGTTAGACCGTCGGCGCCTACACATGGTCGACGTGTTCTCTCATGGGCGCGCTTAAGCCGTCGAGCAGCCGCTGCTTGCTCCGGCGTATGCTTCGGCCGCCCCATTCTTGCGCGCAAACGCTTACAGCGCCGAGGGAACGGGCGACCAAGGCGAAAAAGAGCAGGCGGCGATGAGGGCGATCACATGACCCCCAGCGCAATAGAGATTGGCCGAACGCCCTGCGCCCCAAACGCGACTATTATCAGCGAAAGAGTGAGGCTATCTTTATCGTACTCGTCCTCTCCCGGCGCTAAAGTCACCTGCAATAAACCCGACCACCATATTTTTTCTCGGCCACCCTATTTTGTACAGGTCTCTGAAACAATCAGTAAACAATACGCGCTCAGCGTATGGTGAAAACGCCGTCTAACACTTGTTATAGCCTCTGAATAAATACGGAACAAATATATATAATGAATTGCCAAGGGGGATTTTGGAAGTTGACAACCACTTCATTTCAAATGTAGCTGAAAGAGTACCTACATTAGTGACCACATGGCACGATGTCACCTTTTCTTTCTTGCTGCACAGGCAGTCGGGGATAGAAATATTTGAAGGTGTATGTTAATTTAGAAAGACAGTTATGAAAAATAAAATGTTCGATCTAAAAAACAAACCTGTCGTGTGTTTTCAGTATACAAACACTCGCGTGTCATATGCTGTCTTAGAAAAAAAAAACATTCCTTCCTATCGCAAGAACGATATGATAGTAGAAACGCAGGACATCCCAGCCTATATGCACGCACACATATGCGGTTTGCGGTACAAGCTGAAACAGAGTGACGATGTGGGCGAGTTGGTTCTTGTCTAAGCAAACGAAACAGAAGCAATATACTCCTTCCCTCTTGTTCTCGTTGTTTGGCGCGCTGTTTTATTTCTGCTTACACGAGATGAAAGGTGGTTGATGTACTCATCGCTACGTGAGGAAACTACGCTTTGCGCCTTTTTGTTTTCTTCTTCATTCGTACCTATTAAAATCAACGAAAACGGGCTCATCCAGGCTTTGTGAATCTAATACGCCCAAACCTATTCGCCCAAACCTCTATAAGCGTGTGCAGGATAACTCTGATTGCGCCCGTGACTCCAACAGCTCGGCACTGACAAAACGTGCGCGCTCACGTCAGGACTCCACCGCACGTGCTGGGTCATAGAATACCCGCGCAGGCTTCATTGGCATTCCCGGGGCCTTGCATCGGCTGCTCCTGCTACAACCGCGCTAGCCGAGGGGGTCCCATCCATCAGGGGAATCGATTAAAGACGGGACCTAATTACCCGGGAGGTGGCGTCCCGTTTCTACCCGGTCTCCCCGAAGCAGATTCTGCATGGCACGCGAACGTCTTGATAAATTTCCGTTGGGCAGGGATGCCCCATCCTCGATCAGGCTTTGAAATATGCCAGGAGCCCCATGCGATAGAGCTTGGAGCAAACAAGGATGTCTCATGTGAGCACTGAGGGAAACTGGAGCCCACCATTTGGTTTCCATTTTATTGTTTGCATGACTTTGCTTGTTGAGGAAATTATGTCAACGATCACGGTACAGTCTGAACATGGCTGCCGGGATTGCGGAATATCCGTGGTAGACATTCGACACGCAATTTCGGAACTAAATCAACAATGAAAATGAATTGAGAGTACATACTTTAGTTTCGGATTTAACGCGTTTCTTCTTTAGGCTAAAAAGATTTAAAAATATGCGTGCTGAATCTTTAATCAGCACATACCCAGTCTGCTATAAACGGAGTTGTAGAGCTTCTTTCTAAAGAGCCATTAGGCCCCTACATTATCCTGTTTGTAACGCGCATCAGGCGGGGATCATTACATAAATTCACACCGGTACGACCACGCGCAACTGCAAGACCAGACTGGGACATTTGAACATGAATAATGTTTAAATGATTCACCAGCACACCCGTACGGTTGTGCACGCAGGCCTCTGTGTAGCAACAACCCGCAGTATCTTTATGGTGAGCACCCTACATTAGACTTAACATCTTGTGAAACTTGCGATCACGGCATAAAGTAAATAACAATGAAGAAAACAACGCGCCTGGGAGTTAATGTTCTTGTACCGCGTTCGCGGAACATGGCAAAGCCAATCTAATCTGTGACATCGCCCCATGTTGTTATAATTTTCTTTTAAATTAACATTGCCTTATCTATTTATGTAATCTATTTATGTAATCAAAAGTTTTCCTTTATGACACTTTAGGCTGTAAACGGACTTTGGTTTTCGCATAACTGCCGCAACACATATTTCCAACTTTCAGTTAAGGTAGGTGGAAAATGGGTCCCACTAAAATCGTGCTGAAAAACATCTGATTGAGCTCAACAGATAGCGTTTGGCACGAAATTAGTTCACTGGTAGCTAGACCTTTAAACGTTTCTATTACGAATAAAAATATTCAAAGTCACGCAAGCCTTGTAGCTTTAATGATGCCTTTAACGATATTATTGGGGCAACAACGGCTTTAAAATTTACTCGCTGCATTTCCTGTATTAAAACGCAAAATAACTACCACATAATGGCAAAATGGCCATGAAATAGCTTTCTTGCTTTCCCTAATTGCCGCTCGGAATAAATTTTTGTCGTTAATAACCCATACGACGCGCATTAGATTTTAGTTTTTTCTGCAGGCCATTATTCGCGGAAGGAAATTGATAAAAAGAGAGCGCAGACTTCCTCCTCCCCCCCCCCCCCCCCCCCGCAACAGCAAATCGCACAGAGAACACGCGATGACATAATCTAATCTCTGGCTAACCATTTTAGGCGATAAGAACTAGAGATTCTACGAACTTTCTTTGAATCTAAGGTCGTATATCGAACCAGAGGATTAAAAAGATTCGAAAAGTTTCTGGAAAAGGTTTCGAACAGGTTTCGACCATTTTCGAACTTTCGATTTATTGTCGATAAAAAAATCAACGGTTTTCCAGCTTTTTTTTTTTTTTTTTGCGCTACTAAATTAGGTAATTCTCGGAATTTCAAACTTATCACGTTATGAAAATCGACAATTTTTGAACTTTCAAATTTGATAAGTTCAAAAGTTTGACCACTTCGAAATTCTGGTCAAAAGCTCGACGAATTTCGAATCAAGTTGAACCTTTCAACGGTTTAAGACAGTATATATAAATAACGCAAGATATAAATGTGAGGAGTGGAGTGAAAACTTCACTGGAGTATCCTTTAGCCAAATCGTGCGACAAACGACTCGCTTTTAAAGCACTGAACGATCGCTTTGTGGTGGCCTCGGCCTCGTGCCTTGTACCTTTTTCCTTCGGCTTCCGCACAGAACTTCTCCCGCATACACAATTCCGTAGCTTGCCCCGAGGTAACCGGCGGGCCAACCGATCCCTGGTCTGCAGGCTTGAGATTCAATCAAAGTGCTTCACTAAGGCGTTTTTGAAAGCAGTTAGTTACGAACGTAAGTCCCCCGGCTCTCTAGAGTAAGCGACAGGTCGGGGAAAGGCGCGCGTTGAGCACGACGCCGACGGGCTACATCCAACGCTTGATCAGCGTTTAATTCATTATCATTCGGAGGCCACTGCATTTTAGAGCGGCCAATATCTTAATTTATCGAAGCAAAAACGTTCGAGACACCGGAAATGTGGTGTCCCTGATGACGGCCGGTCGTGGCATAATCAGCTGTATTTCAGGGTGTCGGGGAGCCACCTAATTTAGTCGGGTGTCGTTCTCCTCAAATTCAACCCTGAGCTGTGTCGGGTGTTGCGCCTGTGTCCAGTAGTTTTTCCGTCCTACGGGTCATCAAACCGAAAATGAACGCTAAGAGAAACCGAAAACTTTCGGGAAGCAAAGATATCTTCATGTGAATCCCTTGTATTGTATATTTTGTTGTCTCATGCCGGAATCGCAATTATGCCCTATTTAATCAGATTGCTACTGATTTCCACAGAGGTGGAAAGCACAATGACCTGACCCACTTCAATACTTTTCGATAAAAATTTCAACCAGTTCAACCTTGTTTCATGAGTTACGATAAATAATGAGTAGTACGGGTAGTACCTTGAACGCAACGGCGCTGAGCAGGAATAGGTACTTACGGCATTAAAGAAATGTGCAACGCTCTCAGAAAAATTTGTAGGACATTTCGCAAAATTTTTTAAGACAAATCCGTGAAAAATTCATTCGAAACTGCGGTGATGTATCTCTATCCGTAAAATTCGAAGGATTCCGACTTAAATTCTAAACTTGCAGCGCAAATAAATTTGAAATCTGTTTTCATTTTCAAGCCTGAATCTTAAAGAAATTCAGAACTTTCGAGCTTTTCGATCATGATTTGTAAAGGAGTAGAACACTTCGAACTCAAAATTTGGGTAACTTTTACATTTCAGAATTTTTCGAATATCTAACCTTAGCGGGGTGGAAAGTTGCAAACTTTTCAAATTCAAACCCTAACACGGTGTGAAATTTTCTAAATATTTTAAACTCGAACTTTGGAAGGTTCGCGTTATCCCTGATAACAACTGATACGTATAATGCGGCTTCATTAGGAAGTCAGAATGACAGTCATAGCCTAAAGCTTTTTCTGGCAAAACACAGCTGCGCAAACTGATGTACCAGAATTATAAATTTATTAAAACATAGACATCTGAAAACGGATAGAAACACTTTGAATAATAAACGGACAATTGTTTTTTTCTTAGTCAAGACTTGCCCAGCCTCCCTGGCGTGCCAATAATAACTGAATGCGTAGGCGTGAACCTTTCGAAAAATTACATGCATGGCTCGTATATCCTGCGTATATGATCGCGATAACTTCTAACGTCAGGTTCTTCTGCCTTTTGATGTTTTAAGCCGAGGTCACGACGCTCATACATCATACAAACGACAGTCTGCAACCACGAGTCACCGCAATATCCGTGGTTCGAATGCCGCATTCCAAGTTACTCAGAACTCATTGCCAAGCGGCATTTAAAGCACAGATCTCGCGGTGACTCGCGTTCAAATCTGTATGCAGACTGTCTTTTGTATGATGTACAGACCTTTCCAGCGTTAACAAAATCACAATCCAGCGTGCAATCTTCACAGTCCAGCACATCCGTGTTCCTCGCTTCGGAAAGCAAGCAAAGCACGCGCCATACGCACAAATGCTCAAAATGGCACCGTCAAAACGCTCTTTTTCGGAAAGGCCTATGAGCAAAGAGACCCCACACCGGCTTTAGTCTTTCTTTAGTAGCGGTGCATTTATTTTATCTTGCTACAATATTGCGGAAAAGTACGCTTGTTAACATTCAATAACTTAGCGCGAAGGGGACAGATAAAACTTTTGGACAGAAACGAAGCTCTCGTGTGTCTTGGGAAATGCGCTAATCACGCAACGTGCATCAAAGCAACATTCTTGAGATGCGCAGGCATAGTTCTTCCTGATAATTATGCCTGAAAGACGCCTTAGTCAGCCTTTTTTTTTCTTCTGTTAACTACCCCAAAATTAATCCAATTAGGGAGTTCCAAGCTTCTTTCAATGTTAAAGCAAAATGTGTCATATTTTTCAGTGGAACACTTTGTTTACCGTGCTGGCTTTTAGTAACTCCAATAGTAATATGCGAAGATACAGGACGGCAGTGACATATTTTAGTTATGCAGGAAGCAACAATTCCAAACTAGAGTTTTTTTTTCTACGCACGAAAAGGCACAACCATCCAGCCAATTCTTCACTCCGCAAGTACACAAAAGATCACGAGATTACTTTTCTTTTCCGCATTTCAGACCCACAGTCTTGCGCTGCGCAACTTGCGAAGGAAGTAATTACCAGGGTTACGGCAAAGTCGTAAAGCTTGGTACAAGACGTTCGTTATACGTTATAACAAATGCGTCGTAGAAAGTGTTTCTTTCCTTTCTTTTTTTTTTGTTTAGCAACTAAAATGTTTTACATTTGACTTTCCATCACTGGAGGGTCGTTCTTTTTGGAATTTCTGCTTGCCCACGGAATGCAAGCAACAGACACGCGAGGCAGCAGCATCTGAGCTTTTATCTAACTATTCCAGACTTCTTTATGTGTGCAACTTTTTTCTAATGTGTCTGATTAGAAGAACTTGTAACCTCTTGTGATCAGATGCACTGGAAAAAGGTTACACATCTAAAAAAGACTCTCTGACTTGCTGTTAACAAGCAGTAACTCCGAGAAAGAACAACACGTCACTGATTGAAGCTCAAATTTTGAGGTTTTATGTGCTAATCCAACAGAGGGTATCTAACGCGGCCCAGCCCAAGACTGATGAATAATTTAGACCTCATGGGAATCCTTTGATGTGCAACCCAAAATTCGCAATAAGCCGCATAAGCCGCCTTCCGAGTGCGGGAACCTCGACCGGGATTTCAACCCGCCAGCTGGTGATCCGTAGGCCGGCGTTTCGGCACTGACTAACCAAGGCAGCTTACGTTAGTTATTGTCTGATGTATTAGCAAAACTTTAACATAACATCCACTGACATCGCACCAGCTGACATTGTGGTAGCCTATCTGCTGAGCGCGTACCTTTTGTAACATTCATTTGCAACTACCACATTTGGTTTTGTCCGCATGTACAAGGAATGTTCACAGACATGATCCGATGTCGTCACGTGAAAATCATGCATATTGTATCGCATGACATGCAATCCGAATTAAAATCTGCTGCATGTCTCAAATGACTTCACTTTATAAATAATTCATTCGCCTTAAAGGGAAAATCATGAGCCTTTCCACTTTCTGAAGGTGGATAACCAGTGAAGCTGTTTAGCACACGACACAGACTCGCCCCGAGGAGTCGGGGGGAACTAGACGCGAAGGGACCGCCCCCCTGGGAGGGCGGAAACCAAGGAAACTTGGCACGCAAGCGCTTGGAACGACGACAAAGAAAGGGCGGTTCGAGCGTAGACATGGCCGACGCGGGTCGCACAGCGTCGAATCTTTGAGAAACCTTTATTATCTACTTGATAGTCTACTGATCTTGAAAATAGTGCCCATGACAACTAATCTACAAAATGGACCTATCGCTAAATTACCCCAGCACCAAGGAGGATGCAGAGAATGGTTTTCCACGCGCGTCACGTGCCGGCGTTTGGAGCAGTAAATGTTATAAAGCAAAAGCCTAAAACGAATGTCATCTTGAACGCGCGTCTGTGAACGCTTTATTTTAGTGATTTACTTCGAATCTTTTACATGGGGAAGGCGCGTGCGGCGGTGCGATCACAGAGTTTTTTGTCACGCACACAAAAAAATCCAGAAAATCCTAGCCATAAACAGCTTAGCTGTAAGATTTGAACACTTTTAGGCGGGATTCTAACCGCAACTGTTCGGTTGCGAGCCAGAAACGCTACGGAATCCTGATTATGCCATGTCCGCCGCAGCTCCAGCTCACTGCAGGAAGAGTATATGAGAAGCGAATGAGAAGGCGATGCGAACTGGGCCCGATGACGCTTTCGCGTTCTACTTTTTTAAGGCGAAGCTTAAGCGTCCTCTAAGGTTTTTGCTTCTTTTGTTTAAAAACAAACGAATGAAAACTTATTTGTAAGTTCTTTTAATAGAGATCTATGAAGAATCATCGGTGCTTGCGTACAATATTCAGTTACAGGCGTAACAAAATGGCAATCTACGAGAATTTTTTTTTATATATACTTGTCATTGCGATATTGTTGTGGCTCACTGATGGTGCTGCGAATAAACAAAAAAAGCCTCCGCTGGACCCATAGCGCCCCTGGCGACAGCTGTTGATCTTGTAGAAAGTTTCGTTATGGTGGCTAATGACGACGAGATGCTTCGGCCGCACCCTTTTTCCCTGATGTCACGAACGAGATTATTAGTAGCGTGCTACAAGTTCGATGGTGCGTGTAAGACGCTCCGCGGAAGCCTAGTTATCCCGTTCCTTCATCAACACCGTCAGAGTAGACCTTTTCCACATACTGACGGCACCAGGCGGTGGCTGCACGAACTAAAAATCGAGGAAGTGACCTACCTGCGCTACGAATCGATACTGGGAGCTACGCTACCAGTTTCTTCGCTCTCTGAGCTGCGAGGTGTGCCCAACGCAACTTTAAAAAGAAGCATCCGTGGCGTCCACCTAATCGTCGTGTTTTCCTTTCCGTGCACTTCCTTTTTTCGTGAAACACAATTACATATATGCTACAATTAAGTGTTCTACTCGCTGATCCACAGCCTCCTTCCGAATTTTCTCGATTTTTCGTGCCGACTTTTGCCGCTTGGCATTGAGAGCTCGCGCGTGCGCAGAACGCTATGGGAAAAGATCAATTGTGAGACTGATTTTGCTCTTATTACTCTCGATTGGAGCAGAAATAACTCTACCGAAAACGCCACAGTGAGCGTTTGGCCAATCGTGGAAGGTCGATCAGAGAGACGCTGTATATAGCGCTCTGTGTTCCTGGGTAGTTCTATTTGCTGCCGCTTCATGAGAACAAAATGAGCGCTGTGGTCGAGGTACTGGTAAAACATGAAGGGACTTCAGGTACAGGTAGAGTAACTGTATAGTCTCTGCTTGCAGAGCCAGAGTATCGCGTTCCTTTTCCTTTCGTCGCCATCTCCGTATTGGCGGAGGAGTTGTCACGTGCGCACAACAGGATCCGATTTTTCTCGCGGGAAAGCGACCTTGCAGGCGCCGAGTTTTGGGCAGATTATGTTTCTTGCTTAAGGGTGAACTAGGGTGCCTCAACGTTTTTCTGTTTAGGGTGATGCCACCCTTTGTAGTACCCGATGCCGACAGCACGCGCTCACGGGGAAAGTACAAAGAAATGGACGAAAACAAAATGTCGCCATAGCACAGTCAGCGCCACAAGCGCGTGCAGGGACACACTGTTTCGCGCGCTTCTGTACAAAAAATAAAAATAAACGTATGGAACAAAATGGTCAGATGCCACCACCCTAAGCAAAGCGCATATGAAGGTACCCTAGGGTGAACAGAGTATTGCACGCTTGCCCACCTGCTTCGCGCCTGACTGCAAGAGAGGCTATAAATCCGCAAGGAAAATATTTAAAGTGTTCTTATTTCGGGTTCCCAAAGCTCCTGTTTTTGTTTTTCGAAAATGATTGCGGTTTGATAGGAGGACGAAATACTTCAGTCTCACCTGGTTGCTTGTGACCTCCATATAGAAAAAAAAAATACTTCGTAAGGCATCTCCTACATTTGAGCGACAGAGAGGTTAGCCAAACCGCAAGAGATCGTCTGTGCCTTACCATGGATGCTGTCCCCTTCATGTTGCTAAACGACCCTACATACTTCCGAACGAGGCTCCTCACTAAAAGATACTGTCGACATTCTACAGGCCATCGCCCGCCTAAAAACACGAAGGTTATCACCAAATTACGACGTGCGGGCTCGTCATTGCCCACTTCGTTTAAAAACGGCCTATTTTTTAAGGAACTCTGGCATTTTCTAGCAGAGACACAGGAAACAAACTGACAGAATGTTAAAACCGCGAGCCTGTCCAATACGTTCTGGGCACTGCACACTCTTCCAGAATCGGAAGTAATTGTCGCTTTTTCTCTTTGTTCAAGTGGTGATTAACCACCAGCCTTACAGTCAACGAACTGTCTAACTCTACTAATCACGCCACTTTTTTTTTTGTCCAGGAAACAGTTGTGATTGCACACCGTTGCCGAGGCCAATTCTATTATTTGAAGAACAGACATGTTCACTGTACAAAGATACGAGCTAGTTCTCGCCAAGACGGTACACGAACCCCACGGCAGTAGTCCATTCAGCTTGAAATTCTCTGGTTTGTTCCATCATAAGCTCCTCAAATGAACAAATGTGTTCTAAAGTAAGAATTAAATTAGTGCAAAAATAGCGCTGTTATTTTTTAGCATGAAAAGCACGCCGCAATGCCTGCGTAAAGATATAAAGTTTGTTTTAATTTTTGTTATTTAAGTAATTATGAATATAAATTTTAGTATATTCGCTGAATTTGTTAGTTACGTTCTTCAGTAACATATCAAATTTGTACTTCATGGGAGTGATTTTTGAGACCTGCAGAATCGCAGTGCTTTTTCATCTCACCTGCAAACAGTCACCTGGACCTAGAGTTCCTGTATAGGCTTCCTGCGGGCGCCAGAGTTGTGCGCCTGTTTTCCACGTGCCGCCGCGCCGCTATTCGCCGAGGTCCGATCACGTCTGGAGCAGACTCAAATGCCGTGCAGGAAAGTAGACTTTAAGCACGCCTCGCCGTAAGTTCCCCTGCTTTTGAGCGCGCCGCACGCCTCGAACGCGAGGCGCTGCTATTCGCCGAATTCAGTCACGTCAGAAGCAGACTCCGAATGCCGTGCAGGAAAGCAGGCGCTGCGGGGATGAATGCGCAACTATGGCTACCGTAGGGAGCCTATACAAGAACTCTATCTGAACCCTCCGCGTGGTGCCATCGCACGGCGTCATGAACAAGTGGCGTGCATTCGATTTTCTGCTCGGCACACCTCCCCTAATAGACCTTTCAAAAAACGGGCTCCTGGTCCGTTCTAGTTTCATTGTTCGTGCGTATGCCGTGTGATTTGCTCGCTTTCCGATTTGACGAACATGCGCGTACTGTGCAAAGTAGATCGCACGCTGGGCTGAGGACTCGTGAATATTGGAGCGATGTATAGACGTTTCCACTATTTACAAAAATCACAGTTCACACATGCTAAATCACAGGCCAACCATCGCTCGCTAACAAATGCGGCCAGGCAGAAAGTGCGCGTACATAACAGAGAAACACAGCAATGCACGCGCACCCTCATACGCTTTTATGGAAAGTTGTTTAGCCATCATCGTTTCGATACCAGTAGTGAATGCGCCGAAAAACTGAGGGAAAGGAGACGAGAGGGCACGGGGGCGTCAGAACGCCGAGGTCCGGTTGGAATAATTAGCGGTTAGGACTAACGCTTGGTGCCTTTGTCTCCACTGGACTCGCCGAACGCGGTGGAACGCGGAACGCCGGCGTCTGGCGTTTAGTTCTCGCATTCAAACTCATCGACGTGTGCAATGGAGAGAAAGGCAGCTAGCTTTAGGTCTACCCACTATAATCATTCGTACCAAAGTTCGGCTTTCTGACGTCTCTTCGCGCACTCGCCTCCTCCTCTTCTTTAGTTTCTAGGCGCACTGAAGGACTCTGGTTCTACCTTGGCAGCGCTTGTACGCTCGGGTCTCAAATGACGCCCAAACGCAATCGAAGGTGGGAAGCATGCGCTGGCAGTCGGACAGCTCAAGCACCTTCCTAGGCAAACTTTCTGCAATTGTTTCGTTTTCCTAGTTGTGCGAGGCTGTTGTCTGCTAACTCTACATTTTTTTTTTGTCATCGTTTGCCGTGCGCCAAAAGTTCACCAGAAATCTGAACCGTGTCTGATTCATCTTCAAACTTAAAAAAGAAGTGGTGTTAAAGATACAAGATATTCGAAGTTTATATTAGCCTGTAATGGTGTATTACCGAATATTTTGTAAACACTATTCTCTTTATAAAAATCACATGTACAGTGCTTTTCAAACACTACGCCGCCATAAGATGTCGTATTTCCGACACTTTTTGCGCTATTCCTCCGGCTATCGGTCAAGCTTTGAGGGTGACGTTATCACCTTTTAATCACAACTCAACCCGAGGAAAACATTTCAGCAGCCGTAGTGACCTATCTTTCTTCGAGTGTCCCCCAATATATCAAGATTTTGGTGAATAAGGGGTGGAGTTAAGTTTCAGGAGCATTATACGTATATACTATCCGCTCAAACTATCAAGATATAACTACAATAAGTGTTACCGCGAAGGCGAGCTTATAAACAATCATAGCAAAAAAAAAAATCACGAGACTAGAGACAAAATTAATGGGACAACACAACGCTTTGGGACGGCGTTGTTTTGTTCTATTTCTCGTCCCTAGTCTCCTGGTTGGTTTTTTTATTCATTCACTGAAATTAAACTGATTGCTAATACAGTCTGGAACCCGTAAAACAATCAGCTATACTTGTATAATTGAAAGGGCGCTTAGTTTTTCTACATCCTGATACTGAAAGCGGGAGCGTACATTGATACTTTAAAGGGCAACTCCGGTCCATACTTTCGACTTTGGGATTATGACTGCTTTTAATGCAGTCAGCGTCCCTGAATTTCGATGTGTAATTTTTTTTCTCGTTATTGTGCGCAGTTTTAAAGATATAGACGCCTCAAAGTTTTGTTTGGGGCGCGGCCAACAAAACCGAAACTAGCCGCTCGAGGTCCCGGCAACACTGGAAATCAGCCGCTATGTGAACTTAACGTCAGGATCGTTCTCGTTCAACGAGTGCGCAGGCCGATCGGCACCTACCTCTGTTGCACTAGCCGTCTAAAGATAGGAGGAAAGCTGATTTTGTTTTAATTCTGTATACGTGGTAGTTATCCAGCATATGTAGCAAGAGTTAGTGCGTATACCCAAAAGCTAGCGTCTAGAAAACCCGTGAACTCGGACGGTGCCGTACTCGGCAGCTGTCGCCGTGTGTGCGGTCTTCCGTACTCGTTGCTAGGCCTAAATTGTCATCGGGGCTCCGTGGATGGAGCGGCGTTGCTCTACGCCGCGCTGCCAGTGACGTACAGTACTGCGGGCCCTCTCGCTTTCGCGCTGCGGGTCAGTCCCAGAAACGAAGCTTTGAGGCTCTCCGCTGTGCTGCACATGTCTGTGTTGCACATGTCTGTTTTTTTGTTCTTTTTCCCTCGGGCGCGTAAAAGTCGAAGTCCAAAGTCCTTTCGTCGAACAGCGTTCACCCACACCTTCTCCAATTTCCGGTCCGTTGGAAACTTGTGAAAAAGCACCTCCGTTTCGCGCAGCGGGTTGTTTGAGCAGCCCACAGCGCTACAAGTTGTACTCGGCATCTTCCGAGGAACAGCTGGGCAGTTTTGGGCGCACCGAGTTGCTTGCTAAAGCGAGTCTTGGAGTCCTCACAAGCAAATAAACAAAACACTGTAGCGAAGCTACACGGGCTACAAACAAAAGCACCGGCTAAACACGCCAATCACAAGCCGAAGTAGCGGTGGTAGCGGCTCAAGAAGTACACTCCGCGCAACGCCCGGACCGGAGGAAAAAAAGAGAACGATATTGACATCACGGCCCAATGTTGCTTTAGCGATCGGCAACCCGCTGGCCGCCCGCTAACAAGCAGCGACTCGCGGCGGGTCGCATTTTTAATATCGGCATTAGTTGAGAATGCGGCGTCCCACGGACGTAATATTTTGGCTGGGGTCGTATTTTGTGTCACTACAGCGATACCAGTAATTTATTTCATTTTGAGTTTTGACCGGAGTTGCCCTTTAAATTAGTTTGGCTATTGTGCTACAGGGACAGTCCGTTCCGCGGTTCGCACAATGAAACTTACTTGATATATATTGTTGCCTTATGCGTTGCGGGTTTCAGCTTAGGATATATGAATTAAACTCACTCTGCACTTATTCGCATTTTGGCCCCTCCGAGACGCACGCTCCATAAAATATAGTTTAGTGTTTTTTGTTGTTTTTTTGCGTTTTTTTGTCGGAGATCTATCACGATTAAACCTCGTTTTTTCAACTACAACAGCAGAATCATTCACGGCTGTCCAGACTGTTAGTTCAGAAATGAGCGAATATTTATTTGTGATCTTTGTCTACAACACCTTCAATTTTACTTGATCTCTAAATTAATCTTACACGTTGTTACATTTCTTCGTTAAGAGGATTATATGTAGCGAGTTCGTTAGGAAGGAAGGGTTTATGTACAATATTTACATGTTCGTTCCAGTTGCCGCCGGAGTCACTATCGATTCCTCCGTTCTCGTCGTCGTCGTTTATAGATCTATCTTTCCGTTACTTCTTTTTGCAATAATTATTCAACACACGTCTCCATACAATTTATAATTGGCAAGCAGTACCTTCATACGTTCGGTGATTTACATTTCTCTACGCAAGTTATACATTACAATATTTTACTAATAGGTAACGTGCTCTTTTAACCTTAAGAGATATTTACTGAAATTCTAGCCTACTTCTAGAATGGTCTTTTAGGTTCACAATTTAACGATTGTGCCTCATTAAAGGGGCGGTGCAACGATATTCAATTGGAATATTTTTCACTTTACACCAGCTTACTGGCACTAGTGGGACTCAAGGTTACTCGCACGCAACGCCACTGGCCAAGAAACTCCTTTGTTGCGGCGTAATTTCAGAGACAAAATCGATCATTTTCGTTCAATCTCTCCTTTGCAAAATTTGATGACGTTGATTACGTAAAGCGGTGATCGCAGAACACCCATATGACGATATTTTATTGCTGTTCATAGCTTGGGCCCAAGCATTGCGTGAGCACTCGATTTGGGCTCGTGATAATTACTAGCTCGAGAAGCATTTGGGTAGTGGCCCGTGTCCAATCGCTGCAACGACGACAAGAGCCGAGCCATAACAATGTCTGGAACTCAGCGCGTGTCCTGTGCTTTGCTAACCCTAGAGCGTGGCTATGATCAACATTGGCGACATATAATCGGCTCCAGATCACGTGGCCGCTTGTTCTGGCTGCGGGTTGAGGGGGTGAACCTGCTTGTTTTTCTTTAATTTTTTACTGGGGCTTCTATTGCGTTGAGTGAAAAACGGACGCGTGTTTCATAGGTCCTTAACATCGGGGATTCGTTCTAAGCGGTATTTGCCCAAAGCACGAAAATTGTTGCATCGCTTCTTTAAGAGCTAGTAATAATTGCAAACTAAGAAAACTAGGGCTCAAATTATAATAAAATATAATTAGCACCTCTTCGATTATAGTCGACACAGTCAACACCATCTAAAACATTGAAGGCCTCCAAGCACCCCACTATACTTCGGTGTTACGTCATCACACTCGGATGCCGCCAACTCAGCAAATGAACCAGAACCCGATGGCGAGCGTCCTTCGACGCCTTGATTGGACACGAGAAACAGCCGACCACTGACGCAGCACTCGTATACAATCTGTGTCTTCGCTCGATCTCACTCTGAGAACATCGAAATTCTAGTGCACGGGCATTGATTTTTCTAGGTGATGTCGGCACAGGCATACCACAAGGTGCAAAAATATTCCAAAAGCCGGGAATCATAATGATAAAAAAAACTGCTCCGACTTTACTCAACAAGATTAACAATTTAATCAAACGTTTCGTCTCTCATCCGGGAAACATCGTCAGTGAAACCTACAAGCAGGTTTCCTGCTTGTAGGTTTCACTGACGATATTTTCCGGATGGGAGACGAAACGTTTGATTAAATTGTTAATCTTGTTGAGTAAAGTCGGAGCAGTTTTTTTGATCATACCACAAGGTGTAGTAAGTCAATCCATATCGCTTGTATTGGAACCATCTCCGCATGTTTGGAAACCATGTCTGCAGGTTTCGCGTAAACTGAAAATGTCTCAACACACGCCCCGAGAAGACGTGGTCAGAATTATTGAAATTCAACGATGGCCCCGCACATTGGCCGTATTTATATTATATTATTCGTGTCGCTTTCTCAGAGAAGACGATACTTGAATTTCCAACATGTTGCACTTCGGTTCTACATGATAGTAACTGGTAGCGTAATAAATTCAGGGCGCGAGGAGTCAGCAGCGTCTCATTATAACTCCGCAGTCAATTTGATTGCAGTGTAAAAAGATAAGAGCACTTAAATCGAGTGACATGATCATAGCAGCATCGGGAATGACACATGGAGGCGAAACGAAAAGAAACAATGCGCAGACATCTTTTTCTCTCTTACTCGCGTTCGGTGTCCGTCCACAGCTTCAGTGAAATAACATAATCATCTTCCTGGTGCTCATCTTTGGCGACTCGCCAAGACCCCGTCGGAAAACCGCCAAGGGACCCATAAGCACCTAGGTGCTCGCATTAGAGCAGCCCCTTTCCGGAGTCTGAGGCGCGGATGATCGCGCCAACGAGACCGGGTCAAGCCGGGGACCCGTTTTCTCCATAAATGCGTCCGCCGGGAGGGGCTGCCCGTACGTGCGTGACATAAAGGAGAAGACCGCCTTGCGCGTCCTCCGACTAAGCTACCGTCGATGTTCGGGCGCCTTTGGTTTTCGCTACTTCCGTCTCCACGACGTTCCCTTCTTGGGCTGTCTTTTGTATTATATCGAGGAGACAGAATTGGGGGAAACAGTGGCAGCGGGGAGCAGGCAGCGCTGCCGGCACCGCCACGAATATCCATGGATCGATGACGAAAGCTGAGGACGCAGGGTTTGGCGTGCATGAATTCGGAACCGGAATTTCCGGAGATGCGAAGCTCCGGTTGTGGTCAGAGCAGGAACAAAGCAAAGGGCGAAGTCCGCGGCCGAGACCCTTTGCTTTCTTGACTAGAGGCTTCGAAATAGAGGTGGTTTTCAGAGGTCGGCTCTAAGTATGGAAGGAGTGTGGGGCTGACTCACTGATAGACATTTCTGCCGCTCTTTTTAAAAAGAAAAATGTCGTGGGCACAAGCCAAGGCAGTATCCAAAGCTATTGACAAGATTTCTCTTTACTAAGGTAGCGAATTAGGCGAGTTCGTAAACGTTTTACATGATGAAGACAGCTTAAACAACGAAGACAAAGTAAAGAAACAAACACGACAGGACCAAGCTTCAAATTGGCTAATGCGGCGGTCGCTTGTCCTACTAGGACATAGTTAAACGCGACCAAAACGTATAGAGAACTATGTCACACTTCGATGTAGCTTTCTTTCGGGCACGACTTGCTTTTTTTTGTCAGCTCTTGAAGAATCGCCCAAAATAACATTTTATGCGGATTTGTTGCTTTTTACCAATATATCAAAAAGGGTCGCATTCAAAGCTATGTCGGAAAGGGTCCATGGAACGATATTGGATACGAATGTTTCTCACTTTATGCGTGCATACTGGCACTAATGGAACCCAAATATACTTGCACACAACGGCACTGACCAAGAAGCTTCATTGACCTTTTTATCCTTTATCCTTCATTTGAGGGATAAAAGCGACCGTTTTCTTTCAGTCTCTGATTCGCAAAACATGATGACAAAGTCGTGGGGTTCGCATTGTTGATTTTGTGAACAATGGGATTTCCAGCATTTCGCAATCAAGCTTTGCAACTTCCCCCCCCCCCCCCCCTCCCCGGTGATGATATTTAAATGCCGTTTATACAGCGCACATGAGCATTGCCTGAGCGTTCGAATCGGGATCCCATCAAAATCGATTCGAGTTGTGAGTCATGCCCAATCGCTGCAATGACGGGAATGGCCGACGCCCAACAATGTCTCGAACTCAGCGCGGCGTGGATATGAAAAACATTGGCGGCATGTGATCGGCTCTTGACCACGTGGCCATTTCTTCTGTCTCCGAGTAGAGCGAGTAAACGCTGCTCGTTTTTCTAGAATTTTTGTTGCGACTGCCAGTGCGTGGAAAAGAAGTACCGCGTATTTGATCCGTTGGGAATGTCAATGAACAATTATGAGAGGTATTTAGTGAATGTACAATAAGTGTTGCATTGTCCTTTTTATTTACGACTCTGTTGAAGTGTTTGGGTCACGTAGATTATGTGCGTACTTCGTGGCTCCAAGATTTATTTTTTATGTCATATCCTGTACAGTGCACTTTCGTTCCGATTAGTATTTGCTCCATTCGCGGAAACGTAAAAAAGTCTACATTTTGTTATTTCATTTTATTTTATATATACTGTAAACGACTTATTTTTTGCGGGCTCAATATTTCGCTATTTAGGTCAAAGCTGAAGTTTTGGAATAATTTGCGGGTTTTAATTTTCGCGACGCGGTGAGATCTAAATATGGGTTCCAATGTGTTTACATTTGACCGGAATTGTTCGCGGGACATAATTTTCGTGAACTAGGCGACTCGCGAAATTCGCGAAAATTAGGTACTAGCAGATATGAAGTCGTTTACAAAATCTTTCATATTAATCAACACGCTCAATATATAAAACAAATAAAAAATTGCGAGGCGTCTGCTATGTTAACACCACAATATTGCACAAGTTCTGTTAGTACTGGCATCGTTGACCTTGTTTTGTCGATCACATTCAACCACGTCTAAAAACATGTACAACTTTCAAAAGTAACATATGAAGTGCCGTTTCAAAGTTATATTTTCTTCAAGCAACTTTTATTTTTATTTTCATTAAGCAGGACTGCTTGACGCACCGTTACAAAGCGGGTAGAAGCCGCTTAACCGTTGAAGTTCCACGACGTCCTGGGGGAGTTGCGCTTTCCTTTCCAGTTCTGTGCACTCGAGTTTCTCCCTCATCTCCACCGATTCTAGAACGGAATCGCAATAAGACTCCGTAAACTGCCCGGAATGAATCCATCGGAGCGCTGTCGAGCGTAGATAATTCGGGAAACAAGAAAGTGTACACAAGAAGTGCCCCTGCAACTTTATATGCTTTCTTTTTTCCTATAGGCCTGAGTTCCCTGCGCAACAAAAAGAAGAGGCAACAGATTTGGCGGATTTGCTCTAGGACGTAAACTTTGTAGTAGTACCAGCTTTTTGTTTTGTCTTTTTATTTGTGGCCTGTAGATTTAGCCCGCACCTTGAGCGCTATTTTCTGTTTTTGTTTTATATGTGTAGCCCTCAAACAATAAAAAGAAAAACGAATTAAAAGAATTTGAACGGTAAAACCAAGACCTTCCTTTTTTTATTTCTGCTTTTTTGTCAAATTTGTTTGCCTGTTTGTTTATCTACGAGGTTAGGAAGAGCCTCGACTCTTCTAGGAAACGGAGCCAATTTTCTGGGCGTGGTGTTTGCCCTCAGGTATTGCAGTTCTGCTTGAAGGACCGGGGAATGTATTTTTGTTGCTTGAGGGAACACAGAAAGAAGCGTCAGCCACTGGCTGGGACGCGCTAGGAAGTAATGAAGGGGCGCCTTGGCTTGAGTTGTTTTTCTCGAAATATGTTTTTTTTTTTTTTTTTGTGACACAATTTTGGTTTGCATATCAAAGAAATGCAAGTGTAGCTGTGTTGTCCGCCTTTCGCCATATTGTATATTATATATGTACCAACTGTGAATAGTTAGAAGGGTTTCTGGAGGTTGCCTATCTAAATCTAGGAATATCTTGTGACCATTCCAGGCTTTTTTTTTTTAATTTTAAATAGTTACTAGTGAAGAGCCTATGTAAAGATATTTGCGGCAGTTCGAACTCTGTGTTTACTAAACCGAGTATGCTTTTAACGGCATACTTGTACCTGTCTTTATACTCAGCCTGCATATTTCATTCATTGCTAAGCATATTCAACGCGTGGCGTTTTTTAACCTTTCTGGTTTAAGGAACACCATTAAAGCAATTTACATTACTTATTTTCTCTTCCGCGGAGCACTGCCACCACATGTCATTGACTTTATAGTATTTAGTTAAGTGTGGTTACACAATTAAAAACACAAATTTAACATTTTCGCGATTACACATACATCGCTATCATTAGTTGCTACATAAACAGTTCATACTATAAACGTGCACTACGCGTTTATAAAGGCAATTTAAGACGCAATCTGCAAGGCGCAGTTTCCTCTCTAATGAGAAGGGCTGTGTCACTGGGTCGAAATACCGCAAAACATACTGGTTTTAACGTTGTCGGCGTGCTATCACCAAAAAAATGGCTACAAAAGCCGAATAATATAATTGTTTGACTTCAACGAACTGACTGCCCAGGAGGAATATCTATGTTTTAGCGAAAGTGAAATACACCAGAGATTCAAGAATGTCAGATGTAAACCTTCACATGGCACACGCAATTAATAAACACCTTCTGGATGAGAAAACTTCAGTGCTTAATTTTTGGCGGCGCCTTTGGGAAGTCAATGCGTGAGACAGATTGCTCTGGACTGCTGCGTTAGCGTTTGCTGGAACTGGTATTTTTACTGATTCCAGGATACGCTGAACGTTGTCGCGACAGTTGTTTCCGATCTGCATCTCATATTGGCCTTTCTTAAGCGACGCCAACACGTCCTTGTTATCTAAGACATGTTGGACCGTTGCTGCCGATGGAGGTCAGCGAACCACGCACTGAAAGGCTAGAAAGTCGTCGTTCTGACCGTGTAACATCGCAAAAACGTCATATTATCCTGCCTTTTGCGTGAGCATAAGCTGGAATAAAGTCCGGTTGACAAGGTTTCCACTTTGCCAGGTGTAATCACCCTAGAGTGTTATCATCAGGACATCCAGTCGCATAAAGGTCCTGGGCGATTCTAAATTGAGTGTGTTTGCGAAAAGTGTCGTTCATTCTCACAATAGAT
The DNA here is from genome assembly GCF_016920785.2 of Ixodes scapularis. NCBI lineage: Eukaryota > Metazoa > Arthropoda > Arachnida > Ixodida > Ixodidae > Ixodes > Ixodes scapularis. The sequence goes on along the minus strand of NW_024609835.1, from coordinate 55,231,527 downwards.
AGCAGTGGTTTAATTTATATTTGTAAAATCAAATTCATGGTGTTTATAGCAAACGATGCAATGTACATTTTTGAAGAGCACAAAAATTGTCTCGTTTTTTTGTTATATCAGGTTTTGTATGGTCGCTATAACCTGAAAATATATCTAATCTGAACCCCCGGACGTTCCACCCATTGTTACTTCTGTCCGTTTACTGCACCCGCCCCCCCCCCCCCCCCGCCCCCCCCCTTCCCCCCCCCCGGGCCCGGACGCTTTTACGCCGGTTTGTAATTTGAGAGAGAACGTCTATTAAATCCGTAACGATCTTCATGGTTTTCTCACCCGCAAGCACAAAACAAGTAAAAAGTAGAGCCCTGAAAGCACAACGATTACATTGTAAAATCTTCCCCGGTTCATTTTTACGACCTCTCTAGTCTCCTACCTCGTTTTTTCTTCTGTTTTTCATGGTTAGTATTACCTTCCGTTTTTAGTGTCCGACCTCGGCAATGAATTCTTCGCTCTAAGACGTTTAGGAAATAACGCAGGCTGCTTTTTTTAGGGGTTTGAAAAAAAAAAAAAGTTTGCTTCGTAATAAATAAAAAAAAATGGAGTATCGCTTGCCTGTTCAATATTCCGCCCCGATTCTTTCCCTAATGTCTTTAGCGAGATTACCGGAGCGAGCCTCAAACTACGGTTAAGACTTTCGGGGGTGCAGTAAATAAGCTCTAAAGAAGAAGCAAAAAAAGCTGATGAAAGATCATTCCAGATATGCAAAGCCGAGTGCAAATGTCACCTGCCGAAGGTAGAAGCGTCCTCCAACACAGTTCCTTTTTCATGAGGTCATAATATTACATAAAGAAAATAAAACACAATTAACCTAGCTTCTAGAATGTCTTAATTATGATGATCGGTGTCTTGCCGTTCAGTGTGCTGTCATGCTATTCTAAAACAAAAATACTTCAAAATACGCATATAAAGTTCCGCACCCAGATGTTCTTAAAAAGAAGTAGGGGTGTTTTATGAGTTTTTTTTTTTTTTTTAACTCAGGTATACTAAAGGCGAGGCGTTTTATATGTTATTCTTGTAATCGGTAGGCCCGTCGAACTCACGTTGCAATTTATATAGAACGTTATCTATTCAACTTTATGTACAAACAGCCTAATATTTCAGCGAATAAATAAGATACAAAGTAACATCCTGTAAAGAACTTAATTTTCGCGAGGACCTAATTTTCGCGAATTTCGCGAATCGCCTACAATTCGCGAAACATAGGTCCCGCGAACAATTCCGCCAAAATATAAGCTCATTAGAGTCTATATTGAGATCCCACCGCGTCGCGAAAATTAGAATCCGCATATTATTCCAAAATTTCAGCTTTGACCTGAATCGCAAAATATTGAGCATCGCGAAAAAATAAGTCGTTCACAATATATGGTCTTTTTGTAGTGTGCCTCGCTTGATTTTTTCTATTGATACGAGAATGCACAGACATAGATGTCAGTAGAGCATCACATTGCATCGTCAACATTACCGACGTATATTAGAGTAAATTATTGAAGACATTAATTTTCATTGAGTTCCTTCCACTGTTACAAATTAATGACGGTGGACCAAAAACACCCAAATATCCCATTTAGTTTATGCCGATAACCTCGCCTATCGATCTTTGATGCTCCACAGTAGCAACAATGGTATTATGATCATTTGGACCATAGAATATGTCCGCGCAGGAATGAATTCTTTACAAAACAAGGTCCCACCTATATTTTTTATTACTATCGAATTTCATTGGGCGCCATGCCCACCAGGCTGTTGGATTTACAGTGCGGCTCTAGTCAGCCACAGAATGAGAGCGGCAGGGCACGTTGTTCGGACGCCTGGCCGGCAGCACTCGCTGCGTGCATGCAGCCGTGCCTTTGACCGTGCGCGCGCCCGCTCGAGGTGCACCAGTAGCCGAGGTAAATTCTCGCGGTGGAGGCAAGACAACTGGAACTCCTCCCGGCCGTTTGTACCTAGTGGTGACTACAGGGTGCAGCAAAGGTATGTGCCGGCTCGTCTGCCGACGGTGCGGGTCAAGGTCTCTAAGATAACAAAGTTGTGGTGCTAAAATTTCGGCGTTACCGAAATTTTAGAATTAGAGAATAAAAAGCTACTCGGAATTCTGAAACGGAGGGTATAATTTAAAAAAAAAAAAAAAAAAGATCACATTTTGGGATAGGGGAATTATTGAACGCCAAAGGTGTTTCAAATATGTACATAAACTTGTTAACTTCAGTCAGAAAATTTTTTTTTTTCGACAACAACGCGCCACATTTATTGTCCTTTGTCTTTTTTTTTTTTTTCAATGTACGGAAAAACACCCGTTACCCGATGTTATCTATGTTAGGAATCTACGGTTTCACCGAGCTCGAGGAATTGGGCTGTCGAGTCCAGCTGTTGAACGTTCCCGGCGAATTCGCTCACGTGTGTTTCAGAGATGGAAAAGAACGCCCCACATGAGAAGTTTTTCTAGCGTGAAGATGGCCTGACACTGACATCAAAATTGTATCCCCTTTGCCAACAGGGCGCGGTAAAATTTGCCCGTAAAAGCAAAGCATTTTTTTTTTACGGTAAGCCGCCATGCATTACCTATGGCAGCACGTCTCGTGAGCGCCGCCCATGAAAGTTAGCCAACGCGGTTGCCCGGCTGGCATACAGCTCAATGGAGGCTGCAATCACCATCGGGTCCGACATACTGGGCACTCGTGAACTCTATGCCGCACACTATAAGATTGGCCATTATCTCAGCGCCACTGAAGATTGCAGGGTATACACGGTTCCAGTGCTTATTACACCCGCAAGAAATGATGAGTCACTGTGCTGCTGACGGATTCTTAGCGTTTATATTTTGCCGATTAGAGCTATATTGCGCAACTAGGTCAAAAAGCATTTCATAGGCCATTAGATAAAATGTCGGAGCGCAGAGGGTGGTTATTAGAATGGACTATAGAAAGGATCCGGGCTAGTACCACCAGCTCATCTTTGTTGGAGCCATTATTTATCTGCCTACCTTTTGTTTCGGCAGAAATGATGTCGGTTTTCCACGCTGTGAGACTTCGTAGAAAAGGGCGAAAACTTCTTGTTGAGATGCTCTTGGTATTCGGGCTGATAACTATTTTATCAAGGACGTATAATGACGGCGCATTAAAAGAAATAAAAGGCGGCTGTAAATCGACATTCAGAAGTATCCTATTTATTCGCGTAAAAATGTACGCCGTCGGCAAACAGTAAATTGCATCTCCGCAAACAGCCGAAACGCCTTGTAAGGCGCCACGGCGAGCACTTCATCAACAACAAAGAGGCAACGACGAAGTGGAGATAAATGGCTCTCCGCAAATACATATTCATTCCCCTTCAAATGAAATGAGAAAAATATATAAGACTCGAGGTATTTGAGTGCGCTTGATTGGCATCAACTAGGCATCCCCAAGATAAACAAATATTTACGGCATTTCGTGCCAATTAGCGGAAGGCCTCGCCTCAGGCGTAAAACTTCGAACAGGAATCACATGGAGCCACGAATCACGGATCCGCTCGTCCGTACCGCGTCCACGTTCCTCTAGACTGTTACATTTGGCGATATCCTCTTTTGACGACATACGCTGCCCGGCATATATGAAATACGTACTATACACTACGCGAAAAGTATTGGCGGCATTTCATATGAAGCAACGTCGTTCTGAAAAGCTGATATCTTACTTGTTTTTCTACTTTTTATTTTAGTTATTACTTCTTATTTCACCCTCTTTCACTCCCTCGAAGTTTCAACATGAGCTCTTCTCCATTTACATTGCAAATGCGTCTCCTGCGGTTGATTCCTTGTCTCAGTACCTGCTTAATCTACGAGAGGGGATAAAAAATTACCATAATCACGATCGAAACATTATCCAAATGGTAAAAAAAAAAAAAAAAAACTCGGTGAGCTTGAATTTTTTTTTTTTTTTTTACGTTTCTTTTTCATTGGTGTTTGAAAGACCGTTTCCGGCCAACGATATATGTGTATTGCTTCATAGGTGTTCAGGGGCCGCCGCGTTCTGTGGGGAAGCAAAATGACTAGTTATTTAAATTTATACATGGGGATTGTTGCGTTCCGCCTGGACATTTCTTCAAGAGTGGCGAGTGCTGCAAGTATAAGGTTCATCTGATTATGCGATTAAATCCACCGTTAAAGTGCCTAGCACGGAACTCACCACGAGACAGTCTTTTTTTTTTTTTTTCTATCTTGTATTCTCGGCAGCTGTATGCGTCTGGCCTTAAGAAAAGGGGAAGAGATTAGAGTCCGAGTTGAAAAATCTAACGTTGATCCTTACTATTCGGCGCAGCGCTTTTTTTATGTGTATATAGAAAACTTGCGTTCACAAGAAACATACGTTTCGTGAGTAACTGACCGCTTAAGGAACGCGGCGCTACGCAGCAAATGAGACGGCTGCATTAGCCTATTGGGGACGAGACCATACCGTGGTCCCCCAAGCGGCTAACTTTAGAACTACACGGATGGGGACAACAAATGACAAACACTCAGCGCTCGGCTGCTAACCGAATGCAGCGTCAGCGTTCGGCTGGAGTTTGTGTTTTCCAGTAGCTTGAGAAGGAGGAGGAGCTGTTTTGTTACCACTCCGGCCTGCTTGAGCAATGCAGCATGCACGGTGAATGTGCCCAGCTCAGCACAAAAGCCGAGGTGGGTCAAGCTCGCAATTTCTGACGACTGCTTTCGGGAGAGATCCGGAACTAATAATAAACCTCACTTTGTTTACTGTATGCATTTTTTTTTCACGTTTTGACATGATCATGTTAACAAGACCTGTGGTCATGTCCGCTGGCCTTCTTTTAGATAAACGCCGAGGTGTGGGGACAACGAACGGGTGACAGCACCCCCAATAATTCGATCTCGTCGAACGACTTAGGACGACGAATCACAAAGCAAGAAGCGTAAGCGCTATAGGCGACATCCTGTGCAAGGTGTAAGATAGACAGGTGGGGAAACGAGAGCCAAATAAGTGACCGCATTGTGTCCCCCTCTGTTTTCTCTTTTTCTGTGGCGCCATCTCTGTGGAGCACCGCGAACTCTCACTCTGGGTGGGCGACCGATAGCGACCGGCTAAACTGACGGAGATGGTTTTTTGTGGATTTTTAATGAAAGACTGTCGTGCTCTCGGTTTATTTTGCGCAGTCTCCCATAGAGTTCCACGCAAATCCGATTCCGATTTTTTTCCTCTCGCCGCAGCGCCATCTGTCGCAAGTCGGGGGTACCCGCAAGCAGACGAGTACACAATCCGGTCACGGCGCTGCGGTAGGCTTCTATGGGCCGTTTCCCCACCTGTCTATCTTACACCCTGGTTTCATGAGCTCTCCGTGACAACACTGTATTTAAATACAGCGGCGTAAAACACAAAACAATTTGCTGCATGTACGATGATTTAAAACACGAAGTTTCCTCAAATCAAAAGTATGTGTGCGAGAATTTGGCAGCTTTAAACAGCCCGCGTAGATACAGACAAAGAAAAAAGATTTTTTTCAGTCGTTTTTTTTTTCCTTAAATAAATATGTTTTTTAAGCCGGTTTCAGCGCGATCAATGAATTATTATTTTTATCCAAAGCGGTCAGAGCAGGTTCTCTTAAAATTTGCTGATGTCCTCCGCTAACGGCGGGATAACCTGACATAGAAAATAGTTTCGGACAAAATAGGAGAGAAGGTTTCACTGGTGACGTCGAAAAAGTCTCGTCTTAAGGTTACAGGGTCTGACTCATTATAGCAGTGGTTCTCAAATGGGGGTCCGCGAAGGTATTCTAGGGGTCCGCGAAGCCCAGCTTCATCAGTCAAGCCCGGAAATTAAAGTTGTTTTTTCTCAGATTGTGAAGAAACGTTCCAATTTTTGAGCGAGTTTTCTCGTGTATATGCCAGTAAGAGAAGTCTACCTCACACTAGCCCTCTCTTTTATCAGTTTATTAAATCACTATCATAATTAACCTATACTTTCCCTTCCCTTCCGCACGAACGGGGTCCTCCATCATCTTCGCCGATCCACAAGGGGTCCGCGAAACATCAATGGCTGAGAACCACTGCATTATAGTATAATACCTGGATCGCGTCTTCGACTGGTGTGTTTGGCATCCTATCCCGCCCATACATCAAAAGTGGTTCCGAAGTGGCAACAAATGATGTCACAGAAGCCGGAGTGCCATGCTGTAGCCTGCCGCGATCCTGGCGGTTGGCCGTAGAAATGCTGGCGAAAAGCACGAGCGAACGCGAGTGTCGCTGTAATTACGGCGTCCCAGGCGTCCCAACTTCCGGCTGTTGTAGCTTATGTGGACAGTCACAGTGGAGAGTGACCTGCAGCAGAACAGGCGTCCACCATATATACAACAACTGTTAGAATACCGCCAGGATCGCGACCGGCGACAAGATGACACTTGTATGACGTCATCAGGCGGAAATCAAGGGACCACTTTTTTGGCCGCGCTAAACACACCAGTCGGAGGCGCGTTCCCGGCACCATAATTATAGTGACATAGAACTCTCAGAGGTGAGTTTCGCTATAAAATAATACCTAGTTGCTGCCTAGCGCAAACCAAAATGTCGTTGGAGCAGTAGACTAGCAGCCCTTTGTACGCAAAATAAAAATATTAAATGACTCGTGGATGCCATGAAGTTTTCTTTGTGTAATGATTATCGGAAAATATGGGAACAGGGCCAACTTTTTTTTCAAAGTTGCAGCTTGTGCCACCTTTGAACGAAGACATTGTCCATATAAAAGTGTTACAAGTATATATATATATATATATATATATATATATATATATATATATATACATATATATATATATCTTTGAAGTATTCACTATCATAAACCAAAATGTAAGATCATATGTGGCTTACCAACATGAGCGCGCGTTTTTTTGTTTTTTGTTTTACTTTGCAGGGGCCGTTGACCCATGTTACATCTTGTGGGCACGGTTATACAAGCCACGAAAATAATTAGCGATTTTGATTCTAAGCCTTTGAAACGAACCCGGGCTGCAACAATGGCTACGCACAAGCCAAAGAGCCCAGGTGTTATGAAGAACAACTGAACTCGTTTATTAGCAGTGTTTGAAACGAATCCCCATGTGGCGGGTTCAAATCCCGGCCGAGGTGCACGCAATCTGACGGAGGCTTATTGCGGAGAAGGCGCCGTGTAACCGATCTTTCGGTTGCACGTCAAAAGGTCCCCAGGCGGTCCAAATTAATCCTCAGTCCTCCGCTGGGGCGTGCCAGATGCCCGTCGTAGGTTTGACTTTTAGCAGTGTTTGAAGTCAAAAGCGCAATGGGTTTAATTATTTTGTTTTATCAAATTATTGTGATTTTTATTATCTCTTTAGCTAGCGACGTTTTAACATTGTGAGCTAGAACGTATAGATGCAAGATCTGTCGCGCTAAAGGTATTAAACATGTTTATTCCTGAAACATTTTTTTTGACCATTAGAACTATTCCTATGTACATGCAAGGTTATGCTGATTTGATATTCTCTCCGACTGCGACTTCATATGGTATCTGGACGTTTGTAATTAAGTGCACAAACAGAAAGAATACTTATTTAGTCAAACGAATTGTTTTAGAATATTAAAAATACGTCCCGTAAAAACTTGCCAAAGTTAGGTCTCGAAATTTAAAACGAAAATTTTTACATATTGAACGAGATTATTTTTCAGTAGACGTTATTAGCGTCAGATATGCGCATTGTGGCTTTCGACTAAACTCACATTTTGACAGCCTTTCAAGATCACGACCACCCTCAACCATGAGGCTCGATTCAGCTCAGGCGAACACACACAAGCACACAGAGCCACATCAAGCTGTTCGTGCTCGCCACAGGAAATAGGCTCACCGTCGCACATTTTCTTCTCGCGTAGCTCTTAATAGGAGATGGGCTCCTGCAATCTCATCTCGCGAGAGAGCGCCCGCGCTCGCAAAGATTCTGTTTGTGGCGACATCAGCGCCCCGGGAGAGGATTACCAACCCGTCCGACGTATTTCCTTCGAGAACCGCAGGAGCGCTAGCACGTTCTTTTCCTCTTTAGTACCATGCTGCTTATTCGAACAGACAACATCGACAAACGCACGTTCCCGGAGGTTGGCATTGCGGACTGGAAGAAAAACGAACACAACGGAATCCGTAAACAAAGTCGTTCTTTCCCTCCGAATTCCTTTTTCTTCTCTCCTATGTTGATTTTCTTATCCCTCGTCTTTCCTCGCATCTGAAGGGTCGACCGTTTTGTCCAATTTCCGATGCCTCTTGGCTTTCACTGTTGCCGGGCGGGCTCCGGAGAGAGCTTCTCCGGTGTCCTGCTATCGAACGACTTTCCCCATCAATGGAAAAGAAAGCCAGTCTTTTGTCCATCCTCTTTGGTTACGCCTCGCTTTTTTTGCTGGCAAGCGCGCGGGAAAAAGACGCTAGGCTCAGAGCCTGACGCTGGCCGACTACCTGAGCGATCCTGAGTAGTCTCTGTTGCTCGCCGACGAAGAGATTGTGCGCGCGAGGTCTTTGTTCCAGCGACTTTCTTCATGACCTAATTAGACCCCGAACACGCATGATTTAAGTTGTGATTAAATATACAGGCAACGGCGCGAAAAAATGGATACAGCTTATCCACGGTCGAACCGGTTGATGTAGGGAGGTGGAATCTTGGGTTTTGTTGTCTGCTTTTGGGATGGTCAGGTGAACGTTCTTCCGGTTGCCTTCATTGATCCGCGAAAGTATATATTTTTTCCTAATGGACCTTATGCGAAATCGCTTGGTGGTCTGATAACCCTGGGGGCGTCGCCATTTTAATATAGGCAAGCGTCGTCGGTACCGCTGCACGGTGGATGGCATCGGAGACAACCGTGCGGGCAGTGTGCGATGGCACTGCAGCTGTGTTTTTCGCCTTCTCACGATGCATTATAGACGAACAGTTTAAAAAAAAACTGTCCATTCACATACCATGCCCTCTACGTGCATATCGTAGCGCGCTCGGAAGAGTTGTTGGCTCGGAGGGGTCGGACGCTTGGGCCCATGTTTCTTGCGACGCAGTGCTGACACACTAGTGACATATGTTACATTCCAATTTGTTTTCATCGCCTTTCCAAATATATATATATATATATATATACATATATATATATATATATATATATATATATATATATATATATATATATATTTATATATTATTTTTTTGCGGCCGGGCAGCAGATTGCTTTTTACGTGGCAGGGCTTGCTGTCTCAAAAAATGGCAGGGCAAAAAAAACCAGAAAGGGATGTTTCGGCTCATGTTGTCCGCAATAGTATAGTCGGGTGCGGTTTTAACGCAATCGCCCTGTTTGGTCGCGAGCGTCGGTCGTTCTATCGTCCCTCGTTAGCAGAGGGCCCACGGCACACATATTTCTCTAAGCCTTGCAGTAAACAGAAAGGAAACAACGACATGTTCTCCGCGTCGGCCTCACGACTGTCGGCCTGTGCGATGACATCCAGATCGCTCCTGCCGCCGAACTTACGTAGTGCTAGTTTCCAAGTGAGGAACACTAAGTTATAAAAAAATTCGTATCATTGCCCACCAGGCATTGCGAGTGAACCTGCTTTGACAAGAGCAAGGGGGCTAGTCTGTCAAAAACAACTAACTCGACCGCAAGGTCGCCCACCACAAAAAAAAAAAAAAAAAAAAAAAAAGCTATTTTTTATGGCTTTACATTGCAGTAAGAGCCGCTACTCCACCTGTACGTTCATCCAGTTAGACAGACTGCGTGTAACCGTGGAAGCACAATGCCCCGCGCTCCGTTAAAGACCCTCCATCACCGTGCCTGCTAACAATCGGTCCGGCGGACGAGCAGAAGGAAGCGACTTCACGCACCGCTTCTTCAGCACTTTCCGTCTGCTTCGTTTACTGCTAAGAAAGCAAACTTTGTGCCACGTATTCCCTGTTTCAATTGCTGTCCGCAAGTCCGTCCTGTTCGCACAACGACACGCAGCAGCGTACAAGCATTTTGCCAGCAACGAACGGAACTGCCGCATACGCACGCAGACCCGACCGCCTCCGCTTTTCGCCAACATTAAAATGGCGGGCGAGCTTCTTTTTGCATTCACCAGATGGCGCAGCTAATTTTGCATAAGGTCGAAGCCAACAGAGTAATTAAGGGTATGAGTCGACAGCTTCGGTACGACGTAATGGAAGTAAGCAGGGAAGTGTAAGAGGCTGGCTCCCGCCATTTTGCAGATGGCATTCACTACAATGAGGCCACGGGTTACATGGCGGGGGAGAGGTTGGGCCGCACGGTGACTGCTTTTTTGGGGGGACCGACGGTCCTGGGGGCACTGAAGTAAGTGAAAACCCAACAAAGTCAGGAGGGGCACCCAGGGTTAAAAAGAGGAGAAAAAGTAAGAACAGGTATAAACAAACAGCACAATCAGACATTGGATGTAATAACATGCAGGGTGGTAGAAATAGGTTAAAATGGGAAGAGGTAGAGGAGCAACTAAGAAAGGAGGATTTAGTCGTGTATGGGTTCGTGGAAACACATCTCAGAGACATGGAGCAGCCACTTTGCAACCCTGACTATGTGTGGGAAGAATGCAACAGAATGGAGGGAACGAGGAAGGGAGGTGGAATTGGAGCATTTATTAAGAAGAACATGAACTTTCAAAGGATCAGAAAGGAGTGCGCCGAATATTTGTGGCTGAAAGGAAAAGTCGCTGGGGAATCAACAGTCCCTGGAGTTGTTTACTTATGGACAGGGGCCGGTGCTAAAGAGGGAAACAGAAAAAAATGATTGACTGCATATCAAGAGACATTAGTGAGCTAGGGAAGGCTCTGAAATAATTATTATCGGAGACATTAATGCCCATATCGAGGGTCTGGATAGGTATACGAACTCAACTGGAAGCATAATACTAGAACTGGTGGAAAAACATGACTTAGTTTTATGTAATACCAGTCAGAAGTGTGACGGGTACATAACGTGGGAAACTCGCAATCTATGTTCAACTATAGGTTACGTACTCATGTCACACAAAATATGTGGTAAGTTACAAGTAATGCAAATAAATGAAGAAGGTTCCGAAAGTCTTGGCAGGGATCACAAACGTATTAAGCTGAATTTTCCCAGAGAAGTAAATGCTGAAACTAGACAACAGAATTCAAAGCAAACTTTCTGCACCCACAGAGAGTTGAAAATAGTTGCTGAAAGAATAGAGGAAGCAGTTTCAGGACAACGGTATACAGATTGTACCTATGAGAGCCTAACTAGGCTTTTAGCTCTGGAACTATACAAAGTTAGGGTAAACGAAAGGGGAAGCAAGGACATAGACCAAAAAGCTGGTGGGAAAAAGGAGTGAAGCAAGAGATACAAAAGCGCCAGGAAGCCTCTAGAAAACACAGGTATTCCAAGCGTAGTGCGGAGTCAGAAACGGAAGTAAAAATAAAATGGGACACTTTTATAACATGTCGTCGAGAGGCATCCAGTTTGATCAATGCGAAAATTCAGAGAAAGGGTGAGAAATGGATGAGTAATGTAAGCAAGAAAGATAGAAACGCAGCCAAGAACTTTTAAGAGCACTTCAACTCACTCGGTGAAACGACGGAATTTGAGAGGTTCATACTCTCGCATCAGGGAGATCAATTAGAGGGAGACGATGCGATACGACATATAGGAGCAGTGATGGAGGAGAAAATTCGGGAACGAGTACATGAGGAAGATAGGAGAACCGAAGGAAGTAGCAGTCCAGCTTGTGACATCGCGTATTTTGGTCAGAGAAAATAGGAAAAGGCGGAACCAGGAGTGCCTTGTGGCACGTCGACAGGCACAGATGGTATCCCAATCAAGCTGGTGAAGAATTTGGGTCCTAAATATAAGGCAAAACTAAGGGAGGTAGTGAGCGCTATGATAACAAAAGGAAATATTCCAGATGAATGGAGGCTTAGTAGGATGAGCATGATATATAGGTGAAAGGAAGATAAGTGTGATATTAGGAATTACCGTGTTATAACCGTGACACCGGTTATTTACAGGTTGGTAATGCAGATTATAAAGAACAGACTGGAGGTATGGGTAGAATGTGAGGGCATACTGGACGAGTTACAAAACGGGTTTCGGAAACAAAGAAGGTTGGAGGACAATATATTTTCTCTAACACACTGTATAGAAATAGCACAAAAAGAAAACAGATAGCTCTGGCTGGTATTTTTGGATATCAAGGGTTCCTATGTCAATGTGAAGCAAAGGAACCTGTGGGACATAGTGGAGAGCTTAAACCTAGATGAAGAACTTACAGCAATATTAAGGAACATTTACAAAGATAATAAGGTGATTATAACATGGGAAGGAAAGGCAACGGGTAGAATATAGATAAGACGAGGCCATAGGCAGGGTGCCCGTTATCCCCTTTGCTGTTTATGGTGTATCTGAGAGGATTGGAGGATAGACTAGAGAAGAGTGGGCTTGGATTCGACCTTTCGTACAGTAAGCTAGGCCAAAAAATTCAGCAATCCCTTCTGGGATTGATGTATACGGATTATATCGTACTAATGGCTAACAACCGGACAGAGTTGCAGGAATTAAAGAGCATCTGTGGTAGGGAAGGAGAGGAATTAGGTTTAGAATTCAGTAGTGAAAAATCAGAAGTCATGATTTTTAACGATGATGAAGTTTAGAGGCTGAAGATTGCGGGCATCTTCTAGCTCCGATTCCCACAGACCCCGTCTCCGGATGAATATGACACTGCAATATTTCGCTCTCGGCAAAAGGGTTTATTCACTCACTCATTGCCTGGGGGGTTTCGGGATCGGGGGACGGTCATCAGCGAGGCCGGGGGAGGATCCGCTGCCACAGCAGCTTCTCCGAGTCCCAGCGGTGGTCGTCCACACCGCGTCATGGGGACGTCGTCGTCCAGGGTCGCCGTCCGGTTCATTTGTCGAGTCCGCCACTCGACGTAGTGCCCACACTTTCCCCGCGCCTGGGTCCGTCTCCCGCCTAATCCCGCGCCAGCGTCTTCGGCTCCTGTCACCGCTGCACGCTGTCTCCGTGTCCAGCGTTCGAGAGCGCTGCCGTTCAAGAGGGAGCCTTCTTTTGTCCGGCTTCCCCTTTTCAAGCCTTGGGTCCTTCCTTCTGAGAAGCCAGTCCCGTGACGTCAGACGGCTTAGGGGAGTGGTCCAGCCGGACCTTGTGCTGCGCGAGGCCATGGCCGGTCCCCCGAGGCATGACGCATGTCGGAGGCATCGAGTGTGAGTTGCCGGAAATTGGGGTCCGGAGGTTCGGCGCGGGGGAGGACATCCAGATCTCTACAATATACAGAATATTGCAGTTGAGAGAGTTAGTAAATACAAGTATCTAGGAGTATGGATATGTGATGGTGCTGAATATCTCAGTGAGCATGAAAAGTATACAATAGGTAAGGGCAACAGAAATGCAACTGTAATGATAAATAGAGCACTTTGAAATTAGAGCAGGTAATAATAATAATAATATTTTTATTATCTTTGAAAAAATACAGGTGTAAGCGTGCTGACCCACGAAAGCAAAGATGCTTGCATGTGGGACCAGACAGCCAACAAAATACCGTGACACATTGAACACTGGAGAAACAAAACAAACAACAGCAATGATGTTCGAATTTAGAATTTGGGCGACGAATACGGACTAAGATATTATAATTATTATTGCGCGAGCGTGAGGCACCATTCCCTTACATTCCGTTTTACCGCACAAAAGGATGATAAGTTCAGCAAAGACTCTGACAAACTGTTGAACATCGAAGGGACATAGTGTCGTTTTATATCAGATATGAGGTGATGAGAGAGATTTTGAAAGGGGGTCATGGTGCCTGGGCTTGACTTTTGGAAACGCAGTGCTGTGCATGAAATCCGAAGTGCATGCAAGACTAGAAATAAAACAGCGCGGAGTAGGTAGGCTGGCTTTGGGGGCACATTGCAAAATGCCAAATCAAAGAGTACAGGGAGGCATGGGATGGGCGTCATTTGAGAGCAGGAAAGCCGTGAGCAAGATAGAATTTGAGGATCGGTTGAGTCAAATGGATGGGGAGAAATGGGCACGAAAGGTTTTCAGCAATTTATACATGAGGAGTATAGACACAAAGTGGAGACAGCGCACTAGGAAATTAAGAGGAAAGTTTTTAGGCTATAGTGGAGTTACGGAAGAGCAAATCTCAGTTGAAAGTGAAGGCCACAGAAAGAGATCGGTGGGTAGAGAGAAAGCAGACAAAGACGGCTCTGGAAAGTTATAGATTAAACAAAACAGTTATTGCCAAAGAAAGTATTTATGACAATTCTTGCGGAAGCTGATTGTTGTTTGAGGCGAATACGGGTGTTCTGTGAACCAGAACATACAGAGCGAAGTACCAGGAAATGGATGCAGTGTGCACTGCTTGTGGAGAGGAGGACGAGACGGCTGAGCACCTGATACTCTACTGTAAAGGGCTTCATCCTGTGCCTACCGAAGACAACATAGATTTAATAAAGTCATTGGGTTTTAGAGACAGCGAAGGAAGAGTGGAGTTCAAGACAGTAGTGATTACCAAGCAAAGATTAAGTGAATGGTAGCAGAAAGCGAGAGTAAACTAAGTATTTTCTAGTTAACTGATGGCAAGCGGGTTTTATTGCCTCACTTTATTTGCAGTGCGGAGTGAATATAGTTTTCAAATTTAAATATTCTAAGCTTAAATGATAAAACAAAATGGCCAGGTGGCGTAAGCTACCGCCCGATCCAAATGGCTCAGCCGGATTCATTCATCCATCCATCCAGGGCCTATTAGGTTAGAGTTTGCGCAATAGTTGGGTACCTTTGAATACACTTTTTATCTAGGTCCCACCGGAGAAACAACAGCCACTTAAGTTTAGTACGAATGTTTCGGTTTCAAGCCATTCTTTGTTGTAAAAAACTACATAACGACAAAATCGGGAGTACAGGTTAATTTTAACTGGTCCAATCCTCCTTTCTTAACTGAAATATATTTACGTTGTTAACATAGTTTAGCGGCTTTTAAATTGACTACAGAGCAATCTGCTTTCAGTTTTCGAACCAAGCAGCCGAGGTGCATTTTCGTTCAGTTCTTGCTTCGGCATCTAGCTTTAGTAGAGACGTGTGGTTCAATAGCAAAAAGAAACTGATGCATGTAAATGATGTTCCAAAATATTTGCTTTATAATGAGCACATACCTTCTATAATGCAAATAATTAAATTAGATAAAGTTTAGACCTTTTGGTGTTGCTAATCAATGAACAATAAACCCTGGAAAGATCATCGTTAAAATAGCGGATGTAAATATGAGCACGCACATGGGGTACTTATACTGTAATAGACCGTTTAACAAATTCGGTATTGGGAAGGTAAAGCCGTTCCAAAAACTCCTGGTCTTAACAAATATCAATTTTTTTTTTATTATGTGTTGTTTATAATGAAAATGCGTATATATGTGCCACTGCTATCCTCAGAAATGCAACAAATACATATACATGATCCTGTAACGGGTAAAATATAATCTACCCAATTGTAGTATCTTGTCCTGAATATATGCCACTTACAATTGGGTCTCCTGCTGTTTCAACGGAGGTATCACCAGTGGCGAAATTTTAATAACAATGACAAAGCTGATGCCCATGATAGCCTTCTAGACTGATCGGCTTTCGCTCAATTAATTAGTCAAGATATGAGTCAGCAGAAACGTATTTATAGACAAATATATGGATTACTGAATTATTGCGCAGTCCTAATTCAATTGAGGATAATAAAATAAAAAAGCACGTTAGTCTGATGACGATAGACATCTCGACGGTCCTAGATCCTGAATCGCTTAATTTTTGACTCACTTGGAATTAAGGTTTGGGTTAAGTGGACTTGACAGCGCACAAGAAACGAAGACAAAGTAGAATAATGTACACAGGACAAGCGCTTAATCTAAACTGAAGTTATTATTCTAAAAACACTGGCCTTTGGGAACTGCAATTTCTAAAGTATCTACACTGTTTCATTCAAAAAAAGATGTGTCAGATTATACTTACAATTCACAATTGAATGCATTCTGAAACAAGCCTCCAGAATGCCTACAAAGTCAACCATTGGAAATTTTGTGAAACGGGGTTTCGCAACAACTTCAGAAGGTCGGCCATACATATAACCCGGCACTGAGACACTCTACCCTTTTGGCCCCTTTAGCTGTGCCAACCTTCAACTGCACTCGCAATCCTTCTCCCCCAAAGCGTTACCGTTCGCTTTTCAAGTGCGGATTCAGCGTTGTCAGTTTGAAGAAATGGGCATCGACTCTTAGAACAGACATCAATGAAGGCAGGGTGGAAACTACAAGTTTGCGAAGTGAGGATGTTTAACACAAAAACTTCGTTTACCACCGCAGGTGTATAATTTTACCAGCACGCATTGTATTAATACAGCCTATTTCAGCGACAAAAATATGAAGACATCTGCGTCAACTGGTATTAAATTTTGTTCAATTCACTCTCGAAAGTCGGTACATTAGCTACTTAAAAACATTAAGTCACATTTCACGCACTCTAATTAAGTTCTGTCCACAAGCAGGATAAAGGATTACGAGTCTCATATGCGGCAGGCGTAACGTGCTTTACCTTAGATCATTACCTTAATTTGTTATAAAATTGCTGGATTCAGATAAAAGTTGAGTGCACCTCCTAATTCTTCTTGACAACTCTTCGAATCCGTGTTAGATAATTCTTTGTTGCAGTTCAGCTCGCCTTGGTCGGACGACCGACTTGCACTGAGAAAGTTCCATTCGCCCTTTGTTTAGTGGTGGGGGACGTTCGTTTAAGAAGCCCGCACACATAAAAACTCAATACCCGCGGTCCTTTCCATTGAGTACCGTTAATCAAACGGGAAAGCCCTTTTATGTTCAAACTTCCAGTGACATTTGTAAGGGGAGTCCCTCTTCGTGCATGCGGGACTCTGCCGCAGGTCCGTTGGCAAAGTGTGAAAAACAATTCATTACCATAGGACGGGTAGGCTTTTGCAAGGAATATCTGAGCAGAAGTTTTCTGTCGGTGTGCCATTAAACATTGTTAGTGGTTTCATTGAGGGCTTTAAAAGGAAGTCGTTTTCTGCACAAATCTTCTTTTGGTAATGCACACAAGGTTTCAACGCGTTTTGTTTTCTTTTTAAATGACGAATATTAAAAACGTTTCAATGGACGCTTCTCGTGAACACCGCTACTTGTTTTAAGTGCGACAGTTTAGCGTGGAACATTGAAAGTAAAAGATCACCAGCACAAAGACTTGCTGCCAAATTTATTTACTGAATACAGCTGCGTCGTGTACTGTGTTTCGGTTAACTTTTTTTTATTTCTTGTTGCTCATTCATACTACTTCACGGATTCTCCTGAAGAAAGTTCTACACTATTTCAAAAACAATCTTCAGAAAAAGAATTTCTAGAGTAGCTTTGATGCTTGCAGCGCTTAGCTTTGTTTGTTTTCTTTCTTCCTTTTTTACAGGCGAATGACAAAGGTATATAAGTTAGCACCTAGACAACAATTATAAAAATCTGAGTAACATTTGAGAAAAGGTTTATCTTTACTTGACTCCAAATTGTGTGTGTATATGCGAATTCAGCATGTTCTGAGGCAAATTCTCTGGAAGATTATGGTAAATGGGGACTTGACGAGAAGTCAGGCACCCCATCGTCGTACACTCGCCAAGAATGCAATGTCCCTTGTTGAGCTTGATAACGGCAAACTAAGGCACATTCTCATTTACAAAGTACAATTAACATAATTAAATAATGCATAAAAACTGGGTCGCCCAATGTGAGGAGTACGCTGTCCGCGTTCTCGTACACTAGCTTTAGCTGAACGTTAAATGACTCTGCCGGATATGAAATTATGACTTATTTCGTATCGAGCTGTTATAATTTTGCACCCCATACTCACATCGTTGTGTGACACGAAGTACAGTCATAAACAGAATCAAGGCCACATCTCGGCCCTGACATATGAGCACATTTCTCTGCCCCTCCATTAAGCAATTTTCTTTGAGGCAAGGATAGTGGAAGCGGGCGAAGGGGGAGGTAGATGCATGTACCGGTGCAATTCATTGCTTCCGACACGAACGGTTGCCTTGAAAAATGCAGCAGATCTGCTGGGTACTTCTGATGGTAATGAGTGCGACGCACACAACGGTGCAACCTCTGATGAAGAGCAGAGAACTGCGATAAAATATATACGCGCTCCAATATTTCTTGTACGTGTCCCGAATTCAGTCGTTTATTTGTGAGGATTAAACTAAGGAGCTTGGTTCCAATGACACTTTTCTTTGTTATTTTTCATTTTCCTAACCCATAACTCATCTCGCACTCTAAAACAAAATATGAGAGTTCACTTCGCCGCAAAACTCGAAGACTTCCAATTACCGAGAACGAGAGATCAGCCCCAACGAACGACAAAGCTGTTAATGCGATTATATTTAAGACATAAAGCGATTTATGCAGGAACAGGGAGAAAGTGAAAAGACGATGCTCATTTCTTCGTCGCACGCGGCATTTTTCATACCTATTCATATTAGTCGTTCGCTGGAATTATCATACTGTTCACTATGATTTGTTATCTCCGTCTTCAATAAAAAAGCGAACCTATAAACCTATTTGTTTCAAGGTGTGAGTCTTTTCAGAGAATGCACAGAGCCGTAAATCTTTGATTGGATGTAGTGTGCAAGTTTAAAGGCATGCAGCGATCTTTCCCTATTGAAGAATACGGTAATAAAATTAACATTGCCTGATTTGAAGGTATCCTGGCCATAGCACGACAATAGAGCGTCACGCATGCTTTTCATGCATGCATGACGCCACCATAATTGTAGTCCCCCAAAGGCAGGTGACTGTAGCGTGTACCACCCCCTGCTCCGCTCGGGCAAGCCAGCAGCAGGATTGCTACGAGTATAGGAAAACTACAGCCCCCACGATGAATGGCGACCGCGGCGGCGTAGCCAACCTTCTGATTAGATCACTCTATTCGAGCTTGGAAAGGTAAGTTGAAGAGGTGCGGCTGCGTGCTTTATATTTTATAAAGTTATAAATAAATAATATGAATGAGAAGTGGATTACGTGAAACCGAAAACAAGGCTCCTCTTGTAGGTTACGCAGAGCCAAGGCTGAGAAAGATGGTGGTCGCGTGGAAGAAACCTGCTTCAGAATGCCCGAATTAATTGCACATGCATCTATAACACTTACACATCTATGTCTAGTCAGAGTAACATTGTGTGATCTCGCATAGACATGAAGACGTCACTAGTAACATTAGATAGCTCTAACAAAGTGCAACTGAATAAAAAGTTGCTTTTGTTTAATTACGTATTAAACGGTGTTGACATTTCGTGAAAGAATGATTGACACAATGCCAGTAAGTCCTGTATGTAGCCCCTTGCAAAATTGTTTTCTTTTGTATATTTGGAGACAAATGAAATATATTAATAAATTTTAAATAAAAACACAATTACTATATCTTTATTAAAATGTGACTTTCAACAGTATTGCACTGTCGTGCCACTTTGTTGAAGAAAAAATGTCATACTCATGATTTCATTATTTAAGCAAAATAGCTGTCAGGCAGATTTCGCCTTCCATACTTATTTATATTTTAACATATTGCCGCGAGGGCAGCTGACTAATAAGGCAGCGCGCTCGTGGCCCAACGGTTATCGCGCGTGCCTTCCACGCAGAAAGCTAGGATTCGGTTCCTGGCCGCGGAGGCGCATTTTTGCTGACTCTGACGTAATGTTCCGGTAAATTCGAGAACCGTGTTGGCTTCTTCGAGGTCAGAATGCTCTACACGCCGAACCTTCTACGCCGATTATTCCAAAAGCTTACGCGTGTACATAAGGGGCTCCGCGTGGCGATCTGCAGTCAGTCTTGCCCCAGCGTTCGATACTGCTGTCTCGCCGACTTCGACGCCCGCGACGCTTTGTTATTATCATTTTGTTTTGGGCACAAGTTCGCCCCATTAAACGTTTAGTTTCCTCTGTTAATGTTTGTTTCCTCGCCTGTTCTTTCGTGACAATATAATCACTTGAACGCCACTAGCCATAGTTCAGACAATACTTAAAAACATTGTTATTGTTTTATTGAACACGCCTGTTTGCTTTTTTCTTATTATTTCAGAAATGTTTAAATATACGTAATCAGTTTCTGGCTTCTGTTTTCCTTTCGGCGCCATACATATACTATCAAGACTACGGTCATATTTGAACATGGAGCCTATAAAAAAAATGCATGCCTTACTATTGCCATACTATTGAAATTAATAAGCGGCAAAAGCCATAGAATGCAGATACTCTTAGGGTTGAACATGATATCGGCGCAATTACGCATTTTTTCCTCATAAAACATATTGGCGGGTATCAAGCATATCCGCTTATGCTAGGTCCTCTAACTATTCCTTTCTACAGCACTACAAGTTTTATTGACACGCTTTCGGTTATTAAAAAAAAAAGAAACATGAAAAACCGACGATTACTTGTTTGTGCCATCAGAGTCGCGATTTCCACGCTTCAAGAACTATTGAAACAGCATTATTTGTTAACCACTGCCACCTTGCATCATCGAAACACGGGAGTATTCATCGTTAGTTCAAACATGCTATACCCTTCGAATGAGGATTTGTTAAACCAATTTAAAACATCTCTACAGATAAAAAAAAAAAAGCCATCCCAGCGGTTAGTCTTCCAGTTTACGGCGAGCGCGATGCGCCGACGATAAATAATGCCCAGTTTCCGATAAAGGGCCAATAATTCATGGCGCCGGCGTTCGTACCAGCCCCAGCTCCCCCGCTTCCCATCTCCCTGTCTCTGGCTTTGTCCTCTTCAGAGGGGTCGTAATGAAGTCCGCCGTTAAATACGTAATCGGACAAAATCCGGTCTTTTCTCCCCCCCCTCCAATGACTGATAACGCCGTGAAATTGGACGCGCCGTTTGGAATTATCGCGCATATCCCTGCGAGGGACCAGGCGGTGCGGGAGATCCTGGCGTTTGCACTAGCTCCTTATCAACCAGATCATTCTCGGAATGCATAGATCACACGGAGGAAGAGAGGGAAGAGAGTGGGTGGCGGTGCCTTATGCCCGATGTGGAAGGGGGAATGCGGGTTAGCGAATCGGAGGCCTCTCCTCACAGACAAGCAAGCGGGCGTATACGGACTTCGTCTCTGCACAGATTTTTCGCCGGAGTAAAGGGACGCCTTTAAATCCGTTTCGAGCAGGTTTGAATGACTCCCTTCTAAGCACCCGCGATTTTTGAAAACATGGCCGTTTCCCTTGAAAACGGCTTATAATGAATTCCAACAAACTTTAGATAAACTTCAACCGCATGACGGGTTTTAATATATTTAAAGTCGCAGGAAGCGGTTGAAAGCCATCAGTTTTTTTCGTCGCGAATAGCCGTGTACGTCAAAAGCCAAAGCTTTTTTCTTTTCTTTTTTTATGGAAAGCTCCTTAGATAAAACTACCATCTTAACTTGTTTGAAGAGTACACTTTGCGGTTGCCCATGACCGCGAGTAATTTTTCTCCAACTGAGCAATTAAAAGAGAAGTTTTGACTTTCTTTTTTTTTTTTTTACTTAGGACTTAGTGATTTATTTCTATTTGTTTTCAGCCCTGTCAACCGTCCTAAATCATTTAGATTATCATTGTGGCGCCAGGTATCAAATGCTAAATGACTGGGGTGCTAGTCATTAGCGCTTCGGCGAAGCAGTTTATCTTTTTAACTTAGGTAGAATTCATTATAAAGCCATGTTAAATTGTTTCATTGTGACTGTTAGACCATATTGTTCGCTCTCAACGAAATGGTCCTATCTAAAAAGATTTGAAAATACGTTTTAAACAACGTTCTGAAGCAATTCCTTTTTTTAGGGTGGGACGGATGTTAAGAACTAGAACGAGCTAGGCAATAAACCCGTCTATTATGTGAATTGAGGTGGCGGTGCGGGATAGATGGTTCATGTTTAGTGGATTCGACACAGCGCACAAGAAACGAAGACATAGTAGAAGGGTGTACACAGGACAAGCGCTTACTCTCAACTGAAGTTTTTATTAAAAAGAAACGCAGAAGTAAACAACAGCATACCCCACCATCATTGTCAATTCAGCACGTGTAAAGATAACATATTTTTGCTATCTAGAATGACCAAAGTTTGGCTTACACATTGCCCATTCACTTCTTATTTCATCATCTAAACAAGTGGTTCTAAACCATCGATGTTTCGCGGACCCCTTGTAGATCAGCAGAGGTAATAGAGGACCCAGTTCGTGGTGAAGGGAAGGAAGAGGTATTGATTAAATATAATAATGATTAAATAAATGGACATGACGAAGAGCTAGCGTGAAGTATGCTTTTCTTATTGACATACACACGCGAAAACTCTCCCGAAAGCTGGAACATTTCCTTCTCGGTCTGAAAAAAGACAACGTGTATTGCCGGGCTTTACTGATAAGGCAGGGCTATGCAGACCCTAAAATGCCTTCGCGGACCCCAAAGGGTCCGCGAACCCCCAGTTGAGAACCACTGATGTAGGCCTCTAAAATTTCCCTTGTCATCTGGTCTCCCCCCCCCCCCCCCTTCCCAGCAACTGTGGCGTGATGGAAGTCGGGTTGGCATCCACAATCTGCACATTGCAGCGGCATCTGCCCCCCCCCCCCCCCCCCCGGCATCCTCGCTGTCAACCTCAAAGACCAAGCATACTCATGCAATATTCCATTTATACATCGGCCCGTTTGGCCAATGTATACCTTGACGCACGTCAACGGAATCCTATACAGGACGCCCATGGTACATTCCACATATTTGATCCTACGTTTGACTGAGCAAAACGCTTGAATCCCCGTTTGTTGGCAACGCTTGGGCACAATTGAGCGAGTATGTTAGGTGCAGAAAACACAATAGGCACGTCGTTTCTGTGCTCCACTTTTTTAGATTGTGGTATAGTTAAAGAAGGTAGGGGATGACTATCGGTCTCTTGCTTGTCCTATATTTTCTTACTTTGTGAGCCTTCTCTCATTTCTTTAAGCCAGTGGTTTTCAAATGGGTGTCCACGGACCCTTTGGGGTCCCCGAAGGCATTCTAGGGGTCCGCGAAGCCCAGCCTCATCAGTCGAGCCCGGAAATAAAAGTTGTCTTTTCTCAGAATCAGAATAAACGTTCCGATTTTCGGGTGCGTTTTCTCGTGTATATGTCAATAAGTGAAGTTTACTTCAGATTAGCCCTTGGTTATATCCATATACTAAATTACAATCATAATTAACCTACACTTTCCCTTCCCCTCACCACGAACGGGGTCCCCCGTCATCTCGGCCGACCCACAAGGGGTCCGCGAAACATCAATGGTTGAGAACCACTGCCTTAAGCAATGACTCTGCAACAGGCACCAACAACGATGTGGGGA
Source organism: Ixodes scapularis (assembly GCF_016920785.2). Classification (NCBI taxonomy): domain Eukaryota; kingdom Metazoa; phylum Arthropoda; class Arachnida; order Ixodida; family Ixodidae; genus Ixodes; species Ixodes scapularis. The sequence goes on along the minus strand of NW_024609835.1, from coordinate 55,208,099 downwards.
ATCCGGCAGCAACTAGTCGCTCCACCTGACAGCAGAAACCGGCATGCATTATATGGTGGCACCTTTTCTCTAAAGTCGCATGGAGGCAAAAGGAAGCAATGCTTCTTTTGACAAGTTTAGAATGCGAGGAGTCGAAGGGGAAGAGACCCTTCTTCGATCGTGGGTTATGCGACCAACAGACATCACTGCCTGTGAATACTAACAGGAGGTCCAGAAATTCTACAAAGCTACCATCCCGAAGTTCGCACGGCCGGATGTTTTTGCACGGTGCTCCAAGGGGCTTAGGTTCCCGCACGGACTTCGAGATAGTCGCATTTTACAACTTCTAGACCTCAGGTTAGAATTCACAGGCAGTCGTGTCTGTTGGTCGTATAACCCACGATCGAAGAGTGGTCTCCACCCCTTCGGCTCCTCGCATTTTAAACTCATAAAAAGAAACATTGTTTCATCTTGCCTCCATGCGGCTTTGGAGAAATCGGCACACCATGTAATGCATGTCAGTGCCGGCGTGCAGGTGAAGACACTGATTACGGCCGTATTCCCCACATCGTTGTTGGTACCTGTTGCAGAGTCGCGGCTTAAAAAAGCGAGGGCAGGACCACAGAGCAAAAAAGGTAGGCCAAACAAGAGACCAATAGTCATTACTTACTTCATCAAATATGCCGCAATTCCCCAAAAGGTGGCAAAAAGATAAAACTTGCGTATGGTGATTTCTGCACCTAACAAACTCGCTCGTTTGCGTCCAAGTGTTGCCAATAAAAGTGGATCCAAAAGCATTTGCTCAAACATGGGAACACATATGTATTGTACGATGGGCGTCCTCTATACGATTCCACTTACGTGCGGCAACCCGTACGAAAATGTCAGATATGGGCCTGATATATTTTATATACGGACAGATATGATAATATAAGCAGTCAAATAGAGCTGTATTTCGCCAGATCTGGGAGCTAATACGGCCGTATTTCGCCAAATAGGTGGGCAAATACTGCCAGATCTGGCCGTATAAGTGCGTTAATACGTTCATATATCGTCATATACGCGTGCAAATATAACACCTGATAATGATATATGGGCCCGTTTCAGTCGTGCAAGCAACAAGTTATATGTACTCGCTAAGACACCAGTTGATTGATCTATATTGCATGAGTCTCATGTAATTGGTTAACTATTGTCAACATCCTTAAAGTGAAGTTATTCCAGGAATTTGGACCAATTAATCAATTGCGCAATTTGAAGATTGAAAGACAAATGAAATTTGGTTGTATGTCTGATGTGTGACAACATGACGAAGTGCGATCGGAACGCGAGTTAATCAAATAATGGATTTTAGTCGCAGCTCTAAGGCATCCGTTTCCGAGTTAAGCGGTGTTGGCGTCGCCATCGGTGTAACCGCCCCGCTAAATTTAGCGAGAAATTGAATTTGTACTTATGTCACGTGACGTCAATTTTCCCGCGAAATCTGGCAGTGAAACTAATTTTTTTATGTTTCCCCGCTAAATTGAGCGGGCAAACACGAACCGTTAGCTTACTCAAGATGCAAGACGCTACTTCGCCGTCCCGAATCCTTTTCCCTTCGAACGGAAGCCGTTGCGCCCGGAGTACAATACGCAGCTCTTTCAAAACCGTTCGCGCAGCGTCGCATCCGTTCGTTTGCGAGCGACGGCGATTCATCGTGTGTTGAAAGTCGGAAGATGTGCTGTCCGTGGTGTCTTTTATGTATAACTCGTTCGTAAAAAAATTGGAAACACATGATTTTAAATTTATTGGTAAAATATATATATACATATTTATTTATCTATTTATTTGTCAACATCATGCACAAAAATAGTCGGGTTTATTTTTTCATTTAAAATTATAATGTCGGTTATACAGCGTAAAACATAGTCGCTTGAAACTCGCATCGTTTTGAGTTCAAAAGCTGGGCTTAATAGAGCTGTATGTTCACTCGGTATTGACAGCAGGGTAGATGCTACGCGTGTTTTAGGCAAATCGTGCCTCCGGTTAGGGTCACGTGACTACAGTCTAGAATATGGTGACGAAGCAGGACATCGCACCTGCCTGGTACCCAAGGCCACGCTTAGCATTCACAGCACTGTCAACCCTCGTTACAAGTGACACATCCCCTTCTTGTGGCCCCATAAGATAAGCCTTTTGTTCGTGAAACCCCGTTTTGGCCTCTCCTTTGATCCTTTTCTCTCTCTCCCTAAGCTGAAAGCGTTGTAAAAGGTAAGTGGTCACGTGGTTTGACGGATGACGCATTAGCCGTTGCCGATCTCGAAATGCGTTTAGCCGGACCTAGTTTGGCGTGTGAATTTTCCCTCTGTGGCCACTGCGTATGTCCGCTTTTGCAAGCGATTTCTTCAAAGAAGCCCAAGAATATTTTGTGATGCGTTTAGTGTTCGGTTCTACAAACGACAGCTTGTGCTACATTGTGTTGAATCTTCACGGGCACCTTCTCGTTTCTGTGTTCGAGTGGTGGTTTTGCCGTGGCCGTGTCGACATCTCCCTCAAATACCGCCTTTCAAGTCGCGTCTCGTCAACGTAAGTGCGCTGCAACCTATTTCGTGACGATTTATCGTTTTTCCTAAATGTATTCTTCCAGATTACCTTTAGATTTAGGCCGTGTCTATCTCCTGGCAGCCGGGAGAATCATGGTGCAGAATGTTTCGGCATTGGTGCGATTGCGCTACAAGCAGAAAGTTTCGATATGCCACCGACAAAGTTTTGACGTGTCGCCAAAAAACAACAGCATCACAGACTCTTAATTACGTGTTCCAAAATTTGACGAGCGGCTTTACGAGTCGCTTGTAGAAAGATTGTTATGATTTTCCGAAATACTGGAAAACAATGCTAGGTTACCGTCATAATCTAAACCGTGAGATGAGGATAAATCAAATAACGGAAAACTCTCATTGACTAAGCTTAATATTATGATGTTTCCTAACCGGCATGCCAATATACTTTCGCTCCTTGCAAGGGCTACCGTCTCGCGGACGGCACAAACCGATCCCCTGACGGCGGCGTCTCGGCGAGCTTGTACACGGAGCCGCCGCCGACCGATCGCCGTTATCGGCGTTATGTAGCGATAGGCACAGGACATCTACTCCACGAATGGGCGAAAGCCGATGAAAAGGAGTGCACGAACGTAAACAACGGTCGAAAAGTTGCGTTGCTCGCCACTATGAGATGCGTGCCGCAAACTCGGTCATCCGTGGGCGTATTCCTCTCCTCCCGCTCGTACTTTCTCTAACTTGACGGATGTCTCGCGGTTCATGCCGACGAAACGATCGTCGGGATACCGGGTAATCGCTACAGCCGAGCGCGGCACAGCTTACCATTGCTCCCGCTGTGGAGGGTCGAAGAGTCGACTACCAGCACGGTGGATACCGTTTTGTTTTTTTTATTCTTGCAGATTTGTTTTGAAAGAAGCCGTGACCGCTACACTTATGCCGTTTGTGCGAGAGTGATACGCCCAGGGGGACGTTATGTAGTTTGATAATCTTTGCGATTAGTCGGCAAATTAATTAAAATTCATTAATTAACTTTTTAATTAGTGAAAGTGGACATATGGTTTCAATTAGAAATTTGCTGAGCGTCGTCCAAGACCCCTAAACCAGTAAATTTTAGAAACACTGAGCGCGTGTGAAGCGCAGTAGTGCGCTGAAGTTACCACTCGTGGACCAGGTACAAGGCTGGGGCTAGATAACAAATAGAAAAATTGCGCGGGCGCCTTACCGAAGCCGCTAGCCTTGTACCTGTTCCACGATTGGTAACTTTAGTGCGCTTCTCACGTGATAAAAGACTCTGAAAATGACTGATTTAGGGATTTTGGACGACGCCCCGCTAGCTGCTTATTGGAACCGCATGCCTATTTTCACTAATTGAGAAGTTCATTAGTGAATTTTAATTAATTAGCCGAGTAATCGCAATGCTTAGCGCCCAGGTAATGTTCCCCTGGGCATATAACTCACTCGCAGAAGCCTCATAAGTGTAGCTTTCATGACTTTTTTTAAAAAAACAAATCTGCAAGAATAAAAAAAAACAAAAAAAAACCCTGATATGGGAGGCAGGTATACCCCTATTTGGCAGACCCAGATATGGATATATAAAAAATTGGGCAGATCTGGCTATATAAGGCTTATATAAACTGATGTGCTTGATATGGCCAGATCTGCCCAATTTTTTATATATCCATATTTGTGTTTTTTTATATAAGTCCAGATATGCCATTTTTGTAAGGGAAGGTATACATTTCCCAAACGGGCCGAAGTATAAATGAAAGATTGCGTGAGCATGCTTTGTCTCTGCCGTCCACAGCGGGGATGGGGGGGGGGGGGGGGGGGGGGGGACACGACACTTACCGCTTCATTGTGCAGATTGTGGATGCCAGCCCGACCTCCACCACGTCACAATTGGTAGAGTGGGCGAGGTCAGATGACTAGGGAAATTTTAGAGGCCTACACGATCAAAACGAAGGGACTGTACAATGTGTAAGCAAACACCGCCATTCTTCGTAGCAAAGAGATACTATGTTATCTCGACACGTGCTGAAATGGCTATGATGGTGTGGAATGCTTTTGTTTACCTTCAATGTTTCTTTTCAATAAAAACTTTAGTTGAAAGTAAGCGCTTGTCCTATGTACACCCTTCTACTTTGTCTTTGTTTCTTGTGCTCTTTGTCGAGTCCACTATCATGTAAATTAATCATTATTTTTGCTTTAATTCACCCAATCAACAAACACTAACAGGAGCTGTAGGAGTTTGCTGAGTTAATAAGAATAAACAAAATAATATTTGGTTGTTCATGCAATCGAAGTCAATTCATTGGTGAACGGGAACGTATTCAAGTTTTTACTTTGCTTAAGATAAAATAAACTTTCCGGCCAAACAAACTGTTTTAATTAGGCGTGGTCAATTATTTGAAATTTGAAATACGAACTAAATATTATAATTTTAATATTCGTATTCGGTATTTTCGGTAGATTCTTAATATTCGGTCTTTTCAAAGATCCGACATCTTACGACTATTCGAAGCTAATATAATAACTGAGAACGCATTCGGAATTTCGTTCTAGATTTTGGTGAGCAAGGCTCAACGAGAGCTGTATAGTAGCTTCGCTCGCAGGCCGTCCAATCGGCAATGCGGTAGAAGTAATCTGCGGTTGTAGTTCGTATTCATTCCTGACTATTTAACGTGTGGTTCAACTGAGTTAGCTACTATACAATCCTGTGTTAGGTGTTACACTGTTTTTCCTACCCTTTCTATGAGAGACAGAGACGACTGCAACGAACTGTGTTGCTTTAGATATCCCATTCTGGCAAGTCTTTGCTTCAAGCAAATGGAATTATCTGCCACGTCACTGCCAAATCAGAGAGCGTTTTTTGTTACTGGAGAAATTGTTTCTGCCCGAGGGAAGCGCCTCCTACCTGCCTATGTGGTAATGCCGTTTTTTCACGAACGACAGCTTGAGGTATTTTTGTCTGAATCCAAGCACTTTGGTAGGAATAACAAGGAATGTGAATGCGAACTCGTGAAATTCAACATCCTGAAAAACCGAGACCGAAGAACAAAGAAAGGGACAACACACCTAGGTCTCAAACACATATGTGATGCTTATTCCCGCTTCCTTTTCTTAAAGTAGGACCCCGGACCGACCCTTCGACGCAACAATGAATTCGTCATCGCAACAGCTTTCAAGAGATCACACCTGACTACACTGTTCCGTTCACAACCTTGAACTGCACCGAAGCTGCCGACCGAACAACGTAACTTAATTCCCACTCCACGGTCCTGCCTTCGCTTCCGGCCCAATAAACCGACCCAGCGGCATCTGGCTTTTCTTCACCCATTACTGCTTATTGGAAACTTTCGTGCCCCATAAACCTGGGTTTCTACACAACAGACGATCCAACGTCCTACGTATCGCGTAACAATGAACATCTTGCCAAGTTAACACACGCACATACCGAAACCCTTTAAGAAGTAAAGAAACAATACAAAAATATTTAATCGTTTTCTGCTATGGCACGGCAATTGATCGATTAACCTATTGAATAATCTGTTAATGCTTTGATGGCGAGTAATTGTTTTACCGCTTAATCGGTAACATTTTGATGAACCAAAAGCAACAAAAACATAAACGCTTTGAATACGCAGACGTGGACGACTATGCCTGTATCAAGGACAGGCTTTAGGTGAAAGTTTAACCTAAAGTAAACTATAGAGGTGGGATTCGTAACTTCAGAAAAGTGCAGAGGCCATGTGTGTGTCCGTTTTGCACAGCAGACACTATTGTGAACAACCAAAGGAGGTCTCTCTTGCCGGAGAATATCAACGAGCCTTTTTGCGTCATGCGGTTGTGAGTGTGTGTATCTTTGGATTCTTATCAACTACACATCGAGGTTGATTTATAATCCAAATTGTATATTGCGCCGTTTGTCACATATTTATCAGAAAAGCAAAAACACCAGTATTTTTCACTTTTTCAAAATATTCTGCACGGAAATATTTGAGACAGAATAATCGATTAAATAAACGATTAAAGGGTGTAGATTTATCGGGCTAAAAGTTTTAACCGCCGCCCTGCCCCATGAAACTTGATTATACCTGAAAACGCAAACTGCAGTGAACACCAGAAGGAGAAACCAAAGCGCAGTTTGAACAGTATCAAAACTTTAAAAATCGCTTGGTTGTTTCTTCTATAATAGTTGAAGTATTACAAATATAATTTGTTCACTTGAGGGTAAACATCTTTGACGGAGACCTTTCTGGTTGGGTAAATTGACTAAAGTAAAAGAAAATTCTCCAACCACTAAACCGTAAAAAGAAGTCCTGACGTTTCGAAGTCTACTTGGCTTCTTCTGGGGTGGCTATAGGTCGTATAAGGCGGTCACAGCTTCAACCTCTTAGCCTTAGTAAATTATAAAATATTAAGTTCTCGTTTTAAGTAGGCGATGTTTTGTTCACTGTTCTGATTTTTTTTTTAATGTTGCTTTTAATTTTAAAGGCACCGAAATTAGATGATTCTCCGTAATTGTTCTATCGGACTAGAATATCACCGGCGCATCACACACATTTCCTTCTTTGTGCTAACCGCCCTTTCTATGGAGTGTAATGTTTGTTATTAAAACAAAACACTAAAAGCTTGTTTTTTACAGGATGAAAACTCCCATGAACTTCATGATGCTTTTGCCATTTTTGTGAGTCTACCTCTTTCTTCCTCTTCCGTAGTTGCCGCGCCTGATGGTGATCAGGATGTTAAGATGAAAGACATATTTTAATTCACCTATGTCCAATTGTCCTAAGGGTAATGTTACTAGCGTGCATATATGAGTGTATAATTTTATGCAATATTCTTTACTGTACGACTGGCAATTAATATTAAAAAGTAAATAAAACAGCTGCTCTTCTCTTAAAAATATAAATGAGGTTATCATATTTCTTGCTGTTCAGGGTACACACCTGAAAAAAATTACCCTGTTTATTTGCCTTCTTACTCCGGCATAATGCTACTCAAAAAGAAAGTTTTCACTTATAAGTATGGAGCAATTAAGGCTGGATGTTTAGGTGCTTGGATTTAACACACATAAAAAGCTTTTACTGAGGTGCGCACTGCCTTCTCCATTCAGACTTGGAAAGTAATATGTTACCTTTTCAAGTAATTTTGAAATTGTCACGTTAGTTTTTACGAAAGTAATTATAATGCAATCCCGTTACAAATAGTGGTAACGAATTACCTTAATTACTCGTGACTTTAGCAAGAAATAAACATGTATATAATAGAAAAGCTAGAGCAATACGAGCAGGCGGTTCAGTGTCATAAAGATAGCATGTTCAACAAAATAGAAAACGCCATGAAGAGGAGAATAACCAAAAAGAATTCCCGATTTTTTGTACGAAGGTTACTAGAACCACTAGGAAAACGTGTAAGGCATGTGATCTACTGGCGTCTAACTCCTGGTTGGCTCAGATTCCACTTCTGGGCACCGCAGTGTACAGACGCGGAATGTCGAGCTCCGATGGAGCGCTGATAACGGCCCAGCCGGGCCGTGGTGATAAGGCGTTTTCTGCTGAGCTGGAATACTCTGTTCATCTGCCACCGCTGCCAACTGGACCTACTGTTTTAAACTCGGTATTCTTACATGCCGACGTTAAAGGACGCCCGTACCGCGTGGAAGACTTCCGAGACGCATTGACTCGCGCGGGCCTGCTAGCCGATGTGGTTTCACTGGGCTCCTACCAGATGAACCATGTGTGGTTGACGACCTTCAAGAGCAACGAAAGCAAGAAAAAACTGGTTGAAGCCCGGGAGCTCGTCGTGAAAGACCGGCGCTGCATCGTGATTGATCCCAACGGCCAGAATGTTCGCCTCAAGGTTCACTGGTTGCCTCATCATGTCTCTGACGACGAGGTGCGTACCACTTTTTCGTCATACGGCAAAGTAACTGACGTAACGAGGGAGAAGTGGCGCATTCCGGGCTGTGAAGCAATCGAGTCCAACACCCGGACGGTTCTGGTTACACTGAAGGCGGGTGTTACCGTGGAAAAACTACCGCACTAAGTGCGGATAGCCGGAGGAATGACACTTGTGGTGGCACCAGGCAGGGCCCCGCTTTGCCTTAGGTGCTATCGCACTGGCCATATTCGGCGCGAGTGCCGGGTCCCCAAGTGTAGCGAGTGCCGTCGGTTCGGCCACGCGGCCGAACAGTGCGTGCGGACTTATGCGGCGGTCGCAGGGCCTGCGGGAGGGGGAGAGGATACGTCTGAGCTCTTAATGGATGAAGCAGACATGGAGGAAGAGGGGGCCGCTGCGAAGCCAGTGCTCGCCCCTACACCGGAAGGAATGACAAACGTCAAAGCGCTGGTGCCAAGTGACGACAAACAGATTTTCACGCAAGCAGCGGTCCCTAAAGCCGCTGGAGCCGTCTGTGGCCACCCTGCGAGCGTCGTAACCCTTACCGAAAAGGAGCAAGAGGTTGAGACAGGAGCCGACGAGGTGACGGACATTACCATGACCAACGCTGGTACCCAGGCCGTCAAAAGGTCAAGGGAAACTGATCAAGACCCGGCAGGAACCCTCAAGGGATTAAGTGAAGCTGAACCGCCATCGAAAACGACTCCAGGACGACCCCTTCGTTTGCCACAGAAGGCGAGGACGAAGCCCCCCTTAGACCAAGGAGGAAAGGGAGCACCGGTACTGTGATACGCATAGCCTGCGCTTGTGAGGATACCTTCGCTTGCAGTGTTCTTCTTGTGGTGCAACGGAGATGTCACAGCTTGTTGACTCAGTCAAATTTGGAACTCTGAACGTTCGTGGCATGTCTACGAGTCGTAAACAGTACCAGGTACGAAGAGTTCTCGAAGACAATAATCTGGACATCTTCGCAGTCCAAGAAACTAAAGTAGAAAGTGAGGAGGACACAGCGAGGCTAGTGCAGCCCTTTCAGGCCACGTTTGATATCTGTGTTAGTCACGCTAACGGCTTGTCGGGGGGGTGTTTATTATTCATCAGAAGAGCGCTGAATGCTAAGGATTACGTAATAACTACAGATAGTTTCGGTAGGCTTATTGTATGCGATTTCGTAATTTTTGATAAGCCTTGGAGGGTCATTTGCGTTTATTCTCCTAATCAGGTCAAAGAAAGGAAAAAATTCTTTGAGTGTCTACATAACTTTTTAAACTGTGCCCGAGAAATAGTATTGTTAGGGGATTTCAATTGTGTCTGCGAGGAAAGCGACAGATCAACGAAGGCAAAACATAGCGACTCCAGCGCGTTGTTTCTGAGCACTATGGTTCATGAATACTCTCTCCTTGATGTTGCTACTTTTCAAAAAAAGACGGAGACGCTCAGATATACGCATTTTTGTTCGTCCAGTCACGCTAGACTTGACAGGGCTTACGTGTCAGCCGAGCTTTTAACTGGGACGGACGAGTACAAGGTTCTGCCGATAATTTTCAGCGATCACGCACTGGTGACGTTCACTTTGGGCGAAGCTAGAAGAAAAACTAATCGCTTCAGTTGGGGTTTGTGGAAATTTAATTCTAAGCTACTTGACGACGAAGTTTTTATTAACATGCTAGAAGCGTTGTTGGGGAAAATGTACAGTGGGCATTTTATTAACTCAGCTGAGGCATGGGAGGTAACAAAGCAAGAAATCAAGCTAGCAGCTCTAGAAAGATCCCACACTCTAAAATATTTAAGGGACAAAGAAGAGAACCTACGTCGTGCAGATTTAAAGAGACTCCTTAAGTTAGAATCCGAATATCCGGGTATATATATAAACGATATTAAAACTACCAAAAATAGTTTATCCGCAATAGAAACTGAGAAGTATAGAGGGGCGGTAGTCAGAGCGCGTGCTGAAAAATATCTCCTCGGAGAACAACCGACGAAAAGAGCGCTTAGTAGAGAAAACCACTACGCGAGTAAGAAGAGAGTCTGTGAAATTGAGTATCGCGGCTCGTTAAGTTCGAAAGACGAAGTGATAGAGCAAGCATTTGTCGAGTACTACAGTCAGCTTTTTCAGTGTGACGCAAAGCCGAATCGGGGTCACCTTGATAACGCCTTCTTGCATCTGATTCCGAGATTAGATGAAGACACCACTGCTTGGCTTGAGCAGCCAATTGAACTTATCGAAATCGAAGCAGCTATAGACGAACTACAGCCCGGAAAATCACCCGGTCCGGACGGGCTGAATGCTACTGTGTATAAAAAGTATAAGAACGTTCTAGCACAAAAGCTTCATAAAGTAATATTGGAAGCGTTCTCAAAAAAAAACATTGCCACCTTCTTTCCTTAATAGTCACACAGTCCTCATTCCAAAAGTTTCCGACGACGAAAAACTTAGGAATGTCAAAAACTACAGGCCGATTGCTTTAAGCAATGTAGATTATAAAATTTTTATGAAAGTGCTTGCTCGTAGACTTCAAGCTGTGATACACAACGTCATAGGAGATCACCAAACATGCGGGATGAAAGGGCGGACAATTTTTACAAACATTCACTGTGCGCGCAGTATTCTCGAGTGTTGTGACATGGATCAAGGCCAAGTAGCCATGTTACAAATAGATTTAGAGAAGGCATTTGATCGCGTACATCATGATGTTTTGTTTGATTTACTGGACCGCGTTGGGGTTGGCGAAGTTATTCTAGCTGGTGTACGAATGGCATATAGTGGGTGCACCACGCAACTGATTGTGAATGGTCGCCTTACCCAACCCATCCCAGTTTTGTCATCTGTAAGGCAGGGATGTCCCCTTTCACCTCTATTATTTAACATATATTTAGAGCCTTTCTGTCGTCGGATAATTGAAAATAGAGATATACAAGGTTTTAGGTTGCACAGCAAAGAAGTCAAACTGCTGGCTTATGCGGACGATGTGGCTGTATTTTGTAACGACAAAAAGAGCATATCAGAGGCCGTGTGTGTGATTAAAAGTTTCTGTGAAGCAACCGGGGCTTCTGTAAATTGGGCGAAATGTGTTGGATTTTGGCACGGGTCATGGGCAACGAGGCCCCATCAATTCGAAAACATTAGCTTCATGCTCACCCCTGTCCCCTATCTTGGAGTGCCTCTTCAGCATTATAAAACAAACAATACGTATTGGTCATCGGTCATCAATGAAACCCGGGGAAAAGCGCAGAAATGGGTAGGAAGTGACTTATCCATTTTTACTCGGGCCACGGTGTGTAACGTGTTTTTAATTGCCAAAATCTGGTATGTCCTTCAAGTAATCAGTTGTTCCCGCATCAACATTCAGAAGCTACATCGTGTTTTTGCCGTATTTATATGGCAGTCTGGATGGGAGAGAGTAAGCCGCGATAACCTTTTTTGTCGTGTCACCAAAGGCGGACTTTCCTTGTCACACCTTTTCGTTAAGCAAGTGGTTTCGAGATTCATGTTTCTACGGGATCAAGCCGACCCTTTTCTGCGTACTGTGATACAAACCTGTTTGGCTTAGCAAATACCTTCTTTTGTCGTCTCGTCATTTAAACGCAGTGCGTGCCATCTCAGCCCTTACCTGAGTGAAGTAGTTAGCGCATTTCAGTTTTTGTCTGTGCGTTTTTCTTTAGAATATCTTTCTGGTGTCGCGCGGAAGCGTCTATCGGGGGATTTATACGATGTTCTTTTTCCTGTACCTTTGTACCGTAACAGATTCTGTGAACGCCGTGAGCGGGACGTTCTTAGCCGCGTCAAGAAAATGTACGTTCCGCCGACAGTTAAAACCTTTTTCTTTAAGCTCCATACTAATACTCTTCCTGTGAAGACATGGCTTAAGGATAAAGGGATCTTTGTTCCTTGGGGAGTTCATTGCTTTCTGTGCCAAAAACCGGAAACGATTGAGCACGTCTTTCTAGAGTGTTGGGACGCCCTGCTCTTTTGGGATGTCTTGCAGAGGACCATAAAAAAAGATCTTCCCATCACCCCGGACGGTATTAGGTTCTTAAATACAGAAGTTCAGACTGACGATACGATTCCTTTAGATACAGTCATGCTCATTGGCCTCCACAGCATCTGGAAAAGTCGTATGGCTGTAAGACATGCTGACGTGAATGTAGGACCTGTGCGAAAATATTTTGTGCAAACTGTGTGCGAGTTAACAGCTGTCTACAAAGCCAAGATTCCTCCCCCTGAGTGGTTACCTGTCTTCGAGGAACTGAAGGCCTTAAAAGACTTCTAAACTAACGACCATCTCAAGCCTTGGTATAGGCTGGGCGCTTTTCCTTTAAAAAAAAAAATTTTCTGTTGTATGTCATTGTGTTACAAACTTTTACTGTGGCAATAAAAAAAAAAAAAAAAAACTCCTGGTTGGCTCAGTGGGTAGAGCGCTCCAATGGAAATGGGGAAGTCCCTGGTTCGACACCAGGAACAGGTGGATTGTTTCAGTCGCGCACCAATCACCCAGCTGTGTTTAGAGATTTTTGTTTGACCTTTGTCCCCCTTGTCCCCCTCCCCTTCTCTAGGAAATAGTGTCGTTATTCTTGTCCAGCTCGCTTGCAGCTCTGCATTAATTGCATTATCATCATAAACCTAACCATCATAAACCGTTCATTGCATTGCTGTCGGTGTTAGACTGGTGGCGGCTGGTAAAACACGTTTACTCTACTGACATTTTACTCGTAGTTAGCTCAGTTGGGAGAGCACTCCACTGAAATGGGAGAGGTCCCTCGCTCAGGCGGATTTTTTTAGTCGTGCACCAGTCACCTAGTTGTGTTTGGAGATTTGTGTTCTTTCTGTGTCCCCCTTGTTCCCTTTCTCCAAGAATTTTTAGCATATGCGAAAAGCAAAAACCAAGAAAACAACGCCAAGTAGGCGCCACGTAGGCGTTGTCTTCTTTCTATCCGAGTGGAGGTAGGCGCTCCTACAGAGAATGCGTATCGCTAGGTTTGTCTGCAGAATTCCATGGATCAGTTCCGGTCGCCATAAGTTAGCGGGATGGCGGGTGTTGTTGCAGCTGTCGCTGGCTTGTCAGCTGACAGGTGAACGGAATGCGCCGATATTGTTCTTTCAAATACAATATTTTATTTCTACAAGGACTGCTATAATGCGGGCGTATGAGAAAGGGGAAGAAGTGTTGCAGAACTGTTTTGAAAACAACGAAATTGTTCTTTTTGTGTTCTTGATGATTGTACGGAAAAAGTGACGTGAAACCAATTTATAATGCAACGAGTAAAGTAATTCGTTACTTTTCAGCGAAAGTAATTTGTAACTGTAATCCATTGCATTTGAGGCATGTGTTGTGTTGTGTTGTGTTCGTTTACATATTCAACATTCGTGCGATCGACTGGGCGATGGTGTGCATGGATGTGGACTGCTCCGAGGATGCGATACCCCCGAGACGCTTTGTATGCCTAACACGCCGGACTCGCACGCACGTTGTGCCGGCAAAAGCTGGAAGTTCGAAGACGCGGTGAAGGCCGTTCCCGATCGAAACAACAAGCGCCGTCGAATTTACGAGAACGGCGAACCCAGTGAAGCATCTGCTATTTTTCCGCGGCCAGATATTTTCAACTGGGGTGTCTTAGTTTGTAAAGGATAGTAGCGGTTGGTGATAAAAATGGAACTGAATTCTGTATTCTCTGTATGGGCTATTGTGTAATTTAGGCATCGTACGCTGTCCTCCGTGCTAGTTTCTTTATAGTCAACATGAAAGGCTATGATCATATATCAAACTGGCCATCTGTCAGAAAGAGGTTGCTGTAGGACATTGAGTTCATCGCTTTAGTCAAAGTATCCCTATGGATTCAGCGTAGTCGATTTGACGACTCTGTTAAAGTTGTAGCTTCAACGAACACGATTTTTTTGTCAACATTTGTGTGATTTTGTGGACAAAATAAAGTCCGGTGTGCACTCGTTATCTCCATCATTTTCTTTTTTTTTTTTTAACTGCTCATTACTTCCCCAAATCACTGCTTCGAAGCATGGCCGCACGACATGGACGAAACACACACACACACACACCGATCGCATGATTTCTACAAACTAGAAAATTTAAATACGCTGCGCTTGACAACGCGGTTGCCACGTCATTTGTCGCTGGCTCGCGATGCGGTCGTTGACGTTGGAGTATACGCAGTCTTCTCCGCTGAAAGATTTCTAATTCTAATGGCGTCAGATTGTGAATGTTCATCACGTGCACGCACAAACATCCGATGAACGTAGCTCGTCCTACGCAGCGGCAGCTTGGGACTACTTGGGAACCGGAACCACTCCGCTGATTCATCCGAGCACGTGCACTGTCGTCGACTGCGTCACTCGGGGAATTTGCCACGAGAAAAACTGTGTCCGCGATCTTCGAAAATTTTTTCAGGAAAATAAGTGGCCTATTTCCCTGTTAAAAAATGTTCAAAGATTTTAGATTTTTTGGGATGCTTGAAACGCGTAAATTGCGGTACCGCCATTAAACGACGATCTCAGTAACCACTTCAGTGCAGCTTTATGGTTAAGGAAACCGAGGATCTCAGTAACCACTAGCATAAAGGGAAAATAGAATAAAAAACCGAGAAGCGCTACTTTTTCTAAACTCTTGACCAAATGGAGATGTAATTAGATTTAAAACATTTCACAATATAAGGACGGCAGTCGCACAGACGGTCCGAGATTTTTACGAACCATTCCTTTGGCTTTACTTGTCTCACTTTTCAATCAGTATTGGGTATCACCAATTGGTTATACCCAATCACCAAAGAGTGTTTGAGGGCGGCACGCCCTAATCTTTCTTAACTGTCAGCAACTATACAACTCAACGATTTTTGTCACCGCACTGGTCTGACATGATCGGGTACCCTATTGTCCGCTGCGGCATTGAGTTCAACCCCGTGGTCGCTTGGCGATGATTCAGTCTTATAGTCAGCGAGAGAGCAAAAAGCGCCGGACGTCTCTTTCGGAGACTCGCCCTTCAGTGCACACATTCGTTGCCTTTGATATGACCGCGCATGCATTCTCTAATCTCAAACGGAAAACCTCCCTGCCGCTCTTATCTCAACGGTGACAGCATGTTCCGATGCCTTCAACTCCATTCGGCTGTCGTAATTTTGAGGCTGGAACCTCAGGACCTCGGACACATCACGATATCATCGAAAAGCTTTACGAACAAGAAAAAACACCAAAACAAGCTCGACATAATAAATAAAAAGCTCAAAATAAACGCACCCCATAAAGTCTGTGAAACACACCTAATAAACGCTTTATTCTTTTGTCATTGTAAGTCTTCTTTTATTGTGTATCCAGTACCTTATCCAGTATACAATATCTTATAAAACAAAATCAACTGTAACTTTGAAAAATTTCGTGGGAAATGAAACGTCAGTTTTGTTATCGTTATGCTCTAGTGTGCCTGTATCTGAAGACACAATATGCACTTCGTACAATTCAAATCCAGGAAGGTTTAACAGTTACCTAAATATTTGGAATTTAAAATATAGTTCTTAATTTCATTGTGAGGTGACACGCGTTTCATTGTTGGTGTGCTCGAAAAGATTCCCAGGTGGTCTAAATCCATCTTCAGTCCTTTGCTGAGCGTGCCAGATATCCTTAATGGTTCTTTTATTACTTATAAAGAATATTGCTAGCAAGATTTTCACAACGTTAAAGGATAGGATAAATATTAAATTACTACCAGCAACAAGTTTGCAGGGTTGAGTCTAAGCTATCCAACTTGCAACAGATACTACGTAAACGAAGCCTAACTTCCTGAAGAAATCATAATTCATCCCGACTTCACAATGGAATAGCGTTTTAGACCCCTCCCAGAGTCCCGAGAAAAAGTGCTTAAACCTTACTTCGTGCTGTACGTATAGCAGCCAGGGACGATGCTTTCAATTTAGAATTCATAAATTGAACCGCAAACACCTTTGGTTTTTGCCCCGCTTGTCATATGCAAGCGTAAACGTTTGCAATGTCAAAGAAGATAAAAAAAAAACAGAGCTTACGCTTCGGGAGTTTTTTTAAGAATGCAGTCTTCCTTATCCATCCAATATAATTTTCGCTTGACGTGTGCGCGTACTCTTTCTAAGCATATTTTTATTACGAAGGTGCAGTTGAGTTTCGACTGCGCGCGCGCGCGCTCCAATAAGTTTTGGTGCTTGTAAAACGACGTCGGCGAATCTCACCGCCCACGGAGTGGCTAAATTATTGGCGCGCGTCTTCAGGTAGGTAAACACAAATCATAAACACTGAAAGAAACTGCGCCGCATTCGCGCGGATGCATGGAGCGCACGCCTATAGAACCCGCCGCTTGTCTTCGACCACTCGAAAGGAACAAGGGGCTTACATATATTTCGAGCGTTCCCCGCATAGGCCCGAAGCGAAAAGGGAAACACTCCAGTAAGTATATGCTCGTGTCGCGGACAGAGAAGTTATTTTGACTGGTAAGGGAAAGCGAAGAAGAAACGGCAGAATCCTCCCACCGATTTTTTGTTCAGACGCACGCACAGCAGCGGGTCTAAGGTGTATTCAACGAGAAGCGCGGTCGGGGAAATGCGGGAAACCACTTGGCTGCCGAAATTAGTGTTGCCCATTTTTGGGGCGGAGAAGAAGCGAAGCTTTTTTTCTGGCAAGTAAGCTGGTCGATTCCTTCAGAACATGGCATGCGTGTAAGTAGTGCTACGCGGAAGATCAGACCAAGATACAGCGGGTATGTAAAGCTGAGGCCGGTTTGTTTATGAGGTCGCGCTCCGAAGAAGGCGCAAAAACACGACGCCTGTTCCAGTAAACGCCTCCCATTAAGAGTAGGCAGATCATCCCAGCCTGCCTGAGCTTAAGATAATACCCGGTCTAAGCCTATAGTGTTCCTTGTATTTAGGCACGTGAGCCGGCTTAACTATGTTTCAGTAGCGGATCGAGGTGGTTCGTGCATAAACTCACCTTTACGTGAAATGACGTCCATTTATTTCTGCTTTATTGTCACCATACGCAACATTACCTATGCTACCACTTACTGAGTATGAGTTGATGTGCTTGCAAAACTAGAATAATTGATGCCTACTATATTAATCTTGAGGTTATATTTTTTGTGATTATGTGCCAGTTCACCCCATTCCACATTTAGCGCAGCTACTGCAGGCAGAAAATAAATAGATATATGAGACGACTGGACTTCTTTGGATCTAAACAGAAGGGAAAGATGGACGCCATCAAATATTTTCTATTTGCACTTTCTCACATAGTCACTCGTCTTTTGATGGTTGTTTTCTTTAAGTAATAAAGCTTACTCAGATATCTCTGTAGAGAAGTTAACAAACGACAAAGAAGCCGTGACACTCCTGGATACATTGCAATAAATGTTTTGAACGCTTTCATAGCGTCCTGATGTAATAAGTTTTGACTGTTATTAAAGGTAGCCAAGATATTCAAACTTTTAACGTGTTCTTAAGACCATTAAAATATTTCAAAATATAGCTAATATCCTAGAACTACATTTTCAAGAAAATGCCCCTCATCTAGTGCGATTCATAGAACCAATACCTGGATAATACTGCAAAAACACGGACAATTCAAAGGAAGATATGAACAGAATTCGACGCATTTTTCAGAAGGTGGCCCATTCGCTTTGACATAGCGGTAGTTTTTTTCAGCACGAAACAAACTTTTCTCGCTGTGTAAAAAAATAACCACAGTGGCAGAGGAATCGGCTGTGCCGGGGGATCTGTTATAAAACGACATGTCACCAGGTTCCGCGACTGCGCCACTAGCATCATGTATGAAATCCCCCTATCACGTGGAAAGGCGTGCATTGGCCAAACGGCGAAGTGCATCAATGACAGTCAGGTAGCATGCTTTGGCAACTAGGCAGTCTCCGTCTGGCAACTTAGCGGCTCACCTTGACCGTGTGATTGCAGGCCAAACTTTGAGAAGATAGTGTCAGGGCCGTTACAAGAAAAAATCAGCAAAAAAAATTCACGAGGCTTTTTTGATAAAATCCTACGATAACAGTTCTTAAGGAAGAGCACCCTCATTTTGACTCTCTGACAATGAATTTCAGTATTTGCAGAGCCCGTGACGCTGGTTTCCGAGGGATTGTATTTCGACCTTGTCTTACATGGCCTGTTCGATTCGGTCAGAGAGCTCCGAACTAGTTCTGTCCAAGTTCAGAGGAGTGCCGGAGTCCTGCAGTGGCGGCGTGGAACCAGTGCAGCCACCGCGTTAGGACTGGCGCTGTGATCGTCTTAAGCGGCGGAAGCGCAGGATGTCGTTTGCATCTACTGGCCCTTCTTCCTCCACGCCACGTTGTATGGCAGAATGAATTCTTCGCAGTTGGATGAGAACATTCGGATTTGTTTTAGTTTTAAAGTAGATAAACCGAAGTTTTTATGGGAATGCTTCTTTATGTGAGTTTATAGAAAGTTAGGTCTGGGCGCTTAATCGATTAACCTACCGATTAATCGAGTAATGATTTAATTGTGATTAATTGTTTTTAATTGGTTAAATTTTGACAAACAGAGAAAGTAACATTTAAAGCTTTCACTAGGCAGACGTGGATGAATACACCTGTACAAAGGCAAGCTTTAGGTGAAATATTGACATACATTAACTGTATAGGTTGAGAATTGTAACTTAAAACAAGTGGAAAAGGTTTTACACGTCCCAGCCACTTCAAGGTCATGCGAGTGTTCATTTAGCGCAACGAAGATTATTGTGAACAATCAAAAGAGTTCGCTATTTCCAAGAATATCAGCGAACCTTTTTGCTTCTGCGGCTGAAGTAATAATTTGTGAGTGGGTGTCTTCTGACTGTTATCGACTACACATCGAATTTGATTTAAAATTTGAAATCGTACACTTTGCCATTTATCATATATTCGGCAAAGGTAAAAAAAATGCAATTTTGACTTTTTAAAAGCTATTATGCATGGAAATGAACAAACCCGATTAGTTGATCGATCCAATTGTGGCGATTAATCGGGTTAAAATATTTAATCAACGCCCAGCCCTAAAAACTTTCAGCGCGAAATGCTTTTTTCTGCATCTCTAACGGTTACCGTCTGCTTTCTATGGTCCATGAGCATTAGTGTACTTCGATTGCGTACGCCACGATAGAAGTTATATTCATTTGGCAATAGTAAATTAAGTCCAAGCCCATCGAGTTTCGCATTTTGATGATATGTTCGCGGCATGAGGATGATTTTAAGTCGGGAGTTTCTGGCCGCAGCGCGCGGTAGTAGTCACTTCGAAGACGAAGGCCTGACGAAAGTGTCGTCTTGGCCAAAACAATTATAAACCGTCACTTTGACGTCAAGATGTAGCGTTTATTCTGACTCTCAAGGAAGATCCGCGTAGAACTACTAAGCCATGCAATGCCGATTCTTGGCTTTTTTTCCGTGCCCTTTGGTGCGCGGCCACATATACCAGCGGACAAAGCATGCAGTATTATGCTCAGCTACGGGGGCATGCCAATGCTAGTGTACAAAATCACAGACCTCTCCAACTTGTATCGGAGTCGCCAGCCTGCATCCATGAGCAACTTAAGGCGCTATCAAGAGCGTAATGCTTCTCCACTGTCTTTCAAGAAGAATGTCAACATTATGAATATCCACAGAGCATCAAAAAGAAGCAATTTACCTGAGTCAATCTAACATTTGCCACCGGGTGCCAAACCTGCGCGAGCAGGTGCGTAAGGCTGTTTCAGAATATCATATTCGAGCTAATTCCTACCCTCCGTTAGGATCTCGTTCCGCGTCCACCTCGGGTACATTATTTTCATCAATGAGAGAAAATGTAAAGTCCTTGTTAAACACCGCAGATATTTGAGCGAGAGCTACGAGAAATGCAATCGCCAGCATATAGACGGACCAGGAGTGTCGTCTGCTCTCGTCGTCTGTTTCCGTAGCCGGTGTTAGGTTTTGAGGAACTGGGTCTGAACTCATTCAGAACTGGGATAAATTGAACGCGCTAGTGCAGTGGCCGTGCAGCTTTTGGTTGAATTGAATGCGCCATTTTCTGCACTGCTGAACTAGTTCCTCCAGTTCAGACATATTGAACAGACATACAGGTATCTGCCAGCACGTGTCAAACTTATCTGTTCTTGTCGTCGTTTTTTTTTTAATAAACTATTAAGTTTTAAGTATTGTCCTGCACAAATCTTTCTTCGTATTGTTCTTGTTTTTGCCGTATTATCCAGTGATGTGTAGCCAACTGGCCCAACTGGCCATCTTAATAAAATAGATGTTACCTGTTATCTCTTCATTACTTTAGTCTTAAGACACATTAAATATTTATATTTTATTCTAATTATAAACATTTCTTTCATAAAGAGTCACTAAACAAATTGTGTATGCCTCACTCTCTAAAAAGTACAAATGTGCGTCTACTTCACAGTTTGCGTGGAGAAATATAACGACTGCAATAAAAAGAACAAACAGTGAATCACAGCGCTCGCAACACTTTGCGGCCCCAAACATGCATTCAGCGGACGGCAAAATTACCAAGTAAAACGTTGTGCTCAGTATACCAGTGCAGATCCCATTTCTGGATCAAACAAGGAAGATTTTACACTCTCGCCACTGCCATGTTTTTTTTTTCTGTTTAATATAAAGACACTTCTTGGCGTCTAATTCGCTCATGGTCTATACAAAATGCGAATCCTTAAGGTCTATGGAGGGAGCTCTCCAAATCCTGTAAAACCCTTCATTTTCGAGGCCCCTATTTTCGCGAAGCGGTCCCAGAGGCCATATTCGCTGCCACTAAATTTCGCGTATTCCAGACGCCTGCATTGAATCCCTTAAGGACAAAAAATTTTTGCGAGCTCTATTCGCGAAATTCGCAAAAATTAAGGGCTTGCGAACATTAAGGTTTTTACAGCAACGAGGCCGAAACATCCCTATCATAAATGATTAAAGTATTGAATCTGGCACCGAATATTGAGTTAAAATGCTGTTGTCGTTTTGAGTGCCACATCGCATTCAGTTTTTTTTTTCTTTTTTATGCAAGCCAGGGTTGCGATAACTATCAATTAACCTAACGATTCATAAATTAATGAGTTAATAACCCACTGATATTTTCCGGTTAGTCTGCCACTTAGAAGACTTTTATCGGGTTGTTTAGGGCATGATCTTCGCCGATACAAGAGTCAACAGGAAGAATATAACCACTGGCGACACTTCTGCTTCCCCTTCACAATACCTGCTTAAAGCGCACAACCGCTAACTTCTCATTTTGAACGCTTAAAGTTAAAGGGTAACGTGCCCAACCGTTGAACGAAATGCCCAATATCGCGTATAGCCATAAAATCTTTTACGTCAAATTACAATGTACCATATCGGTCAATTAAATGATTCGCAAATAGCAGAAGCATATAGCAGAAGCCTACGTTCCTATGCGGAGCGCAAGTTCGTCTGCTTCTTGCACAGCGGTTGCGATGATGTCAGAACGCCGAGCCCTCTATTGGATGATTGAAAAAAATAGTGGGTAGACCTCAAGTCATTTAGCATTCAGGTTTACCCACTATCCTTTCAATCAAAGCCAATCAGGGCACGGCGTCGTTCCGAGGTCACTGCAACTCTTGCAGAAGCAGACCACTGGCTCTCCGGACTGTTTGAATTCTTGGCAATTTGCTTTCGTTCTTTGAGATATCTTTATTATGTATCTTTATTTTTCTTTATGTTGTTTTTGTTGTCATTTAGGGAATATGTTATATATGTCTGCGTTAACAGGGCTGCTTACAGTGTAAAGGGGAACCGAGACCCAGTAAAACTGTTTCTAGCAGCTTTTTGTCTGAAGACCCCACCAGTGTTTATGGAAAAAAATGAAAGCTGTTTACAACTCCCTGTAACGCCGAATTAGAGCGCAGCTCTTGAGGAGGAGGAGGCAAGGATACTGAAGGGAAGGTATGCCCCTCCTCCCTCCTCCTCACGTCCTCATCCTGTCTGCTACTCCTCACTCCGAGCGGCGTCGCCGTCGCCTCAAGAGGGTCACGTGACCTCACGGGGGTCATGTGACGTCACCGGGTCGGCCTCACGCGGTCACGTGACAATGACAATGACGTCACCACGTGACGTGACAATGACGTCACCAGTGACGTCACTGTTGACGTCATCATCACTAGTGACGTCATCAGTAACGTTATCAGTGACGATGGCGATGACGATGCGGATGCCGATGACGTCACTGATGACGTCATCAGTGACGATGACGATGCCAATGACGTCATCAGTGACGTTATGCGTCCCATAATTCACCGCGCGGTTACGCCGACGGTGACGCCGACGCCGACGCCGCTCAAGCCGGAAATGGGCGCCTAAGAGTTGCGCTCTAAAATAAAGCTTGGGTTGATTGATTGAAATTTAAAAGGCCGTAATTCCTACTAACACCGATATCAAAAATGCAATCGCCAGGGCCTTGGTTTGCTGTCAAAGTGTTCTGTCAATGAAGCAGGACTGGTTACGACGTCAGTTTCATGTAGTCATTTGTTCACCCGTGTTTTTCAGTGAGCATGTCGCTGCCGGCTATTAGTGGTGCTCCCAGGGTATTTCGCTTTTTTGTTTTGTTTTAATACTTTCTTTCGTCAACCTCTGGCCTTGCCTGTTCCTATATTTTTGTCAGTTTTACTGTGAAGTCGTCTACTGGAGTACGAATATTTGTGCATTAACGACTCGACTTGCTGGCACGTGTCGTGCGAGGCCGGCCTTTATTTTGCAATGTCAAGCACCACTTGTGCTGTGGGTTATGCTAACAATCCCCGTCAAAACTCGGATTGGCATTTTCGCGAGTTCACACAATATTCGAGGTTGTAGATACGGATCGATGCCGTTCACTGGAAAGACTTTGGAACGCCGTGGATTCCCAACACGAAATCGAAGTGCTGGTCTGATTGCTTTGCGCCGTCTATAGACCTTTTCAAACAGCTCTCCCGACGCCGTCGCTATTTTGCGACTCTCGCGACCCCTATCCGCCGGAAAGTTCTTCCACCCTCCAGGGCTGTGGAATTCCGCTCAGCTCGGGTCTCCAGTAGTGTTGTGTATTTAAAGTTTACCGGCTTCTTTTTGATTTTACTTTATTGGCCTTTTCTGGCTGCTTAAACTCTTTGTGTGATCTTCTCTGCAGCACTGAACTCTTAGCTTGTTCGGCCATCGCGGGAAGCTAACAAGAAAAAAATGATGTCGAACGGTCCGTGACGCGAGACATTCGGTGTTTTCCAAAGATTATGCCGGTGAAATGATCTCTGGTGGGCTCTCGTGGCATTCTCTAATATCCGCTGATCGTGTGCGGGGTAAAGGACGGAATAGACACGTCCGTTCCTTTGCTTTAGTGCTGTGCAAAAAGCAAGCTTTCAAAGCGTGCACCAAAACAGGCCGAGACTCCGTCCGATGGTTGTGAAGTAACTGTGATCGGCACCGTAGATTTGATATGCTGTGTTATTTAAAATTTTTGTCAAGTAAACCCTGTCCGGATAACACGGCACCGTGGGGTACTAACAATACGTTGTTCGATTGGTGAGACTTGCGTAATTTAATTCATGTTGCAAGCGGAGAACAACCTTGTTTTTTAGCTTTCAAATAGCCGAAAGACATAGGTATGTTATGTAGTCAAATGTTTTCAAATATGTTCGACACAGTGTAAGCGGAATGTATAAGGCGCCGTAAAAACAAAAAAGTCTGCGTAAAATAAAACAACCCAATTTCATTCGTCTATCGCCCACAGACTCACCAAAAATGGTTTTCATATGTTTTTTGCTTTGTTTTTTTCTCCCAAGATGGCTTAAGGCATTCTTAAAAGTCCCACAACATTCTATTTGCCATAAAACACAAAAGAAATAATAAAACGGAGTAATTTAGCCGCGACCAGTGTCCGGGATTGCGCCAACGCCAGCCTTGTACGCGTTACAGGAAAAAAGTAACCGATTAGAAGTACAATTCTTCATTGAAAAAAATGTGACTGATTTTGGTAATGAATTACTGCATCACTAAAGTGTTTTAAGAATTACCGGAAAGTTATTGAATACTTTGCTCGTTACTTTATTTAACTTTTTTATTTTGTAATCAAGAACGCGTAAATATGTTCAAAGCGGTTGCATTTTGTTTCTTTTTGTCATTCCTACCTTATTAAGCTCTAACAGAAGCTGTCGTTCCAAGTTCTCGTCAGTCATCTACCCACGTTTCCTGGTGAATATATCTGCCTCGACGCAGAAGACGCCCTCGACGGATGCGCTTGAGGGAAAAGCGGTGTTGAAGAGCACAAACACTTGGCGTATATGTTCGTGGTTGCGCAGTGCTTCGACGGACGCTTCCGAGTCCCCAAGGAAGCGAAGCGTTTCACTGTTGCGAGACACTCTCGACAGGTCGACATTCAGAACATCGCTGAGTGCGTTGACATTCTAATCCTTCCGCTATTTCTTATAAAGTTGTTTTGGGGTAAAAAAGATGCGTTCAACGTTGCTGCAACATAGACGAGTGACGCACGGGAAGACACCGATTTTTTATGTAAACATTCATGAGCCATTCCACTTTGTGATGGTGGATGACCAGTGAAGCTGTTTAGCAGACGATATAGACGTGACACAGAATGTTTGAACAATGTACGAACACATTTATTGTCTTGATCGGTAGTCATTGTGACGAAAGGTACGCACACACATGTCGAGGACTATCGCAGTCCCGAGGAGCCGGCGGAAACTAGACACAGCGACGGGACCGCCACCTGCCGGAAGGAAACGACACCAGGCACGCAAGCGCTTGGAACGACAACAAAGAGAGGAAGGTGCGACCCTTCTCTGAGTTTTCGTTTACGCACATGAACAATCCACAGAACCCTAACCATAAACAGATTCATTGGAAAAAAAAATCTTATCTTAATAATTTGAGTTTTTTTCGGAAACATGTAATTGATTACTTGTGATAGATTACAAAAACTAGTAACTGAATTACAGCGAACGTTACCACAAAAAAGAAGAAATTGGAGCATTGAAAACTTACACTAAAATGTAATTGATTACAAGTAATGAGGTACCACCTGCAACTCGTTACGTACGAGTCTGGCCTGCGTAAGCTGCCACCATGGCACACCGACTAGGAAACCCCGAGACCTGCGCAGTCAGGCAACTCTGGCGTACGCTCTCAAAATCAGGAACGCGTGTTTCTTGAGGTTGGAAACAGTCGCTCACAGCTCAAGAAACGCAGGGAAGGTCCCGAGCATCTCATTACCGCTACACAGCCAATCGAATTGAGGCATTCGCCTATATAAGAACGTCGTAGGACCAATAATGAAGCAGGAAGTGCGTAGATAGTAAAACAATCCATGCGTTTCGTTTTAAAGGGTCCATGCAATTATTTTAGAGCGCAGCTCTTAGGTGCCCGTTTCCGCGTTTCGCGGCGTCGCCGTCAGAGTCGCCGTCGGCGTAACCGCCCCGCTAAATTTAGCGGGAAATTGAATTGGTGTTCAAGTCACGTGACGTCATTTTTCTTGCCAAATCTAGTGGAGAAATTGAATTTGTTCATGGGTTACGTCACACGAAGTCATGTGACGTCATTTTCCCCGCTACATTTTGCAGGGAAACTGAATTGGTGTTGTGATGATGTGACGTCAATTTTCCCGCTATATTTAGAGGGGAAACTTAAACCGCTAAACTGAGCGGGAAAATTGACGTCACGTGACCTCAACACCTATTAAGTTTGCTTGCTAAATTCAACGGGAAAATTTCCCCTCTAAATTTAGGGGGAAATAGATTTAGCGGCAAATATTTTCCCGCTAAATTTAGTGAGAAAACTGTTCCCGATATGTTTAGCGAGATAAGGAGAAGGAGGGGAGGGAACGGAGGGTCATACCCTTCCCTCCGTAGACTCCTCTCCTCTTCCTCAAAAGCTGAGCTCTAATTTTGGCATTACAGGGGTTCGTAAACGTCTTTCACTTTTTCAACTTTTTCCTTCTGGGCTTTCCTGCTCAACGCAAAAGTGAAATGACGATTGACGCGGGATCGTGACGTAGTATTTGACCGGAAACAAACGTTTTTCTAGCCGTTTGAAGGTCAGCGGGTTAGCCGTCCGCGTTTCTTGCATATGATGCGACCATCTATAAATGTAGAGCTATAGCAACAGCCCTCCTAGTATTCTTGCCGACGGGGTCAGCCTTCCGCGGCTGCTGGTCCGATGAATTTTGCTTTCATCGACGCAGATAAGAGTAATGTGTCAGAAAGTGAACTTTCGTGAGTTTGGTTTCGGAATGCGATAACTCCAAGCTTAAACCGTTTTTATTTTTCTCTGTTTTTTTAAAAGCATACCATGTAAGTTGTTATTGGGAAGAGATAATTAGTGTTGTCTCGGCACTCATTGGCCACGAACGCGAATCCAAATATTTGTTGACGGATCGATTATTGACGAACGCAAGCCTTTAGTGACGCGGTGTTCATGTCCAATACGTGAGCTGGGTTCGTGTCCAATACGGTGAGAAAGCGGAGAGCTTCCGAAGGAAAGGAGGTAAGAAATAGTCTGCTGAACAAATTTTGTACCGAAAGCGGTCATTTCGTTCTCTATTCTCGTATACTATTTTCGTTTTTTTTTTTCAACCTACTACACAATATGCAATAAGTAAAATGTAAATCCAGAATCATTTATTTCAGTTCCGAATGCATTTCATTGTCTACTTAAGTTCTCAACAAATGCAGCAATGGGCGGGGGTTGCGGTTGGTGATTACTGGCTACTACTCGTCTGTTTCTCCGCAAAATAATAGTAAAAAAAAAAAGAAACGCGCGATTAAAGAATGATGCTTTGCGCCTCAGTTTATGTAACGATGGCTCGTTGTTCCAGTGGGTGAACAGTACGCGCTGCATACCATGCGACATCCAGCAGCGCTCACCATGTGCGAAGACGCCGACGTAATTGGATAGTTAGCGATATACCCAACAAACTGACAACGCTAAGTACTAAGCATTATAAGCGACCCGCTAAGAATATCCCCTCCTACGAGCGGTTGTACGGTGCCTGAACGAACACCACGCGACATAAACAGCTGCTCCCGTCTCTCTACCGCGAGACAAAGAATTCTTTTAGCTCTTAAGTGGCGTGCAGCATCTGACTCCCAATTTAGTACCAAATGAAATAACGCAAAAAGGCAAGGACATGAGAGTAGATAGGAAGGGCGCTAACTTTCATTTAGCTTTATTCAGAAAATCAATGGCATATATAGGCAAACTATATAGCGGCAAAACGTAGCATTTTTTTTTAAATATGTATGCGCGAGCAAATGTTTATCTTGTCTTGGTATGCTCATGCCAAAACTAAAATTCACTAATATGCAGCGAAATCGATGTGTCACTGACACACGCAAGACCAACTTTTGATTTTTCTTTAATAAGGAACGATTTTGAAAGTTTACGGGCAACCGCCTTTCGGCTTCATCTCCAGTATTCTAATTTCCTGATACCGCGGCACAGAGGCACACGTTCTACAACGTAGCGGCGAATGGGAGCTATATTAATATTTTACTAGAAGTAAGTGCTCCCGTGCTTGGTCATTAATACATCAGCCAGTATGGCGGATGTAAAGTTTTCCACAACTCAGCGGGATTTCATAATGTACGCCCACAGCGCAGTTTACATAAGGTGTTACATGTTTCTTTTCACCTGGCCGTCTGTCGTTTCCATCAGAAATGCGGGGGCACAAACCGGCCAACCGCTTTGGGCCAGGAAAAACAAAAGAGACTTCGTACTTGCTTTGCACTTTGTTCAAATTATGAGCAATCTTCTGCAGGTACAGCACACCTGGTATTTTCGTTCTCTGCCTCACTGAAACCTTTTCCTCCATTGTCTTCATTTTTTTTTTGTATGATGGTCTCAGCGAAAGACACTGAAACCGAACATGGGAAGCCAGCCGATGTCGGCCCATAAATCTAAAAATTAAAAAATAGCTTCCCCTACGTGGTCGCATGACTACAGTAGTGCAGATTCCGAGCGCAAACATGCAATAACCTTCTTGACGGTCTTCGAGTTGGCAAATCAAGAGAATATACTTAGCGTGTACTAAAGTAATGCATCCAACGCTCACGTCGCTCGTTAAACGTGAGTTTTTTTTTTCTTTTTTTTTAACTGCAGTTGGTTATTGCCAGAACGCTCAAAGGTAAATCTTCTGCCGTTCCCATGTTGTCCAAATACTATATAAGTGCGCGAATTGCTGCACAAGTCGAATAGCGCTCCGTCAATCATATCCTGCACAATGAAAGCCATATCGGGTCTCTTTACACTATGATAGCTAGGAATAACGCGTCGCTATTCGATTCCAAGGATTATTCGCACAGCCTTACCAGATACCGATAGAGCGAATTGCATCACATCAAGGTAAGTCAAAGAATTGTTCCTTTTCAAGGCACTAGAAATTTTGCAGCTTACATAACCACCTTAAGAGCATTATAGGCTTCAAAAACCTTATTCAACTTACAACCAGCGGCGAACAAAAAACGCTACAAAGTACGGGAGCATCGCATAACTCTATGCGGGTCACCTTACGCTGAATGAACGGTTTGTCATTAAAGGGCACAATGTGCTACTGGGATAATGCACGCGACGTCACTTGCCAGGCCCATCTTCATGGTGACCATGTATACCAGTGCTGCCGTCGCATCGGAACCGGTAGTTTTAGTTTCGCCATAATCCCAGAAAAAAAAAAAACTTAGATATTTGATATTTACAAAACTATACACGGCACCAAATAAAAATAAAAAATTTACCTCGTAGTTCAAAGATGCCGACTTGGATTAAAACTGACATAAGAGCAAAATAAAATTTAAAAAAAATTGAGCGGAGCTACTTTAAAATTGAATCAAACTATATAAAGGCATATACTTAAGCTGTGGTTTTAATGGACCTCGCCTTACATTTTAAAATTTCTTCCGATTCACTTTGTCTGTAAAACAAAGACAGCGAACGCATGCGAACAATAGAAGGATTACAACGAATGATGATGCTCAGGCGCAATTAGGCAAAAGAAAATCGACATGCGCAAGGACAGTCAGCATCACGTTGCACTTGCCCATTGTCTCTACGCACATAGTATTTTTCAGGTCGGTTCGTGCTCTAAGTATTGTCAGTCGCTGGGATTCTCCTATTGCTCACTACACTTGATTATGTTTGTGTTCAGTGGGAATGCGGACTTACACACCTATTTTGGAATGTATGTGAGAAATGTGAAGGACTTTAATAATTACTTTCAATCTTTCTCTACTAGATACAATAGAGAACTTTGCAACCTCTACCCTAACACCGGCGTCTTGGAATCCTTACTTATAACCGAAGCACGAATTCTCGAAATTTTGCTGAAACTCGACACGAAAGCGGTCTCGATAACGACATCTTAAAACGATATGCTGAATGGATGAGTAAATGTTTGGACATAATTTTAACAAGTCACTTAGCACATGTCAAGCGTCTATCAAATGGAAGAAATGCAAGGTCATTTCCGTACATAAAACAGGCGACATCACTAATCATTTTAACAACTGGCCGTTTTTTCCTAATCTGTACTTGCTGAAAACTTCTAGAACATATTACACTAAAACATATAAAACCATTTCTTGAGCACCAGCACATTCCCTCTCCCCCTCTTCTCATCATCATGGCTTCAGGAGGGGCCTCTCGACAGTCACTGAGCTGGATGAAACGTTGCATGACCTAACTCTCGGTATTAACAACAAGAAGAAAGGTGAGTTATTAGTACTACTGGATTTTTTTTAATATTTCGACCGCGTCTTACGCAGCAAAAGATTACTAAAATAAAACATGCCATAGGGGAGGAACCCCATCGTCAGCTGGATACAAAACTACCTTTCAAATCATTCTCAATTCGTTCAATATGAGCAAACGGTATCGGAGACCGTCAGAGCCATTTCCGGCGTCGCACAGGGCCAAAGTTTTCTTCCTTCTCATTGTAAATGACATAAATAACAGCATTTCTGTTAATATTCGTATGTTCGCCGAGCACTGTTAATATACCTGGAAATTAATTAATTTGATGATCATATATTTCTCAATAACGCACTTCATTTGATAAATGACTGGTGATCTGACTAGTAAATTAGTCTGAACGTTAACAAATCTTTTAGCATGTCTATAACAAGAAAAACATCTATTTCAGAATTCCCGTACGGCCTACGCAAACTAACAGCTTCACGGGCAAATAAATGGAAATATTTAGGTTTAATAATCACCTCAGACTTAGTTGGAATTGTCATGTTCTTACGTAACGCCACATGCCGTAGAAAAGGCTCATGTAATTGAAAAGGTCACTTAACTTAGCCACGACAGTCACACAACGCCTTGCTTACACTAGCCTAATTCGGCCCACACCATAATTCGCGATATTGTTTGGCTCCCTAACACAAAAGCTAACGTATCTAAACTGGAGCAGATACAACGTAGGGCAATTCGATTTATGTACAATAAATACAGGCGCACCGACTTTCCAACTGAACTTCTAAAAATAGAGGTATGTTAACCTTAGCTAGCAGAGCTAAACAACTTAGGCTAAAATTATTGTAATTCCTTCTTTAACATGTTTTTAAAGTTGACAAATCCAAGTAGGTTTCGTTTTCTAATACCAGAGAAACCAGGTATAAACATAGTACAACCATGTCTGAATATTCCTCTAAAAACGACTGTTTTCGGTATGCCAATATAATTCATTGGAAAAGTGGAACTAAGGGGACAACGGGCAAACACAAAACTGTAAAAACAGCTATAGGTGACTGGTGCGCGACCGAAAAAATCCACTTGGTCCGGGTATCGAACCGTCACCTCTCCATTTCCAATGGAGAGGTCCCGCGTCCGATATCCGGACAAGGCGAATTTTTTTCGGTTGCGCACCAGTCACGTAAAACTGTTTTTGAAGATTTGTGTTTGCCCTTTGACCCCTTAGTTCCCCTTCTCCTGGGATTAATATTGCCACTCTTGTCCAGCTCGCTTGCACCTTTGCAATAATGGCATTATAACCATGTTTTCGGTAATCTTATTTTGGTAAGCATTAACTGTCCCATGGAGCGAACCAACGCCAACAGCTTTGAAGCCGCGCCAAACGGCACCTAAACTTCCCTTTCCAATGGAGCAAAGTGAAGCCGATTACTCATAGATAGGCTCCCATTGGCTCTCATCAAGGAACGAGACTCCCATTGGTTCTCGTGCGGCGTAGTTCCAAAAATCGACACCAGATCACTATGGTAGTTTGCGCAGCCGCCAATGTCCCACTAAAGCAGGCACGTAGTCAAACGGTTCTCTTTTATGTACACCAAATATTAAAAATGCAATAATAAATGTTTATGCAAAGCATTTGTCTCCAAATAAAATTTTTTGAGACACATTCACAAATTATTTACCAGCTCACCACATTATACCAAAACCTCGCCAAATATATCGACATGTGCTTCTTGAAGTTGGGTTGATAATGCAGAAACGTAAGTCATTTTTTAAAAAGTAGCAAAATTGGACTTGAATATTTAAAAAAAAATCTCCATATTTTTTAAAACTCTTTTTGACTCATTGCAGTAACTTGAACTAACTTGTGATCGCAAAATATTGAGTAGCATATGACCTCCAATTGAGAAACGCGAAAACAAACTTTCACTCGAATTCAGCTAGCGTGTCTTCGTTATAGGGGCTTTGCCGCACGATGTCGGCTTGAAAGAGATATTCTCTAGAACTGACAAAGTATATACAACGGTGCAGATATGTTGCAAAGCGAAGAAAGTCGTCGTAACATAAAACCACGGAACTAGGACGAATAAATAAACGCACAAAACCTCAAGAAAAGCTGAGTTTATTCGACCACACAAAAACAAGAAAAGATCAAGAAAACAGAAGATGGCGTCGCGAAGATCTGACTAGACGTGGCTTGACAGGCTAAATACTTACAACACTACACACGCTTCCGTCAACGCCCATCCGCCGCCAAGCATTCGCAAAGATAATCTCCGTCAAGAAGCACCGCCCAACTTCCTAATCTCAGGCTGTTAGATTATCATGTTTGCTAACCAGCTCGTTTGCGGGCGTTCCCTTCTCAGAAACATACTGTCCCAAGCTTTATTTATCTTTCTCTTACCATGAGTTGCCTTCTAAAGCTCTGTAAATTCGGCAGTATCGAGAGCGTTTTTCTTGCGGGTGAAGGCTCTCAAAAACTTCTTGTTGCGAGATTCCTTGAAAGCAGTTACATGAATGCAAGCGTAGCGCATCCAAACAAATTTGGACGACCATAAATGGGTAGAAATGAAATAGATAGGAAGTCTCTTTCATTTCTACCCATTGTAGAAATGAAACAGACTTCCGTGTGATTGGTTAAGTTCCGATTCGATGCGATACGCTCAACTATACGCAAACGCAGCCAATGGTGCATTGGAATTTTGAAGTAGAACTACGCCTTTCTCCGGATTTGGAAGGGGCTGCCGAGCTGGGGGTCGATGTCACAAATACATGGTCACGGTAGTGACGTCACGCAGAGCAGTGCGCATGTGCGTCCTTTGTTATCTGTTGGCTTGCTCGTTTGCTCGCTTCAACGCGACGCGCTCCTGTCCAATTGAAGCGGCGATAGACGTTGCTCCGGCAACCGTGGTTCCACAATCGTCGCTCATCTATATGGATAGCGGCCGAGCTCGCGTGCTCTGTGGCACGGGCAGTTTACGCGACTCTCTCGCGAGACTGAGTGAGGTGGCGTTAAAAACCATCGCATGTAATTTAGCCGGTGCGTTTTGGAGACGGCGGAGCGGAGGGTGCACATTTGCCTCTACCGGACTCCAGGCCATGGTCATTCGCTTCTTGAGCACCCGACATCGTCATGCGGCAGGAGCCCGTGGACGTTTTCTCAGCAGCGGCCGTAGCTTTATGGGAATTTATGCAACATAGGAAACCTATGCACTGACTAATTTTAATACGCGTAACCATCACATAAAATGAAACGTTAGTGACGGCCTTGAAGCGCATTGATCGCGACACGAGAGGCAAGGGGGAACTGCGCAATTCACTGCCTCTGAGTGCATTGATCGCGACACAAGAGGCACACATTACGCAACATATGCTAAGCAGGCCGCGCCGGGACCACGCAGTAACGTATGAGAACGGTGGCCTTGTAGCGGCAGAAAGGCGGGACGTCTCACGACCGACGCGACAGAAAGCAGACACCGGCTGAGCGATGAGATATATTCCATCACGACCTGTGGAACGGGGAGAGGGCTGCTCCGGCGATGCCCGTTATCTTGACGTGTGCGCGTT
Source organism: Ixodes scapularis (assembly GCF_016920785.2). NCBI lineage: Eukaryota > Metazoa > Arthropoda > Arachnida > Ixodida > Ixodidae > Ixodes > Ixodes scapularis. Next base: position 55,174,423 of record NW_024609835.1, on the reverse strand, counting down.
GCGTGCTAACTGAATTAGTCTTGTTACAAACTTCATCTCGCGGGCAAGCGACAAGTACTGCCGCACTCTGCTTATTACATGCGGTGTGGTATCATGTATAATTGACCTGGGTAATGCGTTAGTAAGTGTATGTGGCACAAGAATGGCCTCCAGATTCCTTTCGTTTTCTCGCTGTGTTGTATGAGGTATGTATGTGCGACGGGGTGAAACTTTTAATCTCGCCAATCAAAGATATCGAAGTCGCCTTTGGGACAAAATCATGCTCGGGCGGTACATATATTTCGATTTCTGTATTGTTCTAAATAGTTTGGTTTTCTGGTTACTCTCACCGTTTTTTATGAGATGTGCTTCGTTTTGCATTCTCAATTAAAAGCTATTTTTTCTTACTTACCGTGTTTATCATGTTCCTGTTCATTTGACTTTTCGGATCTTTTTGTTTTCAAAATATGAATCACTTCGAAAATGTTTATCCCTTTCAAAAAGCAATGCGCAAAAACATACTGATTTCGTACCTTTATAATTCAAATATTAAAAGTGCAGTTTTTGTATACTTAGTGTCCTACTTCAGTGTGTGAACTGTAATTTTAACATGCCTTTAGCTTATTACTTCGTGTCGTAGTGATGCTCTCTGCTCGCCCATCTAGCCTGGAGTATGGGGTGTATAAACCAAGCGTCTTAATTGCATATACTATTTGTAAAACGAAAATTCACTTTATGACTATACCCTCCCCATTTTTTTATAAGTACGAAATTAATATATTTTAACGTATTATTTCTTCCTAGCGTAGAAATCCCCTAACGAAATGCGCAATCTATCCCTAATATGTATCCGCAGTGTTTTGTATGCGTATTATGGCTATAGATTGGGCCCAGAGATATGCTTGCTTGTTCCCATACGGGACAACTGAATACTACAGCGCGGCTTTACGTGACGCACTTTCGTCTTAAAATCTCGCCGGGCGCCATGTTGACGAACTTTCGCCGTAAGTCGTTCTATGGGGGCAAGTGGTGTTTTCCTCATCGCTTGAATACTTTCACGTCATGGTCGACTGTGCCTGCCGCGCCAGTCTGGTTAGCATAAAAGAGCACCGTTTGCTACTTGATTTTCATTCATACGTACCTTTCTTCGCACATAACACGACCCGCTATAGACATAAATATCGCCAAATGCCACTCTGTAAAAAAATATAAAAAATAATAAATCAGGGTACGCGTAGGTTTGAGTTGCTCATGGCCCGGGTCGTATTTACTCAGTGTTGCTGTCGACAGAGCCACTCGCCATCATTGTGCGTTTTAGCAACACCAAAAAGATCGCCAACAACTTAACTAATCGTGTGCTTGCAATATAATGGGGAAAGTGTCGGACGCTGTTCATCAATATGGCGGAATGCGGCTTACCTGAAGCAAAAAGGCGTCCCGTGAAACCGCCGCATATTACGTGCAATCACAGATGTTAGTTGAGAGCCTTTTTGGTGTCTTCTTATGGCAGGATCCATAGTCACAGCGAAATCCTCTTTTATTTGTACCATGCGCATGGTACATGTCAACGATGTAAATCAGCTACTAAGCGATCATAGTAAAATTTAGAGTCCCATATAATATATTAAGCCTTGAAACGTAGTTCAGTGGATAGCAGAGAACAGAAATATTTGTCCAATTAGAATATTTTCGCGTCCATTTGTGAGTTTACACAAAGCGATAAGTCAACCATGAATAATATAAATATGACGGAGGGGTATACGTAAGTAAGGTCACTAGAGTTCCCGTGCCACTGCACTATATTTGAAGACTTAAGACGGAACAGCGTTCCCAAGTTATCACAACTGCCTTATAGTTGCATACCGGTATATTTGCACAACTTTTTAATCTCCTTATATAAAACGCGTTTCTTGTAAGGGTGCACGGAATCGACGTCACTTAGATAGCAAATCTGTACTGCTGAGGTTTCGGTGTGATCTTAAGAAGGCCAGCGCGAGGCAGGAATTGGACACGGATGTCGTATCAGCGTTTGGCTCTGAGTCGTGCCTAATCAGCGAAAACACGAGCCACAGTCGAAAGCTGACGCAGCCACCGTGCCCAACATCTGCCTCGCGTTGGCCTTCTTAAGAGGACACTGAACATTTTTCACATCGAATTTGCTATTAAGGTGGAGCTCAAGTTCGTCTGCTCCCTTTGCAGGGACTCCGATGACGTCAGAGCGACAAGCTTTGATTGGTTCGGAATGAAGATTAGTGGGTACTACTCAAGGCGGCTTACTTTGAGGTCTACCCACTATCTTTCTATCAGAGCCAATCAGAGCTCGGCGTCTTTCTGACGTCACCGCAGCTCCCGCGCAAGAAGCAGACGACCTGCTCTCCGCGTAGTTATTGATAGCATAAAGGGAATGCTGAAGCACTTTTTGAGAAATCTGAGTTAGGAGCGGTATTCTATAGCCTCTTGTCCCTTGAATTCAGTTATCGCACTTATCGGGGGTAGATGTAAACGTAAACCGTATTTATTTATAAAAATACGTGTAGCCATCGCCTGCGGGAATGCGGCGATCCTCTCTGTCGCCTGTTATCTGTGCAGAGCGTCGTGATGTAATTGACAGAATCCCTCAGCCAGCTTAGTGCTGAGCGAGGATCATCTGACCCCGCTGATGTCGTCATTTCTGTTAGTTTTTTTCTCCGCTTTCGCGCTTTATACTACCTTCGGCGCGCCGCAACGGTCGGGTCTACGTCGAAATTCTATTTGGCGATTACGACGCTCCTACTGATAAGATGAAAATAACACTTGAGAGACATAATTTTAAAGATATCTACATTACACCTTTTAGTGTTTGTTCGAATTCAAGGACATTTAAGCTTCCCTTTCCGAAACGCAGGGGAAGCACGGCTTATCAGATTTAATCTCCTTGCTTTGTGATTGGTTATTCTGCGGCATTCTTATCTGAGAATACCACAATCTGATTGGCTATGGAACGTTAATGATATGCGCGGGATACGGCCCGCCCGCGTTTCTTAAGTTTTCGGTGTCCATAGAAGGTGTTGGCGGAACGCAGTGCAGTAGGAAAAAAAACATAATTTTATTTCTAGCTTCATACGCACTTTACACATATGTGTGTTGAATTTGCCTGGAAACAAATAAAAAAAAAACGTGTTGCAAAAAAGTAAGGAAGGTGAGAATTTTCAATTGTGAAGCCTGTGAATTTCCGATCACCCCCGCCCCCTCCACACACAAAAAAAATAAGAGGAATAAAAAAAGAATGACGATCAGATGCACTGTACCGCTAAGACTCGGGAGATTCCTATATTGGTTAACTTCAAGGTAATGGAAGCAGCCATTCGAGACGCCTCACTGCGGGCTTCCAATGTAATAGTAATAACAATAGTGCGCTCTATTGCCACAAGAAACCCGCACAACCGCAGGAGGGCAGACACTTATACCACAACAGCCTGTGATTCCCCGTCCAGTGAAAGGTGATGACGCGATGAATACGTGCAAGATAACGAAGAGATAGTCTTCTGGTCATCGGAGAGAACGGTTGCGCAAGCCCTGGGGTTTCAGTGAAGGTTGAGTCGTGCCAGCCAGTGAATACACGTGATCTGCTGGGCAGTTCAATGGACGCACGCAAGAAATTATAAATCCCTGGCAGCGTGCCGATGTAGTGGCTCACGTGGGTGAAGACAACGATCTTTCAGGAGGTAGCCCACAGGTGTCTTAAGCATAAGTGCCATTTCAAATACCTGCGATGCAGGTGTAATAAAGATGGAAGGGCGAAGAGGCGTCCGTACCAGTATCTTTGTTCAACGGTAGTAGTCCCATAAACTGAATTCAAATTTTAAAATGAACCTCTGCTTTCAGTTGAAGAGGACATTTCAATCCTGACCGTATATACATAAGTCACTATACTAATAAAGATAAAGTTTTTGGCATGGAGGGCTGAAAAGAAAGACCTATTATCATACGGTGATAAACTAGGGTGAGTGGTGTACCAAACCCTGCATATAGTCCTGACTGTCACCTGACTTGATCCATTTCAGAAATTAAATTGATTATGGATTAAACGAGAAAAAAAACTTAAAACAGTTAATTAAGGTTAAGTTAAGGCAAAAACATTTCGAATTATGTTGTGCCTTCCTCTGGTATCATCTCACCCAGAAAAACGCTTCCTCATTAAGCTTACATGAAATTTAATATAAATAAAACGCGAAGGAAGCTTTAACCTTATACAATGAAAACAAGATCACCCGTATTACACAATGCAACAAGAATACAACTTTCGGAGGCACGCAACCCTTTAAGCTATCGTTTACCAGGTTGAAGCTTACGTTAGATAAGGAGAGCAGGAACGATTCTAACACAATATTCGTGCATGGGGGTTTGAGGCAGCTTCGAATAACTGCAATTTGCTTTTGGTTAAAGGATTTTTTTCTTTTTAGATTCGACAAACTTTACGTTTTTCTGAAAAAAAAAATTGACGCAGCCTGTTTTAGTGGCCCTGTTTCTCGTCTGCCTCTACATTTCCTAACACACAATTTTTGTTTCATTTAGATTATTAGTCTTACTTTATTCATCAACAATCTCATATTAAAACAGAAACATCAAAAATCGATTGGCCCAGAGACTTCCTCGTTCTCGAGCTTTCTCTTCTTTTCACGTTACAAAAAGAGGTTGGTTAAGATTCTCAGTACCTGCGATAGAAAACCCCAGTCTGAGTACCTCAATATAAGCACTTAATTTTAACCTCTCGATATACAGGAATAAGTGATACGATATTTAAAAAAAAACGTTTCCCAAGGGTTCAAGGATTTGGTACCACGAGTTCTCCAGTTAGCCAACAGTAAAGATGTATTCTCAAAATTCCACTTTAACGAATTTAAGCCAGTATATTACTACCTCAACGTAACCCACTCAAATACGCTCGTACGAATAATAAATTAACGCCCGCAAATTAATGGGACATGCCTAATTTTTTCTCCCACTTTTCGCAACTTGCGCCATTACAAAACCCCCCGGACAAAAGGAAAGAAAAAAAAAAAAAAGCAGCGCGCTCGGACTCTTTTGCAAGCCGCAGCTAGTGCATTCAGCATGCATCCAAACCCGCGAGTGAAATATGAACTACGGAACGCGCAAGTACCTCGTTTAATCGTGAGACATTTTCGAAATATTTTCTACATGCGGCTCCCCGAGCACACAACCGACTTTAGGCCCCAGCTGCTTCGCCCATTTCTATTATTGGGCAACCACGGTCTTCTCCGTCGGCGTAAGTTACACACGCACCTATTTTTCACGTAGCGACCGTCGACTACGGCTAGCCACGAACGCTCGCCTATCTATATACGGTATACGGGTTCTGAGAAAACGTATCTTATGTTGCGAGGTTTATGGTTCGTTTACGGCCTCCGCAGAGGAGGGGCCGGGTTATCATCGATGGCGAAACAAAAGAAGAGTCGAAGCGTGTGTGGGACGGGAGGGGGAATTTTTCGCCGGGGCTCGATGCGTTCCGCGATCTCTGCTCGGAGGATGGAACGTCGTCCGGGTTCGCTTTTTTTCTTTTTTTTTTTATCCATCGGTTGCGCATTATTCGGGCACACCGGTTAACGGCTCCGCGGCCGCGGTAATGACACTGTGCTCGAGGTGTATTCGCCGAATCTACATTTTGAACGTTTGCCGCGAAGCAGCTTCTCGTATAGGTTGTTGAAAAAGAAAAAAAAAAGGGGGCTGGCCAGGGCCGTTTGATTGAACTCGGGCGAAGAAAAAAAAAGAACTATAAAGGCAGTCGCGCCAAACGCGTGCATAAAACCTTATCGCAGAGAGGGTATGTGTGTCGTGTAATGGGACGGCCGTAACGTCGCACCCGCTCGTCCTTCGTCTGCTGCCGCCGTGACTACCATTTTTTTTTCTCTTTCAAATGCGGCGAAAAAAAATGTGTCGCATGTGCGGTCAGACGACTGGTTATTTTCGCAAACGGGCAAACAAAAATTAAAAAAGAAACAGCAATGGGTCTAAAGGATACGAATTGTTGTCGTGGGAGTTATCGAGTTAAAGGAGAAGGAGGAGAGGAATATTGTTTAGGTAATTACCCGCCTTGTTTATTGCTTACGCGCGGCGGTACTCAAAGAGGATCGTCGTGTGCGTTCGACGGGGTCAACGAGCCCGTAAAGGTGTCTTCATTCTAGTGAATATGTTCGCTTTTATTACGTTTGTAAAAACGGCGTGGTGATAGCGAAATACCGTGCTTGCATTCGTGCTTGATGGGGGAGGCCACCGAGTAATCTTGAACACGAAGGTCTAGCCTTTTTGTTTATTTTTATCGCTCAAATTGGACATAAAAATAATTACGAATTTACGCCTTGAATGTTGTGGTCTTGTGATATTCGTAACCGTACGGGGGTCGAATATCAGGGGCGACAAAGAGATTATTGAGCGAGATAAGGATATACTTGAAACTATACTTGTCGGCCCAACCCTATTGAAAGCAGCTTTTACTTGAATGGTGTGGCTTCACGCTTTAGAACATGCAGACATTTTTGCGCGCCCAGTTTCTCGAGCAGCTGTTCATTACACCACCCATACGTGTATAGGCATAACTTCATAGTACAAGCTGCTGTACAGAGCTTGGTGTGTTGGGTGTTTCCAGCTCTGTCATTGTATTTATTATCTCGTTCATGAAGATAATGTGAACAAATGTCAAGTTATTGACTCTCAACTCTTATTTATTCGTAGCTACAAGGATGCTAGTGCTACTATGCCCGATATGTTTAGTTCCCTATTGACACAAACCAAAACAAAAGCTATTCTACTCAAATCATGACAAATGCCAACAGCTTTTTGAAAGTGCAAACAGTCTTTGAGTCTAATTGAGTACTAATTATAAATAATTAGATAAGCATCTAAATATTTATTTAAGGACCGATTTGTTAAATGCAAAGCTACAGATAAGTTTAACACATAGCCAATTGTAATATCTGCAGCATGGCTCGCTTTGTGATTTTCTTTAATCTGATCTAAAAAAGAAGTCCTCGACGTATACAAAATACCACGCGACTAGGCGATCACGCGCAACAATTAGAGCGGGTGCCTTGTCGTATGTTATTTCCTCTTTTTTTTTCTTTTTGGCTGTTTTTTTCAGGCTTGCCAAAAGAAGCACCCAAGGCCTACTTTGTTGCTAAGACCCTTAACGGGTATTTTCGAAGACGTTCTAGAGCATGATTAACATACTGGCCCCTAAATGAATATCTAAAGAAGTTGTTAATTTCTATGAATGATTAGAAATATAACTAGGTTGGCTCAATAAAACATCTTGTTGCACTTCCTAAAGACGTTTGCTAGCAACATGCAGTTGGTCTCATTACTGTAGAAAGCTTCGAGTTTTGAAGCTTGTTGCATGGCCCAATAATAAAAAGTTATTATTTTAGAAATATTAATTTGTTAATTTCTTTCGCGTTTTTCCGCCCGATATAAAAATTGATCGCAAAAAGAACGCTCCAAGCCCTGCCCTTAATGAGGCTTAGAAAAGTGGCGAAGTCGTTTCAGTCAAATCGTCGCTATTTCGTCAGCATCTACTTGGTGGATGCGCCGACAACAGAAATTACCACGTGACTGAAAGGACTACGTCAATCTTCTAAGCGTCATTGTAAGCACGGCTTGCGGAGCTTTCTTTTTTCTTTTTTTGCGAGCAATTTTTAAAGCGGGAAATGAACACGGAAATGTATTGAATAATATTCAGAAGACCATTCATTAACTTTCCACTATTGTTTTAATTAATCTGGCATCTAGTAGTAATTACCGTCAATACTGTAATTGCAAGATGGGCCATAGAAACCGATAGCTAAAAACTTTAATTTACATATTTGAGCTGATTAGTCAATTTAGCATGACGATTATTCCGTCATCTAATGTCCACCGAGCCTGATAAATGCATTGTGAAAACGGTACTCGTCTAACCTTTATCTCGTTCTTAAAAAAATAAATCGTTGTAATTAAAATCATACACCCTGTATAGCAGTGAGATACATGCTACAGTTTTGCTAGGAGCTCCTCCGATATCCTTATCACTTCCAGTCACTGTCTGTCTGCGATTCGGAAATAGTCCGCTAACGACATGTAAGTGCGCTCGGAAATACATAAGCCTCGCATTGATACGCTGACTGTTCCGTATTAATACGCAATAGTGCGCTATCGTGTGTTTACACTGACGTACGTCTACGGACATCACATAACTTGTCACGATCACACCTTGTCGTGCTTAGCCTTTCTTTGATCCATTCGATTTAGCGGTTAGTACGTGGTCGTGCTTAGTTGGCACGTTTTTAACTTGTACGTGGTTATGAATGGGGGGAGTTAAAATATCACGCCTCCCTAGCTGTGGCACACATATGCACTGCCAAATCGGCAGGGCACGCGGCAAAATATTTTCTAAACCTATAGTCACATTGAGAAATAAAAACTTCAAGGTATGTTTTTAACGTTCTGCCTCCAGCAGTAGTCCCTTGCCTTCCGCCGTGCTTTGGCTGCCCGCGCGCGTTTGAGGTGCACGAAACGCCGAAGCATTCTCGAAGGCAGGAAGCTCGCGCTGGAGGCGGGACAAGAGCTACTTTTTGCCGTTCTCACATTGTCGGTGACTCTATAGTTCCTTCACACCACTATGCGGGTCGGAGGAGCAAAATATATACCGGACGCCAATCGGGCTTCGGGGAGGAATCTTTTCGCTTCCCTGTCCACATGGAATCGACCCTGCCTATTATACGTGTTTACTATACGCATATGATGATATCGAACTTTATGTGAGACTAATATCAGACCCCCGAGGGCTCGGAAAAAAGTCGACGGCAGGACCTTGTTGATCTTGCTGTCGGCTTCCCACCTGCGTGTCAACCTAGAAATAAAGTTCCACGAGATAGCAATGTGGGAATGCAATTTTCAAACTGTAAAGTTTCGGAAGAAGCAACTAATTTTTTTTGTGTGTTATGTGTGTGTGCGCGCGAGTGCCGACCTTCTGAAAGGCATCTTCTATCCGTCCACCCTGTTTGTCCACTGCACACAGTGGGGCCTGAACGTGCATGTGTGTGTACAAATCTGCGGCACAAATAGGCATAAACATAAAGAAAACAAGGTACGTGATCCCTGGAGCTTAAAAAGAAGCGTAACCCCTTGAAGAGACTTCAGAGGCATAGGCATCTGTTGTGGTGGCAAGATTCGACCATCCCCTGATCGTCTCTATGCTCTACGTTATTTGTACAGATTGCTTTGTTCTACCTGCTATGTGAATAGGTGAGAGGAAACCATCGCTGGGAAAGAAGGAGGAGTAAACAAAATTGCATTTCCGCGAGGGGAACTTTGACACTTGAGGTGCCGAAGTAAAAAGTTCTGACACGTTGGGTTATTTGCTAACTGGTTGCTGTGGGCCATGCTTGGTGATTCCCTGGTCCGAACAGGGCATTTGAGAACCTCATTGTCATGTATAGAAAAGACAATACACGAATAACCAAGAGCTCAAGCTGCAATACATGGAATCTGATACTTTTCACTGAACGACTCAAAAAGGCTGTGAAAACTTTGTTGAATTTCAATACTCACTTTTTTGCGTAATAGCTAAAGTTTATATTAAATAAAGGATGTTTTTGTTGTCACTTGCAGGTGCACAGAGTCTGAAAAGGATTAATCAGCGTTAACGTTCTCCCCCCCAGTCGCAACAAGCTGTCAGATTTAGTTTTCTTGCACCTGCCACCAAAGTTTGTTACAGCGATGCGCCTGTAACGGCGATTTAAAAAGCACGTATTGTGCTGCGAACATGTTTAGAGCTTGGCTCTTTTTGTCACCGCCTTAATTACTCACGAATGGATACCCGAATATACGCTGATGAATTGATTGTTACCAAGTGCAAGTTTTTGGCATGCCGAAATAATGAGCCATAGTCGGACGTGATGGGCTCGGCATTACATGTTTTTCAGTGTGCGTCACAATAAAATTAATATATTTTTTTACAGCGGAGCTGTTAAGGGCTAGGTTCCCCAGGATCGTGTCCGTGTATGTCGACACAAACCTACCTCGACAGCTACCGCCATTTATAAGCGATGGCGGCAAGCACACAACCTGTATGGTTTCCGCCGTCGCTCGTAGATGGCGGCAATCTTTCCAGCTATAATAGAATAATGGATCGTTGTGCGCGTTGGTGGGAATTCATCGTAGAAAACAGCACGAGGAACAGGCGACGATAAAGAAGAAGCACACAGTGTATGGTGTACAGCTCCGCTAGTCTTCCTTGTTCACGAGAGTAAAAAGGCTGAACGAGTTTTTTTTTTTTTTTAAGGCTAACAATAGACTCCGTTACTCTGTTCACAATTTCCCAGAACAACCTGTGTTTCTGGGTCACGGTTTCTATGTGTCAGCCCTTCTCTCCCGCTACCTAATATTCAATTCAAGTTGCGACACTAAATGCCAATATTGTTCCGTGGTCTTCTTAAGCACCTTCAAATAAAAGCTTCAAACAAAAGGAAAGCTCCTTCAAATAAGAAAAACATCTTCTGAAATGTGAGACACATGTGAAAAAAAAATTAAAGGTGACACGCAAATCGGAAGACATGAATAAGATTAGAGCCATTAAAAAAAAAAAGAAGGAACCAAGTAGACGGGAATCTTTATTGTACTGATACCCAAAGTAAGCCTTGAACAAAATCAAAATTTTGATGCTCGTGGAGTTTAGACAAGTTTGTTTCTTAAAATCATTCAGAATATCGTGCTGCTTTTTTTTTATTCTTTGTACAGTCATGTGCGATACGAAGGTGAACGCCGCGCCGTCGACCGCTTCGTGCTGTCAGCGCCATGACGCGGCTGCCGTGGCAGCCACGTCATGGCGCTGATAGCACGGAGCGGTGGACGGTCCGGTGTTCACATTCATATCGCGATAAGAAAGCGAGGCGTCACGGCAGCCGGGTCATCGCGCTGATAGGACGGAGTGGTAGACGGTCCGGCGTTCACCTTTATATCGCGATAAGAAAGCGAGGCGTCACGGCTGCCGGGTCATCGCGCTGATAGGACGGAGCGGTGGACGGTCCGGCGTCCACCTTCATATCGCGATAAGAAAGCGAGGCGTCACGGCAGCCGTGTCATCGCGCTGATAGGACGGAGCGGTGGACGGTCCGGCGTTCACCTTCATATCGCGATAAGAAAGCGAGGCGTCACGGCAGCCGTGTCATCGCGCTGATAGGACGGAGCGGTGGACGGTCCGGCGTTCACCTTCATATCGCGATAAGAAAGCGAGGCGTCACGCCAGCCGGGTCATCGCGCTGATAGGACGGAGTGGTGGACGGTCCGGCGTTCACCTTCATATCGCGATAAGAAAGCGAGGCGTCACGGCAGCCGGGTCATCGCGCTGATAGGACGGAGCGGTGGACGGTCCGGCGTTCACCTTCATATCGCGATAAGAAAGCGAGGCGTCACGGCAGCCAGGTCATCGCGCTGATAGGACGGAGCGGTGGACGGTCCGGCGTTCACCATCATATCGCGATAAGAAAGCGAGGCGTCACGGCAGCCGGGTCATCGCGCTGATAGGACGGAGCGGTGGACGGTCCGGCGTTCACCTTCATATCGCGATAAGAAAGCGAGGCGTCACGGCAGCCGGGTCATCGCGCTGATAGGACGGAGCGGTGGACGGTCCGGCGTTCACCTTCATATCGCGATAAGAAAGCGAGGCGTCACGGCAGCCAGGTCATCGCGCTGATAGGACGGAGCGGTGGACGGTCCGGCGTTCACCATCATATCGCGATAAGAAAGCGAGGCGTCACGGCAGCCGGGTCATCGCGCTGATAGGACGGAGCGGTGGACGGTCCGGCGTTCACCTTCATATCGCGATAAGAAAGCGAGGCGTCACGGCAGCCGGGTCATCGCGCTGATAGGACGGAGCGGTGGACGGTCCGGCGTTCACCTTCATATCGCGATAAGAAAGCGAGGCGTCACGGCAGCCGGGTCATCGCGCTGATAGGACGGAGCGGTGGACGGTCCGGCGTTCACCTTCATATCGCGATAAGAAAGCGAGGCGTCACGGCAGCCGGGTCATCGCGCTGATAGGACGGAGTGGTGGACGGTCCGGCGTTCACCTTCATATCGCGATAAGAAAGCGAGGCGTCACGGCAGCCGGGAAAAAAATTATGAAAACGGTTATTTTTTTAGTTTTTTCGTCAAATCACGAAGGCCGTTGGCGTACAGAAAGAACAAGGTGCCCAGGGACCTATTTAGGCTTTCTGGCGTTTGCTGAATTTGACATGACTTCTAGAAAAGCCTTATTAAGATATTTGGCCCTGTGTCAATCATCTGCGCGTTCGCGAAGTCGATGCGATGTACTAGCGCAGGAGTTTCGCAACCCCGCCCGCGGAAGCTTTCTGGCTGGCCCGCGGCTTCCCGTGGGTCCTTTCAATGAACCCCAAACCGCGGACCGCTTCTAGTAGGCTCGCTGTTACCGGGGCAAATCTAGGCGCACGTAAGGAAACGGCGCCTTGACGCGCAACAAACCGCGCAAACGAAAACACCAGAAAGATGAAGAGAAAACTGCCTGTCGTAACGCGATTCCACTCGCCATATTATTAATTAAATAATTTCGTTACCACAATCCTCAGTCTAATTTTATATTTAACTAAGTGTGTGAAAATTCCTTTGCGTTCTCAGTATAATATGCTTAGTGTCCGGTGTCGTAACTAGTGCATATTGTCACGAATGACAAATGATGGCGCTGTGAATAACTGGACAAACTAAACGTTTAATGGAGCGTTCTTGTGCCCAAAACAAAATGAGAATAATAGCAGGCGTTGAGGTAAGCGTCGATGTCGGTGTAGTAGCAGGATCGAGTGCTGGCGAAGAACTGGCCTCAGTAGAGCCACGCGGGGCGCCTTTTGCAGACGCACGGGTTTCGCAAACATTCGAACTAGGAATTTCGGCCTGCGAACATTCTAGATGAGAATCTTCTCGGACGGTGTAGAAGCTATTATTACAACGCAGTAATAAAAGTTGTGTGGCCATTGGGTATCGAACCTGGGGCCGCTGCGAGAATGTCGGGTGCGTTGCCACCCCTTAACGCACGATTCAATATTGTCAGCATCAGTTCTAGCGTCGTCGTTAGTCTTATGAACTGTGTAAGTGTGCAGATGTTTCATTATACTTTGTTTTATGCTTGGTGAGTTTTATGGGTTCCAAGTATTGTGCAATTTGATAATTTGCTTAGTATTGCATTTCAAATCAAGTACATAAATTCATTCACATTAGCTTTTTTTTTAAATGTTACTCCAGCTTTTGTTTCTGTATCTAAATCATTATTCAGGAGTATTTATTTAGTATCATCTTATTTATATTTACTTGTTCATTTTCCGGCCCACGACACAGATACCCAATCTGGCCCCTTAGCCAAAACGTTTGAGACATTTGGTGAAGGGTATCGCAGTGTTCGGCGAAGGTGCCGTGCTCACCGTCGAACGTCGTTCTTTTGTTCGCGGATTTGCTCAAAAAAGTTCTTCGTCTTGGAGGAGGGAAACGTAAACTAAAAATCGTAGTTACTTCACCGAAGAGTGAGAAAAGTAGGTCAGAGGGCTCCACTGCTGCTTGCCAAACAGAGCGGACGCTCGGTGGGTTGAAGGCGTAGTGTGCAACTTTCTGCGCTGAGCTCGGCCGCTGGCCGCTAGAAAAGCGCGCGGGGGCCGCATGCGGCCCGCGGGCCGCATGTTGCGTACACCTGCGGCCTAGACTATTGCATCAACTTCACGACCGAGCACGTGATTGACACAGAGCCAAATATCCGAAGATGGCATTTGTTGGAGCCATGGCAAATCCAGCACACGACAGGAAATCTAGACAGGTGTCTGAGCGCCTTTCCCTCTGCGTGCACACCTGGCCTCCGTGTCCTGATGAGAAAGTTGAAACGAATACCGTCTGTATAACTAAAAAAGATTGCTCTTATATTTTTTTTTTATTTATTTTTAAGCTCGAAGACGAGCTGCGGCTTTTTCGTGTGCTTTCAGTCATCCTTAAACAAGAAACCGATCTGGTTTCAAAACGTGGGGTTTCTTTTCGAGATTAGGTTGGAGCTATAATTTTCGGAGTTTTGGTCTTGAAGATACTTTGACTTTAGAAACCCTCACACTCCCTCAAAGCAGTCTCAAACCCTGTGATCACGAGGTGTCCATATTGCCCAACAACGCCCATCACAGTCAGTCGTAACTCACAAACAATAACAGCGTCACTACTACCGTAAACTTGATCATATAGCGCCCATATGGGGGTAGTGTGGAGAAGATAACACATCTTAATTATCAGATTAGCTGGTGCTGCTTAAGAGTGGAAAGTTATAACGAAAATATAATCCATAATGAGAAGGCAGCGCGCCCAACCGAAGGTGGTCAGAAAGCTATTCCTAAAATCCCCGAGAGCTGAGCCGGGTTTCAGAGGCAGGCTGTTTCATTTGTGGCACCAGGTGGTAGGGTCTCTTTTCGCGGACGCTGAAGCTATTCTCGCGAGGCGGACAGCGACGCGACCGGAGCACGACCAGTTGATAAATTCGACCCGAGAGCCAACCCAGCATAAATCTTCATTACCTCGAGAGTACAGACGGAGATCTGGTCCATTTGCGGCTGCGCTGGGGAAATGAGGAGCCGAGGAAGCGAGACCCGTGGAGTGGTCTCGCCCTCTTTCCATTGTTGTGCCGGTGGCCAACACAGCGGCGTTAACGGTGAGGGCTAGTGCCGACGGCAGATGGCATTCTCGTCGTCGTTCGGTTCTATGCTACTTGTGGCATGTTTTGACGCGGTTGGTGCGCGTTTACTTAGAGGATTCCTTGGGTCGTTTCCATCCATGTCCATTCCTTGTTTAGGGTATGAATGATATCAAAAACTTCCGACATCACTGCTTTGTTTAGCTTCGGTTGTTTAGCTTGGTTTTGGCGATTCTGCGCAGTTTTAGTTTCTTATTCTTTAGGGTTCGCTTTTGTTCAGAGCTATGTGGAGCGCGAGTTCGTCTGCTGCTTTCGCAGGGGCTGTGGTGACGTGAGAACGCCGAGCTCTGGTTGGCTCTGGTTGAAGGATAAAGCAAGCTGCCTTGACGTCCACCCACTATCCTTCAGTCAGAGCCAATCAGAGCTCGGCATTCTGACGTTACCACGACCCATGCAAAACAAGCAGACAAACTTGCTCTCCGCATAAAAAAGCCCGTCGGCTTGGTCAAACTAAGTATAATTAAATTAGCGGAGCGATGCATAACATCTCCCTGGCTAGACAAGATTTGCACGGTAGCGATTTATTTATTTATGTATTTATTTATCTAAAATACCCCTAAAAGGTCCCCAAAGAGGCTATTATAAATGCACAAAACAAATATGGCAGAAAACATTATCCAAGAACAAGCTATACCGATGAATAAGATGAATATAAGTCAAATACACCTAAGAAGACAAGAAAGAACCAAGTGTCATATTATCACTGCTCACGAGTTTATAAAATATTGTTACATTATCTTTCTTTGGGGATTATGTGTGTTGACAGGTTGTTCCAATCGAGTATCGCTCGTGGTATGCATGATTGCGCATAAAGACATGAGTAGCATAAAAAGGGTTTAAATTTTTTATGATTGATCACGACGTGGAAAGATGACGCGAGGGGCTGAAAAAAATATCGTGGAGTGATTTATGATAGTAAAGCTAGTGAAACAGTGTTAGGTGGTGAAGTGTTCGGCGACATCACGAATCTGGCATGCCTGGAAACTGGCCACAATTTTTTATCTGTGACAATAGGAAACAGTGAATAATTTTAAGAAAAATATATAAAACGAAGAGCACGGTTTTGCAAGTAATATTATTATTTATGGTAAGCCTGGTCAGGATTCCTTATGACAAAAGCATATTTTGTTTTCTGGGGGATTAGTTGAATGTAGGCTAGTTTTCTTAAATAAGAAGGAACCTGTCTAGGGTGGCGCCTGATGAAACCAAACAAACGGTTACCGTATGCAGGAGTGAGATAAATGAGAGTGGGCCATTTTAAACCAGACTGAAAAAGAATTTTTACATACTTCTTTGTCGAAGTAAAATCGACCACATTGTTATTTATAAAGTATGCGGTTAAACGTGGAGGCGAGCAATTTGTAAACGGCATGCTCTTTCTTTTGGAATAGTTTAGTGATTTTATCCTGGAGGAACACCATGCGCTTATTCCATTAAGGTCAAATGAAAGAGCTTGGCTGTTGGTGCCACTAGAAATGTTGCTATTAATGATGCAATCTTCTGGATATAGTAGAAATTTGGATGTGAGACATGATTTCGGCGGTACATATAAACGCGAGAAGCCTAAAAAAATAAGGTAGATAATCTTGAACCTTTCTTGTTTACATTCGCTGAGTGTGAAATTTTATGCAGCGGTTTATACTGAAGTCACTCTTATAGATGCGAAAAAAGTCAGGGACCAAGTTCGCTACCTTGGGGTACTCCAGACGTCACTTGGACAGAAGAAGCTTATAATCATCTGTAGAAGTGAACTCAAATCTAGATGAGAGAAAGGATTTTGCGGAAACATGAGGGTGAATATTAAGTTTGGCAAGTTTCAGTGGACGTCTATGGTGAGGGATGCTATCAAATGCTTTAGAAAGGCAAAAAAAAAGCTTCAACTTGAATGTCAGCATCTACAGATGAGTGTTAGTCCTTTACAAATAAGGCAAGCTGAGTGTCACAAAAGTAGCCCCCCGAGAAAGCCGTGCTGGTATTTGAAGACAATGTTGTGGTCCTCTAAGTAGTTCATGATCTGAGAATGTATGACGTGTTCTAGGAGTTTACATAGAGTAGGGCTAGTAAGATGGTCGATAGTTTAGTGGGGAGGAAGATTATTGCGCTTGAAGGTGGATTTTACTTTGGTTATACGCCAGCCTTGCGAGATTAAACTAGTTGATAATGACTGCAAAAAGGCGGCGGTAAGAATCCCAGAAATGCTCTGGGAAGTATTTTTAAGTATATTGTGATTCAAACCAAAATGACTGGAGGTAAAATAAATTTTAAGTTGACTTATTAAACCCAAGATGCGTTTTTGTCATAAACCTGCAATAGGTTAGTACTGACTTTTAAGCGAAAGGGGTACTTTTAAGAAAATGTACGCTAAACTAGGAAGGGTAATCAGAACGGTAATTTATATTCTATGGTAGCCACTTTTAAAATAGTAATGTTTTTATTGTAATTATAAATATCTGTATAAATCTGCTTGAAAATATGTCGCCCGGATCGTATTAAATTGTTTTTCTTCGCACCTTGAAATTTTTCTTCTCTTTTTTGATATGTTTAGAAGTTATCTTTCAATAAGTTGAATATAATCTATTTTTAATTAAAGGTAATAAAGAACAGGCTGTTTTTGTGCCAGTACTCGTAAATCTCTTTGAAAACCTTATAAACGGAAATGTTTAGTGAGATAAAAAAATCCGCTTATTGGCTAGTATCATCCGCCAATAAAGCAGCTAATTTAATGTAGTTATTTTAATGCGCTAAAATTCTAGAACATTTTACTAAAAGAACACCAGGACACTCTCCTCGACTGCATTAGACAGAACTACGGCAGCGCCATAAACCAACCCTGGTGGAGTGGTTTATTAGTCGACGCCTCTCTTCCCCACCAGCCTCCTATCGCCTCCAGAGCACGAGAAGGCGACGCCTCGGAATGCGGTGTGGTTGACGGGGTCGCTGATGCAAAAACTGTAAAGCTGCCGCCGTCACGCGTCTTACCTCTCATCTTCGTTGTCGTTTTTTTTTTTCATGTATTCGCGGGGAGTGTCTTGAATTCCCCTAGTAAAGTACTTGGCATTCTTTACCTACCCCCCCCCCCCCCCCTTCCCGCGATTTCTCCGACTTTTTGGCCTTGTTTCTGGGCTCCTAATGCGCGGTAGGAATGCGCAGTAGACTATTTCAGCGTACATTCTCACACTCCTTCACATTCGCACCCTCTTCAAAGGACCTGACGACATTTACGTCGTCCTAGAGGTCTTCCTTGTGGTCATCCTGGATTTCGTCTTCGACGTATTCCTTGAGGTCGTCCTAAAGGTCGTCCTTAAAACCGTCCTCGAGATCGCCCTAGAGATCGTCCTAGACCTTGTCTTCTCGGACGCGATCTTCGACATGGTACTTGAGTTCGTAGAAGAGGTCATCGTGAAGGTCGTACTTAAGATCGCCCTAGAGGTCGTTATAGACGTCGTCCCTGACGTCGTCCTAGACGTCGCCCTTGAGGTCGTCCTAAAGGTCGTCCTAAACGTCGTCTTTGATGTCGTCCTCTAGGATGTCGTCCACGACGTCGTCTTAGACGTCGTCCTTGAGGTTGGCCAAGACGAATTCTATCGCAATTCATAGACAACCAGCCATAGTGGTTTCTGCAGCAATTTTTTTTTATCAGTATTAACCTACGACTAGCAACGGATCAAAAACGGGTGATAGTCACCCGAGAATGATCGCAAGAAAATATCCTTCACTGAAAAGCTTGAACGCAAACCACTTACTTTCGTTAATTAATTCATCATCATCATCATAATCATTATCTTCAACAGTCTATTTTGAGTCTTAAAGTTAAGAGAATGATTCGCAAAATTTCTACTGTATAGTTTTGATGCAGAAACTAAGGTTATACGTTTCTTAAAATATCAAATGAGGAAAAAGCTTGTTCACCCACAATTGTTTCATATTTTTTAATCAGTTTGTTTTTAATTAAATATACTGTTTTTATAAACAGCTCATACAACATAAGCCGAGTTGTCTTGCATTCACAAAAAATTAAACCTGGGTTTGAATATCCAGTACGAGATTACGCTCTCTACGTTTTTAGTTTAGAGGTATTTGTGAGATTTAAATTGAAATAATATAAATGATGTTTGGCATAGACGGCTAGTCTAAAACAGCTAGCACTTACTATTTTTAATTCTAGTGATTTATTCACAAATAGAAGCCGAAAGAGATATTCATGGGATAAAATAAGTCTTTTAATTTTTACAAACTTAACCCGTACGTAATACGCAACTTCAAACACGACGATCACAAGCGTAGATGTCGCACATAAGAATGTTAAAGCATTTTGCATCTCAAACGTTTTGATGTGATATGAGGACAACGCCTTTCGAGAGTCTAGAGTAGGCGGAAGATTAATGTTTAGCACATGTACAATGAAATATACACATAAGAACCGTGATGACATCACCTAAGCATCGGCAAAAATCAATTTCCTAAATTGTCAACATAACCTGATTTGATGTATCCTTTTTTTTAGTTCGGCTTTATTCACAGCGATGTTTTATAAAACGTTCGCAATAATATCTTTATGAGATTCTTTATGCGCATCGATACATCGGATGCTTTGCGAAAATATATCACTTGGATGCGCTGGATAGTACCAGAAAATTATTTTAAAAACGGGCCAATTTTTGTTTTCTAACTTGAACAGCACTTAAAGCACAACTCGCGATAAAAAATATTATTGCCGTCATACTACCGACTTTTTATTCGTTCATTCATGTAACTGGGACACATCTCTTCCAGTACGTTTGTGATTACATTCAATTTCAGCATTATTTGTAAAACGAAAACAAAAAACGATACAATTCACGCTAATTTATGGCTACGTCACCAGTAATGACAGCAGTGGTAATGACGTCAACGCATTACCAGGATCATTTTAAAGTGTCATTAAAAGTTGTACTGTTTTCATTAGCAAGAATCCCAACGCGCAAACTTGCGGCTAAAAGAAAGAGCAGAGGGGGACTGACGGGCATCAACTGCAAAGTATAATATGATTATTTTATTGTATTTTTATAGTCTTTTTTATAATTTTGTCACAAAACAAATATAGCAAAATCGTGCATCATATATCCCTACATTCGCTGCAGCTTAAGAAGAGAAAAACAATATTACACCGCCGTAAATCATTAAAAAAAAAACAATTACCCAACGTTTTCGGCAACGATTCAGGACCATATACTATCGCCCACACATAGTCACAGACGAGATAATGTTGTTTTATTTTTTTCCCCGTGATCATGGCTCGTAGCAAATGGGGAAAGAATGGCGGAACGCTGGCAATGTTCCTTCCCGAGTGAATGCGAGCTATAGAGGCTTCTGTGTTCCGCAAGGTTCCTCCGGCGGGGTTGCTCTCAGGGCCAGCGTCGAGGGACGTCTCCCGCCTTAGTCGTGTTTCGTGGTTCGGGACAAGGGCGCTTGCCGCTCATTAAACGCTCCCTTTCACCCAGCTGTCATCGCAGAGTGCTCCGAAGACGACTTCCTTCTCCCCCTACCCGCCGCTGTTCCTGTGGCCTGGTTATTTGGCCGGAGCACAAGCCGCCACCATCCCGCCCTTCGCACGCCGGGAGCTTCCTGTTTCAATTAAACGCGGCACGCTGGCGGTGGTTTTGGGAGCGCGGGACCCCGTCTACGTTGCTCGCCTTACAGGGGCGCACCGGCCCACGAGAATGTCCGGGTTAGGGCACCGCTCCCGGAGAGTCGCTCATCCGTTCCTAATTGTAACGATCGGCTGACTCGGCTGTCCTTTCGGGGAGCACACTGCGCACAAAAATCGGCGCTTTAGATATAATTACGCGCTTTAATAGCCTTATTTTGGGGGGGCATGTTTGACTTTGCGCCTTCCGAGTGGGGTCGACTGGAGTGGAAAACATTACACGCGGGGGTTAGCTGTCTAGGTGAACACGGGCGCTTGATCTTGGTTTTGGTTTAATTTAGGAAGATTACTCATTTGGCCTTTTTTGTTAGTTACTTATTATTCCCAATCATACCGGTAGCAGGCTAGCATAAGTTCGCATGTCGCGCAGTCTTTGTTATATAGTGTTTAAGACCACTATGTGAGCCCTTAAATCTTTTTGATGCACGATACATAAAGAATAACTAAAAATAAGGGACATGTAGATAACGCCGTTATAGCACTTAAAGTATGTCATTTAAATCAGAAAACACTCATCTGATTCTTTGAAAACTCGGATTGCAAGACCTTTCCACTTGGGAGAGTACGAGCTGAAATGGAGCACGATGCTTCTTCTTGTTTCCGCCGAACACACCCATGTAAAGGGCGCTTTTCCTTTATTATACTCCTTCTGTGGAAAAGCCAGCTTCGCGGGAGCACTCTCACAGTTTTATTTTCCTTGACTAGGAGACCCCCTTGCGTAAAGAAGCTTCGAGCTCGGAGCCGCGGCCGTACCTGCTATAAGACTCGTTTCGGTGCCCAGTCTGGGACTATACATATCAATTAGTCGTGAAAATAGGGCGGGTGTCACGGGAATGGGCCCTTCCTGTTTGCCGTACCTCCTGCCGTGCGGGTTTGAGATCTCGTTCCCGGAGGAACCTTCCGTGGGCTGGAAATTTTCATGTGTTGCCGGTAGTGCTCTGCGAGAGCTCCGTCATGGTAAAAGTCGAGCCGCTTTCTGTTTTTTCTTGAAACGCGACGAGATTTGGGTTTTTCTGAAATCCAGTGGCGCAGCTAGGGAAAGAGCTTCGAGCGTCGCCATTGCCCACCGTGGACGCTCTTGTTTCGTTTACGCGGCTCGGCGATGCTGGCGTGAAACTGCGCAAACAATGAATAGCGCCGGACAATGAGCTAATTCAGTTGACTGCTTTAAGAGAGTGCTCATTAAAAGCGAGTACTCAATGTCAGCGGGTGTAAGTTTCCACCCGTGACTGCGATATAAAGCGACTTTCCTGCTCTATTTAAGGGTCAAGTTTCCTGATTTATGATCCTATATTAAGACTTTTTTTTATCAACGTCTTGGGCTTTTTAACCAGCCTGAATGAAAATACTTGCGCAAGGCGAACTACTGACGAGGACCAAAAATGAAAGGCAGATATACCGAAAGATACGTGAATAAAGCAAAACAAGAAATAAATTTGCTTCACGACATAGTCTTGGCGGTACAGTTCATCTTTCAACACACACTGACCCACCTTGTTAGCGAAAACATGGCATAAACTCTGGATCGCCTATCACTTGCGAAAGGTATTGTTTTTTTTATTTATTTATGAAACTCCTGTAGCGCATTTTAAAGAATCCTTGCAGGGGTGCAAGCAGCATAGAAACAAATGCTTCTGCATTTGCAGCACAAAATATTAATTTGCGCAATGCGTTCCAATTCCTAACAGTCCTGACAAAAAAAAAAAAAACGAATTTACGCACAGCTCAGTTCTGGTCCTGTACTCACGTCATTTGTGTTCATAACCTTTTCAGTGAGAAAAGTAATTTGGCCTTAAAAGGTAAAATGAGCAATATTACCTGTCGTCTTATAATAAATAATATATACGAATTTTAAACGCAAGTTTTTCCGCCGAAACTCTAGTGAACACCAATCTAGTGATTGTTTTATAGTAGTGGCGTTTGCTCAGCTGTCATACTGACCCAGGACAACACTAGAGGCGCTACACTGTATGTTTTTTCTAGGCCATCAACATGGTTCTTCTGAGCAGGGTCCCACACAGTGGAGGTATAATCTACGATTGGACGCACATAGGTGAGATACACGAGTTCCTTTATACTTTGTGTGGCGAGTGTTAAGTTTCGTTGAACAAAGAGAAGTGCTCGACTTGGCCTTGCTGCAACATCAACAATCTGCGCACCCCACATTCAGTCAGATGACAGGGTGATTATATTATATTTTAGTTAATTCTGGTCTGCTACCAGCTCATTGTTCAGATAGTACTTAGTTTTCATTATTTTCTTCGTACGGGTGAAACTGGCATGAACCCATTTTTTGATGTTAAGCTTCATTCCCCACTTTGGGGAATGAAGACTTTGATAATGCATTATCTCGCTATATAAGATGTGCTCGAGCAATTCGCAACAAATTAATGCTGAAGAAATTTGTCTGTAGTTCGTACCATGGCCTCAACACCAACCTCAACAGGATACATATTATCGTAGTCGACTACAATTGTTGCGGGCGTTGTATTTTCCAGGGGCAAAAATACCTATTGAAAATACTTGTTAAAGACAAAGGCTTTTCTTAGAGTCATCAGTGAGCAGCTCGTTATTTACCAATATGTCAGGTACCCCATATGAATCACTTCTACAGCGGTTCATAAACTTCCAGAACTGCTTATTGTTGGATTTCATCCCATCTTCGGGCCGCTTCAGATAATGTCGTCTTCATTTATGTGTCGTTACTTTATACTTCACTGTTAGATCATTAAGATTAGCAAGGTGTGAATCTGACATTTTAGTATAAAATAACAAGAACGTGTGCATGCACGTTTTCGCTATTTTATAAAGCGTAACACAGTACCATTTACACATGTTTTTTTTGTTTTTTTTTAGTTTAGTTGAGTTTATACTTGGAATGTACTTTTTTTAGCTGGATTACTCTCTGCTTAAACAGCTCCCACTCATGATGAACACCTATCTCTTCAGCAACACATTAAAATGAGAGGAAGGTATACGCCTCGCAAGTGGGCTCATTTTCGTCTTCTGCGCATGAGAAAGGAAGTAGCGGTGACGTCTGAACGCCGAGCCCTGATTGGCTGATCGCGACCCCCTATCTCAGCGTCGTCTGCTCCTTTGCAACGTCGTCTGCTCATAACGTCGTCTGCGTCTGCCATACCTTTCCTGCGACTTTCGGAAGCGCAGGTCACTACGAGCGAGCTCGACTTCGCCTTTCAGAGACGGCAGACGAAATAACTCGAGCGGTACGTTGTTTTTGTCTAACAACTAGCAGACGCGCATCAAGGAGAGAAGTCAAAGGACTCACTGGCGAGGTGTCCCGAGGCGCCGAGGTTTGTTTGCTAAGAACCGAGGGTGAGGGTGGTTAGTGTCCGCAAGTTCCCTTTCAAATACTTTTTTCCACCTTTCGTGTGCGGCGAGACTCCTCACACTTTAACGGCGTCGGCGGGTTGGCGCAGTTAACGTCGTCTGCTTTACGTCTGCTAGTCAAAGCGATGGCTGCTTTACCTTTCCTGCCTCTGTCGGAGATTCACCGCTGTTTCACCGGCGAGAGTCACTGCTGCCTCGGAAAACAAGGAGATGACAAGAAGAAGAGATTGACCTCTTAATCTAAAATTGAGGTCAGCGATGAAAGTATAATACGGGAAGTGTTAACAAGGGTTCACAAGGGTCGCGCGGCAATATTCCATTCAGAAGGCCAGCCGGTCCTGTGCAGACGGTCTTGGCCAAGGACCGTAGGAGCACCGCTGCGTCGAGTCGGAGTGCCTGCTAGGCCTATCTGCCGAGCTCGCTTGGTCGGTGTCAGTGGAATCGTGGTCGTTGGAGCATTTCCCGGGTGTTTGTGGATCCAGCGTTCTTGTTCGTCGTGGTTTATTTCAAGTACTTTTTACTTTTTTTCTTGCTGCTTGTTGTCGGGACGTGTGAGAAGAGCACGTGCAAAAATAAACGTCCGTTGGTCGTCGCGACCAAGTAACTGAGCGACGCTGTCGGCCATGCTAATGGACCTTTTCCAAATACCGACGGCACCAGGCGGTGGCTGCACGAACTAAAGATCGAGGAAGTGACCTACTTACGCTACCATCGATAATGGGAGCTACGTTACCAGTTGCTTCGCTCTCTGAGCAGCGTCGCGTGCCCAACGCAACGAGGTAGGCCTAACGCGACTTTAAAGAGGGAAATCCGTAGCGTCCACCCAAATGTCGTGTTTTTCTTTCCGTCCACTTTCTTTTTTTGTGTAACACAATTATATATATGCTGCAATTACGTGTTCTACTCGTCGATTTACAGCCTCATTTCGAATTTCCTCGAATTTTCGTGCCGACTTCCACCGCTTGGCATCGGGCGCTCGCGCGTGCGCAGAACGCTTCTCGGAAAAGGTCCATTTGATCATAAGAAGTGCGTAAGACAGCTTCGGAGCTGTCGCAGGATTCCGTCGTAACTTGCGCAAAACTTAGGATAATTTCGTTTCGTGAATACGAATTTGTTCTTACGTTTTGTCTTACGCACATTTTTGGCGTAAGATCGTTTTGTGAATCTGGCCTCTGCACTTCCGAAAGTCGCAGGAAAGGTGAGACAGAGGCAGACGACGTTGCGAGCAGACGACGTTGCAAAGGAGCAGACGACGCTCAGATAGGGGGTCGCGTTCAACCAATCAGGGGTCGGCGTTCTGACGTCACCGCTACCCCCTGCGCAAGGAGCAGACGAACTTGCCCTCTGCATTACAAAGCTCCGAGCTGATACCATCATAATTTCCCTTTTCGTTCAA
This sequence comes from Ixodes scapularis, assembly GCF_016920785.2. NCBI lineage: Eukaryota > Metazoa > Arthropoda > Arachnida > Ixodida > Ixodidae > Ixodes > Ixodes scapularis. The sequence continues at coordinate 55,149,256 of NW_024609835.1, read as the reverse complement.
AAATATTTTTATATTTGTACTTAACTTTGTGCGTGGTTTGTTAAAAACAAGCGTCGCGATTAGAGCATCCTGATTGTTTATACCATGTATGACATCGACACGTTTAACGATGTCAGGATGATTGCGTAGAAACACATCAACGCGTAAATAAAAGGGAATGTTGGGTGAAGCCGAAACTGTCGGTCATTGACTTCATATCTACATTTAGTCGAGTCATTGCTCTACAGGCACAACCTTCCTCAGTCCATGCTATATCTGGCAGATTAAAATCACTACCGAGCGCCACATCCTCATTGGAAATACCAGAAACGAGTTCGTTGAGAATGTTTATTCTAGAGGAATCCGAAGCGTTCGGTGTATAGATTACCCCTACCTTAAATCGTGTTAGCGGGCAGACTTAACCGACACCACAAAGACTCGACAAAATTCCCAGTGATATCAAGTTTATAACGTTGCAAATGTGTCCCAACAAGCAAGAACACTCTTCCACGTGTGACGACCTATCCGTTTTGTAGACATTGAAATATTTAGGAAGCAGCTCATGATCTAAAATAGAGTCATCAAGCCATGATTCGGTCCCGAAAAAACATCGTCTTTAACATGTCTAATCAAACCGGACATCTCTTCGATTTTATTTTTATGCTTCTAAAATTCACGCTCATTACAATGACATACCGTACCGCTTTATTAATATTGAAAGGGTCATGTATGCCTTCGCGGATACAACTTCCTTTCTTTCAGCGTCGTAAGTAAACATATTTCCATCGATAACAAGCTTATCGTGCGTTAGCTTTACTTTGCTAGGATAGCCTCTCCTTCTATCTTTTGCATTTGTCCGAAGATGACTGCGCTTCGCTCTTACCTTCAAATAATAGTCATGAGACAACGACACACTGGTACCCTTCAGTATATATGCATTTTTCATAAGTGCTGACTTTTCATCGAGAGAAGGAAAACGTGTTAATTTTGGCCGCGTTTTATTTTCTTGGTGTCTAACAAGTCAATGAATTTTTACCGTAACTTACACTTTTACCCCTTGTTGTGCGTCGAAATTATCTGAAACCACCTTTGTGTTAAACAAAGTGTGAGTTTCGATCGAGTCCACAGTAACCCCGTAACTAACCAGGTTGTTATGACAGTTCCTATTCTCGATAGCCTCAACAGCTGCGCCCAAATCAGTGACTTTGCCTTCAAAATGCTCATCAATATTTTCCCATCGCTCATGATCATGCATGGCTTTCGAGAACCGCACGACTTTGGTTCCAATTGAGGATAGCCTCAGTTTAGTGTTGCGATGGTGCTCATCCAGTTTCGCATTTATCAGTTGTACTATTGTTTAGGGTTTTTTTACCATCAAGAATGGTTACCAATTGTGCTTCTGTCAGAGGGCCAGGGTTGAGCTCCACAACACTGCTCAGCAATAGAGAAATGAGGTACAGAAAATTAAAGCGGTCGGTAATACACTCCAGTAACGCTCCCGGGCAAGGCAGCACTACAAGCAAAACTTACTTTAAAAAAGACATGCAAAGAAAAAAACTTTTTTGTTTAAACAGGCTAGATGGAAAAAAATATTGCAAAACAAATTTACAAGGAAGGAAAAAAATGTAGAGCTACATTTACGGCGTAAAATGAGTTTGTAGTTGGCGCCCGCCGGAGCCGCCACCGGTTACGTGGTAAGCCTGTGCGCCGCCGCGCTGCGTCGCCGCCACCGCAAAGTCACGCCACCGCCGCACGCTGAGCGTTGTGTGACGCCGCTTCAACGCGTTTCTCCAAGCCATTGCCGCTGCCCCCGCACAAGTTCGTCTGCTTCGGGGCGCCGCCGCCGTCATCTGACCGGCGCCCAGGTCTATCACGTCTGCTTGCGCTTTTTTCAGGAGTTTTCTTTGGGTTCTAAAAGCTGCTTATTAATCTTAGTTTGTTTTACTATACTTCAAACAAAGATGAATAAGTTACTTTTAGAGGCCATAGGATGCTTCCGAAAGAGCGCAAGCACCATGTGACAAATAGCAAGCAGTCACGTGACAAATAGCGACCACTTTTCCGCGGCACCGGCAGGTGCCAACTAGAAATTCTTATCGGGCCGTAAATATAGCCTTTAAATTTTTTTTCCGTGTAAATTCGTTTTATGACTTCCTTTTCCCAACCAGGATGTTAAAAATAATTTTTTCCTTTGCATGTGTCCTTTAAGTTCAGGTCAGTATGACAACAAGACTTACCAACCTGGATAGCAAACAAGGGCAAGTTCAGCCGTGGCCGCGTAGTTGCGGTGTTGTCTCGCTCACGGACACCAAACTTTTCCCTCTAGGCTGGTACCTTGATTGAAAACCATATATACCCAAAGTATTTTGTGCGACAAGCTTTCAGTTCTGGGAGAAATAGACAAAGCGAGAAAGTGGCAATATCTTGTTCGTGATAACTGTGCTCCGCCTTGTAGAGAATCTAAAACTGATAGGAAAACATAGGCTTCCACGTTAATGCTTCCACAAAGTTTCCGTCTAAGCTGCACAATGAGTGTGCAATAATTGGTGCTTTATTGACAAATGTGTGTCAGTACAAGTGCAGGTGTAGAATTACACTCCATCGCTCAGTAAATTTAATATTGTTTCCTCAGGGTTGCGAGCACTTTCAGGCTCCTAGATCTGTGGCGCTTCCGAACAGTGGGCCACCTATGAAAGTACTTCTGGAGTTTGGCTTCGAAACTGTATTGCAGCTGATTCTTTTAGAGATGGTACAACTGTGAGATTTATTGAGGGATGGTACTCTGTAAGTCTGAAAACGGCGTTAAAAAAAATTGGTTGTTCAAGAGACTTAGAAGCTTCTGTGGACGTAGAATGTGCACCGCTCTGTAAAATTTGTTTAAGTTTTTTGTAAACCCTTAATTATAAATTTATTGACCTTCAAATGATTTTACCCTATACATAAAAAGGATGGTAAAGAAGATGTTAACAAGAGTTATCTTCGTAAACTGGAGAGCTAAGAATAAGTCAAATTTCTGGTATTTTTGCGTCTTGAACCATATTCTGACTTCTATGATGCCGTTATTGGATATTTAAGTAGCGGCTCAGTTCAAGTAGATGTATATTTGTATAATAGGCGTAATATGATTACAGGGTACTTTAACTGTTGTATGGATTCCAGTGTGTAAACTGTTGCCTTATTATGAAAAAATAGAACGTGAACAATCTTACAACTAAGGTTTAAAAAAACGGTCTTTTGTAAGTTGGTGGTGTGTAAGTTGGTGGTGGTGTAAGGTGGCCAGTTGGAATATATTAACTATTTATCTGGAAGTTCATCGCAAACTCCGTTCCGTCTTCGTGTTTTTGCCATGACTCTTTTGATGTTATCAACATTATTCCTCGCGCTATTGTGTCTGGCCCTGCGAGTGGCGAACCTGCTTTAACCCTGAACGTGCGGCATATGTTCTGCAGAAACCCCATGTTTATTTAACGTCTCTTGGCTTTTATGAACTTCTGTGCTTCTATAAGCGGGTATTTTTCCAAGCAAGATTTTTTTAATCTATACTGAACCGTGATGTAACTGAATTACTCAATATGCATATAGTATATTTTACAGTAAATTATAATGCATTTTTTGTTTCCTTGTAATATATATGTTATCGGCTCTATTTCGACACTCGAGGCAGGTCTGTACAGCGTCTCGCATCTGATAAGGACGGCTTACCACCCGAAGGCTTATGGCTTAATCTAGCGCTTTCATCGACTACTGAATGCGTCTCAGATGGGCCACGCCAGCCCGCAAAAATTAACCAGGTATGGGCAGAGCTACGAAGAAAGACATCGGTTGTGCCGCATCCCATCAGGTTGTATGGCGCACCACTACGTCTTCCCTCCTATTTGTCGCTATCTCCGAACTTAACGCTCCTAAGCCAACAGCAGGTGCTCCCTACGTGAAGTTCTTAGTTCGTATTTCCTCTAAATACCATGCTACACTAATGCCAGCGCACGAGAACAAGCCTTCATTCTTCCATCGGGATCTCGGCAGAAGTAACTACGTTTTCTTACGCGTCGACAGAGCCGGCTGATACCTTCACGAGCACTACACCGGTCCTCACTTCGTCGTTGCGCGTGAGGAAACGACATTCACTCTTCGCGTTAATGGTCGCGACACAGTCGTGTCCGCCGACCGACTCAAACCGGGATTTGTCGAGAACCGCGAGCCCGCTCAGTTACCTAAATCTCCCTTTGCGCTTGAGGAAGAAAAACAAAACAATTCAGTTTCACTTGAAACTTAAGGCTGGTTCTTCCTCTCTTAAGGCTGGTTCTACAAAAGCTGCACTTTTATTTCGAAACCTTGACCTCGTGAGAACAGCTGGTTTTGACACTACTTCTAGGCATGCTGAATTCTCAAAGCAAGAGAAACAAAAATTCAGTTTGAGTGCCTAGACAGGACGCGTACGTCACAACATCAATTTACCTTCCCCCGACGAACAAACGAAAAATGTATTTGTTAAACTTTGCGTCGCAAGATTTATGTTGAGCAAGGGGTGATTTCCAAACAGGCTTTTGTTTTGAAACAGTTGACTAGAAAACAGAAGAAGCTAAAGTACTGCTCAAAGGAATCTCGCAACAGAATTGTTGAGCTTTTTTGTTTTTCAGGGAACTTTCATTTTCGTACACACGTGTTATATCCAAAAGCTTAAAAGATTATTTTTGCCGTTCAGTGTTCGTTTAACTACGACAAGCCTGTCTAAATACTAAAATTATTCGTCTTACGATTGACTCCTTATGTTTCCTATGCGTAATGTTACCACTGGGTAAAATATTCAATTCAGCTGTAGTAAGATATTGCCATGGTTTACTCTTTTTTAAAATTATCAGACAGTATGGGTTCTATTAAGTTTAAATTGTCCTGTGCCTGGTCATTGGAAATTGGCCTTTCGCGTAGTTAATATTTAGCCATGGCGCTTCGAAAGCTATTAAACCTATGCATTTCATAAAAAGCACAAAATATGGCCTTGTGTTAAACGTACGCAAAGAGTCCACACGATGATTTGTTTAAAACTATAAATTAGCATGCAGAAGCACCGCCTATAGTAATGGTAAATTATTATAATATTTCGTAAAAGTTTTTTTTTCTTTTTACAAATCTTTAAAGTGTTTAGAGTTTTCGTTTGAGATTATAATAACATTGAACACTAGCATATAAGCTCTAACACACAATCCTACATGCAATCCCAAAATAAAAATTTGGAATTTATAAAAACAAACATGTTATAAATACCAATCTCAAAAAAAGAAAATTAAAAAAAACAGCGCTAGAAAAAAAAACGTTTTGGCTTTGTTTAATCGAATCGTCTGTTTTGCAATATCTTTCCTTCCGATGGATCTGATTCAATTACATTATTGATTTCCTTTCTGATCTGGAGTTTGTTTTAACCTGATATATTTTTATATGCGAAAGAAAGCTGAACAATAATCGTGAAAGGGTTTCACCGAAAATTAAATGCCGACTTTTTTCAAATAAAATATGTTAACCTTTTTTTTCAGTGTTTCAAAGACAGATACTTCTCGTCGGATAGAATATTGATAAGTGCTCGTTACGAGAAAAAACTATAAACCATTTTGTCCTAGTATTGACTAGTGTACTAAGATGCCACTTATAAAAGGTCACACTTTAACTATCTGTTGCTCTTGTTTTTCCACCCAGGAAGCACGCGCGAGAATCGCCAGACTTGGCTCAAGTTTGACAATTTAGGGGCCTGACTTAGGCCTAATAAGGTTTTCCTCGAAGGCGCTATCTTACTGCCAAAGTAACTAAAGATTGCGAAATAAATAAAAAAAGATCCACGCGAGGCAGCCTGAGCAGTAGTAGATAATTCTGCTCTTTCTCCTATATGATGCTTAAGAAAAAAACGTCACATCTTCATGTGGTGAGAAATGAAGCGTAAGAGAACTACTTATCGAGTTTCGAGATTAGGTCCTCGCTTCTTTGTGTGTCCTTTGTAATCACGACCGCCCTTAGCTTGTCTTATGAGAGAGAGAGAGAGAGAGAGAGGCACATTATATAAGAAAAAGGAACGTTATTGTAAATTTTGTACTTATCATTGTGTCCGCCCTTTTAGTTTTTAGTTTTTTCTTTTTCTGGGCAGTGCGCGCATCGATCTTGCTAATTAATAATATAGTTCAAAGACACATAAGGTTGTGTGAGTGCGCACTTTCTTTTGAGTTTAGAGCTTTAACTTCGTATCATCTCGGGATAAAACATAGGCGTTTTTTTTAAGCATTTAGTTCTGGCAAAAAATTTATTTTTAATCTAAATTCGATTACGGTCGTCCACGGGGAAATCTTGTAGCCAAAAAGGTTCATTCATATTCATGACAAAAAGTATGTGAGACGTTGATTCGGCCTTATTTCATGTAAACTTCAAGGACTTTTTATTTAGCCAGACACATTCTATTGTAGATTGTTTTGTCTGTTTTTTTTTTTTTATTTATTTATGACCCAAAATAAAATATACCGGCATTTCACCGAAAGCTCGAAAAACAAAAAAACAAACAAAAAAACTAAAAATAGTGTGGTTGAATGGCCGAAACCTAGAAACGCGTTCAAATTAAGCGATTTTTTTTTCTTCTTTTTTTAAATGCCGTGATATGCTGTGTTGTTACGATCAATATGAGTGCGAACACTGCTCTGTGTTACTCGCAGTGCTATCAATGGCCTCTTTTGAATGCTTCATAAAACTTAGATGCCAGAAGAGGGGGGGGGGGGGGGGGGGGTGTTGAAGTCTCCGGCGTTTGTAACGCCACCCTTCACTTCCTGGTTTGAACGCACCGACCGTGGCCTCTGCAATTTGTCGTAAGCACGTAATCTAGCGAGCGCGCGGGTGCGAGCGCGCGCCATTTAATGCTTGCGTGACGGGGCAAACATTTGTAATATACCCCTCCCTACTGATTTTCCTGGCGTGGATTACGCATAAACGGTTGAAAGTGGTGTATTGGTAATCGCATGGTAATGGCTCGGAGCGACGCCGAACTCGCTGCGTTAAAGTTGGTGATTGATTTATGTTGTGTCGTGTTGCTTTGAGGGTTTCAGGGTAGTTCGCCCTTTTCGGAGGTTGATTGAGGGACAGAAGCAAAACTTGACGTCATTTCCGCCTCGAGTAGGTCAAGTCGCGAGACGATACAAAGATGGCTGCCCTGTGGAAGCCGTGGAACTTGGAACGGGTGGAAGTGTGCGGGGCCAGCGTTGAAACGTTAGACAAAATGAGAGAATTACTGTGAACGACCGAAGGAAGTTGGAGGAAGCAGTTACTTGGAAACTACGGATACTGCTATTACTAAACAATTACGCAGTGACGTTCGTGAACGTCGTTGTATCATGAAGGCCCGCGGCACTGTGAAGTTTCATGGTACGGGCTGTTGCCTATTTGCGGTGCTGCGGCTCTCCTGAGCCAAATTATGTTTTATTATTATTATTATTACCCGGACGAGCAGGTACAGAACTGAGCTATCCTGGGTTCAATCCCCACCCCTGCCCGTTTCGTTCTGGATGAGTCGTGTATCATTACTGCGTGAGGCATATTAAAGACTCCATGGCAAGCGGTACTACTCCACTAGCTAAATGTATAATCTACAGCTGAAACACCTGCGGTCACACAGGCTGACTAACTTCCGGGCAACTTTTTATGCATACTAAAATGTTGGAATGCAAATATGCAAATATTTGGGGTAATTACAGCCGCAGCCGGTCTTACAACGTTAAGGTTTCTCACGACAGCAAGGATTATCCTTTTTAGCATTTCTCTCATATAACTTCGAACCTTACTTGAATTCAGGTCATTATATAAATCCCTTTGGCACGAAATCGATTATGCCTCTAGATCAATGCATTTTCTACTATTATTAAATCTGCTTTCATCTGAAGTCATTAAAACCCAGAATCGGAGTGACCATTTTTTTACTGCCCCGAGTCTAACCGCAAGACAAAGCTTCATAAGTTCGGAGGAGCGAAGATATGTGAACCTACTCGCAATTGGATGTTTGCCTACTTACCGCTAAAATAGTGTAGGACAGGGGTCAGTAACCGACGACCCGCAAACCAATATTGCCGCGCTCGCAGCTGGCCAAGGAGGCAGCGCGCGCGTGGCCTAGCGGCTATCGTGCCTGCCTCCCACGCGAAAAGCCAGGGTTCGATCCCTGGGAGCGACGCATCTTTGTTAATTCCTGAAATCTAGTTTTCTGGTAAGTTCGAGAATCCTGTTGGGGGTGTGTTCGAGGTCCTAATGTTTTTCGCGTCGAACATTCTACGCTGATTATTCCCGAAGCTTACGCATGTACATAAGGGACCCCGCGTGGCGCACCGGGATCAGTCTCGCCCCAGTGTTCGACTCTGCTGCTACGCCGACTTCGACGCCCGCGACGCTCTGCTGCTTTCGTCTGTTTCCTTTTTTTTTGGCACAAGTTCGCCGCATTAAACGTTTAGTTTCTTCAATTATCTTCGCCTCATCAACTGTCATTTGTGACAATATTATATGGCTGCCGGCGCGCCACTAAAAATCCCCCCCCCCTAAACACAAGAACGAGAAATGTGTTTGGTTGCAAACCTGGTACAACCGGCTGTATTATAACTAAACAAGTTCAAGAGGTTTTAAGGATATAATACGCTAATTAGCTGATCACCAAACGGGCAATCAGCTGAAGAATGCATTTCTTGCAAACGACTTTGTTAAGTTTTCTGCTGGCCTCCCTGAATTAATGTTTTCAAATCTACAAAAATCTTGTAGCGGCCGTGATCAAAACGTTCGCCACAGTCCGTATACATTTGCGAACATTCTTGTTCAATATGAAGACAGTAAAATCAAACATGGTTCTTCTTAATGATAGATGATAACCTCCAATATGTTTTAGGACTCTTGGTTAATAGTTAATTTCAGAAAGTTTGCATCTTCGCAAGCAATATTAAACACCCAATAACTTACTGACAGGGGACTCGAGCAATCTTATGTTTACGTGTGCCTGAACCAAGATAAAATATTTTAAAATCCCTCTTGGTATGTAATTTTTTCTATAAGGTAACATTTTCCTTTTTTTTTTGGTTTTCCGTTTTTCCGTCCGCCCGCTTTGTCTCCACTTTGCAGCGATTTGGCCCGTGGCTGTAAAAGGTTGCCGTCTGATGGTGTAGGATATGACAAGCAGATCACACGCATATACGGAAGTGGAAACAAACCAGCGTATGTCAGTGATCAAGCCAGCGGAGACATATTTCATAAATACGTGCGCTCTATCTTCCCCAGAATGTAAAACTCAGCTCAAGTAGAACTTCACAGACGGCTGAGAAATCGAAGCAACAATCACTGAACCCGCAGATTTACCTTCTCTTATATTGTGCAAAATTTTATCGCTTTAGCTCATGGACTTTTCGAGCGCGCCGTACAAACACTGATGAGCGGTGACTGTTTTTTCCTAACCTTTTAGAAATCTTAATAGTATGTGTTGTATGTAGTGGTGTACAAAGAAACAACGCAAGAAGTCTTAAAGGAATGCTGAACTAAACATTTCATTGTTCATAATAAGTGGCGCACTATCTTTCTGTGAGTCAGCAGCCGCCAGTTTGCGCGAACGCACGCAACGGAATTGACGTCATCATATCTCCATTTCAAGCTTATTAAGCGTGAATGGAGGATATGATGACGTCAATTTCGTTGCGTGTGTTCGCGCACACCGGAGGCTCCTGACTCATGAAACGTTTGGTTCAGCATCTCTTTAAAGGACACGAAGTGACAAAAAAGAATATTGAATGGGTTTTTTTTATTGTCAAATTTTTTACTACTTTTTTCATTTTATTTATTTACTCTGTTAGTTCCAATTTAGTGGGGCAGCCCTGTGCTAATCCCAGCCCGTTGCTTACACAACTAAGCACCTTTTCTTGGCTCTCATTGGTTGGAGAGATGATTGACGTGTGAAATGTTGGTTTTAAAATAGTCTCTTTGTGTTTTAATAGTATTATAGTCGACAATATCTTTATGTTTGAGAAACAAATAATCTAGATGGCGTCATTATTGTTTTAAGAATATATACCGAGACTGGCTTTTCCGCTTCGGTTTCAAACGATAACAAGCATGGCTGCCGACGTCTGCGTCGAGCACGTCTATTTTAATGAGTGCGAGTCTTTTCGCATTTACAAAGGTGTTTAAACGAAGATTTCTTCAAACCGATCTAGATTGCAGCAAACAAATGTCGCAAGCACACCCCTTGAGAAGCGCTGTTGGCACTTTGAGGGTGCTTCAATTCGTAGCGGGGGGTAGCGGGACTGGGCCTAAGCTTAGCGTCCCAGATCAACTTTTTTATCGATCTGGCTTGATTTCCTTTTTTTTTTTTTTGCTCGTGCTGATGCCGAATAAAGATACTGGTTCCCGTAAAAGCAGCCCTGCTGATTTGTGAATTGTGCAACCGTTGTGATTGCTATCAGGGTTTGAATACTGAGAAGATATCTACACAGGTAAGAATACTCGAGTGATTTTGCTGGAGGCAATCGGGCGTTCAGCTGGCATCTACTTTGTCCAGTTTTTGTTACCGTCATTTTGCTTCAAAGGGAAGTAGCTCTACGTTTTACAGTGCACCTGACCTGCCAATGCAAATATTTTAGGTCGCGTTTTAGTTGCGCGATATGACGCTCACCCACCTTCCTCGCAGATGCCATGTGAAAAAAAAATAACAAGAAACGTAAAGCAAGGAAGGACTGCATATTTATTTTGTCGATTTTTTTTAGCTATCTTGGTCACCTATCACGCACATCGCTAGACGCAGACAGACGCTTGTATTAGACCTTGTCTCGTGCATGATGGAACGCTAGAACGCGGCTTTCATGGCCGCGTTTTCTGTGCTTTGCACAAGTTTTTAGACGGGGACGGAAGAGCAGACGGAAGGAGGCGAAAACGAGCGCCTGTGCGCAGCTCCCATGTCCACGCCTCGCAGGCACTGCAGACGACGATAGACGTTGGTGAAATAACAGACGATGCCAGTGACTGCCGCGTGTCTGCTCGCACGACTAGCAAGCGGCGTCAGACTTCCTTAAAGGGCAACTCCGCTTCATTTTTGGTTTTGAAAAAACAATGCAGTCCTCTTCAGTATCGCCTAGGAAGACCACACGTCAAATATTACGACACAGTTCTGTCTAAATATCTCTTAAACCTTCCGGCAAACTTTGCAACTCGCCAAGTTGCCGAAATCGGCTGACTCGAGCGGGCGAATTCAGGCGCAACCAACAGCGCAGTCAAGGCTACGGCATGGGCGGAGCCAACATTGAGCTAAACGTCATCATCATGGCCCCCTTTTGCTTGTTTTTACTTCTCCGATCGAGCGTAGCGCATGACGTCAGCAACTTTGCCTCTCGGTGCTCAGCGGTGTCCACGTGATTGGAGTACGCGCCTGCGCAGCGCGCTTCTTGGGAGCAGACCAACCGCCCGCCTTGGTCCCGCCGTTACCGCCGTCTTCCGAGTCACAACCACCGTCGTCGTCTCACCGTTTGTGATTATTGCCTCTCGGAGTTTCGTCCACACTATGGACACCACGTGCGCAGAGTCGCAGACTTATGGCGCAGTTGTGCAGACGTCGTCGAATGCCGTAGACACCAAAACGTGGCGAAGAGTGCGAGATGACACTCGCGCCTGCCGCACGCCCTTCCCCATCCCGCCCGTCGTTGGGCCGAGGATCACGTGACATCTCGTACCACCTGATGGCCATGTACTTGGCGGCCCGAGGCCAATGTTGCCGGACGGAGCCGAAGTTTCGGTTTCGATTTCCGCTCGTGTTTAAAATTAGATTTAAAAATATATATCCCATTTTTCGCGAAGCAAACGACGTAGTGTCTTTTACTAGGGCTTTTTAATTAGAAATCCCTCATTATCCCGAAATCTTCGGAATTGAGCGGAGTTGCCATTTAAAACGTTACTAAAATACTCAGTTGAGAAACTCACCCTTCAAACCCAGACCGCTCGCGACCACCAAGACCAAACGAAATACGATAACAGCGCCACCCTTTCGCGACTAGTGAAAACATGAAAGGTAATTTTATATTGCCACTGCAAAATGGTATTGCGAGATGGTGCCGCCGGTCCTTGCGCGACTCGACCTGAACCGATACGGGCGGACGTGCAGTTCCCGGAGTAGCCGCTGCGGGAGAAATGGTGGCGTTACGTTCGCCATTAGTTCGATTCTCAAGTACGGATTGAACAGGGTTGGGCAGAAATACTCAAAAATGTATTTGGAAATACAAATGATGGGATATTTTAAAATAGTAGCCACAATACTGATACTGAAATATATCTGTAAAAGCGTATCGCGATACGTATCGGAAATACATTTTAAATAGGGGGAAAAAGTGTTTAAAAATACAAATACAGGAATACATCTTAAGGAGGGCAGAAATACAAATACAGAAAGAAATACAGATAGTGCAATACATTTTTCAAATTTGTTTGAGACGCCAAATGATATGAAGCTTGAAGTTGAAAGTGGAAGTTTTTATCCTGAAATTACTTTCCCGTAGGCTTGGCACTTCGCCTTGAAGCTAGTGATTTCGGACGACAAGGAGTCTTCAATGGGCTCAAAAAAAAAAAAAAAAACGTGCCATCAAGGACTGACCGCGGTCCTTTCCCTGACATCCTGCCTGTCTGACGAGGGAGGCGAGAAGACTTCGACCTCTAAATAAATTCTATATCATCTATCGGATGACATAGAATTTATTTAGAGGTCGAAGTCTTTTCGCCTCCCTCGTAATACAGGCAGGATGTCAGTGAAGGGACTGCTGTCAGTCCTTGATGGAACGCTTTTTTTTTTTTTTTGAGCCCATTGAAGATTTTTTGTCGTCCAAAATCACTACCTTCAAAGCAAAGTGCCAAGCCTAAGGGAAAGTAATTTCCCGTAGGCCATCAAAATGTCACCGCGCTTCTGCTTAATAACGACGCCCCTGTCAACGTTTGTCACATGACGTGACGGTGGAATGAACTGGTATTCTTTATCTGTAGATGTGGCCTTAAACATGAAGCTTTACCGCGCTGCTGTATGGAAGGACAATACGTACTTTTGTTGTAGGTTACCTCGTTAATGATCGCGCAGGCAGTGTCATTTGGAATTTTCGAGGATAGTAGACCGCCTGAAGCATCCTGGAACACATGTTTTATGTTCTGTTACGGTTAATAAAAAATGGTACGGCGGCATCCCTGTTGTGAAGGTCCTTCCTGCCGACCCCTCCGCCACCGACGCTAGGATTGCAGTCCTCAAGTTTGGCCTTGCATTCTCCAAATGGAGGCTTCGTGGATTGTGACCTGATATTGCCGGCACAGGTGCGAGCTCTCCGAGAAACAGTGCGCTCGAAACGAGTCGCAGGTGTACGAAGTCTGGGCCGGGACAGCAAGGCCACGTCTGGCCTCCTTCCTGGGTTTCGGACCACCAGAGCAGCGGGTCACGTCAGTCACGTTCACGTCCGCTGATGACGTACCCTTGAGCCGTGCAATATCGCGGGCGCAGCCACAGACGCATTCGAATATGTGTTGAACTTCACTACGTGAGTCATCCTACTATTTCAAGGCAACCACCACCAGGCTCGTGCTGCAACGGGCTGCGACTCAGCTTTGCCGGCTGGGTGTACTTTGTACGCTAATGCAAGAGAGACGGTTAGCAGCGGGCATTGGATGCCAGCAAACAATCACTCATGAAATCCCTGCTTAAGGACCTGCGGCACAAGATGCTCTGACTCCACTCCTGGCACGCCACCTGGTTCGAGTCCCCGACTACGCAACACTTCTCAGAAGGGAGAAGAGAACGTATAGAAAAATAGTTTGGAGAATCGGAAGGAACCTTGGTCAGCATTGTAAGAATGCCCCAGCATCTCCTTGACCCCAATGTCCTCAGTAGTAAAAAAAAAAAAAATGAGTTTGGATTTTTTTTTGAGGGGGGGGGGGGGGGGGGGCAGGAGAGTATTTTTTTAAGAAATTTAACGAAATATATATCACCCTAATTGTATCGCGCTACAAAAAAGACACTCCAAATGTATTTTGATGCAGGAATACAGATAATGGTGCAAAAAATGTATCGTGATACCGAAATACAGATATGAAATGTATCTCTGAAATACTATCGCGATACATTTGTATCGCGATACTGCCCAACCCTGGGGTTGAAGCCACTTTTGCAAAGCAGGCTCTATGGCAGTGTCTCAACTAAGTTGTTCTAGTAACGTTGCTTCAACACGAGACGCACCGGATGTCTGGGAAAACGAGACAATAGGCTTTCGAGCATGTTCGGTCGAGCAGCCAAGCCAATCCAGTAGTAATGGTCGGGGCCACTGACCTCTGGGCGAGGCCCCGAGGTCAGTGGCATTTTCGCAGAGAAAAAAATATTTTTCTCTGCGAAAATATGAAACAAAAGAAATGTGTGTCCTAATTATGACCTTTAAGAAAAAGCTTTCTTTCTCTCTCTCTCTCTTCAGTGTCCCTTTCAGTGTCTCCTTCTCTGGACGCACTCTAAAACCAATCATTGGCTCTGTTTTCTCAGTTAACCAACGAGACGAACGATTGCTGTCAGGGCCCAGTGACCATGCAGTTCCAGCGGGAAAGGAAGGATACACGTTTTAGAGCGCAGCTCTTAGGCGCGCGTATCCGGCTTTAGCTGCGTCGCCGTCGGCGTTGCCGTCGGCGTAACCGCGCGCGTTGCATTATACACCAACTCAACTCTCCTACGTCACGCCGCGGCGGTGGCGCGCCGGACGCACTTCCGGTATGGGGCGGTGGGCAGAAGTCGCCGTGCCAGACGTGCATTCCTGTGTTCCTTTGGAAGAAACGAGACAAAAAAAACCTGCCTTCTCGTCAAAATGCTGCGACGGGGGCTTTACCAAGAGAGTCTAGAAAGGTTTCAAGATCAGTTTTCATGTGTTTTTGCACCCTCCGTTCGTCCGAGAACGTGGATAGTAGCCGTGAAACCGGCAAACCAGACGCTGTCGAACTACGATTGCGTGTGCGGGCCACAATTTGTGGTCGCCAGATGTATTTGCTTTGTTCCAACATGAACAAGAGAAAACCCCCAAGTCGTCCGGACCACCCACGGGTTCAGTGGGTCTTCAAATTCACACGGCCGCCTGATCGTTCGAACTTTCGTCTGCTCTTTCAAACAAAAGCGGCCCGTTGACCAAACTTTGACCCGGTGATTGCGATAAGAAGTAATTGAAGGCCTCAAAAGGCTTAAGTAGGCTCGGTGTAAACAGTAGATACAAGATGTTAATTATTGGTACCGGTGGCCATCACCTACTTGTTACGCTTGGTCTGTTCCCGCTTCCGATTTTCAATATCGACGTCGATCATCGTCGCTACTTTTTACACTTTTGCAGCACGAGCGACGTCGCGACCGAAAATAGCTACAAGAATCTCTTCACGGTTTTGGCGTCCATTTCTACAGCGTACATGCGAATGAATCGCCGCACGTCAAATTATTTACGGAAAGTTTAGCGGCGTAGCGAGCCTTGATAATTTCGCTCAGGCGATTCAAGTGGTAAGACATTGCGATGAGGATGTAGAATCGACAACTCCAACGCGAAAAAGAGTATGCAGACTCACACAGACGCCTACAACGTGACATTCGAATGGTTTGTTGACGCGGGACGCGGTGCTTCTTGCCCGTACTCCATTGCGCGTGCGTTCGAACTGTCGTCTGCTCTTTTAAACTTGGCTGCTTTTTGTCGTCAGCTCGTTCAAACGACAGCGGCCCGTAAACCAAACGTTGACCCGGTAATTGCGATAAGAACTAAGTGTAGGCCTCAAAACACTTTTGAAGGTTGGTAGGGGTAAGTCGGCTAAGTGTAAACAGATACAAGAAGTTGTTGATCATTGTTACCAGTGGCCATCACCGACTTGTAATGCCCGATTCTACTTGCGGTTTTTAGTATCGATGTCCACCATCTCAGCTACGGTCCACGCTTTTGCAGTCCGAGCGACGTCGCGACTGAATATGGCGAGCAGAACCTCATCGTGGGAGTCAGGCTTTAGCGCCCATTTTGCGGCGTCCACGTGAAATGAATCGCCGCACGTCACATTATTCACGCAAAGTTTTGCCTCGGTAATTTCGCTGACGCCGCTCAAGTAGTCAGACATTGTTAGGAGGACGTAGAATCAACAATTCCAACGCAAAAAAGAGCACGGGGACTGCCACCGACGCCGACAACAACGCAATTATATGGTTTGTTTATGGGCGACGGCGGGCTTCTTGCCCACCAACCACCGCGCATGCGCGGCGCCGGTGGCGTCCGCTAGGGGCGCTCCGGTTTGTTTGTAAACATGAGTTGGTGTATAGGAATAATGCAAGCGGGCGTAACCGCGCGTTGCATTATAGGAACATTTTAGCTAAATTTCCCAGCTAAACTTAGCGGGGAAATTTTCCCGCTAAATTTCGCCGCTAAGTTTTGCGGTGAAATTTGTCCGCTAAATTCGGTGTGGAATTTATTTTGTTGACTTTAGTGCGAAAATTTCCCTTCTGAATTTGTCGGTAACATTTCCCCGCTAAATTTAGTGGGAAATGTTTTTCCGCCATATTTAGCGAGAAAATTTAGCATTTTCCCACACAATTTAGCGGAAAAAGTTCCCCCCTCAGTTCAGCGGAAAATTTCTCCGCATAGTTTTAGCAGAAAAATTTCCGCGCTATGCTCCACTAAATGTAGAAATAAAGTTTTCTACAGCAGAAAAATTTCACGCTAAATTTAAAGAAAAAATTTCCCGCTAAGGTCAGCGGAAAATTTTCCCCGCTAAATTTAGCGGGAAAATGTTCCGCTAATTTTAGCGGGAAACTTTCTCGCTATATTTAACGGAAAAGTTTCTTCGCTAAGTTTAGCGGAAAATTTCCCCGCTTAGCGAGAAAATTTTCGCGAAATTTAACGGGGAATGGAACGAAAATATTCCGCTAAATGGGAGGGGAGCAGGAGTGGAGGATGGGTGGGTGCGGAAGGGGAGAAGGAGAATACCCTTTCCTCCGTAACCCTCCCCCCCCCCCCCCCTGCGCTCTAATTTGGAATTACAGAGAATTGTAAACCTTTTCATTTTTTTACCGCCGAGACTAAGTAGCCAGAAGACAGTCCACTTCTCACCAGTGTAATTGATTAAAGGAGAATCAATGGTCAGTGCTACTAGTGCATAGTGGATCAGTACACATGCAATCGCCCCTGAGGAATAGGATGTTTCTTGCTTACTTACTTATTTTACCCTCAGGGCCAGAGGCGTTCGGAGCTCTTATCAATTTCTAAGCAACGTGAAACGTTTAACTGGAATTCGGCCATAATTGTTATTTAAATCAAAGCCATATTCTAACACTATATTGGTGATATTCGTGATGTTTTGGTTTTCCGCTTTGTGGATTTATTAGAGTTCTTACTGTTTAGTCAGGCTCCAGATATTCGAATCTTAAATTCGTATATTGCAGCTGCCGGATTACTTTAATGATACAAAGGATCAAGCTGGCTGGTTGCTTTTCACTATTGTAAAAAAAAAATTAGACAGGGGGACGGCTCAAAAGTGCAATGAACTCAAACAGAGTTTACGATAACACACTTAGCGTGATGTTTCACGGGCACGTGTCCTGCTGCTTATACTGCCACATCGCTAAGTTGATTTCCAGGTCAACACATATATCGGGCATCGCGAATTGCAGAGATTCCAATGATTGAATTTAAAAGGGGTCTACGAAAAGTTAAAGCAAACTGAGTTTTGAGAACGGTGTAGTTCTTGTTAGTGTACGTTGTCACTTATAGTAATCAACTTTTATATTGTTCTAGTTAGTGTACGTTTCAACTCATATAAAGAAAACGACATATTGTTGTGGTTGGTGTGCATTATTTGCCATAACGTGCAAGTGCCAGATTGCTCTAGTCAGAGCGTGTCATCTCCAATAGAAGTCAAAGGTGGCATTGCTGGATTTAGACTGCGTTATTTTCTATAAATTGCAACTGTCAGATTGTATTAGTTAGCGAACCTGTTCTTCTATATAATGCTAGATAACCCTGGTTAGCGTAGCTTTAAAAAATAAACTTTCGGGTTTGTTATTGTACATTATGTCAAATAAAATGCAATTGTCTGAATGCTACATAGTTGACATACATTATCTCCAAATAAATGCAACTGTCAAAATTTTAGTAGTTATCGTGCGCTAGTTCTTTGCTTTTTGTTCATATAGTATCATTCCATCGATGCTTCAGTCCCTGTGCGACCGCAATCTCTGTTGTAAGAAATATGAGAATACTAATGTCGATGCAAAGGACGCAATAGTTAATAAGTAAAAATGTAAAATCCAGGCCAGCTCGAGAAAATGCACAAATTCAACTTTATAGACAAAATGGATCGTGAAGCTTCCTCCCACGTAAATAGTAACAGGGCATTGGATAACGACATGTATTAAACATTACCATAATTGAGATATAGGTACTGCGCGGGCTCTGCAGTCTTGTGTGAGATTTAAAAACTTAAAGCTTTATTGAATAACTTTAAAAAATGCGTGATCCAACGAGGTATTACTGGCACTACGTATTCACAACAATTTTAAATGCTAAATGAAGTGACATATTACAAGGTTGTTAATATATAGGAAGAACACAAACATCTAGTTCTGTTAAGAAGTCTTTATGCTCGTGCTTCGGAGTTCAAGGTCATGTTCGTTAGCAGTGCAAGCGTGCTTAAAAATAGTTTGGCAGGAATCAACCTCTGCATAAACTATTATTTGACATAGGCGGTAACTCTTCCCGACTTCTTTCTAGCTGTCACTAACATATGTCACTCTTCTATGGTGCAAAAAGCCATATCTCTGCTTAACTCCTGAACTCCTATATTAATAGCAATTAAATTACATATCGTTACAAGCATTCATTATACTCATATTTTCTTCCCTCAGTTGGCAGTGTATTCACAGCTAGCACCTGTGTCGCGTCTATATACACCGGCGACAGCCGTGCGCCACTGTTTGTCATCAAATTTGTTCCACTCGATGAAGCAACTTTTTCTCCGTTCCTTCCGTGCAGCCCCGGAGCAGATTACGAGCCCGATCATCGAGCCTAAGTGAGATCACGCGAACCGCGAGAGAGCTCGGCGGCAGAGATGCTCGGTTTCGCCTGTCTTGCGTTCCTGCTGCCCGTCTGTATCTCAGGTAAGCTCCTGTCTTCCGTGGCCTTGATCCTTCTCCCGGTTCTTGATGTGCGCACGCTCTTTGTGTCGCTTCCTCCCGCGCTGCTCCCACTACGAGATGGCCTTGGGTGCAGGCGAGTGCCCCGTGTCTAACCAAAGATACTGTCCTCTTGTCGCTGCACTTCAATGAGCGTCGAGAAGGAAGCAAGGACGAGTGCCGCCATCAATTCATCAGCGCGAATCAGAGCTGTCACATCCATGGGCGGGTACACGATCGTCGTTTGACTCCTAACGCAAGCTGACACACAGACTGTTGCTACGTCAATGGAAACCATGACGTAAAGCGATGATATAGTCCGATAACCATAGTCGCTGAAAAAAACAAGCACAGGACGTTTTTTTGTTGTTATTTTTTTCCTCAAATGTTTAGCGGACAGCACGCACTGGTTGCCATCCGTTCAGATTTGGCTGCCCGTGCACGCGGGAAATTCACAACACGCCGAACGGTTATTAAAGGGAAAGTTTTAATTCGCGGAGGACGCGAACAACTGGAAGACCTCCGTGCTGTTCTTATCTCGGCAGTGATTTCATAGTGTACAGCAGTGGTTCTCAACCATCGATGTTTCGCGGACCCCTTGTGGATCGGCGGAGATGATGGAGGACCCCGTTTGGGGTGAGGGGAGGGGGAAGGTATAGGGTAAATATAATAATAATTGAATAAACGGATTTAAGTAACGGCTAGTGTAAATTAGACCTTTCTTATTGACCTGCACACGAGTCGCCGAAAAACTGAAATATTTCTTCTCGACCGGGGAAAAAAAAAACTTTTATTGCCGAGCTTGACTGATGAACGCGGACCCCTAGAATGCCTTCGCGGACCTCGAAGGGTCGGCAGACTCCCATTTGAAAACCACTGGTGTAGAGGTTTACTTACCCGAAAATGTGTTTTACACATAAAGATGAAAAAAGGCGTTTTTTTTAAATATAGTTGTTTATGTGTTGATATTACAACCTTGTGTAATAGCACAGATGTCGCTCCAACAAAGCGAGCGGCTTTTAGAAGAACAGAAGAAGAGACGTGCATTGCCTGCCGATTTGTAACTTTAAAATTTTTGTTTAATTTTAATCTGCTATGGCCTACCAACTCGTATCCCTAGAACACGACGCACCTAAGGCATGTCAATAGTGTGATTAAATTACATCAAGATCACCAAGCATGTATGATTTGAATGATTTTTGGAGATACGGGCATGCACGTGTGTAAAATATATCAATGTGGCTGCGTCCAGGTTTCCTTTCAGAGAAAAGGCAGGAGCTTCTTATAGAAGCCGTCATCTTGACTCGGCGTCTGAATATTTGTGTTATTTCGCATTATGCGTAACCATAGGTATTTTTTCTTACAAAGGACAGAACACGCACCGTAATAAAACCCAATTTCCGACCACAAATAATGACGGTAGTTTACATCGCACATCACAAATTTCACTGAGATCATTGTTAGCGTTGTATGCGCGTGAAAGGATCAAATTTTTAGAAGCACTTCTGCAATCCGGAAATATGGGTATGTTGGAAAATGTAGGTATTAGAAGCACTTCTGCAATCCGGAAATATGGAAAATGTAGGTATTCTTTATTTATATTAATCAAATCATTTGTGTGTTTTTTTCCTCACCGGTACATATCGCGTCACAATAACAGGAGTGTTCCCTAACCAACTAAATTTACTTTTCCCATGCGCTTCAAAATCGAAACAGCGTTCTTACATGTGCTTCTCACAGCTATCAGACCTTTTGTTTTTAATTTAGCCGCGCATGGCACTAAGCCCAATACCTCCTGGTCTAGTTGACATATACGGGACTCCATTATTTATTTTGACACGTAATTAGCGCACCGCCGTCTATCCGAATGCCGTGATGGCGTCATCTTTCCCCGAAAGCCAGTAAGAATTGCACTCCGACGAATCCTCTATTGTCTACGCCGTCACTCGAGCTGCAGTCACATGTTTCCTTCCTCGTTTCTGATCCGGACACTTCGTCGCTGTTCGTGCTTAGCGAAACAAAGAAAAGAAAAACGCGTTTCTTGTTGCAGCTTTTTCTCCTTCGAGCTTCGTAAACCGCGTCGCATTTCTTCTTTGTGGGCGTTGTGTAGCGGGAGGGGACGCCACTGGCAAGCCTCTAGCCTTCCGAGAAAACTTTTGATCCACGGCCATGACAGAATTCCCCGATAGCGTATCTTCGTGCCTTTCTCTCGCTCGTTTTTCTTTCTAACTTTTTTTAGGGGCTCGCAGTCCTGAAATAGCGAAAGCAATGCGATGAGGACGCGGGGATGGAAGAGGAGGGGGTGGGCAGAGCCGACGTGTCACAAAACGGAGGACGGCGCGATGACTGAGAGCTCTGAGCGGCGGGATGAAGCGTGCGTGTGGAACGGGCTGCCTTCTGGCGAATGGACGGGCACACTCTACTCGGGCGCAGAAGACAAGAAGCCCCGGGAAAAGCACAAAGCCCGGAGTATAATGGCAGATGCCATCGTGATCTAGAGAGCAGTTTCTCCCCGCACGAAGGAGGTCTTAGGCGCGAAGCGGGCTTCGGAGGCAGGAAGGGGATAATTTGAAGCTCGTAAATCCTGTCGGAGGTTGTGGACGTCCGAAGAAGCGGTTCTTTGGTGCAGTCAAACAAGACACTGTAATGATAAAAAAGTGGGAACGTGAACAATTCTTTTTTTTTTTTACCGTGTGTCGGAAATTTGTATTGCACCCGGTCGGCTTTGTGTATGTGTGAGAAGTTTGGAGTGCTTTATTAGTCGAGAACAGCTGGGTGTCAAAATACACTTTGAGATTAATTTTTTATCATTATCACAGCATGACGACGTTTGTTGTTAATACCGTCCAGCTCGTTTCATATTGTTGAGATGTCCACTTGTATTTGTTTCATCAAGGTTTGTTGCAGTTCGCGCGAGTTGGAAGGAAATTATAAAAATATTGTGAGCATTCAATTTGTTTTGTTTCTGAAAGTATGTGGTATAGTGAAATACCGGTAACGATGTCCAATGGCAAAGGACATGAACACTTTTTGTATAATGAAAATGATTGAAGTGTTAAGTGAGGTGAAATCTTTAAGAACTGGTACTTGTATTTGTTTCTTCGAGAGTGCATACCTCAGATTGACTTCCGCTCCCCTTGCTAAGATAGCACATTACAAATTTTTCGCATTTATTTTATTAAATCATAGCCATAAGCACACTTGCAGCAGACATCGATGGTTCTTTTAAGGTTACTTATTGCGACCTAGAGCCGCTATATGCGGAAACTAAGCGATATGTTTAGTGTTGTAAATAAATCTGAGTGGTAGTTTATAATTAAGAAAAAAAAACACGGGTGCATTTCCTGCCTTCCGGGAGGGGCTCTTTTTGTCATTCTGTATAGGACAAGGTGAAGGAATATAGCGTAAGAAAGATAAGAAAGCTTTACTTGACAACTAAAGTTCACCGAAACTTCAGAAAGGTATATTTACGCGGATCTCTCCGTAAACCGTGTTCATTTTAACTTGTACATTGATAGTGAAATGTTATGTTCCTCTGTACTCAAATGGCATCCTTTATTAGCTTGAGCAGATGCTAAAACATAGTAAAAACCAAGAGAGTCAAGGTGCTCGAGGAAACAAATTTTGATTATCAACTAAACGTTTCTTAAAACAATGGAATCATGAAAATACTCATCGACATCAGCACTCACTGTGAAATTCAAATATTAACACCTTCTAACAAGATGGATTGCTTCCTCGGGAACCAAGTTAGAACTCTGGATGGCATGATTCCTTTCATTTTGACGTCATGCGCCTTTATTTTTTAATCTTATCATTGCCATTCTCTTTTACACTGCTCATCTACTGAAGCCTTATCACAACCGCAAACCAAGCTCTCGTTGCATAGACATTCAGAGCTTCAATTGTTTACGCGTCTTTTCAATAAAGTAAGCTAACACGGTTTTAAATGAGGGGGGGGGGGGAGGGAGCTTCCGAGCCTTGTTAACTGAACCCCAGCCATCACGAATATCATTATAATTTGGAGGTTTTATGCGCGTATTGAAAAGCGCTTCAAAGTAGTGCTGAACCAACGTCCCTCAGAGGCAGAGGAAAAGGGGAGAAGAGAGGAAGCCCGTCAGCCGATGTCGCAAAAGAACCGGGTGGGGGACCCCGCCGCGGCTGGCCAAAGCGGCTGGCCGCACTTCCCTCGTAATCTGCTCCTACTGACCTTTTGAGCCGTCGTCGTTATGCCGCTGTATAGCGCTTGCTTTTATCCGTTGACCGGTCATGCTATTGACTCAATCGCCCGACGTGCTGATTTTTTATTCTTTTTTCACGGGTCTGCAGAAGTTTCGGGGCACCGAAGCAGCTGACTCGCGCAGTTGCACGATGCCATACTCCCGCGTGAAGCCGTCTGCTTGCAAGAACAGCGTCAAAGGGATGGGTTATCGCTATGCAAACAGACGAGTCTGGGCCCAACAAATACACTGTATTTTTGCTTGGAGCGTGTTCCGGATAGCGCATATGAAAACAATGTACATACGGGTTTGGGTCCGAAGAAGGCTTGCCTCAACCCGACGCTTTGCCGACCATCTTTAGGAAATAAGGATGAAATTCAGCGCATTCAAAGGCACGCGTAAAGAGGAAACGAAACTAAGAAGAAATTATAAGTCGACTGTTCTAGAAAATTTTTTTACGTAAATAGTTGTGCGCACTGTCCTGGAAAGCCGTGATCATGTAGCCGAATAGCAGGCTTCAACTGGTTCTTTTGTGTAAACCGCCTGATATTAAAGCTTTTCTTTTTTTTATCTTTGAAGTGACCCTATTTTCTGGACCAATACCGCTATCCAAGATTTTTTTTTCTACTTCATTACTCACTTACTTGGGAGGGGAGGGCTTATGTTGTACTAACCGGTCAAGCTTTAGCCTGGACGTTTTCTTACAGCTGATAATACAATTTGAGGGCACATATTTTTTAAACGTAAACAAATGTTTCGTTATATTTTCCTTCTGTAGGTACGCATTCTCTTCTGGACTGCTTTTTAGAGATACAAAACATGTAACATTCTATTTTTAATGTAATTTTTTTACAAATTAAGCTGTGTTTTCTTTTTTTTTTTTGGTTCGTCCAGAGTTGTACAAGTTTCGCTTTAAAACTTTAAAATTGCCCAGTTCCCGTATTTTTTGCGAAAGCTTTGGAAAAATCTCCTGTGTCATGGAATGATTCTTTGTGCCGTAGGAATGCTATCGGACAAATGATTAGTATGCTAATGCAGAGGCACATTAAGCTTTCTGGAACTCGACATCAAATCGAGGGCTACCGGGTACACATTTTTCAAAAGCTGTAATTGCGTATTGATTGGTAACTAACGGGGTCCACTCAGTTTATCCCAAGATACTTTATCCCAGGACACTTCATCCCAGACACTTTATACCAAAGGTGTTTCATCCCAAGACGTTTGATCCCAAGATGCTTTATCCCATGAACATTGCATGCCAGAATATTTCATACTTTGGAGTGGCTCTGCCACACTTCATCCCCGGATACGTCATCCCAGGAATGTTCATCCCGGTCACTTCATACCAAAGTCATTTCATCCCAAGATGTTTCCTACCAAGACGCCCCATGCCAGTGGCATGAAATACCAAGGCATTTCATACCAGAATAATTTGGCGCACCCACGAGTTGCTGAGCTCGAGCAAGAAGAAATCTCAAGACTATTTTTGGCGCACCATCAAAGTCGTCGTATTTATGTTAGATAGGTCGCATTTCACCGGTTACAGCACTTAAATGAACGTCATTTTGGGGTGTGCATAGGAGTGCCCACGGACAAACTCGGTACTGGACTTCAGCGAAAGTCGGCCCATTCCCACTTAGAGCCCTTTCTTCTCTTTTTGATTCTTCCCTCTCATTCATTCACTTACTTCAATCCCTATTTGTAGTGCTGCTGCAATGGTCGGATTTACTTCTTATGAAAGCTGTATACCACAACAAACCGCAATACTGGGGATTGATGTCACTTGAAAACCGGCTGAAAGGTATCGTTCCAAGACAACATTCACCAGAAATATAAAAATTTAAAACGTTTATTTTACAATAACCCACCCATAAGAGCAAAATCTTAACAAGCCGCCAGAATTCGGGCTAATACGCCCTTCAGAGCACAGAATTTGGGCTAATATAGTCTTCAGAGCACACAATTCTGGCTAATAAACTCAAGAATCGCTAAGTACATAGCACGAGCACGCATTGAGAAAGCTGTCTGCGTCTCTGTTGTTATAGTCATCCAGGATTCGGCATAGACGCTTGTTAGACTGCTCGTACTCCTTCTTCGTGTACAGCGGTGGCTCATGACCCACGTCCAGCTGGATGGCCATCGCGTTTACACGGACGTGTTCGGAGAGAAGCGCATCCAACAACTTGAATACTGTAGGATGGGATGCCCCGATAGAATTTTGGAATACCCGGTGCCAGCTTTGAACGCTATTGTTGGTTCTGGGAAGGCTGACCTCTGTCACGCGCTTGCAATTCCACATGGATACTGGGAACCTTGGGTCCTTGTGGGGTCGACCGACCCAGGTATTCTCAAAGTAGTCTAGGAACTCTTGGTGCTGTTCCTTGCGTCCAAGCAAGTCCAGCAGGTGTCTTTCGAGCACGCAATATCTGTTGCAGACGTCGAAAACATCGCAGAAGCACAGTGCGATGAATTTCTTCAGGATGAGGTGGTAGCTGGAATCATCAATGAATCGCGTGTGCATGCCGAGCTCGTGAATTCGGCGCCAGATGCTTTGCGCGAAATGAAATAAGCATCCATGCACATCGACGTCAGGAATGCATTCCCGAAAAGCATTCTCTTCAGCCTTTTCGAAGTCCATCACTATTGTGTGCACCTGTCGTGGACTTGAAGTGGCATCGTCAATAGCCTCAAGTAGCATGGGCGTTGCTCTTCTGTACGTCGCTTCGCGCTTGCTCGGCAAGAGACAGTAAACAAGGGGAAGCACCTGCCTTTGTAGAGGGCTTGAACAACCCAAAGCTGGTAAAACATCTCTGGTGCTACACTAAATGTGCCGTCACACAACCAGGTTTCGCAGGTGTTTAAACGGCACAGGCCTGTGTTACAGGCGAAAATCATTATTTTTTTCGAGTCAATACAGCCTGTGTCCGCTGCGAGAAATACTTCAGGTGACGCTGTTCTTGTCATGCGCGGGTGTTTAGGTACAATTATATCTTCGATTTGGTGGGGAACTTGAGCTGCGCCATGGGCTTCGCGTCGAACTCTGTTCACCTTCCTATCCAGTGATGACAGCTTGGGGAGCTTCACGATAGTCGACGGTCTTGCCCCTTGTAGACAGGGGGTCACGACGTCCCGAGGGGTGTCGTGGGAACGCTTGACTGCAGTTTTGATCTCATTTTGTAAACGCGCCGCAGCGACATTCTCTGGGCTCGGTAGATGGCAAGAGTGGCCATGTGTCACAGTGGTCGTCTCATCTGCAGCAACAGCTCGTCCCCGGCAACCCTCCTGGAATTTCTCGCATCTCCATGCCGCCTTCTCGTCGTTGGTCCTGTGCTTGGTGTGCATGTAACCTTCGAAACAGAGCTTCGGCGATCCTCGACGAGAAGCCACAAAGGTGGCCATGTTCTTTAAACAAACTCGATGACAATTACTGAGTCGGGCCGGCTGGACTGTTCGACTGATGGAAGCTCGATGCCAAGTGCAGGACGGTCTTACGTGGCACGGGTGACAATAGAAGAAAGACGAAGTGCATGTGTCGGCTCCGCGCGTGCAAAACCAATTTTATAACTTCTTCTTCTAGGCAGAACACTTTTTGGTATAAAATATCCAGGTATGTAATGTCCTTGGTATGAAAGGTCTTGGGGTGAGACGTCTCGGGATAGAACGTTTCTGGTATGAAGTGTCCGGGACAAACAGTCCTGGAATGACATTACCTGGGATGAAGTGAGTGGCCCTTTAATCGGCTGAACCGTATGGACTATTCTGGCATCAAATGCCGTGGTATGAATTGCCCATGGTATGAACTGTCTTGGGGTGAAACATCCTGGGATGAAATGACTTTGGTATGATGTGTCTGGGATGAACTGACCTGGGATGAAGTGTGGTAGAGCCGTAACAAACATCGAAAACGCAGTAGAGGGTACCACTATCACGTTGATGAACCTTTTGTGCAGCTATTCGCGTAGTCTAAGTTCCTGGGGCGGGCCGGGGGGGGGGGGGGGGGGGTACTGTGTAGCTTAAACACGAAGGGACGTCGCCGTGGCAGAACAGCGACCTTGTCTCATCACTCCTTTCACCTCACGGGAAGCTCTCCCGTTGCCCAAAGCCTATTCCTTCAGACATCTTCAGCTTTGGTGAACAATGTAACCTGCACGGTCACGTGTCCAGCAGCTACCAAGCGTGAAAACCGATGTGTGCCGAATTCGTGTCCTCTGACGACGGTGGTGGGAAGAGTCCCGCTAATCCGGCCTGACGCGTCCCGTCTATAGACCTCCGTTTATTGTGAGCGTTTAAAGCTGCCATAAACAGCAGTCAGTACGTTCCTACATGTAGGAAACTGGCTATGCCGCGTCATTACCATTCGGCGCAAGCAATTCGTTGTGTCTGCCCGTATTACTGCGGGGGTTATTGTTCTGCTTTGCCAACGGCTAGAACGCGTACGTTGTCACGTCGAGGAATCTTTAGACAGGTGGCCCTGTAGTATCCCTCAAAAGATCTCGAAAAGTCAGAAACCGATCACGGTTTACAAGAGCAGAAGCCTCGACGCCCGACTACTTCCGCAAGCGACTGAGAAAGCGAGAATCGAGATGGTCCTTTTATGACGAAGTGACACGTCACGCGTGACTAGCCAATGGCATGCCGCTGCGGCGGTTGCTTCTGTTGTTTTCTTGTTTTTTTTTCGCGTTTTGTGAATATTTTAGTTCAAACGGTTGTGAAATTTGACCTCAGCAGGCACAAATACGTTAAAATCAAGAACTAACTCATGTTTTAGAAAAGCTCTTCAGCTTCCTTTTATGAAGCGCCTATTTTGAGAGATGTAGCTTGCGCCATGTCAACTAAGCTCGGAAAACGCACATTACCTCAGCTTTCTTTTTTGCTAGCTCCCACATTTATTTACTGTATTCTGCAGTGAGTTTGCCGCACAATTATGCTGGCTTTCATTGGACATAGATTATAATGAAACCATTAAAGCTCTCGCTTTACTTAACTGTGAAGTTACGCGACACTTTCTTTAATTGACAATAACTTGCAGCCTTGTAGTATATTTGTTACCAAAGGTTTTGTTTTGTTTATTAATCAAGAATACCTCAATCACCCACAGATGCTAAAATCATCGAAACCATAAAAACTACTTGACATAAACAAATGTTGGCATTGAAAGCACTGAAATGGTGCTGATTAGTGACAAAAACAAACCACACTTTAGCTTCTACCTCTCACAGAATCAAGCAGAGTGTCTACGAAGCCATTGCCGTTAATAGGAATATATGAAATAAAATCTTATGAACAATGGTTCACGACAACAACTCCTCGGGTCCTACATCAGCTTCGCTGCGCATTCTTCATTTTAAATGTCAGCGTACAGCACATAAACAAAAGAAAAATGCACATCGACATTCGAAGGTTTTGACATTCTGTTTACAAAAATATTCAAGAAGCTCGGACACTTCTTTCTTTTTTCTTTGATTGAATATTGATATGTCACGAAAAATCAAATTTTCTGCTCAGTCTGTTTGTATGAAGCGCATGGACGTGTGAATCAATCTACGCTAGTACAAACATTTTTATATTTATAAATTTGCACTGTCCTTTACGTTATTTAGTTAACGTTGAATTTCTCGTGACACTTGTCGCGAAGCGAACTCAGTTTGTACGTCCCAGGAAAAATATTCAAGTGCTGGCTACGTCTTTTAGTAATATCATTATCGAGGAAACATTTCTCCAGATTTAATTTTGTAAATTCGTTTGGGGAGTGTTTCCACTTGGAGAAACTTTGAGTTGAGTTGGTCGTCCCGACTAATCCGGTTTGCATAATGATTCCCGTAAAGAAGATCTCCCGGAACGGTCAACACTCTTCCTTTGGTACTTCCTTTCAACATGACGTCTTCGGACGATTTATTCCAATTCACTCTATAAGAAAACTGCTAAGAGTTTTTTTTATATTTTATTCTGTATTCAGACCATTGGCTCCTGTGTTAAGGTACACGACTGCATGCAGGCTTATTGCATTACCTTTTAGAGAAGCAGATGTTGTAAGATCAGAGATAAATAAAATGTAAAAACCACCTTCTTGCATTCACTTAACGAAAAATCGATCTGAAACACCGGCCATTTCTTAAGCTGTTGACGAAAGTTAACAGTTGCTTTGAAATTTTGTTCTGTACTTTTTTAACCACTCAGGGGCCCTTGTTTAGTACAAGGCAAGCAGGCGCTTACGGTATTCCTTAATATATTTCTGACGTATACATACACAATGAGATTGACGCCGAAATTAAAGTAGGTCCAAACGCAAGTTCTTGTGCCGTTGTTTTCGTTGCCTTACATAGAAGGGAAACTAAGTCTAGAACGGCAGTGCGTTTTTTGTTTTGTTTTAGTAAGTAATTCTGACAGCTTACGTCTAAAGCATCTTGCTCCGCACATACTGTTTTTGAGTCAGTGAGTTAGCCTTGTGGGCAACCTGGTGATCCAAGGCGTTAGACTAGGCTTCTCGCTTGTTAAAACGTTTTTAGTCATTTCCAGCGCGAAGGAGCCAAGGGCGCTTGGCCATACCACTGGCGCTCCCTCACTGATAATATGCCGGAGTAGCGTACACGCTGGGGCCAGAGCCGTTTGTACTGAGAAAGTTTGGCCAATGGATGGAGCTTGTTGTCCGCTAGAACCAGTGGATTTAGCGATAACACAAAATGGCGTCACTTTTTTGTCTTCTTTATTGCTGAGAAATCGCATAGAGTTCCTATGAGTCCGAGCCCCTTAATGGCGGACACTAGTAGTCGTTACCAGTTGTCAAACTGCGCTGCTGTGGTTGCCAGGTTGTCAAAATCTCCTTAGGAAGGCCAGACACTCTCAGTATAAATGGCTCTGGCTGGGGCTTTTGGGCCGCGGCGCGCGGCGGTGGCAGTCAATAAATTACTACGTGTTGTTGAACCAGCGCATTGTGCCATTCTTCGAGTCGGGTAGCAGCAAGGGAAATCCCACGGCCCTTATTTGGATAAGGAACATGTTAGAATCATAGTGCTTCGTAATACAAAACAAAATTCAACACATTATTTAGAATACATCAGAATAATATTATCACGGTACGTACTCCAAACGCATTAACTGCGCTCAACTGTTCTATCCAGCTTTTGTTTCGCAGAAAATTCGCACAATGCCAAGGAATATGGGTTGACGTTAATTAGGTATCCAACTGAACTAGTGAGTTAAGGATAAAAAAACTCCACAAAAAAATAACTTCTGACGACGCTGCCTTTTTGTATCTAACGAAGTGGCAATTTAATGTATAACGCAAAAAATGCCATACCTAAATTAGGTGTATAGCAGCCGGAAAGTTCTGAACCTCATCAGTAGAACCAGCTTTAAGAGAGAGAAAAAAAAATCATTGCCGGATCCGTCATTACTTGGATAACAATTTGTGGTTTATATTAACACCAATTTAATATGCCTGCACCGGAAGTTCAGGATTATGCTAAAAGCTTACTGGTTCATGCAAGAGTAAGTATGAAGTTCCCGGTATGTCCAGGAATGCCTATTTCAGCTGTCTTCGTATGTCACGTTCTTCTGAGTCCGCTAGGCGTATATTTAGACAGTTTGTAACGCTTCGAAAGAAGCAGAATTTTACATATATGGCTGTGCTGTTCGGCAAAAGATATCTGGCAGTCTACTTGTGCTGTCGACTCAAAAAAAAAGAAAAAAAAATCTGAGCGTTTTCAGTCTGATGAAGAAAAAAGAGCAGCGGAGCTGTACTCTGTGCCGCCATCTATGAGCGACGATGGCAACCAGACAAGAATCTAGCCGGTAGTCTGCTTACCGCCGTCGCTCATAGATGGCGGTAGTGGTCCAGAGGGTTGTGTCGAGATTTATTTGTCCACGGACACGAAACGAGGAAACTAGCCCTTAACAGCTCCGCTGTAAAAAAATATATATATATATATAATTTACCGTTTTCAAAAACCAAAATGCTTTAAGTATTTGGTCGTGGCGAAGTCGACGTGGTTTTCCGGGAGCCAGACTTGGACGTAGTTTAACTACCCCACTCAAACTACTGTAGTTTAACTACTTTTTCGAGTACCTTGGTAACTTTCAATTACAGCTTTATTTGGGTAATTAGTAGTTTAATTTAACTACGTTTTTCAGGTAACTACTTTTTCAGGTAAAAAATAAGACCGCAAAGAATTGCGGTCTTATTTTTTGTGTTGCGAGTGATATGGTTACACTTGAGTTGCATTTGTATTGTACTTGCTTTGTTGCTTGTTTTTGGTTTTTAAATCCAGGGTTCTCTGCATTAGCTAGTATTGTATAACATTATCTTTTTTTTTTCTTCTTCCTTTTAACATGTGTATACCTGTGTGTGAACTCGCATTGCCGCTGCTACTGAAACTTTTGTGGTGCTGGGAACTCGTCAAGCTGTCCATGCAGCTTTTTTTCCCAGCCCCCGCCATTGTAAAAAAATGGTAAATAAACATTGAATTGAATTGAATTGAACTTCTACTAAAATTACTAATTACTTTCGAAATGTAGTGCTAACTTTGCTCATTACAAAAGCTTGAGTACAGAAGTAAATAAGACGCCGGCATATGAAGTGGCATTCCCGAACAAGGGGCCCCCTCACATTCCGTTCCCACGTACTTATACTCGGCAGCCGTAGAAACTGCATCACAGGCGTCCTGGGCCCAAGGTGGCGACAAGCAGCCAAAACATAACACCGGAGCGCCCGAACGCAGAAAGAGATGCCTAACAAGCCTTGGTCGGGTATTGACCTAATCCGGTAATGCACTCAGGCGGCACGCCTTCAGCTGCAAGCATGGAAAAAAAAAAAAAAAAAAGCTCCGAAATTTTTCTTTCGCGTTGTTTGCTTTTAGTGAGTTCTAACTCAAGCGGTTTCGGGGTTCCACTGGAGACACAACTGGAATGACCTCGCACCTGGGCGACTATTCCCATGGTAGCCTCGTCGTCAGCGCATACTCCCTTGCAAAGCCGGACTCCCGCGCGCACAAACGAAAACGCGGATAATCCGTTCATTTGAGCAAGCACGTTCCCGCTTCAACCTGCAACTGTTCTAGCGAGGATGCTTGTTCACGTAATCCTTGGAGTCCTTCCGAACTTCCACGCCAGGAAGACCTCCTCTTCGGTGAGAACGATTTATTTCTCGGGCGTGTCAAGATACCGTAGTCGCCGACGAGGATTGCTAGTCACTATTGGGAGAACCTTTTGTTGGACCCGGCGTCAGCGGCAAAACATACTTCCTTTCAAATTTTTTTTTTTTTTTTCAATAGCGTAGTTTTAGAACTGCAACGAGACGCGCAGTCGTCCGGATGATCTCATCGTCGTGGCGCGAGACTTTACCCCTTGACGGTCAGGTGCACTCGCTTAGCGTACTCTCCGAACGTCGAGGGAATAAAGAGGGGCCAGTCATAACAATCTCAACTTGCCGAAGAAAAAAGAAAAAAGGAGGAGAGTTTGCTATAAAAGACCCTCTAGGCCAAGACAAACTTCACATGTTTCGTCATGGACACCAAAGATGCTGACACTCGCATACCCGACCCTGCACTGTCTGTTTCTGAAATTCAACACTGCCCTTAGCGCCACGGTGGAACGTCTTCTTAGCTTGGTTGTGGATGTCTTTAGGAGAAAAAGGGGAAAACTGAAAACTCCCCGATAAGAACTTTGAAAGACAATTGCATCTGCAAGCAAATAAACTATTTTGGTGAAAA
Organism: Ixodes scapularis; assembly: GCF_016920785.2. NCBI lineage: Eukaryota > Metazoa > Arthropoda > Arachnida > Ixodida > Ixodidae > Ixodes > Ixodes scapularis. The sequence continues at coordinate 55,116,182 of NW_024609835.1, read as the reverse complement.
CGCAAACCATAAAATTACTGCATTTATTTTAGGCTCGCAGGATTTTTCACGGATCAAAACTGCTGCTCATTTTGCTACCACACATATATAAAAAATAACTTCGAAAGTAACTTCAAAGTAACTCGCTACTTTTTTACAGTAGTTATTAGTTTACTCAATTACTATTACCAATGCGTAGTTTCTACTCCACTCCAATTACTTCTGACATCGATACTCAGTAACTTAACTTAACTACCTTTTTTGAGTAATTTGTACATGTCTGCCGGGAGCCAACCCCGCCTATGTACGGATCGGGTTTTTAGCATACACATTTCTCGTTCAGTCCTCCTATTAGCTGGAAGGGGAAAAGTAAGTCTGAGATGGTTGCCTTAAATTACCTCCCTTTTTGCGATTGCGCTGATGCAATAGACCGATCTCACTACACGTTCCACGCATGCATGACACCGCCATAACTGTAGCTCTCAGAAGGTAGCCGCGAGTGCACGAGACAGCTCGTGCCGTCTCGTGCTCTGCTCGCGCAGGCCCACAGCGTGGTTGTCGCGCGTACAGAAAGACTAGTCTCAACAATGCATGATGACAGCGGAGGCGTAACTTAGCCGGTTAGTGATATTGGTCTATTGGATCAAATCATAAATCTACAAGTTCGTTCTTGCAGCTTTCTACCTAGTGGGGCATCTCTGGATTCAATCAACATGTATCATTAAAACAAAATTTAAACGCTCCCATGGTGTTCCAAGTGTTTTTGTATAATTTTTGTTTTACTTTTAAATACATTTGGTATTTCTTGCTCGATATATAGCAAACTAAACGACAACTGGGGTTTTCCGTGTCTCTGAAAATGAACACAACCGGTTTCATATGTGCCGCCAGACGCTTAGGGAATAGCATGAAAATAGCGAATTGTCCATAAAACTGCACGATACGTTAAGGTACTTCCAATTGCGTTGGCGTAGTTACAATTTAAACTTAAGAAACGTACGGTGTGGCGAGTCCCCAGAATTCCGTTGTCGCTCTGCTGCCTACGAGATTAGGATATTAGTCAATAATATTTCCAAATAACAAATCTCGGCCGGTTCATAATACTTAAAAACTAAAAGCGATGCGCTGCAATTTTTTTTTAATCCCAGCGAGTAAAGTATATTTGTTTCAATATTTTCTGTCCAACCAACCTTTATACTTTGCCTTCGGCTCTTCTGACAAGGTGATATATTATCGATTAACACTATACAGTGTTCCAGTTTTCAAACAAACATACTGCTGCTGCTGCTGTCTACTGCCGATAGTCCATGGCACCAAGCGCAAGAGTAAATGGACAAAGTCAGCTTGAAGTTAACTAATGTTACTTCTGTTTGCGAGTCTCGGCGTTTCGCGTCAACGGTAACACAAAAGTCTGCAATCACAGCATTCCTGGCCTTTCGGTCTTTTTCGCTCCACTTCTTGGCCCAATTATAGAAATTTCCCGTGTTTTCCGCGTCGTCGTCACATTGAGAATTGCTTTCCACACCTCCACTTGCTGTTGCCGTGTGCTTCTATTCGACGTACGTGATCGTTTGTGCTTTCGGTCATTTTAGTTTGTGCAACTTCCGTCCTAAATCTTATTTCCTACGAACCCAGCTACCTAGTGAAGCTAAACTTCATTGCATTTTCCTTAGTCACCACATTCCTCGTAGCGTACCTTGTGTCTCGCTTTGTGTAGCACCTTATCTCGTGCTTAAACCCTTGAACCCATCGCTTGCGTACCTAATTTATGAAGTTAATATTCATGTCAAGGTTCGAAATAAATTGCATGTAAAAAGTAAATAAATATTTATAAATGATAATGGCATCATAAAGTGTTTGCCTAGCTTCCTTCAAGGGGAAAAAAAGTCTAAAAACCGTGAGGCTACCGATACGGTAGTAATAAAAATCCGGCTTTTACAATTACTGTTAATAATAATTAGCGCTTAAGGCTATGTGGAGGGTACCGGGATGTTTAAACTGGTATTTAAAAAAAAAAATATTGAGTTGGTAGGGAGAAGGAACTTCTTCAAGAAAGGGAGACTGAATTTGTATCATTGCACGCCGACACTCGAACAGAATATGAAGTAAATTCAAAGGACGCTAGGCTCAGAAGCGCTAAAGATTGAAGCGAATTGGCGAAAAAGTTATTCCGATCGAAATTTTTCGAAGAGAATCAGCAAAGAGGGGCTCATAAAATGTGCTAATAAAAAATTTTAACCAAAACCTTCTTCACCGACTCTAACCCGCCGACATTTTATAAAACCTTGTGGGTTATATAGATACAAAAATAGAAAGTGTTGAACATATGAAAAGTCAGGTAGAGACCAAGCAGTTAAAGTTAACTTTTTTTTCTCCGATCTTAACGTTATCAACATATCAGTTGGTTTATAAGGTAGGGAAAATAACAGTTCATATGTCTCAGTATTTTCAGATAAATGCCCCCCCCCCCCCCCAAATAATAACTACACCAATTTTGATATAAAATTGGCCTATGCCTCAAAATGCCATATATTTTCGTTCAAACGAGAATTGATTTGTAAAACATTTTGCTTTAGGCCACTTTGCTTTGAGTAACTTTTAAATAACGTCAATTACTTCGAACAAAAACTTTTCAATGTGAGCCACTGCTGAAATGTTGGGTCAGGCCACAGTAGTTCAGACATTTGCGTCGACTGCGCCCACAGCAACTAAAAATGACAAACGACAGGGACCCGGCGACAAGCGTGACTTGCGATTTCTTCACGAAACCACTCGAGGCATCGCTTAAGCTTGACTATGTTGATACTGCCGCTTAACTCGCTTTGCGAGATAAGCGGCAGTACTAACTACGATAAGAAATTTTTCACCTCGTGAGGCAGGTGCGGCACTCTGTTGCATAAATGCTTCTGACCGGACCTGGTGTCGGTCACCGGTTCCTGAGTGTATGCTCTTAGAATTGCAAACCACTATTGAGTAGCTTGTTGGTGCTGAAGGAATGGCGGTTGTGTTAATGACTATCCGTATACAATGTATGAATATGTGAAGGCGGCGAGCACTTTGTTTTAAAAGTTCTGTCGGACGTCGATCTTTATTTCCGACGGAGATGTGAGTTCATGACTTGCAGAAGATACTCAGCCCAGATCGTCATGTGAAACTGAATGCATCAAAAAGATATAATTTTAAATGATAAAATTGCCGAAAGAAAGTAGCGAAAAATGACGATTGATGCCCATTTTCTGGTTGGAAACTAAAGGGGCATGTTTCTTGCACCACGGAGTCTCCTGGTGCCTATTTTGTGTTAATAATAAAATGTTTATAAGCAATTTCATTCACATTATGCATTCTTACTGCGTCACGGAAGCACATTTGCACCTGTCTGTAAGATAAGGCAGTTTATAAAATTATGTACATTACCTTTATTTAGTGAAATTGAACAAATATAAACACTAAACAGATATACTACACCCTCATTATACAATCTGAAATTGTCCATATGCTTCTGCTGGTTATCACTATGTACTCATATAAGTAGCTCTTTATATCAATCCCGCGAAACGCCAGCTGCAACAAATGAACTACAAACACATCGCCAAACAGCAAAACTAATCAAAATCACTACGAACAAAAACGACCAATAAATTACGTATAATTATAACTCGAAACATGTTCTACGGAGAAAAACAAATTCACAAATGGTTCAATGCAACCCAGTGCATATTTAGTCTTACTGCGTACAACTCAAGGACGCGGTGGTAAGGGGCAGCGGGACATATCCTCTTTCACGGCTAAGTCGAAGGGTCCGAGTCGCCTTGAGGAACCCGTTGCAAACGTTCGCACTGGATACTAGAGACGTTGAGCGAGGGATGACTGTAATTAACGGCAAGTCGCAATTAATGATGGACGATGCAGGCTGAAACCGACGACCATTTACCATGCAAGCGGCCACAGGGCTCCCCCATTGCCAGTTCGGGAACTCGCCGCTCGTCCATCATTCCTGTCATCTCGTCGCGAGAGCGGCACAATTACGCTCCAAGTCTGCTTGAGACAAGAAGATTAGTGAGCTTGCTTGTTTCAGAAAAATAGAATAAAATAAAGGGGACAGAATTGGCGCGATGAAGCACGCACCACGGGACACACAACAATAGCTGCGGAGCCGTCGCTCGACACGCTTCCGTCTCCACGTAGCCTCACTAACAATCAGTCATTTATTCGCTGACACGTGTTCTCATTTCATTTCGTTTATTGTCCTTTAACGTCCCGACGAAACAGTACACGCAGAGGAAGCGATCGAAATGAAAACGTTTCCTCACAAAATAGCTACTACCGGGACGGAAACGCAATAACTGTTTCTCCTACTCGCACGTTGCTCTGTTTATAGTAACGTACTTAGAGTGTACATACGCATATCAAGCCACGTAGTCGCATAAAACGGTAGTGTGTATCTTTGGAATGCTGCGTGTCTTCGACAACGGCGTTTCTGCAAATTGAAATTCCGCTCAGTCTCGAAAGGATGGTTGATCGCAGCTTCATGAATGCATATAGACTTGAAACATGTTGTTGTTGCTGCTGTTGTTGTTGTTGTTGTTGTCTTGTTTTGTAATACAAGTGTTAGCTTCGAACGATTTCTTGCGGATTTTGGGAAGAGTTACATCAACGTTCAGCTTATTATCAACTTTGAATAAAAAATTATGAGCACGTCTGGGGATCTGCAGTTTTGTACGTTAAACAAAGCGGAGGCGAAGGAGGGGTGGGTCGGGGGAGCTTGAAAGTGTCGGCAAGGGACCGTTAGAAGTAAACCGAGCTACAAGGGAGATTCATACTTTTCGAGCCTTTTAATGCTGCCAAAGTTTCTCATTGAAGGGCGAGATGGAGTGGCAAAGTTACGAAGACAGTTCGTCTGATTTCGAGTGAAGTTTGATTGTTTCAGTTTTCATTTGATGGTCATATACTTCTCAATGTTTTCCAGCCACAAGTTCATTCAAGTAACTTCAAAACGTTTAGTAGAGACTAAACATTATATGTGGAGCTTATGTTTGATTGGCACATTTAATTAAATTGACTACATCTCCGCATAAACACCCAAAGATCAAAAAGGGGTAGGATTTAGTATGTTCATAAATACGAGGCATTATGTATTCGAACATATTCAAAACTTATTTTCAGTGTTCCGAATTTTAGCGTACTTTACGAAGTATCCTCACAAAGCTTTCATAAGAAAACAGTGTTTGAAACTATTTACAAATGAGGTTTTCTTTTTGGCATGTTTTTATAGTGACATTTTATAGTTCCCTTTGTAACAATGTGTGTGCATATTACACAACGTTTTCAAAACAATATAAAAAAAGTTATCGCTACGAAAAACCTTTAGCGTGTTAAATAACAGCGGGGAAAGGTTCTATGTAAAATATTTTTTAATACTTTGTATAAAGCAGAAAGATGTTACATAGTTCAACAGACATAGAAGAGTAATAGACTCCTTTCGAACGTCTGCCCTGTGTTGGAAGCTGTGGAATCCCCATAGAATGGCGGAATGTGCCTATGCCCATACACCAATTTCCTTGTACCACCATCAATTGAATAACCTTGTAATTTACACATAACTTTTCGCTTTATTCTGAGATTACGTTATGGTTACACGTGTTTTCTTTTTTGTGATTATATAATGCACAACCTCAGCTCCGGTGTCTCCCTGTACACGGCATTCTCGATGGAATTAGCTAGGATTGAGCCAACGACGCAAACCAATATGTCATCCTCCTACCTTCTAAGTACTGAGCTCGGATAATAATTTTTGGCCATTTCATGCGCTTTTAGGTTTAAGCTCCGGACGTATATTTCTGAAAGGGCCGGGGCCACAGCCGGTCCAATAAATACGCCTGGACGTTGAATGTATTTTTGCTCATCAATATTTAGCACTGTCGGTTTCAGACACAGTTCAAGTATCCTTAGAAAATCATTGATCTCAATACCAGACTGAGACTGGAACCGAACTAAATTCTCCCCTAGAAATGAGCAGACCCTAGAAAGCAATATGGCTGGTTGGAGTGAATAATACAAATCCTGATATCCAAGGAAAAAATCGTGCAAACTTTACCATGAAACGGTTGAATATCTTATATCAAATCTATGGAAGAACCCAGTGCGAACGGGCCTCTGAAATCTAGAGAAAAAAGACCATTCTGAATAAACGTGGAGACAGTTTTTTGCCACGTGCCATCTCCGTTGATAACTACCTTCAGAGGAAGGTCAACCTTGTGATTTTTCAAAATGAACTTAATGTCTTTCATGTTACCTTTTAGTCTTGCAGCCAAGGACGTAAAGTGACTGTCCTTAAAAGTCTTCATTATTTCCCTCTTGTTTCGACCTAGATCACCATCAAAAGATCGAAACAACCCAGGAACAGCGAGGTTACATTTATCCTGAAATTTACTGGAAAGCAAAACAGGAAACAGCCCAAATTCTTTTTTTTTTTTCGGGAAGCTTCACCTTTTTCTTTCTCTTCCAACTATTTCCTAACCCGGGTTATTATCCTAAAGTTTCTAACATCTGTCCTGTACGAAGAATCTACTAAGAACGACATTCCCTTAAAAGCGGTCGACACAACTGTACTTTTCTCTGCTGGTTTTGACACAGCGTTTGAAATAACGTTAATCGCAGAACAAATATCTAAACGAGAGGGCTTAATACTTACGCAAAACTTCGGACCATTGGCTAGAAAATTCACAGTTGACCTAGCAAGCTGTACGCCAAAAGGATTTACAAGCGCAGTTTTCATCGCGGTAACCGTTGACAGGAACCCAGGTTTCGGTGATTTGCTTGTTCTTATCTTCTGCCTCAGGGACCGGAAAGTTGAATGACAGTTTTTCAAATTCACTGCTTGCCACTGAGTATGTAAAGTCGAAGCGTGAAAATGTTCTCCAATGAAAGCGGTCCACAACTGATCGGCGAGTTCACTCACAGGTCATAGATAACCTCTGGTGCAATTTTGAAACAGTGATCTCTGCTGCAAAACTGAAACAATTCGAGATCTGGGTGTTTACTCTGACTCAAATCTAAAGTTTCGCTCTCATGTAGAGACAACGTTTCATACTGCAATGAGAACACTAGGAGTGATCAGGCGTATAACGAGTGAATTCTTGCAGCCTTTTGTTTTTATCACACTCATTAAAAGTCTTTTCAGATCCCGCTTGGAATATGCATTTGTAGTCTGGAACGTGCCGGCAAGATCAAATGAAGCTTTATTTGACCGTGTTTGAAAGAAATTAGCCTACATAATGATGATCGAACTTGATTCTTTCGATCAAGTACGGTTCAAATATCATCATACCTTCGATTATTTACTTTTTGAAAACCGCCGTACATGACGAAAAATGCCCGTGATATATCCAAAAAAGCGTGGCTCTTGATTTTCGCGGATGATGATGATACCGTGTCTCTAAAACTCACAAAAAAAAAAGAATACTACATGTACACGTGACGAGACAAACAGTGTAAGTATTTCTGGAGCACAACGAACCTGCCTCTGCAGCGTTCCGCGAGGACTGGGAACCAGATGTTGGTTGCACCATTTCTCCACTAGGCGCGGTACCGTAGATGCCGACAAAGCGCTCCAATTGCAAACCAAAACTTAAAAATCCGTCGAAGTTCTGCTGTTTTCCAGAAAGCTGTAAAATGCAGCGCGTGCCTTCTATCGCACATCTTTTTTTTTTTTTTTTTAGTGTTGTTTGATGATGCTCAGAAAGTTTCCAAATTAAACAATGCCCTTAAACTCAATATTCAAAAAACAATAAATTACGCTAAAATAATTAACAACTTAATTAACCAGAACTTTAATAATTTTTCTTAATAGGCGCCTGGCCTAGGATGACAACGGCACAAGCCTTTGTTTGGTGCGATGTGTAGTTTTCACATCGAATTTGTCCAGCTTTAACACCCTGTATATATATTAATATATATGTAAGTATATATACATTAATATATATACTGTATATGTATATATAAGTCAAAGATGCGTACTGTAGGAGTCACTAATACGAAGTTTATTACGACGTTTTGAGCGGGGACCGCTCTTCATCAGGTAAGGAGTGTACAGCCCGTTATATATATATATTACGTTATTACATTGCCATTGACAAGAAAGTAAAGCTCACCATGAGCTTTAGGTTTATTAAATGAATAATACAACCTTTCACGTTGGCACTGACATCCTCGCCTTACCTTCAAGCTGAAATAAAAGTAAAAAAAAGTCACTAGACTGTCACGTACACTATTGTCTGTGTAAACCAAAAGCTCAAATCGCTAGCGCCGGTAATCTCCATCTATTCTGACAAGCGGAGCTCATTATTCACGCGCTGCCACGCTTCTTTTTTAATATCTCGAGCATAAGAAAGCGTAGCATCTTCGTATAGAACACACGGACACGATGGATGATTAATCAACTTGTATGACTGCAAAAGTCGCGTCTTTCCAATGGCGCGATAAAAAGAGAAACGGTATTACTTGATGTCACGCAGTGCACTAAAGCTGAGACTAGGTACTAGCTTTTTCAATTCATTAAAATATAGCTTGTCACAAAATACCGGAATATCACAGCAGAAATTTCGGAGTTCCCGGCCGCCATATACCGAAGATATCGCCCGCCCATGGAGAGCTTTTCTTCGCTGTCGTCGCCCATTCGCTCCCTATAATTTAGAGTCACTTCTGTCGGGATGGGAGACAATTTATTCGTATTAATTTTAATCACAGCATAAAATGAAAAAGTGCACACTAAAGAGCGGAAAAAAGAGGAGGGGGGAGGGGGGGAGGAGTAGAGGGAGTACGGCTTCGAGCGTACGTATTCCGCCCCTCTGATGTTTCGTCTCTCCCCCCAATCTTCGAGCCGGGTTTTCGTGAAAATTTCTCTTCAATTATCTACTTTTGCCTTCCCCCTTGTCTTGCCGGCGATTACAAAAGTACAAAAAGAAAAAGTGAGCCAGGAAGAGAAATGTTTTGTTACACCCCGCCATATTCAGATCATCGGAGTGCCCAAGATAAATTCGCCCGTTGAGAATAGCACCCAAAGCTAATAGGGTCTCCATTTTTTATTACTTTTTTTTACTGAAAGGAGGTTTATACTTGTTATCAGTCGTGCTGTCGCTTTGTGTATTTTTTGTAAGATCTATGTCTATCTTTGCAGGGCTAGGCGTAGAATAATAAAGAATGTCTTCTTTTTTTTTCTTAGTTTTTATGGAAAGGAATAGAAATAGCTGGTGCTTATCTGGGAAGTTGTGCCTTACAATCGCAGGCAAATTTTTATTGACCCACTGCTAGCGCCCTTTATAGTGAGAAGGAATGTTGGTGGCGGCGAGCCCTTTCCTTCGTGATTGGGACAGAACCACGTGTGCGTTAGTGCGAGGTGTGCGCGGCCTGTGTGCCATTTACTTTTTTCTTTATATTATACGTAACAACGTCTTTTTTCTTAAAATTTTTACTTCTTCCTGTCTGCAAAGATAACATATTTTCGAAGTCGCACGAATACCACTCCAGGAAAGGCAACGAAGTACGAATAAGAACCGTGCGAAGTGAGAAGGGACGTTAAGCCTAACAACGAAGACAGTCAAAAACAAGTCTTCCAACGCGGCCAGCGCGGCCGACTCAGGTGAAACCGTCTATCAGAGCGATGTTATCACCATGCGTGAACTTTTGGGTGTGATTATGGAAAAGGACAGTTTACTGGAAAATTTACTGTAACGATTCACAACATCAAGGACGCCGTCAGCAGCACAGCCAGAGCGAAATGAAACAAGCACCGTGAGTCACCCATCAGATTTAACTAAGCATACCGGTGTGCTGTTAAAGAAAGTGACACCCAATGGCGAGTTTGCCCTTATTTGACTCGACGACACGTGTAGCTTAGATTGTCTCCTCTGCGCCTCTGCTGCAGCACGATGTGGCACGGAGCTTGTTTGGGAGTCAACAACCATTTATGTGTTCGGAAACAGCAGCATTCTTGTGACTAACAGAATTAGAAAATGCAAGACCAACACAGGGGTAGACGGTGTTCTCGGAAGGTACATTCTCATTCTCGTGGTCCCGGAAGAAGCCTAGATCGTGGAATTGCTGATCGGACGAACATTGACGAAACTAACCTACTTGACGTCCGCAATGTTGCCTTCGTTTCTGCCACAAGAACGACTACCCGTTTGTCCAGTTGTAACCATTCGAGAGTCGGCAGAAACTTCAGCTGGAGTCGAGTGAGGAGTCCATCCTACAGAAAGACAGGATCAACTGAATTACTCTAACGGCAAAGCAGAAGCTGGCAAGCCCCGTCGTCTACAGACACAGTGGACAAGGTGTTCTGGTAGACATGACACTCGGCGAGGTCACAGTGCCTATGTGTTCTGCCAGCCTTACGAGACAGCCATCCGGAAGGGATAACCTGTTAGTAAAGCATGGCCAGTTAAGGTTTTGAAGGTGGACATCAAGATTGTCATAAAGTTCCCAGCGAGCGACAACCTATTCCGAAGACGGAAATCAACGTTGGACCTACAGTGACACAGGAACAATAGGCAGATCTGGTGGAAGTACTGAACGAGTTCAGGGAATGCCTCGCAATGATTCTGAGCGAATTGGGCTGTACGCCGGTGTCGGAAATGAACACATTTTCACCTCCGGGTAGCACCCCTCTTTCTCTGCTGCCTTTACGGACGAATGCTGAAGGACGAGAAACGATGTGCAAGAGGACTGGGAGGATCTCGGAGTGGTTACAAAGACGAACTCTCGCTATGCCAGCCCTGTGTTGGTAGTGGCCAAAAGAACGGAGAGACGAGACTGGTAGTCGACTACAGAAGACGGAATTCGCAGCTAACTCAGAAATCACAAATCGTTCGTTGGTACGAAAGGAACCCGAAATTCGTCTTCACTATCAAGCACACCGACCTGGTACCGAGATTATGCATGTTGACTCCTTGAGTCGGCAACCTGTGGAAGACTCGAACGGTACCATGGATGATCTTCTTAAAGGACATTTCTAAGTATGCCTGACTAGCAGCCTGGAAGATCGGATACTTGCCATGCAAAGAGGAGACGAGGAGCTGCGTCAGCTAACCGAGATACTGGAGAGGCCAGAAGACCTCCGTACGGAGAAAGAAGAGAACAGAGCTAAGGAATATGTCCTCGAACATGTCAAGCTGATACACATCATTGATCAGAACAAGCAGAGATCAGTGAAGTTTGTGTCGCCCAAGACAATGCTTAGAGTGGTAGTGAAGGAGGTGAAGGAGTGCCACGCCCTTTTAGGACATTATTTAGTGGAAAGAGCAGTGGCAAAGCTTCAGGGAACGTTTTGGTTTCCTTGTATGCGAAACTATGTGTGAAGCACATTTCTCAGTGTTTTCAGTGTATTTAAATCAAGGTTCCTGTTGAGAAGAAGGAGAGACTCCTCAGCCTAGTCCCACCTAGCAAGCGCCTTTTTGAAACTGCACCTTTACCACATCGGACAAGTTATTCCAAGCTAGAAACGCAAGCAGCCCTTTTTGGTCATTGTTGACAACTTGACGAAGTTTGTACAACTTTTTGCTACTGGAGACACGTCATCCAATAATGCGTTGCGTGCCCTGGAAAATTAATACTTCAGATGGGTCTTCCGAGAACCATCGTCACGGACAGGGGTAGTTGTTTTACATAGGGAGCGATTGAGGAATTTGGCGCGGCACGAATCATTCGACATGTGCTGAAGTCAACGAGACTAAGGCTTCCCACCTCGAAAATATGCAGTCGGAGGAATCCAAGGACCCACAAGAAGAGCCCCATTCTTCTATGAGTCCCCTTAAGAAACATACACTGCCTGCAAGAGTGCGTGACTTTTCTGGCGTAAAGTATAGCCTCCACATTTTTTTATTGTGTCTGTTTGTTTTTAAAGTTTTTGTCTTTTTTTTTAACGAGGACGTTATTACTTTAGGACGTCCGAATATAGGCCCATTTTTTTTATTGACCCACTGCTAGCACCCTTACAGTGAGAGGGAATTTGGTTGCGGCCAACCCTCTCTTTCAGGATTGGGACAGACCCACATGTGCGTTGGTGCAAAGTGTGCGCGGCCTGTGTGGCATGTAGTATTTTTTTATTATTATGCTTTACTAAACAGTCTTTTTTGTTAAAAGTTTACCTTCCTGCCTGCAAAAAATACCACAATTTTTCACGCCAATGAACATATATTTAATTGAGCTTATAGTCAATTGATTTTCCCGTGGTCAAAAGACCTTCGCGAATTTTATTTTACTGCAATGACTGTTATGAGCTCTTTCCACCACTGGAAATTGATGTTCTAGTTGGCGTATCAGGGCGTACGGTGTCCGTTGTCGATGTTGCCAAATCTTTAAAAAGATCGCCCGCCGCCCGCGGGAAACGAACCTGGTTCCGCGGCGTGCGAAGCGGAGGAGTTACCACCAAGCTACGCCATAGCTTTATTTTTCCTATTGCTGAGCTACGCCATATCGTTTACAACCCATCTTATATATAGGCTTCTTCCACCTGATCTCACTTCCGGGTAGACTTGAAATCAAAACTAACGTTTTCGTCTATTTGTGTCTTGACGCCATGTTCGAGCCATTCGGCGTCTTATTGCGGTAATAGCAGTCTTATAGAGCCGTCTTTGTATAACCCCATTTCAGAACATTTTTTGACCCAGTCGTTTGCAAAGAGGTTTCTCACCTGACACGAAGTGCAGTCCATAAACCCTCTACAAGGCATGTAGCTAAACTAGTTGGTGGTGCATACCTTTTTGGTGTGTGTGTGTGTGTGTTTCTTCCTTCTAGTCTTACGTCTTTTGTGCAGTTACCACCAAGCAAGCACAAACCCTTAGTTGGGGTACGGCGCTTCTTTGTTGAGATCGTAAAGTTAATATAATCTAGAGCGAAAGGTCCCATGCATTTGTCCACTTCGGAAGAGCTGTTCATAGAAGTGGAATTCGGCGGTTCCAGTTGCCGGTCCCGATGAGCCTATATCGCTGGCGAAGCCTTTATATGCACAAAGAAGCAGCGAAGCATCACCTGTAAAGTCCGTACCTTGTTATTCTATTTTTGCAGAAAAGCACTGAAACCGCGCATTGACAAAATTAAATATTTGACAAGCCCTCGAGCAACTTAAGCTTCTCGCGAGAAATCGAACACTGCTAGCCCTTCGTCTGCCTTTTCTTTTTTTTTTCATTATTTTTGTTGGGACCGGACATGTTAGCGCCCGGGATTTGACGCGTCCGGCTTCCGTCTTTACCCTCCTGGTCGAAGATTTCCGGTGTATCCCTCGGAGCGTCGCCTTGTCCTGGTTCCCTTGCTGGCCGTACCTCCGTGGTCGCCGACTTTTAAGGTAGGAACAATTAATTAAGGCGCAACTGACCCTTTCAAACCTCGAGTGAGCGGACAAACTACAATACGAGCACGGCTCCAAAGTACACAAAACATAGCAAAGGAGCGATGAATGCCTTCAACATGGATTCCGGCGGGTGCCGGTGAGGTTTACGAACCGGCAGTAGCATTGCATCATGGTCTCGTGCAAAGACCTTATAGGGTGTTTGTTGTACGCTATGCACACTGCACGCGCGCCCTCGAAAAATATACAAAGACATATCCGATAACAAAAAGCTGCCGTGGCACTGTAAATTTCAAGAGCTCGGGCCGGGGGACGCGACTTTGCACGTTCCGGAAATATAAAGATTCAAATCGTTCGGAACAAAATGGCCAGATGCCCATTTTGTTCCGAACGCTTTTGTTCACATACTCCACCGCAATGCAAAGAGCAAGTTCGTCTGCTTCTTTTGCAGGGGTTATCGTGACGTCAGAACGATGTCGAGCTCTGATTGGCACTGATTGAAGGAAAGTGGGTAGACCTCAAAGCAAGCTGCCTTGAGGTCTACCCATTTTCCTTCATTTAGAACCAATCAGAGCTCGGTGTTCTGACGTCACTGCAACTCCTGCAAAAGAAGTAGACGAACTTGCGCTCCGAATAGTAACCTTGCCCAACGGTGTGTGAATGCGAGGCCAATGCTCAACGACTTCGCTGTGACCTGTCGCAGCTATCGCTGTAATTTTACTGCCGATAAACACAGGACTGCTCATTTTCATATTTGTGCTAGCCTCCTATTGCTTTGCTCCTTGCTCCTTTTTTTTACGTAGCTGTGGAGTGTGGATAAGTTTGTATTACCTTATCTTACGTATTAAAAGAGACATGTTATTATACTACATAATAACATTCCTAATTTTGTCGGGGCGCGTTCATAACCTTGTGATTATTTCACTAACATCAACGACACCAATTTTGTTTGCATGGAAACTTGTATCGCGGTAATCCACTTTCATGATTTATGCTGTGAATTTATGGTATACAGGCCAAAGTCGACTTCTACTACGAATCATCAGATTTTATTGGGGCTTGGAAAGGTTTAACACATCATTAACAAACCAATAAAATCAACAAAATAAATAATTTTGGCATCGATCGAACCGAACGAAATATTCGCAATATTCTGTGATTGACATGGGGCGTAGTGAATAAAGAAAAGGGTGCGTCATATTCGAAGCCGTCGAAAACCTTGCTTTTGCAAGTCCTTTCACGGATACTATTTTATTCCATCATCGCTGCGTGTTAGGTGGAGTCATTTTCAAAACTTGAGGAAAGCAAACAAATACTTTGAACATTTAATCCTTATTACATTTTACTACGGAAAGAGTTTTCAGAGAAAGTACCGAATGATTGTTGTCCTCCTTCAAGGAATCAAAGCACTACCTTATAAGTGTAAGTACATAATCTTTGTTTCAGGACCTTTGACGTGCCACTTTCTGCCTTTACCGTAGCTCCTTTGTTGTTCTTTGGTTGTTTAAATGTAAATTGCTTCTATATCCTCTTTTTTTTTTTGCGATAGAGTACAGCGTTTTATCGCTTGTTTTATGAACGCCCACTGGATCGGAAATTATTCTCCACCGAAGAGTAGGGCCGCGCTTTTCTCACTCGCAACACGCACTGGAACGCATAGCTTGACCAGCATCCGCGGAGCAAATAGAGCACTGCGCTTCCTGCTGTCATTTTCAAATCAAAGTCGTGGCAAAAATAATACTGTCGTAGCCACAAATCCAAATGTAATTTGTTAATAAATAATCTTACAAAACTAAGGAAGAACTGAAAATATCTAGAAGGTGCCAAAAACAAAGCTAGAATTTTTGTGACTGCGCTCCATTGGCTTTTCTCGGTTTTCATCATGTTTTCTTTTGATGATAACCCGGGTTCCTGTGCATACGAAAGAATTCTCATTGGCGATTCTGCTTTACTTTGGTCTAGCCTTACATTTTGTAGAGCGAGTTAATTTCAAAACTCCTACTGTTATGAATTCGTTCTTTGGGTTTGTTTTTGTTTGGTCCTCAAGTGGTTGCTTTTTTATTTTATTAGCTTTATTGCTGTTATTGTTTATGTTATGGATATAAAGCCCGTGTTCCGTCTCCCGGAGATTCCGGTGTTCCTCTTCTGTCTACTCTTGATTGTTTTCTGAATCCGTACCTCTCTTTGTATTTGCTTCTGCTTCTGCTCTATCAATATACGCAATTTTAATACACACGTTTTTTTTTCTTCTTTTGACGTGTTGTCAGATCAAGAATGCCGTCTTTGGGTTTTCGAGCCTGCGTTTCTAGTTCGAAAGAAATGTGGGCTATTAGGTAGAAAACAATGGTTCTGGACGCCCACTGATGACGAAACGGTCGCGAAGAGAAGATAGTTTCGCCATTGTGCGAGACCGGAAGTCTGCACCGGATGGGACGTATATATACGGGACGGCACTATATTTTCTCTCTATAAAAAGAAACAAATGAACGAAATATAAGAGATGTGATTCATCTCGATATTTCTCGGATTTCAACTTAAGTCTCTGAAATTGACTTCAGTACGTAATAGTTTACAACATGAAGGACTCGAGTGTTGAATTGAAATTATCGACATTAATAATTTGCTTTTTCTATATAATATTGTGTATGGGAACATTTTCTTAACAGGCAATGCATTATTAACAAATATAACTAAACGTATTAGTAGCTAGGCCTATGATTAGTATAAAAGATACGCGAAAGGAGAGGACGAGGGGTTGGTCGATATCGTAAGCTATTCAATAATTTATAATGAGTCAATATTCAGTAAAAAGATTCTTAGTTGAAAGTTTTGTACAAATATTTGCTGAAGTAGATTTTCGCTGTTTTGCATGTATGTCTATTCATCTTATCTGTTGTAAATTATTCTAATTTTTGCAACAAACAAGAGCATTTTACTTTATATTTTTCCGCATAATGATTATCTAGGGACTTAAATAATCTGATTCTAAAAAGAAATTCCCCTTAATAATGTGGTGCGTTACTAAGTTAAGTATTTAACAAGCATAAAAGCATCGCGTTCTTTCTTTGAATGCTATAAGCAAGTGATATTATTAACCTTCCCACTATTTGTGAGCTTGCATCGTCAACAAAACAATACGTCATTAAAGATCATTCATCACACATGATACGTCTGAAACAATTGCTGCTAATCATCTTAAAATGGTTAGTGTAACTATATTCAAAAGACATAATTACAGGTAAACCATGCGGCGAAAAACAATTTGAGGGATTTCCTTATTCATAAAATAGTACATTACAACATACACCAGAAGGCTATAAAGATTAACATTACTTCTTTCATGAAGTGCAACGTTGTGTTTGATGCTCAGTACCACCAAAACCACCAAAAAATTTAAAAATTACTTTTGTAAATCTAAGCTCAAAACCACCATACCTCGTTTCGACAAATATTTATTGAGTTTGTTGTGTTTATTCTAATAATACACTAAGGAAGGGTACTTTGTAGACTCTAACCAATTTCTTCGATGTAAATATTTCTAATACACAAGACGGAGGCTACAGAAAGGGGACTGTTTAACATAAACCAGCTCGCCCGCCTTATTACGTTATTTCCTTCAATGTGCCCGACGTTTCGAAGCCGGCTCGGCTCCAT
Organism: Ixodes scapularis; assembly: GCF_016920785.2. Classification (NCBI taxonomy): domain Eukaryota; kingdom Metazoa; phylum Arthropoda; class Arachnida; order Ixodida; family Ixodidae; genus Ixodes; species Ixodes scapularis. The sequence continues at coordinate 55,099,207 of NW_024609835.1, read as the reverse complement.
GTTCACGGGTGACTATATGTGGGCCCAAAGGTAGAAATCTGTCGTTGTTTTCTTCTTCATTCTATCAGTATTGTATTCTTCTTCTGTTTTTGTATGTGGCGCATCGTAGCCCGTGTATATAGCTGATTGGAAGTGAACCGACAGATCGGTTTGTTGTTCGTATTTTGTATATGCCCAGATTCTAATAAGAGCTGCTTTCTCCAGTGTCATTTCTCTGTCGAGGATGGAACTGCTGTCAAAGGCAATGACGTGGCCTGTCTCCTCAGCTTGCTCCGCCAGCGCGTTGCCTTGGATATGGTGTCTACCTTAGATGTCTTTCATCTTCAGGTCACACTTATGTCTGCGCAGATGTTCGGGAAAGTTCTTCGCTTCTCCCACATCCGAGGCGTCGCATTCAGCACAAGAAGTTCGGTAAATCAGGACTTGAGCTTTTTATTTTTTTATTTTTTATTTTGGCGGACGATCCTGTGGAAGAGAAAGAAAATGGCCTATGGTTGAGACGGGCTTATCTGTAACTGCAATGCCTTACGGTCTCAAAGCGCGTGCTAGGACCTCTCCCGTGTCATGGGGGTACGGGACGCACATGCAGCTGGAGGTGTTTTTGTTTTTGGATGTAGGAGGGGTCACGAAGGTTCTTGTATATCTTGTTGACGAACCTTGAGGGGTAGTTATTTTTTTCGAAGGTCTCGTTTTTTAGCATCGACTTCCATTTTAATGACTGTTTTGTTGAGCAGTCCGTGAGGGCGCGTCGAAAGAGAGCCGACATCACAGAGGATTTGTGAGTTGTGGAGCGGTCTGACGCGAAGTTTAGGTAGCGACCGGTGTGCGTTGCTTTACTGTATACTTGGAAGGTTAAATGGTTCCCTGCTTTTTACGGACACATCCATAATTGAAAGGCAACCGTTAGATTCACGTTCGACCGTGAATTGAATATCTGGGTGAATGGAATTGGGAGGTTTGTGAAGGGCGATCGACATAACTGTCCTTCGCAACACAAAAGCAATAATCCACCTAACGTAGAAACAGAGTGAGTATGGGAAAAATCGTGCTTGGGGCTTTTTTTTCGATGGCTTCCATTGTGAGGTTGGCTGCCGTGACGGACACAACAGCACCCATGGCTGTGCCACTACTTTGCTTGTAGAAGAGACCAGCGAAAGGAAAGCAGGTATTCGGCAGCCACAGTTCTAGTAGGCGGCATATCTCATTCACCCAGAGGTGGGTGCTTTCCGGTAGTGTCTTGTCTGACGTGAGTGCCGTTCTGATAACAAACACCACTAGTCGAATGGGAATACTCGTGAAGAGAGATACCACATCAAAGAAAACAAGGCACTCGTCGTCGTTCAATTGCAGGTCCGAGCCGAGTTCGATGAAGTGGGCTGTGCTCTCGACATGCGTGTTGGTCCTTCCCATCAGTGGAAGAAACAGACGATGGAGACCAATTGACAGCGCTCGTAATGGTGACGTCGTGAAGTCGGCTATGTGACGAAGTGGAATTCTAGTCTTGTGGATTTTTAATAAGCCGTAGAACGCAGGTGCTGAGCCGTTTCGGCAGATAAGATTTAGGTAGAGGGCCCGAGACTCCGGATATTTATTGAAGACAGCGTAAAGCGCTTTGTTTATGATTCCTTAGATTTTTTATGCTGTGTCTTTCGGTAGCATCGTGTACGCTATGGTGTTTAGAAGTTCGTGCACCTTCTTCTCACAGTCCGCACAGTTCAACACGACAGTGACATTTCCTTTGTCAGCAGGGAGAATTACGATGATATTGTCTTCCTTTAGCTTCCTAATGTCGGCCCTTTCTTTTGTGCTATAATTCACATGGCTCTTTGGTTTACCTTGGAAAGTACGCCAACGGCTTTCAAGCGAGCTTATTCGCGGATGCAAGGCTCTAGTTTGTGTAAACCCTCCTCAACGGAAGCTGCCATCAGTGCAAGAGGATGTACAGTAGTGAAGTTGAAGTTGTTTCCTTTCTCCGAAACTAGTGTCTAGGTTGGAGAGAACACTTTCAAAGAGAGGTTTTTGACGAAACGCTTGTTTAAAGTTTGAGGGGTGTTGGGCAGACTTTGGAGAGAAACAAACTTCTTTTCATGTTTCAGTTCTTTCCTCATAGGGGCTGAGGAAGCAGCAGACTTGGCAAATTCACCGATGACCGGAAAAACCTCGGGCACACGGTGTTCAAGTTGCCTCCGTAAAAAGAAAAGGTCAAGGTCTTTCCTCCGGAGTGCTTCACGGCATTCTTGTGTTCTGGCGTCTAGTAGACGACGCTCAGCTTGGTAGCTGATACGATCACCTTTAGCCGAATGAACGAACCTCTATAGGCCTAGGCTCCTCGGGGTCAGGCGAAAATTCTTACAAGTGTTGTTGTATGTAAGGTGAGTCTCGAAGATGGAAACAGAGCTTGTCAAGTATACATATCGTTTGACAAGTTGGACTACATCTGGGCCGTAGTCAGCGCATAGTGACTTAAATTTAAACATTTTGGCGGAACTCCGCCTGGTTAGGTAAGTAATAAGAATGGGTACTTTTGCACCCTTTATTATTACTCATGAATTTGACAAATCTGCTGCTTCCTCAGCCACCTCCACAAAAGTCTCTCAGCTGATGGATGAATGGAGTATATGTGACGACATTGCATTATACGATTAGGTGACATTTTACTGTATTCGTGAATCACTTGACACTAGTACCGTACCGTGATATGATGTGTGCTCGTAATTTTGTTTTCTCCAAGTTTGTCTCCTGGCAGGCTTGTTTCACTCTCATCTGGTTAAATCTTTCAATGCTAGAAATCAAACGGTGAAAGTCAAAATTAGTCTAGACTGCATAGAGGCCAAACGACGTCAAGGCGAAATTTAAAACAGTAGAACCCCGAGATCAAGGAAAAAAGAGGGACAGAAACTACAATCTCTGTTGTTGTTTGTGTCCTTCCTTCTTGATCCTTGATGTTGGAAAAGTAGTAAGTTGGGCGAGTTGGTAAACGTTGAACATGGTTGGTTAAAATCGCGCACAGAGAGACGAGGACAAACGAGGAAGGAACACAGAACACAGACAGGCGCGCCTGTCTGTGTTCTGTGTTCTTTCCTCGTTCGTCCTCGTCTCTTTGTGCGCGATTTTAACCATGTTCCTTGATGTTGGGTTTGCACGATGTTGTAAGTCAAACAGCTTGCCTTTATCGTTTCTGTCATTCCTGTCAATATAACGTTGTCAGCATCATGTAATATTTGATAAAATAAGCTACAACAATTAGCATAGGTTCTTAAATATATATTGCTTATAAACACTGGATGAAACATACTACAAAAATATACATTTAGCTTGCGCCTTGCAGTGTGGTCTGACAAAAGGCATGCGCCAGAAACGTCGCTTTTTTCATTTCCTCTCCCTTTTTGCACCGTCTTTACTCTCACCCTTTTAGTTTTGTGCCTTGGGTGTTGACCACCAAGAAGAGCCATTTAGCATTCCTGAAAAGCAAAACGTAATTGTATACATATAGGACACTGTGACGGCCCCACACCTTAATTAATGAGCATCATCAAAAACCCATAAACAGCCAACTTAAAAATGCAACTGTGTTTATTTTTACTAATAGCCACGCAATTTGCCGCAAACTTCTACAAGCAACCTTGTTTTCAGTGGCTGCGAAACTATAATCCGCGACAACTTTTCTTGGCAATGCAGTGGAAGGTACAGGCCCTCGTCCCCTCTCCCATTTTGAGTGTGCGCGGGCTCTCCTCCCCTCCCCGGAAATGGCGGAAGAGGAGAGCCTGCGTACACTCAAAATGGGAGAGGGGACGCGGGCCTGTACCTTCCACTGCATTGCCAAGAATCCTTGTCGCGGAGTATAGATAAACTAATGCCATTATTAGTAGTGTCCTAAGTCAAATTTGGGGGTTTTACGTGCCAAACCTACGACGGGCATCTGGCACGCCCCAGCGGAGGACTGAGGATTAATTTCGACCACCTATGGATCTTTTGACGTGCAACCGAAAGCTCGGTTACACGGCGCCTTCTCCGCAATAAGCCTCCGTCATATTACGGGCACCTCGGTCGGGATTCGAACCCGCCACCCGGGGATCCGTAGGCCGGCGCTCTCGCCTCGGAGCCACCGAGGCGGCTATTAGTAGTGTCCTAATGCAAGCTTCCTTTATACAAAATTTTGGACTATCTAGAACTGTGTTTTCAAACTCATTTCAGTGTGAGGGCCAGATAGCCCACCCCAAAAGGTAAAGGGCTAATGCAAGGCACGGGGGGAGGAAGGGGGGGGGGGGGGGTCAAAATATTGTTAAAGGGACCTTTTGCTCTTTGCTTTTTTTAACTTTTAATTTTGACAGTGACATTTTAAGCTGTGATTCGTTTGTAGCGCTCCTTTTGGTGTTTCCCTGTTCTAATCACAAGAATTAAAATGTGATTGCCGCCAACGTACTGGTTTCTTTTTGTTTTTTTAAGAGGACAAGAGAGTAAGTACACTCTCATTCTCGTTTCTTCCTTCACTCGGAATTATTAAAGCTCAGCATGTCTCGAAAGAAAGTCTTCATACGACAGTTCTTGCTTTTCTGAGGATTTTTTTATAGCACCAGTCTGAGCTAATGCTTGAATTTTAATGATGATATTTTCTGAGGGCGATAATCCAGAGCTCATGGCTTTATCTTTTGCAGTTGCTTCTGACATGCGAGAGTTCTTGCAGTTGAGGTTCATACTTGAGTAAAGAGCTCGGGGTTGCCGCCTACCAGCGGAATTGTCCGTACAGGTGCTAATACTACAAAAAGACGGGAAGGATAAATAGAAACGAAACACCTGGCAAACGAAAACGAAACAACATTAACTGCGTGAATATGCTATAGAAGCAAAGCTACGTTTCGGGTGTAAATTAAATGGTGAGATGGGATCATTATAAGGCATGCCATTTGTAATGCCCGTTATAAGAACGGGGATTGAAGCCGGCTTATTGTGGGCCGCGTTTAATCAAGTCGCAGGCTGCGTGTCGAAGCACTGAACAAATTAATTTGACCTACAGTTATCTATTACCTGCTAATCTGCATAATACTGACTATATTCCGAGCCACTAGTTGCGTGGAGTAAAGGCGAAGACAATGCCCGGTGAGGGGAAAGGGCAAGCACTAGAAAGTTGGGTGACGAGAGTAAACTCCTCTTCTATCTAACATTTCTAGTGCTTTCCCTCTCTCCCCTATCCCTCTCTTCCCATCCGCCTCCCTATCGCTCGCATTTTGTTTCTTCGCCTGGCGTTGCCTTCGTCTGCACTGCACACAACTAGTGACATGGAGTATATTTTAATTAAAGAAGAGTTAGCAACTCCAGTTTGATTCCACTAGTTTCACCTTTTTCTCGCCCTTCAGATGGTTTGATTTCGCCGAAGTACCTGTAAAATGATAAGAATGATAGAATAAATCAATTCGCATACAGTATTGATTCGAATGCTTCTATAGACAGCGTCACAAAAGGGTTTCTGGTAGCTACCATTCTGGATGTTGGTACGTTTGACGCGTGCTTTGTTCATACAAAGACAGGAAAACTCGCTCTGTTTTATTTTTATCGCGGGTGTACTGTTACTTTTTGCGAAAAGATAAATGTAGAGGCAGCCTTTATCAAAATATTTCCTAGCTAGATAAAAAGAAATATTGTATGCCAAAGCATAAGAAGACCAGGAGCAAGGGATAACCATGCAGTTGGCCACATCCCTGTCACATATTAGCCAACGCTTAGGAAACACTGAGTGTAAAGACGCTTTTTGTTTAGGAAGTTCGTAGTTTTTTCATGGCAAGTGATTTTCCTGGGCAGTACACGTCATTCGGGGATGGGTTTGGGGCGACGAGAATGGCTATCTTCGACGTACACCGCGCGACACAACTAGAGCGAACACGACATTGCCACTTTCTCGCATATTGCACATGCAAAGGATTGGGAGTGGGGGGGGGGGGGGGGGGGGGGGGGGGGTGCACGGTGCACCAAACTTTACCGCTTAGCTGACAGTCCTAAATAAGAACTCCCCCCCACGCTTGTAGTTTTCATGGCAACCATCCAATTTTAAGATAATAGCAGTAAAAACCGGCGCTCGCTTATTAGCACTAGCAGTGTCCCGTTGTGCCCGTCTGCAGCAACTTTGCCCCTCACTGCGGAAAGAGGCCTACAAGTTTCCGGAACGGAGGTCCTCCCTTCAAAAGTATCGGAGGAGCTTAGTTTTACTTGGACCCCAGTCTGTCTGTGTTGAAGAGAAGTACAAAACAAAAGAAGATGAGACGTCGAAGACTAGGTTTGTGACACGTGACTTTGATAGCTCCGTAATAACCGACATTGGCAGCCCGCGACGTGTGACACGTTATCCTGCGGAGAAAAGAAAAACAAGACGAAGACATCCAGCCGTAATTCGTGCTGCTGGGGCGTCGGGCGTCACGCACCGCCACGCCGCGTCACGTCGCGGCGAGAATCGATCTCTTGTGAAAACGAAGTTAGGAGGGCACAGTAAGAGTTCCGCCCCAAGAAAAAACGATTTACTTTGCCCGAAAATGTACTCGGAGTAGATAAAGAACAGGCTTCTTCTGAGCAGCGGCAGTAGTTGCGCAGGAAATGATAGGTTAATTGGAGCTCGGGTCGATCCAACGCCACTGTCGCTTTTCTGGACGAGAGTCTCCAGGACGTTTCCTTTTTTACGTTGTTATTTTTGCGTTATTGTTCATTGGGTAATGAACGGAGTAACGATTAACCGCGATCCTCATTAAAAAGCGGTGTAGTTCGTGACTGCAATACATTTTGTTAATCGCTCGCTACAGACGGCATTCAACCGAGGAGGTGTCCGTCAAGGTAAAATTAACTGCTTTCGTTGAAGAAAACGTTCAAAAAGCGCAAGCCACAGCCTCCTAGATCTACGCTATCTTGATATATACAAAAAACAAATCAATAGATTTAATTTTTTTTTTTTTTTTATAGAAGCGAGTTTTACAAGCGTGAGTGTGTGACTGAATGGGGCTCCCGCTACACGAGCACTCATGCGGCCGAGGCGCGGTAAACCGCGAAGAGCTCGTGTCCGTGTCATTTCCGGTTAGTCAGGGATGGGGTGAGACGAATTAAATGGGTACTCAATTTGGTAAACAGTCCATGAAACATCTTCCTTTTTGGGGAAAGTAGCAAGTGTAACGTAAATGTTGTGGAAGAGAATAATACCCCCGTTTTACGAGCACGTTAAAAGCCTTGCAAACCCACTCATTTTGAAAACCGGCGAACCAGCGAACGCGATGGGCATGTGTAAAGCCGAAATCGCAATCTGATTCCCAGATGCTTCAAAGGTGTTTGTTTTGAAGGCTGTCAACATGCACGTAAAACTGGGTTATGAAGAGTATTCGCTGGCGGTGATAGCTGCATGCGCTACAACGCGTGCCGACGGCGAGCTTCCTTAGTTCTTTAGCAACCTGCATTCTACACCAGCAAGACTGCAGGTCTTAGCAGCCTATTAACGTGAGCTCATTCTGAGCATGCGCTCTAATCAGCGGACTCAAATATGGCGTCCAATGAATACTCTCTATTACAATTTCACTTTCACAAGCGGCAAACTTACATTGGCGGTAACGCGAGGTTTTAAATATTCACGAAAGATACGAAAATATCGCTCGAATTGTAGCGATACAGACGGGCATATATCTACCAAGAACATATGTTCCCAAAGGCACAATACGTGGTTTTTTTTTTGGTTTTTTTTTGTTTTTTCTTGCGCACATAAAAAAACACAGAAAAAAAATATTAAAACCGTTTACAACTCCCTGTAACCATGAATTAGAGCGCAGCACTTGAAGAGGAGGAGAGAAGGTACGGAGAGGGGGCTATTCCCGTCCTCCACTCCCGCTCGTCCCCATTGAGTGGAAAGTTTCCGCTAAATTTAGCGGAAAAAATTCCCCGCTAAATTTAGCGGGGAAATTTTTCCGCCAGATTTAGTCGGGAAAATTTTCCGCTAGATTTAGCGGAGAAATTTTTCCGCTAGATTTAGCGTGGAAATTTTTCCGCTAAGTTTAGCGGGGAAAATTTTCCGCTAGATTTAGCGGGGAAAATTTTCCGCTAGATTTAGCGGGGAAATTTGCCCATCATGCACCGCGCGGTTACGCCGACGGCGACGTCGACGCCGACGCCGACGCCGCTCAAGCCGGAAACGGGCCCCTAAGAGATGCGCTCTAAAAAACTACTTTTGTTGTAGATCGTGCGCGGTGCGTGAAACGCGCAAAAATGCTCATGTTGTGTTCAGACTAACTGCACCTCTGTGTGACAAACTGAAAACTGGTTACGTTTTGAATAGTCAGAGACGGGTTTTGAAACTCTTCGTCACACGCGCAGCTAAAAACACGGTGCGAGGCGACTATAACTTCTGCTGGACGCGGAGCTTCTACTGTGGGTTTTTCCTTTGAGGGGGGTACCACGTCAAAACACAGAATGTCTGTGGCTCCGTAGAGTGACGTTGTTTTATTGGCGTTTCGCCATCACACTTTCCCCGTCGGCAAAACCAATAAATAAAAAACAAAAATGTCGGCGCTGTCGTATTAGACAGATTCACCTGGAGGGGGCCTCTGCTGCCGCATTAGGCAGATTCGTTGGACAAAGGGGGAAGCACAAGAAGAAAGAGGCTCGAGACTAGAGCCTTCCAAGAAAGAGAGCTTCGACCGCCGTTCGTGGGCGGCTTATCTAGCCTACGGGAAATGGATGCGCCCGGGGTAGGTGGTGTGGCTCATCCCGCAGATGGGCCGCGTCCACAATCATTCCCAAGGGTGCGCTAGAGGAACATGGACTCAAAAAGGCGAGGTAGGCACCGCCCTCTTCGAGAAATGCGGCCTTGCCCCGTATCCGGGAAGCCGCTGCCATAGCGGTCCGGCTTGTTGTCGCCACAGCTGAACCGTACCGCTAGAGGCGTGACTGCTCGATCTCCTCACCTTCGATACCAATCGCGAATAAAAATAAATACAAGCTGCACTTAAATTTCCGGTATCTCGCCCATCAGCGACCATGCGTCGAATTCCCATCAACAACACCCGCCTGACAGAAACCTTTCTGCGTAAGTGATCGTGGCCTAACTAGCCACTTCTCCGTCAGCATGCCACGTGCCAAGCTTCACGCAAAGCGCGAGGTCCAGCGACCTTGCTTATGCAGTCGGCGACTTTGCTCATCAAAAAATCTGGGCACCTTCATTATTTGACCGCCACTTAAATATATAAAACTAATAAAATACGAGCAATGTTCCGATCTACCGATTTAATCATGGTAACTAAAATTGCGATGTTCGAGGAACGGTGGACTTTCGCTAACTTTTTTGCTGACACACACTGAATTATCACGTGACATGACGTACTCACGTGACGCCACGGTGTTTAAAGTGACTGGAACGCACGCCACAAACAGACAAACTCTCAGCTTCCCTTTGAAAGCAATTCGGTATTAGAAGTACACCGCTTTTCTCCCACCTTTCCATTTTTTAGCTCACGCCTCCAGCGTAATCTCAAGGCAAAAGCCTAAACACAAAAAAGTAGCTGTTAATATATACTAATGTTTCTAGCGCACTCGAGATGACGCTCGTGGCGTATACTTGCAAGCTGCAAAACTAGGTGAACCGTTTGTCACGCTTATGAAGAAACAAGTGCGACTCAGTGTCAGGCCCGAACTTCCGCCGCGTCTCATCCGGAGGGCGACGATCGCAGCCATGCCGAGAGGACCGCGCGCGCCCGGGCAAACTCGGGCTCGGCAGCCAACTTGGCAAAACTCATTAGAGCGGACGACCTTCTTTCGCAGAAGGCACTGATGTTCCCAACTTGACGAATCCTAATTAGCAGTGCGCGGGATGCGCGCGGCGCGGCCGCCGCTGCCACCGCGCTCTCAACTGGCTTCCGCGTCTGCGGCCCTTCCAAGCACGCAACGTCTTAACGCGCGCTCCGGCAACTAACTGTATATCTCAGAGGGCTGCGTCGGTCTCCCGGCTACACTCCGTTTCGGCGTAACTTTCCAAAGAGCGAACGCTACGGCTCACCTCGGAAACAATCAGAGTGACGGAGCGAAGCACGTGAAAGCTCCCCGCAGGAGGAGCACAATCCTACGACACGTTGTCACGTGCTTCCCTCCTTCGCTCTGATTCGCTCGCTTGGGCCGTAGCTATAGCCGTTTGCAAACTTATGGTGAAGCGGAGCCGCCTTCTCCGTCGAAGCGAAGGTGGAAGATGAGAGATGAAGAAAGACCGCATCCAGGCGCGAACACAGCGACTCAGTCATCCATTGCCGGCCTAACTATATGGGTCTCAAATCGGGCTGCTCTCCAGATTTATGCATTTTCGAATTGACGGCGCGTGAACAAGACGGCTCGAGCCAAGCGCGCACATGTTCGCTGAAATCTGGGAAAAAAGGGGCCCTTCGTTGCGTAACCGCACGTCTATCTAAAGACGGTGTGAGAATGCCTGACCGCCATCGCAAACGTTTAGCTGCGCCGGAGGGAAGTTGGCGGTATTCGCTCCGAACAATTGGGTCACCATGGGTTGGCGGCCGCCTGTATTAGGGGCCACGGGGCTGCTAATTGCCGGGCCAAAGTAGCCGGGCAATTTACAGCTGGTAGGCCGGCGATCGGCTACAATGACAGATGCTTCTCCCACGCTTGTTTGGCGTGTCGCTCGGTGCTTTCCGAGGGAGATTGGGGGCGGATCTCCGGATCTGAGATCGTTGGATTGCGCTATAATACCCTTTTCCATTGGTGTCGCTTTCATTTTGAAGTCCCATTAGGGGAGCCTGCAGTTCATTGCCCATGGACCTTTTCAAAATCTCATTGTTTCCAAACTAGGTAAAGCGGTGCTTCGGAAGATTGCTCAAATTCCTAAATATTTGTTTTATACTAATTTAATTTTCTTTTTTTAAGCATTATTTGCTTTATAGTGGAATTTCCTACTTCCCGAAGTTTGGCCGTCAGTCCGTCCACGCCTACCCCATGGCACGGCATGTCAAGAGAACTGGTCAACGGCTGGTTGTGGTGTAATGTGCCGTCACGTCACGTGACCACGTTGCATGACATCACATGCCACTACGACTTAGCGCTGTGACTTAACGTGACGTCACACATAAAAGTTAGCGGATTGGTCCTTAAATAGCGCATGTCATGCATATATAGTACCTAAAATACAAAAAAAAAAACGCTACCATTTGTTTAAACGTACGTTTGTTGTATCTTTTTTAACCAGAATGGCACATATTTTAGTTTTTCTCCGATTCCAAAGAACGGTGCGCCCCAAACTTAACGCCGCCACGAGATTTTCCGGTTTCTTCGCTGTTTGAGCTATTCCTGAAACTAGCGGTCGAACTAGTTGCTGAAGATTTGCCTCCCCAATGAAAACCCAACCAGGGGAAGGTATTCTAGCAGCTGAAGTCACCAATTTATCTTTGGGTAGCATGCAATAGATGAATATCGGCTTAACCGAGTTGCAGCGTTAAGTTTGAGGGGCGCTGTACGTTTGAGTGGAATGCCGCAATGTCCGAGGAGATATGAAGCATGGCTCCAAGTGAGAACTGTAAGCACTCACGTCGTTTCTTAAAAAAATGAAATGATGTGTAGGATAAACGAAGATTCTGCGAAATATCTTTACAAAAATAAATTATGTTCAAACCATGTTTTTTATTCGCCACACATTCTACGGCACAGATTTAGTTTGGGCCTGAATTTAAATTCAAGTGCCAAATGTATACACTCTTGTAAAATTAGGTTGGCAAACACGGTTAAAAAATTATATTAGGTGGCGATGCAGGCGAGTTCGTGCAGCACTATATTGAGAAACAGTGCATTACAAAACAACACAAAGACGAGTAGAAGCAGTCCCGTCCTTTGCGTCTGCTAGTATTTGTGTTGTTCTTGTTATTTAGCGCAGTTTCCTGATAAAATCAAAAACTAGACTCTTAAGGGTTCTACTTAGTGGCTCACGACTGACTGCTCCAAGTTTTTTTAACGATACTCTTACCCGGGTCCGTAATACATGTTAGGCGCAACAAAACAATTGCAAATGTCAAAACTTCTAATCCTAAACAAAAGAATTTGAGCGCCTTCAAAGAGTCACTTCATAACACCAAAGTTGTTGATGCACTTTGTTAACAAAACTAATTAACTCATTAACGAAGTCTCAGCGGTTTGAAGTTCATTTGACAGCGGCCTTCTTCAGTCAGTCGAGTTTCTTTTCAAAATGTAATAAAATAAAACAGAGATTGTTTTTTAACAAATTTCCACTTTACAAAAGGACCTCCGGGTATTTGAAAACATGGATCCCGCTCGTTCACCGCAACAACACAAAATTATTGCGAAAAAAAAAAAAAAAGAACGCGACGATCAGTAAAAAAAGAACAACAAAACATTGATTCCCTAGAAGCGTTCGAAGTGTACGAGCCAGCCCCAAGGTGCATCTAGAACGCACTTAAAACAGGCCCTGTGTAAAATATGCGCACAAGAAAAGTACGATAGTAAACTATCGACCACTCGCAGAAGTGCGACGAGTGGTACATTTGCTTCGCACTCGCGCCACCACTTCGTTCTTTTTCGCCTGTTTGTTTTTTTAGTGTTCCTTGAAGCGTTTTTGATATTCCCAGATTTTATTTCCTTGGCAAGTTTGTTCAACACGAACCTAAAGTTTGAATTGATTCTTTTGTTGTTGTTGTCAAGCGACACCGCAATATTATCCTCCCTCCTTTTCTTTTTTCTGTTTTCTCGAGGTCGAGCAGCAGTAGTAGGGTGGCACATTTTGTTTGCATCGAGCACTGATCTTGTTTATTCTTTCGGCTTCGCGGAGGCGCATCGCGATCTTTCGCATAATGGATGAAAGGCGATGCTCCACGTCTTTCGGCTCGAGAGGGATGTCGAGCGCCTATAATGGCAACGCGCCATCAGCTCGTCGGAATGAAATACTGCGTGGTTGCGCACTTAATGGCCTTTATTCTATTGTTGGTCATATGTGACGTCTTGGAAACAGAAAGAAACTAATGCACTTTTGCAAACAATTGGTGTACAGTTCGTGTCGATGGAGGGATTACGTTTTGATTTCCACCTATTGATCTTCATGGGGAGCAAAGGATGTCGTGTACCACATTTCCGTCACTAAGACGTCTTCGCCAGCTGCTCCTTGTACTTCCAGCTATCTGTTGCTAACACAATTATCAGCCGATATCCTGTTCTGCACTAAAAGTTGATGAAAGACGCGCTCCTCATTTCTTGTGTGCGCGTGTCCTTCGACAACCTTTGTGGTCAAAAGAAAAATAAGTTCACCTCTTAAAACTGTGAGTAAGCAAGTAATATGAAAAGCGTATACCGAATTACAATAAGAGCGTTGTCTAGCATTCATCAAGCATGTGTGATATCTTATCCCTGAAAATGAGACGTCGATCTAATCAACTGAGTCGAAATCGACTCAACTCCCCGGCCTAAAATGGGGGTCGTTAATTTTACATAAAAACAGTGTGGCAGTCACCAGCACCCCCTCGTGAAAGTGTCCACGAAATATCAGCTTGCCATTTCAAGAATAAAACATATACGACACCTCTGAAAGTTCGTTTATTGCAACTTACTCGATAAGGGAGTCGTGACGTAACAGGATCAAAGTGCCGTCTCCTTAGGGCTCTCCTTCCCCCGCCCTCCTCTTCCACGCCTGTTGACATCGCGTCGGTCGCGTTGCGTCGCTCAACGCATCTCGGGTTCGCATTAGCAGCAACAGCGCGTTACAAATGCAAAAAGATAGGACATATAGAACAACAAACAATACGATTACTTCAAACTACAAGTCGCGTTTCTTGTTCGACTTCTTTGTAAGAAACAGGATCATGTTACAAAGAAAACGAAAACAAAAATGAAAAAGCACTTTTGAAATTTTGCTGCTTTATCCTAGCATGGATTATTGTCAGCCTCGTAAGCTAAAAGCGCAAGGTAGTTGCTTTGGATGAAGCCTCGGCGGTTGCAGGAGCACTCGTGCACTGAGTTCTCCAGTCAAGGCAGTCAAGGCTAGCCGCTCGCGCTTGGACAGACTTCGCAGTTAGTCCATGCCAACGTGAGATGAACTATACTTCGCCAAGTAGTACGAGTCTTAGGCGGATAAAGCAACGGAAGGGACGCTGATACACTTGTGATCGAATCGTGCAATCTTCTCTGCCTTAAAAATTTCCCTTATTAAAGGGTCTCCACTTCGCACCAGTATGGCGCATTTTGTAAACTGGGGATCGCAACCACACTTTCGGCTGTGAACCCCTACATGGCCGGGAACAATTGTTTTCGTACAAGCTCATGTAGGAAATCTGGTTGAACATTCATCTCGGGTGGCTCGGGAGAGCGGCTCGATCTTGGTAAGGAGGGGAAACGACAAAGGAGTGACGTCGCCATCAGTGCCAGTAACATCCTGTTACGTCGCAGGTTTCGTCGAGTGACGAAACGGAAATGTGTGTATCAAAATCTGGGTTTCTCGAATTAATATCCTGGTCACATTATATATTTTATTAAAGTAAAGTAAAGTAAAAACGTTCGTGATATTTCCTCAAACGAGAACTGGTTACTATTGTTCTTATTTTTAATAATCGTTCAATACCAAGGGAATTTTCGAATGCGTGCATGGATGTAATATTGTTGTTTATAATTTTAACGAGAAGAAGAGGAAAAAATGATAAGAATCAAGATTTAGAAATGAGATTTATTGCGTTCACAGTAACAAAATTTAGAAAAAGGTACTTTATACCTCAAACTAAAATAAAAAAACACAGAACACATATAAAACGATCAGTAAATTGCGTAAAGAAAAAATACAAAAATATCTAACTTTTATTATGACGGTTGTTTAATGTGAAAGACATGCATTCAACAAATTGAGGATAGAGAAAAACCAAGCAAATAATACGAGGCAATATTCGACATAAAATTAAGAAATATGCCGGTAGTTGCACGACTGCTGCGCTACTTACTTTTTTTCAATACAAAAGTAGAACGTGTAGTTTTAGTACTCGTCCATGTTACATTAGTGTTAAAAAAAAAAAAAGAACGCTCCCTAATCTTGACTATTCCAAAGATCAAGGTAAAATGCCACTGCGTTTCCAAAAATTGAGGCTCCGCGCTACGCGCTTCGAGACTGTTCGCGATCTTAATTTGCTACTTCAGGGCCCCAGAGTCCTCCAACGCCATTTTTCTGCTACACGATTTAATCTCGACAATACCTACCCGGGACAAATGCTCCTCGATAAACTCCCTTCTTCGCTCGCTTTCCCTTTCGATCGTTCGAGATCGCTCGAAACTTCATCATCTCTTTGAAAGCGCTAGCCCTCCACTCTCGTTCAAATCAACCTGCAGTACACAAAGCCTAGAGCAGCCTTCGAATCACGGCACGTCGGCGTTTGTGTCGGGGAGCGAGGAGAGAGGAAAAAACTTAGGAGAAACAAACCGAGCTTCTCCATTTGTGTGTCAAGAGCCGCGGAGTGAACATGCCCGCCATCTCAGCGGCCGCTGCCGCGCCCGCATTGATCCACCGTTCGAGCTCTCCATTGTCTAAGTCCCGCTTTATCTCTCCTCCGAGTCGGTCCCCCCACCCCGAGTATACGTGGGAGACGCTGCATGCAACGACGCTCGCTGCGCTGCCCGCCATCGAAGATGGGATTGCAGCTTCTCGCGCCCAAGCCGCGCGAGAAAGGTGACTTATTTTAAGGAACCTCGCCCGACTACGGGTGCGGTTTCTACAATCCCTCCCTACCCCGCTTACCGGAGGGATAAACGATCGAGGAGCTAGGCAAGTTCTGCTCCCCGAGATTCTTTCCCTTTCCTCCGTGTTATCTTTCCTTTCCTTCCTTCTTCCTTGTCGAGCCTCGCCATCTTTTTCTTTTATTTTTTCCCCTCCATCCCCTTTTCGCATCCCTTATTTCCGCGGTCCCCTCCGCCGCGCGACGACCCGACTCGCCCTGCCGGCATCGGCCGGATGGCAGCGAGCCTGCATAGATTACCGTCGTGCAACAATGCGGAGCCAGATCCCGGATCGTCGGGGTAGGAGGGGAAGGCTGGGCCGGGGCTTATTTTTCATTCTCTCCCCGCGATACACGCCGCTTAAGGTCGGGCTCACTTCATCAATCTTGCAGATTCGGCCGAACATCGGAATCGGTTCTCCTCCCAGGGCGAGCGCGCGCCTGCCCGCGTGCGCACTCGCGCCTGGCTGGTTTTTCTAGCCGATCCCTCGCCGTCACCCCCCCTCCTCTCCTTCCGCTTCTTCCCTTTTCGCCCACTTTCACTCTCCTGCTTCTGCCTCTCGATTACGCTTTACTTCATCTTCTTTTTTTTTTTTTTTTTTAGCGTTTCTTATATTTATCCCGTGTCAGAAACACCTTTTTTGATCGCACTTTCCATCACTCTCGTTTGGCTTGCCGAGCTCCCCATTTTTTGACGGCTACTCTCTGTGAAAGCCTGGTGGTGAGTTCTCGGCGTCAGTGCGCGCTCAGCGCCGCCGAGTACTTTGCGGCCTGTGTTGGATGGAGCGCCCCCACGCAACAGCGCTTTCATTGTCCGCACGCGGTCGTGCCGTCGTCCATTACTGTTGATGTGGCGGTGGCGGGCGTCAAGTAGGGGTGCTACGTTTCGGCGAACAACAACCGTATTTTTTTTTTCTTCTGCGGAGCGGCCCACTGCCGTTACGATCGGCGGAACGAGCGGCGAGGTTTTTGGCCCTTGGTGACACGTGCTATATTCCAACGTCCATTCACCCAGAACACGGCCCAGAACACGTAAAAATAGCCTATACTGTGTAATGTATTATACATTGTTTTGTATCTTTCTTTATGGCTGGTTTGTTCGAGTTCTTTAAAAGTCATGATTGATACAAAGACACGACGATGTAAGAATAGAAAATAAACATTGATTTTTATCAGTTACTAGCAAACAAGAAATATATTGACTAGATTAATTACCTATTTTATAATAAATACTGTGATTATATCTGTTGTTAGCGATGCGAAAAGTGCATTATAGGGTCTGCGCTTCGCTCAGTGTTAAAGGCTGAGTTGGGTTGACTCATGCAAGCGTTTCTCTAAGAAAATCACCGTATGTGGTGCTGCAGGTTTAATAAATATTGCGACGATATTCAGTACGTATATGTCAACTTTAGTTTAAACACATCTACCATCTACTTTTAGTCTTTGCTTTACTACTTTTTATGTATAAAAATACAAATAAAATGCTCGCCTGCTTTCCGGCTGGCCGTTTGGAGATACCACTGCGATCGGCGGACAGAGTTGTGCGATCATCAAATCCGAAAAAAACGTTTTACTCATGAGCACCATCTGCAGTGTGGAATTGAGCATAATTCTCTAAATCCACGCGTCATGCTTAGTTTTACATTGTGGGCTGAACATTAGGTCTACTTTTATTTCCCTCTTGTCATTTGACCGGTTTCGCCCGCAGATGTAATTTGGTCTATAGGCGAAAGCAAAAAAGTACACGAGCCGGCATTTTAAAAGAGGGGTGCTAACGAGCAACTGATTCAATTCGGAATATGAACGCCTCGGTGATATTTTTAAGCCACTTAGTTTTTGATGAAAAGGAGCAGTTGATTTTAGGGATTTAAAGCAAAGAGACGCAATTGTAGGCGGTTTGATTGCTTGGTAAGACCTTATGTTTCATTGAATATCCTCACCGCATATGAAACCAGCAACCTACAAACCTTCCATCCTCGAGTTAATAGAAGGTAATATGTTTTCAACATTAAGGTTCTGTAGATGTGTCGATCGAAAGCTTCGGGAAAAAATTCACTAACACTTCTCGCCTTGCCAATTGTTCTCAACAAACTATATTCAATAATAAAAATAAAAATGTCATAACCTGCTCATCGCCTCTATGTGGTCATCCTTATTTCACCGGCATTTCACAAGCCAACGGAACAGAGGAAATACTCGCCATGACCTCACGGCAAGTTCCAATCGACACCCAGATGGGCGACGAAAGTGACACTGCCACTCTAGAGGATATTAAGGTTTCTCTCAGGATAGGTTTCTGAAGCACATATACCGAGGCTCAAGTGTGTGTGGTTTGTCGGGAAATAGTTTCGTTATGAAGTTACGTAAGCGTCCAATTGAGTACAACCGCGGTGCTACTTTGTGCCGACACTCCCCACAGAAACGTGTCAGGATCGAAGGCACTTTTTTGTCAATTTCAGCAATTTCAGAATCGTGTCGAAAGCCACGCCAGTGCCGAAGTGAGTCTCGACGTACATTCCTACACAGATAGCTGTTAATAGGAACCTCTCTGGGAAATAGCACAATCGGCCTTCGCGAAAAGCCCCGGTGACGTCATCAATTACGTAATCGCTTTCAGCCGCCGCTGCCACCGCCGCCGCCGCTGAGATTACTAAGAAAAAATTTCAGCCATCGAGCCATATTGGAACTACTGACATATGATTGATCGCGAGCTTTTCTTCTATAGAGTTAACGGCTTTACCAACTGGTCTATCGAAGGAACAAAGTTGAGCGAATTAATGGCGGTATACATTTAATATTCCTTCTATATTCGCTAACGCTTCTTCGCCTCATGAACCTCTAGCGTGCGCACGATATCGAAGCATGGCAAAAGGCAACGAGCGCGTGATGGCGTGCCAGTCGTTTAAACAAGGAGGTTATAATGGGCAGGAGGTGGCGTCCCTATCCCCAATGCATGGAGCGAAGTGTAACGGAAGTAGGCGTGGCCACGAGCTGCAACGAACATTTCTTGACCAATGGGAAGCCTAGTGAGTGGGTGCCGCCATTAATTTCGGTGCAAACAACCGCGTTGCCATGACATTTCCGTGGCAACACGACTGTGTGCACCGAAAGTAATGGCGGCACCCACTGTTATTTGAATTTTAAACCGGTATGGTCGGAATTGGATGGGATTATTATAAACGAACGCCTGGTTGCCCAGCAGAAAAAAGTAAGTGACTAGAATTGAGACGCTCTAGACGACGAAACGTGAAGGACTTGGCGGTGCGCAACGCATTTTTTAATAAACAGCAGCAGCAGATCGCACGAGCGCGCATGCAAGCCAGGAGCGCACAGAACAACGGGCTCGCGCCTCCAGTT
Source organism: Ixodes scapularis (assembly GCF_016920785.2). Lineage (NCBI taxonomy): Eukaryota > Metazoa > Arthropoda > Arachnida > Ixodida > Ixodidae > Ixodes > Ixodes scapularis. Next base: position 55,080,143 of record NW_024609835.1, on the reverse strand, counting down.
CTGACTTCGCTCGCACATAATGTGGAACTAATTATGAACACTCACGCTGCAAAGCATTTGCATCGTGGACGCCCACGGCGGACGCCGACCGCATCGAAAGCTAGCCTCGTGAAGCACACGCCGGAGCAGATTAGAAAGCAGACGAACCGCCGGTGCGCAACCCCACGGCCTCCGAACGGGTGCGCAAGGCAGTCTGGGATTAAACGCCTCTTCCGGCTTCACTCAGGCTGACGTCATGCCGGGTCCTGTCAGTTTAAACGTCCTTGCGTTTAAAAGAGACGCCCTGCTGGACTACTTAGAAGACAAGGCCGGCGCCACTACCCCCAAACTTCATCGCTGGATGAATGAATGAGTCTGAACCCTTTGAATCGGGTGGCGGCTTGCGCCACCTAGCAAGTGTTTTTTTTTTTTTTTCTAAACATTATTTAACATAGATTTACATGAGTCCACTAGTGAATCCAGGCCGCGCCTCCTACAGATTGCGTCAGCATCGCCGCCAGCGCGTTTCACGACGAGCGAAACCTTAGCACGCAGCGAATCCAGAACGCATTCTTCTGCCGCTTTGCGACGACTCTCGTTGTGATGCAGCTTGTTTGCCGCTTGGGAGCAGGTCGAAAAGCCACTGACGGTGACGTAGTAACGTTTGTAGAAGGCCAGATTGCGAATCGGGAGCCCGTCGGTGGGTGGCACCTCCAGCGGTCATTGCTTGACACCATACATTATGCACGCAAGTAGTATATATGAAAAAAAGAAACCACACTGAAACTTCTACGCGGAGCTCGAAGGCGATTATTCTATGATGTACTGCGACCATTATACTGGGTGCTTGGAGATCAACTTGGTATTTGTCAAACGCCCGAACGCCTTTAAAAAAAAAGAAAAAAATCAAATGTGTAGGAGCTCTTTCGACTGTGTCGGCGTCGATTGCTTCGGTTGCTAAATAAATAACACGTGCAACAAAATTAACGATACGTTCCGAGTTTTAGTTCTTCACAGAAGCCTTCAGTGCAGTTTCAAGCAAAAGCTTGCGCCAGAAGTACTCTGTATAAAGCGCCGTTCACACTCTTGCGACCAAGTAAGACCGAAATAGACCAGACTGGATTTTAATCTTTTTGCGACTTCTTAGGACCGGATGCGCTGCAGCGGAGCTGCTCCTAAGAGATCGCAAGAGGCTTAAAAACCGTTATGGCCTCTCGGTCTTACTCGGTCGCAAGAGTGTGAACGGGCCTTAAGCGTTTGAAACGACGTCCCCGGTAAGGGCCCTCTAACTTATCGTCTGCCAAGCTCTGATGACTTCGAGAGGACGAGGGACTCCACGTCGACCCTCGGCAACCCTTTTCTCATTGAGCCGCAGCACAGTTTACGTTCAACAAAGTCGCTAACCTCGACCCTCAACCACAAAATATTATTTAAATACAGGAACATCCATTGGTGGATCCTTAGGGAATGTGTTAGAATGACCCTTGGGAAACGCCACACATGTCCTCCTTTGGGAATGGCTAACGCCGATTCCTACACTTTTCTGTTCGGCTTTCTCTTTTGCTTCCTTTATATTCTGCCTCGTTACGGAGTCAGAGTTAGCGTTTCCCAAAGAAGGACGTGTGTTGCGTTTTTCAAGGGTCATGCTAACGCATTCCCTAAAAATCCGCAAATGGATCTTCCTGTAACGTTGATTCGTGCTGACGTGGGCGCTTCGTACCAATGGGAGCGTAGCACGCGTCAACCTCTTCTCCTCCTTTTCCCTCTCTCCCCAGCACTGAGAAACGAAAAACTACGCCGGGTTTTGTCAAAAGAAGCGTTCTAATGCTAACACACTAAAAATGTTGGTATTCTTACAATTTTGATATGTGCCCCAAGAACATCAACTGTCATTCCCTGAGAGCACGATAAAAGTTTTATCGTCGAGAACAACCTACTAAGGTAAATCATTGCCATTTTGCCCACATCTCCTATAGAATCCGTTGCATTAGCTGGTGTCAAGCGATGGCGGCCGGTGGTGCCTCTCGACCCCACCTAGACAAACCTCGATTCGCGATCCAGCCTACTACATTATAGAGATCAGCGCGCAGATCTTGTTTTCTAGTTGGTATGGCCAAACCTCCGTTGTGCTGGCGCGTGCGCACGACCACCCGAATCGACGTACTTGCATGTCGTGCAGCTAGACCCCGGAAAGTCCGTAGCGTGTCCGAAGTAAACGAATTTCAGTTACTGTACGCTGAGAAGGCTTGCCGTAAAAAAGGATAGGGATGAGAAACGAAAGCGAAATGGAAAGCGGAACCCAAAATGGCATAAAAGGCCTCAGAGTTGTGCTTAGAAAGGAACGCAGAAACGACAACGGCTGCACAACGATAACTAATTATGCGAGCGTCGAGCTGCTGCCGCTGTGTGGTACTGGTTGCGAGGTAGTGTAAATGAACTTGATTGTTGTTGGTACACCAAAGTAATGGTTGCGTGAAAATTTTCACGTATTTACGAGTACTGTGTGCCTTGCAACTCGGTTCGTTCTTATAGGTTACCACTAATGTCCACTGTACAGCGCAGTTGCCGGGAACTGGACATTGCCGGGTTTTCGCCAGGCAAGGCATTCAGGAAAATCCAACTTCGCCTCTCAACCTTCTGCCCCGAATGAGCTCTTTTCACAACACTCGTAGCTCTGACCACATCATTTCGATTATACAAAAAAAGTCATTCACAGTAGCCTGCTAATGCTAGCAAAATCCGGGTTACACGGAATGTGCTCAGCTACCATACAAATAAAGTGTGTGGCTACTCTGGTCCCGCACATACCAGGCCCTACCTAGCACACACAAACTAACTGCGCAACACACACACACTTTGTGCGTAAGGTAGCTTAACCCATTCTGTGTCCCCCAGTTTTCGTGCGCATGATCAAGCTAGCGTACATATTTTACTTAAACCAAATGTTAGCCATCCCTACGCACCTCGTCTGTTTAACTTGGTCGGTGACAGTATTAAGCTGGTAAATCGGTAGTTCCAAGTTCAACCCCCGCTGGGAGTATTGTTGTAATCGTGTTTTAAAAAGGCACCCATGGAACCAAATGCATTACATAGCTTTAACCAACATGTAACGGGCCAGTGTTGCAGCCGAGCGGTTCGATCAAACGTGACGGTGTTTGAAGGAGAGCGGGCGTATAAATGCAATCTGTATTAATATCGACAATCGCTCGCTCGCACTAACAGTGTCCCGCACTACACTGCCTTTACACGCAAACCTATTGGCCTAGCATCTCCCGAGCCATGTCCGCTACACTCGTTCCTCACTAAGGGGAGGTTGCAAATCCACTCCATTGTTCGCCTAAGAACACTCACCGTTGCGACACACAGCTTCCCTTTGACGTCACTCCCTCCCTTCCCCGGCTGAAATTTCGTCCCAAAGTTCGTCACGCTCTCCACACCAATTTAATTTGGGGCCGTGTGTCGCGCGCTGCCCGCCTAGGCTCGTCGTTTCTGCGCTCCTTAATCCCCCCGATCCCTAGCGCTAATCCTTTCTCGATCTGGTAGCGATTCGTAATGAGCCTCGGGGCTAATTTCCTGCCCCGTGTCGCCGTCTGCAGTTCAGTGAACAGCGCATTACTGGACCGCGCCGGGGATCCAGAGCCGGTATGACAGCTTCGCCGGGCCGCACTCCCGCCACGCGCTTTAAATCCAGTCGTGCCCGCACCAACTCGATATGCAGCTCAAAGGTAGTGGCGAGTTTTAGAATAGCGTTTTCAAAGGTTTTGCGTAACTATTTAGGTACGCAAAGCCTTTCCGCCAATCCATGCGCCAATGCAGAACGCGGCTTGGGCTCGGCGCATGCCCAGTGGCAACGACGTCTCTTTTTTTTTCCGTACGCGTCGCTTTTGTGTGCGTAAAAGAAAAGCCGTCGTTGACACTGCACAAGCGCCGAGTCCAAACTGCGTTTTAGATGAGCGTATGGAGGTCGACGCTTGTTCTTTGCGCACGCTGTTTTAAAACTCGCTATAGTCGGGACGTGACCCATTTTTCCCGTCGCCCCCCCTCCCCCCTCCCCCTTTGCGGGCTTCGTATTATCCTATGCGGAAAGGTATTTTCGTTCGTAGTGAAGCAATGTTGGTATTCTTGAAGGCACCACCATTTTTTCGCATGGTTTGAGTTAAGTGTATAGTGGGAACTAGGATCTGCGTATAACATAGCGTAGAAACATACTCGAGTCGGGGTTGAGGAACCTTTTCAGTCATCTTAATTAGAAGAGCGCGAAAAGAGGTTTGAATCGAATAGCCCTTCTTCATTGATTGGCTTCGGAGTGCAAATAAAAGCCAGGGCAACCGTCTCTCATAACAGTGTTGAAAATATGGATGAAAGTGTGCTGTTCAATTCAAACCCCTAATCTCAATATTTGCCTATATTTTAATCGTTCAATTACAACGTAGTTGTATTATATTTTTTAAGATCAATCGTAACATTCACGGTATTTGTTTTAACCAATTTGCTTATTTAAAAAACAAGAAATAAAAACAAGCGCACTGGGTAGGTTGGGATTTTTTAGATCTCCCGGTTAGACGTAAATGCATGTTTTCTGATCAACATTATTTTTTAAACGTACAGGTTTGCCTAAATCGTACACAGCATTTTGACAGATCGTTTCTAACTACGAAATAAGACCACTAAACATACCTAAGTATCTTTAGTCCTTATTTTATTTATATGCTTAGGTTACTTGTGACTGATTTCGCATCATATATGTTAAACACCTTCACTCTTCAAGAAAACGTTAGTAGTATTTACTAGGTAAAAGCTAGAAACTGCTTGTCACATATGTTACTAGGTACCTAGGAACCGTAGGTAGTAACGGTCAAGCTAGCAACGGTTACTAGGTCACGAAACTAATGACGGTTAGTAACCTGCCTCCTATCACTATCTTTAGCTAGTAACAGGAACAAACTCTCACAAGACATAAGTGGTGCTAGTCAACGTCAAATTCTAGCTTCGCAAAAAAAGGTTTTATCGGGTGGGAGAAATTTTTTTCCACGCTGCTTTCAAGCACATTCGCACACACATTATCCATTTAACACAAACAAGGAACAAAAACACAGATGAGACACACACACAACACACACGTGATGACACGCTAACCCAATCGACGCCCCCAATGCCTACCCATGAGTTCTTTATAGTGTTCATTTGAAAGATGTTAATTCGTGAATGACCGTCTCGTTCGTCAACGATATTACGAATATGGTGCTGCTTTCACGTCATCATTGTTCTCCAATTTTGTTACTAAGCCTTCCAAGGAATGTATGTCTTACTAAGGAGTAACGGTACACAAAGTAGTTATTTGCGACAGTCTATAAAACAGTGTCCCCATAGGTCCCAGCAGCCATGTCCTCGGTTCCCCCTAAACAGCTGCAGTTACTACCCGTCGCGTGTTTGAGGTCGTAAATATCTTGTAAAAAGGTAGTAACGGTGAGAAAAAGGCAGTAACTGCTGCACTTAGTAACTTTTACTACCTATCGCGCATTTGATTCATTAAATAGTTAGTAAACCGAAGTGACGGTCAGAAAAATGTAGTAACTGCTGCAGGTACTAGCGTTTTGCTAGGTGTTTTTTTTTAAAGAGTGTACCTGCACCACGATTTCTCTTATGAGCAATTTTCTTTATCTTATTGCTTTTGGGTAGCTAGGTGCCGTGAAAGAAGAAGACAGATACGTGGATGGCATGTGTTACTTTATATGGTTCGAACGTTCTCTGTTAGTACGAAATTGCGCTTGTTTTACATGCGTAATCGCTTTCGCAACTCAGGGAGACGACCAGATTTGAAAAAGTGAGTCACGTCACCAATTATTGCTCCTACCTCTGTGTTAACTTTTCCACTTTTTTTGAGGCGAAGTACTTATGAGCCAACTGTAGAGTGGTAACCAATGCTCAGTTCACATAAAAAGTAGAGAAGGGGAGCGCTTTAGCAGTCACCAGATGCGGCGTTGTCCGCAGGTTTGGTAAGCCGCGATCACGTCAATGGCTCTATCGTGGTCGCCCGATTATTTATTTATTTATTTATTTATTTATTCAGATTCCCTCAAAGGCCCTCGTTGAGGGCATTCCATAAGGGGGGTACAAACACGAGAGCATAAAACGGTAACAACGACATATCCGAATACATGGGGTGCTGCAAAACAACGTGGCATCGCCACGAGCAACGGCAATACACAAATTAGTCTGGGTACATGGGGAGCGTAAGGGGATGAAAACATTGATACATGGCAACCAGTAAAGCAAAATACAAACAAATAGAAAGGCACAGGGGGACTAACAGCAATGAGCACAAAGAGCGTTGCGAAATGCGTTGGGATCCGTCTGGGCCACAATAAGTGCAAGTTGCAAAAATGCAGTTTAATAAAAACAAAACTTTAAAAAAAATTGTGCTTATAAAGACTCAAGCTTTAACACTATTTAATTGTAGTTAACATAAATAATTTTTCGTTAAATAATATCTAGTTTCAAGCATAATCTGACGTCTGTTTTCATTTTCATGTCACAACACTTGAACATCAACCAAAAGTGAGGCGTTACGACTTCGGATCAGCTTATTTTAGAGGGAAGCCTACACTACGGCAGAATGATGTATCTTAAACAAAACCGCAAGCGCACAGTCACGGCGTTCGACATCTTTATGTGCGTGCGCGACCCCCAGCTGAGCCACTAAACCTCAGTGAATTCCTTCTGACCTTGCCCTTTTAGTCTGTGCCTGTCTTTGGTGGTCCTCTAGCCAGGACTGCTCTTTGACATATCGTGAAAGGATGTATAAAGCGAATTTAGTTTTACTGTACTTAAGGTGCAATAATATTTTGAGGTGTCAAATGCGTCAGTCCTTAAAGCCCACGCAAGAAAAAAAAATATAGTAAAATGTCTTGCACCTTACAAACCCCACGCAGTGTTTTTTTTTTTTTTTTTTTCCCCATTTAGGAGGTTAACGGAGATTCGGGCGGCTCTTTTGTGCGAATTTTTATGGAATCGCTGCAATGAATCTATTATACAGAAATCAAGTACGCTATAAAACCAAACTGATATTTCAAAGGTTAGAGGGGAAGAATACCCAGCAAGAGCTTCTCTAACTATTCTTACTTCCAGGTGTTATCCTCTCGTACAGGCTAAATTTATTATATATTCTAACGACTTCCATCTTCTGAAAGAATGATTCGGACCATTAATTAAATTTTCAGTCGCATTTCTGCTCTCTTCTGATTTTTATGCAGCAGGAAACTTAACATTAGAGAGCTAACGAGGTTTTAATGTCGCTTCAAATTAAAATGTGACGTATCCAAGTTTGCCAGGTACTCGACAGCTTAGCGGAAGGGTAGTAAGGCAAGACAAAGAAAGGAAGGGGCAGGGAGGGGGAGGGGGGAGCGAAAACTGTCAACGTTTTTATAAATTAAAATTTCATGGCATTTTATTTATATTAAAAATTCTATACCTTGTGTGTTTGCTGCGCAAGGGAATGACTACCGCTGTCGCAAACAACGTCTAGCCTTCTTACTTCCGGCCTAGCATAAAGGCAATATTTGGAATATGCAATAAGTTTGGTAACCCTATCCATAAAACCTTTTGTAAACAAATTTTTATTGGCAGTTTCCTCTAGAAAGAACTCCTGATTTCCATTTTGCTTCGCATAGACGGCGCTAAAGTACAAACAAAAACGCATCCACGCACAAAAAAAAAAACAGAAAACAAGATAGTACATGAGATAGATATGAGCACCCAAAGATTTTCAATTACAGAGCAATTTGAGAACTTGGAAGTTATCTACCAGCACTCAAGCGCGTATTTTTACTAGGTTCTCTATTGTGTAGAGCAGGCGCTTTTTTTTTTCTTGCGCATGAATAAATTCAGAACGTTTACAGCCAAACTTTCGCAAGAAAGACACTTCCAGAAAAAAGACGTTCACGAAAGTGATGAACTAGTTTAAGTTTGGCATAGCGGCAATGACAATTATATTATAAAGAAAAAGGCAAGGTGAGTCCTTTGTGTGGAAAGGACATGAAAGATAACGTCAAACAGCGGAAATTATGTTTTTGTTTTTGTGTCTGACGGATATGAAAACACCGAGTGCAACAAAGACACATTCTTGTGAGCTGGGTCTTATCGCAGGAGTCGCTTTCAGACGTTCTTCCGGCAACATCATACAATGGCGTCAGTATCTAGAAGACAACGGCGACGAGAGAGAATTCAATACAAAACAGCAGCTGAGAGGAAAATGCGGAAGGGCGGTCTTAGAGGGTGGGACAAAACGCAGCTCCCGGGACACTCGTCCGACCAATCTGTCATCTGTCCGGGACTGGCCTTTTTTTTTTTCCGCCTCCACTTTGATACTCTGGGACAAACCGAAATGAAGGGTTGGGGCGCGGAGAGAACTCCGTTTCTTGGATAATCGCCGTAGAGGAAGTCATGGTTCCGAATCCCTCAATCATATCGTGACGTCTAAATCGGTGAGAGGAAGCTTGCTCGGGATCTATACTCACCTTCTAGAAACGAACTCGAATTCTTATTTCGAATAGTTAATTACTATGATCGATCGATTTGAATCTGTGGGTGCTTCTTTGTGGTCACTTGGGCGGTTGCTTTTCGTGCTTCTGTCATAGGGTTCAGTTTTGTTCGCACATTACCCTTTGAGAAAACGGATACATTTAACTGTTTTCTCTTTGTATTAAGCACACTTTTGTTTAACCTGTATTACTAATGCACTCCGAGATGTTCTTATTGAGAAGACTTATTAGAAAACCTAAAATACATTTACAAAAATCAAGTCCGTTTATTTTGCTATGCTGCATTTCACCTCACGATCGAGAGCAGCAGACGCTACGGTCCAAGCCGGTCAGTTCAGCTCTAAGAGCTATCACGTGACCATGCTTTCCGCGCGTCACTGCGCCCCCTCTAGAAGGTCACGTGACATTCACAGGGTATTTTATTGGCTCTGATAGCTCGCACCATCCGCTGCCGTCGGTCGTAAGGATGAAACGGGGTATTCTAGTGATGCAACATGCTTGGTTTGAAAGCTATAGAAGCCCAACTTCCACTTACTTTTTTCACTAGAAATTGAAGCCGTCCGGAATCTTGCTGGAAGTTGTCCTGACGCTCTGATACTTTTTTTTTTTTTTAAAGCGCCGAGTAATGTTTTTGGTGCCCTATATTGAACTTTATAGGTATTCCTAATCCAACAGCGAACGCTGTCGCTTACTTCTTACAGTTTGGATTTTGCAGCTTTTTACCAGCATTGACAGTTGCTTAAATCAAAGCACATAGTAACATGCACCATCAATACATTTGAGCTATTTGATTCATTGTTGAGATTTGCGTGTCCTATTGAATCTTAGACATCAGAAATAATACCAACCACCATTATACAGGTAAACAGAGCGGCAGCGTATATGCAAGTATGGCTAGATAAGTTCGATCAAGTTTAGCTGACTCTCCAATCTTACCATAATATAGCCTACAAAACAAGTCGGGTTCGACAACTTTTTTTTTGCAAAATTTAGGTTTGTCATTTAAACTCTCTTGCTTATCGATACCAATTGCAAACTCCCGTGCCACGCCTGTATTTTTAATTACCAAAGCTTATATGTGGCTTTTAATGAGTTTCGTCATGTAGATGTTCGGCTTAGCTTATTTCCCACTGTCTTGGGTGAGAAACTCCTTTTCGAAATATTTTATCAAAATGCTTTTGCAGTAAACCAAAGTAAACCAAAGAAACATACCTAGTGTAACTCCGATCTTGAAGCGCCTATTAAAGGCTCGCACTACGTTTGGTAGAGTTTCAACGTAACCGTGATTACTGACCGAAATAATCATAAAAAAGCTACCGTATATGGCTGTATTGCTCTCGTCTTTCGGCCAGAAATACTCTTTATAACTCGGTTTTGTGCCGAGCCTTAGAGTACTTGATTTTAGGAGCATCAGAAGCATTGTAAACTGCCTCCACTATGGCTCCACTATCGGATATTTTGGTGACAACGAAAGCGAGGTAATTTAATCCTGTGCATTCGCGATAGGCACTTGTGAAAGCGCTTGTACCCATTCAATGCGCAGCATTCCAAACTTTATTTTGTAATTTCCAGACTAGGCGGCGATAGTTTGCCGGTACTCTGCGCAAAAATCCGCTACACACATTTATACTTACATACGAATTCGATTTTTTGAGTAACACTCTATTGCCAACAAGCTCGTGTGTTAGGAAATACGTATGAGACAGCACTGTGATTGCACGGGACGAGAAAGAATTGCAGGACGAGAAGGTAAAACTTTCAGTCTCGTTTTTCCGGAAACGGCATATAAAGAACAAGAACACAAATAACTTGGTTGTGTTTATATTTATGCAGCCTTGAAGTTGTCTGCCTTTAACAAGCCACTTCTTTCTCAGCTGTAGATGAGCATTTAGCCATTACGGTACAACCTCTAGCCTGGGGTCTTTAACGTGCACCACGCAGTAGTGATACACGACCGCACGCCGGTTCGATGCTCATCCAGATAGAAACGGGCAGTGGTGGGGATTGAACCAAGGATTCTGGGTCTTTCGCTCCACGTGCTCCGGAGTGCTGTGCGCTAGGCCACTTGGCCACCGATCCCCCGAAATGTCCTATAACTCACACAATTAAGGAAGAGAGTAAAGTAGCACGCTTTCCATGCCGAACGCAATTTTCGCTCTCAGACGGAATCTAATTGTTCTTATCTAGTTCCGCGTATTGGGTAATATAATGAGTCTTAATTGATAGAGTTAAGTATCGTGGGTAATCTGGGAGTACCGTTTCTTTTCTGTTTATTTAACCGGACAAACAAGCAAAAAAGTCGCGAACAAACAAGGCACGGCTGTCCCAGACACCCGACCCCGCAGAGGTGTGAAACCGTTGCGGGTTTTTGCGGACGCCCGCGGAACACGGAAAACAACGCCATGTCATCGCTGAAACGAGGGGAACCTTTCCCCACGGAGGCATTCGCCGTTATGATTTATTCTCGACGACGTCGACTGGTCGTGCCTCTTTCACTTTTCTTTTTTTTTTTTTCTGTTCTTGAGGCGTTCATTCAGACCAGGCTGGCAAAAAGCACGCTGCAAGGATGCGCAGATATTCTGCGCTTATGGATGCTTATTTGGATCCCTCCTTTTTTTACGGTATTTGTGTGCGTTCCTGCCTTCGTTTATTTTTCGGGCGCACCCGCTTGCTCGCGAAATGCGACACAGACGGTTACGTGCCCGCATTGGGCTTCCCGGCACGTCCCGCGGTAATGTGGCGGAGTGGGCTTTACAAAAGGCGTCCGCCCGGCTCGCCGCACCGAGCGCTGTTCCGCCTCGCGTTATACGGCGTCATAGGGGCTTTCACGCGGGTGTGCATGCGGTGTGGGCCAGATACGTGCGGGGGGGAGGGGAGGGTAGTCGACGGTTTTCAGTTTATCGGGCCGCCGCCTTTCATCCACCTCGCGTATCTCTCCCATCCTCTTCCAGAATCTGGTATTGGATTTCTGCCGGTTTTGTTATTCGCGCGGGAAGTTGAGCGGAAACCATGGGGCCGCGTTTCAACCGGATATTAGGGCTACACGTTAAAACGCTCGATATGATTTCGTTGTCGCTCTAAAATGGAAAGGAAAATTTAAAGCAATGTCTAGAAAAAGACGGGAGTGGTAGGTAAAACGGATTATGGGCCAACGTTTCACGCTGCCTCTTCCTGTCGACAGTGGAACGTTCAGTCGGCTTGCTTGGGCCTCGTATGCATTTGTATCTGATATAAATAAATTATTTATCTAGACAGTCATCTGGGAGCATGAGACGAAATGTGACTACGTCGCCTGACTCAACCCCATCCACTTGTATATTACAGCAGCACAACATCAAAATATAAATTTTTTTTATGAAAATATATTACAGGATATAAAACATTTTATAAATAGCGAACTAAATGGTACAATAATAGTTATAATGTGACACATTTATTTTAATATTTAATGCAAAATCTAGCAGACTCATATTACACGTAGTGTAATATGAATAGTAGTAAATTTATAAAACAAGATTAATACGACCTGCTGAATCTTTTTTTTATGTGTGTACTTTTTTACGCCAGTGGGCCATTTCTATTCTGCCATAAGAATAGAAATTGTTTTAACTTCACGTTTATCGTACCCTCAAATCGTTTCGTCACCGACTAAGAAAAGCCTTTGTTGACAGGTAATCGATAGTTTTGACAGTCTAGTGGTCTGAAACCCGTGGGAATTCAGGTTCCATATGTATGCTTGGCATTTTCCCTAAAACATCGAAACCGGTTTAGTTTTGAGATTGTGAAAGATTTCTAATATATAATTTAAGCTATACCATGGAGAAACGACAACGTTAAAAAGCAAATTTAAACTTGAACGATAAACAATGTACCGACATAGATTAGCATATTCCTGATGTTAAGAGTGCAGCGTTCCTGAAAATCTAAAGAGTAAAAATTGTGAAATCACGGCACTCTCGTAAACGCCGTGAGATTACGGCCTTTACGAAGAGCAGCATGTTTACCGCGGTGTTTACAGAGCGAGATATGAATTCAATCTAGAATAAATCAAACATTTATTTCTCTGTTCAGTTCCCAAGAGAAGGCGCACGCACGCAGTATGAGTCATGCCCTCGAAATGCCATAACCATGATGAAGAAGACTCAAATAGTAAAGGTTGGTATACCGGTTTGAATCATCTGGCACTGAGTCGTTTATAACCTTTAGGGTGGAAGGAAGTACCACGACAACCGGTTTTCTTAACATTGTTAAACCTAGAGATTACACTGCGCTATTCATTTCGAGCCGGTATTCACACAGCTTTACCGAATTGGATAGAACAGCTGTACACCTCTTTAGCGCGTAGCACCTAGGTGACATATGCCGAGCCATTGGGCTATGGACGCATCTGCGGTGTTTGTCATTTTGCTAGAGATAGCTAATAATAATTGGGTTGTGGGGATATCTATACAGCGTGTAGTTGGTCTGCCATTAAAGTTGCGACGAGTCACACGCTGTAGATGAGCAATTTAGCCAGTGCAGTACAACCGCTAGCCTGGGGTCTTTAACGTACACCACGCAGTAGTGATACACGACCGCACGCCGGTACGATGCTCATCCAGATCGAAACGGGCAGGGGTGGGGCAAAGATAGGTAGTGCACGTGATCACAGTGTATTCCACAACCCAGTAGACATGGACGGCAGCGCGCAGAGCACGATTATTGGTATGGTCTGTAGACCTTTTGGACTTACTATTTTTCTCAGGCCCGTGGTTAACGTATTCAGCGGGGACGAGTTACTAAGAATAAACCATTTTAACCTGGACCACAGGCAAAAACAAAATACGAGGCGTTCCCAAAAGAGGGCGACCGTGTTTTTCGTCCCGGAAACGTAAAATACGCCTGTCAGAAAGCTCACAGTTCATGATAATGCGACGCTTGCGGTTGAAGTAGACCGCGAAAGTATGAGAACACTACGTCACCTGGATCAAAAGATAATTGATACCGAAGGCATTTCTGCATCAGCCAGCGTCCACCTACCTAAGCCTAACATCATTAAAACAAGGAATGCCGTTGTGGGAATCTGTACCATCTATTTCAGTGAAACAATCTTGTCATCAAGAAAGAAAACAATATTGTTGTTCTTGTTGGGAAGTGGTTTTCACTGATATAAATCGCACCTGCGTACACAATGTCAGTTATTGTTTTAACGATATCAAACTTAAGTGGACGTCGGCTCAGGGGGAAAATTTATCTTTCTCAATTAACTTTTGACCCAGGAAAAGTCACGTTCTCAGATTTTCCCGCTCTATCGAAACCGCTAGCGTCATATTCTCACTGAGTTGGAGCTTTATGCCACCCATAAGCCATTTCCGCGGGCCAAAAAACACGGTTCTCTTTTCTCCGGAACTCCCGGTGGAAGGGGCAAGCAAGAATGACTGCCAGCGACGCTTAAACTTGAACACGTTCAATGGCGTGGCCAGCTCAAAACGATGTTCTCGACTAATCGAAACTGTTGTTTTTCAAGATGAAAATTAACGGACGCGTAAAAAAGCTGAGTATGTCTTTTTCCCAGAAAGTTTAAACATTCAAACAAAGATAGAACACTGATGCCTGCACGCATCACTTCACAATCGTAAGTAAAAGTTAGTGTTCAGTTTGGTGAAATTAGAGAGCGCTTCTTCTGACTTCATAAAAGTCGTTTCACTTCGTTTGAGACTACGCTATGGTATAATTATTGTTTTAAGACACTAAGCTTTCCAGTATAAACAAAACAGGGAATACGCTCGCACCAGCCACTTACAGGAAGTATTGCATTGGAGAAAGCAGGTAAAATAGAGGGGCGATTCTAACATGCACACAAAACAATTCCTCAATATTGTACTTTGCATCTCGAGCTAAAGTCGAAAGGTACAATCCACTAAAATCTTTAAGTATGAGTTTAACCAACAGACCTCGTTATAGTAGGTTTAAGCATTGATTGCTATAAATACAATGGTTCCGGACGAAAGGATAACCATCTGGTTATTACACGATGCTAAAACTTTATGCACGTTTCGTTGCGTAAATATAAAACAAGAAACTACTTACAATGCATTTAAAGAGATAACTATATAAGGCATTGACTCCATATACACATGAATGCTCATAAATTAAAAAAAAATACTAATTAAACAGAAATGGGGCTGTAAATGGAACCGGCCTGAACGTCGGCACAAATACACGTAAGAAGGAGGTGAGTAAAAACAGCTAACGAGCGTGGAGAATAAAACTAAACACGATTTAAGTTGAGGTTTGAATCAATATAAAAATCGTGATTTAAATTGGACTTGCTTTATTATGATACCGATTAGATAAAACTTTTTGCACCAAAATAGTCTCAAAATATGTCATTATTTACTGTGTCTATCATTTCAGGGTGTGTGTATTTTTATATATATAAATCAAGGAACCATCAAGCAAGAAAAAAGATATACTGTCGAGACCAGTTATAACAAGTCGGTTATAACGAAATAGCGGCTACAGCGAAGTGATCACGATTTCCTATTCTATTTTGCACTTCGTTATAACCGAAGTCGGTTATTACAAAATAGCGGATATAGCGATGTGATTTCCGATTCCTGTTGACTTTTTTTTAACCGGTCTCGACAGTACGATATTAGTCTGAACACAAACACAAAGCAGTGGTCTTTTGAGCAATTCGGAACATTGAGCTCTCTTTCTACCGTACACTTCTTTCGTCAGTTACATGCATAAGAAAGGAACTGACACTAGAAAAGTAGTGTTCTCCTGCAAGAAAATCAGAACGCAAGATAAAAAACAACTATAGCTTTTTCAGTAATTAAAAAAACGGCAAGCGGATTTTGTTCTGCTATGGCGGGGCTCTTGCTCAATAAAAAGTTGGTAACTTAAGCGTGTTTCACATGCAGCGGTTTTGGCTCTAGAGCGGCGCCATTTCTGCCGTCGCGGCGCTCTGGCCAGCACCAGCGATTGAGCGGCACGAGCGCCGCGACGACAGAAATCGAGCCGCTCTAGGGCCAAAATCGCTGCATGTGAAACACGCTTAACCTTCCCTTTAAATTTATAGTAACGCGTTCGTCTTAATTGTTTTCAGTGATCGGACAGATTGATCAATCATTATGTCATGTTTAGAAAAACGTATAGTGATTAAGGGGTACTATTTTCTAACTACAGTTATTAAAATCAAATAATCTTATTCAAATTAAATAAATCTGAACGAAATTAGAGAAAACGATTGCAATAAAATAATATTATTTAAGTGATTAAAAAACATGACTTTTTTATATTTACTCTGCCACTAACAGCTCTGCTTTCGTAAACGCTGTGTTCCAAATATCACTCAAATGAATCCCAGTTACTCCGGTGGCTTATGTCACGTGACGAGACATATAGAGCAACGCTGGACACGAGTAGGTTTTCGAAAGCCAAGGTGCAGATCATTTACCCTAGAGTGCCTCAATGACCTTCTGTTTAGGGTGATCCCATTATTTGTAGTACCCGATGCCGATACCACGCGCTCACAGGGAAAATTCAAATAAATCGCAGGAAACAAAATGTCGCCGTAGCACAATCAGCGCCACGAGCGCGTGCAGGGACACGCTCTTTCACGCGCTTCAGAACAAAAAATAAAAATAAGCGTTCGAAACAAAATGGCCAGATGTCATTACCCCAAGCAAAGCGCACATGAAGGCACCCTAATTTACCCTATTGGGAAGGAGATAGAACAGTCACGCCTCCAGAAGCACGCGTCAGCTGTGGGGACAACAAACCAAATTTTCTTGTTTGTTTTTGATCAGCGATATCGAAGATGACGATTCGAAGGCTCCTTCTTGTGCGACGACCAAACACTGATTAGAGCGAAGCGCTCGTGCCCAGACCGTGCTAGGCGAGCTTCAATTTCTTTGTTATGCTCTGCTAGTAAACACCGGTCTGTGGGGATAACAAGCTCGATAAAGCGCCCCCCAATGTTTGATCTCTTGCCCAATAGTGAGATCGAGTAAATTTTGGAAGGTGGCCAACGTGTGTCAACCACATATACGCATACTTTGTTCGCCCGGTTCATTTTTGTCGCCCGATTCCGAATTTTCCCGCAGAAACAAACAGCCACGCTTAGAAGAGTGACGTCATTTTAGTCACGTCATCACTATTGCGGCCGAGAGTTCTTTCTGGATGCGCCGACGGTGTGCTGCCGAGATAGAGACTAGGTGACAAACCCGAGTACGTCGCTTGTCTACGCATAATTATGGGCAAAGCTAACGGCATTTTTTCCCGTAGATAATTGGAATTCGGAAAAAAAAACGCAAAAAATCAGCAATGAATATCTCAAAGCCCATTTTTTTCTCTGAATATTTTAATTGCTATTCAAATGTTTTTTTAATACCTGCTGCAGTTCTATCATATAACCTGTGCCACATCAATTAAAAAAGTTAATAAACATAGTTTAGTTAATTAGCCGAGTGAACGTGACAATTATATTATTCTCTAATGCCCGCCCAGCACTTTAAACAAACATTGAAGACTGCCTACAGAAATAAACACAAAACAAAACTCTCACCCCTTTTTGTTTAAAAATAACACCCTGATTTCAATAATAAAATTACCCCGTATACGTTATAAGACATTCACGCACAAAGACCATGGTTACTAAGTCACATGCTTTTCCCTCTTGTCTCCTTCTCAGAGAAAGGCCAGCTTCGCCACGACGCTGCCCAGCCATCTTTTTTTGTGAGGAGAAAGTCCCCCCCTAATCCTACAGGCCCCAAAGATGCGTTGGTGGCGGCGCGGGTCCTCGCCTCTAAGAAGCCGAGTCAAGCCGACCTGATCCCGAATTCTTTCAATTCGACGCGTGAGAGGACCCGAGTCCCGTCAGGGAGCGGAGTAGCGGCACGCTCCCCGGACGCACACACACGCACGCACACATGCACACGCACACACGGAGTCGGGCTCTCGTGGGACAACAAAGTAGTGCGCCGCCCGTTTTAAGATGCAGGTTGCTTCGAAGCCGAGGCATAAATACTGGAAAAGGAGAAGCGCATCATTTCCTCCCCCGAAAGCGAACTGCGCCTCGTCGGCGTCGACCCGAAAACCCGCAGTGCGGTGAAGTTTTCAGCGGGCCCGTGCATCTCTTATTGAAGGGCCGCACCTCTAAACCCCGAGCCCTGGGTAAGGTCAACCAAAACAACTTCCGCACTAATTCTCTTCTTGTTTGCGACGGGTTGGCGTACGTAGCGGGCCAAGGATCCGTTCAATTATTTATTTAAGGCCAATTATGTCACTCGCTTTTTTTTTTGCTTGTATTTGTGTTGCATCGGTTTTATCTTTATCTCCTCCTCTCGGTGGTCTTGTACGTAGTCGGATTTCTGCCGGTGTGTTTTCGTTTTTCTTCACGTTCGTCTTTATGGTCTGAGGCGAAGGAGCCGATGGGGGAGACTCCAGCCTGGCATATTGCACCCGATCTCGTTTCATTTTCTCCCCACGGTCGCTGTAACATTAAGCTTCCTTAAGCCCCGCCCTCGAGGAAGACGCGAGCGCGTGAGTTTCGGAAATGATTCGTAGAGAGGAAACAGAGTTGTTTATCTCTTTTTTTTTCTCTCTCTTTTTGTGAGGATAGAGTAATAGTTACTGGTACTGTGACTCACGCGACTGTGTGTTTTGGAACAACTGATACCCATCTCTTCGCCCTTTTTTAGGGCCGGTTGATAGGACATAACAGCCGAGATATTCCAAAAATACAGTAGATGTTTCATAAAAAATAAAAAATAAAATAGAAGTATATAGCGAGTGTTTGATTTGAATTCGAGCGGATTTAGCTTAAAACCCTGCAAAAGCTATACTAATGCGGTTTGTGCAGGCGAGTTATACGTCCAGGGGGACATGATAGAGGGAGTTAATCGTGATAATATTCTCTCTTTCTCGCGCGAGCTGAAGCGTGGTGGCGCCAGTGTGCAAATAGCCCCCAACAACCTCCGGTTATGAACTAGACGGAGAGTTTCCCGGTATTTGCAAGATAAAATAAACAAGCTATCTTCTGGAAATGGCCGCTTATGGCACTGTCATACTTAACTCACTCTTCGGATAAAAGAATGATATGTAAGAAAAGTAGGAAAGACACGTTAACCGGAAGTGTGCCGTAGCTACCCAGTAGATTGCGCCATTGAGTTCGTTGCCAAACAAAATGGGCGAATATCCGCGTTTTCACACCGCTTTAGCCTCGCGCCTGTTGAACGAGTAGTAACTTAATGGATGCGTTCTCAACGTGCTTCGAGTGGTTCTAAAAAAGAAATTCACTTATTTGGTGGTTTTCAGTGACACTCAGCAAGTTTCTATTTGGAACCATAGGTTTATTTTCCCTAACTATAAAGTTAGTTAAAATATTTTAGCTAATTTTTCGACTTACCTTTAAGATTAGCCACCTATATATCATACTCCCCTGGCCGTATAGCTCACCTGCACCAACTGGATTAGTGTATACATGTCATTGATGCCGCTTTTGATAAATGTGTTCGAAATTAAAACGCACCCACACCTTGTATACCACATCTAAGAAAAATTCACGGGACCTCTTATGTTGTCCCTAAGACGACTTGAAGGCGAAAGCCCAAGCGTCAATCCCGGTGATAGCGAACCTCCGACGACAGCGCCCTCTCTGACGACGCACTTTTGTCGCCGTTAATAGGGAGTTTTAGTAGACCGTGTTTCCCCCTCCGCTAAGCCCTCCGCAACGAAGAAACCGCCACTGCGCCTGCGTGCCGATGGCCTTGGCTGTAGAGTTCGGGGTGGCGGAGGGGCTTAGCGGAGGGGGAAACACGGTCTACTAAAACTCCCTAATCTCACGACATGTTGCGCGCCCGCTCTTCACCGCTGCACAACCGATAGTGTCCTCCTCTCTTGCTGGGTATGCGCCGCGCGCGGGCCTCCGCCGATTCTGGCACCAGCAACGCCATCTCATGATCTAGTCTCAAACCGTGAGTTTTTGTACCTTTCGTGTCGTCGACGTGTTTTCGCTCAAGGACTTTGAAGGCCGACTGAACGAAGAGAAGGCCTTCGCCTTAGTATGCAGTGCTGGAGCCCTAAAAAACTTGTCAAACACAAGGTTGGAGCCGACAGTTTGCGGAGCGCACAAATTGGACACCATCGAAAAAAGCGCGAAGTCATCGTCGGGATAGTCCAATCGGTGCGCTCCGTGAAATTCGGCCCCAACTTTGTGTTTGACGAGTTTAGAGCCCGTGGCAAATACACTGGGACGAGCGCGTGGCAAGGCCCGAGCACCTTATTTACACTCGGCGGCCGATGAGATTACTGAATTAGTGTATAAGAGCGTCGAAGAGCGAATCATAAAGAGAAAACCGTGTCCTTAACATGCAACGCCCATGCGTTTCCTATACTCTCAGTGAATAGAGGCCTTTGTCTGCACTGCAAACATTAGCTAGGCAGAATCTTCACGTTGATAGCTACGCTTCGTTTGAGCTTAAGTTCAGACGTAGCCGGCGCTACAAGCTCATGAGATCAATTCCACAGCGTCAAAAGAGCGCCTTCATTGTTTTCGTCATGTTTCTGTGCGAGTTCAAGCATTGCCGGACCAAGCATAAACAAAAAAAGACCTATTGACTCGCGCTTTTAAAGCTGCTTGACTGATCTCATTACCTGGCAGCGTCGGCATCGTCTGGATTTAAGCTGAAGCAATGTATATATTAAGATTTTTTTTTAATGACCACGATGAATCGTTTTGCCTGTCTCGGTCCCACTTAAACGCAGGAAGCCAATAGAAAGCAATGTGAACTTGGGCTATGGCGCTTCATTGTATTTTGTTGTTTTTTATTTTCTTGCCACAGAGGCCTTCTTTGGAGCGCTGGTTTTCGTTCGCACGCGTGCACTGTAAGCAGTTGGAATGGAAAATGCGAGCGCGGGGATGGTATTGCGAAACTGTATCGGAGGCAGCACCGACCCCGTTGCGGAGTGCGGCACGGCCAAAGCAGCGTGGTAGGAAAACCACACTATTTTTCTTTTCTGCTGTCGTCTCATTTCTACATTGGACGGATAAGCAATCCGTGCAGTTCCGGATACAATGACGCTCAAGCTTTGACGCGCTCCTGGCCGAAAAAAAAACTTCCCGGTGTTCTTACGGTGCTCATACTTCGCTGAAGGCTATGTCAAAACCTGACAGCCTTGCTTGTTTTCTATGAAGTCTGACTAAAAATCGCTTTCTTCTTCTTTCTTTTTCCATGCGGTTTTCTATTAATATTTTGGTATGTTGAATCGCGAACAACGAATGACTAAGCAGAAAGCGCTACTATAACAAGCAACGTATTTCTTCAGCTGTCAGGGACCATACTCTTCTGTGGAGGCCATGTCGCGGGCTTGATAGAGTGGGCAGCGCACGCAGCTCCCACGCGAGAGGAGCGTAGTAGAACACTGCCGTCACAGTTTGCCATTTTAGTATGCGCCGCTTTTCTTTAACCATCTCCTGTTTGTTCCGCCCCTTTCGCTTGCGAAGCATTAGGGAGTTTTAGTAGATCGGGTTTTAAAGCCCGCTACCGCTACGGGCACGCGCTTCAGAGTATGCATCGAAGTGGCAGAGCGAGCTCCCGCTACAAACGGTGTGGTCTGAAAACGCGATCTGCTAAAACTTTCTATTGGGCACTTTTCGTGAACCGTAGACTAGAGAGCTTCATCTTGCTAGCGGGAGCTCGTGCCATCACTTTGACGTATGAATTGAGCACGGGCACATGGGCCCGTTTTCCGCAGAATACGATCTACTAAAACTCACTAATAAAGAGATTTAGTAGACTGTTTTCTCTCTACCGCTCCGCTCTATATACGAAGGGGGAAGTCAACAGCGCAGGAGCGCGCCCCACTCTGGGACTGAGCGTAGTTATCGAGGTGAGCGTCAGGTATAGGTCTGTAACGTCCCATAATGCAACGCGCGCAGTTACGCCGACGGCGACGGCGACGCCGCGAAACAATGAAAAGGGCACCTAAGAGCTGCGCTCTAAAACGGTCTACTTAACGGCGTTTCTAAAGCTCCGCTCTTTATTCCGGCGTATCAGGCCATTCTTGCGCAGAATAACAGCCTGAGAGCAGAGCTGAAGATAAAAACAGTCTACTAAAACTCTCTATCGTGAGACTTGCTGAACGTGCAGCAAGCGCCACGTCCCGCGACTTCGTACGCGTGCGTTAAGGAGAGTGGGTGGCGCGTTGGAGGAGAGGAGGTTACTAAGAGAAGAGGAGCGGGAATTGTCTCGTGTTGACCCTTCCCAAATCAAGGAAAGTCTCCAACAGTTCCTCAATTCAGTGTGCGCTTTTATCTGTATCTGTTTCTGTTACTTCGGTTGTAGTAGCTCGTCACCGACGCTCTTGCTGCGCAAGATAATAGAGTTTTAGTATCGTGTTTTCAGGCCGCGCTCTTCGTAGCGGGAGCTCGCGCTGCCACTTCGATGAATGCTCTGAAACGCGCGCACGTAGCTGTAGCGGGCTTTGAAAACGATCTGCTAAAAGTTCCTAACCTCAGCCAAAAGGCTAATGAGAGATAAGGGGGTGCGTTGAACGTACCACGGACTTCCTGGAGCTTGATTTTCACCAAGATTGCCTACGTTCGTGTTGTTCATGTTTCTTTTTTGTAATTTTGCTGCGTTGTTTTTATGTTTCAGTCAACGGTGCTACAGCCGAGTAACATAATCCATAGTTATTATTTAGCCTAATGGTCTTTGTGAGTCGTGGAAACAACTTACGATCGTGCTTTAGGATACCCGAAACGTGCGGTGTTTTCGCGCCAAATTATGTATTACGCATGCATTTCAGCTGACAACTATTTAGTATAATTGTGCACTGAGGCCTGGGCGCAAAGGCAGAAATAATTGCATGACTGCGGGTTATTTTAATATTTTGAAATATAGACACCACTGACGACCAGACAAAAATGGACATCCCTTTGGCTAAAAAATAAACGCGCAAGAAATTAGTCAACTCTCTAAACAGACTAAGTTCGTGTTTTTTTTATGTTTTTTTTTCGGTACCGCTTTCAGACGGTCAGTTATGCCTTTGAACGGAGAAAGCTCATCAAATGGCGAGGTTGAATTTTTTTTTTTTTCATCGAGAAATTAAGAATACGACGTGAAACTTATTACATTTCAAATACTCGCTCCAAGATCTTTGTCACGTCGCAGACCTGATACTTTATTGCTCAATGCGTCCTTAACGATCTACTTGTTCGTCGCGCTTCCTGCGCGCATCCGCTGATGTCCCTTCGCGTACTCCGTGGATAAAGTTGTTATTTAGAGTAGACTAGAAGAAAAGCGCCAGAAAGCTTCTTTTTTAATCATCAACAAGACATCTGTCAAAGCGTGCGTGGAGGCCTTACTTCTTTTTCCCCATAACTTATTTATGAGTAAACCAATGACTCTCGTCTTTCGAAACAAAGCAAGATATAGACTTCATTTTTTCGTGAATTGAAAGGGACGTCTTAATGTTCTTGAAATATTTGTCAGTTGCACGTACCGGGAGTAATAAGGCAGACGTAGAGCATTTCCCAAAACTTTCCACATCCAGTCTCCGCCTCGTGGCCACCATCTTTTTTAAAATTTTTTATGGGAATTCTTGTGGGGGTAATACCCTGCTCAATATTATCCGAAAGCTCATCGAAGTATGCGAACGGTTCATTTTTGTGTTGTCTTTGTTTGCAATAAAGAAGCGCTACCCTTCATAGAACCAGCGATGAGTTTTCGTGCTCGGAGATATCAGTCCCCACCTGAATTTGCATTCCACGTCGGGGGTCTTAAGTCTTAGTCCATCTTCCGTCGGAGCGTCTTCCGGGTGTTATACCTTATGCGTCGTGTGAAATTTTTTGTCCGTCGGGGAAGGTGAAACATTAAAGGTGAAACTGCCTGGGAGAGTTAAGCCGCACGTTGGCGCTATATTAAATGCATAATTCATGGAAAAAAAGTACCTGCCGGATCCCGCAAGATGATTTGGGCTCGTGAAACGCGAATGCAAGAAAGACTGCGAGAGGCTTAAGGTCTCTCCAGAAAAAAAAAGGATAAAATCGGAATTGAAGGAAACCTTTGTCGTATTTCTTATGCCCTGAGTACCGTAGGCAGAGGACAAGTTCTTTGGCTTGTTCATCATATATATATATATATATATATATATATATATATATATATATATATATGATGAAGGCGCGAGTATTCCAGCGAAAAGCACGGCTTAAATATAATGAGTAACCATGTTTTTTTTTTTTTTTTTTTTTTTTTTTTGTGAACAGTAAGAGGGCTGTCGGAGTCGTCGTATGATGAAATATTAGAACCAGATTACACACATAACCAAAGTCATTATTTCGTCGTATCCTTAAAAAAAATGGAGCAAAAAAGAAATACACAGAGGTGAGAGAGGCTTGGGCAGTTCACACGCCATTTCTACGAGCAAGACATCAGTGTGTCTTGCATGACGTTACGGGAGTAGTCGGTCGGCCGCCGTGGTATATGGTTCAAATGTGAATAAATCGCGTGTAAATGTACCGCTGTGTTAGCGAGCTTTTATTGAAATAAGCATTTGGTTTTCTAAGTCATAACGTGATCCAATATGAAGATTTGAACTATAGAATAGTTATTTATACGTTTGAGTATTATGGAATGGAATATTTTCATATTAAACTGAATGTATTCATGTTTATGAACCAATGGTACTGCTTTTCTCTTCTGATTGTTTGTGTATGAGAAACTTACCATAAAGAAATTGAACTACTTCGGGGAGTGTGAGCTTTCCTTTGTACTTTTACTGTTAGCGTCATCAACTGTTTCGTTCTGAGAAAGTCTAGTATTTAATCCGCAGTTCCTCAAGAATAGGCACAAAAATGGCTCGTTCATTGCCTTTTGAAGATTTCCCTACTCCCACGTGATTACATAGGTTTTGTACAATCACCATCCTGTCAGTTCCTTTTTCTTGTTACTGAAAAACGTGTTTATGGGCATTGCAAGCCTTCTTTGCAGGCATAGCTGCGACACTAAGACCGGGCAGTTTGAAAATTTTGATAGCATTACTTCTGGGAGTAGGTTTAGATGTAAGAACAGTATAGTTACACTGGGTTCGTTGGTACTTTCGACATAAAATGTTTCTCAAAGAAGGCGGTCCTGCGTAAAACTGAACTCGCACATTTAAAAACGTATTTTTGTCTTCTTATAAATAGCGACTACTTGCCATTATCTGTTAAAAAAATGTTAGGTGAATATTCTCCTTCTCCAGTAATAATGCCAGTCATTAACGAGTATAAAGGAGTAAAAGCTTGAGCGAGTTGCTTACGCTTTGCAGACTCAAAATATTACTAAAAGGAAGAGGAACAAGCGTTAAAAGGTATGGTTTGTTCCAGTGGCCTAGCCAATTTTTTTTTTTTTAATTGGAAGGGGGGGGGGGCGGGTGAGGGGGCTGGGATGTCCATGACTTGGGATGCGGAGAAGGGGAGGGAGGGAGGGGGGTCAAATTTCATGTGTATTATAGGGGCGGCTGGATTTCAGAGGGAACTGAAGCACCATAAGCTCTTCCCCTTCCAACGCCTCTGGTTTGTTCGTTTTTCACACTTGTCCGTCGTCTTTTTTTTTTAGATTGTTTTTATTTCACCATCAATCACAATATTGCTATACTTATTTTGGATACTGGAGAAGAACATAAGTTGAAACCATTACAACCTTTCCACCTTAGACACGCCACACATCGGGAGAAGACGATTCCGTCATATGGTTTGCCGCGTGTGCCGTGAACTGATGACACAAACACAAGCATTGGTTCACTCTGTCGTATATGATGCATCTGCGTGAGACCTAGAAAATTTCAATAGTGTAGGCTCATTTTTTTTTTTTTTTTGTACAAGAAGGAAGCCACGCGTTTTGTAAATTAGCAATATGAGGTACACCTCAATATACACATCTGGTGAAAGCGTTAACTGCTTGCGTGCCGGCGCGAAGTGGTTCGGCTGACTTTAGTGCGAGTCTCTCAATTACGAACACACTGCATTCATAGTTTTTTCGGTTCTTAAGGGGTAACGTTTCTGCGTCCTTTTTTTGCCTGTTAGTTTTGCTTCAAGTTACCCTTGGCAGAAACATACCTTATATTTTTTTTTTGTAACGGTACTATTAGGTAACTTAATCTATATAGAGTATCAAAAAGAAGTCTAAGTTAAGTTTCAGCCTGGTGGCAGACGTCTCGCGAAGACGCTATATGCTTCTTCAACAAAGCCTCTAAGCTAAAAGTCGGCCGGGACTCTGAGACATCCAATATTATGATACATTTGCCACATAGCAGCACGTAGTACTTTCGAGGTTTGTTTGAACTTAAGCTATATAGCGGGAAACAGATAGCTTGAAGAATCGATCGCCGATTGTTTTCATTAATTTTTTTACGCGTCTACATACTTTTTCTTAATCCATGAAACTTACCAGTTTCGTGGCGTTTAATCCAGGGATACTTGCATTTCTGCATTATAACCTTTGATTTATGCGCAGTTAAGAATAAAACGAAATGTTTATACCTTGACGTCATCTTTAGAATATTTTTAGCCCGCAGAAAGCGTCTATTTCTGTCGTGTACGCTGTTCTCAATAAAGAAAAAAAAAACCTGCTCTATACAGATATACAGAGCAGACAGAAGGTGGAGGACAATCGTCATTACATACACCGTGCAACGTTTTTGCGCCGAGACGTCATCTTTATATTATTGAACGAAGCCCCTTTGATATGGCGCGAGTTCTTTTCCAATGGCAGTGCATGCGATTCCCGTCGTTCCAAAATTGCAACGGTGCTCGCATGAGAAAATAACGACAAAATAACTGTGGACGGTATCTGCAGTGTGCGCTCTGCCCCCAGGTTTTTTTCTCGCAAGAGATTGGAAAATTGCAACATATATTGCGCAGAATAGCTCCATGGGCAACGAACTTAAAAGGGTACGCTTTCTAGGTATGCATTGCTATTCGGTAGTAAAAGCTTCCAGCCAATTTCTTTTAACCTTCTTTCAAGGTTTACGTTATTGGACGGGCGACGACTTAGAATATTTGCG
The DNA here is from genome assembly GCF_016920785.2 of Ixodes scapularis. Taxonomy (NCBI): domain Eukaryota; kingdom Metazoa; phylum Arthropoda; class Arachnida; order Ixodida; family Ixodidae; genus Ixodes; species Ixodes scapularis. The sequence continues at coordinate 55,053,585 of NW_024609835.1, read as the reverse complement.
GTGCTCGCCAATATGCCGTTGAAACTGTTGTTCGTGCATTAGGATTTCATCACCAGGTGCCATTCATTTCAATGGCGAGTCGTTATATAAGTGTAGGCTCAATAAAAAAATTTCTTCTGAGATCAGATCTATTCATCCACTTCCTCTATTGCTCGACACATAAAAAAAATTGAAAGAAATATTGGTTTCTGTAAATAATTTAGATAATATAAAATTAAAAAAAATATACAGCCTTATCATTTCAGTTTAGTAGATCTAACTTTGTCTCCTCAGCTTTTACAAAAACAGCTTATCATATTGTGACTGGTCTTGCGTTGGAATTTATCAATCTCTTTCTATACGCCCGCGCACTGAGCAGAGCGCGAGATATTGATTCCATAATAGGACAAACTAAAGAAAGAAGGCGGGTCTTTTCCTTTTTCCGTGGGACCTACAACAATCTCGATCGAGTTTGAAAATCTATTAACACGGAAACCCATTAAAAGCACACAATGAAAAAAAAGGTCGAGCGCCGAAAACTCGTACTGTACATTTTTCACGTCCCGATAATTAGCTTCTTGCAGCGAATAAGCAACTAGCGGAAAGAGCGGCGGCGCCGATAACCGAGCCCAGCTCTGGGAAAAGAGGTGTTCGATGTCGAGCGGCCGCTTCCGCCCAGGCTAATACTAGAACAATGGGCAGGAGGAAACCGTGGGGAGGGCTAAGGGAAAAGGGGTGGGAAACGACGAACGATGAATTATGGGGCCAAAAAGATAGCCGGGCCTAATGGGTCCTGACCCGCCCACCATACCAAATGACTTGCAGCGCGCGCGATAGCAACGTTGCCTTTCCTGGCGCGTTCCGTCCGCGCTCCGGCAATCGGTCGTGTTTCTGGCGCATATCTAGCGACCTGCGAGATCCCTGCAGCAACGCGGGAACGTGCGCGAGCACAACTAAACGGGGAGAAACGGGAGGGGAGGGGGACATATGGGAGCATGCGGTGACGCTAGAACGCCGTGCTTTGATCGGAGGAGTAGAGGGTATATTTGAGGACGATCTTTGCAGCGCATTCACAGAACGAGCTCACATTAATCGCCTCTTGCAAAGACCGGCACCCTCGATGGGGAGGGATGCACGTTGGAAAAGAACTGCAGGAGCTCGCCGTCAGCACGCGCGCTCAGCACCCGCGCGGACAGATATGGCCGCCATTGAGTACTCCCTATAGTAAGCGTTATGCGATACGCTGGGGAGTCAATCGAGCAGCGGCAAAAGTGCTTCGTCAGAGCGATCGTCGCCTTTGTGCGCTTGATCCGGCTAAAACAACCACGCGCTGTGAACGCTCGCAGTGATCCACTGTATTCTTTTTCTTGTTGTTGTTTTTTCTCGTTTTTTTTTTATAAGTGTGTGACAACACGCTGTTTACACACGAAAAAAAAAGAGTGAGCGTTTGCCCATGCCAAGTGTGGGCATTGCGCGAGCGCAGAAACCAGGTTCGTGCGAAGTGACTCGTCTGCGCATGCCCTGTGCCTACACAAACGCCACCGAAGTATATGCCTGACGTCAGGGCTGCGTGTTTCGGTATAAGTCGCATTGACGTCACGTCAGGGGCCACTGCGGGGGCCTCGCTGGTGAACGTATTCCTTTCGCAGCGTGCATTTTACGCCACGATTTTTTTTTTTTTTTTTGCAAGAGCAAGCAGAAATGGTTTAGGCCGACCAGCAGCACGGATCGATGACGTGACGTGCGAGCCTCTCCGGTGTTTATCGACCCGGCGAAAAATGCCGAGTCACTGGGTTGTTTTACGCATGGGCGGCGTCTGATTTTTCGCGGATGAGGGCTACTGCACAAGCTCAAAACGCTTTACACAGCCCAGTAGACAAAGATGTCAGCGCTCAGAGGCGGATTATCGGTACTCTCGTCCCCAGCCATCCATAGGCGCATGGGCGACGAAAAAATAATAAAATGTTTCAACGTGTAAATAGTACAAAAAATAAAAATAAAGGGGAGGCAAAACGAGATTGTGTGACTGTTACCCTCATATTTTAAATGTCTTCTATTGGCGTGGCGACGGCCAAACAATGCTTTCGCCCATACTGGAAGTGGCGACAATTCAAGATGGCGGCGCCCTTGTGAAAAGTGTCTATAGGCGAGTGGCGGCGGCATCGCTGTCGTCGCTCACAGAAGAAACGCGACGAGCTCCTCAAACAAAGCGGTAATTCCGCGCGCATGCCTATTCACCATCCGTGAAAGAACCTGGACGGGGGCCGTTTCCCCGGAGATAATGAGCCGGCCATTTCCAGCGCCGCATTTGACGGTGTAGTTCTAATTATGTGAAGTGCGCCACTTTAGTTAAGCAGCATAGCGCTCTAGTCGTCAAATATAGCGCGGTGAACGCGAGCGGTCGTCCACTGCCACCGCCGCCGTCGCCACATTGCTGCAGGCGTATAATGTGCCTTCGCCCCCCCCCCTCCTTTTTCCTTTCCCGCCCCGTGACGCGGAGATGCGTTTCAACTTCGCCGATCCGCGCAGAGAGCATTCCAGTCACGATTTACTGGCTGCTAACCGTGCTAAATGGCGCTTGCCCGTTTTTTCTTTCTTCTTTCGTTTAGATTAAGAGGAATACCGAAGCCTGTGTTTGAGGCAGCAGGAACGAGGCGTATGGGGTACGGAAATGCCACAGAGCCCGGGCTTCTTTTGTTTTCCCCTGTTTTGAGATTTGTTCCTCTTGAAAGAAATGATGGTGTTCGCACTCAAACTAGACAACTTACTCGAAAGTTGTGACGACATTCACACACTTGCATCGGATGTGTCGCTCATGCTAATGCATGAGCAATATGATAAGAACAACAAACGAGCTTACTGGACGGCATTTTCGCTTGGTGAGCGGCACCACAGCCATTTTTTGTTAGGCCAACCATGAGCGAACGCCGTTCCGCCAAATTCTTCACTGGTTCGTTTAGTATTCGCTCCATTGTGTCCACTCTGTAGTCGTTGCAAGACTTTAGAATTACCATAACCTGGTTCACTTTAGCTCGATAAACTACTAGAAAAAAAAAAAAATTGAATTTGATGCTTCTCACAATAAACTTTTGGTCCCCATTTCCCTCTCTTCATGAAGAACTGTATTTTAACAGCTGCCCAAATTACCGTAAGCTACAAAAAAAAAAAAAAGTTCTGGGGCGTTTCAATTGAGACGGATATACTTCGCTAAGACGCTGAGCCGCTTTGCAGCCGCTTGCCAAAATGTCAACTTTCACTTTGAGACATATCGAAAAACTTCTTTTACATACATTTTTCAGCTTTGCTCTCTGATGCGGACTATGTTGCGTAAGTTGTGGGGACGCAAAGTGCTACATTTAGTTTGTCGGACAATGAAGCCTACAAAGAGAACGAAAAGAAAGAAACTGGAACAAGAGCGCATGGAAACAGACCTGTTTCTCTAGATTTTGAGCTTCACCTACTAATATTATTATAATAATATAATAATAATGAATAGCGGTAATGAAAAAGCGCATGTCCCGCAAGGTGAAACACTGTTGTAGGCATTTTCCATGCGCGGTCGGTGTCGTTTACAAGATCCCTTTGTCATGTGGCAAGATTTGCGTACCTGTGACAGGTAGAACCGTAAACGGCAGGGAACGCATGCGCTGCCTGTCCTTACGGAGCGCTCCTACAGGGCATTTAGGCGTGCACTGTAGTATAAATATGGCTGTACTTCTCAGTTTAGTAACATTGAAATATTGGTCAATTATTAAAATAAGAGCGCTAGAAAAATTCACCAAGCGTTTTATTTTGCAGTACGGGTCTGTTTGCATTAGTATTGAATCCCCAACTCTTTTTCGACGGTGAATTTTTACCGAATAATCATTCTGGTGAATTTCTTCGGGGGTTTTATGGATGGATACCCTGTGTTGTTTCCTTTTTTTCTTTTTGTCGATGCATTTTGTTATTAAAGAAAAAGACAATCGAGAGCCAGCGCTTTGTTTTGTGTGTCTTCCACTTTGTCCCTGTATCTTTTTAGCGCTGATTTCTTTGTGCTCATAGTGTTACGAAGCACAATTAAATCCACTTGATGACCCTCGCTGGCGCTTCTTGTAGTGAAGAGTTTCTACGGGCCAGAATGGTAGTATTCCTGATAGTTAACACGTTATCTCCTAATTAAACACCCGATAAATCTTGATTTCATGTGTTACATTATTGACATTAGCTGCTTAACCCGCGGTAATACAGCTTTCGGGTAGGTTTTGGATAGTAGCAGTGCAGGCGAAAACAAGTTTTTCCAGTGTGCAGTATCTGTGCGTACAAACGCGGGCTCAAGCAACGGTCACTGTTCACAAAGTAACATAGTCATAGAAATAGAAACAGAATCCCTAACCATATACGATAGGATGTATATTCTCCTATTTATTGCGCAATCTTCACTAGAACAAGCTGGTACAAGTTAGTGTCGATATCTTATACTACATGGTATATCCAAGAGACGGTTCTGCATAGCGTCACCCGAGCCGAGCTATCAAAGCTGACATAGAGCCTAATGATGAGTATACGTCACGTCTTTAAAACGAGCATCTAAGCAAGAGCAATGTGTTCATCGCGCTTATAATTCTCGTAAAGTTCTATTTTCGTAGTGCACTATCTATCATACTTTTTTTTTAACGAGTTTTATATTTCAATTGTTATGCAGTCTCTGTGGTAATCTGACATCACTACGCCATTTTCTGGAAATTTTAGTAGGAAAATGGAGCCCATTTTTGCCCGTTTTCGGTTTCTGGTGCCATAGAGCCCCATGTGTTGGAAAACTCCGTCGGCCGCCATTTTTCCATTGAAATTTTCAGAAAATCAGTTATAATTTTTGATTAAGTTATCGGATCGCGCTGAAACTTTGGCATCTGGTTGTGACCTCTAGCGCTACCTTTGGGCGGAGAATAAGCGTTCGGCGATGCCTAGTTTATATTTCCGGTAAAAAAGACCGTGTAAATTTTCTTTTGTGACACCCTGAATATGTGTCTGCGTTACATAAAGCAATGAGTCACAAAACACCAAACAACGAAGTGCATTTTGCGAATGACGAAACATTAAAATTCATTAAATTCATTAGAAATATTCATTGACTTTAGAAGTTCATGTTACGAAAACCGTGATTCGGAGACAGTCGTCATGCTGTTTTTTGAAGGCAGTTATGGCCATTTCTGGCTGTCGTTTCGCGGCAAACGATTTGCCATATATTAGGTCTATCGCTAAATTACCCAAGCACCAAGAAGAATGCTGGCAATGCATGTACACACGGCACCCGCGCTCGTTTTCCCCATATAAAAGATTCGAAGTAAAATACCAAAATAAAGCGTTGACGAACGCGCGTGCAAGATATTCATTATTTGAGGCATTTGCTTTAGAGAACTTACTACTATACTGACGCGCAGCGCGTGTAACTACACTAAAAAACATGCTCCTTAGAGCTTGGCTAATTTAACAAATGTTCCATTGCGTTTGCGTGGTCAAAGACTGGCGAGTGCACGCCGTTCGAGTGGCGCTTATCAGGCGTGTGCCGGCAAGAGACCAAGCGTGTTCCACGCATGTGTAACGCCGCCATAACTGTAGTTCATAGCAGGCAGGCGCCATTTCCCGAGACAGCTCGTGCCGCCTCGTGCTCTGCTCACCCAAACACACAGTGGGGTTATCGCTCGTACAGAAAGACTACAGTTCCCACGATGCATGGCGGCAGCGCTGAGGTAATGAATGAAACTGGCTGTGAGATCGGTCTATTTGCGGTCACAATTTTTGACAAAGCTCAAAGAGGACAAACAGCCTGTCTGTCAGACTCTATCCGGTATCGTCGTATGCGAATTGGGAAAGGCAGCCAAACGAAACTGTTCCCCGCAAATCCAAACAAAACATATTAACATTTGACGGATATGCGAGCCTATGCTTGACGCTATATATTTGACGCAGATGCATGCGCGGGATTATGGACATATTTCATCATTTAAGATCCTGTAAGAGGGTGGTAATGTCAATATTGGCAAAACAATTTTGAAGAACTTGACTTTTAACGCATCTCAGAGAGACCGATGTAATGTCTTTGATAGACAGCATCCGCATACTACCGTAAAACAATTAAAAAAAGCTAACAAAACTGACGCGCGACCCGCGTGACCCAGGCAAACACATCTCCAACTTTTTCGGACATCAAAGCCTCGGCGTCTGCATCAAAGTTAGAATTTCAACTGAACAACAACAAACACGCCAATGTTCCCCGGGAATATTTTAGATGAGTCATAAATTATCGATAAGCAAACATCAAACGTTTGGACGCGTACAGTTTTTATTCCACGGCTCTATACATTTTCTTGCATTAAATCCTACGGGCCACGTTAAAAAAAATCGATTTTCGCTATTCTTGACAATCGTAATGTTCTCATGACTGTAATGCCTGACTATCATAGAACGCAAAATAAATATAGTTTTGTTAGTTTCTTGCAAAATTTTATTTTACGGAATTTCCCAGAAAGTTGGCCAAGAAAATGCCAGTTGCCGGTACTTTGTGTTCGGATGGAGAGGATCACGTGGCGCACCGCTGGCGCGTTTTTGGTTGCCTGCGGCGCCGGCAAGGGCTCGCAAGTAAATAAACACCCGTTTGGGTGACAAAAAAAAAGTTTACAGCTCGTGCGAAACTACAGCCAAACAAAATACCAACCGGGTAAATAATAGGGCGAGAGATAGTCAGCCTTAGAATCTCGATGCTTTCCGATCAGCAAAGAAATATGTTCCGGATTTTCCCCTATTCTTGGATACGTCAGATTTCAACCTGATGTTCTACAAGCGAAAACTGTGGATGCTAAAACTAAAGCTATTGGAATAAATTGAACACCTCTTAAGCTCTAAATAACCAATTTGGAAAGCAAAAAATTGTCGAGAAACGAAGGATTGTTTTTTATGGAAGTGCCGTTTGTGCATTACCTCAAAACTTTCGATTTCCTAATAGTTCACCCCGTTTCATTGATTGGGAATATTTGTACTATAACGAAGTAGCTTAATTCTAGATTACATGACATCCCACTAGGTAACACGCGTGCAAAAGTACACGCGGACCCCTCAGCAAAACCACCGTACTCTTGAATCAAAAGCATTGCGAACGCTTATCTCGTTTCCGGGTATGCTGAACAAATTCAGCTATGACACCCGGTGTTATGTAGCATGTTTCGAACTAACACAAAAACAGTGTTGCACTGTTTAAGGTAAAAGAAAAAAGGTAATGAAATCATTTTTAGCTTTGTTTGAAGAAAATATTTTCTTGTCATTGCGGTGACATACCTCAAGAAAATCAAGTTCCACTCTACTTTGACATTCGCGGAAATCATTCAATGAATGTTGAAATGGCCAATATTTTTTTTTACGCTAAAAAATATCATTCAGCATTTGACTGAAAAACAAAACGAGTTAAACGGGTCGCGTTCGTGGCACTCACCGATCTGCAGATTCCCCAAAAAACTTTCCACGGGCGTTGGGTTCCTTCATCTGACAACTCGATCCGCCGAAACTCTCAGCGAGCGTCCTTGGGCCTACTGCCCGTAAACGGAACAAGCGCGTGGCCTTTAGTCCTAATCTATAATTCAATCGATTCGCCGTCATTCCCACGCCGCGATCCGTGGGTGCGACCGAGAGAGCGATTCCGAAATCAGCATGCACAGACCCTTTGCGATCGGCCAAAAGACGCTGGAACTAGATCGCCTCAATTTTCGGAGAGGGGGCAATTCAAACCACGGAGTGCGTTCGACACTTAATGGCTGACGACTCCCGCCCAAAATTGGTTTGTCATGCGCGTGCGTGAGTTGGCACGTGGCGAGGAGGATGGTCGGTGGAAAGACTGAACCAAGATTGTAGACGCTGGCAGACGATGGACGCTTTCGGCCCCTCCCCACAGCCCGTGTCTATTGCAAACGCGGCCCGTCCATAAAGCGCCTGGCCTCGATCGAGCAGTTGGAGACACTCAGAAATCTAGGCACACTAACCGGGGCCTCAGCAAACGTGCGCGAGCTGGCAAAATCCGGCGGCGGAACGCGCGAGTCCATCGTGCATAATTAAAAAGTAGCGGCCATCTCTCTCTCTAACGCGCCCCAGATGGCAAATCGATAGCCGCTTATGGGGAAAAATGGATGCTGCGCGTGTTCGATGCAGAGAAATGTGAGAGGAAAACGAAGTTGCGCCCCAACTTTGCCTTCCAACTTAGACTTTTTTTTTAATATTCGTTTTTTTTGTTTTAACGAAATTTTGTAGTTTTATTTTGTGACCTTCTCGGCGTCGGTTATTTATTTTGATGTGGTGTTTAATGCACAAGCTTTAACATTTTGGAGATTCGTATCTGTTTATGATAATGCAACGAATGTAGTATGTTTTGTTGTATTTTTACGATATTCATATATATATATATATATATATATATATATATATATATATATATATATATATATATATATATATATATATATATATATATATATATATAGACAAACTAGGCATCGCCAAACGCTCATTTTCCGCCCAAAGGTAGCGCTAGAGGTCACAACCAGATGTGCCAAAGTGTCAGCCCGATCCGATACGTAATTCAAAAGTTATTAGTGATTTTCTAAAAAGTTCAATGGAAAAATGGCGGCCGGCGGAGTTTTCGAATAGGTGGGGCTCTATGGCACCAGGAACCGAAAATGGACAAAAATGGGCTTCATTTCCCCATTGAACTTTTCCGAAAATCACTTATAACTTTTGAATTAGGTATCGGATCGGTCTGAAGCTTTGGCACTATACTCTGTTTCACCTTATGTTGTACCGCAGGAAAGGCTATAAGCACGAGCTCCTTGCTCTGGGGCAGAGCTCGGCGGCGCAAGCTCTCGTGCAGTAAGGGCAGCTGTCAACGCTATGAGCTCGCGCTTCCAGCCTTCGCTGCGGTGCAACATAAGGTGAAACGGAGTATATATATATATATATATATATATACCGTGAAGGCTCTTGGAATCGGTGACTGAGTGTGTTGGTGCGCCGTAAAGTAACTGGATCGTGGGAAATTAGCGCCAAGCTCTCCGTATGGTCGCCATTTCCGCTCATGAAATTAGCCGTTTCCGCTTGACCTCTTCATTCTTGGTGGTCCGATCTAAATTCGTTGGTGACGCGTAGCTTATAGGAAGGTTTCTTGTATACCGAGATTTCGCTATCCACACACCGGCGAAACAAGCTTACATCTTCGTACCACCACCACGTGCGTTGTCGGTGCTTAGAAGCAATAAAAAATCATTTTTATGTTTTGAAATAGTAAAAAGCACAATATAATAGATCCTTTCCAAAATTAAGTCTGGCCACTTTGGTCGCCATGATCATCTGGGGAATTACATAAGTGTCGTACTACAGTGCAGTCGTACTGATGGCGATTCTGTGATTGTTCATAATGGAAGAAGTCTCAGATGCTCCGAAGCGGATGATGCGAAACTTAAAACATTAGACGTGAGTACAATGCAACGCAGGAATTAAGCAGAAGAGCTGTGTAAGCGTTCATTCTAATTCAGGTTCAGTAAGTCTGTTGTCGGCACATAATGAGCTTTAAAGCCCCTTGAAGTATGAAAGTTTATCACAGTGTAAATGTGAGTTGGTGATTCGTTCCGACCGTTTTTAGATTGTCACCGTCGATTCTTGTCTGGCGTTGACAAGTGAAAGTTGTGGAGCCCGGCAAAATGCTATACTTCGTTTCAACTTATCCAGACGCAGCCGATGCTACAAGCGTGAGCATGTGGCCCTGAACAGTGCTTGCACTGCACGAGCGCGCGTGCTTGGCAAGAATACTGAAAGCCCGGAGCTCGCGCTTGTAGCATCGGCGGCGTTTGGACTTAAGCTGAAACGAAGTATACACACTGCAGGTCAATTAACACCATTAGCATGGCGAAAGGGAAACTGCTATTTGAGCCATCAGATGGCACTGAATTTCGTAAAGGATCTTTTGTAAGAGATCCGTGTAGATGAGCAACGATTGCTAAGTTGAGTGCGTACACAGTGCCTAAGACGCTTGTATAGGCGGGGACCGCCTTCAGTACGATGGCGCTCCACGATGATCTTGTTGCGACTGGATTAGAACGACCCTCCCAAGGCTTCGAAGATTTTAAGGGGCCGAAATCTCCTTCAGAAGTTTTGGTCGTCCGTACGTTAGTATTTGTTTGCGCTCGGCTAGCAGCCAGGGAAGGCAATGGCGCTGCTTTCCCAGAATCCAGAGACTTTAGTGCACCGCAGCTCGGAGGACGTGTAGCGAAAGCTCGCGCTGGAGAATCAAGGATCCTGGGTTCAATCCCCACCACTGCCCGCATCGATCTGGATGAGCATCGTACCGTCGTGCTGTCGTGTATCGCTACTGTGTGTTGCACGTTAAAGACACCAGGCTAGTTGTCGTAGTGCACTCACTGGCTTAATTTTTCATCTACAATTGCTAAAAATGTCGCCATGCTCTGGCGGACTATACTTCTGCTGTCTAAACAACTAACGACTGATTTATTCTGTTTTTCAGTGAAGGCTCATTTCATGTCGAGCATTTTTCTAGCTCAAATTCCAAAGCTCTAATTCCAAACGAATTTCGAGGAACCGCGAACCGTTTATGCAGAGAACAGAAATAAACGTCATATCTAATACTGTCCAAAATGTCTCTTGTGTGAATGAGCTAGTACCACGTTTATTTATGATTTCGCAGTTTCTTATTTAACCATTACAGTAATTTTTATACACTTTCATTTAGAAAACAATGCCCGCGGTGACGTCGAAACAACAAGAACTGCCTTACGTAATTGAGTCGGACTAGGATCTTGTTGTATCAGCGTACACAGGGACAATACGGCTGAATACGTAAGGCTAATTTCGCTCCCGTGATGCTTGAGAGTCTGCGCGCTCCGATCCTGTGGCACATTAACACAATAGCACTTAGAAGACAAGGCCTTGTGCCTTCATTTGGCAGAAATATTGTGCCCGTTTGCAGAAAATTTTAATCATAATGGGTGTTCAAGGAACAAACTAGAATGATAGAAATAGACGAACCTCCTGCTTCAGCTCTTTCCTGTTGTTGTTGTTCCTGTTGCTGTGGAAAGCAGTTCAACAGGTAAGAAGTATCTTAAGCACACACGTACCAAAGTATTTCGACACCCAGTGTATTTACAAATGAACATCGTGTGGCCGGTTTTTAATGTCAATGCCCCAAATTACTAAGTAAGCAAGACCCTAAACGCTTTTGCTTACGCCCGCTCTTGTCAATCAAAGGCGAAGCAGTTCGTTACACTGGGTCACAATCAGAGTCGTCTGACGCCATGCGCTCCCATTCGTCACGCCAGACGAAGCGTCTAATGCCGCAGTCTAGCGCGCTGATTTCTTGCGCCATTCCACAGCGTTTGCCTTTTCGGTGGTCGCGGCGGTCGTCGTCGAATGATTCTGACAGTGTGATTTTACATTTCACGCCCAGTTCCTATCTCCCGGAGACCCTTCCTTCACCCGGAACGGAAAACCCGCGCCCTTCTTCTTCGTTCACCGGCCGGAAAACGAAGCGAGAGAGACAAAAGAAATAAGTAGCGAAAGAAATGAGCTGCAATCTTCTCCCGCCTTTCCCTCTCTTCGGAGTGGCCTCAAGAAGATATAAAATGCGCAAGCGAGCGTTTACTTATCGCGCAGCGAGGCCTGAGGAAGCGGCTGGGAGGGGCCGAGAATTCAAATAAAGCGGCAGGCACCCCGTCCGTCCGCACCCGGCCCTCCTTTCGACCCACTGGCATTGCCCGTTTTACAGAGGGCCCTATTCCGGATTGTCTCTCTGGATTCCGGATGTCTTCGCCGACGTGGCACTCAGCGGGCAGGTCGCTCGCGACGACTGGACTTCCTGATAGCGCCAAATGCAATGTTGTTGTTGGTCGCGTTGTTGAGGCTTATACAGCGCCGGGTTGGAGGCGTATTGCTATGTTCAAGATATTTTGTACTAAAAACGCCTTTTTTTCACTTACCTGCAAAACACGAAAGATGGCTAACCACTGTAAAAAACAAAAAACAAAACAAAAAAAAACAAGGAATCCTTGTTATTCATGAAGCTCTACAATGGACCTTCTTCATACTTCGGCCACGATCGTGGCGCGCCCTCACGGGCATCGCTCGAAACACTTTTGGTGACTCTGGCACCGTGTCTCTGTCGTCCGCGCCAGGCCTGGCGTGCCTGCCGGTCCATGCGTTTACGTGTCTTCTCTGGTGGCGTTGTTCCGTCTTTCCCCATTCTGAACGTGCCTTTCTGTCTTCGTTTGGCGTTCATATTTTCTTCGAAATGGCCGAGGACGACCTGGAGGATTAACAAAAGCTACTGTCTACGATACAGAGGACTTCGTTCGTTTTTATACCTTCAAGGGTGCATAGACATCCGACGCTGCATCAGTTCCTACCATCGACTCGGAGTCACTGAATCGTCACTTCGGTATCGCGTCTTGCAATTGGGAACTAAAGGAGGGGTCTGCTTTCAAGGCAGAGTCGCAGAGTGTTATGTAAGGAAAGTAATGGTGACCAGTTTTGATACCGACCCAACCATCTACCCTGTGCGGAGCTTGTGAGCTCCGTTTATAAGGCCCGGCCACTACAAGCAGCTGATTTTTCTCCCCTTAATCGCTTAAGTTATTCGAGCTTATTGCGTCTGTCGTTTCGCCATCCTGTGTACCGCGCGAACGCACGAGCATCACCGTATTCGGGAATGTGTAAACAAACTCGGGCGGTATGAAATCCTGCCGGTTTCGATATCGCGGCGCCTCGCCTGCACCAACAAAAAGTAAGGAACGGTATGTTAGAAACAATCTTTAAATTTAGCACGTTTACAAACCTTCGACAAAGTGAGCCCAGCAAACAGGGGACTTCACGGTTGGTTGCCAAGGTATTCCATCAGGATTTTGTCTCCGCAAGCCTCAAATTCGTTTCACACGCTTTAAATGTTTTACCAGCGACTGAAGCTGAAGTTGAACATGGTGGTAAACTTGATATACTAATACATGATAGAACATCGAGGACAGGGGCGGAAACAGGACTTCATTTAAGAAGTCCTGTGTCCTTGATCTTTTATCCTTTTATGTATTCGTATCTATTCACCACCACGCTCATTTTTAAGCATTAAACCTGAGACTGGTGCAGGAAAAAGAAAACGCAAAAAAAGAACAGGCATCGTCTCAAGAGACGTTGCCTGTTCTTTTTCTGTCTCCTTTTGCGTTTTCGTTTTCCTTCCCCAGTTTCTGGCTTACCATCTATTTCAGACTTACTGTATTTTAGTTGAAATCAGAATGTCCCGCCGTCACATTGACGACCCAGCCAGCTGACACGGGCGATTCGCGTCCTATAGCTTTTGAAAGCAGGGCAAAAAGGGCGGGGTGTTTGACATCGAGTCTTTTTGTGCACCACCCGCAAAGGCTGCTGGAACTCCAAAAAGGCTTCCATTTGAACCATTTTTGCTTTTATTTGTGCAACCTACAGCTGCGCGGTGGTGAGTCGCGACGACTATGAAGCCAAGCCGTGAGAATAGTGGAGCAGTCAAGCCGAACCAGCACTGTCCGTGCGACCGAGCGGACGAGAGAGCCAGCAAAGATGGCGCATTTCCCTTTCCTCCCTCTTTCTCAGAGTCGGCGTATGCGCCCAGCGATTTCTAAAAAAATGTCAATTCAGCTGCATATGTGCACATGTCTGTCGACGCAATGAGCGTAGGTTTTCAGTTGCTCATTGGCTCTGAGCCCATCGTTTTCGCTTAGAATCCTTTTGCGAACGTTGTAATTCGCTGGAACTCTGACGTTATTCTCAGCCAGGAATGAGCAGTATTTCAAATACAAGTATTTTAAAGACTTTATGTATTTTGCATTTGTATTTAATTACAAATTGGGTAATGTATTTGACGTGTGTATTTAAATACTAAAACGTGGATATTTCAAATACAATTGTAATTAAAAACAATTTTGTGGGCGAAAATACATCCCTCAAATTTATTGACACGGCTCATTTTGCTCGTCCTAACACGTGTCCAGAGCCGGAAGAAAACTACGTTCTGCTCTAAATGCAGTGTCTCTCAATCAAGCACGAGCGTTTAGTGACTTTGTGATTACGGTGCTAGTCCAGGAGTCCAGGACAAGAATAGTGACGAAATCGACGTTCACAGGCAGACTGGCTAAATAAGTGCCTGTGACAACTTGTGATACTTTCCAGCCTGATTTCCATCCATATTTTCGCCTGGAATTTTCTAAATGCGCGGGTCGTCCAGATTTTCATAACTGGTGCGAGTTGCAATAATAAAAAAATCTCTAGCTAGTGCTGCGCTTATTGGTCGTCTCGGTTCTTTGTTGGTCGATACCAAAATGTAATCGACAAAAAAAGCTGCTTGAAGCTCTGTACTTTTTTCACCTATTACGTCCAAGCTGATTACATTTTTTTTTGTAATTATATTTCTATTACGTTACTAGAGCCTCGCACACTAACTACCGAGTGTGCGATGCAAAATTAAAGTGGGATACCCAGAAACCCTTTGCAGGTGCCCTGAAGTCGCTGACGCACATTTTGAGGAACGTATTTGGCAAAGTATTTGGAGGAGACCTAATACATTTGGTTGTATTTGTATATTGTACTTAAATGCTTTTTGGAAATGTGATTACATTTGTAATTAAATAGTTTTTTGACGAAGTATTTTGTATTTGTATTTCGATACATATTTGCATGTATTTTGCCCATCCCTGTTCTCAGCGATTGAAGAAATATGGGTGTTCTCCACAAAAATGGACCGAAATAATTTTTCTTACAGTCTTTTAAGCGACCTCTCGGGGCACCGTGATTTGTGCTGTAGAATCTGTAACTCGGGAAGGATCGAACCTACATGGGCCATAATCTTCTCAGCGCCACGGCTTCAAAGCACTCTACAGGCTACTAGAAAAAAGCAACAAATCTTGCACAAAAAAAAACTTTTTTTTTTTGTTTTTTTACGCTTTGCGTTTACAGACACCCTCTCACGTGGAAAATGGGCACATTTGGTATCGTCCAAAAGTCGTTTTAACATGCATCTACAAAATGACACAATAAAAAAATTACGTTTTTTTTTTTTATTACGGCAAATAAACGAGGCATCGCCGAACGCTCATTCTCCGCCCAAAGGTAGCGCTAGAGGTCACAACCAGATGCCAAAGTTTCAGCCCGATCCGATACCTTAATGAAAAGTTATAAGTGATATTCTGAAACTTTCAATGGGGAAATAGCGGCCGACGGCGTTTTCAAATACATGGGGCTCTATGGCACCAGAAACCGCAAACGGGGAAAAATGGCCG
Organism: Ixodes scapularis; assembly: GCF_016920785.2. Taxonomy (NCBI): domain Eukaryota; kingdom Metazoa; phylum Arthropoda; class Arachnida; order Ixodida; family Ixodidae; genus Ixodes; species Ixodes scapularis. The sequence goes on along the minus strand of NW_024609835.1, from coordinate 55,038,280 downwards.
CCATTTTCCAGTTGAAATTTTTAGAAAATCACTTATAATATTTGAATAAGGTATTGGATGGGGCTCAAACTTTGGCATCTGGTTGTGTCCTCTAGCGCTACCCTTGGGCGGAGAATGAGCGTTCGGCGATGCCTAGTTTATTTTTGCAGTAAACCAAACCCGGTAATATTTTTTCTTTGGTGACACCCTGCACATGTTAGATACACAACAGCTGGTTTCTAAAGATTCCGGCCTTAATTAACTTTAATAGGAAGGCGATGGATACGAAAGTGTAACAAGCGGATCTTATGCATCGACGAGGATTAGAGGATTACCATAATATATTCATAGTCTATTTCGGTGCCTCCGCCCTTGGTTCTAAGGACGCTTTCAGGTATACTTTTTTTGTTTGTTTTTGCACCCTTGGTAATTTTGGAAGTTCATCAGCTCATTAGAGTCTTCTGTGTTCTATCTGCAATTTTTTTATGGCATAGCGGCACCATAAATGCAACTTCACCTTTCCTCAATGCCAGAAAACAAGCTGTGAAAAAGAAAAAAAGAAACAAGACAACAAATTAGAAGTTTACTAAATCTCTGTAACGCGAAATTAGAGCGCAACTCTTGAGGAAGAGGAGGAGAGGAGTGTACGAAGAAGAGGGTATTCCCCTCCTTTTCCTCCTTCCCTCCTCTCGTCCTGCTCTCCTCCTCCTCTGCTCCTCGTCCTCCCCTTGTTTTGTCCTCCTCCTCCTCTCCTCATGCTTCCCTGCTGCTCTTCCTCTCCCTCCTCCTCCTTTCTTTCTCCTCCTCTTCTCTTCTCCTTCTCTCCCCTCTTTCTCCCCCTTCCACCGTCATCCTCTCCCCGCCTCCTGTCCCTACTCTTAATCCTTTCTTCCTTCTCCTCCTCTCCCTTCCTACACCTGCCCTTCTCCTCCTCCTCCTTTCCTCCTCCTCCTCCGTACTTTCACCTCCGCCTCTTCCGCACGTGACGTCAACCTTCCCGCTATATCTAGCTCAGAAACTGAATTTATTCATAGGAGACGTAGCTGCAAGAGCCGTGACGTCATTTTCCCAACTAAATTTAGCGGGGAAAATGAATTGCTGTTGAGGTCACGTGACGTTATTTTTCCTGCGGGAAATCGAATTGCTGTTGAGGTCACGTCAATTTCCCCGCTATATCTAGCGTAGAAACTGAATTTGTTCATAAGTGACGTGACAGCAAGCAATGTGACGTTATTTTCCCCACTAAATTTAGCGGAGAAACTGAAATGGTGTTGAAGTCACGTGAAGTCAATTTTCCAGCTAAATTTAGCGGAGAATTGAATTGCTGTTGAGGTCACGTGACGTCAATTTTCCCGCTAAATCTAACGGAGAAATTGAATTTGTTTATTGGTCACGTGACACCAAGTCATGTGACGTCATTTTTCCCGCAAAATTTTGCAGGGAATTAAATTGGTGTTGAGATTACCTGACGTCCATCTTCCGGCTAAATTTAGCGGAGAATCGAATTGCTGTTGAGGTCACGTGACGTCAATTTTCCCTCTAAATCTAGCGGAGAAATTTAATTCGTTTATAGGTGACGTGACACCAAGTCATGTGACTTCATTTTTCCCGCAAAATTTTGCAGGGAATTAAATTGGTGTTGAGATCACCTGACGTCAATTTTCCGGCTAAATTTAGCGGAGAATCGAATTGCTGTTGAGGTCACGTGACGTCAATTTTTCTGCTAAATCTAGCGGAGAAATTGAATTTGTTTATAGGTGACGTGACACCAAGTCATGTGACGTCATTTTTCCTGCAAAATTTTGCAGGGAATTAAATTGGTGTTGAGATCACCTGACGTCAATTTTCACGCTAAATTTAGCGCGCTCACGCCGACGGCGACGCCGACGCCGCTCAACCCGGGAACGACCGCCTAATAGATGCGCTCTAAAACAAAAAATTCATCACGTGAGTTTTGAATTGCGCTCTTTCGTTTGTGTTTTTTTTTTTTTTTTTTTCATATTTAAGAGCGATTTAGACCCTGGAGTCATGTGCATATGTGCATATGCACATGTGCATAAGTCGGTAGCGTCTCGTTAAGCAGATAGCCCAGGCTCCCATCGTTAAAAATGTGAAAAGGTAGAAAATGACAGCCAGTCGCCTAAAGCGTGCATCTGAGCATCTGGATACCCTGTAGTTTAAGAAACCGTTATGTGTGTGTATAAAATATCAATCGCACTACATTGATTTTGTAGATAAAACGACGTCGAGGGTTCAGAAATGTAATGTTTTACCACGAGCAAGAAGAAAGCTACGCTAAAATAACTCGAATTTTCAGCGGAAACCATGTGCAAAGTTTCCAAAATGGATAGCTGCAAGAAATTTTATTGGCAGCGTCCACTTTCATGTAAGGCATTTGGGAAAGTCGATCACTGCAATATAGGGAGGCATCTGGGAAAAATACCGTAACTGAAAATGCGTTTAGGGCTAAAACGAAATTCCCCCTCTCACATTGAGCATAATGTCTCAAGTCTGTTCCCTCATGGCCGGTCCCACATCGCAGACGGTTTCTTTTTTTGAGGCGTCTAAGCAAAATGTGAGCCACTTCCTTTGCCGAGTGGGAACTTCGCACTTAATCCAGCCAAAGCCATTCCGGTTTATCTCCGCAGTCGGAAACGGCTGGTGATTATACTTTTCTTCGGAGATAATGATAAGCACGTGGTTGCATCGACTCCCCGAATATCTAATGGTATCCTCCGTCTCTTGGGAGAAATCCAAGTCGCGACCTTTCAAAAAAAAGAAAAAAAAGGAATCAATAAAGAAAAAAGTCCAACGAGAAGAGGGGTTGACGAAACCGAGAGAAGAACAACAGAAGGGAGGGAGGCGACTGACAGACTCAGACCCACGTGTCGCTCGCCGTGTTTCTAGTCCGCACCGCCGCTTGTCTTTGAAGTTTCTTTTTTTTTTTGTGCGCTCGGCTCGTTGCCCGCATAAACGACCGCTCACATCCAGATGGCATTTTAGAACGGCGCTCCAGGGCGAACCAGACGGCGGCGTTTTGCTTTTGTGTCCGTATTCTGCCTGCGTTTCACGCCCTCTGACTTTTCTTCCCTCGGTTGAAATTTCCTTCTTAAGTTTGAAAGCGCTCTGCTGGAATTGACCTCGTAGGGATTTATGCGAAACGGGCACGTTTTCTTTTTGTGCGCGTGCGCCCGTTGCAAAAAAACAATAAGAAATCTTTTTGGAGCAAGGCGTTTGTTTAATGCGACATTCCAAATTTTGTATTCCGTCGGCGTTGCAATACTAACGATTACGCGGTTGGTTGACTGTGAACGAAACACTCTACAATTAGCCAGCTTCACAAAATCAGTGTTGCGCTCATTTTAATTTACGAGGCTTATGAGAGTGCTGCGGCGCCGCTATTTACTTCCAAGCGTTCCACGAGGCACCAGTTCGTGCATTGGCGTACTTCATGAGTTGATGGCGTTTGCAAGACACATCAAGGGGCTTTACCGCTTATTCACACTGGAAGCGGATCCGCGTTCGCAAAACGGTTGCGAACGCGGTTGTATAAAGATCCAGTACATTTGCACGCGCACTTCATGTCATCGAGTGCGCGTGCAATTGTACTGGATTCTTATACAACCGTGTTCGCAACCCCTTTGCGAACGCGGATCCGCTTCCAGTATGAATGAGCGGTTACTGAGGGCCAGGGACTCTTCGGTGTTACCGAGGGACTTGCGGAACGCGAGGTAACGTACCACGTTCTTACCGCTGGATTGGCTGCATCGGTCGTGGGATCGGCAGCCGCCAATCTAGAATGATTGCAAGTGAAAGCTCGTCGCGGCGCGGCGAGACACAGCACGTTGCGATGGCATCACTACGTCATACATCCGTCGCCTCTCATTGGTCGTATTTTTATTGTGGAACAGCGGACAGAAATCTCACACAGACCGTAATCCGGCAAAACGGCAAAACCGATCTCGGCTGTGTCAAGGAGAGGCTTCGTGCCCCGAATCGCCGTCCGTGCAAGCTCGCGAAAACAACAAAAAATGGGAGACGTTTACAATTCTCTCTAGTGCAAAATAAGAGCGCCGCTCTTGAGGAGGAGGAGGGGAGGGTACGGAGGGGAGGGTATGCTTTTCCTCCCCTTTCCGTACCCTCCCTTCCTCCTCTCCTCTTCTCCTCCTGTTTAGCGGGAAATTTAGCGAGCATCTCCCGCTAAATTTAGCGGGTTATGTTTCCCCGCTAAATTTAGCGGCGAAATTGACGCTGCGTGACCTCAACACCAGTTCATCTTCCCCGCCAAATTCAGCGGGAAAACTGTGACGTCCCATAATGAAACGCACGCAGTTACGCCGACGCCGATACCGCTCAATCCGGAAACTGGCGCCTAAGAGCTGCGCTCTAAAACAAATGCTCTAACTTGGGGAATATGGTGCTGGTGTCGCCATCTCGTCGAACCCATTGAAAATAAATCTAGCAAAGACTGCCCTGTCAAATTTATTTACACAAATACGGATATATCAATATCTTTGGGCTTTCCGTCAGGGTCTTAAAATTAATATAGGAGAAACCTCTAGTACGTATACCATTTCTTTTGTCACTTTTATCACCCGAGTAAATTTAATTTCAATATAGCTCGAAATGCGCTCAAAACAGTCAAAATGGTCATAATTCTGGATTTTATTAAACATCTACAGCGCTTTGAGGGGAACATTTAAAGGTCGTACGACCTTCATTACATCCTCACAATGAATCTAAAAAATAATAAATACTCTGGTGTTTTCCTGAACTCAGGTTTGTGTAGACAAATTCGTCCATTGAATGACTAACGGGTGAATCCCCCAGTGCAACGATTTTAAGGCTGAAAGAATTTACCATTTTTTTTTTCGTATTGCCTATCGTTCCAAAAGTAACCGGAAACCAGAATGCTTTCTCCGAAATACAGCGATCCTGCTGCGTATTCGTAAAGCAAAAAAACAAATTACTTTCCGATCTGCAGCAGCGTGTGGCGGTTACAGGAACTGCTGTGTGAAATACGCAGGGGGATGTCGTATGTAAGCTAGCGATTTGTGCAATTTTGTGCTAAATTTAAGGTTTTCTTTTTTTTATCTTGCCGTTTCAATTTCACTTCCTGCGCAGCCACACTCCCCGTCGTGTGTCGGATTTGTGCGTACAGCATCTCATACAGCATCTTGTTTCCGGCCGCGTGGGAGCGCATTAACGATGACGAAAAACAAGAAGAGCCTTATGAGCCAACTTGCGAGCGATGAACGAACTGCTTGTTCTACACAACGGTCTACCGATGTCCCGTTCTGTGCCAAAAGCACACCTTGAGTAAATATTTGTACAGAGAACAAAGAGCTTCAGCAATGTCTGGATTAATCTCTAGCAGTTTGGTTTGCTCGAAAAGCAGAAAAGAGTCTGAACTATCGTTTTTTCGTGTTTCTCAGCGTAGGATCGTATCGTTCGCCGCGGTCACGGGCGATGCCTACCGGGTGCGGTGTTTGTTGTGCCCTAACTGGAGTCCCCTGTTCGTAAACCGAAATCTCTTCTATCATTGTCTACCGCGCGAGGAACCCCCCAGTTGTGCGTGGTATCAGAAACCAACACCCCATGACGCCAAGTTGGTCGAGAACACGGTTGACACGGTGTCCGAAATCACAGGAAGAGCGCCGGGGGACCAAGAAACGGAGGTCACGAAGCCCATAGAGGAGTTACATGACCCCTAGACATGTCGCTGCGCGCGAGACTCAAATATACTCTGTCGCCGATGCGCGGGTTGAGAGGCGTCAAAAACTTCGATCTTTGCAATTTTATTAAATAAAAAATAGCGCACGGAAGCAGATATGAATCTCCGTTCCTGGATCTAGAAATGGCTGAGACGAACTCCCACAATTATTTAGCAGAAGTTCGAAAATCATGGCACCGCCTCTTCAAAAGACACAAGATTAAACACATTTTTTCTCGCTTTGCTTGTTACGTATCTTGGCCGCTATATGTCCGCCTCTCACTGCCTTTTTCAGTGATACCCTTTCATATTTTGTTTAAGTATTTATTCAGCTTTCAGCTGTGACACTTTGTAAGCGCCATGTACCCTTACAAATAGATTTATCAACTTTGTGAACAAGAAATCATAGTGGTGCAACAAATATATGAAACTCATGACTTCGTTCTAGGCTCGTAAGAACAACAATCAAGCATGTGCCATTTAATTGTCTGTTTTCAATGAAGTTTCAGAGATACTGATCTTAGTTTTCTTACGCCTGCGTTTGGCATTGTTCAATAAGTCTTTACGAACCACATTTGTCTTGGATACCTGTTCGCTGATTGACACCATTCTTGCGAAAATAATTCGACCTTCCGGTAGTTGTTTGAACCTCAGCGTTTGTAACCCTTGAGACTGAAGAAACGAATAACAACACCCCAGCGTTTAGGAACGAGTCATATTTTGTGACTTGTATCCGAACACAAGTATCTCGAAAAATGTCAAAAATATACGCGACATTTTGTTTTAAAATGTTCAGGGATCATAAATACATTCCCTTCTAGAACGTTCAGCTGAGGGAGTGCAGCTATTGTAGCGTGTCTTTTGGGCCGAATATCGTAAAAGAAAAGAAGCCGAAGCGTCAGCCAGTGATTGCAAAGCTCGGACTACGAGCGTTTGTCCACAAGACCGTAATAGAAACCAGTAAATGTTTTTATTTTTATTTTATTTTTTTATTTTGACGGTCGGTCGTTCAATAATTCGGGCCCCACACTCGGTTTCCTAGCACCAGTTTGTCACATGTCGTGGGTCTATGACATTTTTGTGGATCATCCGAAACGCATCAGCGGAAGAAAAACAGAAACGGATAGGCGAACAGTGCGCCGACCAACGTTCTTCGCCTTACCTAGGCATGCCTTCTTTCGAGTACCCCCTTCCTCCAGGTGCTTCCTTACTGGTTAATTTCGCGATACAAAAGAAAAAAAAAAGTTCAGTATAATTATAAACCGGGTTTGCAAATTAAAAATAATGAGCCCATCGTTCTACACACTTAATTGCATCAACCTGAGTAGTCGTCCGCGAAACAACGTCTGACGAAATCGCTTCTTTTTTTTCTTTTATATCGGGTGGCGAGGCTTTTGTTGTACAACACCCGACAGACTCATTTTCTGGCGTTCTCCGCCCTTCCAATTTTTCTTTTATATAGATGTTAGAGCTTCCCTTTTGCCTGCACCTGCTTTCTGTGTCTTCCTTCTCTTCTTCCACCAGTCTTTTCGATTTGTCCTATTCCTCCTCCTACCTCGTTACCTCCAGGTCTGCGCTATTCTCCGGGTCGCGTTAATGAAATCTCCCTCCTGATTCAATGTCGAACTCTACAGCGATCTCCATTTTCACGCTTCGGGACACGCGCTCGACAAAAATAAACATTATCCGCAATAAGTGGGGGCTTCTCTTTTTCTTCTTTCATAAGCGTGATTAATTTTTGCGCGTTTTGATTTCATCGTTTCTTATTTCTGAGAACTGGTCTATCCCCAATCTTTTGGACCGCCACATTAATTTCCCTAATCTTTGACGTAGTAAGCGTCATTTCCCCACTGCCTGAAAAAAAAAATTAAACCAACTCGTTAAAAAAAAGAACACGTAGGGTCCGCCATGACACGAGAGAATACGCGTGTCGTGGTAGCCTTCAGATCACACGTAGTTCCTTCCCCGCCTTTCCGCATATTCCTCCTTGGCGTTCTGACAAAAGCACTCCCCCTCTTCTCCTTGATCCGAATAATTTACTGCACCGACCGGATCTCTTGCATCAGCTCCTCGGACCCCCGCGTTTTCCCTCGGAGCCGCTGCATAAAACACGCTGGAGGGGTGGAGCACGTGACACAGACCGGAAGAAGAATCTGCTCGCTGCCCCGCGCGCCCCGAAGGACGGAAGTGGCGTCCGCTTCCGCGTCCTCGGCGTCGTTCTCAAGCGGAGCTAGACGGTTGTGTTATCTCAAGCCTCACGGCGAGAAATCCAGTCTACGCCGTGCCAAAAAGTCAGCCTGCCCAGATTAGAACTTCTACGCGCGAACATGTACAACGACGCGAGGCTCACTTTCTGTCTTTCAATGGAGTTTCGCAAGCCGCTTTCCTTTCTAAGGGAAACTATCTTTTGTCCCTGTTTTTTTTTTTTTTTTTTTTTTTTTTTAATGTGGTTTCAGTTTGTATTTTTATATATAATAACACGCTTTTTTTTTGTTCTTGCGTTTTGGCGGGGAGAAGTGATATATGGATCCCTTGATAGCAACCAAGCTGTCGAGATGGCCTTGTTAATGCCGTACTGAGCCCCCACTCACCCTCAATATACAACAAGCCTGCATATCAGCCATGTCCCGCAGAACAAGGTCTTCCTGTTCGAATTTTGAAAGCTTGTTTCAAAATGGGCTCTCTTTTTTTCTTCGTGTGACTGCCCAATAAAATAAAAATAAAACAAGTATTATAACAAAGCACAACGTGCTCAGATAGAGCTGAGATAGAACTATCTAGGCTGCTGAGACGAGTTTCCACGAGCGAAAAACAATATCTGAATGCTCTCACCAAACGTTGCAAGAACATGGTCTACACAAGTGGAAAGAGGAAAAACACGAATGAAAAAGACACCGAACAAAACAACAACAAAAATAGAAGGGAGGGCGCACGCGTTCAGTGGTGTGTTAAGTCCCTTTAAGTATTCGTTTTTTCATTCGCGAAAAGCCGCCGCTGCGCGCTATAGTGCCTGGTGTCGACTAGAATGGAGCAGCGAGGGTAGAGGGAAAAAAGGGGGACTCATTTTTCATTCACAGAGATGAGGCGAAAGATAGCTGCTTTTCCGAGTCGGGTAGTCCTTGGCTGCTCTCGCGGCTGAAAAGGCTACGTCTTCTGCCATTTCTTGTCATGTTTCGGGGGCCTCCTGTGCATTATAACGTTCCGGGGGCCTGAATGTACCACCTATTTGTGTTTGATTTTAACGCTTTGTAATAGGCAGAAACACCAGGAAGAAGAGCTTTCATTTATGAAGGCGAAGAAGCAAAAATATGAGCAATCGTAGCGCTTTTTAATGAAAATAAATTAGAGCGCTAAACATAGTTTAGGATTGCTTGCGTTTGTTCTTGTCAAGGAATAGCGTGCCCGAACCTTGCCTGAATTATCCCTGAGTAGCAAGACTTTTTTTAAGGCAAATTTAGCATTCCGACTTTTTCTACGCAAAGAGAGCAAAAAGGTGCCTCTTATCTGATTAAACAATGCAGTAGAATAATTTCTAATCTGAGCATATTATTTTTCGGATATTGTATAAAAACAAAAAAATAAAAGAGAGCGCTACTTGTTTTATGCCCGCGCTAGCTTTTTATAACACATTTTGCAAACTTCAGCTTACAACAAACTTACTTGCTCAATGAACAGGACGATCTAAAGGAACTCCTATTTGGGCCATAATCGCCCCTTTAGATGTTAACCTGTAGTTGCCGCTGAAAAAAAAAAACGTTCATTGGGCGCGCATATTCTCATTTTGAATGCCACGCGTGTTTTCGGCGTGCTCGCGGTTTCAATTATATCTATCACATATTCGCTTGGCCGCGCACGCGCCCCTAGAAATGTGAAATATATTAACGTTTAGGGTGTCTATAAAGCAACCGCCCCACGTCGACTCATAAGTTCCTTGGAGCCATACTTGGAGCTGAAACACTAACCCTATCAGCACGTTGATATCCTTCAGCCGCGGTTTGGTGGCTGCTCCCGCCCGCTGTGTCGGCTTTGGCGAAACACTACCCTCCTCTTTTTCACTGTTTTCTCTTCAATCATCTGCTAATCCACTAAACCCTCCCCCCTAACTAGCGATGACCGTTCGGCCTCTGGCTGTAACTCCCACGTTAGTATTTCCTCTTTTGCCAGTCTCTCTCTCACTCACTCTGACATCATGATGAGTAGATGTTGCATCAAGTTTGCTTTTAAGTCGCAAAGTAATAAAACATCATTCACGTTCAAGGAAACACTCGTTTTGTGAGTATTCGCACCCTCCGCCTAAGAATCTGGCTAAGAAACAACATGCAACATGCCAAAGCTTCATCGATCGAAAGTACAAATATAAAAAATAAAGACGCAAACAGACAAACTAAGAGCGGCTGACGGAACAAAGATGGTAATAAAAAACAGATAAGACTCAGCGTGAATAAAGCATGTTGATGTGTTTTTTGGCTTCATTAATATGTGCAACGTCTGCCTCATTGTCAAAACGGACACTGCCCGGCATATCGCCAACTAGATATTAGCGCTTTTTAGACCTTTGTATGGGAAGATTTGTGCGAACACATTTTATCACCTCACCTTGCGCTGCGTGAAGTGCATTCCACAACACAAAAAATTCCTATAGCACGATGTAAAAAAAAAAAAAAAGCTTTAAAGAAATAAACGAAAAGAAAACAAAACAATCTTGGCCGTCAAATGTCTTTTGTTAAGTCGCTCTCGAGACTTTCCGCACCCGAATACACGGCAAATAAATAAGAACGCCAACGAGAAAAGCATTTTGCCGATCTTTCTAATCAGTGCCATAATAATATCAGCCGCCTGGTGTCTTGCTTGACCGCGAGGTGCGGAATCGTTTTCCTTTGTAGTTTGTAAATTTGGCAAAGTACAGGACTCGCTCGAGCGATCGGCAAGGACAGAAAAGTACTTTTATGCTGTATGGATATCTGTGGAAACAACGTGAATGCGCTGCCACCCCGCAGTACTAGTTCAATTGTCTAAGAAAACACGGGTCTCAATCACCAGCGGATGTGCTTTGGGACAATCTAATGACGCCACCCAATTTGTCTGCGTTCTCTACACTCTAAGAAATGCCTGCGCGTCTAATTACCTGCAAAACACTAGAAGAGCCAAAGTCTGCGCTGTGGCATTACGCAATGCGAGCATGACGTTTTGTATTGCGTAATTCCACAGCGCAGACTTCATTTTTAGGTCTAAACGGATGTTCCGCCTCATAATTCACTGAGCTGATTTTCTGGATCTCATTGATTAGCCCTCTGAGTGTCTTGAGGGTAAGTAGACACGCAGGCATTCCTTGGAATGTACATATTACCAAAAATTCAACCTGTTGGCTTAGTAAGAAAAAGTTTCTGTTCGGATGTCTGGGTTCTTATCGGTTTCAAAATCACTAACAAACATCTGTGTGATGGAAAGGTACTAATCGCCGAATCAACCAGCCACAAAAATGAGGATATTTAAAGGCGAATGAATGGTTTTCACGGGTATTGGAGAATTACTTTGGATAAATAATATAGGTAAGGGTTCAAACAACTAGTCTCATTTTGACGGTTAATTCATGGAGTGGGAGGGCAAAAGGGACCACTGATAATTCGTTTCGTTCGTGCTTTGATACAACCTCAGTTCGTGTTGTCTATGGATTATGTAAACAAAGACCATGCGATTTTAAGTTGGCATGCGTAGGTAGTGTTATTTTAAAGGGAATAACCCTACTTTCAGTGTGTCACAACTTTTTAATTGTTGTACTCGGCAACGGCGTCGCTTTATTTTAGAGTATTTTGCGGACAGCGATATTCATTCGGCAGTATCTTAATTATCTGTAGAGCTTGTTCATTATCCACTAAAAAAAAAAGTGTGCGTCTACTTTCAGGCGCACCACTCGGAGAGCCAATCACCGCAACTTACGGAGGCAACTCAGCGAATGACGATGCCGAAACATATGCTTAGACCAAAAAACGCAGTCTGAGTGGCGACATTAAGCAATGCAAAACGTCACGCTTGCATTGCTTAATGTCACAACTCAGACTGCGTTTTTGGGTCTAAACATATGTTTCGGCATCGTCATTCGCTGAGTTACCTCCGTACGTTGCGGTGATTGGCTCTCCGAGTGGTGTGCGTGAAAGTAGATGTACAGACATTTTTAAGAGTCTGTGCGCCGTATTATTCTGTGGCAAAAAATATATATTCCTTTTTTTTTTTTTTTACTTGGCATCGAAAGTTTGCGATTTCAATTACCGTCGACTGACGGCAAGTCGATTCAGCTCGATATAATGTGAAAAGGCAGGTTTTGTAAGAATAGCTTTTGTCTCAGTCGTATGGGCCGATGTGACAACATTATGCGTAAGATTTGGTGTACTAATATAATATATTCCATAATAACATATAGCCAAATAACAGACAACACACCAAGAATAGTACAAACAAAACTTGAACTCAATACAGTGAGTGGCATATATTATTAACAAAGATAACTTAGGTTCAAACGTTCGTATTTGTATGATGTGCGTAAGAAACGAGTTAATCAACGCTTAACTAAAAGATATGTCTAGGTTTTAGCTTTGACAGATATGTAAGAAGGTAAACTTTTCTAACAAACGACTAGTAACGTCACACACGCGGGACCCTCGTGACGTCACTAGTGACGTCACGAGATCCCGCGCGCTTCATTATGGGACATTTCCCATAATGCACTGCGCAGTTACGCCGACGGCGACGGCGACAGCGACATCGCTCAAGCCGGAAACGGCCGCCTAAGAGCTGCGCTCTAATAACACAACACACCGAGAATTGTATATACAAAACTTGAACTCAATACAGTGGCAGATATTATTAACAACGATAACTTAGGTTCTTTGTAACGCCGAATCGGAGCGCACCTCTTGAGGAGGAGGAGGGAAGGGTACTGAGGGGAGGGTATACCCCTCCTCCCTCCTTCTCATCCTTCCTAATATTCCTCCTCCCCTCCTCCCTTGTCTTCCTCCTCCTCATCCTTCTCCCCTCCTCCTTAACCTCCTCCCCTCATCCCTCAAGCTGCTCCCCTCCTCTCTTTCTCCCCCCTCCTCTCGTCCTCCCAATCCCTCCACCTCCCCCTTCTCCCCCTCCTCCTCTTCTGTCCTTCTCCCCTTCTCCTCGCCCTCCCGTCCTTTTCCTTCTCTCCTCCCCCTCGTCCTCCTCACCCTCCTCCTCCCCGCGCGTTGCATCATGGGGATGTCCAATAATGCACCGCGCGGTTACGCCGACGGCGACGGCGATGGCGACGCCGCTCAAGCCGGAAGCGGGCGCCCTAGAGCTGCGCTCTAATAACAGACAACACACCAAGAATAGTATATACAAAACTTGAGCTTAATGCAGTGGCAGATATGATTACAAAAATAACTTAAGTTCAAACGTTCGTATTTGTATGATGTGTGTAAGAAACACGTTATTCAACACTTAACTAAAAAATAAGTTAAGGTTTTAGATTTGACAGGTATGTAAGAAACAAAACTTTTCTAACAAAAACATTAAGTGCAATATTTACGTCATGAGACATCTTCGCTGACGAGCGATTCCGAAATATATTTTTGCTTTGGAAAACCCACAAATAAAAGCATCTTTTTTTTTTATGGGGGGGGGGGGGGGCATAAAAAAAAAAGAAAGAAACAAAAAAACATTGTTGAGAGCATCGATGGGCCACGTATATTACAAAACTAATTTCATAAAAAAATTTAAAAAAATCATTGTTTATATACGCATTGACAGACCGGTTTTTAATTAAAAGCCATTCCATGTAAATACTTCTATTTAGGACTGATATCAACATAAAAGCCCCTTTCAGAACCATAAAAATAGAGTTTGGGATGTGAAAAAAAATAGAATTCGCGATTTTTATTCATTTCTTAGATAGGTTAGTTTGTGACGCGCACTATCCAGGTGCTCAAAATGTTTTAAGGATTTCAGAATAACTTTAAGGTTACGGTTAAATATTTTATGTGTTCTCTACTAAACGAATGGTTCATCATAGTATAGGCATTTTTTTTTTCAGATAATTCTGTAGCCGCTTTTTTATTACGTCCCTACTCGAGCAACCACAAAAATAATAATGAAAGCCATTCGATTTTTGTGCACCATTTTCAGACGTATACTAGATGAACCCCACTTATGGGTCAACCCGCCTTGCTTTCACGGCATGTTCAATTCGGAACAATCCAGGCTTTCTTTTTTAGCTAACCTTCAACACATATTGCTCGTCAGCAATAACAAAAACTTGCATACATACGAACTAATGTTTACTTCTGTGTTTCGCTTCCCTTTTGTACCAAAGCTAGCATTTCCAAACACCGAAGCTTAGGGCTTCATTATGCGTTGAACGCGCGACCATATCTAGTTGTATTTTAGTTCTGTACGCCCGTCTAACGTAGCGAAGTTTCATTTGGAAACTTAACGTATTTGCTTGTTTTCTTCGTTTCTGGTGAACCCGTGCAGCGCGAATATGTCCGCTCCGTGGTATAAACACTCAAGCGTACCGAAATATGGAATTCGGAAGAATCGAAAGAAAACTTTGTACGTTGCAGGATATCTGCCCTGGCGGCATCCAATTTCCCTCCGGCGGTTCGTCATGTTTATGTGCATAGGACGTTGCTATGTTTTCTGTTCTCGAATTCGCTTTCGGACGCAAACTCCCTCGGTAGGATTAGAAACGTTTCTTTTTTCTCAATTCTTTTTTTTTTTCCTTGTGTGTCTGCAGCATTGTGAGAAACCGATGAACCTTCCGTGTGCTCTCCTCCAAAAACTGTCTGAAGAGTTGGTATTTCTGTGTACAACTGCATGGCGCCTTGAATAAATTCAGAATTTCTTTTATTATTCTCTAAATCCCCGGTGGAGGCTGAGAAGTTCGGCGTTTTAAGCAAACATTTTATGGTTGCTTGGAGGGCTATTGGTTATTCTTGCTATCAACCTCGGAACAGCTACGCGCTACAAATCCCGACCAAGCTCCTGGTGTCGGTTCGCTTGTCGTTTTGTTGCAGATGGAGGCACGTTCTTTCTCGTTATTCCGGAAACTCTTGAAAAAATGGAAAGGTGCATAGCCTTTTTATGCAAGCGCAAGGTGCATATCGCACTTTCGTCCTATTTCACTATACCAACGTATGCTGCCGAGATATTTTGCGAAGATTTGTAGAACCTTTTGTTTTTACCTTGGGCATGTTGACTCTGCCCGATGATATCAGAAAAGATTATTCGTTAATCTATTGAATTTATAATGCGTTTTTCCCCACGTCTCTGAGTGCCAGCCCCCACTTCGCATTACGGTGGTTGCTATCTGCTTTCCGAAGCCCTTTGTTCCCTCGGCGATACAGGAACCCCTCCGGGGAGCATTTCATTTAGCATGTTCAAAAGGGTGTGAAATTCATATTTCCAGCGTTCGCTCCAAAGTGGTCACACCGTTTAATGTTTCGCTTGGTCGACTGCGTTGCATGCATGGCTCATCGCTTGGACTTTATTTGTTTTGAAGGTTTTGGGCAAACAATTTGCCACGTAAACACTGTGAGGTTCGTCGACACGTACGTTTAGAGGCATGTATAAGGCGCCAAAAAAAATGTCAGTGCTTCTTTTTTTTTTTTTTTGCAAAACAAAGACCTATTTGAATAAACTTAACTTTCCGAGATGAGAATATGGTCTTTTTTTTAAGAGTCGTTCGCCCAAACCTAATTTTCAAGGCAAAAGACGATTAGATAAAGTAGCAAAGAGCAAGTTGTGAGCATCGCGCCATGTTTGGATCGTCTAACCACTACTACGTTCTGCATGTGAACAGACCCTAATATAGCAGTTCTAGTGGCCTGGCTAAATTTGTCGTTTAGACGTTGCAATGGAAAAGTACAAATTAGTTGTCAGGTTTAAATTAGAAAACAAAAGTCGATAACGTACCTAATCTTGCTCATCTAAGAGCACATTATCTATTACCCTGGTAATAAAACCCGAGACTCAGGAACACAGAAGGGGAGGAACACAACACAACGTCTCAAACACAGCTGAAGGTTTATTTGTCAGACACTCGTTTAAAAAGGCGAGCTCCCCCGGTGCCCCAACCGACATCCACAGTCCCGCAGGTCAAGCCGCTTCCTCCCGTCCAGTCCACCGTCCACGTCAGGAGCCCTCCTCGCACACACAGCCATACACATGCGCGAGGCATCACAGAGTCTATGAGAACGTCCACGCAGTTGACTTATCACCCCCCACTGCCACCAATGCCAATCCCCCCCTTCCTCGCAACGCTTCCTTGCCCCCGCCGCCGAATCGTACACAAGCACAGCATTCAGATATACCCCCCTCCCGTCCCCCCCCCCCCTCCCCTTTACAGTTGCCGACGTCATCATAAACCTCGAAAACACATGGGGAGACCCAGCCAGTGAGCCAAAATACGCTGTAAAGTAATCTCAAAGCCTTAAAGTTTGTGCCGCTATCCGTCCGTCCCCCTTTCTATATACTTCCTCATGTTTAATTGCTGTAACCAGCACGTTCGTTTTGTACTTACTTGTCCCCGACTTACCCAAAAACCTACCTCCCCCCTCTCTTTATTTCTGTCTCCTTCCGATGCCTTCAAAAAATCAATTTTACTTAATCTTTCGGCTAGACCTCACCCGTCATGGAGACGAAAACTCCGTTTCTGATATAGGACCAGGTTAGGTTGTCTAAAGAAACGAAAGGATTGCTTATACAATTCCCAATACTTCCTATTCTAATGGTCTCCCTCAATATCCTTTTAGTCGCATCTTCTTCACTGTAGATAATTTCTCTTCTGGCCCACTCCGGGTTGCACCCATTGCACTCCTCAACATGTCTGGCTATTTCTGAATCTTGAGCCCTCAATTCTACTGCCATTTTGTGCTCTAATAACCGGTCGTTTACACATCTTCCTGTTTGGCCGACGTAAGGAAAACCACTTGTCAATGGAATACCATAAACTTCCCCCTCCCGACACTCGACTTCTCTATTTTTGTGTTTTTTTGGGCACCCGGTCACTCCTCCCGTGAATGGGGTTAGTCTGCTGAGTTTAAACTCTGGTCTGAAAACCACAGTTACGTTGAATTTTTTAGCAAGAGCCTTCAAATTATGGGAAACCGAATGGTAAAAGGGAATGCAAACTACATTGTTCATTTTTTCTTTTACACTGACCGCACCCGCCAAACGCTGCAAACCCCTCGCGGCTACGCTCTCCACAAGCTCCCTTTTGTATCCTGCCGCAAACAATCTAGACACTTGCGCCTGTACAGCCTCCGCAACCACATGCGCACAAGATTTACTGAGCGCACTATTCAACAGTGAAGCGGCAACAACTCTCTTGACCGTCCTGGCATGACAACTCCTGTAGGGCAACAAGGGCCTGGGTTCATCCTTGCCGTATACCTCCAGCACAAACCGTTCGTCAAGCTTATCTTAACATCCAGAAACTGTAGTGATCCATTTTTTGTAAATTCTGTTACAAAGGCCAGCTCAGGCGCCACGTTTCGGATGAAATCCACAAGCATCGCCAAGTCACTGCCTCTCGTCCTACAAACCAAAATGTCATCGACATAGCGTTTCACTAAAGCGGTCCCACCCGACATCGGCGTCAACACTGTTTCGACTTTCAGATCTAAAACCCTTAAATAAATTTCAGAAAGAATGGGCGCCAATTGTGAACCAATGCACACACCTTTTCTCTGAACCAATTCCCTTCCTTCAAAACCCACAGCAGTGACCGACAAATACCTCTCCAATAACACCAAGAAGCCACTAATGCTTATGCCGTAACTTGACTGAAACTTCACTAAGCCTAACTCGAGCCAATTCCTCACACGTTGCAACAACATACCATGGTCCAATGAATAGTACATATCTTTGATATCCAAAGACCCCACCCTGCAATCTTTCCGGTGAAACACCTAAAGGACTCCAATAACTCTTCCGAATTCCTGAGCGAAAGAGGGTTTTGCAACGGCAAGACCGAGAGCCCTTTCAACAAAAATTCTGATAGTACCTTTTGCCACGTCCCACCCTCATTGATGACAATCCTCAGAGGCATTCTGACTTTATGGTCCTTCAGAAAAAACTTCACCGACAGCGTGCCTTTTGTTGCATCCCTTATCCGTTTAGCAGGCCCCTCAAACTCCCATTCGTTCAAAACCTTAATGACACTCTGTTTCGTTTTCCTCAAATTTACCATGGACGGCTGAAACAAGCCGTCTAGAGCCACGCCTATTTTTCTTTTATAGTCACTCAGGGGCAAAACACCAAATGTCCCACTTTTGTCAGTTTGCAATAACGCTACAGTCTTCCGTTTCAATTCTCTTCTGACCCCAAGAACCTGACGAAAGTTTCTTTTGTCATTGTCTGTCCTGTTATCCGTGAACTTCGAGACGACTCTACTCGCTCTACTCGAGACGACCCTACTCGCTCGGCAGAATCTCAAACTGTGCAACATTGTTTTAATAATTGCTCTACGCAATCGCTCAGATACACACTCGTTACTACGCTGAACGCTCTCCTTAGGAATAACATTCGACGTTATTTCAATCACTATAAACGATTTGCTTTATGAAAGAAATAGAAATGAATAGTTGACATAGTAAAAACCAGTTGATATTGTATTATGTGTTATGCTGATTTCATATGATGTTGCAGAATATAGTTTGATTTTATATTTGCCAAGCTACAAGGAAGCAAGGGAGTTCGTCAAGCTGTTAATCTCCTTTGTTACCTTGCTTCACCCATTCATGTACTAGAACAGGGAATAAAGTTCTTCAACTTGAACTAATATCGGCATACCACAAAAACAGACAAGCCTTAATGTTAAGCGCTTAACGTCTAGTTTGCATGTTGCTTAAAAAAACAAAACCGCCCTATTATGTTATTGTTGTTTGCGTTTTTGCTTTTGCTTAATATCCGATTCGTAGATAGGCTAAATAGATTTGTGTTTTATATATCTCTGAGAGGAGACGTGGGCATCAGGAAAAGCCCTTATATGGAAAACTACTACATAATTTAAAAGGCAAATGCTTCGTTAATACCGTATCATTCAGACGACCGGGTAATTGGAAACTTCCTATTTGATACAGACTAACAATTTTTGTGTTTTTGTTTCGAAAGAAAAAATGCTAAAGGCACAAACTAATTTATTTATAGTGATTACAATCATGTAACAGCACTTTCGTTGCCACCGGTTTACCTGTCGAGAGTAAACAATTCATTATTCACGGGCTACTAAGTAAATCCGGCAACGGCTTAGATACGGGCTTGAGCACATTTCCCCGTTGTATAACATGTATTTCTCAATGGCTCGTTAAAGGATCGCTGAGCCGCGCGTTTTTAATGCTCGAAAGTCCATCATTCGTCACCAGGTCTTGCGCGTGGTTCGTATGATGCAACTCTAATCCCACCCCAGGCGAGCTGGGATACACGACTGCTTATGTTTTGAGTGAAAGTGTTTCTGACACAGCGGTAAGTCAAACTGGTGCGCGCTTCTACATTCCGCGTTCGCATGCATAAAGCAATACGGTCGACTTCATGAAGTTCCACACGCATCGTACTGACTACAAAAGCAGCTAATTGAGAAGTTTGAAACTGTAAGTGCGAAGACGCCAATTTACACAAAGGATCTGCCTGCCTCCTATTAAGTACTTAATAGATATAAAATACAACTTGATGCTGCGAGTTAATTGAAAAAATTCTCAGATTTACAAGAACGTTGGAATCAAATAGCTTGCTGACCGATAATAAAGCGTTAATATAGGATACGCAATACTCCTTCAATTTGTAACCCCTATGTCGCATATATTCTTCAATTGCTTGATGCAGCCGGGAGTCGACAATAAAAAAAAAACTTCTAAAGTCCTCAGACTTTCTATAAAGACTACGGGCGTTTGTGGCAAGAAGATATTTACTTCTCTAAATTGTGTCTGTCATATTACTTGTACTGTTTACCTGTGCTGTGGAGAGTGTGAGGAAACCTCGCTTCAACCGTAAAATGATCTTTTTATTGTTGCAACAATTTGTTTCGGTTGGTCACAAATAGAATTCTAAAAACACGGCGCCACAACGTGGCGAATTTCTGTCACACGAAATTACGGCTAGTGCAGTTTTCTCCACCGGATACTGCCACATTAAGTCACTCACACGGTCACCATTTTTTTAATCTCGGACAAACAAATAATTAAGAAATCTTTAATCATGCTGTTTGACAGAAAAACTGAGGCGCGGTTTTGGTAACGACAGTTGCCTGTACCAAAATTCGATGTCTGCTTCCTCATGCGGTCACCGTCATAATTCAGTAATTGATTTGATTATTTCTATTACGTTCCCCCCATTAGAATCATAAATCTTTCCCTTTCTTTCTCTTAGTACTTGTATCCTATGAAGTCGTGGAAGAGGGTCTTATAGTTTTGAATAGATTATTACATTTGTTGAAATGAAAGCTGAAAACTGCAGTAACTAGTGAAGTTTTCTACTTATAATGAGCTCAACGTTTCTTAAAAGCCTGAGACATTTGCATTAAGCGAGAAAGACGCGATTATATTGGATGTAGATATCTGTAGATATATTTTTCTAGTGATTGGTGTTTGACTATGACCAACGACTAGGTTCCGCCGCGCTTTAGTAGACTATCTAAAAGTACCCTGCTGTCCTTAATCTTTCACTGACTTCACTCTCTCTCTCAAAAAAAAAAAAAAAGAAAAGCCCGGTTGTTTATATTACATTTTTTCCGCAGAACAGGTGGAGGACGAAAATATCTATACAGAGAGTTCCGAGCGATTTAGAAGGAAAACATGATCTGTGCAGTGAGAATCAGTATACGGTTTCCCACGCTGCGAAGATTGAATTTTCTAACTACTCTAGGTAGGCCTCGCTAATCGTTTTGTCGAAGGATCCACACCACAGCCGGCGTGTAGTGATGCAATGGCAGCGTTAGCTCCCTATTTCCCCATCGTTCTACGAAAACATGTTTTGCCTAAACACTTCGTTATCGTTGCTTTCGTCATTTACCGAACGCGCTGAACGAGCATATGGAAGTGATGGAATTTCCCGTGCTCTGTGGGAACGTGGTCTTATGAATATTTCTATGAATCAATATTATATTTAGTATACCGGGTACACTTACGAAAAAATTATTTTACATCAAATAGATTCTACATAAAATATTACCCGCGCGTAACCGTTCTATTGGTGTGCATTGAGAACAAAATGATGCGTTCATGATATGAAGGTTAGTTTTAAATATCAAGAATGGAAATTCCTTTTTACCTAGGAGCAAGCTCTGCGTTGAAACACTGCGCATGGCGTTTCAGGTTCTGCTCAGCCTACATCTGAAGACGTTCATGGGTTAAAGCGTATCTTACACACCGTAATTTCAAGGGCATTCTCAGTTGATAGTAGTAGTGAACTTCCCCTTGTTTGGAGTGTGTAGTATATATCACCCAATTTAATGTTCATCAACAAGCTTATGGTCGCGCGAAATCTCTGGGCACTGCACATGGGCGGATGGCTACCTCCGTTTCTTCGTAAGCATGAGTGACGCCGAACCGAGTACAAACGTAAGTATGCTACATGTCCTGGGGCCCTAATGTGGACACTTGACGAAAAAGTCGGCGCACTTAACCTAGGCACCGGCCAAACATAGCCGCCGGATTTCTTAACGACTTTTTCGCAAAGTGTCCAGATTAGGGCCCAAGGAACTGATCCTCCATCTGAAATAGCACGAAGGCTCTGGAGGCCCGTTCAAACAGCGGAAATTCCTCGTGTTATGCTCTAGCTTAAAGTGACTCAAACGCGGGCCAAATTCACACCATTCGCGAGTAAAACACCATGAGAGCCTTGAAGAGACGTTAAAAATGGGAGTTCCTCTACAACTGATATCGGGCGAGGCTAAACAAAACGTTTTGACTTAGGTAAAAATGCAGCCTTCGTTGTGATTGTGGTCATGGCACGCGCATGTGAATTATTTTACCGAGTGTCAATGCGCACACTTTCTTTTTTCGCTAAAAAAGTTTTGCCTAACCATCATTCACTTACAGCTTGTATATATATGTTTCAGTAATTCACTTTCCAACTGATATGTGGAATGTGTGCACACAGGCATTGCTTAGACTGTAGTTTTCTTGAATATATAGCATCCCTAGCATGCAAAACGTTAAAACCGTTGTTTCAGTGTTTTTTTTTTTCTTTTTCTGTTTTATTATATGTGATGCGATATGCAAAGGTGAAAGTTCACTTTGGTGCAGTAGGTGTTTATTCTGTATTTTCTCAGATACAAGGCAGTGGTGAAAAATAGTTGATTTCTTTAGTTTCGATTTTGCGCTGATGAAGAAAGGAATAGTGTCAAGATTGGCACTTACCTATTATTTCTCAGCGTTTGTTCTCCACCCCCCCCCCCCCCCCCCCCCCCCATCCCCCGCCCCCCGGCTTTCGGTGTTGAAGCCTCATTCCCAATTGTCTGAAAGCAATGTCCAACCTGTTCGCTGCCTTCCTTCCCTGCAAATAGGATAAGCTTATGAGGATTAATACACCTTATTACATCCGGCATACGCCAAGCTAAAATCAGACATGAAGAAAACAAACTTCGAAACATCTTTAGGGCATCTTTCACGAGTAACACTTCAGATTTATTTTACGACTCGAAAATTGAACTGCTTGCCTAATAATAAGAGTAAAATTAATAATAATAATAATAATAATAATAATAATAATAATAATAATAATAATAATAATAATAATAATAATAATAATATAATAATAATAATAATAATAATTTATTCACAAACCCGCATCAAGATGAAAACAATCCGTCTCACGAAAGCACTTGCGTGCTTGAGCGTAAGAACAGGCAGTCAATTCAAATATATATATTTGTAAAAAAAAAAATTAGATATGAATTTAGATTATGTTCACCATTCAATCTTGAACAATAGTTATACGCGGGTGCTTGTTACTTATAACCCTACAAACAATTTTGTCCTTTGTCTGACGCCCGCCCTGCGAGCGTCAGAGTTCGGTGCGTTTATACTTTCTCACTTTTTGTGGACACCGTTCCGTAAAGCCACTTAGTGCTAGATGAAGGTGTAAATTTTCAATCTAAACTTAGGAAAGTAAAACAATAAAAAAAAACATTATCCATTTTTTTCTGGTAATCTGTGATGGCCTCATTTCTGTTTTCGGCTCGACGTTACGTAAGACAGCGAGGTGAGCGCCTCTCTGTGCACGACTATGCACGTTTAACCGTAAGTGCAACCCAACCATTATATTGTCCTCGACAGACGATAACTTAGTAGCAAGCTTTAAGCATGCTCTGCCAACAATGACGGACAAAAAAAGAGTTTTAGTATTGCCTATCGGAGCAAACGCAAGCGCCGTGCGTTTGCGTTAGCGTAGCCTGTTCCACAATGCGCGTACGTGGGAGCCTAAACTGCGTCTTGGACTGGCTTTATCATCGACACGCGTGCGCGGCGTGGAGTACGTAACGTCAACGCAAACGCACAGTGCTTGCGTTTGCTCCTATACAGACAGCTACAGCTCTCTAATGAGACATCGCATGAATACCCGCTAAGGTCAGGTTTCTATGAAGACAGGCAGTAGTGTTCCAAGCTAACGCTTGTAATCACTGTAAAAAAAGAAACATTGTTTTGCTGTTAGAGGTATTTATTTTAGACAAAGCATAACCCGATTAATAGAGATTATTTATTAGTTATTCTGTCCCTTATATTTGAAGAAGTGAAAGCTGAATATAGGTCAAGGATGAGGGGATTAAACGTCCTTTTTGAAGACTAAAAAAGTTAGAGCAATCAGAGCGCATTTAGTGTCCACCTTCGTCGCCCTTGGTCTTACTTTCATAATCTTCAAGAACCCTTTAGCAGGATTTATTAGTACAGTTTCTAAGCGGGCACGGCAATCACCGTTATCGAGTATAGCCGTTCAACGGGATGATATTTTCGGTGTTGGATTCCAGCTTGCGAAACAAACCCTCTGTTTTAGAAAGATACTAGGTCTTCGAAACGAAGCTTCGTAGAAAAACCTAACGCATTACGCCTTGTTTTTGTTCCGTTTTTGTGTGAAGCTCTATTGCGTAATTTATGTCACCAAGCTAAAATACCTTCTTATGTTCTTTTCCACTGGCTGTGTATCGCGGATACTAACCGCTAGCGTGGCGAAAGGGTTCTGTACTTCAGATAATAAAAGTGGACGTGTTTTTTTCTTTAATTTTTATACCCATATAGTTCTGGTTTCATGTGATAGCCGTGCACAGTTAACTTGTAGACACTTAATGAAACTAAACAAATAAGTCGGCCTTCCTCTCACGTAGAAAGTACGGATGTATATTAGAGAGGTTTCTGAAATATGTAAATTTGCGTCATGAGCTCTTGCTGCCTCAGAGATCCCGGTTTTTTAAATGTCGCAAACACGAAGATGGAGGCTGTGCATTTATTATGTATATTAGTGCGCGCGTTAAATCACATAATGACTCGATTTTATTTTCGATTAGCACTGTTAAATCAGCTTGTGCGGTACTAGAGACACATTTTGTTCATTTCTATGACATCTAAACAATTTCTCAAACTTTTTTAAAAATTTTTTTTTACAAATAATCGTTGTTTTCAAGATCACTATATTAACACTTCTGAACTTTCCGCCGACTTCTACGGTGAAGCAATATACTTGTGCCATACATGTCAGCTTAGCCGTTCATATAAGTCATCCGGTTCGTCTCGCTCATTTTGCAATCTTATTGTAAAGAACACCTTTTAGAGTATTTGAAAATGTTTGTGTATGCTCGATGCCGCATAAAAACTCTAACATAAATGATGTCGTCAATAAGTCTGACTAAAGTAAGGGCATGGTCATTTATATTAAAAATTCCCAATCCTTAGTCACTTTCTAACGTTAACATAGAAATGGCAGAGTCAGTTGTTCGGCGACAAATTATTGTCGGATATGTTATTTTACAATGTAGGGACCCTGTAATTCTTTTTATGGCTTATAGTAGCGTTGATAACCGAGCGCAAGATATGTAATAACAAATAGAAAATGTTGCCCCTCGTATATTAACCAAAATAGTCGCAGTGCGAAGAACTCGCCCATATACTCAAGGCCTGCGTGTTTTTTTTTATTTTTATTTTGTTTTACATAAGATAAGAGATAACTCATAAACTACATTTGGTATCCGCAAGGTACCCTTCTATGAGGCAGCATATAGCCAGGTTTTGCGCTGAGCTTATTGCACATACGTTCACTATTTTTCGCGTTCAAAAGAGAAATCAACACCTTCGAAATCGAATTCTCCGTTCAATCTGACTAAATGAGGCAACCGCATTTCCTATTTAAGTTAATTGTAATATTTAGATGTGAAAAACACATCCTTTTACATGTCGATTGTTGCAGTGACTGCTGTAAATAATTTTTTTTTGCTCTTAACTAGTGAAGAATGGAACGGACTTTCTGAAGGGCATGTTAGTACTCTACGGACCTCCTGGCTAGCTCAGTTGGTAGACCGTTCCACTGGAAATGGAGAGGTCACTGGTTCGATACCAGGACTTGGCGAATTCTTTCGGTCGCGCACCAGTCAGCTAGCTGTGTTTGGAGATTTGTGTTTGTCCTTTGTCCCTCTTGTTCCCCTTCTCCGCGGATTTTTTTTTCTGCAAGTTAATATACCTTACGGCGAGTTATCCTTGAAGGTTGCGGGAGGCAATTCGTCAAAATTTGACCATGTTTTTTTTATTTTTTTTTAATTGTAAGATTTTTGTCATAGAATCTCGATATTACTATTGTGACCTTTCCTCACTTCGTTATACTCATTCTTGTCGAACTTGTTGCATAATAGGTTGAACTAGTGTTTCTGCAACAACCTCAAAAAATAGGTTAGGATTCTTATAAATAAATATAAGTGTAAACTCGCCTTTGGAGAAAGCAGTTAATTGGTTGACTATCATCGGATAGTGATCTGATGCACACAAGTATGTAACTTGTGAAACTTTGATATTTACCACACTGTTTCGGTTGATTTTTATGAGGTAACGTGGATTTCGCACTGCAGTCGTAATGTCTGCCTTTTTTATGTTTCGTCACGGATGAAAGCACATCTGCTGTAGGGAATCGTGTGTTCTAACCGCTTACGGAAGTTTATGGAACCCTGAAGGGAAGTTTAGCCTTGTTTGTAATAAAGCGGTACATTACAAAACCATTGGTATTTAGTGGAACTGTGATAACTGTGGTGATGAGACCCTCGTCGAATCCCGATTTTGTATTATTCAACGGCACCACACATTTCGAAAGTTCATGTAACTTTTTATTCATTCCATTGCGTAATGTTTCCTCAATCTTTGTTAGAAAAAGTCGTAAACCTCCTGCCCGTTTGCACCCACAAAATGGGCTGGAAGCTCCCGGCTACCTTCAACCGAGCATAGCTCGGACACCACCCTTTTTTAACTCTTCAATTCTCTTTTGGAGGATTCGATTTCTGCCACCAACTTTGAAATGTTCAAATTATTTCGTTTATTAGCAACTCAAATCATATGTTTTCAAGCCCCGAATGCGACAGTCTCATGCTGTCACGTCCGGGCTTGATCTTAATGCATAATGTAAACTAGCGCGACACCCTAAAGAATATTTTCTATTTTTTTACGTTAAATGCTGTTTGAGAGGGGCTGTAGGCGCGAATTGCTTAATCGATAGATAAACATTTTAATAAACAGTGTCTCGATACTTACGACGCACCAAATCAACACGCTGTGAACTCGTAATATCCTCTTCTTCTGAACTTCGTGCAATACTTCTCGTTGCGTCCTATAATCCTAAAATGGATGAAATGCATTCTAGGGAATCGGTGAGGGCATTGGTCAGGGAATCGATCAGGGAATGGGTCTGTCACGTGCCGTATATTTTTCCCCTAAATTTAGCGGGGAAACGGACTGGTTGTATATGTCACGTGTCTTCAGGTCACGTGACCTCGATTTTCTCCGCTAAATTTAGCGGAGAAAATGAATTGGTGTCGAGACCACAATACGTGAATTTTTCCGCTAAATTTAGCGGATTACTGAATTAGTGTATAGGTCACGCGACGAAAATGTATCGCTAAATTTAGCGGGGAAACTGATTTGATATTTTGGTCCCAAATGCGTAAATTGTCCTCCTAAATTTAGCGGAGAAACTGAGTTGATGTATAGGTCACGTGCCGGAAATTTTCCCAAGAGGCATAGGTCCCGTGACTCCACTTTCCCCGCTAAATCTAGCGGAAAATGCACGACGGACACAATTTCGAAATTGGGAATAGCGTTAAAAGCCATTCAAAACGCAGGGCGAGTCGAGCATCTTATCATCTCTCCGCAGCCAAGAAGATCGCCACATCATCCGGAAAGAATCGAAAAGAACGAATTGCGAAGCGAGAAGCATCATCATAATAGCCTGGATACGCCGTGTGGCCACCTACCAAGGTTTTCTTTCTGTTCTTTTCCCGGTGATCTGCTCCCGCCAAGGATTTTCTGAAGTCTGTTGCAGCTGCAGGGTTGAAAATCAATGCGGCATCTAGCATGAGACCTTGTAATGCGAAAGCTTCCCGTGTTGAGAACCCAAATTTTCAAGAACCAAGTAAATCCAAAGGAAAAAACGCTAGACAGTCTGTCGGTGCGACCTTATCCTTTGCTTTTCGTTTTCAGAGTAAAAAAAAAAAAAAAAGCACAAGCCCCCTGCTCCTCCTGTTTTTCGTCGTCCGGTACTAACAACGGCCTCTGCGCTTGCATACTTTAAGCTAATTATAAGATCAAAAGGCAAAATCTAAGGGTACATAACAACAGGTGGACTCGTAAACACTCAATACGGTGCAAAGTAACCCTAAGACCGGTGTACCGTAGGGAACCACACAAACATATAGACGGTTCTGTGGTTTCACCATCATTAAGCTTAAAGGGTTGTATCTGCAATAAAAACTTCTATCAGAAGTAAGAAAAAAGGACGGATGAAACTTTTTTACACAATTTTTTGTACTAAGAAAAAAATTCTTGTAGAACTTTAGTCACTGACAGATTAGGAAAAGCAGGACATTGCCAATAATGAGCAACTTTCTATCACTCCGCACTCAATGAGCTCGCTGTATTGGTCGGTAACAACTCTGAAGAACGAATCGCATGCGAGAAGTGTGAAAACAAAAAGCCACGCCCTTATTATAACACATTTTAATGGGATGTAGTTCTTTAATAGTATATACACATACTACAAGAGAGGCCGTCATTTCAGAGATCTATCACACGTGCATCGAATCGCTATACCCATACACACAATATATAGTGTGAAGTAGAGCCGTTAATTATGGCATTTTTCTATGTAAATGTTCTCAGCCTCTTCAATAAATATTCGCTCAGTTCATAAAACAATGTTTATTTATCTTTATGCAAACACAGGCATCAGCCCGCATTGATGCTGTAATGTAATGCAACCCATATCTCGTTCGTGCGCGTGGGTAGAGCTACTGGAGCGCCGGACCAGGTGTTTGTTTTACGAGAAATATGACCTCTCTCTCTTTCTCTTTCCCCGTATCTTTCTCTCCCCGCGATACCTTGCCGCACAACCAACATGTTGCAGCTCGGCCACACGGCTTGCTGGGTAATTTAATTGTTTCCACGATATGCAGCTTTCCTTGCCCTTGCATGCAAATAGACTCTGGCGTGAAGGCAATTCCAGCTAGCACGTCGTCCACGAGAAGAATATTTCGGAATGAATATGAATACCTCAAAATAAATATAGAGTGCTACTGTCAATAGGACGCAAACATGCGATGGCGGCCGCACTATCATCCCACGTTTTTTTGTTTTGTTTTTTTTCGTTTTTTTTTTTTTGGATGGGTTGGTTTTGGAAAATGTCACTCCACGTTTCTATCGTATTTGTTGATTTCGTTTCACCCACGTTCCGCATGATCCATTTTATGTTTGATATCGAACGACGGCGGCGTGCTTTCGGCGAATTAGGGCGACTTTGGAGCTACCCAGGATCGCAAATCACAGAGAGGAGGGCGACTCTAAAATAAATCTTTTCTCTTCTAATTAAAACGAAACCGGTAGGGAAACAAAAGTGAACGCACGTATCGCAAATTTGTTTCCATCCAGGTTTGTTCCTTGTTTTCCTATGACTTTATTTAACAATTCTTCAAATAACCTACTATACATATCTCGACGTGCCTCTCACACTGTCCTGTCAGCTTTAGGAAAGCGTGCATGTGCATACTCGTTCTCTCAAATGCTACAGGCATGCAAACTTCAGTCTATCGGACAAAAAACAAATCTACAATTCAAACACTTTCGAAGTATCTCTTTTAGTCAAATGGAATATACGCCTGATCCTTCCTAAATAAACCTCTTCAGAACGCCAATATTGTTCGCAAGTTCGCCTTCATGTGGGAAATGAAGGAGAGTAGAACAACATTTAATTATTTTGGTGAACTAGTTCTCTGATATAGTGTTGACTAGTACTAGTTTTAACTAGATGAGATTGTATAATAACCATATTAATAAATACACAATGAAGGGAAATATTATTTTGAACCTAACGATAAATATTTCTATTTGACACATTCAAAAATGAGCTGGCAAAACAAGATTATGTTCCAGAGGACTACACAGCTTCAAATATCAATGAAACAAGCCAAACTATTGTACCGGTCGCCGCCACGTGTGTCTAAAACGCTTGATTCTGTGTATTTTAGTCTCGTTGAGTGAATTAAAACTATTTTTACGCACTTTTCAATAAACTGTTTTTATGTATTCATGGGCAATAGCAAACTTAAATAATTTACTTTGGCGGGAAACTTCGCTAAAGTATTTTATGAAAGCAATACCAAACACAAATATCTAAAAGACTGGATTTTTCAAAATTTGGTTATTGGAGTAGAAATGTTTTCTCGTTGCCAAGAGAAATGACCGAGCTTAAAATTATAATGTTTCAGCCTCTTGAGAGTTCCTATGCAGCTTAAAATGTGAACAAGGCGTCACTATTGTGAGGTCTAAAAAAAATAAGAGCTCTCTACAGATGTGATACTCTGGAAATAGGATCCGCAAACATATTGAAGTGCTGTCAACGAACGCACCCGGTCTTTCATCAGGCTGACCGCTTCCAGTGAGTGTTACCCTTATAGCGCCCGACAATAGACAGACACATGCTCGAAGGAAAATACACACACACAAGAAAAGTATGAACCAATCGACAAGCAAAGCAGGACGCGAGGTTCCCTCGAATGATCGCGCAAGCCTTCAGGCGGCCGCATTCTCGAAGCACTTCTGTTTCTCCTTCATATCAAAGTGTCGCGATGCTCCAGCGAAATAAGTAGACTTTTTGCTACAGCCATCGCCTGTAACAAGCATTTCAGCACTGCCTCGGGGTCATTTTGCAATAGAGCCCACGCTCAGCGACGTTTCCATGGGCCAGGCTTTCCCCGTGTGTGCGTGATTGTGTCGTTCTGTCGCCAAGACGAATCGCTTATCGTTCGGACATTGTTCCCTGTCAGTAGAACATGTCAGCTCCCTTACCCTCGAATTCCGTTTCAACCGACCGTTTGCCTTCAGGGTCGGTTTCAGTTCTATCTGATCTCTTTTATGGCGATCTTCTGTGGCTGTTTATTGCTCCCCTTTGTTGTATACCGCTGCGACTGTTTTGATCAGCGTGGTTTAGATGTCAAACAAAAAGGTGGTCTCCCGTAAGCTAGAGCGTGTCGTAAATATCGCCCGGAACGGCAGTGCCTTCCTCGATCTTCGAGATCTCAATGGGTTTTACACTCTCTGGTTCTCTTTTTATTTTAAATATATTTACTTCAACATACACTTTTTCTTGGTGCCCCTTCCGGTCTACCGACGCTGTATTGCACTTTTAGAAGTTATTGTTTTGGAACTATACAATTTTTTTAGTCCTCTGGCCAGTATCCTAAAAAAACTGCTCGGTGTCTTGGTTGAAAGTCAGTGTTTTATACATTCACGTTTTATCTGAGCAATATCAACAGTAACCACTAAAGAGCAAATCTAGAAGACATGGCTGCACCTTGACCCAAGCGTTGATGCAACTACGCGTTGCTATTTAAGATGTGCGTATCCATGTGTAGAACACACATATGAGGGGCTCCTAAGTCAGCAAAAATAAGGCCTTTCTCCCCTTTCCGGATGGCCTGCATGAAAGCATCAAACGCGTTGGCTCGTTTAATTCGAACAAATTCTGTTCAAAAAATAATTTTAAAAAAGAAACATGAATTGTGCACGAAGAAAATTTGTGCTGGGAACTTTAACGAACAGGGCCGCGTAATGTAGGGGGCTAATAATCACTAAAAGTCTGAAAATTACTGAAGTTTGTTACTTATCTTTTTCATTCGTAATTATAAACTTCTGGTTCCAATTAGAAACTTGCGCAGCGTCATCCAAAGCAAAACAAAGTCTGGAAATTTTAGACAGGCATAAAGCCCGTGGGAAGCGCGGGGGTGCCTGAAAGTTATCACAAGTGTAACAGGCGCAAGACTGGCGGTGCCAAAACGCCGATGATAACCTTACCATCCGCATATTATCACCGCAGGCTTACAGCTTTTGGAAATTGCACGTTCTGTATCAAATACCTCTAAGAGTTACTGTTCGGTCCATCGGCGAGGCGTTATTTTTTTTTTTTTTCTTTTTCATGTCTTGAGTATAATCAATTGGTCCCTGGGGAGGTGACAGTACAAACTTGTTTTTTGTTGCCGTTGCGACGTTCGAAGTGTATAGGTGAAGCGTATTTCTGACAAGTATAGAGCTTTTCTACGTGGTGATCGCCACTTAGAATGTTGGAACTTCCACTATGCGGAAAAATGTTCTTTTGTTCTCGCCACACCGCAACTGTCACTCGATCTTGCTTTGCCTTTTCTATACTGATTTACTTATTCCAAGTTGCAGTCATGTCTCGCTAATATGGACCCTGTTAATGTGGATGCCCCGCTATATCGGCACCACTTTCGGGGAAAAATTTGGTACATGCATTTTCGTCTCGTT
The DNA here is from genome assembly GCF_016920785.2 of Ixodes scapularis. Lineage (NCBI taxonomy): Eukaryota > Metazoa > Arthropoda > Arachnida > Ixodida > Ixodidae > Ixodes > Ixodes scapularis. The sequence goes on along the minus strand of NW_024609835.1, from coordinate 55,006,567 downwards.
ATTGTGAACAACTCATGTTATGGACGGCTTTTTATGGGAACGGAGGTGTCCATATTAACGAGACATCACTTTATAACGTCTTACCGTTTTTTTTTTTTACCCCTTACCGGGTATACGAATTGCGTGACTAGAAACAAGAACGATACCATTCGTAGGCTGTAGGAATGCTCAGTGACGAAATTTTAAACTACAACAGCGCGCGTCTGATAAAGGATTGGCGAGGATGATATTGATGGACTCAGAATTGGAAATCTTTGCCAGTGAAAGAAGACTTGTACACAAAAGCGACTGCTTCGTGCAAAGGTAGTCACTAAGACGTACCTTGACGAACCGAATGTTTATCGACTGCCTGAACATGAAAACAACTTTCTGATTGAAAGGATGGTACCATACTGGTTGGTTATATCTGTGGCCTTAAACGTAACCAGAATGGACCTTTTTTTTTTCATTTTAACAAACGTCGTCTGCCGAGTTGTCTTCAAACTACAAATGAAGGGCAGCCAAACTTGCCTTTTCCCGTGAGAACACATTGGCATCGCACCGTTACATCGATCTCCGTTGCCTTATATGCCCCATACTAACGTATACTCCAACGAGAATGGCCGAAAAAGACGAAGTACGAGCAAGGAAAGGTGTTGGAAATGTTGGTCGCCTTGAACTTTGCCCTCAGAAAATGGCGACAGCTGGAAGCAAGGCAGAGAGGGGGTGTACGCATGAGCAGAAGCTTACTGACAAAAGGGTTTATTAAAAGTAATATATCAATAACTGAATAACACAGCAAGCTGTAAGGAGCCATCCAGGAAAAAGTAGAAAGCAGCAGAATATTTAGAACGCCACATAATGTTTGCTGAGAGAGTCTAAGATAAAATATTGAATGTAGAACGTCAACGCTGTTATGCGGTTCCTAAGGTACTATAGTTCCCGCTCTTTCATGAAAGCGTTCAAATCGTTCAAACTATAGAATGCCTTATATTGTAAGTATTCTCGGCGCTTAGACAGAGGTTATGCCGGGTGTATGGAAATATTACATATTGTATGTGTTTACATGAAAGTTGCGCGCGTGCTGCTTTGGCTAAAAAAGCAAACGGCTAGGTCCCCTGGGCACTGACCTACGTAGAAATGACACTATTCGCTGCTTATGATTTTGTTGTTTAATGGCGCATTTATATTCCGGAATTACTTTGTACTATTCCCATCCGTAGGAAGGAGGAACACAAGTTTGAGTTACGCGAGTGCTCGCGGTGAGAGGTGCAACTGAAGGTACAGATGAGAAAGAAGTCTGGAAGGGGCGATATGAGTATTGGGAAACCAAATATTTTTCTATCAAGTTTCGTTTTCGTTTATTGATTTTCGTTTATAGCCACAAATTTGTTATCACATACCAAGTGGGTGGCGATAACCTTGACTGTATTGGTTCTTCTTATTGCTATAACCCTTAATTTACAGGTCTAACTTGGTCTTCCAAAAAAAAAAGAATTTAGGAGTATATATATGTATTTTTTTGCTGAACTTAGTTGCAGGAGTTGTGGTCTAGTCTTGTGCACATTTTATTAACGATTCTACAACGAACCTTTTTAATTCGGTAAACTTTTATCTGCCTGAAGTTCATACATCTAAAGAATTAATCCCGTAAAACATTTCCTACTTCTCTCTTTTCTTTCCTTCGGAATCTCAGAGTTCTTCACTTCCTTTTGACGCAAAGCTCTTTTTAAAACCGATTCGTAAGATTTGCTGGTTTTCTTACAGATTACAATATGTTTATGTTGTAATTAGCGTTTCTTACTATTTACCGCAAGTTTAAGTGCCACATCAGCTTTTTTAGATCTAAAGAGTAATCTAAGCAGTATTTTAGACGATATGGCAGATTGAACCCCAAAGGAACATAGTACTCCTAAAGGAACGTTATTTTTTTAATGCAAGCATGTATCAAGATAGAATGGTTTTCTCGGGAGACGTTTCCCTTCCACTGTTACGGTATGCATATCGCGTCTCTTGAAAGTAAACGCGAACCCACATAGAAACATTCACGTTTCGCTGTCTGAAAAGTATTGCCCCTTACCTCCAAAACAATAACTGAGATGGAGGAGGTCACATTTGAACACAGGAAAAATAGAAACAGCTTTTAGATGAATCACAAAGAAAGGCAGTTGCAAGATAGGAGAAAAAAAGAATACCGAATTCGAGGGCCCTCCTTGTCTGTGCCATACAAGGAGGACCCTTGGAAATACAACGACGAAATAACGAAAACAACAAAGACGCAAGACTGGAGCAGGAGAGCCGGCTGGCACGACGCCGCAGACCATCTCAGTCCAAAGCAACAAAGAAAATGCTGAAAAGCTTTCATTCGCCCACGTCGAACAGCTGATTTCCGCCCAGCAGTTGGCAGGCTGCCAACTCTATTCTGGGCAGCAACTCACTACTTGGTGTGGCTTATAAAAAAAAAAAAGGCTCAAGCGTAAAACTTTCTCTCTGCTAAGCTACCCCACGCCTAATTTCTAATTTCCCCTGTTTGACTCAGAAATGTCCTCTTTCGAGTGTTGAGGGATATATTATGTGTAAACACCACATTTTGCCCCGTGGTAATTCGTTCATGGGGGAGAGGGAGCAGTGGGAATGGTCAAACTGGTGCTCCCTTTGCAATTATTTTAGGTGTGTTTTTTTTATTTACTGATAGTATATATACTGTTTGGAAGGAACAGCGCAAAAAGGACGTAGGACGAGGTCGAAGAAACACACAGACAGGGCGCTGACTTTCAACTGAAAGTTTATTGCTCTGAAGAAAGAGAAATAAACACAGAAAGAAGGAAGGGGAGAAAACAAACAAATCAAACCAATAACATGCGGCATCACCCACGCCCACGCTCCGTGACACGAACCTGCCACACTTTCTTACAAAATCCACCTCGTCATTTGCAAGGGCAACAGAAGGAGCGCTCACACACTTGTTCCCACACACTGTTCCCTCGTGCTGGAACAGCGTGCTCACACAAGCTGTTCCCTCCAAACAGTATGTACCACCAACTAGCCCAACTACATGTCTTGCGATAGTATATATATTTACTGTTAGGGAATGAGCAGGCTCCGGAATCCCATTTGCGACTCCAATTCCCTATACGTGGCACCACTCGTCATCCAAAATGGCGGTTATAGTGAGGGCCGGAGATGCGTGCTGGTATAACAGTTGCTGAGCCTGTCAAGTGTGGTGGCTTTGCTGAGACACAAATTATTCCTGCTTGTACGAGGAAGCTAGGGTGTAATAAGCGGAAGTCACCTTTTTTATCCTGAACACAAAAACGGTGCTTAGAGTTATATATACGTCAGTAGACACGGTTTAATTCTGAAATGAAACCGAAACTAACCTTTATTTTCAATTTATTTCTCTGTATAGGTGCTCATTTTGCATTTTTTATACCTTAATATGTCTCTTACAGCGTGATATTTAGTCTAAGAAATTGTTCGCGGAAGCTATTTGGTGCTATACGTGTCCGATCCAGGCACTTCAAAATGTTTTGGGGAGTTCAGTGAGCCTTTAAAGACAATGTATTTCATACACCTTAGAAGTAACATAATATATTGTAATTGTTGCTAAAAAATCAGTGCTGATATTTGTGTGCTCTTGCTGCCTTTCCTCGCTAACGTATACTCTCACGTGAAATATTGAACTGTGGGCCTTTTAATGTTTTGGAGGTGTTTAGGCTATGTTCACAAAACGTATAAATCAAGAAACGATGTTCTCACTATAAAAACCCAAAGACGGAATCCGAGTAAGGCAGCAGAGGTGTGGGTTTCTTTAAAGCAACGCGTGACGCATAGGACTTTATGTTACATTGTGTGTTTGATTATGTGTTTGTTTTGATAATGATGTCCGAGTTTTTATACACTAAAAAGAAAACAAAATTAGACCTTACCGGAAATACTCTAAAAAAGTATGTGCGTCTACTTTCACGCACAACACTCGGAGAGCCAATCAGCGCTACTTACGGAGGCAGCTCAGCGAATGACGATGCCGTAACATCTGTTTAGACCAAAACACGCAGACTGAGTTGTGACATTAAGCAATGCAAGCGTGACGTTTTGCATTGCTTAATGTCACAACTCAGACTGCATTTTTTCGTCTTAACATATGTTTCGGCATCGTCATTCGCTGTGCTGCCTCTGTAAGTTGCGCTGATTGGCTCTCCGAGTATTGCGCTGATTGGCTCTCCGAGTATTCAAAATCGAATAAGATTAGATCTTCTGTGGCTGTTCGTTGTTTTTTTTTGTTGTTGTTTTTTTGCAATGGCTAATGACGTTTTTGTACTCCCGCAAAACCTGAAAGGCCACCTTGGTAAAGAATATATCTCAAGTATGACATGCTTTCACCTAAATGTACAGTCGGCCAAAAATAAAGCTGTCGACCTTGAGTTACTTTTTAGTCAATTTGATTTTTTATTCGAGGTTATAATGCTATCTGAGACTTGGTATACGGATGAAGAGGACGTCTTAAGATTGCCTTTGTATCGATCCTTTTACATTAATCGTACAACTAAACGTGGTGGTGGTTTGTCTATCCTAACAAAAGACCCGGCGTGTGAACTTGTTAGCGATTTTAGCTGTATCACTCCTGATTACGAAGCGCTATGTCTACGTAGCAATCAAAATATTTATGCTGTCATGTACCGACCACCTAAGGGTGACCTCGAAGTGTTTTTTAAAGTTTTTTTAATTATTTTTGTCGTTTGTTAATAAGGAAAAGTGCACAGTTGTTTGCGGCGGCGATTTTAACATTGATATGTCAATAGATACAAATGCGAAAAGAACGCTAGACTTGTTAATCAACACAAATGGTTGTACAAACGCTATCACTAGACCTACACGTGTTACATGCCGATCTCAGACACTCATAGATTTGTTTATTTCGAATTACTCAACCGACTGTATAAAAGCTGGTGTCATTGGATGTGCCTTGAGTGACCACCTCCCAGTATTTATCGCTCTAAAAAGTGTTCCGAGAAAAGCCAGTAAATCGCAACGAACAACGATTCAAAAAATAACTCCCGATGAACTTGACCGTTTTCGAGTCGCCATTTCAAACGCAAACTGGGATAGGGTATTACAAGAAAATACTGCCGACGGGGCTTACAATGTATTTATGGAGTTATTTCATGAACTGTATAACGCGTATTTTCCTTTTAAGTCCATTAGAATATCAAAACAGATAAGGAAGCCTTGGATAACACGAGACTTGCTAGGTAAGATTCGTACAAAAAATGTTCTGTATACAGAACATTTTTTGTACGAATCTTACCTAGCAAAAAATGTTCTGTATACAGAACATTTTTTGTACGAATCTTACCTAGCATTTGGCGAACCGACCATATATGGTCGGTTCGCCAAATCTAGAGACCAGAATGATCTGAAGCAATTTAAGAAGTACCGCAATGATTTAACCAAGGAATTAAGGCGCGCCAGAGAGAGCTATTATTTTGATGTGTTTAAAGCAGCACAAGGACGTACGGACGCCATGTGGAAAGAGTTAAATTCCCTTCTCAATCGTAAACGACCCTCAAACTCTATCGACAACATCTTTTTCAACGGTACTGAACTTACCGGATGTTCTTTAGCAAATGCCTTTAACGAGCATTTTATCAATATTGCAAGTAATGATGACACTCTATATTCTTCTGCTTTTAGCGACAAAAGAAACAATGACTCCATATTTTTAGAGCCGGTGGTCGAACCAGAAGTAATTTCCATAATTTTACAACTAAACAATAGTGGAAGCTGTGACGTGGATGGCATTCAGATAAGACCCGTCAAGTACGTTGTTCACTTGATAGCGCCGGCGTTATCTCATGTTTTAACCTCTCTTTATCCACGAGCGTATTTCCAAAGAAAATGCAGATAGCTAAGGTGTTCGTATTGCATAAAAAAGGAAGCGTAAACGAAATGGGGAATTATCGGCCTGTTTCTATACTCCCAGTTTTCTCTAAAGCTCTCGAAAAAATCATTTATACTCGAATAATGGCGTTTTCAAACAAACATAACTTAATAAATACCTCACAGTTTGGATTTATGAAAAATAGGTCTACCGAGGCTGCCTTATTATCTATAAAAGAATTTATTCTCCAAAACTTCGAAGAAAGAAGACTGGTTCTCGGTGTGTTTGTCGACTTCTCAAAGGCGTTTGACTGCCTTAATCATAAAATACTTCTAGCAAAATTAGACACTTACGGTTTCCGAGGGCATGCCTTGCAGCTAATAAAGTCATATCTGGAGCATCGATCGCAATACGTCTCTATCAATGGAATCTCCTCTGTTACCAAGCCTATTCACTCTGGTGTACCACAAGGTAGTATATTGGGTCCCTTTCTCTTTAATATATACATAAATGACATAATCAATATAGATTCAGAAGCGAAATTTGTAAATTATGCTGACGACACAAGTATATTTTTCTCTGCAGAAAATACCGACTTATTATTTGATAAGGCGAACCGAATGCTCTCCGGGTTGAATTTGTGGAGAACATATAATTTACTTCAAATAAACACAGAAAAATCAAAAGCAGTGCTTTTTCGCCCTAAAAATAAAATAATCAACACTACGAGAGATCTTAGTTTAGATTCAACCAAGATTGAGATTGTAAATTCCTTCAAAATTCTAGGCGTAATTTTTTCGGATAATATGTCGTGGGATGAACATGTTGACTACCTTATTACAAAACTGTCTAGAACTGTCGGCATGTTAAACCGCCATCGTTATACCTTACCGATACACGTCAAGTTACTAGTTTATAATTCCTTGTTCTACTCGCACTTAAATTATTGTAATTTAGTTTGGGGTACCACCATTTCAACGAATCTTGAAAGGATACATTTGTTACAAAAAAAAGCAATAAGAGCCATAGCCGATGTCCTATTTCAATCGCATACATCCGACCTATTCAAAAAGTTCCGCATTATCAATGTACACATTTTGTATGCTTACAGGCTCAGTACAAGCCTTAAGATAGAACTAATTAGGAACACAAACTTTCTAGTAACCCTTGGCCGCCTCTCAAAAAATATTATTACTTATCCTACTCGTGGCGCTGAATGTTGGGGGGTGGTCACGCCAAGAACAAATTATGGCACTCAAATGCTGAGGCACAATATTCCTAATTTATTAAATCTTTACGAATCGAAAAACTTGGACTGGAATAAAATTTCAATAGGGGAAATCCGTTCATTATATATTATGGGTGGTCATGATACCTAGTTAAAACACTGTTCTCGTATTGATTATATTGCTTTATCTGCCATGGTGAATTTTTGCGTGTTGCAACCTCTGTGTGTATGTATGTTTTTTTTTTTTTTTTTTTTTTTTCCTGTTGTGTTCCGTCGCCGTGCACTGTAGGCGGTCAAGGGCTCGTCAAGCTGTGTATGCAGCTTTTTCCCTTGGTCGCCACCATCGAGTGTGATGGAAATAAAATATTATTATTATTATTATTATTATTATTGTGCGGGAAAGTAGACTTACAGACATTTTTAGAGTGTATTATGGTTAAAGAGGGTAATTTTGCAATCGTGGCGTTTACTGGGGGCCTTCATTGCCGGAATTTGTATTATTAATAGTAATACCATTAAAAAATCTTTATACGTAGTTTTTCAAGCTCTGATATACTTTGTTACCTATCATCTAATTTCAAACGCGCGAACAAGTGTGGCAATCAAAAGTGTACAAATTATCTTCACTGCTCTTAATTGCAGTATTTTTACTTGACAAGTTATAAAAATATAGACTAAAATAAATCAGAACATTCCAGCTAGTCGGAGTAATTCATGCAAAATTACATTAATTGTGGGGGAAGCATGTGGTGCTATCAAAGTCCCGGCTTCTCACAATCGGCAAAACTTTCAAAGTCACCGCCAATCGTTCAAAACGAAATTCCCCCTCCCCCCCCCCCCCCCCCACACACACACACAGAAAAAATAAAACAAGATGTTTTTTTTTTTTTCTTTTTAGTTACCACCTTTTTTTTTTTTTTTTTGAACATTTAACCTTTTTCACTTTTACGCACCGCGTCCTTTTACCAATTTCAGCTTGTCCAGTTGGAAGGAACGCCTACCCGCTTGCACGCCTGCTCACTGCAGCACGTTTCGTGGGTGTTGGAAACAGGTGATACGGTAGCGTGTTTTAGTATTGCGTATACGAGCGAACGCAAGCACTGTATGTTCGCGTTAGCGTTGCGTGTTCTACACCGCGCGTGCCCGGAGCGCAAAATTGCGGTTTCGGATTGGAGCATTGCGACGACAGGCATGCACAGCAAGGAACGCGCAACTCTAACGCAAACACACAGCGCTTGCGCTTGCTTCGATATGCAAATTCTAAAACTCTTTAATATGGTGCAATCTTTTACCGACTGCAGCACTACATTGGGACAGTGAAGCGTGTTTTTTGTTTTCGGAAATTAATTCAAATTATATTTCGCGAGCCACGATCACGAGCGGTTCCACCGTGCCCCTTGAGCAGGAGAACCGCACAACCCTTACCGCCGCGCAGCCCTTTCCGCCGCGGGAGGGCGAGCAACAAGCTGGTGACACAAATAGGCCCCTCGCAGCCAACAAGATTGTGGCGCTCTCTGATAAGGGCGCTGACGAACCAATACCGAAGAAACAAGGGTTAACATTAGCATAATAAGCCACGCCTTGGATTTCTTACGCTGTCGATGACTCTAGCTTGCTTCCGACCGCCAATATTCGGCACCACGTACGCTTAACCCCAGCCACACGTGTTCGGTACTGCTACCATTCGTTCACTGAAGAAAAAAAAATGAGATCAAGAAATTATATACCTCAACTGAAATTAAAAGAGTTTGAAAACACGTACTCCGTTTCGTTGATATCAGTTTTTCTTTTTTCAGTATTTTATGTAGTCGGCCCCGCACCTCAATCCTGAGTACCACCTGGAGATCGAGAGACGTGTGTATGAGCACAATAGTCTGGCGCAATATGTTCGTAGACGTTAAGTCGATCCTCGCAGCAGCAGCAATGCTAATATCTTGAATTGTCCGTGAGGTTTTCGAAAACTGTTGAAGGTATCTCTTCATTAGATTTGTTTGTCATTAGATTTGTTTAATATTCAACAAACACGTCCGTTACTTTTTTTTATTTTTGTTTTATTATGCGTCACAGGAAAATGAAAAGGTTAAATTTTCCAAAACAAGGTCGGAAAATTAAGCGTAATCATAAGGTGCTTCCTCGTGAAATTAATATGACGCCTTTGATTCGGAAGAATCGAACACTCCGAGGCTGTCCACCCAAACAATACCGTCGTCCGTGACAGACCTGCGTACAGCACGTAAGAGTAGGGTACTTCTTTCACTTTTTTTTTTCGCAGGCCGAAATGACCCCATTTGCTTATGAATGGTCGAGGTATTGAACCAGATAGGAACATTTTACGAACCTTGTAAAATTCACATGCAGCGGCAGAATTTTACCTTGTAAGCTTTTGTTCTCCCTCTGCTCGACAACCTCCATTATATTCACCCGCGATAATAAACGCCCAGGCATTATAACAAAAAGTTTAATTTAGCCGTTTTCAGGTCTTTATATTTTTCATAGAGTAAATGAGAGGTTGGGCTCTAGTTTTTTTAGTGAGTAGGGATTGTTTTTTTGTTTTTTAGCTTGTTTAAACATGTAGTGGAATACATCTGTGACAGTCACATCTGTGAGTCGACTCTCGCTGAAATATTTGTTTGACTACTTTTGAGTTCATAAATATTCCAAGATAAAATTGACCATAGGCTCATGTGAGGCACTATTTTAAAACGTATGTTTGCCCTATAATAACCGTTAACTAAAGTATATTGCAGTGGTTGCATAATCTATCTGAATTTCGACGAAACCTACGTATTTTTATGATGATGGGCCAAATTTTGTTTGTGAATGTCTGAACAGTAGGCGTGTGCGAATAGTCGAGATTTGAATTTGAATTGAATATTGATTATCTGAAAAGTTCGATTCAAATTTCCGAATTTTTAACTCGAGTTCTTGAATAATTCGATAGACATCGGATATCAGTATTGCTGACAAAACCTTTGGTATAGTACTCCCCCCAGCCTTCTGTTTGACCTAAATAAACCTCTGCATTCAAAATACTTGACTACGAACCATTTCGACGAAAAGCGGTTTGTTTCTTAGTGTTTCCTGAACGAAGCGGTCATGCTCCCAGCTTCTTGAAAGCACTCAGGAGAAACTTGTAAGCGATGCACGTTGCCATTTTGAATTTAATATCCTTGAGTCCCCTGCAGCCAGCTATGTGCAATGGAGACCTATCCTGAGTTGTTACGTCCGTAATATGACAAATTATTATCAAACTACCAGCAACAGCTATAGTTTAACCCGCATTTTCTGCTCACCCGTCACTCCCCACGATGTCGAGCGATGTGCCAGCTGGAAAAATGCCGCAAGACTTTACCCGATTTCTGATCCGTCCATTTGTCCAGCGAGTAATGTATTCACACATGAATGCGTGTAAACTCCCGTGATCTGTGTCTTAAATTTGTCGTTTAAGTGGGGTGATTAACGCCAAAAATATAAACATATGAAGGTGTTTTTTGTTTTTTTTTGTATCCATCTTATCTATAATAACTTTTTTTTCACCCTGACATTCCGAGTAATTCCTTTATTCGCATTGAATTTGACATTTGACTTTTTGACAAATTTTGTCATCCCCAGTTTTATTGTTATTCAAGATAAAATATAACTATTAACAATAATCTAGTTAACAGGTACCCTGGAAACCACATGTGCTTGTGGCTGACATAGAGTGAGATTATTGAATGTATTTGATGAAGAGTGACGATCAGAGTGAACGCCTGGATAAGTTTTCCATGAAGTTTTGTTTTCTTGTTTTATCAGCAAAGAATTGCTAAAAGAGCACCGGCTACCGGTTTTCGCCAATCATGGCCACTTGCACGACACGAGAGCACACGAAACTATACACCAGTTCCTCGGATCCGCGATTCACAAAATACAAAGAAGGCGCCGCGTCAGCATAACCGGTATCCTTTCTTTCCCGATAACTTTACAAAAAGAGAAGGCTACAGACCGTTCAAATCAATCAGAGCGACGGAACCGAGCAGGGTTGGGCAGAAGTACTCAGAAATGTATTTAGAAATACAAATACTGGGATACAATAAAATAGTGGCTAAAATACTGATACTGAAATATACCTGTAAAAGTATATCGTGATACGTATCGGGAATACATTTTAAATAGAGGCAAAAAGTATTTGGAAATACAAATACAGGAATACATTTTAGGGAGGGCAGAAATACAAATACAGAAATACTGATACTGCAATAGATTCTTCAAATTTGTTTGAGACGCCAAAGGACATTAAGTTTGAAGTTTGAAGTGGATTGATCCTGAAATTACTTTCCCATAGGCTTGGCACTTTGCCTTGAAGGTATTGATTTAGGACGAGGAGGAGTCTTCAATGGGTTCAAAAAAACATTCCATCGAGGACTGACCCCGGTCCCTTACCTGACATCCTGTCTGTCTGACGAGGGATGCGAAAAGACTTCGACCTCTACATAAATTCTGTGTCATCCTAAATCCCATCGAAGCGTCACCACTCACCTGTCCAATAAGGACGCCCCCGTCAACATTTATCACATGACGTCACGGTGGAATGAATTGGTATTCTTTACCTGTAGTTGTGGACCGTATGGTCTTGAACATAAAACTTTACCACGCTGCTGTGTGAAAGGAGAGTACGTACTTTCGTTGTAGGTTACCTCGTTGAAGATCGTGCCGGCAGCGTCATTTGCAATTTTCGAGAATAGTGGACCACCTGAAGCATCCTGGAACACATGTCTTATCTTCTGTTGCGGTTGAAAAAACGATACGGGGGCATCTCTGTTGTGAAGGTCCTTCCTGCCGATTCTCCGCCACCGACGCATGGATTGCAGTCCTCAAGTTTCGTATTGCATACTCCAAATAGAGACCTCAATGATTACGATCTCATATTGCCGGCACAGGTGCGAGCTCTCCGAGAAACAGCGCGCTCGAGACGAGTCGCGGGTGTACGACGTCTGGGTCGGCACAGCGAGGCCACGTCTGACCTCCTTCCTGGCTTTCGGATCACCAGAGAGGCAGGTTACTTTCACGTCGGCTGATGACGTACCCTTGAGCCGCGCAATATTACGGGCGCAGCCGCAGCCGCATTCAAATATCTGTTGAACTTCACTGCGTCAGTCATCTTACTATTTCAAGTCAACCACCACCAGGTTCGTGCTGCAACGCACTGTGACTCAGCTTTGCGGGCTGGGTGTACTGTGTATGCTAAGGCAAAAGAGACGGTTAGCAGCGGGTTTGGGATGTCAGCAAACAATGACTCAAGAAACCCCTACCTAAGGACCTGCGGCACAAGGTGCTCTGACTCCACTCCTGGCACGGCACCTGGTTCGAGTCCCCGACTACGCAACACTTCTCAGAAGGAAGAAGAGCACGCATAGAAAAATAGTTTGGAGAATCGGAAGCAACCTTGGTCAGCATGGTAACGATGCCCCAGCATTTCCCAGACCCTAATGCCCTCAGAAGTAAAAAAAAAAAAAATGCGTTCGGATTTTTTTTTTTTTTTGATGGGGGGGGGGGGGGGGGGAGTATTTTTTAAGAAATGTAACGAAATACATTTTACCCTAATTGTATCGCGATACAAGGGAACATTCAAGATGTATCACGATACAGGAATACAGATACTGGTGAAAAAATGTATCGCGATACAGAAATACAGATACGAAATGTATTTCTGAAATACTGTCGTGATACATTTGTATCGCGATACTGCCAAACCCTGCAACCGAGTATGTGACAACTATCTGCAGGAAGAGCACTCGGACGATACGCCGTCACGTGCCTCATTCCGACACGCTGATTGAATCACAGACACTGTCCCCTGGTCCGTTAGCCAAGTAATGATAAAACTGAGTATAACGCCCCTTGGACTAGAAAGAGCGCGAGGGACATTATGCAAATGAACTTTATTTTGCGTATTAACTCCAAGACTTTTCCACGGCGTGTCACCAGTGTTACAGCGTCTGGGTCCTACCTTACAAATCAATTATCGCACCTCCGATGACTTCGCCTGGTAGAGTACGCTAGCCTCTTAACACGTAAACTAATATATCGAGCTGTAAGTGATGAACCTTTCTTTTCTGCTAAAACATTTATAATAATTAACACACTGCAGTTCTAAGCGTATTACGAGCAATAGCACTTTCCAGTTTATTATTTTACCAGATATCGTTTCCTTATCTTTCAGTAAAGCTAGTAATAAAGAAGCTAGTGACCTCAGACTACACTAACAGCATTTGTCGAACCCCCATAAGCGAATAATGGAGAGGAAGGAATATTAATAAGCCCTTGACCGTCGTCCCCAGTGAGCAAAGTGTAAAGAAAAAGTTAGCTGGACGCAGGCGAAAAGTCCGACGAGGAAAGAAAGAGAGTTACTGCGACCCTGGTGGCTGAAGTGAACAAAACCACCCCGGTGGGAGCCTGGTAGACCTCGAGGCCTTGCCCGGTGCACCTTGGCAGCCGGCAGGCAGACCTGGAGCTCCCCGCTGTCGCCAGGGGTCGCGGTGGGCCTGTCAGCCGCGGCTCTCCCCCGAGCTCGCCAGTGGGTCCGACCCACTACCGCTGCCGCCTTCGATCCACCAACACAAGCCTCCGCCAGCGCCCGCGCTCGGAGCGGGAGATTTGTCCCTTCGACGACGGTCCCTGTGCGATGCCGAGAGCTCGACTGGATTACAAACTCGGCGCTACTACGGACGACTTCAGCGGACGACGAAGACGAAAGCGCGACAGCGCCCCCCGGTCTCGTATCGTCGTCATGGCAAAGCCAGAAACGACAAGCCGGCATTTGCACGCATCGCTGGACGAAGTTGCCTGAACATCGCTTAGGACCCACGGTCGCGCGTTGCCTTTCTGACGCGGAGTTGTCATCCCGACTTCGGCAGCATCGTCGACATCGGCGGTGACGTGTGAAATGGATGTTGACGTCTAGCGGAGTGTTGAGGATTCCCGAGTTGGGTGCGGAGGGTGCCCTTCGCTCTTCGATGTCGTTCTCGTTATCGTCTCTGCGCCTGTTGTTGTTGTCGTCTTTTGCTTCCGCGTATCCCGTGGTTCCGTTTCTGTGTCTGCGCTACTGTCCTGCTTCTGGCCGGAAAGGGCTCGTGATGATCGGCGTCGTGGTCCTTGGAATGGTGTCGGTCGCGATGGCCCATACTGCGGATGTCACTGCACCGCCGTCTGAAGAAGAAGGTGAGTTGGATATTTTCAAAGGCATTGAGGATTGCAAGCGGACTGTTGGTGAGACTACGCTTAAGCAAATGTAGCTACTCTGGTCCCGAGCACGACTAGCCGTTAGGTTCGTAGAATTCTTTATTTGTACAGATCTGTCTAGAGTGCCCTCGGGGGACGAGGAAGTCGGGTGAAATATTTAAATCACATTGTATTGTAATGAGCCGGGAAGGCAGAAGGCTCTCAATATGCCATTCAATAATTCGTGTTAATTAAGCTACTGATTGAGATGTTAAGTGCTGACGACGACGTGAAACCTATCGTTGGCATAAAAACATAACAATGTTATGCCATCTCACTCAATTTGAACCGTTTTATTTCTAAGATTATTGCGAACACGATGTAGTGGGTTTTACGTAAATATATAGGTGAACGTTTCTTCTGCAAAGGAAGCACATCTTTTATAAATATCGCTCTCTCAGGAGAAACACTCTACGTTGGCTTATCGGATAAATATGTAGGATATCGGCCATAGGTATAGTTATGAAGCTAAGTGGCTCTCCGCATCTCCTTTTTACGCATGCATTCTACCGACAACAGACAGTGCACGGCACTCTTGACTTCATAGCTGTAACGTTTTCTTTTTTTTTCTTTTTAAGCCTGACGGTTTAAAACCTTTTACACGCGAGCCAGAGAGTTATGTTCCCGCGTCGTCTATCAATCTTGAATGAAAGTAGTGCTTCCAGCCCCTGCGACACTTGCTAGTTTCATTCTAAAATTCTATCTCATCACCTCCTACCTGCACCTACACCTCCGCACTTACAAATATCAAAGTAATATGGACGTCGCGACATCCTCTTTTCAAAAAAAAAATGGTTTGGGGGGGGGGGGGGGGGGGGCATCCAGAAAGGGAATAACCACATCTCTTTACAATTTAATTTTATAAATATGCTGTAACTTGCAAAGAAACATATTCCATCAACGTTTCTCCACTTGGAGGCGTCTTTTGCGACATCTCATTTTACAACTTTCTTACCAGGTGCTTTGCGGTCTTTTCGTGTTAATAAAAAAAAAGAGAACACCAATTACAGAGGCATCAGTAACTTTATCCTAGGTTCAATCTAAAGCTTCCTGCGTGAATTCAAAATAAGATAGTACTTCAAGACAGAGGGAAAGAGGCATTAAAACAATTTGGTTATGGCGCATCAGCGGCAAATTGCGTACGTGTATATTGTTGATTGTGAAAGTTCAGTGAGTTTGTTACAGAAGCTAGCGCGGACAACTCGATTGAGTGACATTCTCATTTTGAAATGGTGTCTCTAAAGGTGCGCGAGGGAGACCATTGAGGAGCGGTCTGTGTCTGAACGCCTGAGAGAGATCAAAGGGAAGCCAAAGCGCCGTCCCCGTCTACTACAAACAACGCCAAAAGATTCGGAGAGATTTGTGGTGTTACACGTTTGCACGAGTCAAGGGGCAAGAGCAGATGCCGAGATTGCTCGCCTTGTGGCTTTCCTGGAATTACTCAATGCACTCATGATTTCACATTACATTTTGTTTTTTTTTTAAGTAGGAGGTGGAATATGTAATCCTTTGTTTTAGCACTCACTTAAGTTCTTGAAGATGCCCTATATATTATACGAAAGATAGTACAGGTGAACTGCTTTTATATGGCATTCAATTTGGTACAAAATCTCTCTCTCTCTCTCTCTATATATATATATATATATATATATATATATATATATATTTATATATATATATTAAACGTGTTTCGTCGAATATATAAGGCTTCACCTATCAACGGCCAAAACTGTCTCCGATAAACTGCTCACCGCACAAAAATGAGATGGTATTTTATTAGTCACTATAAAGGAACCTATTTATTAGGGTGAGTAAAGCTGAAGATAATGACACTTTTAAATAGATTAGCATGGTCAATTTCATCTGTAGTCAAAATAAACATACAGCTCTAATTCGAAACTTATTAAGCATTAATTAAAACATCAAATTCAATCAATTGTAAGAATTAACGTTTGGGCTGGATGCTTTGTTTCGCTATGTCCTAAATATATCATACAGACGCAACGCGCCTAGCGCTGCTTTTTCATACCTGGTCCTCCACATTTTCGCTTCAGCGTTGCGCGTCGGTGTCTTGCACAGGCGGTACTTTTTCTCATCTGCACGCTTCACACGGGCTCCGAGACTTCTTGAACTGTCTAGTCTAGTATTTTTGAACGACGGTCAGCAAGCTCATAATTTGAAACACATCTATATTTTTACTAACCAAAACATTGTTAGGGATAATAATTAGGAACCTAATTATTCTCAAAGCTAAAGACACTTTGACCCCACGCCAATGACTGATGCAGCGCCGGTTGATTTTGTGCGATGCGCGTAGCATCGCACAAAAACAGCTGTTGAGCTAAGAATATTAGACAACTTCAATACCCGATCCCAAACAGTTGTTTCCAAACCCCACTGGAAGTGCTGTTTTTGCACGATTCACTAGTGCTGGCTCAAACGGTGATTGTATGAGCGCGAAATAACCGATGAATTATATTTGTTTCTTTTTGCGCCAGAATCTATGAAATGCAGTCTTATATGAATTTTGAAGCGTCCCAGTTTCGTGCTACTCTAGTTTCTACCGAGCGATACTAGGCAATAGGAATACAAAAGCAAAAGTAGTGCGTTGCTTTGCGTAGGCGTTCGTGCGCGCTTCATCCAGCTGCGTCGAAGTGTTTAGTATTCTCCGAGACCCTGGTCGCGGACATGTACTCGACTGCGTGCGTGAGGATTCTAGTAAGTAGAATTACTCTTGCACTATTGAAATAAAGCGTAGCGGAGAAGCAGATTCATATTCATGTCGAACTCTATTCAGTCAAAATTTTGTGAATATAGCTGCGGCTCTGTACTTGGCCCATAGTAAGCATGTGCCTCACTGCAACGGCTTTGGCAGAATGCGCGCTTTACCCCCTGTGGAAAGCGCTGGTCTTGTCTCTATAGTTTCTTGTTGTTCCTTAGATTCGTTATTATTCCCATTTATTTCATATCAATTCCCCAAGTGTGTATCTACCTGTAGCCATTACATACGCCCGCAATTAGTGTCGCTTAATATTAAGTGTACTTCTTTACCATGACATAAAACTCGACATTGAGGAATTATTTTTCAACTACAAGTCTGCAACACTTCTTACCTGACAAGCAGACTGTCATGATCTTTAAATTCCGGTTGACTTTATGTCCTGCGAAACTCGCTATATTGAAAAAAAGAAAAACGCATTTGGTTATCTAAGAAACGCTTGATCTCACTACACTACTTGCATGTTTTAAAGCGGCAAGAGCGCTTCATTCCTTCTTGTAAAAAAAGGCTACTGCTGTCTGGGTTACGTTACTTTAAATGGGTCTTGTTTTAACTGCAACCTCGGTCTAGAGTGTAAAAGTGTTGGTGTGCTGCACTTATTTATGTGGATTCAAATATGTCAGCCTTCAATAATATGTCAGTGGATTGCCAGCAGTTTAGTTTGCAAACTCGTTAATGGAAGCGGGCTGTGTTCATCCGTTCCAAACAACCTCGTTTCGTAGTAGGCTGATTGCGTCGCTCGACCCCACCTGTGTTTCGACATACCTTAATGAAACTTCGCGAGATCCAAATTAATCCCAGGTTTCAAACTCGGAGTTCTGAGCCCCTACATATTGCCCAGTTATTCTCAAATTAAGTAACTCTTACCCTTTTCTTCGTAATGCAAGACTTAGTTATAAAGACAATTAACTATG
This sequence comes from Ixodes scapularis, assembly GCF_016920785.2. Lineage (NCBI taxonomy): Eukaryota > Metazoa > Arthropoda > Arachnida > Ixodida > Ixodidae > Ixodes > Ixodes scapularis. The sequence continues at coordinate 54,988,526 of NW_024609835.1, read as the reverse complement.
GCTTCGTTTTAGTTGCCTCATATTTAAATACAATTGCAAACAAACACAAGATTTTTCTTTTGACAGCGAAGTTTTTAATAAGTTGTGAGTCGGTCTTTTTTTTTTTCGTTTTTGTGTCCGTCGACAGAAAATTACGCGCGCGCTTTAGCACCTTTCGAGCACGGTAACGTGTGTAATAGAGAAGCTTCAACTGTCCCTTTCCCTCCCCCTCTCATGAAATTTTTATGGTTTATAACTTCCACTGTTATAGAAACACTACGTATTTTTGAAGCACAAATATTATTATCTCAACTAGAAACCGAAAGTCTGGCTTTCGTCGCGACCCAAAGGTACAGTCACCTGTTTTTCTGAGTAGACCTTGACGAGATAAACGGCAAGGCCTTTTTGTCAATGATTGGAGAGTTGAAAGGAAACTGGGGTTGCATTTCTTCGGCACCATTGATTTTGTTCGCTGACTAAACTTAATCGTAGAAAAACGTCTTTATTTTTGCATCGAAATTCGGAGTTCTCGGATAAATCTGAATTTAGGAACACTTTTCCAGGGTATGCTTTCCGAGTTTTTGGGGTTTACCCGAAACCACAGAACCCTACAAAGAAGGCATGTTCGCGCTTTGAACCCGCTTAACCTTTTATTTAAAAACAAGGGCTCGTTGGCTATATAGCAAATTGTTCCGCATCTTAACGTCCTTTAGCGCACCATTTCGCTTCCACCCGAACTTGAACTCTCACTTTTTGTTCTATTAAATGTTGAGTCACAAATATTTTTGTATACCGAGGTATGAGTTTGCATTCATATTTACGAACGATGGGATTCTACTCTGGTATTAAAATTACCCGTTTGAGGTGATATTCTATATAATTACTTTCTATTTTTGGTAGAAAGAAATACAGTTTTGTTGCGCAAGCTGTCCGCCTGGCTAAAAATAAGATTGAATTGTATGTACTTAACCAATCATTTTTATTCCGCTTTTCTTCTGTTAAGCATTGGTCGCACTCGTAACTTCAAACGATTAAGCCATGGTTTCTCCTATGGATGCGACATCGACAGGAGAAACGAGTTTATTCATTTCTTATTTGTAGAGTGTTTTCACGAGAACAATTCATTTACATTTTTCTAGTATAATTAGTTTCAGGTTCCCTGGGCGCTGGGCATTATCGCTAATACCTCTGCATTCAATACTGCCTTGAGTAAAATATAAGTATATTGTGTTGAGCTACATTGTACCTTTTAGTGAATTCCCGATGACATGCAGACTTCAATAAGCCATGTATTTATGGTTACATTTTACTTCCTGATATGTTTATAAAATTTAGCCGGCTGAGTAAAGGTTATAAAGTATTGTAAAGGCAAGACTCATAAAGTTAAATCTCGCATTTCAAGGTTCTTTCAAGACAATTTGGATTCTTGTTAACTGGTGCCAGATGAGTGGTCTACTTTTATTGTGTATAACAAAAAAAAAAAAAACTCGATATGTTGAGTTGGTTTTTACATCCTCACATTTTATGTACATACCTCATAGAATCAGAAGCTTATTTTTACAATTAACTTCCCCGCGTACTAAATGATTAATTAATCGAAACTCATTCTTGTTTCATGCGGCTATTTAAAAACACTGATTCTCTTGTAAACAAAATACAAAATCGTAACCAAAGCAATTACTGACGAGCCATGGCTTGATTGATCTGCGGACAGCGTGCACCAAATTAAACAGTTAAAAAAAATTATGCAACGAATGCACATCTTTTATGTCACATATAATACACAGTCACCACATTGCCGCCTCCCTTGTATACCATGTTGACCATGTGCCTCTATTCTAATCCCAAACTAATTCTAGTTTTGTCTCTTTTTTCTTTAATTTAGGGGATTCAGTATCCATCATAGAATGCGTCTTGACTCAGAGGCCGATAGAAATTTATATCGTTAAGAGACATTTGGCGAGTGGCGTAGGATATTTTAGAATAAAATGAAATATGGTTTCCCTTATAAGTATTTTTAATAAAATATTGATAAAAAAGAAACTTTTCTTCCAGATTAGTTGATTTTTAAATTGACCGGGAAATTCGAAGAATGTCACTCACCCTCAAGCGAAACAACTACCCTTAGATTTCACTCGTTCGCGTGCAGGATTCATAAGCGTTCCGAGGAATAACACAGTGTAACTGGGACTGGAAGACCTTATTGACCGGCAACAAATTTGGGAAAATGGCATGAATAAGCAAATGCCTGCACCGCACCACACTCGGCAGAGAAGGTTTCGCATGTCTCACTGCCAGGGCTGCAGTCAAGAAACTTGATGAATGAGCCCACTTTGACAAAAAGCAAATCTAGGGACAGCGAGCTCGCTCTTTATGTATGTATGTATGTATGTATGTATGTATGTATGTATGTATGTATGTATGTATGTATGTATGTATGTATGTATGTATGTATGTATGTATGTATGTATGTATGTATGTATGTATGTATGTATGTATGTATGTATGTATGTATGTATGTATGTATGCATGTATGTATGTATGTATGTATGTTTGTATGTATGTATGTATGTGTGTGTGTATGTGTGTGTGTGTTCGGGGGGGATACTTCTTAGGGTAGGCATGTGCTGTGCTGCAGTTACATGCAGGCGATAACTTGATCAGTGCAAACGAACTAAGCACGCAGCTTTTCAGTTTATTTAAAATTGAATTGAATTAATTTTTATTTTGATTATGACCAGTCAAACCCGGTGGGGAAGTGATTTCAAGGATATCGGTAAAAATCTAGCGTGCAGTACAGAGCATCAGTGTTTATAATGCAGTGTTTTGACCTATCGACATCCAAAATACAGACTTGAAGTGTCTTGAATCAGACTTGACAAAGCGATTTTTTCTCTAGTTTAGGCATTGATTGGGCCTTCTTTCCAGACTTTTGCACTCTCCACTACGCATGCAGCGTTTAACAAAACGCAACAAAATAAAGATGACTTAAATTAGAGGCGCTATCTCGCTAGATAGCCTAGTTTACACCATGGAAATTGATTGATAGAAGCCGTTTTATTTCTCGTTTGTGTTTCTCTTCAAAAGAAAAATGAAAACACTGTCCAGGCGTGTGCCCGGGCGCTTGTGGTTTTGATTTATTACCACTTTCTTCGTTCACGCGCTCGCCTTAGTCTCGACCTCGATTGAACTGCGCGAAACAGTCACGAAACACTCCAGCCGCCTAGGGACATTGAGAGTGTCTCCGCCCGAAGGTTGGTCCGCTTTGGGAGCGTTGCCCTGTTTGCAGAGAGGCGACCCATCAACAGAATCCTCAAGGCGTATATGCCAAGAACAAACATTTCACTATTTGCTCGCCGCCACCGTCTCGCCCACCAACGGCCGCTGTCGATGTCGCATTGTCAAGCCAGCGCCGAGGTGCCGAAAGCGACGCATCTCTCTACACCCTATCTGACTCGAGGGGGCGGTGTGGTCAGCGTGTTTGCGGTGCGGACCCGTCAACAAAGTCGGACCTCTTTCCTACGTCAGGCGAGCGGAGTCGGGCTAGCGGCGCCTTCTGCGAACGCAAGTGGTGTCATCACGTCTCACACAGGGACGAAAGAGAGAGCTACCGTTATAAGTGCGCCGCCGTGGTCCTGCTCACAGACGGACGCGCATCGATGTGCTCAAAATGGTCGGAGCGGTTATTGCCCCTCTAGGGAAATGAAGTGGGACGGCTGATTGCGTCAGGTGCTACGCGATGAATCGATATACTCTGCGAGCCTCGTCGTGAAAGTCGGAATGACTTGACTCCTGCTTCGTCGGGAGACGTTCATAGCTGCTTAGGATGTTTTCAGATTTATCACGCTGAAATACAGAAGGTATAAAATGACTCAGCAACCTTGCAGTCTGAGACAAAATTCTAAAGCAGTCGACCTAGCAGACAAGCAGCAAACCAAGTTTTCGCAGTCATGTCGGGTACATCCCGTTACGACTGTCTGAGAAGTGCGACAATTATGCTCTCCGACGAGGCAAACTTAAGCTATTTGGCGGCTCCAGCAATCTTCCACAGGAAACCTATTGTTGACAAACATGTATATTTGAAACAAGGCGTAATATATATATATATTCAACATGCATGACGCAGGCAAAAGCCCATGTAAAATCAGCTTTAACGAGGTTGCAAGCATAAAATATATGTATACGCTACGCGTAACGAGAACTAATGCCACTAGTAATGCAACAGCTGAACGTGACGCAGTGTGCCACTTCGTTTTCTTCGTCAAACGGGAATGAACATGTATTCTTAATTGTTATTAGCTAGTGTGACAAGTTAACTTGTTGTCAACAAATTCAGTGCTTATCCCTAGTCGCCTTGCGGATAAATAAAGGTGACACCGCCAACTAGAGGACGGAAAAAATCAATATCTAATTAATTTTTAGGACTGGAATGTGTTTACAGTTTATCGCAAACTATGTACAGTTGCATGCACGCAAGATTCAAACCATCAGAAAAGAACGAAACATATTCACTTTCAGAAAAAAAAGTATAATCTTACACCCCTTGTCCCATTGCATACAGCCCAGAAACTTCAGTTCGACACACGGCGCATTGACGTCAATCTGTCAGTCCCAACTTTCCCAAGCAGCTTAATAGCCGAGGGGTAGAACTTATTAAAATAGGTAGTGTATGTACGTCTTACTCACTACAAAAAAAAAGTAATAGTTTCTCTTTTTGACATTAGAGCAAAACATCAGTGTTTCTTCCTTTATGTACTTTTGTTGTTTACAAAGTTGTATCGCACCGTTTCCAGCCCCTCGCCAAAGTTTTGTGCCGGCAACTCTACGTTAGTGCGCTGTACGTCGAAGCAAAGTTTTGGGAGAAAGAAGTGTGAGACCATACCCTTTCTTTTTAGAGTGTGGTGCGCAGAACGATTGAAAGAACGCACATATTGTCCTCCAGATTAACTTATTATTTCCGGATGATAGTAACCAACGAAAGTATTTAGTTATACAGAACGCGCTATTGTGCGCTATTGTAATGCGGTGAAACAGTATCGATTCGACGTTTTGTTATCCAATGAATGGGAACACGCATTGGCCATTAAGGCGGGTGTTTTTTGAGCTTGCACGCACGTTTTGTGAATGCAATTACTTCGGAAGTAGTTTGTATAATCTGCCAGATAGAAACGAAAACGCGACGTTGCGGCAGTGGAGCGTTTGTACTGTCTGGAACAGCTCTTTTAGCTTCACGCAATTAAAATCCTTACCCGCTGTGATGCGCATTGTTCAAATTATAACTTGAAGCTGGATTTGCGAGTTTTAGCAGCATTTTGATCGAAGGTGTGAACACTAATTTTGCATACACTACTTATTGATAGCGTGGCTCAAGGTATCAAAAGAAACGATCTAAAATATTTGAGCGCTTAATACACTTTGTAATGTGGTGAATTTAACGGATTTGTTTCGCGCGCATGGAACATTCGTACGCATTACATGTAAAATAGTGCTCGAGCCGAGCGGTTTCGTATAAACTGCAGAATACTCGTCGGAACAAAATATCTATAGGGACAAGTAAATCTCCATCTGCCAAGCAAGCAGTATCTAATTGATTGTTCGTTTCAGTTTAGAAGGTTCTATATCAAAATGAAACTGTGTGCTTTCGAAAGTTTCGATGGTTTAATTTTCCACTTCTCGTAGAAAATATTGTCTGAGCTGGAATGTTGCTATTTAAATAAAAATGACAGGACGTGGTTCGAACATTTTATTATCGTTGGGTAGCCCAACAGATTAACGCATCCCTTCGTAACAAAACTAAGAAATTGATCCTCATGCTACGAATATATGCAATAATTACTTACTCACTTTGGTTCTTAACATGTCACCGTGTCTAGAAATAACCCCCATTAAAAAAAAAAAAAAAGCTAAGGAGGTTACTGAAAGACAAAAAAGAAGAAAACAAGTTATCGGTGAATTTCAGCGGATTTTCGGCATGTGAATTTTAATATCACGAGCATTTCACCCGAACGTATCAATAGACATCAGAAACACTGAAGAATCATACACTGGATTTAACGTCATACACAGAGGATTCAACTGCCTCGCGCTTGCCGTTGGTGAGGGAACGTGCGCAGTGCTTTTGACTGCTCAAATAATGCTGGTCGAAGGCATGGAAATGTTCAGATATCTGTAATAAATAACGATTCCCTCCTTCCGCCGAACACGCCAGGAAGGAGGGCCTTCAATTTATTCTGAAAGCTCTGTTCTGGCTAATTATTTCAACAATCTAAACTGTGATATGGATGTTCCTGATCTTGGGGCCCAAATAAAGACGATTTAAGTGCGTGTTTCTTTTCTCTCGAATACAAGATCGCTTCAGTTTCCCGTTAAGAAGACTGGTGGTTGAAGTATAGTAATTACAATCACCTCCCTTTCAGCTTTTTTTTTATGGGAGGAGATTTAGTTAATTTTAATTAATGTTTTTATCGTAAATTGTACTGGACCAGTGTACACTTATGTGTTTTGTTGCGAATTTATTTTACGATGAGTTAGTTTATTAAAATTGGCGCGCATGGGCTAGCTCGTTAACTCAAGCAAAGGCGTCCCGTCGTGCGTCGGTGTTTCGTCGCTTTAGCTGAAAGCATTAACTTATTCAAGAGTATCGGGTTCTTTCTCCGTCGATACCGGGTTCGGATGACACTGATGCGCCTTGTGAAATAAAGGCTCTCCCTTTGCGGACTTTCAAACTCGCTCGCATATTTCATGGCACTTATATCAATCATAAAAAAATTATGCCATTTTCGCTTCGGCACTAGAACGCATTTATGACAAACAACTGAAATATCAAATTTCAAACTGGTGACAGACTTGTCTTCGCCGCTTCAAATTACAGCTCAAAGTATTACCCCTTTCGAACGAAATAAAAACGTTTCGTTTCTGCGTTTCTGCTTTATTATTTGGCGCGTAATTTAACTAAGTGGCGCGCGATAACACAAGAAAAAATTTCTATTAATTGTTGTTTATAAATCAGTAAAGAGGTAGATCTTTTCTGTTTGCTGGCCGCTCGATTTTCTTTGCGAGTATTACGATTTTCATTGCTACTTTCCTAGCGCGTTGTTTAATGACGACAGCTACCTTAGTTATTCGTCAGTCCATTTTCCAGTGACTAACCATATTTTATTTCATTTAAAGGCGCGTACAGTCACATTTAAGTGTGTGGAACCTGTAGCTTACTTGACACCAAACTAACATGCTTCCTTCGCCCTATCCGCTATGCAAAGTTACAATACGTCAACGCTACTAACGCAGTAGCTTATTCTGATATTGAACAGAAACGTTTAAGCCAGAACCAAATGCTGACGGAGCATTTGGAATTCCCTTGCCATAGCCCGAGTTACTCTTCTTGCTGACGCCGAACCTAGACTCGGGAAAACGGGGAATTTGTGCGTGGAAAGAAATTTCTTGAAGCATCCCAAAATCTGATGGAAGAAAAAAAGAAAGCTGAAACCGCGGATTTTCGGTTAAAATATAAAATAAGGGAGACAGATATATTTTTAGAGTGAATTCGACAAGATGGTAGCAACAGCTGTCACTCATAAGGAAGCAGAAAATGATGCACCAGTTTTGTTTTTTTGCCGAAAGCGCGCGTGTGTGTGTGTGTGTATGTGTGTGTGTGTGTGTGCGTGCGTGTGTGTGTGTGTGTGTGTGCGTGTGTGTGTGTGTGTGTGTGTTCGCGCGCACGCATGCACGTGGAATTTAATTATGTACCTAAATGTGCATGAATTTTAATTATGTACCTAAATGTGCTGTAAACATCAATAACGTACATGCTCTCTGTTGAATTTTAATTGTGTAGCTAAATGTGCTGTAAACAGCAATAACCTACATGCTCTCTGCTCGCGCGAAAATCTATGAGATTCGAAGCTGTGGCACGCCTAGCCTTTCTTCAATAATTGACGGTTTTAGTAAAATAACGAGTTAAAATGTAACTATGGATATGCGGGACGGTTCAGGGGTAATTTGTCGATCCCTGTCCCTCCTGGTATTCTTGTAACCATTGAAAAAAAATATATTTCGCAGATCTCAAATATATTGTGGACTTTGCCTTCCGACTTCTTCTGCACCATTCCGACTTCAAAAACCAGAAGGGTGCTTGTGAGTTCGTTTTTTGGCCTGCATTACAATGAAAGATCCAATAAAAATATTTGAATGCGATAAACGTAGAACTAATGTTAGAGCACCGCCACATTTCGCAGTAGCGATATACTTGTGTCTGTGTAGTGTTTCGGCACACAAGAATTAGAAGGAGAAAAGAAAACAAGAAAAGGTTCAAAACACTTAGGAGCAGCAAGCTATGCCACCTGGCAACCTAAAGAACTACCAGACGCCAAATTTGCGATTCAGACATCTACATATCTTGGCCAATTTAGTCCAAAAGAAAGGGCGAAGCAACAGGGCCGGTCGCCATCGGTACACGGTTATCGCCGCACTCTAAGAAATGACTGCGCGTCTACTTACCCGCAAAACACTCAAAGAGCCAATCTCTGCGATCTACGAAATCAGCTCAGCGAATGATGAAGCGGAACATCCGTTTAAACCTAAAAATGAAGTGTACGCTGGCATTACGCAATGCAAAGCGTCTTGCTTGCACTGCGTAATGCCACAGTCAAACTTAATTTTGAGGCCTAAACAGAGGCTCCACCTCATCATTCCCTGAGCTGATTTCGTAGATCGCAGAAATTGGCTCTTCTAGTGTTTCGCGGGTAAGTAGATGCGCAGGCCTTTTTTAGAGTGTGAGAGCGGTGTAGTCCCTGCCTTGCCTTAATAAATCTCTGTCTCCCCGTGAAGTCTTTCGTAGCGAAGCGAAATATGCGCGGAACAAACCACCTTCCTTCTTTGAACCAATTACTTTTTCACGCTCGGAGAAAGGGGTGCGGTGGCAGGTATGCGTGCGCGTGTATGCAAGCGTCCTGGGGGTGCGTCCCACGCTAAGCGGCCTAGACCGTCAGCCTTGACTATTTCAACGCGAAAAGCTATTGCATCTTCGTTTATGTTCCACGTTGTAGACCTCTACGCCGTGCCCATCAGGCATTTTTCATGTGTTTGAATATGTGCGCCAGGGTAAGGGTCGTGTGCCGCGAAAACAAGCCTGGCTGCATTGGGAGTGTTCGTCAGTGAAAATGTTGCGTAGTATACTGAGTTTACACTTTTCCCATTCACGTGGCCGGTAGCACGAGCCGGTTGTATGCGCCTACGTTTAAATCCAACAACAAACTGGTTCTTCCAACACTTGAAGTTTGCTTGCTTTTAGAATGAAACTCGGCAACGCAATTCTGCACGGTGCTTTTGAGGAAAACTTGTTGCGCATTGCGTTTAACATCGCGGAAGCAAGAACTTTCTGCACAATTGCTGAAACTTTGCTTGGTAACGAATTTGCGAGGTCCTGCCATAGACTTTAGGTTTGCCGAGTTAATCTTAAATCGAGCGCAGTGTGTCCCTTTCTAGTAAATGAAACTGAACGTAATAATTTAATGATGACGTTTAGAATAATTCATCACTTGCTTTAATTGAAATGATTCCAAATTTCGTCCCGCCTTCCCAGCTATTTATTTACCTTCTACCGCAAACTGCGAAGAAAATTCACTATCTTAGCATAAGAGCCAGCCGGTTGCCTAGAAAACAGCTTGAAATTATGGATCACCCCTGCGGGGCAGGTATACGCACCCAGCGTGAGCGTCGCTTTTATAAATTGAGCCTTGAAACCATTAAGATACAAGGGAAAGTTCTGCTACTTAACCACGCTCAGCCACGGTCTCTAATTACCTGCCGTCGTCTCACCGTGCCCTAATTACACCGCCTGCCGAATGCCGAGAAAACAAAATCATGTTAGTGACGAGAGTAATCCTCCGCAGTGCTCTTTGTTTTGAAAACATACAATTCTATGGCCGATTGCGAAACCCCAAATGTAAAATTAAAAAAGAGAGCGCATACTAGGAGGGTGTTTTCTGCATAACTTCCGCCAGTGCCCTTTGAAAAAAAAAAAAAAAAAAGGCTTTGAGTGCGTTATCAAACTCCTCGAGCTTGAAAGCATTTTAACGCGTCTTCGGGAGTCAAATAATTCCCAAGGACAAACCGGCCACATTGTCCGATTTCCTCTTAGGGGGCGCTGTTTTGCAAACTTCCACGACGTTATGGGACAGCAAGTTCGTACCTCTCTCGCGCAAACCTTCGTTGAATCTCACGCGAATACCTAATAGGTTTCTCCTGAACGCCAAGACTTCTCTTTGGTATCTCCGTGGCCTCAAGCACGCTGCCCAGCTCTCTCCCAGAGAGCGCGCCGAACTCCGGTGGTGCAGAGCCGTTTATACTGAGAGAGTTTGGCCGATGGGCGGAGCTTGTTGGCCGCTAGAACAAGCGGATTTCGCGATAACACAATATGGCGTTACTTCTTTGTCTTGTTCATTCCTGAGAAATCGCGTAGAGTTCCTATGAGTCAGATCCACAATATGGCGGACGGAAGTAGTCATCCCCCGGTTGTCAGACTACGCTGCTGTGGTTGTCAGACTGTCAAAATCTCCTTAAGAAGGCCAAACTCTCTCAGTATAAACGGCTCTGCGGTGGTGCTATCCTCAATTGTTTAGCATACCACATTATCCTCGGCCACCGACAAAGACGGGGCCCGCCTCTTCAGGGGCGCGTGCTCCTTTGTCGGCTTCCCGATGCCGTAGAACCGCAGTGCGCTTCGGCACGCGCAAGGGTGCGGAAGGCAGTCAAAACCCGTCTATTCCTGCGCGCCCCCTATTAATCTGCGCGGGGTCGGCGGGGTCGGCAATGAATCAAAGGCGCTGTATCCACGCGGAGGCCTAATGGCGCGTCCCGTGTAATGGATCGCGCGTCCCATTTGCTATTCTTCATGACCCATCACACACCGCCAAACTCTGGCTCGGGTCGCGGCGCGGTGCGACGGCAGCTCCCGTGAATCCGCCCTTGGTGACGACGGCGTTCGGTGGTCGTCGGCGGTGCCGCCGCGGAGGTTCTCCTCCCGTGGCCTTCCGTGCTCGCTGATTAATTTGCCCTGATGGGTAGTCGTCCGCGCCGATGATAAACCGGGTGGGACGACGCGTTCGGCAGTCGGGGATGGAGAGAAGTTAGGGGACCACGTGCCGACGTCGCAGTTGGCGCAAATGGGAGGTGAATGATTTAGGAGAAACGCCGCAGCGCGCACCACCGCCGCAGCGCACGTCTCGCGTCGCACGCGGCGGTCCCCGCTGACGACTGAAGTCGTCACGCACAGGAGTCGTCACCGAGAGCGGGCATTCCTTGGGTGCGGCGGTCCATGCGAGGGTTGCAAGACAGCTGGGTGCAGGATCGGAGTTCTGGAATTGTACGATAGAGCCCGGGTGCCTGTGTACTGGCGCAACGTTTATAAAGTAGTATTGATGATATTCAAGATACTACATTGACAAAACGCTATAAAGGTTTACAACACCAACGAGCATCGCTTATGATCATGCAGCTTGGTTGTCTTGTGCCTTGATTTTATATTTTGCTTTTCCAGTTGCACCGCAAACAAGAAACAAAGTGAGGAAGGAAAAAAAAAACACGTTAATTGTAATTTTTGACTTAGTGTGCTGAATATTGAGATAATAATTTATTATTAAGTTTAGGCCGTGCTATTCAAGTTTTCAAATGCTGGAAGTGCGTTGCAGGATTCCTTACAGCCAACAATAAGAATATGTATTGTTACAGATAATACCTTACTGAGCTATACGGCACATCAAAATCCTCATTATAATCCGGGTGCTCTAATAAAATAGATCGCAGAGGAAAAACACTTTGTGCTGTGCTCGCTCTGTCTGTTCTCGCACTCCAGGTAGTCACAATATCAACACCTTGTGTGAAACCTTGGATCGTGCCCCGGCGTTTGTGAATTTAATGTGCAACCCAATTTGTGTTTTTATTTTGTTTTTTAATTGAAACATCTTTGCACATTACACAATGGCGCTGGCTATCAACTCAACCATGCCTCGATATACATAACACAACCCCGAGACAGCACCTAATCAAAGGACGACACATACGTGAAAAGTCTCGAACTTAGTTAAATATATTCCAGTTGAAAGCTGATTAAATAAAGAGTTCCTCAAAGAGACAGAAACACCACAGACGAAAGACGGAAAGCAATCACCCTCTTTCCGCACCAGCACTATGATGTTATACATAATTTTGTGTTATGTCTACTCTTCACCAGCTCGTTTGCGCCATACTTTCTTCTCGTGCATCTATGTTTCTGTCTTTCATCTCCCAAAAACTCAGCCCAGCAGTTTCAGCGGCAATATTTCACCTCTTTTACTTAAACTTCTTACAAAACCCACTCTTATCAAAACCATTCAAGACATACGCTACTCATAGATCGTCTGTTTCTTGTTACATTCTGAGCAAATCTTGTTGACTCTTCTCTTTTCTTGAAGCTGACAGTCAACATTCTGTGCCCTTATTCTTGTCTTTTAGACCTTCCGGTTGGCTCAAAAAGAAAACCTCGTATATATTTGCCACCGCACTCGCACAGTGACAAGAAAACGGTTCCGGGTTTTATTTCCTGTCTGTTCATCATATAACATCCCCTTGACCAGCGCTGGGTACAGACTCGCCGCCCGAGTCGGGAGCAAATAGTACTTCGCGCTTCCATCAAACCGTAATCTTTATTTATTTATTTTAAGGAGCGCAGGATTATTTGGACGCCTCGTCCTCCGAATGGAGCACCACTCCGCTCTGCTGCCCCTCGAGGCCCGATGCAAACACCCCAAAAAATTTCGAGCCATGTCCACGAGTGTCCGTTCCCGAAGAGACGCCGTTCATGCATACAAGCCGGCGAGGTCACAGCATTCAGATGACCGCATCGCCTCCTGGACGTTAGCCAGCCTCCGAAAAAAGAAAAAAAAAGCCCTCCGTCCCATGAGACAAACCCCGTGCCCAGAAGCACAGCAGAGAGGCCCATCAATCATTCGGGCCTTCCTTCCATTCTCTTTACCACCCTTCTTATTCCTCGCACGCTGTTTGACGTATTAGTCTCGTGTCGGCCCCTCTGGTCTTGGCTTTTCTTTTTTTCTTTTTTGTTTACATTTTTACTTTTGTTGTTATTTTTATTCAAGGCCTATAACTTTAGAGAGGATGGCCCGTATTTATATTCGCTCGAATCTGTTTTATGTCGTGACTCATCCGTCGTCATCGTCTTCCAGGCCATGCAAATTGTACGCCTCGACGCGCGCGTAGCTGTTTCCTGGCGCGCTCTGATTGGTCGATGAAACAAAGAAAGCGGCAAGTAAAAGTCGAATAACCTTCTTGAGCGGTTGAGTATCAAAAAAACAATAAACACGAAGAGAAAAGTTCAGAAAAAATCGCTTAATGCAGAACATGCGATCTCGTCGATTGGAAAATTCGAGCGAAGCGCAATGCGTATGCCGCAACTATGGACTATGCGTGCTCGTGCTGTGCTGTGGTGATAAAAATATTCGAAGCACTAAATTGGAGCAGCCCGCAACATCCACGCAACGTGATGTGATATAATATATTGCTTTTTATAATTTCTAAAACAAAAATATTAACGGCTCTCTACGTCGGCTTCATTTTGAATTGAAAATGTGTATTCTCCAGCGCGAATGTTCTCAGCTCACGAATTCAAAACATGGCCTTGGTGTCCATGATTTCACGAAGTCTTATTGAAAGATGGTTAGTGCCACGTGTAACATTTATACTTTAATAATATCAAGCTGGTTCAAATTGCCTCTCGCTACCGTACTAAAAAGAATGCTTTAAAATGTGAATTGTTTGCAAACTGGTCGACCCTTCATGTCTATAGTATTATGGTATACGAATACGTGTTTTATACAGGTGCCCGTTTGACAAGTACATCAGTTTGATGCGGGTACCGGTTTGATACCGGAACCCGTTCTATACGGGTGCCCGTTCGATACGGGTGCCCGTTTGATACAGCACCCTTTTAAACAGGCCATCCCGGAGTGAAAAAAGTCCTTGTCCCAAATGGCTACCGTCTGGAATGGGTCGGCCCAGCACACGCGAATACCGAGCCTATAACGCTTTCTTCGACAAACAGACTTATTAGGGAAGATCGCTTAGGAGAATGCACTGGAAGAACCCATCCTTTCGAACGTTAAAACCTCCAGAAGCAAACATGAAAGTAAAATTATTAAGTTTTTTTTTTTTTTTTTTTGAGTATATGATTTACATTGTGCAAGTGTAAATCTAGCAACCAGTAGGCCACGGGGGGTGGAGTGACGTTATTTCGGTTTGAATTGTGTTGGCCTGATTGGCATCGAGGAGTCGGGCGTGGAGGCCGACGGGGAACCGCCATCCCTCAGCAGATCACCTGCTCTGGAATGGCGGACAAAACCTGCTGTCCGCAACTTTCTAATTTAAGTACGTAGAAACAAGTGAGTTGGTGGACACCCGAAGTGTTTATATTGCTTCGATAGCATACAATAAATAAAAGGAGTACCTTCGTAAGGTACTCCGTCACCTTATGAAAGACAACATCGGACAATACAAGCCGTTCCATTGCCAAGCAGGACCGTCGGAAAGGGCAGAACGACGGTTAGTCGCACGATATGTTTACAGAGCTGGATTGGCTGAGATGGCTCGTAACGTTCGAATCCCTTCACTGAAGGCGAAAATGGAGTATAGTGGTGACAAAGGGAAACATAGTTTACCTTGTGGCACTTTCCCGATAGCCTGATCGGAGACGGTCGGCAAGAGAGCGTTGTCACACCTCCGAACGGCTTCAAGTCCCAGCAAAAAGTCCCCTAGAGCTGCCACTCTCTCTCTCCCTTTCTCTTTCTTTCTTTCCCATGGCGGCGAAGCACCGGTATAACTAAACTGCTAACCGGTTTGGCCAGACTGGTGAGCAGTTTCAAACCTATTCGCCACGCCGCTGTGCGGTGTGAACAGGCCTGCATATACCGCTACGCGCAAACAGGAAAGCGGTTTGGTTAAACTGTGAGCCGTTTGATCAAACCGTTGAACATTTTAATGAAACCTGTGAGCGAAGGTTCGAACCGGTTACCGGTATGGTTGAGAGGCTAGCGGCATAAACCTGTTCAAACGTGCTTTTTTTTCTTTTTTTTTTTTTTAGGGTAAGAACGTAACGTAGTTGCATTTCATTGACCTGGAACGTAGACCCACAAATTTCTTGCCGCATTGAATCTTGCGCTGTTTCCTGTCAACAGCGCCTCAGTAGTAAGCACGCATGCACTGGTTCTATCTAGAGTTCTTGTATAGGCTCCCGACGGGAGCCAGACTTGTTCGTTCATCCCCTTAGCGCCGTCTTTCCTGCACGGCATGTTGATCTTGGTCCTCACGTGACTGAATTCGGCGAATAGCGGCGCCGCCCGTTCGGGGCGCGCGGCGCGCTCAAAAGCAGGGAAATGTACGCCAAGGCGCGTGGAACGTCTACTTTCCTGCGCGGTTTTTGATCCGGGTCCTCACGTGATCGAATCTCGGCGAATAGCAGTGCGGTTGCACGTGGGAAAGAGACGCGCAACCTTGGCTCCTGTACGGAGCCTGTACAGGCACTCTAGTTCTACCCTCCCGCAAAACCAGCGACGAGAGACGATTCAGACGTTTCTTTTCTTATTGTAAAGATTTGTCTTCACCAGAGCTATAATTTATCTCCCTTCATAACTAGAGAATACTACGAACAACCATCCATTGTATACTGTGAACTTCGAATTCGTTTCAGTGTCTAAAACTAAATCGTGGACGCTGGCTCACATTGCGTTGAAGGAAAAATAATTATTTTGTTGCTCCCTTTCGGAAATAGTGTTTGATCATACGAAACAACGTGAAGTCAGCTACAAATAACGGATAACCTATTTTTTTTTTAATGGGATGCAAACAGTTTCGAATCATTTAAGACTCATAAATAAAAGTTATGACATACGAAGGCGTAAACAAAAAGGAGTAACCATTCCGGAATATCACGTAGTTGGTGAACCTAACATGTCATAAGCATGAATGCGTAATAGCTGGGAAATATTAGGAGTTGTTTTATGATTGGAAGTTTGAAACCTTGTGATTTACTTCCACCCACTAGTGCTGCGTAGAGGGCGGAAACATTTCATGTCATTTCTATACCGAATTCAGAGTCAGTTTTGCATTTTCACTTAAAGAACGAAGGAAACGTTTCATGGAACGTTTATTTGTCGGCTTACTTGTTTACCAAAATCCCCAAATACAAAAGTGTAAGAAGTCGCAATGCAGTTAAACGGCCCCTCGAAATTCCTACTAAACACAACTGCTCCGTTCTCGCAGTTGTCGCAATATCGGTATGAAGGCTTTATAGATGCTGCTGAGCACATATCTCTAGTTATGTTTTGCCACGCGTGTCCCACCGAAACTGGACAAAAAAAATGTTTAGGAGTTTTTAATTACTGCGTTAACGTCCTTCGCAAACCTTTTTATGCTACACTTGTTCACCTATTTCTTTATGTACAAAAGTCCCGGCCAACTTTGAGCGGCTCTTGCATCTTCTTTTCTTACTGCTGAGTCCATTATGTAACTATTAGTTTGCGGATTCCATGATTTTTTAAACAAACTAATTATTGACGCGAAAACACTTTATTAGTAATTCTCGTGAATTCTTTATTTTATTTTTTTCTTCGCTACTGAACCCCAAGTCATCTGCTTCTCACAAAGCCTGTTTAACTGCTTACACAAAACGATTAACAAACATATTTATTCAGTAGAGTGGTTTATTACCACTTTAAATCAGCAAAGTCACACTTTTCGCCCCTTTAGTGTTCTCCTAAACTGCCAGAGTTTGCAAAAACCGATTAGTAACCATCGCTAAAAGCAAGGTCTTCTTCCTGCTGGGCCAACCCGCTGACATTGTTTAATGTAGCGCACCGTTAAAAGCCGCGCTAATTTCCTTATGCTTGGAAACTTTCACGTATTCCACTTTAATTTTTTTTTTTTTTTTTTTTTTAATTTTACTACGAGCTTTTTTTCGGTCTGGCATTTTTTTGTTTCTGCCTGATTATTACGTTCATGAACAGCTCGGGGCTAAAACAGCGGCGCAAACCTGCGCTGTGACAATGAATGATGAAGGTTTCGCTGTACTTTTTTTTTCTCCTTCTTCCTTTCACTCGTTTTCTTGTCGCTGTCGCTAGAAAGCAATTTTTCTGCAGGCACTAGCCTTTCATTAGAAGGCCTTGTTGGCTGCCATTGTCCGACTCAGTCAGCTTTCTTAAACTAGACACTTTTTTATCCCATTTTTACCCGTTAAAAGCCGCTCGTTTCGTCTTTTATTATCTGGCATCTTTCCGTTTTATTTTACCCGGAGGTTGCTTCAGCGTAAGGACCGTTTCACAGGATGGAAGGTTTCGTAAAAGAAGCGCGCGTGCGGCGCCTCGAAGCTATTGTCGTCGTGTCAACATCGCCTAAAATCATCCAAGCTCGATCACTAGCATGGTGTGGGGTCGAACACAGTTACATCAGCACCTCCTAGACAGCAAAGCCTGCGCGTTACGTCACATGACGTCACGTCCGGGAGGCCGGCACGGGCGCTGATTGGATGCGAGTGCCGCGTCAGCGTTCTCGTGGGGCTCGTTTCCTATCATAGTCCCACGCGAATGCTGACGCGGTACTCGCATCCAATCAGCGCTCGTGCCGGCCTCCCGGACGTGACGTCCGGCTTAAACGCTCTCTAGGAGGTGCTGGTTACATTAAAGACACGAGTGCTGCGTCGCCGTCCGGCTGGGCGACGAGTCCAGTCAGGTTGTGGAGGAACGCTCATCGTCGGGCCTAACTTGATCAGTTAAGGCTTTTCGAATGTGAAGAATGGCGGTAGAGGAGGCTCACGGCTGGCTTCGAATATTCTGGGTAGTGCAGGAGTTATACCCGCTTCTTAAATGTGCGAGTGCGGACTCGCACAGCTGCCTTTTCGAAGACTGGCACCGTACGAAAAGGCCTGTAACTGATAACAAAAACGGCCTCGCGCGGCATACCACCCCATAAGAGCGCCGGACACAGGCACGGAAAAACATCCGAAGGACTGTACGGCGCGTCCCAATTAGACTCGTACATAACGAATAAAAGTAACTGATCACTTCTTATCATTTGCATTTTATTGCAACTTTTAACGCTTCAATTACTTTCTTTTCAATAACGTTTCCTGTAATTAAATTAAATTTTTTGTAATCAACTACAAGTAATCAATTACAGGTTTCTGAAAGAGCTAAACATATTGAGTTTTTTTACGTAAAAAAACGGTATGTCTGCCCTGGCGCCACTCGTCTATGTTGCACCGACGTTGGACACTTTATTTTACCCGTAAACAACTAAAAAAAGATACCAAGGCACCAGAAGGATCAGAATGTCAACGTGCTCGGCCACGTTTTGACTGTCAAGCTCTCGAGAGTGCCCCTTTTTCCTGTGTAGAGGTTGTTACGATCCGGGCTTGCCGCGGCAGAGAGGACGGGGTTCTGCACTGACCTCATCTAGCCATGACCAAGTACAGAAGGTTATCTTATATACGTTTTTTTTTTTCTTTGGTTACTAGATTGGGGTTTCTACTAATTCGCCATGTGACTGTTTATATATCCTTCTTTCTCTCTCTCTTCTTCTGTCTTTCTTTCTCTTTTTATGTCTATCTTTATTACCAAAGGAAGTTACGAATTTTATTAACATAGGTGAAAATGGCAAAAGGAACAAAGTGTAACCACTCTGAACATATTTATACATGTTTTATTTCGTAATAAGAAGTTAAAAAAAAAAAGTAACGTGAAAGCAGTCAATTACTTTCTGGTATTTTTTCAATTCCTTTTGTAATGCAGTAATTGATTATTTTAATCAGTTAATTTTTTCAATGAAACAATTCTAATTGTATTTTGAACTTTTTTTTTTTTTGAACGCGTACAAGACGGTTTCGAATCCGACCTGTCGCAGGCCTATCACGACCTCACGTGAACGCTTGGCGCAGTAGTTTACTTGATCCAAATGTTATTGGATTAACTTAGCTGTGAAACACCCACAAAGTGGGTACACCCCTCACTTCCTTCAGTCCGTCTCCCGACGTTTGAATTGCCGTCGCGATTTTCGTTTCAAAACTTTGCGTTCCATGGAGTTTGGTGAAACGCCTTGAGGACGCTGGACTTCGAAGCATGCGTATTCTACCATATTCCACTACAGTTACCACAGCAACCGTCCCTCAGAGACGGTGGTGGCGAGCCACCGGGAGGCGAGCCACGGGGAGAGAGATAGAGGGTATTGTTCGCGCAAGCATCGTCTATGGGCAGTTTCGTAACTGAGCTAATCCAGTAACGTTCGCTGGAGTTTGATTAACTTCCGACATCTTTCCGACGCGTCGTAAGGACCGTCGGGCGTTCTATGACGAACGTGTTTGGCCCTTAAAATGTATTAAAAAAATGTATTTAAACCAATGATATGCCTTAGGATGTTGCTCCTAATGTTTCGTGTGGAAAGTTGCACTCAATATTTTGTGTGCGCCCGAAATTATGGAAATAAAACTTAATCGTATTACATTTACGCTGACGGAACAGGAGCATGGACACCGCCATCGGCACTGCCGTTAACATATATGTCACGTGATCGACATCAAAACTGTTAGTGCCATTTCGCACTCGGTCTTTGGTGTTTTTGACGAGTTCGCAACAGAAAGGAATATTTCCTTGCCCCTACTATGCGGCTTGCACCAATCAAAGAAAACAAAAAGGTTAAAACAACGTGCCTCTACTACAGAGGCCACCATGACCATTCCTATATATATATATATATATATATATATATATATATATATATATATATATATATATATATATATATATACGAGAAGAAAAAAACCCTTGGTAAAAACAGCAACAACGGCCGATTTATTTTTCGAAGTTTCGGCCGGAGATCGGCCTTCGTCAGGAAGGCCGGACTCCGGCCGAAACGTCGAAGAATAAATCATCCAATGTTGTTTTCACCAAGTTTTTTTTTTCTCAGTCATATATCCACGCCTCCGGCCTCCCGCCACCATGGTCGTTATATATATATCCATTCGATAAGTTCAGTTTTGATCACTCCTAAGATAGCACCTTCTATGACGTCTTTTCGCGTTTACCATAATTCATTAGCCTTTACTTGCAGGTTTTTTTTTTAATGCATATATATATTAATTAATATGTGAATATATGTATAGCCACGTGCGAAACAAAATTCTCGCACATAAATGCTCTCGGTCGTATTTGTACTTATCTCTTAAAGGGATAGCATCACTGTTGACGAATTCTGCAATAATGATTGACGGCTTTAGCAAAGCTTAGCAGATTATGTTGACGTTTCCTGCTTCGTGGGTCTTTTCTCGGTGTTAGTATCGGCTACTGTCGCTATCTCATCGACATTGAAGCGATAATAAGACGCCCGAGGGCTTGTAACGTCCTGCATTTCTCAAGTAGTCAGTGACTTTAGCGATCCGTGAGTGAAGTGCAGCTTCATTGCCGCCTAAGTTCCCAAAAGCTCTCCTTTCCCGTATCTCCGCACGCGTCTACCCTGCTCCAGAGGCGCTCCTTGATAAGTCAGAATCTCAATCTAGTTTTTTTCTGGCCCCGGCGCCGCGACGTCTCCCCCCGCGCGAGCCGCAGATACCCAGATGAGTTCCCTTATTCCGTTGAAGGAAGCGCTTCGGGCAAATTGAGGACGAAAGGACGTGGCGGGGACCGCGGGCCAATTGTGCGCGTAATAATTTCGTTTCCTTCGCTCATCAGTCCCCATTCACGTGGCTTATTCGACCCTGATGTCCGCTTTGCGCCAACCTCTCCCGCCTTTTCCGGTTTCTTCTTTCCTCGCCCCCTTCTCACATTCTCACTCTCTCGAGCTTGTTCCAACCTCGAACCCCTTAGGCGTTCTCTTTCATTGATGGCGTGTTCTCTGCTGCTTTCACTTTCTTTTATTTCTGGCTTGTAGGCTCGCTGTGGTCTCTAGTTACCGAGATGTATTTTGTTACAGCGGTAACTGTTAATCCAATTGCGGGCAAAAAAATGAAAATGCTGATGTACGAACGCAAAACTCCACACTACAGAAGAGGCACTGCTCTCCTTCTCCTCGTCGTTCTTCACAGACGGCAAAGCTCTTTCTCGCTCCTCCCTCCCTTCCCCCCTTGTAGGCCGCCGCTGTTCTTGCTCCGGCGATGCCCTCCCCATCCCCCCCCCCCCTTCCCTTCCGGCAGCCGCCGTTACGAATTACCTACGTGGTAGCGCTGCGCACGGACACGCTCCCTCGCCTCCCCACTGCCGCCGCCCAGGCTCCGTTCTCGTGCACTCTCCGCGCCTTCACTGGACAGCTCGCGTACGTACTTTCGCTTCTTCCGCCGCAGGCGCGGCCACGGGCACCTCCGTACTATAAAAACGATCCAGACAAAAAAAAAACAAAAAAAAACGCGTCTTTTTGTTTTCTAACACGCGCAACATCTCGCAGAGTCATTCCACCAAAGCACACATTTCCTCAAACAGGTATCCTATATCAATTCCACTGAAAGCAAAGAGCTCATTGCAAACATTGTTTAGCACACTCGCTGAAGGCAAATTTCCTTCACCATGCCTTTCCACAACGCAGCAGCTACGGATGTCAATCGCAGCACACGTTGTGTGGCCGTTTGCAATTTTGTTTTATTTTATGTCCTTACTTCGAGCGCCCCAGAGTTGTTAGTTGGTGGTTCGATTATTTCCTTAAATTGCACGAGCCTAAATTGGCTTGCCTGATTGTGCAGTCAGAGATGGGACCTAATGTGAAATAAAAAGAATAAAAGAAGCGCGGGAAGATCGTTGAGTGCTTCGAACGAAAAGTGGAAGAGAATAAAAGAGGGACGGTTAGGAGGGTGGGGGCAGGGATGTAAATTACCTATTAGCTTCCGCTTACGTATGATCTCTCGCTAATTCAAATACTAGGAAAAATTACAAAAATAATAAAAATAAAAATGATTGTTGCGCCGCGCGGAGTACTGAAGAAATCAGCAAGGTTTCTGGGACAAATGAACCCCAAGCAATTAAAGCAGGACGTCTTTCGATTAAAAAAACACAAAGACTTACGCGCTAGATGAAAAATGATATGGGTAGGATATTTCAGATGTGTAAAAGAAAGGTCATTTAAAAGCTCAGGAGGCACGCTCAAAGGAACGTTATCCATTGGCGAACTCTAAAATAATATTAAGCCTCCCATAACCTAGGCTTTGATTACAGTCTTGATAACTCGATAACCAAATATTTGTTTAATCGGTGCTTGAACCATGAGAATGGATGTGGAGTTTTTAACCACTAGTATTCACTACGACGATGTAAGTCAATTATTTTATATTCCCAGGATAAGTATACATTCGGCTGGACCGGTCTAACTCGAACAATTATATGAAAATGGTTGTTAAAAATTGCGGCAGTCACAAAGGCACGGGTCTCGTTTGTTTGTATTTATGTGAGCAAGTTCAAATTAAGCAACAACCGTTTGTACGAAAGCAATGTACCATTACTACTACGTACTAACTACTGCTAGCACCATTACTATTGCCTCACTCATTATCGTTACGGTTATAGAAAATTTGCACATATCATCGTGAAATTATGAATTGCAGGGTCCACACATATACCTTCACCGTGATCGTGTACGGGCTTCTTTTCTTACATTCTAACTTTATGTGCGATGTTATTACGCGTAAAAGGTCATTGATAGTGCACCCAACTTTAGTTCGCGAAAAGCGGCTCATTTATTCGCCTTTTATCGTTGCCTTCGAAAATGATCCCGCGTGAAAAATACTCTTCCAAAGAACGACAACCATTTCCTAAACCCATCGTTCATACCTCGTCAAAGCCCTTCGGTATGCATCGCGGCGTATTTATACTAGTCCCCGTTTCGAGTTACTTCATCTCCCTGGCATTTCGTGCCAGGATGCCCCACATCGTGCTGCCCGCCTCTCATTCCGGGCACGGCCAGCTGTCAAAACGTTTCGGAGCTCGGGTTGAATGGCGCATTTCAACCGTGGCCTCATGCCGGCATCAAAGACGACCGGATCGATCAGAACCCTCAGCCATTCCGCATCAACCGTCGCGTCACTGATGACTCACGGAAGAACCTGTTAACATCCGGAGGTCTCCAACGAGCCCTTTTTTAAATCGATTCGAGTGCACCCCCTGCACACCCCCGGGCCTTGCATGCCCAATTGAGCGAGAGAGAGGGAAACGTGACAAAAGGAAGAGTCTAGATCCATGAGAGAAGCAATAAAGCTTGACAGCTCGCATCGAACATTCACGGCTTTCCCTTCCCGTGTCACCTATGCCGCTTCCCTTCGCTTCCCTTTCATTTATTTTGGAACCGCATCGGGGGACAAGGCCCCCAATACCGGCCTGATCTCGCTTTGACAATCAGCCATTTTTACTTTCAGGCGCAACGGTCTTCCGCGTCGACCTTCTCTATATTTATTTTTTGATGGCGAATCTACGGTGTGCGAGAAGGGGGCTATACGACCCGGAGGTCCGGGGGACATTAATTTGAATTATCGATCTTCTGTAGGGGACGACGGCGGAACGATAGATATAACATTAGCCGCCGCTCCGTCCGTGGGCCCTCATCTTTCCCGGGTGGGCCTTTTTGTTTTTTTCTTTCACCATATTTTATTATTAGCACTCGTTGTCCGTTGCACCGACGCCAGCGTCCGGTCAGGTCCAAGCGGGCCTCCCAAACGCATCGCAATTCCGGAAAGTATCGTCTGGGCGGCGCAGGGCGTCAGCGGCACGACGCTTCGGTGGTGGCGGGCCTTCTATTGATCCACCCACACGTGTCGTCCTCACCGTTGTTGCATGTCGTAACGTTGCTCTTTCAACCCCCTCCCCCAACCGTAAACCATGGCGTGAGTCACCCCGTAAATTGGATGTTTTCCGCACCATGCAGGGTTGTTGCCAATAGCTGTCTCGAAACGAAACTCCCTGGGCAGAACGCGCGAGGCTGGCTTCACGCCAGCTCCGCCCTTCCAGTCCCTAACCTTCTGTGTCTTCACTGGGGGTTGCAGCAGGGATCAGGGGCTGGCATTTCTCGGAGCCTCGTATTAGCCTTTCGTGTGCGAGATTCTCTCCCTAGTGTCCATCGCGGTTTGTTCTCCATTAGCTTTTACGCGTCTGGGTTTGTTTCTCTGCGCTCTCTTTAAACATTGGTGCGTGAATCGATTAAAATTGAAGTGTTCTCTTTGAAAGCTACAGCGTGAATCAATCTGGCTTATACATTTGAGGGGTGATGCTACGGCCGTGTTTTGTATGTAACTGCATCAAATAATCGGGCGTTGAACATGGTGGGAAGAGTAAAAGAAAAAGCCTTAAGGCGTCTCAGCGTGAAAAAAAAGAAGTATTTTCCAATTCATCTTTTTTTGTGTGTTTAAATGAGTGATTTATTGCTTGTTTCAGTTTCCTACATTCCAACCGGAGCGTAAAAAAAGATTCTTCGGTAGATTTCAAGAGCTTTGAGGACAAGGGGATTTTAAGTAAGCCATACCGGCCGAAGGAGTGGAGATTTGAAATGTAATAAAAATCGAAAAATGTAAATTGGAACACGGAGAACGGCGGAGAAGAAGCGGCGGGTAAGAACGTATAAGTTTCGAGAACTTATGAAATTGGAAGCTCTGAAAACGTGAATAAAGTCACAATTACCAGATATATTCTCTATTAAAATGGCTTTCACAGCATTTTATTTAGTGTTTGGATAGTTGGGCGAAACGTCCACTTATTGTTCACATCATAACCAGTCGCGCGGTCATATGATCATCAACTATTTTCCGAATGGCTGATTTGAGAGCAATCGGTATTGGCACCTGCTTTGATTGCGCGATAGGTTGTTCTATGGCTACGTTTACATGAATGCGATCGTAGCGCACCAAGTCGAGCAGGGACCAATCACACGCACCCTGTATCTCTACTTCTTCCTCTTCTACCTATCTGGTACCAATCAAAATTGTGAAATGTCGATTCGATACACTACGGGCGCATCCGTGGCTGAGTTTACATGAATGCGATCTTAGCGCACCGAATCGAGCAGGGACCAATCACACGCACCCTGTCTCTCTACTTTTTCCTCTTTTACCCATCTGGTACCAATCATAATCGTGAAATGTCAATTCGATGCGCTACGGTTGCATCCATATGAGTGCGTCCTCTCAATGGGAGTGCACGCGGTCCGTCGTGGCGTGATCATGCGCAGCTTATACCGAAACCTGCTGAAAAGGCAATTTTCGGAGATGACGGATTGTGGACGCCAGCACGGCCGCTCAGCGCTGCACAGGAGCAAGAAATGACCGCATCTCCACGTGGTGAATGATGTTGATTGGGGCGAAGCTCTGGTGGCGCTGATGATACTGATTTGCTTCATAGGTAGTGCTGATGGTGCTGATTTTTTTTTTATTGCTCATAGGTAGTGCTGAGTTCCCGGTTGCGTTGGTATGGAATGTGTGGTATGGAACGTGGTTATATACGCATTTGAGCATTTGACCGCAGCGCCCTCTCATCTATAAACGTTGAGCCAATGCCTGCAAAGTTTAACGCGATTATAGACGCATTTGACCGCAGCGCCCTCTCCTGTATAGACGTTGAGCGGCTACATGCAACGTTTCATCCATGACAGAAACCCCAGCTCTTGAGTTACTACCACATCTCAGAGCCCCCTACTCGTCCCGCAGTCGTGGCCGAATAGTTAAGGCGATGGACTAGACATCCATTGGGGTCTCCCCGCACAGGTTCGAATCCTGTCGACTGCGCAAACATTTTTTTTTTTCTTTTTTTAAGAAGACAGATGGAGGATGGCAATCGATGTGAGCACGGACGCCGGACGGACAAAGCTTGACCCTAAGGAGCTTCGCCCCTAAAAAAAGAACGAAGCAAGGAGCGTGTCAAATGCACACACTTTGGGCGTGAAATTCCAGATAGGCGCCATGAACGCGGGGTGATGTGTCTTCACACGCACGCACACACACTCAGACACACACAGACACACACGCACGCACGCGGTGTGTGTAAATATGTTCTTTAAATAGATTAAAAAATAGAACCAACCTGTAAAATGCAGAGATGGATTATTCGGTGTGCGTTCACTGTCGCTGCCACCACCAAAGTGTACGCGTTCAGGCCGTTCTCGGGCACCGCCCGCTCAAGACGAGTGACACGACGTTGAATGTTTATAGACAGTTCGCACAGATGGCAGCCCAGGCGTAGTCGATTGACATACAATGCAAAACACTATGGAGCTTGGTTCCAGGCACAGGCGGCTTTGCTCCAAGAAGCGTACAGACCTTTCCAGCGGCAGTTTAGAACGAAGCGAGTGGGTAAAAAATGCTGAGTCACTGAACTGTGGACGCATGCGCAGCGTCGGATATACCGCACAGCAGATCAATAGCGCATGCTTGGAAGGCGTTCCACAGCCCAGCAGACAGAAATGGCAGCACGCAGGAGGCGATTTCTACAAAGGTCTATAGGCTTGAGGCGAAGAGAAGCTATCTTCAACGGCGCACGAAAGACATCAGCAGCCGGCTGTAAAATGCAGAGATGGATTATTCGGTCTCCGTTCGCTGTCCCTGCCGACACCAAAGTCACGAAGTCACATATCACGAAGAATTGAATAAAACGGTAGTCTTTTATGTAGCGTCTTTTTATGGGGCCTTATAAGTTTGGCATCCCCGTGGGTAACCACATCCTCATCAAGTAGCTCAGTTCCAGATGGTCGCACATATTTCCTGCCACAGGCGTCTTACTCAGAGACGCATTTGCGCCTACGGCTGAGCAGAACAACGCGTGGTGCCAAATATTCCGGGGCAACATGCAAGCATTGTTCTTCAGCGTTACATAGCGAGACGCTACCAATGTCGAGCTCGTGAAACGCAAAATGAAAAAAAAAAATACAATAACCGAAGTTTGTGCCCGTCCAAAACAGCAGTCACGCGTTGAAACTCCAAAAGTACACAAAACACAATAAGTTTGCTTAATTTGTTGCGGAATCCTCTTACGGTTTCGCCTGCTCCCAGAAAACGACGTATAGCGGTCCTTTCTGCCCAAGGTGGCGGGAAGGCGTTGCCGGCGCTTCAGGAGCCCCGCCCAGTTTCGATGTCTTTTTGTATGCAGCCCAGCCAAAGCGCATTGTGAAGCTGCAATGAAAGAGTGATCTGCAGCGAAGAGCTGGTGGAAAGGGGACGACTGCACTACAATTCATCATCAATTGGGGTCACGCATTGAGGCCTTTACGTGCGGCTACTCAAGAATGTCCCGCGCCGGGTTTATTGATAGTGCACGTTTTTGTTCGTTCTTGGATTCTTTCCTTTTCTTTTTTTTTCTTTTTTGACTTTCAGCGTGGACGTGTGGTTTCTTTTCACTTGTATACGCTTCCGGTGAATCCAATGATTTTGTATAACGCCCTTTATCTTTTTTTCTTATATGCCTAGGCTTCTATATGTTGGTTCAAACTTTTCATTTCGCTTTATAACTTCCGCATTTGTGGCTTCCGGTGAGTTCCAGCTGATAATATTGGTTACACGGGAAGGTATACATTTTTTCACTGTGCGTAAAAAGCTAAAGGTGTTGTGGTATGTTTAGGCAGCGGGATGTCTTAGCCCTACTCGGCGTCTTGTTACTTCACTGTAGATGAGTAATTTTGCTAGTGCAGTACCACGGTGCTGGCCTGAGGGTCTTTAACGAGCATGACGCATTAGGGAGACGCGACCTCATGACGGTACCTTGCTCGTCCAGATCAAAACGGACATGCGTGGGGACTGAACTTGCGCTCCTACAATACCGTTAAATGCTATTAGATTTGTAGTTTTGCGTATACTAGGGGCTAAAATTGATCTAGTTGGCATAATGCTTTTCTTGCGTGTCTGTGTGTGTTTGTGTGTGCGTGTCCGTGGGTCTGTGTGTGTGTTTTTTTTTTCCACCGTCACACATAGGCGGTGTTTTTTTCAACTGTAGAGCTTGCTTAGTCGTCCATTGAGTATCTAGAAAGGCTGCGCATTTGAGACCCAGCTATCGGTCTCGGAGGAGCGCGCCAAACATTTAAAAATTCACCTCACGATTTATTGGGAAACAACAGCTCGACACGTCCCGTGGTATACATGCTCGCATCGATTTGTTGATACGTGTGTTCCTCGATTATTCAAAAATAAGAAACAAAACTATTAAAGCGCAGCTCTTAGGTACCCGTTTCCGGTTCCAGCGGCGTCGTCGTAACCGCGCGCGTTGGAGAGGGCCCGGCATCCACGCAGCAGCCAAGATGCTGAAGTATTCCTTGTTCGTCACGCAGATGCTGCCGTGGCTTGTTTGCCCGATCTGGAACGCAGGCCAGTTCATCGCGCCACAACATGACTCAGCGGACACGACCCAATTCCTGCATAGCAGCCACGATTGGCTGCCGCAAATCACGACGACATCGACGTCATCAGCAGCTGGACTACATAAGCAACAACGGGACAAGCAGGACTTGAGAGGGCCCGGCATCCACGCAGCAGCCAAGATGCTGAAGTATTCCTTGTTCGTCACGCAGATGCTGCCGTGGCTTGTTTGCCCGATCTGGAACGCAGGCCAGTTCATCGCGCCACAACATGACTCAGCGGACACGACCCAATTCCTGCATAGCAGCCACGATTGGCTGCCGCAAATCACGACGACATCGACGTCATCAGCAGCTGGACTACATAAGCAACAACGGGACAAGCAGGACTTGAGAGGGCCCGGCATCCACGCAGCAGCCAAGATGCTGAAGTATTCCTTGTTCGTCACGCAGGTTAGTTACATGTCAAATGCACATGAGTTCCGTAGTGACTGTAGATTTTTGTTTGTCCTGCCGGGTCCTCAAAAGTGCCATGAAATTCTGTCAGAATGTTGGGATGTTGTGGTATTGTTCTGTAAATGGCAACTTTTACTGTCCGGAGACGTAGAGGAAAACCCTGGGCCTGACGGAAACGTTGAGGATATGGTACGCCAGATTTTATCTAACCAGAACCGAATTGCTGAGGACATAAAAGAAATCAGAACAAACCAAGAGAATATGAAAGTTAACCAGTCACGCCTAGAAGCTAGTGTAAATGAGATTAACAGTAAAATCAACAAAATTGAGATCACAATGAAAACTGTTCAGGCTCTGAATGAAAACGTAAAAGAAATTGAGAAGAAGGTTCAAAGCCTCGAGAAAACGATAGAATATCAGAACGACCGATTGACTGACTTCGAGAACCGAAGCCGCAGGAACAATCTGCTAGTATTTGGAATACCAGAAGTAGACAAAGAAAGTGAAGATGATCTGAAAAAGAAGGTGATAAAAGAACTATTTGAGATTAAACTTGGTGTTCAAATCGCGTCCCTTGAAAGGATTCACAGAGTGGGATATAAACGAAACGAATCATGCAGGCCAGTCATAATAAAGCTGTTTAATTATAATGAAAAGTTAGCCGTGCTAAAGAATTGCAGAAAGTTAAAAGGGACGAAGATTAGTGTAAGTAGCGACTATGCCAGAGAGACCCGAGAAAAACGTAAGAAACTATGGAACTCTGCCTCGGAAAACAAAGCCAATGGGGATGAAGTGTTTCTAGTGCATGACAAACTCAAAATTAATAATCAGACCTTTGAATGGGATCTGAAGCAGGATCAACGATTCCCTACAAGAATCCACAGTGCAAGGGGCGAATGACTTGATAACCAAGCGAATGTTCCTGCAGAATTAAGAGTAATCAATCTAAACGCACGAAGTATACTGAATAAAGTTGCCGACCTGGAAAGTATATTGCTGTGTCAATCCCCGCACATTGTTATCATGACAGAAACATGGCTTACATCGGATGTAAAGAGTGACTGTGTCATTCCCCCAAACTACAAATTAATAAGAAAAGATAGGGCTTCTCGTGGAGGTGGCGTTGCTATCGCTGTTAAGATTAATATGCAATGTGTAGTCTTAGATCATTGTTTGGATGATATGCTGTTTTGTAAAATAAAATATGGTGATTTATCTTTTCTTGTCGTCGCAGCCTACCGTGCCCCGAACAGCCCTATTAGGTTTCTTGAGGATTTGGATGTTGTCCTTAATACATATGCTAATGATAATACGAGAATAGTATTGGCAGGTGACTTTAATTTACCTCATGTTAACTGGGACCTTTTGCATGCTGGAAGTGTGGACAAAGCAAATTGTGAAAAAATGCTTGAGATTGCCTTCGGCCACAGTATTACCCAAGTGGTTAAGGACTTCACTAGAGTAACCGATACTACCCAATCTGTGCTGGACTTAATTTTTTTAAGTGATAATATTGCTGACTATAAGGTATCTGTGGTTGATGGCATATCTGACCATAAGATGGTTTTATTGACTATAAAATGTGACAAAACAGCTGTGACTTCTGTGCCGTGTAGACTCATATACAAGGACTTTGAAAGTGCCGACGACACAAGTATTATTGACTATTTAGAACTATCGTTTAATTCGTTTGAATTATTGTGCCACAGTGGTGATGTTCAGAGTGCATGGAACTGCTTCAAGGAGATAGTTTTCTATTGCATTAATAAATATGTACCGAACAGGATAAAAAAGACGAAAAGAAATAATCCGTGGATCACAAGAAATATAATACACATTAAACGCAGACTGAAAAGGTGTAGAAAAAAGAACGGTAACAGTGTTAATATGAGACAATTAAGTCAACAACTTAAAGATATGGTGAAAGCCTCTAAACACAGTTACTACACAGTAACGCTTCAAAACTTTCTAAAAAACAGCCCCCAAAAATTCTGGCGACATCTAAATCCAAAAAAAGAAAGCATAGAGCAGATCACATTAGACGGAAGGGTAATAACTGACACCAGTGTACTAGCAGATAGCTTCAATTTGTTCTTCCAGTCGGTATTCACACGCGAGGCACAGCACGAAAATAACGAGAACAATGGGGAAAAACTGACGGAGCAAAATGCACGCAATGACAGTGATATAAATGCAAGGTCAGGATTTGAGCAAGGTTATGATACCGTACACGCTATGCCAGAATTGATAATAACAAAAGAAGGAATCTTATCAAAGTTGTTAGACCTTGACACAAAAAAAGCGTTTGGCCCCGATAAGATACCTAATATGTTCTTAAGGCGGTACGCCGAATGGATGTCGTTTTATCTACATTGCTTATTTGTGAGTTCATTGCAGTCATCGCAACTTCCCACGGACTGGCGTTGTGCACGAGTCGTTCCAATCTTTAAAGCAGGAGACAAGCTGACCATAGACAATTACAGACCGATTTCCCTAACATCCGTAGCTTGCAAAGTTATGGAACATATAATAGCCAAACACATATTACATCACCTCGATACTAATCAGTTGCTTTATTCCAAACAACATGGGTTCCGCTCTGGACTGTCAACAGTAACACAACTGGTTGAAACGGCTCATGACATGGCATCCATATTAAATGACAAACAGCAACTGGATGTAATTTCTATAGACTTTTCTAAAGCCTTTGACCGGGTGCCACATAGGAAGCTTTTGTCAAAACTCAAAACTTTCGGAATAGAGCCAATGATAATAAATTGGATAAATTCTTATTTAACAAATCGAAGTCAAAGTGTTGAAATTAACGGGCATGTTTCAAATTCCCTTCCGGTATATTCGGGTGTACCGCAAGGTTCTGTTTTAGGGCCCCTACTGTTTTTGATGTACATAAACGACATAGCACACGGAACACCACCACATATTCATATTAGGCTTTTTGCAGATGATTGCATCATTTATTCAGCAATTAAATCTCAGGATCAACAAAGAGCTCTAAATGACTATCTGGATCATATAGAAGAATGGTGCGACCACTGGGATATGAAAATAAACTTTACTAAATCTGTATATTGTCACATAACTAAAAAACGGAGCACACTTCCATTTCAGTACTGCATTGGAAATACAGAACTGGGCAATGTGGAAAGTTTCAAGTACCTCGGCGTTACTTTTACGAGAGATTTAACCTGGTCTAAACACATTGACAATATTTGTTCATCGGCATATAAAAAGCTTTGTTTTCTTAGACATAAATTAAAACACGCAACAAAAGAGATAAAGACAGTAGCTTACAAAACATACGTTAGGCCCATCCTGGAATATGCTAGTGCCGTGTGGGACCCTTACACAAAGAAAGACATTGAGAGTTTAGAAAAAGTTCAACGACAAGCAGCACGTTTTATTCACTGTAACTATAGACAGACGGCATCCCCAACGGAAATGCTCCGAAATAGCAATCTAGAGCCCTTGCACATAAGACGAGAAATCGCACGCTTGAAATTGCTCTTTCTAATAATTAACGACAAATTGAACTTAAGTTCAAGTAAATACGTTCTTCCCTCAAGTTCAAAACGATCCAGTAGATTAAACCATACAAAAACGTGCCAAACTTTCAAAAGTAGAATTGATACGTTTAAACAGTCATTCTTTGTTAGAACAATCGAAGCCTGGAATCAATTGCCCAGCGAGATTGTAAATATTGAAACGGTGTCTTCCTTTGAGCAGTCTATCGCACAGTTGTTAAGCCAATAGGAGCATAAACAGGACATTTGAAGGGTGAAATCTGTTGTTGTTGTTGTTGTTTTAATACTATGTAGAATGTCATATTTTTTCTTGTTTCTTCCAAAAAGAGTTGTGTCTGCTGGCTTTTTCCTTGTAAATTCCGCGGCTTTTTTGTGTATGTAATTGTATTGTTATAAAATTCTCCCTGTAATGACCCTCAAGTGAGGGCCGACAGTATTTCCAAATAAATAAATAAATAAATTAGGGGAATAATGCAAACGGGCATAACCGCGCATTGCATTGTGGGGAAATTTCCCCGCTATATATAGCGGGAAATTAGAGCCAGGAGAAAAGCTACGCTTAGAGTATCGGCACTCCAATCGCCGATTTCTTTGCGGGTGCCGCAATTTTGGTGCCCAATGTAGAGCGGGCGCAATTGACCATGGCTACGATTTAGAAATGCGACACTTTGGGCCTTTACATATAGTGTCCCCAAATTTAGGCGAGATTGTTTTTGCTTTGTCGCCGCTTGTTTTAACATTTCTGGAGGACGCAAAAACGTTTTCTCTGATTTCACATGAAGCTTTAAACAACTGACGAGAATGGTCTGAAGCACCAAGACGGCCGACGCCGCGGTACTTCGAAGCGTAGCTTTCTTAGTGGATCTAGGGCTAATGTCTCAGAACGCCGGGTCTGCCGCTTATCAGGGTTGCTTATATTAATCACAACAGCCCTGATCGCTATGTTGTATTGTATGGCGCGTTAGCGTGTATTGTGCCGTTGAAAGCTGAAAAGAGGGTATGCCAACACTGAAGATACTGTTTAAAAAAAATGGAGGGGGCGCCATTCAAGGTTGCAGAAGAGAACACATGCGACCTATAAGGGTGTAGTTAACTTTCTGTCCTTGTTTAGCTGTGGGCTTTTCTTGCTCCATACTAAGTGCCAACTATCTCTCAGGAACAAGATGCATATAGGCCTGGAAAAGAAAGAGAAAGAGGCAGAAGAACTGTTGGTTGGTTTGAAGTCTTCACCCCATGCATAGACATTAATGTGGTATTTTCTTGTTTTTAGGGGATGGGGGAGAAGGGAAGGGGAGGTTTGAAGGCGCTGTTATGCGATATTTAGGCTTACAAGTTGCACGGTGAATAAACTCTAATAACGCAGCGATTCAGCCGACGTGCTACTCCAAGAGTAAAAACGCGTGCAAGGAGGCCTGTCCAAAAGTACTCTTGAAGCAACGAGTGCACGTTCCTGCCGTATGTAAATCAATAATAGTAGAACACTATTACGAGCGAAGTGATAGGAGCGAAGTGACAGGGCCACATATGCGCACAAGCTGTCTGAATAATTATCTCTTTTAATATTTTTGGAGTTTTGAAGCAGTAGAAAAGGTGAATCAGGAGCCACGGAATAATTTTGCTTTATTTTAGCAAGGTAGAAAAAATGACATTAGATTTTTCAGCTTTGCACTTGTGACATCAGCCCCACTGCCAGAACCAAGCGCGAAAAGTGTGCAACTTCCAGATGAGGGCAATGTGAGAATTCGCCGTTCTACATTATTATGACCCAGCACCTGCGTGGCCTCAACTCCCATCAGTGAAGAGTCGTATAAAGTCACGTGCTCAAAGACTCCGAATGCGGCGCCACACGCAATCTTCGCAACCTACACTCTAAAACATCTGGTGCATCCATTTTGCCCGCCAAGCACTCGGGAGAGCAAATTGCTGCAATCTCGGCGAATGGCGAGGTTGAAAATATTATTAGGCCTAGGAATATTATGTTTGTTGCGACACTGAATACTACGCAAACACCTGAAACGCCATGCTCAATGCCAAAGCGACGACATCTTTTTTTTTTTTTAACAAGACGATATTTGTTTGTTGATTTGAATAAACTTTTGTAACGTTTTGGCAGTAACGAATAACCGACACCGAAAACCGTTATGCCCTTAGGGAACCATATAAAGAAACTTGCGTACCCTTCAGAATTAGAACTCACCACCTGGAGATTGTGAGCCAATTGTTTTACCGACTGAGATATCCAGGGCCGGTGGTTAGAGCACGCCAAAACGAACTCCTTCGCGCGAAGACGCGATCGCGCACTTCACGGCCTTTCCAGTCACGCTGCGCTATCTCGTGGCGTGTGTCAGAAATGAGTAACAATCATCGGTAGGCGATGCCGTTCAGACTCCCTTCTATTCTCGCCTGGAAGGCCTATCACACCTTCTGTGCTTACCAGCCATTGTCAGTATGATGAAGCTTATATCGATATTTTGTGTGCCTGTGTGTGTGCGTGTGTTTGTGTGTGTGTGTGCATCTGTGTGTGTGCCTGTGTGTCTGTATGTCTGTGTGTGAGGGGGTTGAAACATATTTTCAGCTTCGTCATTCGCCGACTTGCCTCCATAGATTGTAGTGAACGGATCTCTGATGTGTCTTGCGGGAAAGCGGACGCACTCGATTTTTTAGAGTGAGTAGCATACAGATTCACCAGCGTCAAGAAAGCGCATTTTTCTCTTAGTGAGCACTTCGTAAATTGGTTTCTTTCGCAAAAAAAAAACAACTAAAATTTAGCCAGGTATAAGCGCCCAAAAGAATCTGAACCGTGACACGTTCCCCAATTAAATATTTAGCGCTATTTTTTCATCAACTTTTACTCCATCCGAGCTTTTTTCTTTTTTTGAGAGGAGCAGCCAATTTGCCGGTTCCAGTGCGTGACCCGGCTTCATTTGTACCTCTGGCTCTTGGGTCCCGTTGTGTGCGTGCCGGCGCGGGATGTGCCCCCCATGTTTACCTTGCCACTCTGGCAATCCGCCGAGCGTTCCGTGCAAGCGCGAATTCATTGCATCCAGCGGGCACGAGAACACCAGGACGGTGGACGGTGCCGACTCATCTCCCGTTGCACCGCCGTTGCCAGTTTTTTTTTTTTTTTCCCCTTTTTTATGCAATGAACAACGCACGACGGCTCATATGTGGCAATCACCGGAGCGTGACAAGACGTGGGGTTTAGTCTCGTTTGTGTCCATTGTCCCAACTAATTTCTGTAATGGAGCCTCTTTCACGTCGCCACTCGATTCGTCCGTTACGTTTTCCATTATCGTTCCTGTCCCGCAGCATATGCGGGTCTTAAGCCTTAGTCCCTCTGATAATACACGTTACAGAAGACTGTCCAGGGAAAAATATCCGAGGCCTTTCTTTTTTCGGTTATCTCACATTCGTCATACAAAAACCCTCTGCAGACGTATTCGAGGCAGGGACCTGTCAAGCTGCGCAACACAGCTTGTTTCCCCTGTCTCCCTCTCCAGACTAGAGCCAATAAAGGTGAATTGAAATGAAATTAAAACAAAAAAATTAATCAAACGGGCTTTGAACGCGCTTCACGCGTGTCCGTACATAATTATGTTTTCAGGTGTGCAGCGAACGCCGTGTATTTCGTGCGATGTGCGAACATTGGGGCTGCTGCTCTAGACATTGGTTCCGTAGGTTCTATTGTTGTTAACTTGGTAGTTATGCTTTGGTCAAGGCTTAGGAGTCGCATTGCTTCTTTAAATATTGAGCGTGCTTCGGCGCAACATACGAAAGTCAACTGAAAAGTAGAGATCGAATATTTTTTTTTTCTGTTGTAAAATTTAAAATTGCCTGACTACTCTACAAGCTGTGATCACGTTTTTTTGGGGCTTTTTTTTTTCAAGGAAGCGCGATTTACTTTCAATATATTAAATATAATATTTCAAAATTAATTTTGAAAAAGAAATGTAGAAAGACGTTTTGCGACATTGCTTTGCAGCCGCGATTTCGCTAACTTCATAGTGTAGAGAAAACTTTCTTTCGTGTACACTTCTTTTTTTTTTTTCGTTGAAAGGCCCAGAATTTACGCTCCAATATACTCGAGCTACTTGAAGGGTGTTACAATGTAGTTATCCCTCCTGAAAGGTTAACGCAGAATTGAATCAGGCACCTCTGCCTTAAGTTCGTCACCCGCGCTGAAGACACGTGTGTGGCGCTTTTACTCGCTACAACGGAGCCCTAAAGACTGTGAGAGCCCGACTGCAGGTTCAGTCCTGTGAACGTATTACGGAGGCAAAATATCAGCACAACACTGCCCATCTACTTCTTTTGCAAGAAAAAAATTAAAAAAAAGAACAGGAGCAGTCTATTACATCTTCATCAGACCTTGCGGAACGAATTCAAGAAAATTGGTCTCAAATATTGGCGTTTTTGACAAATCAGGTTGCTGTGCTGAACTAATTGTGTTCAGTAACTTGAACGAGCAGTCGTCTCCATTTATACTGTTTGCCCTTATCTCGGTTTCTTCTTGTTTTAATATAAAAATATTTTTATTTTTTTTATTTTTGTGTGCAAAGAAGTCGACATTATCGCCACGTTCCTTTTTGTATCAGACTTCATTGTTATTTTCTTTTGTTGCAATAACTCAGCGCCTTTTTTTTCCATGTGACCGACTTAAGCAGCCAATCTGACTTCTTTAGCTTTGTTCCCAGTTGAGCAGATGCGTAATTATATTAAAGCCCCTTACCGCACGCAATATTTCTGATGCATCGGGCAACTATTAAAACAAAACAAAAAAATGTCCGCAAGGCGCGGTTACACACAGAACTCCGCATCGTGTTTCATTGCACAACCTCTCGCATTTATTTCACCCCGGCGTTATAGGTAGGCGGTTCAGGTGTGCGGATTCTCCTCCTTAATGCGTACATTTTAGAGGCGAACCAGTGCAGGGATTCACGGACCTTGCAAAATTCTCTGATTCGGCCGACCGCGTCAAAGGCAAATGTTTGTGCACGGATGCTCCCGCAATGTGAACCCACTTCAAAAAAATTCGATCTCCAAAACCAACACCTTTTTGCCGGTTCTCCCGAGCTCACAAAGAAAACGTCCTTTTATCGCTTATTGTTATCCGGTCGAACGGACGGTCGCAAAAAGCTCGGCCACTGAATTATATGTGGCCCGTTCGTATTGCAGCATGCACACCCCCCGGCAGGTTCGTTGGCTGTTCCGTGTCACTTAGATTTGTATGTATGTGGGGACGCGGGAACGGGGAAACTTTCGTCTTTGTTTGACCTGTTTGCACAGCGAGCTACGGTGTACGGACGCGCGCTAGGAGCCCGCTGTTTGTTTAGCTTCTGATCTAGCTCTGGGGCTGGTTCTGTTTGTTCATTGGTTGTGGCGTTGCTTCCGTTGTCTGGAATGAATATTTATGTCGGCGCGGACTCCCCAAGGAGAACGTTTTCCGCCGCATCGCCGCCGATCGCATTTTCGGTGCATACTTGTTGCGAAACAACAACGATTGCAACAAAGCAGTGTACATTTGGAAGTTTCGGAGCGCCGGATGTACGGTTCTAAATAAAGAGCAACAGAATAAAGCTCCTTGAATCACTGTTTAAAATATTAGAATATCGAAAACTACGTTTTGTTTTACATTATTATATATTCACAGATGTAGCATAAATGCAACTGCTAGTCATGCAATGCACTCAAGCATGTCCCTCTCTCTCTCTAATATATATATATATATATATATATATATATATATATATATATATATATATATCATTTTCTTTTTTGTGGCACAGGTTGTTTGAATGTAAACTTAGTTGGATTTGTTTTCAATAAAACCCACGTGAACCTTATTGCTTTTATCTGCAAATTTACGAATAGTTATAAATTTGTTTCCATAAGCTGCGCGGCTGAGTAGCCTTGGAGTGCTTTCAACATAGTGCTGCACGCCGTCCTTCTTGGCCTGGTCAGTGTGAGTAGGACATCTCAGAAAGCATGATAGCATGACCTTCACCTCTAATGCTCCGTGCACCTTCACGCTTTCCCAAGCCTCCCGCAAGTGCTCAACTACGTGTTCCAGGTTCGCATTTTCATCTCTTGTTGCTGGTTCGCCTCTTTATTATATTTCCGTTTTGCAAGCGTTTCAAAGAACTGCAAACAGGATTCCCCTGAGATTAAATAATGAGCTTGAAGTTTCCTTTGCTTTGCAAAACGGCATTCTCAATTAGGATTTAGGCCATCAACTGCCACTGAAAATATGACAGTATTACAGAAACGCTGTAACCATGTGTGAGTATTTATCAGGATTCATTAGAGCCGGGGTGTTGCGTTACAGAAAGGCGAGCGGCTCGTATCCTGTACGCCGGCGGTGACGCGCTCAATATTAGATGCCAGCTTCTAGATAACTGAAAATTAAACAGTAAGCAGCCAGATCTCTCTTGTATAATTAATGTAATTAAAAGCGTACTTTTGCTTGAGTTCGCTCCAAATGTTGGCATTGCGGTAAAAGCTTCACCGTCCTCTGGCCTGACTTCGTGGTCCCTACTGCACCACCTTAGTCGTGATTCATGTCGCGATAAAAAGCCCCATATATCTCTTCTAAGGGCACATGGCCGGTAAAACCTTTTTTAGACATATATTAACATTTTTTTCCTTTCATGATGCGCTTGATGAGCGTAAACTCAAAACAAAATGTAGCAAAACAGCTGAAGAAGTTTCGCAAACTCCGTTGAGAGCAATAACCCTGTCAGAACACGCCTTCAGAACCAATTCCTTTGAAGAAGCGCCGGACTAGCGCTCGCCGAGCGACACGCGCAGAGTCGAGCTCCTATATGCCGTTTCCTTAAAAGAGTTTGGTTCTGGCAGCTGTTGAATGCCCGTGAAACAGGAGTTATTCGCCTAAATGCCAGTTTGAGTTGTCGTGTGGCACGTGTAAACTTTTTTTATATATTTCAACAAAAATACATTACATTTTAAAGGCCTCCTACTTGACCGCGTTAGACAGGTAATTAATTAGTTCAATTTCTAATCTGTTCACGTGTGGGGCGTTTACATATGTTTGATAATTGCACAGACTTGCCTAAGTTGATTAGTGGCGGTTAAACATTTGACTAGAAACCCCCAAAACTGAGACGAGAAGGGATGAAAGTATTTAAGTTAAGTTACTAAATACCTGCTTCTTAAAGTATTTAAAATACTACTCAAGTTACGTTCACTGTGTAGTATCTTGCGTAGAGTACAAATACTTAGACATGTAATTCAGTTACTTTTGACGTCAATAGCAAACACTACTGTCGTCAGTGACAAACACAATTATACATTTTCGCAAATCTGGCTTACTGGAATGGTTTATTTGCACGCAACAGCACAAAACAGGAAGAAAAAGAAAACAAATAACTTTGTAGGGCTATTCTAAGCAAGCCCAAGTATAAGGTGCAGCATATTGCTTATACATTTTGCAAAACATTTCAGGGACAAAAAAAAAGAGGACGCTTCAGCTATAGTTGCTGAATATCACGTTCTGCGGCACACATTAGACCCATCGTTTATCTACGATCCATATTCCCTATATGGGGAGTTCATTATAAACGAACATGTGATACGGAAATGAGGGAATGGATAACAAAGAAAGCACACATAATAACCATGGCACTGCTCGCACCTTCTTCAAGTAGGTTGCGTTCAGAAAGGCACTCAACGTTGGGATACGCTTTGTGGGCATTTTGAAAGGTCATCCTGCTCGTTGTTCGTTTCCTGACCTGTTCTCTGCTTATCAATGTTCGCTTACAGACAGTGTTCGCGAGAGCAATAAGTGCCGGTCTGGCGACACAAAGACAAGAAACAAAACAAACCTCGACGTTTCGCTGTAGCGTTTTCAAATGTACAACAGGAAAAAAATGAGTGTCTTCTTTTTCTGTCCACTTCTCATTTTCTTCTATTCGCTATTTTCTTGACCCTGAAGTCTGCACTGTTGCCGTGGGTCGTTCCTCATTCTGCGTTGTGCCTCAGTGTGGCAATCGTTACTTCCGTAAAACCGACTTTTTGTTTGTGGATCTTTTGGGGAAAACTCTAGAAAACGAAAGGCGCCTTTGGGAAAGCGAGGGAAAAACCTTCATTGTACGAACTTAGGGGTGAAATCTGCGTCAGAATAGGCATAAATGCGATGTTTTCATGAGCTCCAATGTAAGTCGCCATAACTTATCGGAGCTATAGCAACAGGATTTGGTTACTCGAAAGAATATTCCCGTTTGTTCGTGCCACGCCCGCGCCACTTTATCCCAAAAAAACTCGAAATATGGTGAAATGTCAGAATGTATTTGAGGTAATTAGTACAAGATAGTCAGAAATGTAATTAAAATACAGTATTAAATACTCTCGATCAAAAGTATTTGCAAGCTACCAAGATACTTCAAGATGCATTTTGAAATACAGTATCTTGAGTAGAGAAAATGAGATAGGCGCAAGTCTGAACTTTGATGTATAGCGCTGTTCCCCCTTCCCCCCCCCCCCCCCAAAAAAAAAGAAGAATAAAAAATTGTTTTCAAGTAGATGACGTAATTAATTATAAGTAGTATGAAATGACAACTATTGCTACTGCTGGCGGTCAGTTTTATTATGACTTATGCTCCGTTATCGATTCTAGCAAGCCTACTAACACAAAATCTCTTTTTATAGGGACATATAGAAACCTTACGAATAGCTTCACAGTCATTTTTCATTGCTGATTTTGATGTTGCTCTTTCGCCGCATATTTTTATGTGCGCCTCATTTTTAATATTACCTTACCACGATTATGCACCGTCATTAATTGAGTAAAAAGAAGACGAGGAGTGCCCCTTTAAATTCAAAATTAACCCTGTTAGTTAAAAGCAACAAAAAAGAAATACGAGTTTCATATTGAACTTTAATCATTGTGCAAATCCGAGACCGAAATGACTACCCAGGAGTACTTCAGTTAAGCTACAATTAACTACAAATTACGACTACTTTAGCAATCATCCACGAGGAAATGTATAGTTTGAAATAATTCATAATTAATTAGCGTTCAGCCTTATAACCACTTAACCATCTAATACATAACGAGCCAGGACACAAACCCCGAGAGCAACACACGACTCACAAAAGAAAATTAGTTTATAACCAACAATGGGCCCTTTTCATGCTAATATAATCGTTAGGAATATTCAACCCCTGTAGCTACCTAAAAGGATGAAATACGGAGACAAGCGCAAACAAAGAGCATTACCGCCAATTTTCCAACGTCCCTCGTCGACGATTCCGAGTCTTCCCCTCATCTTGTTTATCTCGACCACTATGCTTCAAGAAGATGGCGACGTCGTCGGTGCTTCATTTGCCGAGGCGGGAGCGGCGGAGGAGATAACGAAACACCCGAACCAGGAGGGGATAAAAGCGGGAAAAACTCAGAAAATGGGAAAGAGGGAAACACGAGATGGGAAAGGGGAAGAACAACGAGAGTCGCGGTTGCTTCTGGCGATCCGCGAGGCTCAAGACCTCCTCCTTCTCTGCCCCGAATTATCTGTCACTCCTGTCGTCCTCAACGAGGCCCTCTTCGGGATATTTACGAATATGACGGCCATCTTGCAAGGAGAACACGTCCCGTGGCGACGCTGACGACGACGACGACGACGGTGGAGGAGCTAAAAAGTAACGAGCCGTGACTGCTCGCGTGCGAGCTTGCTCTCGCTGGCCGCTCTTGGGCCATCCGGCGAAGGGCATAAAGACATAAACTAAGGCGCTTTCCAACCCTCCCCCGCCCCCTCCTCATTCCCGGCCCGGACGTGGACTTTGTGACGCGTTAAAAAGGAAGAGCCAGCCCACCCCATCGCCCCTGCTACTGCCGCTGCTGTTGCGTGTCGTCCTCCCCACGGTCCGTGA
Organism: Ixodes scapularis; assembly: GCF_016920785.2. Classification (NCBI taxonomy): domain Eukaryota; kingdom Metazoa; phylum Arthropoda; class Arachnida; order Ixodida; family Ixodidae; genus Ixodes; species Ixodes scapularis. The sequence continues at coordinate 54,946,332 of NW_024609835.1, read as the reverse complement.
GCGCAAAAAAGGAACGGTCGCAGGTTTGCGTGGGTGAGAAAGGCTGAGAAGCTGTGCGTTTCTCGCGTCGGTGTTCGTGGGTGGGGGTGGCTTCTTTATTGCGGGGACATTCTGCCGTGAGGACGACGTTCATAATTCGCGGTAGCTCGTGCGGTGGGCAGAAAGTCGTAGAATGATGTGGAGCTGGAGGTGCACCTGCTGCGCGATTCGCCCTATCTAGATTTAAAGGTACAGTCATGTCTCGTTAATATGGCCCCCGTTAATATGAATAGCCCGTATATGGTACCACTTTAGGGGAACAAACTCGGAAAATACACGCATTTTTGTCTCGTGATTATGGACAATCCATATTATGGGCGATTTTTTTTACGGGAACGGACGTGTCCATTTTGAAGAGACAAAAACTGTATGTATTTTTATATTTATTTTTTATTTTTGATAAATTCTCTTTTTTTCCTGCTTAGAAACTATTTTTTGTGCATATTTTAAGGGTAGAGGAAAACGGAAAGATGGGAAACCAACCCGCGGCACATTATGGAGATGTCGGTGTAGTTTTTGACGTAATGTGTTTGATTTGCTAGTTGATAAACTTGGCATTTGGGTACAAACTCCCAAAGATGCGTTTAAGTTCTTTTAAGTCAGTCATTCTGGTAGTTCTTTTTGATTTTCACATGGATAGTGCCATGGCACTATAAAAAAAATGTTCTGGGGTTTTGTCTCAATATGGACAATCCGCGTCTTCGAAAAATCAATGCGCTGGTCATTGACGTCATTCTGTGAGGCAACAGCGCTGCGTTCAGTGCCGAATCTTGCGTGTCAATTTTCTCATGATGAATCATTTCTCGGCAGTTCCTTGTTAGGCCTATTTATGTGTTGGCCTACCACACAGAAAATCTTGTAAACAACACCTTGTGCTCTTCCATTAGAAAGAGATCTTTCGGTTGCGGCATAAAGTATCCAGGTGCTGCGGATCACCTCGACGCGGTATTTTGCCAGGATCCTCGCCAGCTCCGCGCTGGTCGATTTTGATGTAACGGACTCTGACGCGCGTGGTTCAGAGGGACGGCACACTATCTTGCGGTTGTAGGTACCGGTAAGCTCAACCCCGACGGGCGATATAATAGAATAAAACTGCTTGCTTAGCCGTTTTTTATTTGTTTGTTTTTTTCGAGGTCGGCAGATAATTTGTCCTTACCATCGACAATTTGGAACTTGTTGAGGTTTGTAATGCTACTGCCGAAAAAAAAAAGTATATCATAGCCTGCATCTAAAAAATGTTAAACGACGGTAGTGCTTCGCGCAATTTTTCTTATTTTTCAATGTACGAAGGACAGCGAACCTCAAAGTCAATGAACCATATGCACTAATGTAAATGCAGCTCTGGGAGATCTGCCAAATGTGAACTCTAAACGTTTGACAGACAAGTCTGTTGGTTTTTAGACGCTAATTATCCCTTGATTTTGTGCTTGACAATAAATTAAATTGCATATTTCACTTTTAAAAATTCTCAAATTTTAGAAATGTGTAGTGAGACACACTTGCTGCATTAGTACACACAATGGAAGAAGTACAGATGCACCTGCGATTCAAAAGCGTAAACAAATGTTTTCTTGAACACCATTTAAAACAACTCCCAATTTTCATGTAGTTTAACAATGCCTGAAGCAAGTCGAATATTTATCAGATCAGTTCATATATACGCCTTTGCATCACTCGCGATATTCAAGGAGAATTCATAGTAGTAGTAGTGGTGCTGAGAGGCCTCGTTCACTGCGTTAGACTTAAATGACTCTCACGCGAAACCTTCGTTAGATTGTTAATCGAATCAACGAGCAAAGTTTAATTTGCGGAGATCAAACAAGAAATGTTGGGCATGCTCTCGTTGTTTGTACTCGAATGAAGCGGAGTGGCTCACGACTTTGAGTTCTACTTGCTAAACCTGATAGCACAGCTGTCTCTGTAAGTAAAATGCAATCAGTTATACAACAACGTACATTCGTGGCAATGTAATAATTAATAACGACAGTGTCGATATATATGATACTTTTTCAACTTTCCTCGAACTAAAACAAGAGCTACAAGTGTTTTTTTTTGTTTTTTTTTTTAAATGTATTTTGGCTTTACGAGCGCTAGCGCATCAAAAACTCCAACCGACGCTACCAGCCTGCGCTTTCAGCCTCTGTTCGCTGCTATGGAAAGACAGATTATAGTTTCCCCCCTTTTTTTTTTTTTTTTTTTTTTCTGCAGACGCAAGCGCATTGAACCTTGTAAATCTGAATTTTGTAAAATGTGTGGTAGCTATTTCGGCACACTCAAACATGTACTTAAGAGTATCCGAGATATCCATTTTCTTTTTTTAACTGCCTCATGGAGCGAGCTGACGTCATCAGTCTGAAGCGCGAAAACGGCAGATAGTTTCCTTCGATTCCATTGGCTGGCGCGCGTCGACGGGGCTCCCATTGGCTGCTGCGCTCGTCAGTTTCCACGACCGCTCACCCCATGGCGCTGCGTGTCCATCAGCGCTGAGCGTCCAAGGTCACCAGGGGAGCACACGCGCCGACCGGCGGCGAAAAGTACGCAGCAGACGAAAGAGGGAGCGGACGAGCGGCTTGCATGCTTTCGCATTCACAACTCATACTTAGGTTACCTCGACCTTTTAATAAAACAAGTAAAAAACGTCTTTCTAGAAATATGTTTTCACAGTTTACAATGAGCATGGCGCTCAGATGTTACTGAAATAACTGAGGTTTCCGAGAAGTCTGTGTCTGCGCTAGTTTCCTATTGTTCCCTTGTATACTGCTTCGTGTGGCACCATGACTGTAAATGTCCTCTAGTGTCGCCGCAGCTCGAAGCTTGGCCTGTTCCACCCTCGTCATTATCGACGAGAATTAAATGCCTCTGAAAAGCAAGAAAATCCCGTTAACAAAATGTGACTCGCATATGTTCGAACGTATACGAGTCACATTTTGGGCGAGGCAAATGTTTGGCACCACGCTGCAGCCAAAGAAAAGCTCCTGGGAAAGTGGGGAACTTCATTGCCCAATCTTCGTCTTGAAGGAAGCGCATAAACTACGGAACTAGTACGTTCTGTCGTGCAAGACAAATATTATTGTTTGTTTGTGTGTGTGTGAGTGCGTGTGTGTGTGAGAGGGAGTATGGGTGTCTGTGTGCACGTGTGCGTGTCCGTGCGTTTCCGTGTCTGTCCATGCGTCTTGGCGTGTCTGTCTGTGTGTGTGTGTGTACGTGGGGGTATCTGTCTGTACGAGTGCATATGTGTAAGTTGCATACAATTCCTAAGTTTATGAAGAGCTTTTGTGTACCTGTGGTTACTAACAAAATCCACAAAGTAAAACCGGCGTCGTTTGTCGCTTGCACAGGAAAATGCCTATTAGCGCGAAACATTCCCGACGTTGTTATCTTGACTTTTGGCGTGCACGTACAGCCTGTAATCTTACCGACACGATCACCCCGGCAGCGGCGTGGCGTTGTTTGCCGTGTCACAGTGCGGAAGAAAAGCAGCCAGGCATTTTTTTTTTCTTTTTTTGAGCGCGCAATATAATGGAGACGTTTTCGCCGCACCGACATCGCACCCCATGAGCGTCTCTCCCGTAATTCATTTTCCCAGTTTCTGTTCGTCCTTTTGTTTCTCTCTCCCGCTCTCGCAAAAAAAGAAAAAGCACGTCCCGTCACGTTTCTATTGCCTAAACTGATAAAAACAAAGTGCGCGACCATAAGAAATGAATACAAATTAATCAAATAAAGGATCGAGTAAATAAAGCGGGAACAAAAGAGGGCCAACAACGACGGGCCCTTTTCCCCCGGAAAAAGGGGAAAACGATGACCACGCCCCTGACGACGTAATTACGGCGGAATCTGATTAAGCCGCTTTCCACGCGCGTTTGAGCAGGGACGCTTCCCCATTAATACGAACACTTTCATGAGGAGGCGTTTCCCCGGGGGGGTTGGGTCAGGGGTAGGGGGGGGGGAGGGGGGGGGGGGGGAGTGGGGGTGGTGCTGTATTGTGGGGTCTCCAGTCCTTGATGAGACTGAGCCACCGTTTCATGGAAGTACATGGTCCCCCATATTACCCTGTGCATCAACGGGAGAGCCACCCTGCAGTCTTCCTGTGAAAGTCGAAACAAATTAGCTCGAGGCGACGCGTGTCCTTTTGTTACTGCATTACCTGTTTCAAGTCTGGTACTGACCGCCGCTCGCAAATTATTAATGGCGCCTTGTTTAGATGTCGTCGTCGCGCCCCTGGCTTGCGTTATTATAATTTACCACCGAAATCTCATCTTGGAAGACCATGTTTTATATAGCACGTGCGTTCACGTCTTTATGTACCGGTTACGAGGCATTTTGCACGTATAAATTTGCTGCTAAAGCTTACTGTCTTTTGGAGTCTTTTTTTTTCTTGTTACTTCTTTTAGTTTGAAAATCGTTTGTCACGTGCCTATCCGTTGTTCGCAGTGCATGCTCAGCTCCCAACATACCCACAATGTAAAACAACGTGCTCACGGTTAAATACACACGTTGCACTGGTGTTGTGGAGGTTTCCTGACAGCACACACTCAGCAGTAGCAGACGAGGAGTACATGGAGATTTATCGAAGTACCGCGAGTCAACTTCGAGTCACGTACATCTCTTGTCTTTCACTTTGCTGAAACACGCTCTTCTAACATGTTCGAGTCAGTTGGTGGAAATTGTGTGGAATTGTCAGGTGTTCATGTCACGCTAAATTATTTTCCTATGGCCCTCCTTTGATTTTGCCTCACCGCGGGACACTAATGTGTCAGTGGAAACTGATGCTTGTGTATTTCGTTGCTCTTCCACCGAATTGTTCATGTATCCGCAAGCAGCCAGCAGCAGTGTCGCCAACTCAAAAGTTTTAAACCCGCTTAAGGAATTCCGAGAAACCGCTAAAAAGCGCTAAATTTTGGACGCAGGCCAAGAATGGCTTTCTAACACAACGTACTGCTATAATCACTCCATGACATGCACATTAAATGAAAGATCCTTTGAGCGGAGCTACGTTGTTTAATTTAGATTCCTTCCATGTGCGTTCACTGCATGATATCATAGTTACCAGGTGTTACCAAGTGTATTGTTTTAACATAACCTGCTGACGTACGCCTCCATCGTTCCGATCTTGAGTACAGTATTTAGTCGCAGTTCAAAGTTTTAGTTACCAAATTTACATGATTTGCAAAACATTCTTTTTGTAGGGGTATTTCATTGTCTAACGTCCCTTCAATCTTCCAGTATACCAGGCTCGAAGTTTAGAATCTTATGATGCCCTTTATCATTGCGCTTAGTTCACTGGACCGAAGTACTCTGGAACACTTGAAAATCGAATTCATACATTCCCGTACAAATCAGTCGAAAGCGTGTTTTATGGTTGGTCACTGTTATGCATCCATGGAGTTGCAAGCGTTACTCTCCCTGGCAATAATTCTACTGAGAATGGGCAAAATTACGACCTCGTGACATTATCCAGCACAGACATTAAGATATTTACGATTGATAAATGTAAACTCTAGAATATTTTAAACTGATAGAAAAATCACTAACATATTTTTTAAGCCACTAAACGTCCCGCCTCCCACAAAACGACAATTTCAGCCGCTGGACGAGGCAGAAAATCGCTATATGTAGCGGGAAAACCTCTAAATTGGCCAGATTCGCCACAAAACCCGGTTAAACGAACAGGGATGTGCAAAACATTCACACTTTTTGAAAACATGAAATGCTTTTTAACGCGACCTTCATCCCAAAATGTCATCCGTCCGTCTATCCGTCCATGCATTTTCCGTTAAATTTTGTGGGGAAAGTAGCGTCACGTGAGGTCACCTGACCTCGCGTGACCTATACACCTTTAGGAAATTAACGGCATGTGACCTTCACTTCAACTCAGTTTTCCCGCTAAATTTAGCGGGAAATTTTGCGTTTTGTGGCCAAAACATCAATTCGCTTTTCCCGCTATATTTAGCGTGAAATTGACGTCAGGTCCTATACAACAATTCGGTAACGCGCTAAACTTAGCGGGAAATTTTGCGTCTTGTGACCTAGGCACCAATCCAGTTTCCCCGCTAAATTTAGGGGGGGAACCGATTTCACGTGTCCTGACGTCACGTGACCTATACAACCATTCATTTTCCCCGCTAAAGTTCGCGGGAAAATATACATCACATGACACACCAATTCCATCACAAATTCTCTATAATGCATGGCGAGGCTCTGACCCGTTTGTTGTCCCCCCCCCCCCCCCGCCCCCCCCCCCCCCCCCCCAAAACCTCGGTGTCTACCCAACACAAGCATGTGGATCTGATTCTTTATGTCATCTACCTCAATAGTGCGGGGGGCGCTGTGTAACGTGAGAATACTAACAATAAACGAGGTGACGTGAATTGTTAGTGCCGGATCTTCCGCGAAAGCAATTGTCAGAGAATGCGAGCTTAACCCAGTTCGGCTTTTGTGCTGGATATATTCGCCGTGCATACAGCATTGTTTATGCAAGCCGAAGTGGTAAAAAAAGAGCCCCTCCTCCCCTCGGGCGACCGGAGAACACGAACTCCTGCCGAACGCAGACGCGGCGTTTGGTTACGTCAGCCGAGCGCCGTGTCATTTTTATTTGTTGTCCCCATTCGTGTAGTTCTAAAGTTAACCGTTTGGGGCCCCATAGTCTGGTCTCTCCCCGATAGGACTTTGAAGGTAAAATAACAAAAAAAATTTGCGAACGATTTAGTGCTTTACGAGAGCTTAGGATAGTCTGTTTGAAGCAATTGCTGCAAGTGTACATTCCCGTTCAACTATTGCTAGCGCATTGCAATCTCGCACCAAAATGAAACTTGGTTGTGACATATTTATAAACATATAGCTTGTGCTAGATGCCAGGATGCTAAAAATGAGGGTAATGTCAAAATGAACATAAGGGCAGACCGTGGACCTTTTACTTTATTTATTTATTTATTCTTTTTTTTTTTTACTTAGTGATTTTAAAACATAGAGAGAAAAGAAACGCAAAGCCGATTGGCTTTCCTCCCGTATGCCATGGTTTTGCGAAATTGGACGCCTAGCAGGTCGAATTCCAACTCTGAATAGCAAGAGAGGAAGCATAACTCCACACCCCCCCCCCCCCCAACACACACACAAAAAAAAAAAAAAAAGAGATGAGGTGTAGGCTTTAGAAAGCAGCGTTCAAGCAACACCTCACGGCCTAAGTTACCCTAACCAACGGCTGTCCCTGCAGGCGACAGCATCCACTCATCCCGCTCGACCAATGAGAGTCATTCGTAAAATTTGATTCTCTCGTGCCTTTCAGCTGTCTAATGTTTTAACATGGTTTTAACTAAATTTTGACTCCCCAAGTTCTTGTGAGCTGTCTCCCCTCACAGCGGTCTATTTTTGAACGAGATTTCGTAGAAAAAAAAGTGGCACTCGTGCATATAATTTGTGTTTAGATACGGGGCGCGTAAAACAAATCCTGCCCTCAAAAGACGCAGCTAGGAACCTTTTTATTCGTCTCTAAGTCATTGACTACGAAACCAGAGGGAATGATCGCCCCCAATCACCTCATTGCTGAATAGCGCGTTGTATCCCCAAAATCACCCGATCGGAACAACCTCTTGCGAACTGACGACACACACTGCCATTATATCACTGACGCTGTTGTCGCTTCTCTCTCCCTCTCTCTGCAATACCATCTTGTCGAACGCAGTTCTCCTAGACACATTTATTTGAGTAAAAATTCATGATGCGTTTTGTAAATTTCATTTCTAATTCAAGAATTCAATGCAGAAAAACATCTTTATAATGAGGGAGCTCTACTATAAGCCTAAATGCTTTATAATACCTTTACGCTCAGCTGGTATCTTCACTTGCTGCGTCAAAACTTGTGATTGGTTTATTTTAGAGCAGCGATGCTCAACTTACGTAATCAAATATTGTCTATATTCAAGGCGACCGCGATGGCCAGTTTCATTATGTTCGGGCTCCTTGGTAGAGGAGTGGAGGATTTCGCGAACGAAGACCCATCTTTTCCTACGGCATTAGACACCAAGAGAGGTATCCTTGATCTAAAGCAAGACAGAGATGAACGGGAGAAAAACTTCGCGAGCTAATGTTTATATTCTCCTTTCGTTTGCTTTCGTTTTTTCTTTCTGTGTCGGCCATCTTTTAGTTCACCGGAGATGATCGATAAATAACACCTGTCAGGTCCTCTAGAGCACGTCGGCATTTTACAGCTCACAGCACTGCCAAACCAAAGAAAAGTAACAGCGAGGAAGAAAGAAGCATCTTAAAGTTTCTGAGAATTTTGGTGAAGGAAGTTTGACACTCTTTCGGTCCTTTTAAGCTTCGTTGGTTCAGGCAAGCGAGCTTAGAAAATTGTTGGAAGTAATGTTGAAGCTTAATGGCCAAGATTCATTAGCGCCGCGTAATGGGCAGCGCGCTTATTACTTGTCAATATTCATTATTTTTTTATTTTTTTTTTTGTGGGTAACAATCATTTTCTACCACTATTGTTTTCGGAAGCCCCTTCGCAAAAGTCCCCCTATCTGTTTTTTTTTTCTTTTTTGTTTTTTTTTTAAATCACTTAACGTGTTTGAGAAGTTGGGTCTTGTATGAGACTGATCAATATGAAAATAATCTAAACAACACATGTGAGATGTTCTGCTTTTCGTGTAAGATGGCTTGAAGGTCGTGTTTCATGCATACGGGTGACAAGAACCCTAGTTCTTAAACTTTATGGTGTTGCTGCTGCGGGTCTTCTTATTAAAAGTATTTTGATTCACGATTTTTTTTCTTTTGGTTTCTCCGTTACGCCGACGTTGTGTTTACCCTTCCGGCATCAGAGATGCGGGTAGTATACATAGCAAATATTCGTTGAACGTGCATTTTTGGCAGGAAGGACTCCATTGATGGCAGTGTCTACATACACAAGGCATCATGGCGCCATAACTAGATTATTTAGTCTCATGATTGTATAACGCGCCAATACAGTAATCAAGTTCGCTCGACGCTTAAATTTGCGTGCAAGGGATGCAAATGTCTTTTTCTGCTTTCAGATGTTTTGACACAATTTTTGTCTTTAAAGGCGGACGTACAACCTTGATTTTCTGCAGGGAAGATGATCATCTTAGCGCTCCCCATTTCCAAAGTTTCGAGGCGATCGAAGTTGGGGCAAGATAAAAAGTGGAGAGGATATAAGAAAAGAAGGGGACGGCAAAAGTGGAAACGCCTAGGGTATGTCGGTTTTTAAACTGTAATCGTCTCAGAAATATTGGGCTAAACATAAAGTTCCGAAAATTCTATAAGCACTTCAATAGATACATTTATTATCTACACCTTAACTTGGGAGTGCACAAATAAACATAAAGTTCTGCTTAAAAAAAAAAAGTAATCTAGATATGTATTACAATAAGGAGCAGGTTTGATGCACGCGAATTCAGTACGATGGGCGCAACGAGCACACTACGCTTTTTGTTGTCTGCTCACTGCGCCTATCGGGATATGGCGCCACAAATTACTTTTATCACTGACTCGGTCGTCTGCAAACACGTCCGCCGTTGACCCTGGGAAGTTAGGTGATCTATTTTTTTCGCAGAAGGGAAGCTGCGCTTTGAAATTTCACAAGCTAAAATCCAACACCTAAATGCGCATCAGGTAGACGTTTAAACTTTATATGTGCAGGGGCCGATTTTTCCGGCTCTATAAAATGCGTTACGACATACTGTGGCCACCCTATATTTGTATTCCTTACATCTATCGGTGTGCTTTCTACCCGTTTTTATGTTTCTTATGTATGTGCAAGGTTCACTGGGACGCAGGAATATTCTTCAATTATAAAGTAGTTATTTACAATAATATAAAAAGACTGCAGGCTTCGTTTTTACGTGATGAAATTGGAGTAAATTAAGTACCCACGAGGTAGTGAACAAATACGTCATGAACAGCACCATGATGCATGTTGCATACTGCATGAAACGCATTTGACATGCGTCCAGACAGTAGTATTAAATTAAAAGCTTTGAGATTACTTTTGCGTCGAAGCAAAACGAACTGCAATTCTCTAATGACCAAGGTCACCCACCTGTCTCGTTTACTTTATGTTTCCAGTCAGTCCCCTCCAGATAGATCGGAAATCGAATCCACGAAGTTCATACCAACGCTTTGTAACGCATGACTGGGGCGCATTTCCGCCAGAGACACAGGCATCCGGAACATCCATTCAGAAAGGCGCACTCCACCTTCAACTATAGACCAACTCATGTTTACGAAAAAACCGGAGCGCCCCTAATGGACGCCACCGGCAACGCGCATGCGCATGGAGTGTGGGCAAGAAGCTCGCCGTCGCCCATAGCCAAACCATTGGAAGGCGATGTTCTCGGCCCCGGTATGAGTCCCCGTCCTCTTTTTCGCGTTGGAATTGTTGATTGTACGTCTTTCTCACATTGTTTGACTACTCGAGCGACTTCAGCAAAATTACCGAGGCTCATTGCACCGCGAAACTTTGCGTGAATGATGTGACATGCAGCGATTCATTCCACTTGGACGCCGCAGAATGGATGCTAAAGCCTGATTCGCATGATGAGATTCCGCTCGCACCTTTTAGTCGCGAAGTGCTGGGGCTGGAAAAACGCGTACCGTACAGCTAAGATGGTCGACGTCGATACTGAAAATCGCAAGCAGAATCGAACCAAGTGAATCAGGCATAACAAGTCGGTGATGGCCACTGGTAACAATTATCAACATCTTGTATCTACTGTTTACACCGAGCCTGCCTACCCCAACCAACCTTCAAACTTAAGTCTTTTGAGGCCTGCACGTAATTCTTATCGAAATTACTGGGCCAACGTTTGGTCTACGGACCTGTATTGTCTGAAAATGCAGACGACAAGCAGAAACATTTAAAAGAGCAGACGACAGCTCGAACTATCAGGCAGCCGTTTAAACTTGAAGACGCACTGAACGCAGTCCGCAGGCGGTCCGTTCAACATGACGGTTTTCACACGTTCATGTTGGAACAACCCAAAGTGCCCCCCCTCCCCAAGGAATCCTGGTCCGACGGCGTCCGGTTTTCCCTTTTCACGGCAGATATCCACCTTCTCGGACGAACAGAGCACATGAAAACTGACTTTCAAAACCTTTATCGACACTTTTGGCAAAACCCTAGTCGCGGCGTTTTGACGAGAAGGCCGGTTTTTGTCTGGTTTCCTTCAAAACAGCACTAGAATGCACGTCCCTCATGGTGACTTCCTCCAAAAGCCCCAGACCGGAAGTGCGCTCGACGTGCTACCACCGCGCCGTGACGTAACAGAGCCGAGTTCTTGTATACGGGTAGAAACTGGGAGAGAGGAGACGAGAGCACGCGGGGGCGTCAGAGCACCGGAGCTAGCTTTTCGTCTACCCACTAATCTTACCGACCAGAGCTCGGCGTTGTGACGTCCCCCGCGCGCTCTCCGTCTCCTCCTCTCCCTCACTTTCTAACCGTGTAGTCGGTGATAGGGTGAGAACGTCAGGGTGTCTTTTTCAAATGTCCGGCCTGAAGCACGCGCGTTTTGCCTTCCACTGTGCTTTGTCTGCGCGTGACGATCGAAGCTTACGAGACGCCGAAGTGTTATCGAAGGCCACGACGGAGGTAGTGCAACTGAAAGGCCCCCCTCTGTTCTCGTCCTCTCAATGACTACACAAGTTAAACTCTCCTCCACCAAAATTTTTGCGCACGAGCATCCATAAATTTGCGGATGCACACGCTCGAGCGCGCAGCACACAAATCTGCGCAGCCTCGTTCTCTGCCCGTGGATGCGTGCGGCGAGGGGAGGTGCCGGCTCGCCTCAGTCCCAAGAAATCCAGTGCTTGCCAGACTACCGACGCCCATATAAATCAACCGATGCTTGATTGATCCGCAGTCGTAAATTACGGAACCGTTTTTGTTTTTTTCGTTGGTTTTTTGGTTGCCGGTATGAAACTGCCCACAGGAAAACGACGGCCACGGACGTGGCGCATAGCGGCCGGCCGACCGTAGCTTCGCCATCGATCGCATATAGAGTCTGGCGCGGGTTGGCCGCACTCTTTCCGTAGCCGTCTGCTCCGGGGCAGCGTGGTGTATGTCTCTGCGGTTTCTGGGTAATTGAGAAGCGAAACAATGCTCCGTAGCGCGCGTTCGTTCACTCGAGTCTGTTTAGTGGCGTAGGTACGACCTGCATGCAATATGGCTGGAAGCACACGCCTTCTGGATTGCTTGAGATTACGGTTTGGCCGTTTGCGTCTTGGCCAAACAAGTAACTCGAATACCTGGAGTGCTTCCAAGGGCGACAGGTTTTTCGAATGTTCAACGAGGTTCCAGCATCTGAGGTGGTTAGAAATGGGGCAACATACCCTATCTGAAATTTGGTGTCGTCTATCCGGAGCTCAAGTTCGCCTGCTTCTTGCACGGAGGTTGCGATGATGTCAAACGCCGAGCTCTTAGCGTCTCATTGAAAAAAGTGTTGGTATAGAACACATCTAGCATTGAGGTCTACCCACTATCCTTCCAATCAGAGCCAATCAGAGATCGGCGTCGTTCTGACGTCACCGGAGCGCCTGCTCAAGTAGCAGACGACTTACTCTCCGCATATAATTGTGACTCAGAAATATGTCTAAATTTTGTCATGGTAATAGACTCCTTTCACGAGCGTATCCCATCTAAAAGCTGCTGCGCCAATCATATGAGTCTGCCATTGGTTGGGTACGTACTCTGAGCGTGAATTCGTCCCGAGGGCTGCGTTAGCACTATACCTCAACTCGCTTCAGCTGGTATCGAAAACGAGCGCTGTATCAGTGTTCGGCGAGGTCTCCTATTCCATCACAGACTTCGTGACCAAGAAATGGCGACTGTCAAAGTTGCTTGATAAGGTTTTCAAAAAAGTCCCATGCGATTAAAGTGTTGTATTCTTGAAGCAAAGCCATTTTCGTGAGTCAAGAGCAGAAGGGAAAGCATTCTTTGCCTTACAGTATTCCCTCTTTTTTTTTCTCAATTTGTTTGGCGCCGATCATGACAAAAGAGTCGTCGGCTTCTAGGAAACCCTGACTTCAGTGTTGATTGAACGCGAGTCTGAGATGACGGCCAATTGACTGTACCCAAATTAAACGCCGACGCAACGATTTTACCCAATTCGTTCGTCTCCGGCAATTTCTTTTTTAACTCCAATTTGCCTGAAAATTTTCTAAACATACCAGCAAAGCATGATTGAAATAGTATCCCAAATATTAGGTGAAAATATCTTCTTCTTTTATCGTGAAGTTATTAATTTTACAATTTTGGTCCTCATAGTGTTTTTTTAAACTGAAAGTTTAAAAAACAACGAAATTGTGACGCCAGCGGAAGGCAAGGGTTCACTCTTTGCACTGTAAAGCTTGTTCTCAACTGACTCTAAGCAGATTTCTAGTGTCAAATGAGTGCTTTGGAAGCTTGCTCCAGTACCCGCGCTCCAGCACGGAATAAAAATGCTTGGCATGGCCTATTTTATAGATTGCTTGCTCTACTGGCAAGCCTTCCTGCCACTGACATCACGGCACTGAAAAGTGCGGGTATATTTGAACGTTGGTTTCTGCATAATTTTAACTTGCCAAATTCACAATAACTATTATGAATTTTGTGATAATAAAGAGCATACCAGAAAGGGCGAAGATTGTGGAATCAAAAAATATAGTCAGTTGAGGTATCTACAAAAATCGCCGAAGTACTCATTTAAGCTAACGTGGGTCATGGCACAAGCTTTACGCTATCCGCTTCGGTGCATTTCTTCAGCATCTTTCTTCATCTGCAACCAGTAGGCTCTCATTAGAATGCCTAGACGCCATACATGCAGCTGAAGATAACGACCGAAGTGGCCACACAGAGTTTCAGAAGTTATTTATTAAGGCGGGACGGTAGAAAGAATTGGCAAAAGTAGTGTTGCATTTTGCTGTTGGACTATTCTAAGGTTTTTGGAGAAACTGCTTTTTAAGTGGCGTGCTCAGACGAGCGCTAGAAGGCGTTTAAAGATTGACCCAATTACGCCTATTTCTCCTTTAAATTGGGTGTGTCTTTGGTCAGGCCTTCCTTTAATCACTATTTTCGGTCTCAAAACAAATAAAAACAGTTTAGAGATTTCTTTCTTTGTATACAATGAATCGGACTTATTTCTTGTTTGTTGTTTTTTTTTTTTTGGGGGGGTGAATAGAAGGAGGCAAGCCAATACATATATCAGGAGTGGTAACAGCCATCAGTCATTTTCTTTGTACAACCTAGTTTTTGAAGTCTCGGAAAGCTCACGGTGTTTTGTAAAGTTATGTAAAAGATGTAAAATAATTGCGAAGACAGCGATGCCTTGTTTCTTTTTCAAGCTATGAAAGACGTGCACATTTTTCAGCAATCAATATGTGAAAGTGTATTCTCCACATGTGAGCCCTTGCTAACCAGTGCAAGCTCTGTGAAAATCGGAGGCGTTATGAATGCCTTTTTAACGCCGCTAGTTCTCGATTTTCTGGCTTGTGCATTATAATTTATGAATATAATCCTTTTACATAATTTTGCACTCAAAATGCATTTTGTAAATTTTCGTGAACGACCAGCCGTCTGCTCGGAACAAGCACAGTGGCCTCGCGTGAGTTATCTGTGCAACCCGCAACTTTTGCGAAAAGAACGTTTTCTGTGTGTCAGATCATGTCAGAAGTACTTATGATTTAAACATTAGGGGCTGGTATGCACAATGAAGTAAGCGAAAAAAGGTGCGAGGCCGTAGACTCCACCCCTTGGTGTCACGCCAGGCGTATTTTGTGGTGTGACCATGAACCAGACATGACATTAACACAAGAAAAAAACTAAGTACCATTACTTTCACAGCGGAGCTGTTAAGGGCTAGGTTCCCCAGGATTCTGTCCGGTTCCCAAATCTTGTCGACACAAACCTCCATAAACCTCTGGACAGCTACCGCCATCTATAAGCGACGGCGGCAAGCACACAACCAGTCTGGTTGCCGCCGTCGCTTGTAGATGGCGGCAACCTTTCCAGCTATCGAAGAATTATGAATAGTTGGGCGCGTTGGTGGGAATTCATCGTAGCAAACAGCGCGGAAAATAGGCGAGGACGAAAAAGAAACACACGTGACGAGCGCAGCGCTCGTCACGCGTGTTTCTTCGTCCTCGTCTGTTTTGCGCGCTGATTCCTACGCCATTGTCAGTTTCGGTTTAGACTCAGGATGAGCCGTGCGCGAGCAATTTCGGGGAAAAAAGACTGGGTGCGGAAAGAGCGGCGACGTACGCAGCAGCGCAAATGGGTCCGCAACCGACGTGAAGCCGCTGTCGCCTCGACTTCCACTGCGTCCATCGCTTCAGACTCCCTTACGAAAGAAGAGCGCATCGCTGGCCTGGAAAGCCGCCGCCGACAACAGAACCAGCAATGTAAATGGTGCCGGCGGGCTACGGAGGCCAAGCGCAAGCGCGAGGCCCGGCGACAACAGCAGTCCACGCCGGCTGAACAGTTCCCGGGGGCGACGGCGAGGTTCCGAGTTCGTGGAGAACCCGTTTGGCGTCACGTGCGCCGTGTGCGAAAGACTCTGGTTCGCCGGAGACTTATCCAGGATCGGTGGCGTGTCGGACTTGAAGAATCTAGAAACGGGCGCGTGCGCGTTGCGGCAGTGTACCGAGTCAGCGGACGTCTACAAAGAATCGGCGTGCAGAACGTGCCGAGATTCCCTGCTCAAAGGCGCGGTGCCCTGGTTCGCGACCGCGAACGCCTACAAGTACCCACCCGTACCGGTCACCTACCGAGGTTGAACGTGGTGGAGGAACGACTAGTGGCGCCTCGACTCCCGTTCATGAGCCTTCGGCGGTTGACGTGGTATAACAAAGACAACGGGGGACGATACGGTTCTCACATAACCAATTACCCAATCAAACCTTAATCCATACATTTATAAATACTTAATTTTCACCATAGTACAGCTTGGCTGGTTTTCCTTCTTAACGAGAGTGGAAAGGCTGAAAACTTTTTAATCACTCGAAAAGTAACTATATGTGTTACTCATTACCGATTTTCAGAAGGAACGCGTTACATTACTTCAAAATTATCGAGTTACTTTTCTCGTTACTTTGACGACCAAACACACAACTGCTTTTGTTTCATGCCTTATTGTTTTTTTTTTCATTAGTCGTTGCACTTAAGCAGTAGATGCCTCTGGAAGTTTTCATCAATCATGTTTCTCCGCTTCATTGAGAAGACATCTCCGGCGACGCTGAACAGTCGTTCCACTAACGCGTTCGAAGGAACGGCAGTGCTGTGCTTGAGGAAGAGCTGATGAATCTGGGATTCCCTGTCTCTTCTGTTCTCTGTGCTTATATAGTTCGAAATTCACAAGGGGTTTTGTGCCTTCCCGTGTTGGCAACCTCCGAGTTTACATTCGGTCTTCACACAATTCTAGAAGGTTCATTCGACGAACCTTCTGTGTTCGCTGGGTGATGGACATTCCCTGCTGTAGAGTTTGATTGACGTGTTCAGCGATAAACGTTGCTATACTGTCGTACTGTTTAGTAGTCATTTTTTCGAGTGACTCGTGTATCTTTCTAGTAATAGGCGCATACGCAAGTTAGAATTAAAACGACGCTCTTTAAATGTTGTTGAACAGGTTACTTCTCAAAGGTAACGAAATACCGTTACACGTTACATGGCCTTACAAGTAACTAAGTACGTTACTCTTTTCTTTTCTAAAAAAAAAGTAACTAACAACGTTAGTCGTTACTGAAAAGCTAGCTAGGCAGGAGTAACATGTTATGAGTAGAGCATTACATACATGTCTGTCATGAACCGACCTGATGTAGAACGCCCGAATAACATAGACGGACTTTCGGGCTTCTGTCAGAATAGGACCGTCTGGGCGTTCAAATGTATCCTGGTTGCACAAAATAAAATATTGAAGACATCATGAAAATATATCGGGTCTGAATTTCACAAACTGTATTTTGCGTATAGGTCACCAGGGTATCAGCGTATAAGGATAAGATGATATAAACGTAAAAATGTGACTTCCTCCAGAAAATCTTGAAAATAAGAACGGCCTATTTTTCTCCTCTCTTTATTTCTTTCCCTTTACCTCTCTGTCTCTCCCTTTTACTCGGAATGGTTTTTGGTCTTATATAGGGTTGGAAAATTTATCTATTAACCCATCGATTAATTGATTAATGATTTAATCGCGATTAATTTTTTAACCGGTTAATTGGTAAACATTTGAGGAACCAAAAGAAAGCAAAAATTAAACGCTTTCACCACGCAGACCTGGACGAAGACACCCGTATGAAGGGGAAACTTTACGTGAAATTTCAACGAAAGTAAACTGTAAGGGCAAGAGATGTAACTCGAAAAAGGTGCGGAAGGTTACACGTATCAGGGTTATTTTAACGCCGTGCGAGTGTCCGTTTGACGCAGCAGAGACCATTGTAAATAATCAAAGGGGGCCAGTCTTGCCGGAAAATATCAACGACCCTCTTTGCCTCATGCAGCTAAATAATAATCTGTGAGTGTGACTGTCTTTGAACATGTCTCAACTACACATCAAAGTTGATTCATAGTCTAAATTTTATACTGCGTCGTGTATCACATTATCAACAAAGGCAAAACAAAAATGTAATTTTGGTTTTTAAAAATATTATGTGGCGAAATGAACGAGATCGATTATACGATGAATTCATTGATTAAAAGATGGCGATCAATCGGGTTAACATTTTTATTCGACACCCTGCCCTGTTCTTATTTTGATCCACTCGGACCAGTCCGTTCCAGGTGCGTAACGGAATGCTGCTCATGAATTGTACACGATTTTGGCGTGACCGGTCCATTCGCGCTCGGTGCCAATCAATCCGTGCGAATATTCCGCGTCTTTTTCGTGGCGATGTTCCATCATGACTGATATCGTCCAGCTCTAAAACTGTGCAAAGCATGCGCTCCACGAGCCGATGAAGACGCCCGGGCTCTGGACCATTCTGGACATAACTCGTATAGGTTGAGGATGCCTGATCTTTGCAGTTTTCTGTTCCTGTTGCTGCCTTTAAAGGCAAAAACGAACACACGCCTTACACTATCTGATCAGCAAAGGTAGCGCATAAGCAATATTTTAAGAAATCGAAGAAAAGCAAGTTTTATAGTCCCTTCGAGCGCAGCAACATTTAATAAACATTCGGTTGCACGTTATCGCAGGCATGTTTCCAGCCCCGTGAAGGCAGTGAAGATCAGCCTGAAGCATATATCTAATGGTAATGGCGTGTCGGCGTCGCCGTGGTTGTTCTGTTGATGCTGCTCTTCCGCGTTTTGGTATTTTCCACCAGAGCGTCGAACGCCAGTCAATTGTAGGAGAAATCGCATCCCATCGCGCGTGGCTCCCCGAGTCCACCGAACGACCAAGTACCACTAGA
Organism: Ixodes scapularis; assembly: GCF_016920785.2. NCBI lineage: Eukaryota > Metazoa > Arthropoda > Arachnida > Ixodida > Ixodidae > Ixodes > Ixodes scapularis. Next base: position 54,927,906 of record NW_024609835.1, on the reverse strand, counting down.
ACGTTCGGCAAAAGGCACTTCCGGGACCATGGCACTGTCGGAGAGACCAATTGGCTGCATCGGGAAAATTGGGATGCTCGACCGTTGTCCGGGTGTGGGATTATTGGGCGGCAGTATGCGAGCCGAACGCTGATTACGGATCAGGCCTTTTCCCCCCTCTCTCTCTCCTTCCTATTTCTCGCCTCCTCTCTTCCGGCGGGGTCTCTTCTTTTGCCAGCAGGGTGCAGGAAGCCCGGCTCGCGATGCCGTTCGCGTGTAATGAGTGGATATCGCTCAATGTGTATCGCGGAAGCTTCGGGGAAGCGCGTTCGTCTGTTCGCTCGTGTGTGTGTATGTGTATTTCTGAGTGAGTGCTGCCGGCAGCTCCTCCTAATGCCGGAGAGTAAGTGGCTCGTCAGTTTCGTACGAATGGCCCGCTAATAAGATCAACTAATAACGGTGACTAGGCTACTAGTTCCGTCTCCGCACGCTTCGGTTGCCCCGGCGCACCGGTCGAGGGTAGCTTTGCTCCGAAACGACGATTTAGAAAGAACCGTGGCAGCCTTCGGTTTGCGGTGTTAGTTTGTAGCGACACGTGTTCCTGATGCATAGTACACGTTATTAGAAACACGTGAGGTAAGATGCCTCAATGTTCCTTTTTAGGTGCTGGCGCTTTTACTGTCTCTTTGATGGATTTCTTTTTAATACAAAAAGTCGTTGCGATGTGCTTCGTCAGACAGCGTAAAGTTACTCAGCCCGAGTAGACAATTGTGTCTCCGCTCTATCTGAGAAATATAACCGGTGCAGTACTAGTGCTATCTTGTGGTCTTTAACCTGCGTTGCACAGTTTAGTGATGCGACCGAACACTGGTAGGTTCCTCATCCAGATAGAAACGGGCTAGACAGGGAATTAGAATAAGATATCTCTGTCCTGGAGCGTGAGATTCACTTCGGGATGCGGTGCGCTAATACACTCTGTCGTCGATCTCCCTATAAATACGAAAGAAATACTCGAAACTAACATGGCGAAATAGTAGAGTTCAGGCTAAGTGATTTAGCTCTGTGCCGCTCTTCCGCGCACTCGAGTGAAGAGAAGACAAAGAAGCCGCGTGCCTCAAAATCACCTCATGTTACCCTCAAGGACGCCCTATAGAGATAGGGCCGCTTCAGCGATCTTCATGTTAGCTACATGCGCGTACGCCGCACATATTGATATGTTTATTTTTAATGCGTCTGAGGGGGTAGGAGGTATCATGAATGTGAGGAGATGTTCTTTTATGGGTTGCACAATTGTTTCGCAACTATCACAACATTGATCGGCGCTCAGGGTGTGCGAGCGAACTGGTACCCATAGTTTTGGCTTTATTGCTATAAAAATTGGCCAGGAGATAGAACTAAAGAGGGCATTTTGCTAATCTTGTTTTCCATAGAGTTCGGTTCTTCTACCCTCTGATCTCTGTGGCACTTTACTGGATCGCGCATTACCTCTTGGTCACGGCAGCGCAACTGCGGTCACCGGAAAGTTTGAATCGGCCATCTCGGGTCCGTGTAAAATCTTCCGAGTGAAGTGTTGCAAAGGCTGGGCGGATGGGTGCTGAAAGACACGGTTTGTGCCCGTTAGCTGTCATTTGCCGAAGAATTTTTTTTTTTTTTAACACTGCGGAAACGATTGTAGTTGCGCTCTTTAAAACCCCCTATTTTTATTTTTTTTTATTTTTTTACGAAAGCAGGTTTTGCGGTTAGGAGGTGTGACCAAAGGACATGCCTTGGTACGCCAGATTGCCGCGTTTCTTTGCCTTGGCACGCCAAAGTGCTGCGTATCTGTGACTTCGCACGTGTGGATAGCGATCGAGAATCAACACCGTGTACGTGTGTGAACTCTTCGGGAAAGTTTTGGAGCTGTGTCACGCGTTCATGTCTTTGCTGCATGCATATCGGTCTCTGAGTTCTGGGTCCTCTAACTCTGCGGGCGAGTAGCTATCACTGATCAGTGGTTGCTATCAGTAAAGAAAAGCCCACCCAATATTGTCTCATATCATACTTTCTCCACATCGCAAGAGCAAAAAAATACGAAAGCTATATCTGTTAATGGACCGCTGATCAATGAATTGAGTGATGAATTGTTGTGCGATATCCTGTCGTTCTTAACGCTACGAAAAGAAGACGAACCATTGGTAAATATCACGCTCCTTCTCACCCTTTCCCTTTGTTCCGTCGTCACTGAACCAATCTCGTCTCTGGTTTGCGACTGCCGCAAGTTACAAATACATACAGTCGTCAGAGTAAAAACGCTGCTGCTCCAGAGGCTCACACACCTCTACGCACGTTGCACTAGTAAAATTTTCGTGAAGGTGTAACGCATCCACACGGCGTCGATTCTTGAAGGGTGTCAAAGTGTGCGAAGTCAAGAAGATGCAGCACTTCGGCGTGCATGTCCTTTGATCATGCTGCGAGACTTGCGTTCGACGAATTGTCCCTTTTTTTTTTTGTTGTTGTTGTGCTGCGCTTTCGTAAACATTTTAACGGGTTTGAAAAGGCAGCTACCACCATTTCCGCAAGATTAAAAAAAAACTTTTTCGGCGAATAATGGCGAACAATCAGAAACCGTGCATTTCAGCTGTGAGCAGACGACGCTTCACTTTCGAGTTTGAAGTTCTTTTAGGGCCCTATTAGCGATCTTAAATTTTTTGAAACGCCGTGAGGTCAATGAGGACGCGCAGGGGACTTTTGAGCGACTTTAGGGGCCATATCGCGCCAGTGCTGCATGAAAGGCTGCCCAGCGAAGTCACAACCGAAGGTACGGGCTCCACAGGGTCCGCAAGAATTGGTCAACGAAGGCGGCCTTGCTAGCTGCAATTCCTGAAGGTTCCGGACCGAAGTTATTTATTTGTTTCGCGAAACTTTGTTGACCAGGATTATAAGGTCAGACGAAGCGTCTCTAAAGCGTTGAGGGTGCGGTAGCATGGTCGCTTATAGATCCATCTATCCGCTGACATTGGCTGTAGAGCTTGCGACGGTTGACCACTACTAAGGGCTTCGCAGTAAGATTGCTGCTGAAAGCGCCTAAAATATATTTTATGCTGACTTCATTACAAGCCTGGAGGTCAAATTGCTAGAAATGAGCTAATAAGTCTTCGAAACACGCACAGAACGCCAGAAAGACCAACCATCTCTGCGTAGTAGGAGTTCTTTTCTTCTTGCAGAACAGTGTCCTCGTTTATAAACTGAATTTCTGTCCAATGCGTCTTTGTACCAGTAAGGGAAGCTCGCCCATTTATATTTAAAAGATTTCAACAGCAACGTTTTTTTTTAGAATGAATACAGAGCCCACCCAACGCTCACTGTAACGGTCAGAGGTCTGACTCTGCTCCCCCTGCATCCAAATACTAACGCTACCCCTACAGCCCAGTAGAAGAGTCCCTATCACTCTTCGATTTCTAAGCGGTTATAGCCGTACAAAGTAAGTTCTCGATTAACTAGATTTCTTGTTTATAGGGCTTTCGGTTTGTTCACTTTTAGGAAAGATTCGCCATTACCTGCTCCTCTAATATAAAAAGAAAACTGATAAAAGGCGAAAAAAAAGGCAAAATACGAGATGGATACGAAGGAGGGTAGCGGTAATCACTTGGGGTTTTCTTAAGGAAATCGAAGAGACAACCAAGAAAGGTTCCTCTCTGCAAGAAGCGATCGGTAATAAGGTTATGTCACGGAGGTACGTAATTACCTTACAAAGGATCATGAAGGAGATTCCGCGCATTATCCCTTAGTCGGCAGTATGCGCTTATTTGCAAGTTTATTTTGCTGTTTTTCTTTTTTTTTGTCTGGAACTCAGTTTTTTTTATGATTCGAGGCTTCATTTAATGTCAACCTCTGTGTGTTTTTGTTGATTATTACTTATTGTCGGAAAATATTTCTGCCCTACTTACATTGTGTTTTTATTAAAAAAAATAAAAAGGAAAAAGTCTTATGTATCTTTGTTGCAGTTTAAATTATATAATTTTGTCACGTTAAGCCGCCTCCGGGTAACTCCGAGGCGAAACGATGGCCTGCGGAGGATCCCCTCTTTGCGCGTTTAAATCGCGGCCAAGATGACCGCACGATGACGGGGGCTTATGGCGGAGAAGGCGCCGTGTTTCCGAGATTTTGGTTGGACGTCAAAAGATTACCAGAAAGTCGAAATTAATCCTCATTTCTAAACTCGGGCGGAATAATCGCGCACGTCGTTGCTTTGACACTTAAGCTATTTAAATTTTATTCATTTTCGCTTTCAGGTACTACGCCATAGTATTTCCTACCAAACCGGCCACGTTTTGCTTGTAAACATCAATGCTACGCGAAGCGCAACTTCGTCTGCTTCTTTTGCCGGGGTTGTGGTGACGTCAGAACGCCGGGCTCTGATTGGCTGTGATTGATTGGCCCCATCGATTCGCATCGTGGTGGCTTCGGTCGGACATAGAAGTAAAACAAACTATAAACCGCAGGCGACTTCCGGCGGTGAACGAAACTTAGTCCCGCATGTTTAGTCTGCGGGGGACGGTCGGTGCGCGCGGCTGGCTCCCGAACCAAGAAGCGTACCCTACCCACATGGACTCGCGACATCATGGGGTTAATCATACCGTACCGAGGGATGGCGCAGCGGGCGTATGACCTCGTAACTTCCGACATCAGTCAATGGAGAGCGTAAAGATCGCGATAAGCCTTGTGCTTTCGAGATTACTTCAGTTACACCTGAAGGGTTCCTCGCAGTCCAAGATCATTAGAAATCCGAAAATTTACGCCCGCCCACAAAAAAAAAAAAAAGAAGGTCTGATGGAAAACTTATTTTCTCACACTATGATCGTAACACGCTCTTCTCCTGAATACACTTACACTCCTCTCTATCATTTTGATGAGCCAAGAGATCGCAGGAGTGTGTCGTGTGGGCAGTGCATCCGAAACCACCGGAAGTTCCCTTCAACGAAGAAGAGCGAATCATAAAGCCGGGGTCGCGGTCCTTATTCGCTCGTTCTCGTGAGAGTCGAAACGTGGTCGCGCCAGGGTGCAAATAGATAAAATCCCTTCATGTTTCAAAAGTATCACAAGGCGCGTCGATGCACGAGGCACGTGCAACGTGCAACCCTTGGGTATACTCTGTTTCACCTTATGATGTACCGCAGGAAATGCTACAAGTGCGAGCTCCTTGCTCAGGACACAGTCTTGGCGGCTCAAGCTCTCGTGCATTAAGGGCAGCTGCCAACGCTTAGAGCTCGCGCTTCTAGCCTTCGCTGCGGTGCAACATAAGGTGAAACAGAGTATAGATCATGGCAGCATAGCGCAGCGCTGAGCTAGATTTCCTTCGCCATGTTCTTCCCACAACTGGCGCGCGGCACGTGTCCCTAACATTTCCACAACAATGAATGACACCCCTTTTCCTAAACTAGACGGCGGGTTTTGTGGTATTTGCGAAATCAAATATGCACGGTATCTTCCGGAAATGATCACTTATAACCCTGCAATACTTCATTCACTCTTAGCATACAAGAATGATGAGTAAATAATTATGAATTATACCTGAACCGGAAGTGCACCCGAGCTTCCCAATGAATGGCGCTATTGAGTTAGTTGCCAAACAAAAAAGGGGCGAATACATTCGATACAAAATACAGTGTGCAAAGAGATTCGAATGCAAGTCACCACGGTATCCCTGCTTCGAATGCCGCTTGGAAACGAGTTAAAAAAGAAACTTGGCAAGCGGCATTCGAATCACGGATATCGTGGTGACTGATGTTTGCAGACTCTTTTGTATAATGTTTAAGTAGTGTGACACCGGCTTAAAAAGGCCCCCCAAAGCGTTTCTGTCCATTTTTAATTTGCATCGCGTTAGCTCGAACTAGTGGGTGAGACATTAGCAACACATTTAAAACAAATAAAGAAGAAAATTATCAGCCTTTTCCCTCTGGTGAACAAGGAAGAGCAGCGGAGCTATACTATGTGCCGCCATCTATGACCGACGGCGGCAACCAGACAACCGGCAATCCAGTTGTCTGGTTGCCGCCGTCTTTTATAGATGGCGGTAGCTGTCTAGAGGGTTGTGTAGAGATTTATCTGTCTACGAACACGAAACTGGGAAAACTAGCACTTAACACCTCCGCTGTAAAATCTGATGTATTTTGAACATAATGGTTGAAAGAAGTTCATAATTTTGAGCACATTTTGTATTGCTGATGAGTAATGACGTCCTTGGTCTGAACCAGTACAGAACCGAAACGACAGGAGCGTGCAAGAACGATGCGCCATCTTCCTATTTGTTGGAATTAACATCCAGTTATGAAGATCTGAATGCCCCACCGATTTACGGGTGTTCCAAGCAAAGAATCACGCGCTTGAAAGGATCAGAAAGGGTCACATGCACCTATTCAGGCGGTCCGGCCTCTAGAATCCTATGTCGTCATCATCCAACGCTCTTTGGACCAATGTCCTTACTGAATGCTCGTGTTTGAGACTGTTAGGCACGCTCTCCGAGCAGTATGTTTTTCTTTTTTTTTTTTTTTCGTTAAAGCTTTCTATTCTGGAAAACGTGGCGCCATACATTGTCGTGGAAATGCTCGAGACACGTGCCGCGCGCCACTCCTGGGAAGAACACGTCGTCTCAAGTCTAACTCAGGACTGAGCTGTCCCGTCATAATCTTCCCAAGGGCTGCACGTTGCAGGTGCCTCTAGCATCGATGCACCTTGCGCTACTTTTAGAACACGAAGGGGTTTTATATTTCGTCCCTTCGCAGTGCTCCTTTAAATGAGTACTGCACGAAACATTTTAGTGTCTGTAATAAGTGGCGCAGGACCTTTCCACGAGCCAGCAGCCGCTGGTCTGCGCAAGTACACACGACAAAATTGGCGTCATAGTCCTACATCCACGCTTAAGTTGAGGGTGAGGTGTGTGGGTTCCCGGAAAAGGGAGAATAAAGAGAGGCTTTTCACCTCCACAATTTTCACACTACGAGCTTGTTAGACCAATTAATCGCCTACCTTTTACACCAGACCCCATTGTGGAAATTCAAAGCCTGTCTTTATTCTCCTTTAACTCGGAGCCCACATATTTCACGGTATTCTTCAGCATGAATGGAATTGGGTCGGTGGCCGAGTAAGGTAGCCTACACTAAAGCCCCTCCATCCTGGCCTACATCAGCTCGGAGCACGTGGAGCGAAAGGTCGCGCTGCAGAACCCAGGGATCCTGAGTTTAATCCCCACGCCTGCCCGTTTTGATCTGCATGAGCATCGTACCGGCGTGCGGTCGTGTATCGCTACAGCGTGGTGCACGTTAAAGGCCCCAGGCCAGCAGTCGTACGGCACTGGCTAAATTGCTTATAGTTATCTACAGTAGGTAACAATGTCGCCATGTTCTGGCAGACTAACCTCCTGCTGTATAAACAACTAACGAAAAATATGACAGTTCTTTTTGCAGCAGAGCTGTTAAGGGCTAGTTTCCGCAGGATCGTGTCCGGTACCAAAGAGATGTCGACACAAACCTACACGAACCTCTGGACAGCTACTACCATCTGTAAGTGACGGCGGCAACCAGGCAACCAGTCTGGTTACCGCCGTCGCTCATAGATGGCGGCAAGCTTTCCAGCTGTCCAACTATCATAAAAGAATGGATAGTTGGGCGAGTTGGTGTGAATTTGTCGTAAAACACAGCGCGCAGAACAGACGAAGACGAAGAAGAAACACATGTGACGAGCGCAGCGCACGTCACGTGTGTTTGTTCTTCGTCGTCGTCTGTTTTGCGCGCTGTGTCCTACGCTCTAATCAGTTGCGGGTTGGACTCACGATGCGTCGGCCGCGTAGCCTTTCTTCGGGGAAAGGGGACCGGTTTAGGAAGAAGCGGCGACGTAAACACCAGCGCGGATGGGTCCGCAACCGCCGCGTGCATCGAGCGCTTCAGATTCCCTTGCGAAAGAAGTGCAGATCGCTCGCCTGAAAAGCCACGCCGAGAAAAGAAGCTACAGCTCCACTGCTCCTCCTTCTTCACCGTAGTGGAAAGGCTGAAAGTTTTTTTAACCCTTACAAAAAAATGAATTGACTTACAATTGAAAGTGTAAAGGACTCACTCAATAGACCGCATTCAGTCTCAATTGAAACTTAATTGACTTTTTCTATTGAGTCGCTATTGATCCGTCCCAGGGTATTGGCCACTGAGTTTTAATTGAATTTTTAGCAATTGCATTTCAATGGAATTTTGGCAATAGTGTTTCAATAGAACTTTTGCTATTGAGTTTTAATAAAAATATTGCAATTGACTTTCAATTGAATTTTTGCAACGTGCTTCAATAGAATTTCTTGCAACTGCGTTTAAAAAAAATTGCTCTGGTTGAGATTTTTTTGTATAATTCTTTAAAGCATGCAACATTAAGGAAACAAAGCACATAGAGGAAACGAACACAAACATCGTAACTATAGCACTCACAACCATACCTCGGCAAACCTCACTCATGAGGGCCCTCACTCACCCTCACTCACCCTCATCTTCACAAGTGAGGTGAGGGTGAGTGAGTTTCTGAACCAGGAAAATTCATGAGTGTGAGGGTGAGTGAGGGCCGTGAGGGCCGTGAGGGCCGTGAGGGCCGTGAGGGCCGTGAGGGCCGTGAGGGCGGTGAGGGCCGTGAGGGTCGTGAGGGCCATGAGGGCCATGAGGGCGGTGAGGGCAGTAAGGGGTATGAGGGCCATGAGTGAGTGAGGGGCGTGAGGGCGGTGAGTGGCGTGAGGGCCGTGAGTGCGTGAGTGGTGTGAGGGCGGTGAGTGCGTGAGGGGTGTGAGGGCCATGAGTGCGTGAGGGCAGTGAGTGGCATGAGAGGCGTGAGGGCCGTGAGGGCGGTGAGTGCATGAGGTGGTGTGAGGGCCGTGAGGGCGGTAAGTGCGTGAGGCCCCCTTCAGATCGAGCTTCTTTCTCAGCAATTTTGGTGTTAATGGCGGGTTGTTCTCTAGCTTTCCCTAGATCGACACGAATTGCTAAGATCGGGTCCGGCTCGAAATAAGCAAGCAACTCGGAGCAATTCGAATACGTTTGAAGCGGCTGCATCTAATCAGGTACGCAAAATTTTCACGTGATACCTCGTGCCGGTGATGATGACACCGAAAGACTTGGTTCTCGTTTGAAATCGATCGTTTTTTGGAAATAAACTGTTTCAGAAAGGTGCATTAGTATTCTTAACGAGATTTAAATGCATAAAAAACACGTTTATAACGCGTAATTGTGTCTAAATAGTGCAAGAAAAATAAAATTTTATGATGACGATGGCAAATCGCAGCAATTGGTTGCTGCGTGTGATCGCGGGCGGCGCGTGCTGCTAGTGTTGCGACGTAAAGTTTCTGGGCGAAATTGCCACATTAGAAGCTGGCCTGAGTGGCGTGAGAGCCATGAGTGCGTGAGGGCGGTGAGTGGCGTGAGGGCAGTGAGTGGCGTGAGGGCCGTGAGGGCGGTGAGGGCGGTGAGGGCCGTGGGGGCGGTGAGGGCCGTGAGGGCAGTGAGGGCGGTGAGGAGCGTGAGGGCTATGAGGGGCGTGAGGGCCATGAGGGCGGTGAGGGGCGTGAGGGCCATGAGGGCGGTGAGGGGCGTGAGGGGCGTGAGGGCCGTGAGGGGCATGAGGGCCGTGAGGGCGGTGAGTGCGTGAGGGCCGTGAGGTTCAGTGAGGGTGAGTGAAGTGCTGACGGTGAGTGTGACTGTGAGTGTGAGTGAGGGGCTTAGGTGAGCGTGGCTGTGAGGGTGAGGGTGAGTAAGGGCGACCTAAAATGCCGACCTCTGCTCACAACCCGCTAATCGTACTCCCCTTGACTACTCCACCGCCTTATATACCCTACATAAGAAAGGTATTCGTTTGGCCGGTGACCACCTCAGCATCTACTAAGGTTCTCAGTTTGCTATTTCCTCCTTGGAAGTCTCATAAATGATAAACAGTGTTTCGACGTCATTGGACTCTATCCCTTAATAGGAAAACACTGCTACAAGCAATAATCGCTCTGTGCACACGGGTGCAGTAATCCACAAACGCCCAAACTCAATTGCATTCCTAATGAGTAAATTCAATAGAATCGATATTGACTTTCTTATGACCAAACTCAATTGCATTCCTAATGAGTAAATTCAATAGAATCGATATTGACTTTCTTATGACCAAACTCAATTGCATTCCTAATGAGTAAATTCAATAGGATCGATATTGAGTTTATTATGACCAAACAGAATTGCATTCCTAATGATTAAATTCAAAAGAATATATATTGCATGTCTAATGAGCAAACCCAATTTCATTCTTAATGAGCAATTTCAAAAGAATATATATTCAGATCTTAATGACCTAACTCAATTGCATTCATAATGAGTAAATTCGATAGAATCGATATTGAGTTTCTTATTACGAAACTCAATTGCATTCCTAATGAGTAAATTCAATAGGATCTATATTGAGTTTATTATAACCAAACTGAATTGCATTCCTAATGAGTAAATTCAAAAGAATACATATTGCATGTCTAATGAGCAAACCCAATTTCATTCTTAATGAGCAATTTGAAAAGAACATATATTCATATCTTAATGACCAAACTCAATTGCATTCATAATGAGTAAATTCGATAGAATCGATATTGAGTTTCTTATTACGAAACTCAATTGCATTCCTAATGAGTAAATTCAAAAGGATCGATATTGAGTTTCTTATGACCAAACTCAATTGCATTCCTAATGAGTAAATTTTATAGAATCGATATTGAGTTTCTCATGACGAAACTCAATTGCCTTACTAATGAGCAAATTCAATTGAATCGATATTGAGTTCTTAATGACCAAACTCGATTGCGTTCCTAATGAGTAAATGCAATAGAATCGATATTGACTTTCTTATGATAAAACTCTATGACATCCCTAATGAGTAAAATCATTAGAATTGATATTGAGTTTCTAATGATCAAACTCAATTGCATTCCTAGTGAGTAAAGTAAATAGAATCGACATTGAGTTTCTTATGATCAATCTCAATTGCATTCCTAATGAGTAAATTCAATAGAATCAAAATTGAGTTTCTAATGATCAAACTCATTAGACATTGAGTATATATTGAGTTTCAATTGACTCTATAGGAACACAGTAGAAAGTCAATTGAAACTCACTGATAATTTTTGTAAGGGAATGGAGGACTATGACGTCAATTTCGTTGTGTGTGCTTGCTCACACCGACGGCTGCTGGCTCGTGTATAAAGATCGTGGGCCACTTATTATGGACACTGCAATGTTTGTTTGAGTATCCCTTTAACGCACTATAATACACGCACGGTACATTCTGTGCTCCCCAGGTTTAAAAATAATCAAGGCAATTTTTTTTAAGGGTGATATTAATATATTTATTTGAAAGCATGCTGCAGGCGCGTTCCAGTAATATACGCTTTATTTTGCTGGTTTTGGCAAAGGCAGCAAAAAGATTTGATATGATTTCTAAATTTCTTTCCTAAAGTCTACTTTCCTCAAAAGCCGCTGATTGAAACGTTCCGCTTTTTATACGCAAGTCAAATACCAAGATATGGAGCACTGAAAATGTAGCCGACGAGATTGCTCCGCTCTTCTCGTGTTTTGATAATCTTTTTTTTTTTTTCATTTTTTGCTTTTACGAAGATTTTCGCCTTAGCGCCTCCATCTTCAAATTTACCGAAGTTGATAGGAATTTCTGCGTGTCGTGCCTTATCAAGAGGAACACCCAAAGGGAGGATACCCAGTCTAAATATTATTTTTTCTGCTCGGCTTTCCTATTTCGTTAATATTCATTAATTTTATACAGACGCCCATAACTTCCGCAAAAAGTTCATTTTCCTCGACATCGCTTGCAGTCCGCGCGCTCCTAATATATGCGCATGTAGCGGCTCTGGTCATCTTCCCGTGGTGAGGTTATTCCCAGAGTCGGAAAGTCATTATACTGCTATAATTATTCGCGGCCATCCTTTTTTATCTTCGTATCTGGCCACGAAGATCCCTTCTCTGCCGTATCACTAGGTTCCAAAAAATCACAAAAAAAATATTACGAAGCCTTGCCTCATCTTCACCCTCTGCCTTCTTTCCTCTTTTTTTTTTCTTTTTAGTGCACGTGATGTTTTGTGGTTTTGGTTGCACTAATCTCTAAGGCTGAAAATTATTCAGATAATTTCGAGCTGGCGCGCTCCTTGCTGCTGCATTTTAACGCGATCTATTCCCGCGTGCATACACAGACGAGGACGAAGAAGGGAAACAGTCCAACGGCCAGTGTGTTCTCTGGTAGGCACTTTGACGGTCAGTTAGAATGTACTGTTTTCAAATGCCCGCGTTATCCAGAAGCTGCTGCGCCAATTATTCGAGTTTTACATTATTTGGCCACGCACACTGAGCGTCTGCATCAGTATACGGCGCGAGCTTGGCTAAGATCGTGTCGCGAACGAGCGGTTGCGTCGGCGTTAGGCGAGAACTTCGTACACAAAATATGATGGCCAGCTGTGTAACTTGATGTGGTTTTCAGAAGGGTCTATTAGACCCCAATTTTAAAATCATTCGATTGACGTCGTTCCTTATTTATGATCCATTAAAAACCTAAGCCCTTTTAATGTAGATATGAAAATACTGCATCCATAGCGTGCGCAAGGAGCATCGAGTCTCTGTTGCGGGTGGGGACAGAAACTTAATCAAGCGACAGCAGTCTGCTTTTTTTTAATCCTCACCCTCTCCACTAGAGAGAAACAAAAAAGCTGAAAGTTGAAAGTTGTGTGTGGTCGTGGTAACTGCCTGTTTCGCGGTTTTTGCATGTTTCACCATATTGCTGGGTTTCCGAAGATTTCAAGAGAGATTTCATCTTTATATATATATATATATATATATATATATATATATATATATATATATATATATATATATATATATATATATATATATATATATATATATATATATATATATAAAGATTTATGACAACGTAACGGTATGCACACAAGAATAGATTGGATTAGAATCCTCGACTCCGGTAATGAGTTACCGAAATCACAAGCGATCACGGATATCTAACGACCGAATTCTTAAACACTACTCGACTCGGAGCTCCAGTGAAACTTCACTTGAGGCCAGTTTTACGCTTCATAAGTTGAACTCGAATAAAAACTTCATTTGACTAAGAAAATACTGACCAACTTCCTTTAAAGGGGCCAGGTCCGTGCAACGATATTCACTTGGAATGTTTTTCACTTTACACGAGCTCACTGGCAATAGTTGGACCCAAGTATACTCGCACACGACGCCATTGGCTAAGAAACTCCTTTGTTGTGGTGTAATTTTAAGAATACAAGCTAGCGCTTTCTTTTAATCTCTCCTTCGCAAAACTTGATGACATAGCTAAGGGATCGCAGAACCCCCCAGTGACGATATTTTAATGCGGCTCATAGATTGGACCCGAGCCTTGCTTGAGCACTCGATTTCGGCTCGCGATGATCAATATCCGCATTCGGGTAGTGGCCCGTGTCCAATCGTTACATTGGCATCAAGAGACGAACCATAACAATGTCTGAAACTCAGCGCATGTCTTTTGCCTCGCCAACCTTAGAGCCTGGCTTTGATCAACACTGGCGGCATATACTCGACTCCAGATCACGTAGCCGCTTGTTCTGACTGCGAATAGACTTTTTTACAAAGTCCGTGCCATCGGCTATCCGCCATCGCTTCCTCACATACTCTGAGCTTGTATTGGACACGAGTGCTGCGTCAGCGTTCGGCGAGGACTCTGATTCAATTACGCGCTTCGTGAGCAGGCAATGATGACCTCCAATGTTGCTCGATGAACTTTTGAAAAGCCTCTATTGACGGGGATGGACGCCTCTCGTTTTTCTGTAATTTTTTCTGCAACGTCTGTTGCGTGTGATGAGAACCTAACACATGTTTCATAGGTCATTAACGTCAGGGAAACGTTCTAAGTTGTATTTTTGCAAAGTACAAAAATCATTGCATTGCTTAAGGTCTGTTCACACGATGCATCATTTAGGCGCGCAACAGTTTCGCGACACTCAAGTTTCGCGAAATGTGCTCGTTCACACATACAGCTTCACGTGCAACAACGATGACGTTTAGACTCGCGAATATAGTTTTGGTGTTAACCATAAAGTGGTGCTTCAGTTGAAAGCCAACATCATCATCATCACCATTAGTCATTCAGCAGGCGAGCTGGTGAACAATCATAATTAAGAAATAAAACCTTAAGACAGGCCACGGTCCCACTGAATGTGGCAGTTTAGGTACTTTTTGGCAGGCCATTACTCATCTCCTTTTAAATACTGTTTTGTGGGATTGATGTCATTCGAAAGGCAATGCAATCCTCTTTCATTTGATATTATGTATGTGTTGGTTTTTACTGTTCATGCGCATTTGTAGCGCTGCGAATATGATGGCGCGGACCCTCACTTGCTCCGCTAGTTCATGTTTTATGAACGATCCATTAAAGATAGCACGGTTCCAATATAGCAGTTTTGTTAAGATGATGTCGGAGCAGAATCTAACGATACACTTTTTTGGTATTTGCACTACTTTGTTTTTTTCATCCCTCCAAATATTGCTCTAAAATTGACATTCTTCAGCACTAATATGTTTTTAATGACAAGCGCTAGGGAAATGAAATTAGCTACAGATGTAGTGCTTATAATTGGTAATATGCAAAAAAAAAATTACTGTTGTGTAAACTTTTTTTGTTTAGATATTTTATATCAAACGTAGCACTTTTTTGTGCTTCGAGTCATGGTAGTTCAAATGCCGCTTAAGAAATAATTAAACTATGATAAAATCTTTTATAACATTTAGAGCTACAATGGTTGCCCAAGAGGTTGACGATGGCTTTGTTTCATTTTCAAAGTCATAACGCTCCAGGAGCCCTTCAAATTTACCCGTTTTTGACGCATATCTGTTTTGGACATCAAACAGATTTATTGGCATCTAATAACATTTATTGTTTGGAATAGATATACATTGCGATGTATTAAATTTTCACAATGATCTTGCTTTGGTTTCTTAATAGGTGTAGAGCTTTGCTAATTTTAAAAACAATTAAAAACTGTTTGGGTGTTTTGTTGCGCTACCTGGCGGATGGCAGACAAACTGCTGATTTCTAGTGTTCAAAAAATATCCGAGGGCGGCGTTGGCGTCTGTATCATCATCAATCTCCGTGTTTTTTTACCTTCACATTTAAAAAATATATTGGAAGATTTACTATCGATAAATGAATGGTTTAAGTACTGGGTCAGGCTAATAAATCTAAGACAAATAATTACACAAGCGTAGCGTTATATATTGCGTTCATTATTCGATATCATTGAAATCAATAAACAATAAAGACGAAGAGGAAAATAATACACCCGAGTTCACTTTATGCCTAGAGTCACTACATGAGCTTTAAAGTATCGGCACTCAGTCCCAAAAATTGGTTTGGGCGCCACCATTTTGGGTCTTGCTCAGAGCAAACGCAACTGCCGATCATCATGATCCAAAAGTACGACTTCCTCAGCATTAGATGCGGTGCTAGGAAGCTGATGCAATATTGAAATGCTCTGTCGCGGGTTGTTTAGACATTTGTGAGGGTCGGAAAAGCGTTTCCTGTGATTTTAGATAAAGCTCCATATAACTGGCAACCATGATTTTAAGCGACAATTTTAAGCAAAGTGTCGTTACTCGGAACCGCAGCTAATTTACTGGCACAAGCGGGAACAATGAAGAAGAGGCAGGTGTCAAAAGGTAGTGGCTTGAGAAATCCACGGGGTTTACGTCATGGCCCGTTCATGTATTACAAGCCTCTTGAACAAGAGCATGAATAGTGTCATTAAATAAGCTACGCTTCAGAGTAGCGACACTTGGCCTTATTGTGGCTTAAAATCATGGTTGACAGTTATTTGAAGCTTTTTCTGAAATCACAAGAAACGCTTTTCCGTCCTCCACTTTAAACAGTTTTCGAAAAAGCAAAGCAACATTACATGAGCTTCCTAACACTGAATCTAATGCTGAGGATGTCGCACTTTTGAATCATGACGATCGGCAGTTGCACCTGCTCTGCACAAGCAATAAAATGGCGGCGTTCACAACACTGTCGGGGAAGAGAGTGCCGATACTCTATGCGCAGCTCATTTATTGCCTCACAACTCTCAAGAAAAAAGGGTGTCAAAAGGTGTATTCTAACACCCTTGGTCCCATATCATACACCCCCAAACTTCAATTCGACATACAGCGCCCTACAGTCGAACAGACGGCCCGACATTTTAGGAGGGGCTTGATAGCCGTGTGGTACAACTTATTAAAATAGATAATGTACGTTTTACTGAACACGAAAAAACTAATTCGAGTTTTCTTGGCCCTACTGTAAAAACTCGGTGCTTTCTCTATGTGGTCTTCCATACGTACTTCAGCTATTTAAAATGTTTTACCACACGGCTATCTAGCGCCTCCTAAAATTTTGGGCCCTCTGTTTGACTGTAGGGCACTGTACGCCGAATTGAAATTCTGGTGTGTATTATATGGGACAAAGGGTGTAAGAATACACCTTTTGACACCCTTTTTTCTTGAGAGTGCAGTTCCCGCGAAACTCCTTTTCCCTGAATGAAACTGAAAGTAAATATGAATAATATACCATTATTATAGCTTATTTAGTTATAACAAAATACACATAATGAGAGGAGGAAGCGGGCGGGTAGGAGAAACGCTGGTTTTATGTGCGACCGTTCTAACCGTCTCAAAAGAAAAAACGCACGAGCTTGCGCTGGTTTAAACAAAAAATAAAAAAGGCATCAAAAGAAAAGATGCGGCACGCTGTGTTCTTTGTTATTATGAGTCCAATTGCAAATTGTTGTGTGTATGTTTATACAGCCTGAAGTTAGTCTGCCTTAGTGGACGTCTGGTGTCTCAGCTGTAGATGAACAATTTAGCCAATGCGGTACAGCCGCAAGCCTGGGGTCTTTAACGTGCACCACGCCGGTGCGATGCACTTCCAGGTCGAAACGGGCAGGGGCGGGGTGGGTTCTGCAGCGCGAGCTTTCGCTCCAAGTGCTCCGAGCTGGTGTGCGCTAGACCATGCACTCGGCCACAGACCCCCCCCCCCCCCCCCCCCCCTCGTGTGTCTAATTTTTATACAGGTATAAGTATTTGAAGATCGACGATGGACGTCGATAGTTTCGAGGTAATGTAACGTAATAACAATGTATAAATAATAAACTTGTTGAAGGACGGAACGACAAAATTTTTCAATTCTTGGATTGTAATATGCCGGTAGCCTATTGTACTTACTGTTAATGAAGAGCAATATGAGGTGACGAGGTAATTATTAATTGATGTGGCTCCATAAGGACGACGACATTAGTGGGTGTCGAACCACAACGTACAGTGCCAGACTTGTTTCAAGTATCGTGTACCCAAAAACTTTCTTCACCCGCAACAGTATAAGGTAGAACCAATGAGGATGCTGCTTTACAACTGTACGTTGAACAGGAAAACTGCACTGTGCAGAAGTGCGGCTTATTCGTTAATATGAGGGACGGATTTCTAGCAGCATTCCCTGATTGACTACTTGGAACAAATGGCCTCGTTGACGTAAAGTGTCCCCGTTCCAAAAGATTCTTGAAGCATACTTAAACCGCAAAGGAGTATGAGGCGAAAAATAAGAAAAAGGAGCCTGGTGTGAAAGGTCCAAAACACCACCATAGCTTCTACTATCAAATACAAGGGCAGTTACACACTACACAAAGAGAGTTTTGTGATTTAGTTATATTTACACTGAAGGGCATTGATATCCAACGTATTCATAGAGATGACACCTCCTGGTCAACCAACATAGAGCCTTTTCTACTCAAGTTTTACATGGAAGACCCCACTTCCGCTGAAATTCCTCACGTAGACGAGTTGTCCGACCGATTAAACTGCCATTACTCTCTATCTGGGAATCTTTCGATCTTTGTTCGTAGGCCACAGTATTATGACATCGAGGGGTGTGGCTCTTCGTCCGCCGAATATTGCTTCGGCGGGTGTTTTTACTGTGTAAGATGAGACCGTCGGGTGCTGCTGGAACAACAACCTGGCGATTCTTCACTGAACTGCTTCTTCCGTAAGCTTCAAAATGGCTTTTTTTTTCGTTTCGCACATCATCTGTTCTGCTTGCCCGTTAGTTGCAGGATGGTATGGTGCACTAATGTGATGCCTCATGCCGGTTCTTTTTCTTCAAAAACTTGTTTATTTTATTTGAAGCAAAATTCGGTAGGGCAAAAGTAGGTAAAAGAGACCGTAGAACGTCAATGACGTGTTTGGACGTCGTGGCAGGCATCGTGTATGTAAACTTCCAGCCACATAGAGCACGCATCGCCCATGACTCCGTAGATGCGGATACGTTTCGCCACACACCGACTGAATGGTGGATCGTTTTCAGTTACTGTTCATGATGGCGTTGGACTCAAGAAAGACTTCGAGTCTTTCCACAAAGTTAGCCCAGGTGCCAGGACTTTTGTCGAAAGCGGTAAGTGTCCGAAACATCGACAACGTCGGTAGCCACGTGTTGTGCTTGACACTGGACACTTACCCTTCGCTGAGAAGAAACTTGCTTGTTCGTCTGCCATAAGTCGTCCGATATCAGGTCATCACCGCAACATCATCTCCCGAAAAAACTGGTCTTCATTGTTCGCATGTCCATAGTTAGCAATCACGTCAACTTATAAATTCCCAAACGCTCATAACGTGCCGTCGCTGAAGGCCGTTCATTCATAGCGTCATCATTGCAAATAAACGTCTTCCTATTTCTTCTGATGGTTTTCATCATATTCCTCCTAAGCTGTACTTACAACATTATGTGTGTCGGTACTTCCGAAAATATTGCAACGGCGTTTGTTTTCCGGGAACTATAATGTAACAACCTTTACAACATCTTCCGGACCCCGTGAAACACAATATATCGTGACGTTTTTTTGGTCGTCATTAAAATGGTGAGGTAAGTACCGTAAATCGCGAAGCAGTTTACTTGACGTCCGCTTCCACTGGTTGAGTCTACTGAGCGTGCATTCCTGCAGAGGAAATTTTCATTGATACAATATTGACACGTCAATCAACATTTGATTCCTTCTTGGTAAGATTAATTGCCAAAGCCCGTTACAACCGCCGAACCGTATGTTCCTATATCAGAGAACAATTTATACCCAGCCTGACATTATCGCATACATCCGTTTGACGGGCCACGCTACTTGAGCTAGCTGAGCACAGCTGGCAGCGGCGCGAGCAAGGCCACGAGGGGAACGTGATGGTGCTCGAGCCATCCCACTGTGAACCAATGTTTCGGCCACCCCACTAGGGTGCCTTCATACACACGCGCGCTTTTGCTTGAGTGGTGACATCTCAGCCATTTTTCCGCCCAATCTTTTTTTATGCATTTTGAAGTGCGGGCAATCTGGTGTCACTCAGCTCGAGCGCATAGCTTTGGCTAATGCATAGGCGCCATTTTACCACCCAAGTCACGCACCGAGTGCGCGAGAGCGTCACGCGCTGGCGCACTCAGGGCAACAATGGATGTCTTCACCCTGAGACAGACAGACATGTAGGCACCCTACACCCCACGGGTGCGTGTCGCCATCTATTGGTTGAACTAACGCCTTGTTCAGGATGGCTGCCGTGGGACCGCAGCCTTAAGACAAGGAAACAAAATGGGACATACGCACCACCGTCTTAAAACCAGCACAGCATACAGCTGTCATTTACTTCCATTTACTTAATTTACTCTTAAATTGTCATTTACTAGATGTTGAATTGTCATTTACTGCAATTTACTTTATTTACTGTTGAATATGTATAATTTGGATGGAGGTTGACAAAGAAGAAGAATGTTGTGGAAGTAAATGAAAGCTGTACGCTGTGCTGGTTTTGAGACGGTACTGTGTACGTCCCTTTTTGTTTCCTTGTCTCAAGGTTTTATTTCTTAATTACGACTAAAATAGACGCGAATTATCATCAACAACAATTACGTGTTCGTCCATCGCTGGATTTTTTTCCGATATGCTACTCACTTTTCCTTCAGTGGTGCTTGACGTGCGTGTGGGAGCGCCGGCAGTATCCATCGTTCGTGGTTTCGGTTTTTTTCGGATTTGGCTCGGCTACAACACCGGCAATGAAGTGGTCTTCTCAAACAGCTCGCTCCCCCTCAAAGGCCACGTGAGAGCATTTCTGAGCGGCCATTGGCGGCGCCCTCAGAGTGATTGACAGGGCTCGGCAAAGTTTCAGCAAAAGCTCGCTCCAGAAGCGAGGTGTGCGCGCAACTTTTTTTAGATGCGCGCGTCCTTTTCGGACTCGTTCAGACGGCGCAACCATTTCGCGAAACTACGTTTCGCGACACTACATGCGCGAGAAGAATGCATCGTGTGAACGGGCCTTTAAACTCTAAAATCTCAAAGTAGCTTCGGATCCGCCCCGAGACTTTCCTTGAGACTCGATCGAGTCTGTTTTTAGTTGTCATGGCAGCAAACACATCGTTCACCGAGCTCTACAGAACATACTAAATCCTGCACAGCATTGAAGACGAGAGCCCTTCAGTGCCACGACGTCGTTTCAGGAACCGGCTAAACGAGCTGGAAGTGTTCAACGACCGCCTATGTTTTGCGCGCTACTGCTTTCCGAAAGTCGCGGTGGCGAGCGGTTCCTGTCACTGGAGGTGCTCGAGAACAATCGTGGTCCGCCGTTACCTTCTATGTTCCAGCTCTTGATTGAGCTCGAACAGCTCAATCAAGCCATCAGAGTGAACTATCACCACATTTAAGCAATCTCAAAAACCTCCTCAGGGCTTCTTTAAGGGAGTAAATCAGCTTGACTCAGGGTTAACACCCTAACCCCCCATTCACACTGGAAGCGGATCCGCGTTCGCGAAGCGGTTGCGAACGCGGTTGTATAAAGATCCAGTGCAATTGCACGCGCATTTGATGTCATCAAATGCGCGTGCAATTGTACTGAATCCTTATACAACCGCGTTCGCAACCGCTTTGCGAACGCGGATCCGCTTCCAGTGTGAATGAGCCCTAAAGGTGCTATACCAAAACCCTTAGGATGCGGGTGAACTCCCGAAAAATATTGCCGGCGATCTTGTCTGATTACTAGGAATTGTTTTTTTCCGAGTAACAAGTTTACTAACAGGCACGACATACAGTTCTTACAGGCACAAAAACATCGAATACAGACGTAATGGACGACGCACGAGAGAGGAATCATGACCCTGGTAATTGCTCCATCGCCGTATTGTCTACTCGACAATTCAGACACTCATGCAGAGGCGCACCGCCTCCGCAATTACGAAGGTTACACGTACCTTGCTTTCTTGTTGTCAATATTCCGTGTAATACATAATATATCATAGTAGAAAAATGTAGATCCAAGTGAAAATTATTGTTAGTGACAAGAATTATTTGAGACCATTGGTAAAACTAGCCCGGTAAAGCGAGTGTTAGTGCGGCGAGCACCCTTCAAGAAGGGTGTTCGCCTTCTCCACATGCCTTTTACCCCCTTCAAAAATGAAGGATTGTACGTGCAAGAACAGCCTATTTTAAGATTCAAAAGGGCATAAAGGCCGACCCACATAGGGCGTATTCTCGACGAATTTACGCGCGTATCAGCGGGCATAATCACGGGATTTGGCGGGCGCTTTTCTCACAGAAGGGAAGAGGGGAAGGTCGCCAAACCACACACGGCGCTTTTCGTCAACGTCTCCTCGGCGTTCGGTCCAGTGTAACCCGACTCGCGCCTTTCACGAAACAAGACAAAATGCAGATCGGCTGCTATATTATTACGTTCCGCAAGGGGACAGAAATAACTGAATTGTAATAAGCAACCAAAGCCTAATTTGCTAACACCTGTTTTAAAAATGTTCGTTGCAACCGTCAAGTTGTAAAAAAAAAACCGGCAGGAGGACGGCTGCTACCTCTGCTCAAAACCCTTCATTTTGTAATTCTTTTCACATCGCCCGCAACATCGATGGTATTTTCTTCTGTCTCAGTCGTTCATCGCTTGTTCGAAAGAGATATAGCGAATTCGTGCAGTTCGCCGATAAACCGGCGAACGCAACGAGCGAGCTCCCATTTCGGCGGCCGAGTCAAGCCAGCGAGCCGGCCGCATAGCTAGGCAAGCCGATTCTCGAGCAACTTCCGGCTCTCTACTTGGCTGGCACCACGCCGTACGCTTCCGGATACGCCGCGCCGAAATACGCCGATGCGCCGAGATGTGTCTCGGTCGGATCGCCGAATACGCGCGTATTTACGCCGACCGAGGAAGCGCTCGTCCTGACGCCCGCTGTACGTCGGGATTACGCCCGCCAAAACGCTCGTAAATACGTCGCAAATACGCCCTATGTGGTTCGGGCTTAATAGATCAAAGTAAGGGTTCTAAAAGGGTGTAATCATCGCCTGAAATCTTTGAAACAGCGTTTTCTAAGTGTGTAATTACTACACTGCGCGATGCACGCTAAACAACCCCAGGCTATCAGTCGTCTACTGCACTAGCTAAGTCTTCCCTCTACAGTTCTACAGCAGAAATTCCAGGCGCTGGTTCATAAAACAACATTAATTTTTTGTGTGTCGTTAACGGCTGAGACAGAATATGTTTCTGAATGAATGATGCGGCTGAAGAGTTCTCAGTTATTTGTATTGTATTGCAGACAAGTACGGAGTTGTATTTTCGTCTGGTGATTCTAATCTGTTAAAGACCGAACTAGAGAATCGTCTCCTACCGGAAAGAAAACCGGTTCCCAGTTTCTTTCTTTCCATTTCCTCTTGCACTCTTCTGGTGATCGTCTCTCTCCTCTGAGCTTGATTCAACAGAGCGCCCCCTCCTCGCCGACAGAGCTACTCGAGATTCTCTTCAGCTGGTTACTACTGATGGGCTCAACGCGCTCTAACATTGTCGGACTAGTCACGGAAGCAAAACTTCTTGACCCTATATCATAAATAATAAAAAAAAAAATTTTGCAGCGTACGATGATTTATTGAGCAATATTTACGCGCGCAGCGGTATGAAATAACGACTGTGACGGACTATAAACTAATCTACGCATTGAGATGTTAAAAAAAGGCTATCAGCAGCGTGCACATTGATTTTCGCAGAACGGAACAAACACCAATGTTTGGAAATATTTGTTAATTCATAGCGTTCTCGACAGTAAACGCGATGCGATTACGGTCATACCTATGGCAGGGCGAATGTCGATTGAGGATTAATAAGAAAAAAGGTGTGTCAGGCAAAAATCAAACGGTTAAGAAATTGCAATTTTTTCACGGCGGAACATTGTGCAAGTATACCCCCCACCCTAGGGCGCATAGCGCATATCGCCATGTAACACAAATCACAGTTCATTATAGTCGGATCTTCCTTTATTTTACAACACCATCCTTTTAACGCACATTTACCAAACCGAAAAAAAATTCTTTGAAGCATCTACAAAACCCGGTGAAACAGCTGCGAGCTCTGAGAGCTGTTTCTCCATCCGTTAGGCTTCGCGTGTTTACTGCTGTGAGAACAACGATGTCGTAAAAGCACTGGGAATGCTTCCCACGTCTAATTGTACATTCTGATCGGTAGATGAGTCACTTATTTGCCTTAAAGGAAGAAACGTACTGTCACGGTCATAAGCAAATGTCGTCCCGTCCGTTGTAATCCTCGCACCATCGAACGCACAAGTACTTTGTAGAACCAGATATCCATTGCCGTCATGTCGCACCCCGCAGGCCACTGCAGCCGCCATCAGCAACAACGCCACACGATCCCCGTCCACGTACCACTTGGCGCCTGCGCCGCTCCGCACTCCGACGGCCAAAGACGGAGTGCTAGGGAGCGCTCTAAGTGGGAGGGGCGCCCTTGGAAGGAACCAGCCGATCAGGCCACCGAACTCCCTTTCCACCATTCGATCTCGCGCGCTCTGGAAAGAGCGCTCGAGAGAGCTCAGAAAGAACACGGCGAATTCGCCTTTAGCTACTCCCCGCAAAAAGAAGGAGGGCCTCCCTTTTTCTCGAATGAAAAGGAGAAATTGCGGTAGAGTTTCCTCCTTTCTGGCAGAACGTCGGCCTTTAAGCTGATGTGTCTCAATAAACATGTAAGGGCGAAGGCACAGTGGCGCAGCCTTAGGTCAGGTTTTCCTGGTACAAATACTCGGCTGGGGTATGAATGTTACGAGGCAGAGGTTTTGGGCTTTGGCTTTTGCCCAACATTTACAAAACTGGTCACATGTAATGTACGAGGAAAAAAACGTCAGAGGCTCTGTTGAATTGAGTAGGGCCCAATCGTAAATCTCCGTGGCAACTGCACGAGCAAACAGGTTCCAACCGACCGTGCCGGATACGTGCTGAGCGTGACAATGTTATCGTGTCTCGGTCGATTTAATTCAATGGAGCTCATTGCATTGCCGGTTTAATGGTGATCACGGGTGTAGGAGGACTTGTTTCTTCGTCACAGAGTGCTACCTCAAGGATAGGTGACGGTATTGCCGTTGGTGTTCATTGTAATGCAGGTTCCTTCGAAAATTTAATTAATTAGGAAGAACATTTGATTTACTGCATTCCTCGCCACAACATTGATATTTCTTGTCGGTTTAAAAGAAACGGCAAAGGCATTTGAGAATGAGACAGTAGCCTTAATGTGAGCTCTATATTGTGCTTACAAGCGCATCAATAATGTCGACTATAAATGCGGTGTCGCCGAAGCTTCCACTGCGTTCCCCTATTATAACGTTGTTTTTGTTTCGAAAACTTTTTTTTTGCGTGCTTGCTATGTTTAATTTTTACAACACGAAACAAACCAACTATGTTCTTAGTTCAAAATGAAAGGCAATAGATCGATCTTACAGCCCGTTTCATTACGCCACAGCTGTCGCTATGCCATCTAGGGATCTTTCTACGCACGCGACAACGCCACTGAGGGTCTACGCGAGCTGAGCATGAGGCGGCATAAACTGTCTCGTGCACTGGCGCCTGCCTCTTATGAGCTACAGTTAGGGCGGCGCCACGGATGCGTGGAACGCTTAAGCCTGATTCACATGGTGCTATTTCGCTTGCGATTTTGCAGTTGCGAGGTCACTCGAGCGGCAAAAAAAAAAAGCGTGTTGGAAGCTGCGGCTCTTATTGACGCACTCACGAAATCGCAAGTAAAATCGCACCCTGTGATCGAGTCGGGCTTTAGTTTGTTCAGTCTATTGATACTTTACAAACGCCGATTTGTGTAAAAACAAATTACAGCTATTTTATGAAACGTCACTCAATACAGTGCACTGTTACACGTTTCTTAGCGTAAAAACTGTTGCTAAGACGTCGGGTCTTGGGTGTTTTGGTTGCGTACGTAGTACTCGCAAACAAAAACGTTTATTTTAAAGACATCTAAAAAGACGAGAAAAAGCTGGCTCACAAAGCACAACATTTCCAACGAAGGAACTGAAACACGAAGACTGCTACAGACACACACACGCTCGCGCGCGCAAACGCACAAACACACACACACACAGACATGTACTACACGCGCACGCACACATAGACACATGCACACACACGCACATGGTTAAACACACACACACACACAGATACGCAAATACACGCACGCGCACGCACACGCCCGCAGGCACAGACACATGCGCATGCGCATATGTGCACACCTACACAAACACACACACCAAATATAATCTCGCAGTATTATTTGCCGGGTGAAAGGTAGTCAACCAAAGAAAAAATGAAGACCGGGGATGAAAAAAGAGCCCCGTCGTAATAACCGCGGTTCGAGCTTATGACCCGAGACTCCGCGTGGCCAGGCCGAGGTCCCGCCGTCGCGAGATGGGAAAGCGAGGGCCGTCCCCTCCAGCCCCTGGTCACCATTCAGACCGGAGATGCTTCCACAAGATTGGGGAGACATTTGTAGCCCGAGCCCGGCGCTCCCTCCTCGAAAATAAGGAGAGACCAGGTCCCGAACCGAAGCGAGCAGCATCGACTCTAAGCTGCCGGAAAAGAAATGGAATCTGAAAGAGCGCCGGTGTCCACATCATTAATCTCGCTTCCAAACTGCTAAGGCAGAAAAAAAAAATTCACATTTTATTTTTTTACTTTTTTTTTACTTCTTACGTGTGCTTTAAGGTATGATCTGTCCCTTCGACTGCCCATTTGTTTTAAAATATTTTTTTCTTTTCTCTTTTGAAGGTTTAAGCGCGGCGAACGACGAGCGAAATCAGAACCGTGTTCCGATTGAAGTTCCCGCGGAGCATCGCCTCGACAGAAAATGATTGTGTAACATTAGACGACTGAGATGGAACGCTTCGCCCGTAAGGGCGAAGCGGCTCGCGGCCGTGGATCGCGCGTTGCCGGACTCGCGTTACGCTGTGCCGAAGGCTTTACAACTGCTCCGGAACAAAACGCCTTTTTCCATATATGGCCCCTGTGTCCGCATCTTTGCATAACGAAGCTCCGATTACAAAGCGGTATTGTATCTCTCCGTGGCGTTTCTCAGCTAACCCTCTGCATTGGGAATCATTCGTCCGTGTCACTGACTGCAATGCCACGGAGCTATGATCTCGTAATTTCTCAACCACGAACGTCTTGCTCAATGAGCTCGCTGAGGCAGAGCGAAGCGGCTCAGCCCCTGTTAAGCGCGCCGGTCGTCCGAAGAAAGCCTTTCACGTATTGTAAGACTTGAAAGATCATGGGATATTTCGCAACATTGTACTTAGGTCAGAAGGGGAGACTCGCAGATGCCTTCTCTCATGCAGCACTCATTATTTTGCCGTTTATCGCGATTCCTTGGTCCACACGGCGGGGCAATGCCTTTGAATCAATCGTGTGTGCTAGCGATACATGTACCCCAAACATCGCTCAGGATCACAATGATAAATTCAATTGCAATCAAATTAGAATTAATGCGCAGACGAGCTAGGACACTGTCCTTTTGAGAAACACCTTACAAAAAAGAGGACAAAGACATTGAAGTATTGTCATGTCACTCGCACTTCATCCTGATAAACCCATCGCAAAACCAGTTCGGTTGACTTGAAGTAGCTCGATTTTTGAGGCTGGCACCAGTCTCACGAAGGCCTCCACCACGCCCTTCGGTAGAAAACGTTTGTTTCAAATGACAGACACATACATACGGTATGCTTCTCGTAAAAAAGGTGTTAGCATGAACTGGACCGCCTGGGCATATACCAGGTGATCACCACGTGTCAATGTTCTTACAGTCGACATGCCTTGAAACCATAAATTGGAAAAAGCGGCGAGGGATGCATGCTGCACCAGCCAGAACTGCCTTTGGCCCAGTTCTGAGGAGCGAGTTTATTGTATATCAGGCTAGGATATATGGTCATTCTAACTAAGATACAAAAGACCACGGCTCGCGTTCTGTGCGTGGCTTTCGGCCGTGCAGCGCTGTCTACTCGTCTCAAAAGGCCCAACAGTACGGCACTGTGTGCACTGCTCCATTTACGCACTGTGTTCGGCATTCTTTTACTAGCGACTGAACAGCATCTAGAATAAGGAAGGGCGGACTACTACATCAAATATATTTTTGACGCACTGTAAAGAATGAAACTGACTACAAGTATAGAAGGTTGGTAAGGAAGGCACATCTATGCTAGAACCGTCGCAGGTCTTGAACTATTACTGAAGTGAGTATTTCACCAAAAATCCTCATTGTTGTTTAACGGCTTTATTCCGATCTTTTTATAATTATTCAGCGTATCGAAGGAAAAGCCGACCTTTTGCAGCAGTGAAGCTGAGTCATTTTCCTCTTTCTTTTTTTAGAATTTCTCCCTCCCAATGACGTGCTCAGAGTTAAGATCCAAAAAATATACATATGAGCTCGAATAAAGCTACCGGCGCGTGAATGTTCCCAGCGCAACGGACGGTATTTTCCTCCGCTTTCCAGATTACTGGTAGGTACGGTTGTCTGCTCTGTACCCGTCCCTCTCAAATAGTCCGGACATCTTACGCCAACAAAGAACGGTATTTTTATTATTATTCCTTCTATCGATGTCTTTTGGCATCATTAAAATTCATGAGATTTTGTGTTTCCAAAAACTGTATTGTTCCCGAAGTGAACAAAAAGGTAGCAAACACAGAGTTTGTGTATCGATCGAGTTGTTAAAAGAAAACCTTCCCAATTTGTTTGTCGCCTCAGGCAGGACGGTTATTTTCTGGAACGCTACGCAAGCACTTCATATTGTAGCGGCATCGTGTACACGGTAGCATACGAATTGTTTGACGATCGAAATCTCAAGTGGGTTCAACGTCTGGAAGGAACTGAGGATAGAATAACAGAAACGATTTTCCGAATCCTTCTTACTGGCAGATCCCGACTCCATATTTGTTCTTTCGTGTTCTTTCTGTTTTTTGTTAATGCAATGCATTTTCAATTCCATCGAGAAGAAAGGGTTCCTATCTAAGGCTAAAAATAGAAGCATGCTCACTGGAAAAAAGTAAAGGCACAGGCTGGGCTTTGTGACATATAAGGGAAAAGAAAATCAACCTCGGAAGGACACTTAAAGGGGCGACGCAACAATTTTTCTACTTCGCGCAAGTACCGCTTAGAGCGGATCCCTGACGTTAATGACCTATGAAACACGCGTTCGTTTTTCACCCCCCGCAATAGAAGTCCCAGAAAAAATTAAAGAAAAACGAGCAGCGTTCACCCCCTCAACTCGCAGCCAGAACAAGCGGCCACGTGATCTGGAGCCGATTATATGCCGCCAATGTTGATCATAGCCACGCGCTGGGGTTGGCAAAGCACAGGACACGCGCTGAGTTCCAGACAATGTTATGGCTCGGCTATTGTCGTCGTTGCAGCGATTGGATACGGGCCACTACCCGAATGCTTCTCGAACTAGTATATATCACGAGCCCAAATCGAGTGCTCACGCAATGCTCGGGTCCAATCCATGAACCGGATTCAAATATCGTCGTTGGAGTGTGCTGCGATCCCCACGTTACGTCATCAAATTTTGCAAAGGAAAGATAGAATGAAAATGATCGTTTTTGTCCTTGGAATTACACCGCAACAAAGGAGTTTTTGGGCCAGTGGCGTTGCGTCCGAGTATCCTTGAGTCCCACTAGTGCCAGTAAGCTCGCGTAAAGTGAAAAACATTCCTATTGAATATCGTTGCACCGCTCCTTTAACAAAAAGTGTGCACAAGCAGCATTGTTTCCAAATAAACTTTCCTCGGTTATTCAGGTATTTATGACCACTACTTTGTATGTATATTTAGCCAGAGTCCAGCAAAGAAAGAACTAATTTTCGCGCGCGAAATCTTTTTTTTTTTTTTTTTGTGTGTGTGATTAGCTTAATTTGCTTGTTTTCTCTGTGCCTCTCCGGCTTTTGAACTTTATTGGCAAGAACAGCGGTGTTCTGTCGAGTTTGCGTACTTTGGTCGCACGCGTTTTCTTTTTTAGCTTTTTTATTTACATTATGTACAACATTTATAAACTCGCCCAATAGGCCACCTTAGTAACAGGAAAAGCGTTAAATTGGTAGTCTATGCTTGATCCACGAAGTCCGGATCCCAGAACACAGGCGTATGGTTGGGCTGTGCCGAATGTCATAAAAAGCCATTTTATTCGTAGGGCAACTCTCTTATGCGACTTTTTTAATATCTGACAGTTCTGAGCTTTACCAAAGCGCATACAGAAAAGGAAACATATAATTATATGAATGATGAATCAGTGCGATTATATTTTATACTTGAGATACATTTCACTTTAATTTACAGCATACCAGCAATATTACCATTGGTTTTGATTGAATATAGATCAGCTTGCCCGCCAGGCGAAACCTACCGCTTGAGAAACATGGAACAAAAAAGAGACGAAAAAGAAAAAACGAGGCAGTGCTTATCTGAAACAAGGCTAAACCAACCGTTTTTTATCGGCAAGATACGATTATAACTTCCTTTCGTTTCCATTCATCAACTAGCCTGTTTTCCTTCTTCGCAACTGGTCTTCTACAGCTGACGAAACGCAAGCGCCTCGACATCTATGTCCCACTCGTGTACCGTGTATTACCCTACCTTTTACCTTGATAACGGAACGCGTTAAACATTTACGCGATGCAATTACGTTGTGTACCGAAAAAGCAACTCCTCGGAAACTTTTGCAAGCATCGCCGTTAAAAGCTCCAAAGCAAACACACGAACCTCGCTGTTACTTCGGAAATTATAGGGGCACCACAACAGCCCGGGCAATCTAGAAGAAGAGTCAGACGCGAATTTGTACGTGATGCTCGGCGTCGGTCCTGTGTTCTTTATTTATTTCAACTCATTCGTATTACCTTTGTTTTTGGCTATTAACAAAACAGTGAGAAAGTCGTACAATTAAAGAAATATATATATATAAACTTTAATGCGTGCACGAGTCCAAGCCCACTGTGTGCTCACGTCCGCGCTGCACTTTGCTCGTTCCTGTGACTTTATTTTCTTTTATTTGGGAGTTATTTCGACTCGCGGAAGGCTTTGTTCCCTTCGGTAATTTGTAGCCTGCGTCAAAATGTTCTGTTTCCTCTTTATTTATTTTTCTTGCAACGTCGTATTATATGTATGTTTACTTGCCTCGCGTAGAAGTCGTAATGCCGGAGAAACGGGGCAGAGGAAAACGACCGAGGAAGAATCAAGGTTTAAAACTAAGACAACACAAAAATAAATAAACGAATAGATTGCTGCTATAAAAAAAAAGCAGAAGTAAACCTAGTTATCTGTAATTTCCCCCCTTTCGCAATTGTCATTCTGGTGCGCGCGCGCGATGGCTTGATGGCTCCGTGCGCTCGCTGCGCGAAAAAAGGAAAAGAAGACGGAGACTCTGACATGTTCCTCTCTTCTCCCTCCGCTCTGGTAAATGCCCGAATTTGAACGGAAAAAAACTAAAGGTAGGACACAAGTGGCGTAACGCATACAGAATGTAACATATATATACATACATAACTTGATGTAGAAGAATACTGGCGTGCAAAGAAGCCGCGAAAGATACACAAAAAACACCGCCCTACGTTTTTTTGTTTTTTTTTCCTGGTTGGCTATTTAAGGTATGATATGTCTTGCAGGGTTTTTCTTGTTTTTTTTCTTTTTAAAAAATTACGACTTTCTTAGGTTCATCGTTTTTGTTTTTTTTAGCTGGCCCAGAGTGGAACGTGTGCGTAGGTGCGCGCGTGTGTATGTGGGAGTGCGTTACACATCGATGCACCTGAAGCTCCGCAGGCGTCGCTTCCAAACGCGTCTTCTTGTGCCTCATTTCTTTTTCTTTTTTGAGCAAGTTTGTCTAGAACAGGGCAGCATGATACACTGCGTTGTGAACACCCAGCTTTTCCAACGCAACCTGCTGACGCTGTTACCTTGGTTACCATTGTTACATCAGCTGTTGTTTTATTCTATTGTTTTATTTTTCTTTCGGAGCGTCTGACTCCGAAGGCCTGAATCGTTACGAAACGGAAGTAATGAAATATTAAAGAGGCGGTGCAACGATGTTTGTACCTTCAGTAAATGCCCCCTTGAACAAATATTTGGCGTTCATAACCTACCACACATTAGTTTTAGAGCGCAGCTCTTAGGTACCAGTTTCCGGCTTGAGCGGCGTCGGCGTAACCGCGCGGTGCATTATGGGAAACGTCCCATAATGCAACGCGCGAGACCGTTGTGACGTCACTCGTGACGTCACGAGAGCGACGTTTTGGCATCCTGCCGAAACGTCACCGCGTTGCATTATGGGACGTTTCCCCATAATGCACCGCGCGGGAGGGAGGAGGAGGAGGAGAAAAGAGGGGAGGAGGAGGGAGGAGTAGGAAGGAGAAGAGGGGGAGGAGGAGGAGGGGAGGAGGAAGAGGAGGCGAGGAGCACGGGAGGAGTAGATGACGAGGGAGGAGGGGAGGGTACGGATGAGGAGGAGATGCATACCGTCCCCTCCGCACCCTCCCCTCCTCCTCCTGAATAGCTGCGCTCTAATTCGACATTACAGGGAGTTGTAAACATCTTTCATTTTTTTATCTCTGTGTAAAGTTCAGTTCCTTACAGCAGCCAAAACCCCGGCTGGACTATATACTAGACGCTTTCACTCAACTGTTTATAGGCGCCGCCATAACCAACCTTCAGTTTTTTTGTTGTTTTTTTTTGTCTCATTCTGTTTGCTTCACATTATCATTACCACAGCAGCTATTGCAACTTTAGGTGCCACTGTGTCCTCCTCAGCATTGGCCTCTGCGGAGGCTCGGAAACGCCCGCTTCAGTGGCTCGGAATCTCGGTAAAACGAGATGTCTGCAAAGGCGGCTCAATCTGGCGCCTGTTTAAAACGTCTATACTTTGTTTCGTACTTAGTGAACAACGCTGTCAAAGCTTCTGGCGCGAGCATGGGGCTTGATCACGCAGATCATTTGCACGCGTTCTCGTGCAAACGAAAACATAAATGAAGCCACGCTCTCAAGCCAGTAGCTTTGACAACGCTGCATACCAAGTATAAAAACAAATTTAAAAAATAAGGTTGTGTGTATGTTTATACAGCCTTGAACTTCGTCTGCCTCAACGGGCGACGGGTCTCCCAGCTGCAGATGAGCCATTTAGTCAGTGCAGTACAACAGCTAGCCTTGGGTCTTTAACATGCATCACGCAGTATAGTGCTACACGACCGCACGCCGGTACGATGCTCATCCAGATCGAAACGGGCAGGGCCCAGGATCCTGGGTTCTGCAGCGCGAGCTTTCGCTCCACGTGCTCCGAGCTGGTGTGCGCTAGACTGCTCGGCCACCGATCCCCCTCATACCAAGTATTACAGCCACTAAATGAGCGGCGCTTAGAGTATAGGCACTCCGTTCCCCGACATTGTAGTGGGCGCCGCCATCTTGGTGATTGTGCAGAGCAGACGCAACTGCCGATCGTCATGATTCAAAAGTGCGACTTCACCAGCATTAGATTCGGTGTGTATGGTGCGTGATTTGCTCGACTTGTAAATATTGAAATCGTGTATAGAATGAAAAGGCGCGCTGTCTTAAGGAATGCCGCTGTCTAGCCCACCTGCGTCAGACGGCCATGTGATCGGGAGACGATAGTATGGCGTCAATGTTCATTATAACTACGCACAAGGGTTGGCAAAGCACATGCCACGTGCTGAGTTCCACACATTAGGGACATATAGCAGACCGTACGCAAAAGCTTCACTTTGCTAGCGAGAGCTCGTGCCGTCACTTCGAAACATAGATTGAGCACGCGCCTGCAGGGCCCGCCTTCCGCAGCGTACGATCTGCTGAAACTCTCTACTCTTAAGGCCCTGTCACACTGAGGCAACACGACGGTAACAACAACACAACACGTTGTCCAACAGTCGGGCAACTTGTTGCTCGCTCCCCGTGTTGTCCGACAAACCTGTCACATCGCGGATGTGACAGGTTTGTCACATCCGCGATGGACGACAACTAAAATGTTGCCTCGGTATGACAGCTTTCGGCAACAAAAACTGCGGCAACTTGTGTTGGACAACGTGTGTTGCCTTGATCGCTGGCTGAGCGAATTTCGGGCCGGCAACACGACAACATAGGTAGTTTTGATGGTAGAGCTAGTCCCCTATCAATAACGTCTTACTCAAATAAAGGCTTGGAAAACGTTATTTAACGCTGGCGTGCTGCTGAAATTTTTTCGATTAATGTTTTTGCTGGGTAGTTACGAAAGCGATTTTTGAAATGGTCACAGCTACGGTCGTGAACGTTCAGACTGGTATTGAAATTATATCTGCCGAGAGACCAGCTCACATTACTGATAGTAAAATAAAATGGCATGCCTACTCACCCGCTGATGAAGTACGATAAAAATAATCCAGACAACCAAAGATTAAAAAACCGAAGCATTGAAACGAGCATTCTGATCATGATTGTTGATGCTTGGAAATTGGAAACAGCCGCTACCAGACACCTGGTTTGTTTTTAAAATGCCCAGGACGTTTTGGGGGAATGAAGCGATCATATAGCCGGCGGTAGGCAAGTAGACACCTTTGAAAAATATTTATTCCACTGATTGTTATGAAGGCCGATCGTGTCGGTGTCACAGTTTTAAAGAAGTGTCAGTTCAGCTCAACACCACGCTACAAAAGACGCTTTGGGGTACTGCCGGTGCTAACTCAATTTTACAGTAGACATGAATCGCATGAAAGAACCGGACAGAAACACTTCATACGGTGGCAAAAATCCCGAAAATATATCAGCGATGTCACTTTCCTCGGTTAGGCCTATCGCTTTGTCAGCGAATGAAGAACATTTCGATAAAATAAAGAGCGGAAAATACTCCCCGTGTCAAGTTTTCTAATCGCAGTCACTGGTTGATGTCGTACCGTGGTAATTCTCGGCCCTTCGAACGCACTAGAACTTTGTAGAGTCACATTTCCAGCGATTCCGCGCCGCACACGAACGAAGGTAAACAATCAAGATGGCGGAGCGTTCCCCGTGTTGTCCTCGCCGTCAGCGCGGTGTGACAAGGTTGTCAGACAACAAATCGGGCAACACGGTTGCCGGGCGGCAGCAACAAGTTGCCCGACTGTTGTTGTTGTCGCGATGTGACAGGGTCGCCAGCAACACGACTTTCCCGTGTTGCCGGGTAAAGTTGTCCAACGGTTGCCTCAGTGTGACAGGGCCTTTAGGGTTCAGCCATTTCCATCGTTGCATTTATCAAACGCGAGCTACCTGAATGCTTGTCGTACCACTGATTTTCAAGAGCACAAATCGAGTGCTCACGCAATGCTAGTAGTGTCCAGTCTATGGGCCGCATTCAAATATCGTCCCACGCGCATCACTAACAAGAACTGTAGTTGGTCACAGGTTAAAGGGACCATGAAGGCAGTTTCGAAGTTTTTTTCGACGATTGAAATGGATGTCAGGCACGTCTCAGATACTATTGACCAAGTTCTAGCACGAACAGAAGTTTGGGTGTCGCACCAATCGAGCTAACAGGCGCGGTAATGATAGCACCGGGAACGATGCCTGAGACCCCACCGAGGCGGCGGCAGATAGGTGAACTAAAGTGCGCCGAAGCGTGACGACAACGGGCTCGTCGTCTGGCGATTGGTTCAAACGATAGACACGCTCTTGGTTTCGATTTCGGTGGTGAGATGTAATGAAAAAAAGTTTATTTGAACGTTGGATAACCTTTTGAAGTTGTAGTTGGGAATTAATAGGTTTCATACCGTGTATAAAAGCATAATCTGAAGCGATCCCTCCGTTTGTCACTGGTTGAACGCATCCCGCACTTCCACCTCGGGCGCGTAACAAGCATCGAGCAACCATGGACAAAAAAAAAGAAAAAGAGGTACGAGCGCCGGGGGTGGCCGACTTTTGGTTTTGGTTTCGTGCGTCGTCTCGTGTTCGCTTTGCGAACTGGTGTCTCACAAATCATGCCGCGTTTATGTGCAGTAGTAGGTTGCGCGAAAGGTCGGCTAAACGCGTGCGGTCGATCGGGCGACGTTAGTTTGCATAAACTGCCGACCGACGCAGCAATGCCCAGCATTGCTGCATCGGTCGCCAATCCAGAGTTCTGCGTGCTTAGCAGCATCTCCCGTTCAGTCGGCGTGAGGTCGCTGAACGGGAGCTCAAACTCGTTTGCGAGCGCGGCGTTGTCGTCCATTTCTTCCAGGTTCTCTTCACAGACCGCCGTGCACTAGAGCGAACCACGGGAACCACAGTGAGTGTGCACTAAATCCTACCGATGCCGACAGTGCTCCCTGACGTCACTTCTTTTTTCAGAGGCGAAAAAGGGAAGAAAGCTGAATGTTCGTGTTGGTGTCGCAAATTTATTTGCAGGAACAGAAATAAGAGTCACGACGTTCTATAAAAGAATTGTGTGGCATGCCAGGACCCCAATGCTTCCGAAAACACCTTCTTTTAAAAAAAAAAATTAAATTGCCTTCATGGTCCCTTTAAGAACCTAGTATATGGTCTGCCTCGAGTGCGAGCTTTCTGCGTGGTAACACTTCGTCGCACGCGCAACCAAGGTCTATAGGCGAAGGCAACGAGCACGCGCTGGAGGCGGAGCTTCTGGGTCCTTAACCTTTTAACGACTATACACCTTTCTCGTTTACTCTCGTCCCCAGTCACCTGGTAGGCATATCCTGTGTGGGCTAAAAAAGAACAATGGATTTAAACCTGCAAATAGTAAAAGAAAGTAGAGGTGAGGCAAAACGAAAAGGGGTAACGGTTACGCTCATATACTGTATGTCTTCTATCGGAGTGGCGACGGCAAAACACTGCTTTCGCCCACGCTGAAAGTGACGACATTCAAGATGGCGACGACCTTGTGCAAAAACAATGGCAAACAAGGCATCCGTCCACCGCCATGTTCCTGCTCGTGTGAACAAGCACGCGCAATTGCAAGCCTTCCAAAGCTACCTTCGAGCACATGCAGTACGTGCTTGCACGCCTGGGGCACCAGTCGGGACGCCATGCTTGCAAACGTCTGATTCAATAATCGTCTTCTGCGCGCTGCCATCTTTTTTTACTGGGCTGTAGAAGGCGTTCTGAGCATGCGCAGTTGCTCTTTTCAGCGAAGTATCAGACAACGGGCATGCGATCACAGCCAAATGGCTCGGCGTTTTTCGCCTGGGCGATAAACGCCGGAAGAAGTGTTTAGGTCAATACTGCGTTATCAGATTTTGCTAGGTCATTAGATTTTGTGAAGGCGAAACTCAAAGAAAATGTCTGCTTCCATCTCTGAAATTACCCCGGCACAAAGAAGCTTTTTGGTCAGTGGCGTTGCGTGCAAATATACTTGGATACTACAATATTATACATCTCTCAAACGTCTGCAGTGCAGAGAAAGGCATGAGCACGAGCGTGTATCTTTGGATGGCGGCTTCTATTCACAAGTTCTTGTACAAGCAAAAGTATTCTGCTCAGCTAGGCTCACACACCTGTGGCTTTGTCTTTACTGCAGACATTCGTGAGATGGCTGCCAGCAAACTTGTGTAAAGTGAAAAACATTCCAAGTCGACATCATTGCATTTATTTATTTATTTATTTATTAGAGTACCTACATCGCCTAGAAGGCATTACAGTAGGGGTGGCACAAAAATAACATGCAAAATATACATCGTTATACACGAGAAAAAGAAGAAAACACTACTACACTTATAAGGACTAAATCATATGAAAATTTAAACAATTGATTGAATTTTCTCAAAGAACAGCTCTGGCATCAAAGTTTCTACAATGTAATTAGGAAGCTTATTCCAATCCTCAACAGACCGTGGAAAAAAAGATAATTTAAAAACATCAGTTCTGCACTTATATGGACGGATCTTTTTTTAATTGTCGACCCTTAAAGACACATAAGCAGGTTCTAGAAGATGTGTTGATTTATATATACCAGTATTATTGTGGAAGATGTTATGCAGAAGTTTTAAACGAAGGCATTGACGTCTGT
Organism: Ixodes scapularis; assembly: GCF_016920785.2. Taxonomy (NCBI): domain Eukaryota; kingdom Metazoa; phylum Arthropoda; class Arachnida; order Ixodida; family Ixodidae; genus Ixodes; species Ixodes scapularis. Next base: position 54,890,516 of record NW_024609835.1, on the reverse strand, counting down.
GCCTCAGCGGCCTCCAGTCCAGCGATGACTTCAGTTCAGTTACACTTGTCCTGAAATCATAATTTCCCGTAACAAACCTTGCACCACGGTCCTGCATTTTTTCAATCTGCTCCTCCAAGTTGAACCTATAGGAGTCCCAGATTGTACACACATAATCAAGAACTGATCTGACAAGTGAAAAATATAAGGTTTCTTTCAGTGACGAGGAGGCCAATCTAAAATTACGTTTAATGAAACCTAGCGATCGACTAGCCTTGGCGGTTATATGGTCAACATGTTTATTCCAACTTAAATTTGACGAAAAAATAACTCCCAAATATTTAGTCTCATTTAAAAGGATGAGGGGCAATCCACCAATGGTGTATGAAGAAGGGAAGAAATTCGTTTTTCTTGTGAACCTGATATAGACACATTTCGATATATTCAAATTCATACGCCATTGAAAACACCAAGCTTCAATCCTGTCCAAATCACTTTGAAGAGCAAGGGCGTCAGCATTACATGAAACATCTGCGTACAAAACGCAATCATCGGCATATAATCTTATTTTAGAAGAAACTTTTTCGACCAGATCATTAATGAAAATTAAGAACAGGAGAGGTCCGAGTACCGATTCCTGTGGGACACCAGATGTAACTTGGACTGACGGGGACCGAATCCCATTAATTACTACAGACTGTTTCCTGTAGCTTAAGTAGTCACCTATCCAACAAAAAATTTTGGAATCAATGTTTAGTTTCCGAAGCTTAAACATGAGGAGAGCATGTGGAACCACATCAAAGGCGTAATTAAAATCTAAAAATATGAAGTCGACCTGTTTTGCCTATCGAATGAAAATGCCAAGTCATGATAGAATTCAGTTAACTGAGTAGTGCAGGATAAACCAGAACGGAAGCCATGCTGAGCTGGAGTAAAAAAATTAATTTGGGCAAGGTGACTCATGAGACTGGTGTAAATCACGTGTTCCATGACTTTACAAGATTCACTCGTAAGAGAGATTGGCCTGTAATTAACGACTAGATTTTTGGGACCAGACTTGTGAATCGGGACAACATTTGCAGTTTTCCAGTCTTGTGGTAATACACCAGTCTCCAAAGACACTGTAAATATAATGGTCAAGTAACGGGAGATAACAGCAGCACAGGACTTTAAAACAGTGTTCGGGATATCATCGGGACCAGACGCTGAACCTTGCTTTATTTTGGTTAAAAGCTTAAAAATACCATGCACGTCAAAATAAATTTCAGACATGCGAACCACAGGATTAACCGTTACTTCGGAATGATCATAATCACACGTAATGACATCCGAAAATACAGACCTAAAGCAGTTATTAAAAGTCACAGCCTTTAAGTTGTCATCGGTGACAATGTCACCACTGACACTCAAAGGTGGGACGCCCACGGTATCCTTGCGATTTGATCGAATGATTGCCCCATTAAATATGATCAATGATCTTAAAAGTGACAATTAAGTACAAAAACCCCTCTTGGCTCAGTAAAGAATCTCCCAATTATTTCTCGATATACCCAACTTCCTTCATTTTCAAAGAACATGATTGTCATCGTGCAACTTTTCCAAGATAAATTGAGTGATTTTTAATCATAAATTCTTAAAATTGTATTATTAGGTGTTTCATTGTGTTTGTTGACTTAAGTAAGAGGAACTAAAAATACACATTTCAGGTCTTGAGGTTGCCTTTCTTGTTTCTTATTGTAGCACCATGAAGAAGAAAAAACATCCAAAACGAGAGCATTTATCGTCGCCTAGTCCCAGTGTATATAGTACCGTTAGTGCAGTGGTAAAGTGTAGAGTGTAGTTCGCAGGCTTTTTGCCACCGTGTAAATTTATATAAGGGCGGCAGAAAACCAATACCTTGAAAGAGAAAAAGGTTAAACCTATTGCTGATGAATTCGCTTTGAGCACAATGATACAACATACTTATTCATGGCACACGGATTGCGCTTACAGTTTTGAAGGCGAAATTCGGTGTTTAATTTTAATGTCTTCAATTAACTTTGTAAAACTATAAAAAAAAAGGATATCAAAATTTGTCGTGGCTTTTATTACGCGTGGCTTTAAGCCCGCTTTAACAGCGCTATTATTAAACTTACGTCTCGAAAACTACGTTAACGAGATGCGAAGATGAATGTAATACTTTTTTTTTTTGTTTTGGTTAGCAAGCAATACACTTAAAAAAACAATAAAAATAAAGAAAAATAAAAAAAATGAAGTACAGTTGGTGCGGTAGCTTTAGGGGTTGCTGGATGGAGCAGATGTCTTCTACGTTTCAGTTTACTTTCGCTCAACTTACAATTTGTCCAGATGCCTCTTGCTCTAACCTTAAGCTAGTTGGGAGCCGGACATCAAACGCTCGCGCACGATAGGGGAAAAAATAATGGAAAAGAAGTGGATCTCCGTTGAAACTCAGGCGTTTCAGAGTTAACAAAAAAAAAAAAAGGAAGCGGGATGGCTTTTTTCTTTTTTTTTTTTTATTGGCACGTAACCTAAAGTTTTTCGATAAAAACAAGCAAGGAAGTAAGATGTCGCTAGAATGACGATGACGGCGGCGGCGCCTGGCGAGAGAAGAGCACTCGTCTCCAATGTTCCTCCTTAAAAAAAAAAAAAAAAAAAAAAAGCAAGTTGTAAACAAGGGAAACACTAAATACATTTAAAGGCCAAGGCACGATTTCGGCGTAGCCCGACAAATAATAGCCTCATAGAGGATGCGCCGCTGGCCGGTCCTTCCTTGCGAAAGGGCTTCATTAGCATACCACGCCTGTCCCTCTTTACTGCACACTTCCCTATTATACGATTGATCACGAAACAGGAACTTTGCCTCTTCCCTTCCTTTATATATTTTTATTTTTCTTAACGGAATCTCCGCTTGTCCTTTGGTTTTCAGAGGCGGTAAGTAACTATAAAATAAAAAAAAAAGGAAGAAGAGTTTCCGCCCCCGGGAAGAATTCAGATTCGGACCCCCGCGGGGAGGGTTCAGCATGATTCGCAACCCTCCACATGGCGTCTGTCTCACGACCCAGCCCCCCACCCTGATGTCCTTTAGGGTAATAACTTAGAGAGCGCCTTAGGAATGGACACAAATCCAATTACCCTTTACGCTTTCCCTCGAGTGTGTCCGCGACACGCCGCGCGGCGCCGCTCCGTTCTCTCGCTTCCCGCGCCGCGGCAGCCGCGTTCCGCCTTTCCCTGGCAGCCTCGTATCGGCTTCGTCCTTGTTTCAAAACTTCTAGCGCTATGCCGCCTTCCGATGTCCGCCGCTTCTCGGAGGAGAGAACGCCGGCGCTCTGCGTAACGTCCTGGAACACGCACACACACGCGCGCCTTCGAGCGCGCGTAACGTTTTGTGTTTTGCCCGAACGCGACAAAAAAAAAAAAAACCTGTATCGATAACCAAAAAAGAGAGTTTCCCTGTTCTGTTTGTCGCCAGCAGTGTACCCTCGGAGATTGGAAAAGAACCCGTTTGCGTTTCAAATTTTGTCTTCGGTCGGCCAGGGGCCTCCGGGTGTCGCGAGCGCTGAGCTGCGATCTTGGCGCACGTTGTGGAGGATGGAGAAGGGGGAGGAGGGGGAGGGGGAGAGAGGGGGATGCCGCGGATTGCGATTTCTTCGTACGCTCCCTAGTGAATAATGTTCGGCAATAACTGAGATATTTGAGGACGAGTTCCGTTTGTAATCTTTGTACACGTGACGTTTTTAAAGCTTGGACTTCGAATTATTCAGCGCAACAACGTTTCCAGCGAATGCTGAAAAAGAGTAGAGACTGACTAAACTGAAAGTGACGCAAAATAAGGAAAACGCATCAACCACTGCATCTTAGAGACGCCGCAAAAAACGAGAACAGAGGCAGTTTCTTCTTCTGCTTGCAGGAGGACCCAGCCCTCGTATACGCAATCAGTTTTTTTGTTACTATCGTTTTACTTTGGTAACGGTGAGTTGCGAAACTTTTGAATTTTATTCAATACAAATTGGTAGCCGCGTGCAAAAAAAAAAAATACACAGACAAAAGAAGGAATGGGCAGGACGACCGATGAGCTTCAACTGAACGTTTAATGAAAAGAAAACACCAAGGTAAACAACTACATGTCGTACCGTCAACACGTGCTCAGGAAAGTTATCTCTTTCTTGTGTAAATACACCGATGTTTGACTGACACAATTCTCACCCTCCCTTCCTATTTCGCACGCTTCCAGCAATTTTCTCGCAGTTATGTCAGGCCCGCTGCCCAAAATCGTGAGGCTGTCGAATTTCGGCTGATGCATGCAGGCGACAGAGTTTAAAGGGAGGTTCCGCCAACAGTAGACCGCAGCAAAATTTCATGCTCGCGTGCTCGATTATTCACACATTGGCCAGTCTGGCAGATGCAGACTCGGCCTCAGCTCAGCGGAATACGATACACCACACCGACTACGCACTGAACGTACTTATCCCTGTGATCCATGGTGCATTTGTTGCCTCTCCCCATATGTCAGCTACCTTGAGACATAGTTACGGCATCTTACTGGGCGCCGAAAAGACAACAGGTACAGTACATCGTAGCGCCCCTCCCCCCTCCCCCCTATCTTTTTTATGTTGTGAGAGATCTTGTGGCTATAACGAATTACTCCTGGTCTTTTATTTGGTCATTACCTATGTGGTTGTGGTCCCGTCTTTATCATCCTTAGCAGCCTATCCGCCACCGCCAAGAAGAAACTGAAGCTGGGAAGCCCGCCGCGCCAAGCCGTTTATTCTACTTTTCAAAGCTCTGGCGTAGAGTATGGTGGCAAGATTTCCCTAGGGCCAGCTAAAGACACGATGAAGCGATGCCTAAGGATCTTGAGGGTGTAATCGTCGTGAAGTCTTTGGATATTAACTATTCAGGCATATGGCAGGACAGCTGTGCTCAAATATAACCTCTAAAACGAACGTTTTGAATTAGTTACTTTGCAATCTAGGTGCGATATGTATTTATGTATGTCGCTACAACGTTACGACAAAAATATGTATTACATCTATTAACACCCGCGTTGAGCGTTGTTTAAGCGTTTACAAGACTAGAAATTTACCCGCAGTGCTTACAAAGTACCTCTCGGAAAAATTAGGCGCGCTGCAACTTTTCCAGGGCAGTTTAAACACTTTTAAAAGCTCCCCATATCATATAACTATAACCAGGCCAGTGAATTGGGTTACTTTAAAGGCAAGAAAAAGCACGGATGGACAGAAGTTCCATAAAGTAACCAAAATATTGGTATATTTCCGGTAAACATTCGATTTTTGTCGTGCTGCAAAAAGGCATGTATCGGGAAATATAACGTTGCGCTTCGCGGTCTTTAAAGCTACACAGTTGTCAGAAATACTCTTAATTTGATACCATACAATCACGCAGAGCTATTCGTTGTTCTCATTGCCTTTTCGTCTTTATTTTTTTCAGGTGAGTTTCATCTATGCCACCACTCCTGGAACCTTGGTTGGTGAGTTCCGAAAAAAACAGACTAACCGTCATTTCTTGTCTGTACCTCTTTCGTTTACATTGGATGATTATTTTATGCAATAGAATATATAGGATGTACAATACATGTACATCTGAAGAACGTAATGTTTTTATCGTCACAACTAACCGTCGCTTGTAGTCAGATACCCCATTCACACGGCCAGCATAAAGGTTCCTTTAACATAGGTTCCTTTGCAATCGGCGCATCAGCTAGCGCTCTAGGGTCGCGAACACATGCCAGGCGCGGATGATCGTGAATTGATTCGCCGCCGGCCATAAAGGTCCCTTAGCTAGAAGGGCCGCTATGGTCGTGCGAATGGGATAGAAGACACTAAAGTGGCGTCGGTGACACTGGGTAGAACTGTTCCGGTGAACAAATCTTAATGTGATCTTCGGTCCAACGTATTGACAATTCTACTTTTGCTACGAATGATGGCGCATCAGTAGATGTACGAAGACCAGTTAATCTTGGCATTAAACACTATCTCTGGTATATGACGTCACGCCAACGCTTTGGCGCTGGCTGTATAACTGGGCAGATGCAATTGTTTTGCCCTGTTAAAAAACAAAACACACAAAAAAAGTGTTTTTAAGCACGTGCAGAGCCCCAACTTACTGTGAGCAAACGCGCTTATTTATAGAAAATATGTTGTTGCATATAGTAGCTCGTACTAAACCACGTGTTCTGGACTTTCACCGTTCGCTGTGCAATTCCTGCATCTTCTCCGCTTTATTATTATTTTTTTTTTATAAATTCAAGGTGTTCTTTTTTTTTTTTCTTACTGCTGTTTTAGCACTTTTCCCCTTATTCACTCCACATCCCGCACCGACATCAAGTACTGCCAGCGGGAATATGAACTTGCCCAGTTTAGTGATAGCTGAACGGGATAAAATGCCGTATGCTTTGCCTCCTGACTGCTAATATATATGAAACTGTCATGTAGTGACAAGGTATATTTGTTGTTATCGTTGTCAGCGCCTATCACCAACGCAAGCCGCGTTCGCTTATCATAACATGCGCAGTGTATATAAACGCTCATACGGAAATAAACTGTTGTTCTGTTCCCACCGCGCTGTCTGAAGGATCTATTACAGAAACCGACTGCCGTTTTTCGACAATAGGCACCGTGGCAGTCCATTCCAACCTGTTTTTTTTTTTTTTTTAGCGATTTGTAGTCTGTGCTTCCTGCAAGGCTTTTGTGTTGCCCCGGCGCCAACCCCTGAGCCAGCTCATATCGTCATACCCTGTACATACAATAAGGCCGAGTTCTACGAGCAAAGCCCACTTCTCGCAGAAGCATAACTGAAGCGTTGCTTTGGAGCCCGAGACGATGCGATACACCAAACCAACTTTGACGTCACGCCAATGCGGTGGCACTACAATCGGCACTGCGCTTGCGCAGACGCTTTTGCGCTGCGAGCAACTACTGAGATAGAGCGTAGTCACGTGACACCTTCCGACGCGCTGATTGGCTCACTCGGACCCTAGACTTCGCCGTTTGCCTTGTTCCAGCGAGACGGAGTATACTGTATATACCCATTGTCCTCCATGGCCTAAACTCCAGCTGCTGGTGTTACAGCCTCCAGAATTCCCACATAGTTCATGCTCCATCCATGTGAATGTGATTCGCGCATTTTACGAAAAGACACCCGGTTCTCTTATCCACTGAGGTTTCAAGTTCCCTTTGTATCGCTCACCGCTCGGGGTTTCCTTACAATTCGGGGCTCGCTGCAGTCTGGAAGACGGGTAAGTGCGCTGAACTTGAGCGAGGCCCGGCGTTCGCGAAACCTCCCCAACTTCGCGAAGAAAGGACCTCCCGAAGTTTCTATATTTACTTAGCTCGTGGAACGAGGGCTTCTGTCTCTCGGAGATAAGACTGTTCTAGTAGTCGCAAAAATGAGTTCCGCATAATGTGCGCTTAATGCGTGAGTGCTGCGAGACAAGACCTGGCTTTATATACTTGCGCCGTTGCTATAGTTTTTTTTTTCTTGTTTTTCATTAAGTTATTTGCGTGCTCGGACAATGGACGACGGTGTTTGTCACGAGCCTCTGTTGTGAGAGATAAATGTACCTGGTGCCTTTAGTCCCGCTCATTCCGTGTTTTGTTTCGGGCATTTGTGCACGAAGCATAGCGCTCTCCTAATGGGACTATCGTGTCCGCATTGACGTAGTTGGGTTGTCCCGCAGAAAAGAGAATAGCGAGCAAATAAAAAGACATTGCGTTCGATGTTTCAAGTCGAGCCTGTTTACCACGTGTGGCCTTAGTTGGAACGTAAATATTTGCAAGCGGGAAGGTCACTAAACTTTCCCGAAGTTCACAACAGGCTTCCTCGAACGCTCACTGAATAAAGCAGTCGGTGATTCCTTTGTTTTGTTATTCATAATTTAAGATGAGATTTTATACACTAAGGAGGACCGGCAACGTTATACTTTAGATATTTGTTGCAGAACATGGGATGCATCAAGGTGGCAAGTGGCGAAAACCTTGTACATGCCCTTATGCGTTTACTGTTGAAGCCGTGACCGCCAAATTGAAGCAATTTGGTGAAGGGATAAATGCGCTTAAGTGCTCCGTTTAATGTACTGTTACTAGGATATCGTACCCCTCAACAATAATAATGTATGCGTGCCACTACACATAACTGAGGGCGTCCTTGCAACCCCGTGAGTTCACAGATGCGCGTTTCCTGCGCCTATTTCATTCCATAAAGGTAATTAAATTGCCGCCTTTTTTATACTCCCTAATAACGCCGCGGTACTAACACGGTAGTATAGAAAACAGATGCCGCTATTTAAAATATTTGTTATAGAAATATATTCTTAAAATTTTGTTAACGATTTGAGCGAGCTCGCCACACGCGACTGACAAGGACGCGCATCATTTGTGGCCCCTGTAAAAAGCATTATGTTGTGTTTGTTAATATATCTAGCCTTCTATATTGCTGCAGCAGAAAGCTGGGCGATAAAAAGAAGTATATTACATCGCTAAATCGGACCCGCGCCCTTCGAGGGACACGTTAATGATAGCGCGAGACACAACACATGGCTCCCGATGCTGCGGCGAAGCTGTGTGCAGGGGATCACGATGCGTGCGAGCGAATAAATGGCCCTGTCACCACAGCGCGGGCATGCTGCGCAAAAATATTCCCAGACCCCTTGAGACCAGAAAGTCTGTTCTGCCAATGGTTGGGGCACACGTCCTTACTTCAAGGTCGCGAAACCGCATGGTTAGACTAGTTTACGGGGCACATCGTGTATAGACGAATCATCGACGTTTTGCGAAGCCATAAAATTAGGAACTTGCCCGTAAATTTGTGCTTCCTTCGCAATTAAGAAGCGGTCTGACGATCGGAAAATAAGCAACAAATTTTTGTTGAGATGTTATCGTGCCGCTACCTTTCTTCCTCTTTCTTTTTTCTTCTTTTTTCTTTTTGATACGCGCATGAGAAACAAAATGTGTTCGTAAAGGTTTACCAGGGATGTTTGTTTTATAAATAATAGTCCACTTTTCTTTGAGCACAATATACTAGGTTGTAGGTCTTCATCAATACGCAGGTTAACAATTATCATTACAATTTTCTAAGTTAAGCAGCGCTAATCCCTTCATATGGTTATCGCAATTACTGTTATTTTCAACCTTTTTCTTATTATTATTATTAATATTGTTGTTGCCATTATTATTATTATTATTATCATTCACGACGTTAATGCAAAGTAATAAATTTCCTTACTGCTTCTCTTCTGAGTTGAAAACCTTTCTAAAAAAAATCACTCCTCTATTGTAAGTTAAAGCAAAATGGTCTCTCAAAATTGAAACTGAATTCAAACACTGCCGAAAAAAAATGCAAACACATACTAAATCGCGGCTGCCAGGCACACCGGGAAAAGGTTGAGGCGGATTGAACCCGCAGTCCTAACAAATTTTTGGTAGTACGTAGAATTCACGTTTCGCCAAAGCGGATACACCAAAGGTCATTATCTAAATACATGCACCGGAAAGAGCTCGTCTCATTGCTGTGCCGATCACTTTAAGTTGGTATACACAGATCGTGTGAATCCCTTCTGCAGTGTTTACTCCCCACATGGGGCTTAGCAATATGCTCCACTCTATCACGATTGATGAGGACGCTATTCTGAAGTGTATTAAAAAAATGAAGCTTAAGCTGTCTTCCGGAAATGACGGAATACCGCCAGCCATAGTTAAGAACTACCATGAAATATTTACTCCGATACTATGTGACATATTTAATAACTCAGTTAAAGGGTCACCGAATTAATTTTTAGAAAAAGACGTTTTTTTATCATATATTGTATGAAATATGTTAGTTCCCACATATACCAAGTCCTATATTACAAAACAGCCTATTCATCTCCGGGCAATACAGAGATATGTGGACTCTTTTTTCTTGCGGACTGCATTGTGTGGGCCAATCAAAGCCCTACAATACGTGACGATTCCGAATGATTTTATTATAACTTGTTTCGAAGAGAGTCTGACGGGTACGTTCGGATAAGACTTCTCTTTTTTTCCGCGGGCAAAGTCATCGCTTGCAACTCCCCGAGAAGCGCCCTTCGTCGACCACTTCACTCGGAATCTCAAAAAGAACGTGTCGCAATTTTTGAACACGCTTTTAACGAGGAAATAAGCTACGCACGATTGTGATTTCGGGCTTGTTAGGATGCTTAGAGCGTCTAGACTGAGTTGTCCCCACAAAAGGACGATCTCAAAATCGACTTTAGTGCCCCTCTAAATCAGGTGTATTTCCAGTAACATGTAAACTTGCGGTGATTATTTCAATTCATAAGTCAGTAAGAAGCGGGGATGCAACAGATTATAGGCCAATCTCTCTCCTATGCCCGTTTTTAAAGCTGTTTGAAATGGTTGTGAACAGGTCTTTATCATTTTCATTTTAAAGTATACTTATCCCTAACCAACACGGATTAGTTTCTGGCAAATCGACGACTACTACCTTAGTCTCTTTCACTTCAACACTTCAATGGCCTCTCGAGTTTGATGTAAACAAGGTCAACTCGGTGTTGTTTATTTTGATTTAAGTAAGGCTTTTGACCTGGTCAACCACAGAATATTTATATCTAAGCTTTCTCACTACGTTGCATGTGGAGAGGTGTTCGAATGGTTTAAGAGCCATCTACTGGACAGAGAAGGTTTCGTTCGAGTTAACCCTGTAAATTCAACGAATACAGAATGGACTCAGGCGCGCTTCAAGGCTCTGTTTTGGGTCCTCTCCTATTTTCAATATTTGTCAGTGGTGTTTCTGTTGTTATATCGCATTTATATGTCATACACTATGCTGACGATATTAAAATATACCGCGAAATTCGAAAATTCGATGACTGCTCATGAGGCTTCAGGGCGACATGAGATCATTCAATGGTTGGTGCAAAGCAATGGGGTTTTCCCTAAATCGTTCGAAAACTGAACTGATGAAGTTTTCTGGAAAACTTCAGAACGTCTGTTTTGCATATCGTAATCATGGGGATTTACTGTCTCGCGTGAGTGGTGTAAGGGTCCTCGGCGTTGCATTTCTTTCAAACCTACTTTTTGTTGACCACGTAAACAAAATAATCGGGGCCTCTTCGCGAACACTTGGAATCGCGTATCGCGAATTTAACAAACCATATGCATTACTGGCGCTTTATTGTTCATTGAGTCGTTGGCAGTTAGAATACGCCTCGGTTGCGTGAACAGCATCTGCCAAACTAACTCCTTAAAAATAGAACGTGCGCAAGGGAATTGCATTTCTATTTTTAAATATCGGTATTTGAATGGGAACTACCATCACCAGAACTATGAGGCTGTGCTGATAGACACGAACGTACTTACTTTTCATCCACATTGGGAGAAAGCAGACTTCTAGTTTCTTCTAAAACAACTGCACGGTATGATTCATTCTCCGGGTTTCTTGCTTTGTGTATCAGGGTCCCGCCGGTGAGAACACGGCTCAAATCATTTTATGCTGCTGTAAATCGTAGTCGACAGAACCCAATTTTTTTATTAGTAGAGTGTTATACTTGTACTCCGTAAGACTTTATATTTTAAACTCGTATTGTCAGTACTTTTATAAAAAGATGGCCCGCCAAATAATCCGTACGAATTATTTTAACTGACAGCTTAAAAATGCACTGCGTGTGCAGTTTGTTTCTCCCTTTTACCCCGATATGAAGTATATTTGCTTTGTTGTTCTGTAGGAATTAAAATCGATATTTCTTTTTTTTTTTCTGTCTCGAAGACTGCTAATGTCCAGGACGTTTGTGCTTTCTTGTAGTATACTATGTCAAGGTGCGAGAGCCAATGATCCCTTCTTGCTCAAGCCTTGCACTACGAACTGTGTCTTCTTTTCGACGTGCAACGGGTGTGTGCAATATATGTATGGTCAATGCATTTTTCGTGTCTCTGTTTACGTGTCATAAGTTTTGTGTTTTATTTGTTGTGTAACTATCGGTGTATCAGCACCAAGACCGTAAGGTTGTTACTGAGCACCAAAAATTTGATTCTTTATTCTTGATTAATATTATTGTTAGTATTATTTAAATATCATTTCTTTCTAATTAAGACTCTCATCGTGCAATACACTCTTATTCAAATTGTGTGTTTATTCCGCTCACATTGAGCTCTGCTTTTTCCTTCTCGGGACCGGCAATGCCGGAACGCTGCCGTTGTGGCACAAAGGAAGGTAATGGCCGCACAGTTCCGAAGAAAAAGGGAGCGCGCCGTATGGCCCGTTGTGCGCGCGCGAGCGCGAGACCGTAAGGTGGCCATTAAGAAAGTATTGCCTTAAGAGTACGAACTCCCATTAGCGTTCCCGCGAGCCCAAACGCGCCGTCTATCCATTTGAAACGTCACCGCACATTAGGGCTCCTTCGCCCGTAGCGTCTGCCTTATGTAATATCTGCTCCTCTCCTCTTTTCCTTGTAACACTCCTGCGCACAACGTTGTTGTTTAAGCACACATGCATGCCGCAGTTTCATCGTTTATTCCTTGAAAGAAAACGATAATACAGCAAACAACAAGAAAGTAAGAGAAAGGAAGTTGTTTCTCTTTCCCGCGTGGAAGGCCAGAAGAACTCAGATAAGAGCGCACAAAAGTTTGCCTCGATCTCCTCCGGCCCCGCTGTTGCGGTGGCTGTTTCTGCTGCTCCACGTCTTCCTGGCCTTCTCCGGCGAAGAGCGGCGATGCGGGCAGAACGCGTCGAGATGCCGGAAACGCCGGAAGAACTGCTCGAATCGCCCTCGATTTTACGCGCGGGCCGGGGAATTACTGCTGCTTGTGTCTGTGCTTCCGATGGTCTTCAAATTGCGTGTCCTAATCACGAACAATGATTACTTTCCGCAAAACACCGAAAAGTGGAAACAAACTGATCGGTGCGTGCGACCAGCTGACGATCGGTAGCTACCCAGATACTAACTAATTAGCTACCGCTCGTGAATAGCGTAATGCGCGCATTAGGGAATAAACGAGACATTATTGCAGTTCGTTGGATCGTGGAGTGCCGACATACCATTTCCGCGTATTACATGAAACACCGTGATAACTTCAGGTGCAAGCGTTCCGCGAAAGCGTGTTTAACTCGTGCCTGTAGCGTTTGGTGCCTTGTAGGCTTCAAAAGAGAAAAGAACAGTCCAGAAACAGGGTTGTGGCCGGTGCCATTTTTAGCGTTTGTGCGCTTGTCACTCGCCAATCGCTAGTTTATCGAATCGCTGAATATGGGTTGCTGGGCTGAGAATTTCACACACTAGACTGTGATCTTGTAAAAATTTAAACGGCGTTATGTTCAGTCTTTCAGTGCACTGAAGCACGCGGAAGGGGCGCATTGGTATCCCAATTGGTGCCCGTCGCATGCAGTTGTGTTCCACGTTAACATAAAGATAACTTTGACACAATTTCAGTTATGTGATTGCCCGCACTAGCAGAGACACGATCGCGGCCGGGTGACCCGCTAGCAATCACGTAGAGTCGCTGCCAACTATTTACAGAGATTGAAGTTGACTCCAAATAAATCACAGTTCAGCCAGCGCCCCCTGTCAACCGCGACTATACTCGGCGACAACTTTTCTTGGCAATGCAGTGGAAGGTACAGGCCCGCGTCCCCTTTCCCGTTTTGAGTGTACGCAGGCTCTCCTCCTCCCCCATTTCCGGGGAGAGGAGGAGAGCCTTCGTACACTCAAAATGGGAGAGGGGACGCGGGACGTACCTCCCACTGCATTGCCAAGAAAAGTTGTCGCCGAGTATAGCCAGAAAATGCTGGCGCGAAACACAAGAATGACCGCGCAGTGAGTCGCTGTTAATGCGACAGCATTAACTGTCTCATGGAGCGAAGCCGGTGTCTATAGCAGGGAAAGGGCATCTAAATTCCCATTGGCTGCGACGCATTATATCAGATGCATCGTCACGGGTGTATCTCAAAACGTCCCATTCGCATTTGAAACTTGCACATTTCGACCGCTTCTCATTTGGTCCTTCTCGTTTGAACCTTCTCATAAAATCCGAATCGTGTTTTTCGCAACTGGACCTATTCTCATTTCGCCCGTTCGCGCTACGACTGAATGGCACTAGTTCGGCACGCTCCTAACGTCGTAATGCCTTCGCGGCTTTGTTGATGAGACTTGCCTTGCTTGGGCCCCCAACATACCATCAAATATATGTTACGTGTAGAGGTACGCACTGAGAATCGTAAATTGACGCCTGCTTTCCTTCCTCTAAGCAAACGGAAAAAAAAAAAGCGATGACCATCTAATTTTGAAACTTTGTTTTACAGAAATAGCATGCAGAATAGCAGTGGTTCTCAACCATTGATGCTTCGCGGACCCCTTGTTGAAAGGCGGAGATGATGGAGAACCCCGTTCGGGGTGCGGGGAATAGAAAGGTATAGGTTATCATGAGAATTATTTAATAAATGGATATAACTAATTGCTACTGTGAAGTAGACTTATCTCATTGACATACACGCGAGAGTACTCTCCCGAAAATTGGAACGTTTCTTCTTAACGTGAAGAAAGACAATTAATATTGCCGTGCCTGACTGATGAGACAGGGCTTCGTTGACCCATAGGATGCCTTCGCAGACTCCCTTTTGAGTACCACTGCATTATAGAAGTGGTGGCATTGTCCCAAGTTGAGAGACCTCAAACAACCTGACATTTCGGAATATGATGTGGCTGCGATAAATAGTTGGTCTGTTTTATTGTCAGCTAGTAGCTTTTCACGACGACCTGAACACACTGCTAAAATCCTTAGCAGAGAGAGTATGCCTGTACCGTGGCACACACACACATACACACACATACAAATTATATCGATGTATTTATTAATATTACCCTAAAAAACGATTTTGGTATAGAAAGAGTCAAGTGCGACGGGTCAAAGCGAGATATCTTTGAGAATGGGTGTTTTGAAAAGGGCCAGGTGAAAAGGGCAAACCGAGAACGGGCCCGAATGAGGAGGGTTGGAATGCGAAAGACGAAACGAGAAAGGACCAAATGCGACAGGCCCAAGAGAGAAGATCTTTTTGAGAATGGTTGTTTTGAGAAGGGCCGAGTGGAGAAGGTCGAAACGAGAACGGGCTCAAGTGATAACCACCCCATCGTCAAGGAAGCCGTCGTGAAACCAGCGGGGTTCGCCGCGCCTGCGCAGTGGGGGAGCATGACGTCACCGCCGTAGCGCCGTATGACAAAAAAAAAAAAAAAAGACGTGGCGCGCTTTTTGTAGGAATGCGCTGCCTATAAGAATGATTTCGCATTTCTACATGTGAACAGTCTTAAGTGTCTGCCGAATTTTCGATGGCACGTTATATCCGTTCCTTTGTTTTCGGAAATAACGGAACAGCGACGCGAGCACACGTCTTTTCCGCTTGCAAGGGGTAGCATGGACGCCAGACACACGAGCGTATTGAACGACGGCTGCCAGAAGCACTTCTGTGGATGGGTGTACGGGTGCATCTGTTTCTATAAAGAGCCTCTAACTGCGGCGCCATTTTCAAACTTCGTACGCATGGCGCGCGCGCGCTTTGCTCATTCGGCTGATGCTCATTCCACATTGAGTCCGTCCGGACCCAGTACTACTATCCTATGAAGCAAATCGAGCAGCACCAAAAGTGCATCGTCACGACGCTCGTCGTCCTTGTGTGTTCCATAGCACCGGCTAAACCAATAACGCCCGAAAATACCGTATAGCCCCGTCGCATTCAGTGTACGTGATCGGCTTTAATCGGCGATGGCAAACGCACAAAGACGCCAAGAATCATCACTTCTGACGCGGCTCGATTGGCTATCTCAAAGAAATTAGAAACGGAGCAGAAAAAGCGTACATCGTGGAAACACGACTGGAACTCGCAAATTATGCAACGAGAAACTGAGAGAGAGGATCAGACGAGAGCGCACGGGGAGCGTCAGATGGGCGAGCTCTGAATGGAATGGTTAGTGGTCACACGCAAAGCTAGCTAGGCGTATTCGAACGCGTTCGAACGCCAAACGCCGCACGCCGGCGTTCGGCAATCGAACGTGTTCAAACAATGAATAGGGACAAAGGCTTTGTATTCCTTTAGTTCGGGACTGCTCGGCCGCGTTTATTCAACCGTATCACCGGCACGTAACCCGTGACGCGAACAACCAAAGCCCCGCATTCACAATGAGCCCGCGCTTACGACTTTGCGCCCACGTCCCCGCGCTCTCTGCGCCTTTCTTTGAAAGGCTCCTCAACCAAGTAGCTTGACCCAGATGCAACACTTGGCGTACACCCACTAATCATTTCGACCGGAGCTCTGTGTTTTTTCTGTCCCCGCACGCTCTCATGTCCTGGTCTCCCCCAGTTTCTCGTTGCATCCGTTTATGGTAAGGACACAAATACACCTTACCCTACAACCCCCTTTTATTTCCTCCCACGAACATACGCCGATATCAATGCCGACCCTCGGCTTGGTTCGGTGCGCTTAGTGTAGTCACCGGTTTTTATCCGCAGTGCGGCCCGTCGGTAGGAGCCGCTCCTTCCCGCTCATCGCCGAACCTTATTCCATTCTCGCGACGCAGAAAACTCGTGTTTGAGAAAATCAGTAGTCACGCCGGGATGTTGATCTTGCCTGGGCCGTCCATCGCCCGCTCCCTCGTCCACCACGCGCTGTCCTGGCAGAGAGAAAAGAGAAACGAAGAGAATCGGGAGGAGGGTTCGTTTGCTCGGCGTCAATACGATTTCCGAGGCTGCCGCGTGCCCCTAGCTTTCCGCCGGTGGCCCGAGACAAAGCGGCAAAGCGCCCGTTCCCGGCCTCGGGGCCGTCCGGTTCGCCTGTCAGTCGCCCTCCGGCGACGCGAGCCGACGACTCCTCTGTGCCACGACCGGCCTGTTTGATTTCGCGGAGCTCTCGAGACGTGCAGAGATCGCGTTGGGGGAGGGGATCTCGTCTGAGCAAGCGGACCTCATCCAGGCAATATTGCATTTTATGTATGTACCGAGGGGCTCTCTTAAAGATAATTTCCATCTGTTTCTTTTTTTTTAAACCCTTATTAGTGACGTCCCTTTGATTGCTTTTTTTCTTTCTCTTCGCTTCGATACTAATTAGATAAATAAAAGTAATACAGAAACAACAAAACCTTGTTTGCTCATAATAATGCTGATCCCACATGTTGTATTTGCTGTACACTGACTTATGCTGAGTGTATAGTGAAGAGAGAAAAAAAATTGTTTAAAAACACATAAACTAGGAAGTGATTCCTTCGGGATAGCTGTATTGTCAGCGGCGAATATCAGCGAAAAATTGTAAAGTTACAATTAGGGAACTAGTTGCCTAAATTTCAAACTTAATGTTTTGAAAAATTCGCCTTAGTTCGTCACATCAAATAATAAAAAAAAAAGATTCGTGCCAAAGGTTATTTTTAAAACCAAAACTGTGCGTTTTCGATTTATTCGATGAGACTGCGATACCGAAACTAAGAGGGACCGCCACAAAATCTAGCGCCGAGTCATCGCGAGTCGATCCCAGTAAATCCCCTCGATAAAATTCACGCTTCGCCCTTCTCAAGCCCGAGTCCCACTAAAGCGACAAACAGAAACATCCGACACCGACAAACTTCGAACATGCGCAGCATCCACGTGAACGCTCCTTCGGGAAGCTTGCAATCCCTCGTACTTACTTCGCCAGCACCGAGACGGTTCAAGCCTGCCGAAGGTAAGTACCATCGCGTGCATGCTGCAAGTGTTTGAGGCTTCTCGGTTGTTTCCATTTGTCGTTTCAGTGGAACTCGGGCATAACGAGTACCAACAACCATTGGTCTGCGAACGCGGAAAGCACGTGCCTCGAGCAAGTGCTCAGCCGCCATTCGCTGCCGTCCCTCTCTTCTCCCTCTAGGGTCACGTGTCAGGTGTGGCCGGAGGCCTAAATGAGGGAAGGGGGGGGGGGGGGGGGTCAAGGGATCGGGAAATTCCCACTCCCTCTCCCTGTACGGTACTATATCACGTGTTCTATGCTCTGTTTTCAGCCATGTCGCGACGCGCGGCCGGCGTCTGCGGGGGACAGCGGGGGTCGCTGCTTGTAGGAATACGCTACCTGTACGAATGCTTTCGCATTCCTACGCGTAAGCAATCCTAAGTGTCCTTCGATAATTTTTCTCTGGCTGGCCAGATAATTACCCAAGTGCCATGTATGAACCAAAGAACCAGCACTGAAGCCTAAATCTGACACATTTTCGACACTTTAGGCACAAAGTTGCCTCATCAAAACCAAGCATCCAGAAGTGAAAATTGAAGGTTACTTGGCAGACGAACTTCTTCTTGAGGCATGGCGCGTGCCCCTTTTTTTCAGGTGGACTTTTCATAAAATGCTTAGTCAACCGCTGGCGACAAAGTTTATACAATTAAAACTTGTTGTGGGCCTAGTTGGTTCACGATGCAGTCTAGAAGTTTTTTGCGCGACACTAGGGACAATCACAAGCGAGTAGTGTACAGCTGGAGTCCATTGCACAACTGACTTCAATTGGACTACAGTATAAAGGATAAGAACGAGGTCATCGAAAAGGATGCCGACCCAGGGAAAAACGGCAGTAGTTCTATTAGGAAAGGATACATTTTACTGCGACTGCGGTTTCTAATCACTCCAAAACATAATCTCCCGCTCTCCTTTTTTTTCTCTCGTTTTTTTTTCCAATAAAATGTAAGCCTTTCCCAGCTGTTCACGTCTCTTGCGCCACGATGTTCTCGTAACATCCTCCCCCCCCCCCCCCTCCCTTTCCACCCGACAGCATTGAGATTGTTGCAACAGCACCGGCTTCATGTATGTTTGCGCTTCACCAGCGTTTACCGTTAATAATTGCGGGAATGTGCCAAGGATAAATTACTGTAGAGGACTCTACTTTTGTGGATCCTATATTTCGCGACCCTTAGGAACATTTTGCGGGCACAAAATTTCACGATTCAGAGCACTATGCTATGTATTCCACGGGCTCGTGTATTGGCGGGATAGGTATTCGCAATATTTTCCAGTTGGCGAAATTCGCACAAATTAGCTCCTCTCAAAAATTTTGTCCGTTACAATGACGGTTTTGTTTTGTTATAAACAAAAATACTCCTTCCGACGACATAACACTAAAACAAAGAAAAACAAAAAAAGAAAATCCGCGTTAAGACTTCGGTTAAGTTTGCTCCTGATATATTGCACAGTGAATATCCTTTTTTCTAGTCTTAACAGATCGGTTTAAAAAGAGATGTGAAAACTACACTTATGTAGTTTGTGCAGGTGAGTTACACGGCCAGGGGGACATGATTTACGGGGCTAATCGTGACGGTCAGTGGGCTACTTAAGTATAATGTGTTCATTAACTTTTTAATTACTCAAAATAGGTATATTGTTTCAGTTAGAAACTTGCTGAGCGACATCAAATACCACTAAATCAACTCTTAGAAAGATATAAGGCAGGGGCAGCATTCTACGGCGTTCCGAAAATACGCACAGCTTGAACGCGTTTCTAGGTTTCGGCTTTTCTATCGGAGCACACCTTTGCGCCCACAGTCCTGCTCCCCGGTGGTCGCGGCGCGAAGCCACCACCTCGCCTCCGTCGTAGGATGAAGGTGCACTGCGATAATAAACCGAAACCTAGACACGTGTCTAAATGGAGCGTTTTTACGGAACGCCGTAAAATCCTGTCCCTGGTTTATATATCTATAAAAAGAGTTCACTTGGTGGTTTTCGATGGCGCTCAGCAAGTTTGTAATGAAAAACATATGTTTAGTTTCACTGATTAAAAAGTTAACTAACAAGTTTTACCTAATTCGCTGACGGATCATTACGTTTAGCCTTCTATACTATGTCCCTCCGGCCGTACAACTAGCCCGCACAAGCCACATTAGTAGAGCTCTCACGGCTCTTTTTAAACAAATTTGTAAAGCTTAAAAAAAAAAAAAAACTGGATATCGAAATTGTTTTTCTCAATTGTGTTCGTATAACAAAATGTTTACTGGTATCCCCACAATTCTAACCGTTTTCTTTGAAAAAATAGATGCAAAAATTTCAGAACTTGGCCTTCACTTGATTTGAACGCTTTGTGATTTTCAGAAATTTTTAATGAGAAAATGTCAGTCGACGAAGCCTGTGAATACACAAAGGTGAATAGCGTCTGCTACCGCAAATGAGTTATATTTGTTTATTCGTATTTTTTATGACTCTTTAATCACATAGTGGCAACTTCTGAAACTTCGCCACCTGGTCCAAACCGGCTGTCCTACACTTGGGCCAACACTGAACGCTCGCCGATGGATAGTTTATTCCAGGGTTGGGCAGAAGTACTCAAAAATGTATTTGGAAATACAAATACTGGGATACAATAAAATAGTAGCTAAAATACTGATACTGAAATATACCTGTAAAAGTGTATCGCGATACGTATCGGAAATACATTTTAAATAGAGGCAAAAAGTATTTGGAAATACAAATACAAGAATGCATCTTAGGGAGGGCAGAAATACAAATACAGAAATACTGATACTGCAATACATTCTTCATTTTGTTTGAGACGCCAAATGACATGAAGTTTGAAGTTTGAAGTGGATTGATCCTGAAATTACTTTCGCATGGGCTTGGCACTTTGCCTTGAAGGTATTGATTTCGGACGAGGAGGAGTCTTCAATGGGTTCAAAAAAACGTTCCATCGAGGACTGACCCCGGTCCCTTACCGGACATCCTGTCTGTCTGACGAGGGATGCGAAAAGACTTCGACCTCTACATAAATTCTATGTCATCCTAAATCCCATCGAAGCGTCACCACTCCCCTGTCCAATAGGGACGCCCCTGTCAACATTTATCACATGACGTCACGGTGGAATGAATTGGTATTCTTTATCTGTAGTTGTGGACCGTATGGTCTTGAACATCAAACTTTACCACGCTGCTGTATGAAAGGACAGTACGTACTTTCGTTGTAGGTTACCTCGTTGAAGATCGTGCCGGCAGCGTCATTTGGAATTTTCGAGAATAGTGGACCACCTGAAGCATCCTGGAACACATGTCCTATCTTTGTTACGGTTGAAAAAACGATACGGGGGCATCTCTGTTGTGAAGGTCCTTCCTGCCGATTTTCCGCCACCGACGCATGGATTGCAGTCCTCAAGTTTCATATTGCATACTCCAAATAGAGACCTCAATGATTACGATCTCATATTGCCGGCACAGGTGCGAGCTCTCCGAGAAACAGCGCGCTCGAGACGAGTCGCAGATGTACGGCGTCTGTGTCGGCACAGCGAGGCCACGTCTGACCTCCTTGCTGGCTTTCGGATCACCAGAGCAGCAGGTTACTTTCACGTCGGCTGATGACGTACCCTTGAGCCGCGCAATATTACGGGCGCAGCCGCAGCCGCATTCAAATATCTGTTAAACTTCACTGCGTCAGTCATCTTACTATTTCAAGTCAACCAGCACCAGGTTCGTGCTGCAACGCACTGTGACTCAGCTTTGCGGGCTGGGTGTACTGTGTATGTTAAGGCAAAAGAGACGGTTAGCAGCGGGTTTTGGATGCCAGCAAACAATGACTCAAGAAACCCCCACCTAAGGACCTGCGGCACAAGATGCTCTGACTCCACCCCTGGCACACCACCTGGTTCGAGTCCCCGACTACGCAACACTTCTCAGAAGAAAGAAGAGCACGCATAGAAAAATTGGTTGGAGAATCGGAAGCAACCTTGGTCAGCATGGTAGCGATGTGCCAGCATTTCCTTGATCCTAATGCCCTCAGAAGTAGAAGCAAAAAAAATGCGTTCGGGTTTTTTTTTTTTGAGGGGGGGGGGGGGGGGGGGGAGTATTTCTTAAGAAATGTAACGAAATACATTTCACCCTAATTGTATCGCGATACAAGGGAACATTCAAGATGTATCTCGATACAGGAATACAAATACTGGTGAAAAAATGTATCGCGATACAGAAATACAGATACGAAATGTATTTTTAAAATACTATCGCGATACATTTGTATCGCGATACTGCCCAACCCTGGTTTATTCCTACGATAAGAAAAAGTACGGTTCTTTTTAGTGAGATTACATTTTTACCTCATTTGGCTATCGCATTTTAAGTATCTGCAATAAAACGCCTCACAAAAAAAGTAACTTTCTTTTTTTCCTAAACACCCGCGACATTGAAACCTCACAAACGTTCAAACAACCTTGCGCAATGATGATTTTGTTCTAAAAAAAGGTGTGTACGTACGCGGAACTCTAGCGCGAACCAACGATTACCATTTTTTACGTATATGTTGTTTTAGGATTAAATATCCTTTGAAGTAAAAGGTGAAAAAAAAAGCGGATGTCGCGTTCGCGCTAACAGTGTCCCACGCAGTGTCCCTAACAAGCTCGGTGACATAGGCTGCTCAGTACACCAACGCCAAACATTCAGAAAAGCAACATTCGGGGCCGTAAAAGGCAGCCGGTTATTAAACCGGCTTAGCGCGTGTAAAAGACGTGTTTACACAGCACGCTCTCGGGTGAACGAGCCCCGACCCCAGCGCGGAGCAGGCCTCCAACCGTGATCCCCACCTCGAGCAGTCGCTGCAGCAGCTTCGCGTAGTCCCAAATCCCGGCCGCAACTGTTGCGAGAGAGTCTGCAACGCGCAACTCCGACGTCCCTACCAATTGCTTACTTTGTTGTCGTTTAAGCCTTCGTGAAACCTGTCAAAAACATCCACGTGTAGCCCGCACCATATGTAGTTATAGCTGCGTCGCTCAGGGTGTTTGTTCCCAGAGTTAAAGCGTCGTCGAGTCAACTGGGGTCGCCCGCCCCCACGACGCTCGCTGTCCTGGCCTCGACGTCAGGTGCGACTTTTTTTTTTTTCTTCTTTGGTTCCTGTCAGGATAGGCGGCCCTAATGGGCTACGAAATTTGGACTGGCGTTGTTAAAGCGTGTATGCGTGACACATTCGGCTATTTTGTTAACCTTGAGCGGTGATTGGCTTTTGACACGTCGCTCTCCGCCTAATAGCATCGGGGGTTAGACTGCTCGGCGTGACCCCGTATCTGATCGCAAGAAATAAAAAGAGAAAAGTTTCTGACTTTTCAAGTAAAAAAATCTCTCCGTTATATTAGTTCGCCATCTTCCCGTTTTCAGCTCACAGCTACCTTCTCTCTTTTTTTTTTGTTTGTTTTTTTTATTTCCTAGCAATCTCCTGAAGCAGAAAAAAAAAACTGCACGTCGTGACTTTTTTTTTTTTTTTTAATACACGTTGGAAAGTTAATTAATGCGATCAATGAAAAGAACCGAGGCGCATGTGACGCATTCACAGAGAAGTGCGTTCTGCGTTAGGACGTAAACACAATGCACATATTATAATCAAATCAAAACTTTTTTTTTATTATCAGTATGCAATTTACTGCCCTATGCAGTAGCGATTTCAACTCGATTTAATTTGGTTTTATGAACACAGAAAACAAACGTATAATCCATTCTAGAGAATGTTTTGTGTTCCGTTCCTCTTCTGATCTCGCGTTAATTATCTCAAGACACCGTTATTTACACAATGACGACTGCTTTCTTCTTTAAACCCGTTATACAGGTTGTAGCAAAGAATCCCGTAAAGCAAACTTGATATTCCCTGCATTAAAAGTGTCTCAGTTGAGCGTTCGCTGAGAAGCAAACCCGTGTTAGATACGCAAAAACTAAAAAATAAACACACACACAAAAAAAAAAAGAATAAACAAATTGGCCGATTATGAGAATCCAAAGTGCCTCTCATTATAATATGTGGGCGAGCTCTTCTCAGCACACCAAAAACCAGCAACTGCGGTGGCGGGGAAAACTACCATCTGCATTGCGGATTCTTCGGGCCAGAATACCTGAGTTAATTAGGTGATGGCTCAGTCCGCGAAAGAAGTCGCTGAGTCTGGGTAGCGAGATTCTCGCCGCGTTAATTGCTGTCGAAATTTCTTCTTCTTCTTTTTTTTTTTATCTCTTCCTCCTATTCTTGACTGCTCCACTTAATTATGTTCTTGTGTGCTCTCTGCTCTTGTCGGGTCTCCTCGCTTGTGAACTTCTTTGAACTGACAGAGATTCTTTTATTTTAAGTAAGCGTTCGACTGGAATCTTCGTTTATAAGCAGACGCAAGTATTAAGCAGCGTGTCGCGTTCTGCGCACCATGATAATGCGCCTTGGGAGTTTGCCATGCAGGTAAGAACCGGAACCAAAAAAAAAAAAATTACTCATCGCTTGATTATTATTTTTTTTTTTTATGAATGCGTGTTTGTTTATCATTTTTGTTGTGTGTGTTAAGGTTAAGCCCAGTTGACTACATTTGGGGAGATTTCTTGGCTAGAATTAGTTAGCATAATATATGATAACAAAAAAAAACATTAATGAAATATCAACCTTAGGTTATAGATAATACACTGAAGGTATACCAATTATTCTATTTTATAAACCCTTTACGATGTATACTGGATGTATATTTTTAGTTTACTATTCGTATGTTAAGCATACACTTTTATCGAGCGTACCTCAGTCGCCAGACAGTGTAAACACGAGGACTGCACCGCTAAATATGACGTGCACTAAAAATGCATCAAATGTAAACCAGGTATAAAACTACGTTAAAAATATACTTTGAGTGTACACATTTTTTTTAATAAAATATAAAATTAGTAAACTTCTTTTATATTGTTTCCTACCGAGGAGAATCTCAAATTGCTCTTTATGTGTTTGAGCGTCGAACATCCTGCTGTTTTGCTTTGAGCTCCGTGCTCATCGTTTTAATCAAGACAATTTCATAAGAAAGGCAAACGTAAACCATGTTATGTTTCTAATTAAATTCAAAGTTGATTAGATGAAGTGAAAAATTAGGTCCCCTTAACTTTTGAGTGAGCGGCGCACTATACTAACATCGTTCAGTGCAGTTAATGTTTTAATGTATCTTTTCACGCAAGGAAAGTATAAAGAAGAAATAGTTATAATTGGTGCAAAGTTAAAAATGCAGAAGTCTTCAGCGTGAGCTTTGTGCCTTTGATAGTACTAGCTTCGTCCTACGCGCAGCTAAACACCGAAGTAAGGCGACGAGCGCGTGCTGGATGTCGAACTTGTTCTGTATTTTTAGCCCTTTCACCGATTGAATGGCTAGATCACGCTCGACGAACAGCTAACACTGCATAAATTTATGTAAATGTATTTTGCCGCGTGCCACGTCGAGGTGAGGACCATGTGTAGGGCGGCTGGAGCGACCAGCGGACGCTGTCGACGCGCAAAAAGACGTAGTTGCTGTTGCGCAGGTCCCGATGGAAGAAGGAAGGCTTGCTCTGGCGTGTCTGCATTGATGATGCGCGTACGTCACCGAACAGACGGGCTAAGTCCTCCACGTAAGGCAATCCTGCCGTTATCATGGGACCGCCATAGTTAGTTGTGGTAGGGTTGATTAGTTCCACTGGGAGACGCAGTGGTGTGCCATAAACTAGATGCGATGCGTTACACCCGAGGTCTTCCTTTTGGATGTGCGCATTCCCAGTATAGGACGATGGGTTGTGACGCTCCCCATTTATCCGGTGTGGCATGTGTCATGAGCGAGGCTTTTAGATTACGATGAAAGCGCTCGACCAGATCCTTTGCCTGCGGATGGTAGGCTGCGGGGTTCACGTGTGCCATTCCGAGAAGGCTTGTCAAGCTACGGAATAGGGCCGACACGAATTGTCTTCCACGATCGGTGACGATTTCGGATGGAAGTCCAAAACGGACGATCCATGTGGATAAAAGCGCGGAGGCGACATTCTCCGCAGTGAAGTCCTTGATGGGAACCGCCTCGGGCCAGCGTGTGAACTTTTTGATGACAGTTAGGAGATACCAGAAGCCCTGATATGACGGCGGGGGTCCGACAACGTCCACGTGGATAGTGGCAAAACAAGAGTCCGGGAGTACAAATTTTGCCAGAGGCGTAATGTTGTGCCGGGACACCTTGCTCTGCTGATAGACAAGGCATGCTCGTGCCCACGTGCGGATTTCGGTGTTCACGCCTGAACAGAAAAAAACGTTCCACGATTAGATGTTGAGAAGCGCGGATACCGGGTGCAAAATACTGTGTAGATCATTGAAGATCTGACGCCGAAGGAGCTGGGGACCGTAGGGCCGTTATCACCCGGACGAAGAGTTGACGTCGCAAAACGACGTTTTCTCCCAAAGCGGAAAAGTATAAGTCATCAAGATGGAGAGAGGAGGTCGGGAAAGAGCGAAGGTTCCAGAGCTCTTCGTCATTGTTTCGTAGTTCAGCGAGTTGCCCCCGTTAACAACTACGATACTGAACTGGGCACACGTGGCTGAGGGTGTCGGCGGGGATGTTGAAGACGCCATCAACATGCTGAATATCGGTGAAAGATTCACCTAGGAATGCCAGGTGTCGCGTCTCCCTGGAAGAGCATGTGGCCTTCGGCGACTCAAAGGCATTGGTCATGGGTTTGTTATATGTAAAGATACAAACGATCACCCTTCCAGTAAGAACCTGAAGTGCTTGACGGCGAGGTAAGTCGCGAGAAGCTCACGGCCGAAGGCACTATACCGTTGTTCGGTTTAAGTGAGTTTCTTGCAGAAAAAGCCGAGCTCTAGGCACTCATTCTTGATGCGTTGTTCAAGCACACCTCCCACGGCGCGTCAGAAGCATCAACTATCACGCTCTGGGGGGTGTCGTGCTCTGGGTGAACTAAAAAAGTAGCAGAAACGAGACGTTCTTTGATGTCAATCAAGGCGTCATCATTGGTGACGGATTAATCAATAGCTTCTTTTGCGGCCTTGATGGTTTGAAGGAACGCTTGTAGGAGAAGCAGGATATCCGCACAGCCTGAAATGAACAGCCTGTAGTGATGTATCAGGTCCAGAAAACGGCGGAGCTGGCATAGCGATTCTGGATGTAGAATGTCGTCGGCGATCACCTTCACCTTGTCGGGAAGAAGTCGGATGCCACTCCTGTCTACCACGTGGCCCAGGAACTACAAGGACAAAACGCTGAACATGCATTTCTTTGCGTTGACTATCAGGCCATTTTCGGCGAAACACTCGGGAACCAGGCGCAGGAGGCGTAGATGTTCTTCCGGCGATGAGCTGGCGACATGAACATTATCGAGGGAAGTTGAATACGAAATGTAGGCCGTGGAAAATGGCGTCGATGAAACGCTGGAAACTTTGTGCAGCGTTTCGCAAACGGAAAGGCATCCGGGTAAACTTAAAAAGTCCGAACGGTGTGGCGATGGCGGTCTATTCGACATCTTCGGGAGCGACGGGGATCTGGTAGTACGCGTTCTATACGTCGAGATTCGAGAATATAGTGCATCCGCTCAGATTGGTGGTAAAGTCCTGAATGTCGTGGATGGGATAGCGGTCAGGAGTGTGCCGACGTTCAAACTGCGATAGTCGCCGCTGGGACTAGGTAGAGGGGAGAAGACCAACTACTCGAGGATGGGCGAGCAATGGTGATCTCAACCATGTGTTGAAACCCTTGCTAAGCGGCGCGAAGTTTTTCGGGAGCGAGCCGACGACCTCTTGCGTGTGTGGTCTAACCGCTGGTGATAATACGGTGGACGAAATCATGCTTGACCGGTCCGTTCCACTCGGAGGCTGCCATTAGCGATGGGTATTCGCTAAGCAAGTGCCCGTGAGGCGACTGCATGTTTTGACGAAGTGTGAGGGCGAACGGATACAGTGTGGACGTTTGACCGGCGACGAAAGCCCTGTGGTGAAGAAGTGGGTCTTTCGAGCCAAGTCAACTGGGAGGGAAAAGTGGGACAGGCAATCCGCATAGCCTGACTGACGTTGGCTCCTAGGAAGATCCAATGAAAAGTCCTTCGCAAGCCGAGAATGATCAGGACGAACCTCTTCCTGTAGACGGCGATGCCATATAGCTGTTGACTGCTTGCAGGTGGAAGATACGACTCACTGTGCGGTTAAGGGAATTGGCGGATAGCGCACTCACTTCAGCTCCTGTGTCAATCAGGAACTTCACTCCACTGGTAGCATCCGTTATGTAGAACAGGCGACATTGCTTAAGTGTGGGAGCGCACGTCGCAATTAGCAATCCCGCGTCCCGTTTTCCGACCAGCTGCAAGGTCTGGTGCAGCGTTCCGCAGGAAATCCAAAGCGCTGGTTAAACCAGAGGTGCTGTTGCTCCTACCACGGTTGGTTAGGTCTAGGCTGGCGATTCGCGCGTGTCGAGGAAGAACGGCGGCGGAAGCTTCTGGACTGAGGATTTTCGAAGGAGGCGCGGTCGTGAAATTTGCAAGGTGCTTGCTACGAGTTTTTTTCACATCTTGCACGTCTTGTCGCAGTGCTGCGATATCATCGCGAGTAAAGTTTCTAGATAAGAGCTTCTTACAAGTAGCGATATTTTTTGAAGCGCCGACTGAGTGACGTTGTAGGTTTTAGGAAGCTAATGGCGGCGCACAGCAAAGGTTTAAACTGAATGACGCCATTTCGTTCCAGCGGAATGTGCTTTGTCATTTTTATTGGTTGTCGTTACTTACAAAAGAAGTATCAAAGGACTTTAATCGCGAGCAGCCGCGGGCGCTGCCGGTGTGCGAGCGGCTGGAGTGACGGGCTCGGAGCGCTGAAGCGATGAGACGATAGAAGTTTTCGGGTGTTGATTGGCAATCTCTGTGTCCTTATTGGTGTGAAGGGCCAAGGCAGATAGGGACAAATCGGGGATCATCTGCACTCTTGGCAGAAGTCGCTGTGAGAAACGCTCTTTCAGGAACTGGTTGTGGAACGTTGCGGCACGGTAGCCGAGAAGCAACTGCTTCGGGCGGAGATGTTGCGTTCTTAAAGCATTGTGCGTTCTAAGATGGCAGCCTCGAGCGCATCGCACGAGTTCGCCGCAGGTGGTCGTGAGAGAATAGGGAGTTTTCGTAGACCTCTTTTCTCCTCCGCTAAGCCCTCCGCAACGAAGCACTCGCTACTGCGCCTCCGCACCGATGGCATTGACTGTAGAGTTCCGGGTATCGCAGCGGGTTGCGAAAAGCGTTGCGGGACGGCGAAAACGATCTACGAGAACTCTCTAATGTCATAAACCTCCAGCGCTACTTCGCAGGGTAATGAAGTCTGGACGTGGCTGAACCGTGCCTCTTGAGAAGTTATGTTGGCCAGTCAGAAACTGCCCTCGGCTTGAAGAAATCAAACTTCTGGGTGTTGCGCCCAGAATGGAGGCAGTCGAACGGCGTAGGCGCCGACGGCCGGAGCGGAGGCTACGAGGCGCCGAGCATCTGTATCGGGAACGTTGTGCCGACCCTAATCTGTGGAGGCGGCCAAAAGGCGGCTGTCTCTAGTGAATTCCGAGGTGGAACTCGTCGTGCTTTTTACTATCACGCGATCTTCTCCCTTCGTCAGTGGCTATCGCGACACGTTTTTGCCTAATTCGCTACTCTAGTCTCGGTGTTCGTGGTTTCGAAGGGTGCCGTATCAGTTTGCATTTTATTTGCCTTTTTATCATTTTACTCGCAGCAAATATTCTTTAAGACGCTTTTATGTCAATGTCCAGATTTATAATCGGAGTGGACCAACAGATTCAAGAGTTCAAATTGCGCGCGCCAACTCGTAAATACAAGTATTTGTGCTATAGTCCTGAATTATATGTTTTTTTGTTTTTTTTTTCATTTCTCGAAAGTAATGAAATATGCCCTTTTTTAACTACAGATGCTTAAATTACGATAAAAGCATTAGATCAACGTTTTTCAAAACTCAGGCGTTGTGTTAACTTATCGCGGTGTTTAACTAAATATTACGTTTTGAATAATTCCTCTCGGAGCACTCAGTCAGCCTCGTCGGTCACTCCCAATTTTTTCCTTCTCTTTTAGAATTCGTTCAAAATGGAGGCTCAATTCTTCACTGGAGCACCCGCTAATCCCAAGCCGAACGCATGACTCGCGGCCGTGCCGCAGAATGGCTGATGCAGCTTGCCGGGGCTCTATAAATTAGGCGACCCAGTGTACGATCGGGCCTGGGGCCCTGTTATTCTTTAATTAGTCAGGGGCCGCGGGGGGCCGGGACGCAGCGCAGTTCCATTCAGCATAACTGATGCGGACTTCCCACCTACACCCGGCCATCTACCGAGCGGACCGTTCGGACTCTCGTTTAAAAATGCAACGTCCGCGTTACCCCTTAATCCCGACTTGGATTCTCCATCTTCGTATTTCTTACTCACGACCGATTGTTATTTTCGTTCTTTTTTCTTTTTTTCGTTGTTGATTTTACGTTACAGAGCGAGCCCTCAGCTTTCGGCGATCTGCCCTTCGGGGAGCTGTAATTCGAAAACAGGCGCGACAGTAACGACCTTTGGCGCCCGGTACAACGCTGCTTCTCTTGAATTGTTCAGTACGGCTTTCGAATCTGCTACCTGTCGCTAGCCTCGTATACTCAGCTGCGAGGACCCAATGTTCGTTTCTCTTCGACCGGGACCCTCGAAGCCCCCTTCGTTCCAAGCTTGGCATCTGGGCACAACTTCTTTGTTTCTTTGGTTTATTTTTTTTCTTTGCGTTTTGTTTCACTGTATTGCGCTCTGAGCGCGAGCATGATAACCGTTTCGGAACCTAGGAGTTGGTTCTGATTCCGCTCTTTCATTTTGAATTTGAGTAGTGACGCATCTGCAGTTAGAGAAATTCGAAATCGATAAAATCAAGTATGACCCAACCACTAGCCTTGGGTTGCACAATATCTTTCTCGTTCGTGTTTTTTACACTTAAATTTACTATGCTTCTTCACGCATTAAAGTGGACACCTTCAAGGCCGATGTACAACCTCGGTTTTCTGCTGGGAGGATTAGCGCTTCTGTAGCGCTTTGTTAGCGCTCCAGTAGCGCCTTGTTAGCGCTTGAGTAGCGCCATGTTAGCGCTTCAGTAGCGCTTCTTGTACCGCGGTGCTGCGGATTAGCGCGTGCACTGCGGTTCCGGTTCCTGTGGTTGGGTGTGCATCAGCAGCACCATGGCGGACATGTGGAATGCTGAAAACGCTCTTACATACGCGATTAGTGCATATGTGTGTGGACGGCTTAACGTCCGGAAGAGCCTTCTGGTGCGCGAAATCTTTCGCCACCAAGATACTGACGGGTACCTGGTGAACCTTGTTCCTATGCTGAGGGATCGAGACACAGAGCTCTTTCGAAGGCGGTTATTTTTAACTGCGTGTCTTTGAAACCAGGGTCACGCATATCGAATAGAAAGCGATGAGGTCATACCCAATCAATTAGTCACTCAAAGTCCATGACTCTGGGTCGCCTGCCCGACCCTTTGCTTGGAGAGCGGCTGTTTTACTTCCTCTTCTTTCAATGCCAAAGGAAAAACAACAACAAAGGAATCGCCGTGCACGCGCTGTTCCGCAGCAGCAAGCACAGCACAAGGAGCGTGAGAGCGGTAAAGAGCGCTAACAAAGCGCTAACAAAGCGCTAACAAAGCGCTTCTGTAGCGCTAGCAGAGCGCTAACAAAGCGCTTCTGAAGCGCTAACAGAGCGCTACTGAAGCGCTAACCGAGCGCTACATCACGCGCTAGGAAGCGCCACATGAGCGCTCCTTCGAGCGCTCACGTAGCGCTAATTTAGCGCTTCGCTGTATGTGTGAACCGGCCTTAATTCACCTAGCGATCCCCTCTCCTAAGTTGCGAAAGGAGCCACATTGGGACAAGATAAAGAGGGGAGAGGATATAAAAAGGTGGAGAGGGGCAAACGTGGAAAGCGCGAAGTGTACGTCTAAGCGAACGCTATACTCTTTGCAGCCTGAATTTCCACGTTTTCTTGCTTACGGCGTGTAGCCTACCGTAAGAAAGCATGAGCCTTCTTTGTGGGAGCAGTACCTATATGGGAACAATTCACCCAATAGCCTGGTGTATCCCAAACTTCATGATTCTAATCGGATAAGACTTGAGAATGTGCAAGAAGCTCCGTCTTCGGCTTTCGCTTGTTTCTTCCCAACATGCTTTGACTGGGCGTGCTGACGCCCAGTCAGCTCGCCCAAATACATCGGCTCGCGCTGGAGGCGGAGCTTGGGGCGCGTTTTTTAACATGTAGTGGAGATTAGCAGCTATTTTACCCATTAGTGCACAGTCGTAAACGTAGCTAGTCGCAACCATAAAAGATTTTGTTTTCTTCTTCTAAAGCTATACATGTTTATTTTAAGCAAACTGTGAAAGCTACACTAATGCGCTCTGAGCACTTGAGTATACGGTCTGCGATGCACTTGAAAGGGAGATAAATCTAACAATAAGTGGGCTCATGAACTGAAACTCGTTAATCATACATTATTGGCTAAAATCACGAGACTTGCGTGGACAAGTCCCGGAGTTTTAGTCAATAATGTTCAACCATCACCAGCTCGTTGGTGCCATAGCATTCGGTTTGTTAATTACAGTTTTTTTTTTCTTTTTATTATTGAAGGTGCAGGTATTGTCTCAAGCGGGAACTTGCTGAGTGTCATCGATGACCACTAAAACAGTAAATGTTAGACATATTTGGGGCGTGTGGGGTGTGGCACGCTAAAGTTACCTCTCGTGTCACAGGCGGAAGGCTAGTCCTACGAAAACACTCCCGCGCGCTTTTATCGTCTCTTATAATCCACGTTTCCGGCCCGCCAGCCTCGCGACCGCTGTACGAGTGGTAAAGTAAGCGCACCACCGCGCTCCTCACGCGTTCAAAGTTTATATTTTCTATAAATTACTGAATTCGTTGCTTTTAATGAGACTCGGCAAGTTTCTGATATGAACCATAACCTTACCTTCAGTAATTAAAAAAAAAAAAAGTTTTCACATACCTTAGTTAATTAATCAACTTATCGTGACGAGTATTCTTTTATATTATGTCCCCCTGGTCAAATAACTCACCCGAACACACCGCATTAGTGTAGATTCCACGGCTCTTTTAAACAGAAGTCTGTAAAACCTAAAAAAAGAAGAAACGGTATTCTTGTTCGTGCATTTTAGTGTTAAATTAAGGTACCCAATTAATGAGCACCTAGCCAATTCTCGTCGAAGGTTAAAAAAAATATAAATGAGACATTCTGCACGTCGCGTGATTCGAGTCCTAATGGGTATTCATCGCTCAGCTTTTCCTTCCGCGCTAAATGATGCCTTCATCTGTACCTAAGGATTCATTCGCAGAAATAACATTCCCAATTAGTCGCTAAGCTTTTAACGTGGGCACGTTGCTCGAAGATTGTACCAGAGCCCTATCGTGCTTGCGAAGCAGCGCACTAAATAATAAATTGGCTCTCCGTGTTTCCCGCCCCAAAGTGGCGAAAGAGGCGTTGCGCACTGCGGTTGTAGTCGATATCGAACCTTATAGGTAAGACCATAAAGCCGGAATCACACTGCTTGTACATAAAAAAAAGAAACAAAGAAACACTGTCCATTGCAGATACGATGACACAAATACCTGCGGACAAGCTCCAAGCACGTTTGCTTTATACGTACCCGGGCTTCGAACTTGTCTGCACACCGTTCTCCTATGATTAACGGGACCGTCACACAAGGAAGGAATGCGCGGCAGTCGGTCTCTGAAAGTGTCCTTTGTACGATGTATTAGAGGCGTGACCGCAGCTTAAGAGTCAAGGGGATGGAGCTTGCCTTGTGACGTCGTCGGTACACGTGCTCCCGTTTCGCGAGAATTTGTGCAGTCTATTGACATTTTAAAACAATGTCTCACTATTTTCTTGCAAGTTACAAGAGGTAAAATTGCCTATTTCCTTTTTTTTTTACGTCGTATCGTTTTTCGATAAGCAGCCAAAAATGCGCATATCAACCTCTATATCTACAACTATTTCCAGAAGTTTACTTTGCGAGCCGCGCTGTCTTAAAACCCCTTCCAGCGTGTACGGAAACGAACTGACGCGGCAGCGAGCTCTCTACCTGTCGCTTCAAAATCGGCCAGCCACAAGCGCAATGCATATTGCGGTCGTGACGTCAATGGCTCCTGCACAGCCAAGGGTACTACTGTAGTTGCGAGTGTTGCCGCTTGGTGGCGTTAACGCGTGACAATCTTGCCTAGTATTAATACCTGTACGTGCTCTAGGGCCTAAACATAGTTTGCCTGTAATAACATTCGCGGCGGTGCCGGTATTTTATAAGCCACGAGTTTTCGCTTCACCGTGGTAGTTTCACACCGGAGCTCGTGGGAATTTCCGAGGGGAGAGGGAGTGGTATTGTTGGCATGGCCGAGGTCCTCGAATCCTCAGATCAAGCTCCTACCTAAAGTCTCCAAAAACGGCGATCTTGATGGTGTGGAATGCATTTTGCGAAGCACTGTGGAAGCTTTACTATGTCGTACTAGACTGGTTAGCGTTCTCCGCCAAGTCGGATTCAGGACTAAGTAACTGCACGAGAGTACCATACTGCCGCGAACTGGCGCTGCTTCTTAGAGGCCGATGACGCGGCGACATTTCAACCGAGCTTCACAGATCGCAACCATTGCACAATCTTGATATCTGCTCATTCTTTTTAAAATTACTTTTCTTAACTTTTACGCCGGCAGTCCAGAAACAACAGCCTATAGACCAGTGTTTCTGGGCTCCTGCCAAAGCATAGTCGATATCTCAACATAGAAATATGAGCAAAAATTTTGTTTCCGATACCCCTTTAGGCTGAAACTGCTGCCGATGCCACAAGCACGAGAGCTCGAGGTCGCTGCGTTGAAGCCACCTTCCGGAGAACGAGCACTCGCGCTAGAAATACACGTCTCAAAACGCGGGGTAGCTAGCTCTTGTAGCTTTTGTTGCAGTCTCAGCTTAAAGGCCGGTCCACACATACAACAGAGCGCTAAGTTAGCGCATCATGAACGCTGGAAGCAGCGCTAATGTGGCACCGACTTGCGTGTGACGTAGCGCTCGCGGTTAGCGCTTCAGCAGCGCTTCAGCAGTGCTCGGTTAGCCCTTCAGCAACGCTCGGTTAGGGCTTCAGCAGCGCTTTAGCAGCGCTCGGTTAGCGCTTCAGCAACGCTTGGTTAGCACTTCAGCAACGCTTGGTTAGCGCTTGAAAAGCGCAGTGCAAGCGCTCTGACGCTCCTTGTGCTGTGCTTGCATGCTGCGGAACAGAGCGTGCACGGCGATTCCGTTGTTGTTGTTTTTCCTTTCGTGGTGAAAGAAAAGTGAGTAAAAAGAGCCGTTCTCCAAGCAAATGGTCGTGCAGACGATCTAGAGTCATGGACTTTGAGCGACTAATTATTTGGATACGACCTCATCGCTTTCTATTGACATGCGTGGCCTTGATTTCAAAGACAAGCAGTTAAAAATAGTGAACTTCGAAAGAGCTCTGTGTCTCGGTCCCTCAGCCTGGAAACAAGCTTCTCCGGGTTCCCCTCGGTACCTCGGTGGCGAAAGATTTTCCACACCCCAAGGGCTCTTCTGGGCGTGAAGCCGTCCACACACATATGCACTAATTTCGTATGTAAGAGCATTTGTCGCGTTTCTATTTCAGTGTTCGACATGTTCACCATGGTGCTGCTGATGCACAGCCAACCACAGGCGCCGGAATCGCAGTGCACGCACTAATCCGCAGCACTCACCGCGGTACAAGAAGCGCTAAAAAAGCGCTACTGAAGCTCTAACAAGGCGCTACTAAAGCGTTAATCAAGCGCTATATTAGAACTAACTCACGCGCTAGGTCACGCCACATGAGCGCTCTTTCGAGCGCTCACGTGGCGCTCACTTAGCGCTCCGCTGCATGCGTGAACAGGCCTTAAGGGTGAACTGAGTCTAGTAGTAGATCGTATACATCGTACGCTGAGGAAAGGGAGCCCAGCGGGCGCGTGCACATTACATGTTTCGAAGTGAGGGCACTAGTTCCCGCTTGCTATGCGAAACTCTAGCGTACAATCTACGAAAAGTCCCTATTGTGTCGCCGGTGAAGCGTTTTACAACATTTTATTTTTTTATAATCTGTGCGAAGGGGTCACTCCCAGGTTTAATTTTCACTACTGCTGAGTCCGAGCCAGACGATCATCGTACTGGCGCGCGATACTACATTCACCCTCGAGCTGAGACAAGAGGCTCCACCCTCAGCGCGAGCTTTCTGCCCTTGCTAACACGAGCGTGAACGCGCAGGAACGCGCAACCAAAGCACTGCTGGAGCCAGCGAGCTCGCTCTGAAAGCGGAACTTCAAGTCTAAGCTTAAAGCGCGATCCAACCCAACGCGTTTTTGTGCGCACGCAGATCGTGCGCTTCCCGGAAATTGCGTATTGCTTGACGTCGCGCTGATTCCTTGCACCTTCGGGGCGCGCATGGGAAAGTTGGATTATTTCAACTATTTCTGAAGGTGCACGAAAACGTGCTGTGACGTATAGTAGGGCGCTCCTCTAATGGCCAATCGGTGGTGGGCACTAGTTCCGGCTCCACGTTTCTTCGCCGTCTGGCGCAGATGTTCTCCGCTCTTCGCTCGCCCGAAAACGCACCGTCCTAACCACCGCGCATGGTTCTGACTAAAAAAGCGCACCGCAAACAGCAAAAACGTCACGAAATACGCAATCTCTGGGAAGTCCAGCCTACGCGAGCATAAAAGCGCGTTGGTCGGGATATCGCTTAAGGCTGTACACACCTTTCCACAGGGGCACAACCATCTCGAATGTCGTCATTTCTGGTATGCGTCGTTAAAACATCGTTTTGATCTCTCCGCACCGCTGGAATATGTTCACGAAAAATGCGTGATTATCACAGTCTGGCTTCGCTTCACCTATATTTCCTCGCATATTCCATGTTAATTTTTTTTTTCGGCCCACTTACCAGAGACGGAACTGACGTGACTGAGAACGAAAGGAAAAAGAAAAAACGTCTATAGTAGAAACTTTCATTAGACCATTCGACAGAGCTTCGATTATGTAGAGGAAGCTCGTGCCGTCAATGCGAAGCAAGGATTGAGCACGCGCCCGCTGGGTCCGCTCTTCGCAGCATAATCGGTGTGCAGTGCTGCGTGCGTGGCGAGTTAAAAAAAAAAAAAAAAAGAGTTTTAGTAGATCGTATTCTCAGGCCACGCTATTTGCAGCGGGAACTCGCGCTGCCGCTTTGTTGCATGCTCTGAAACGCGCTCCCGTAACGGTAGCGGACCCTTGAAAACGATATGCGAAAACTCCCCAAAGAAAATCCGATTATGAGCCGTACCTTCAGTGGCCAGATTGCCTACCTGTACTAAAAAAAAAAAAAAAAAAAAAAAAAAGATACACTTTTTTATAACGAACTAAACTGCCACTGATTTAGCTTATACACGCTTGTTTTAGTATTTTGCCTCGTTTGAAACAAGAAGGGTAAACAACTCGCAAGAATTGGGATACAGCTTCAATTTTAGTCAGCCAATACTGCTCATGGCACAAAGCTTTGTATTCGTTGCCAAACGTACTTCTTCTAAAATCTATAAAACAATAATATATATATATATATATATATATATATATATATATATATATATAACCAGCAGAACTCTTTCTATTTTTCGTCTTGTCGAAAAACTTAGGACAGAGACATTTCTATTGATGCTCCATCACGCAGCGCTCCACTTGGAAGACGCGCGGGCGCGCTTCTCTTACGCTCTGACAACAACATGCGGGTGTATCCTTCGGCGTATCGCCGAGAAGAAACTTGGTGTTTTCTCGCCTGCGTCTTCACGGTGCGAGGCTTTCTCGCGAGCGGCTGCCCCAGCTGCGCTTCTACTATACTCGGCACTTGCTCGCTCCCCCGCTTGCGCTGCCTGTGTATATATACACAGACGATGCGGCGCAGTTCGCGAGTGATTCTCGTTCACGTGTCCTCTCGACCGTTCTGGGCGGAGGAAACCGTAGACAAAACAAACCCAAGTGGGCCTCCCTTGTTTCCATCTACCAGAGGACGCCAACCGTAAAGCGGTGCGAGACGACTCCTCTGTCCTCGCCCTCACCCCGCCTTGTTCCCGTCGCCCCTTTTGCTCCTTTCAGCGTCTTACTTTTGTTTATGCGATGCAAACGAGTTGTGCTGTTACAATTCCATTTTCCTTTTACGTTTTATATCAGAACAAAACTCGGGCAGATCACGTGCTACATTTTGTTTTCCTGTTTTTCTTTTATTGCGAAAGAAGTGGTATAATAAAAAGTTATGTAAGCATATATATTGTACCTCATAATTTTTAATAGGAAAGTTTTTCAAAAAGTCGCGTTGTGTTAAATTTCCTGGTATATATTGTTCGTGTTAATTTCATCTGATAATGCTGGGTATACGCCTAATTGTGCTGAAAGGAAGTGAATGATATTCCTTGTTCTATTTTCTCGTGCCCAACAATCGCTTAACTGACACGTTTCTTTGCTGTGCTTAAAAAGAGTCAGATTAGTAGTGGAGTTCGAACAAGTAAAAGAATCGGCGCACACTTTCTCGCTTTTGCAAACAGGTCCCCACGGGATTGCTGCATGTAAAAATACTCGCAAGCCTGCTCCGTGGATTTTTTCGAGTTTGCTAGTATCCGTGGCAGCCGGTAGACTTGGAAGATAACCGGCATGACTGCATAATTTTATGAATGCACAGCTCAATTATTCACTTTATGTTGTGATCATTTCTTCTCACGCCATTTTAGGTAGCAAATGTCAGTAAGTAAACTCTGCAAAACAGATGAAAGATTGCCAGTTTTAATTCTGATATTGGAAAAAAGTATTACCTAACTCAATTTTTTTTTATTCATAAGAGGTTGAGAGGGCTCTTCCATTCTACCATTCCACCCCAAGCTCAAAATAGGAGAGTGACACGTTGATACTTAATCAATTCCCATTAAATATAATATATTAAATGGAGTGTTTTGTCATCAAACATTTGTTGAAAGGACTGTTTTGACATTTCTTGTGAAATAAAAAGCGATGCAACTGGCAGTAGTTTCGAACTATGTCGAAATTAAAATTCAGTGTCGCTAACATTTTAATGCCGTTTTTTAGATAACGGGAACATGGGAATTTCCTCCAACATGTGCGTACGTGGGATTCTTGCACTTGCAATGTTCACGTTTGTTTTGCGCATACCTTAAATTCCACTACGCGTCTAAAGGCTGATCGTGTATTGACGTCGGAGTTTGACGGTTCACAGGTGAAATAGTCCCTAATGCTGCTTCAAAAGCGAATGAGATATTGATTTTGAAATCCTGCGTCTTTTATACTTTCTACACACGTCAACGATGCTTAAGGTCCTTGAGATTCCCAGGGCGCACTATTCGAGGGCGATGTTTTGAGCGCATGCTTAGAAAGAGTTCACATTATTAGGCTGCAAAGTCCTGTAATCTTGATGGTGCCAATGAATATTCCCAATAGTCGCGGAATAGCTTTTTTATTCAGAAGCCACGGCACCGCTTGGCTTCTTAAACTTATGTTACACTGGCTTTCTAAGCCGCGGTTAAGTCACCTTTAACTGCGGCTACGCGTCACCGCAGTTACCACATTATACTCTAAGGCAGCTACTTAAAAAGAAGTAAAGAGTGCGCATCCGCAGCTTTGATGAGCGCTCAAGATGCCCAAGCGCACATGCGCCCAAAGGCGCTGACTGCATATTCGCTACTTTCAGCGATGGTGGTACCGTGGTGTAAGAATCGCGCTGCCTATTATAGTTCCTGGATGATCGACTTTACAATAAAGGTGCTTGCCTACACCTTCCTCGCGTGAAAAAAATAAAATAAGGCTCTAATACTGCTCGTGTAAAGCAAAATTTTAATTAGTCGCAAACACCACCTTCTACCGCGGTTCTACGATTATCATCCAGATGACAGACATTTTAATAAGTGTTAGCGCACACCCTATAGGTCTTGAAAGTTGCGAATACTCCGTTCACTTTTAAGCAGACACTATTGTCAATGCTACAAGCACGAGAGCTCGAGGTTGCTGCTTTGAAGCGTTCTTCCAGAGAACAATCACTCGCGCTAGAAATTTACGCCTCAAAGTAAGGAGCACGGGCTAGTTCGCGCTTGCAGCTTTGACTTTAATCTCAGCTTATGGAGGCACAAAGTATAGCCACAAAAATTGTCCGCGGGCGACCGGTGGCTGAGTGGTCTAGCGCACACCAGCTCGGAGCATGTGGAGCAAAAGCTCGCGCTGCAAAACCCAAAGATCCTGGGCTCAATCCCCCCTCCTGCCCGTTTCCGGCAGGGGTGGCCATTACACTTCTAGGCATTCTAAGACAAGTAATTAAAGATAGGCACCCGGGAATGGCGAAGAAGCAGGTATTGTTTCACCACGACAATCCACCCGCCCATTCAAGTGCAGTCGGTCAGCAAAAACTGACAGAACTGAAATTCAAAATCCTTCCGCGTCCACCGTATTCACCTGATTAGATTTCATCAAACTTCCTCTTTTTCCCGAAGCTCAAGACCTTCTTGGCTGGAAAGAAAGTTCTGTTGGTTGAAAAGGTGGCGGTGGCTGTGGAGGGTTGTTTACGGCATCTCGTAGAAAGTCACTTCCGGGAGGAAATCGAAAAGCTGGAGAAATGATGGACTAGGTGTGTCGAGCTTCGGGGGAATCGGGTTTAAAAGTAAAGTCCGATAAATATTGCTTTTATTTTCATTCCGGAAACGTTTCAATTCACCCTCCTGCATGGTTCACATTAAAGAACCCAGGCTTGGAGTTGATACCGCACTGGCTAAATATCTCATCTACAGCTGGGAGACAAGTCGCCCGTTGAGACAAAGTAAGTTCTAGGCTGTATAAACATACACACACAAATTTTTGTATTGTCCGCAAGTATTAAAACCCTTTTACTTTTTACAAACATAATCCGCTGCTTGCGTCTCAAGCGACTTCCGGTCGCTCCGTCTTTGCAAGCCGGTCGGGCCTGCTTATGTCACCAGTGCCAGAAAGCATAAATGGTACACAGACAACAAAGTTCGAGGTTTAGCGACGGCCTTGGGCTATATGATTTAACGCCTTAGAGGAGACAAGCTGGTTTACAAGAATCTTCTAAGCATTTGTGCAGTTCTTGCGCTTCTTGGTTCTTTTAGCGTTCGCCCGGAGAATTGGTGCTTAAATGTTTCATTGACGTTTCAAGCAGTAGCATTAAGGTGGATCTTGTTCATTCTTTTTATGAACCGGAAGGTCTCCTTGCACGTCGAAGATTGGAGCGCCGCCCGGTGGCGTTTGCAAAGAAAGTGGCCTATAGCGTGGTTTAAGCGTAACTGCAGTTAAGATTGCCCGCGTAGCAAGGATATTAATTGCTTGAAATACAAAACTTTTACAAAGCCGTCAGCTTCGTCAGACTTCGGCCGTTCACCCTGACAAGCAAGCTCCATCCTCTCCACCGTTTCCCTCGCATCAAGTTACATTACAGCTGACGCGGACGTCAATTAATTATTTTGTAAATCTTCACCACATTGCTTTTGACTGCTTTCTTTAGCCAGACACGCTACCGCGTATGGAGTTCTTTCATGAGAACCAACAGGATTACTTCTAAAGTTTCAGAGCACATTATAGTGTTGCCTTAAGCCCTGCAGTCACACTGTCGATGCATCACACAAAAAACATGCTGTTCGCAGCAGACACGATGACAAAATGATCGGCGGACGAGCCTCGAGAACATTCGAAGCATCGTTTGCTTCATACAATCCGGTGCTTCCAACATGTATGCACACGGTGTTTGTAGGACCAGTGCGAACAGAACCACCAGACAAGAAACAAACACGCCTCAGACAGTAGGGAGTTTTAGGGAATTGTTTTCGCACGTCCTATACGTACCTCATCGGACGTGCGCATTGATCATTGGCTACCACGGAAGACACGCATATGTGCAATTCGTACCGGAGGGCCCATCGTACCACATGGAATGTGCAAAAACGATTCCTTAAAACGTCCCAGTTTCTGCAGACTGTCTTTTGTAGGTGTGCTAGCACTGTGATGGCAGCTTGAGGCAGCGATTGTTTCCGCCACGGAGCAACGCGACACTGAACGACAAAAGAAATTCGATTCTAGATGATGTTAGGGTTCCCAGTACATGGGATAAAGCTAAAGTTATGTTGTTTTTTTTTAAATCAAAATACAAATGATTTAAAGTTTTTTTGTGACCCTTTTGTTTAGAAAATATGTACGGTGTAAGTGAGAAAAAAAAACAATAAACGAAGGTGGTCTCTACATATGTTCAACAGTATGTTAGTATTCCGACCAAGAATGATATATAGGAAATAAAATTT
Organism: Ixodes scapularis; assembly: GCF_016920785.2. NCBI lineage: Eukaryota > Metazoa > Arthropoda > Arachnida > Ixodida > Ixodidae > Ixodes > Ixodes scapularis. The sequence continues at coordinate 54,848,448 of NW_024609835.1, read as the reverse complement.
TGAATAAACAAAGTAAACAATATGTTCATCGATGTGTTAAAATGGCACAATATTTCTGCCACGAGTTCCGAGCTACGCCCGGCATTACCCCATTCGAATGCGGCCGTGATTTGCTTAAAGTTTAACACTTCGTCGAGTAAGAAAGGATATGGGCACAATAAGGGGAATATAGTACCACATGAAAAATGACTGGGCTGAGACCAGATTCGCTGAATGATAATATCGTCGGTGGCATTAGAAGAACGTCGCACTGTGAGTTTTGCTTTCTTTTTGACAGAAACAAACATTAACTACGTATCTTTCATCGTTCGAAAAAGTTCGCGATTCACACTCCGTCTTCCAGTTCGCGGTGACAGTCGTTAAGAATTCCCGTGTTGTTGTTGCTCTTTGTCTCTCTGGGTGTTTGTGTGCGCTCGAATAAGTTATTTGTTCGTCTTCCGCGTTTTGATTTTGAATCTTAAACGAATGGTGATGCCTTTGGTACTACTAGCGAAACCCCACCTTGTTAGGTTATTATGTGTGTTAAGCCTTTAACAAAGTTTAGAACTCAGACACAATAAGACTGTACGTGATTTCCTGCCGGGCATGATTTTATTGTATGCATTTCCCTGCTTTCTGGATTTTTTTTTAAACTCAAGCTTTTTTTATTAGTTTAACGTCTTGCATGTGTTTCAATTCACGTTATGTATTTTTCCCTCAAAATCCGAAGACATTATCGGGGGCTTAAGCGGGGCAAACGTTTGGGACAATAACGAATTACAAATTACACATTGCCAACAAGAATACAAATACTAATGGTACTGAACATTTTAGTTTACATATTAGAAACATTGAATGCGAAGTATTAGGTCTGATTCGCATGGTGCGATTTTACTGGCGAATTCGCAGCTGCGACGTCGGGCAGCGCCGCTTCTTCTAGGCTTTCTTTTTTTTTTTTTTGCTGCCCTAGTGAGAGGAAAGGGAAGCAAAAAAAAAAACAATAAAATCGCACCATGTGAATCAGGTTTTAGGGCATGCAGTTCAATTTTTTTTAAATTATATAATGGGTAAGGTGAGGTTAAAATACATAAAAAAAAAAAGAAATAAGTGCGGGCACTTTAATGCGGTGAGCAAGTGTTCCAATATGCGTCCTTAGCGCATCCAAACGCAAGGAGGGGGATGCCAATCAGAGCACAACATAGGTAACGCGAAGGGAACAAGCACGATGACGAGGCAGCACAGCGCGCGCCGTCAATGGTTGTCGTCGGGGCATACAAAGGCACGTAAGCGCAGTTGGGGGGTAAACGATCGCGCGAGGTGTGCAACGAGCAAAAAAACTTGCCCGCCGTATACACTCGCATCAGTTTTATTAATCACCATTTTGTATTGTACTTAAAGAGCTTATAAGTGTGTCCCAACATTCAGCATCGTGCTAACCCAACGCAGAGTCAGTGATGACTCAGCACTTTAAAGCGTCAATGTTTCAACGGTTTTCCCAACAAAATGAAAAAGATTAGCAGCTATGACAAAATTGTAAGCGGTACTTTGAAGTAAGTGCCAACTTTGGCTTTCAAATATTAAGAAAGAGGAAACTGGTCGCCCCCTCGCGTATAGGATACTCATCACTTTGCAAGAAAAATTGGTTCTTAGTTTTTGTAATCCTTGCAACTAATCAGCCTCCAAAACCAAAGTTTGAGGTTAGATGTCGTACCGCTATGCGGTAATTGAACAACCACCTCAAGTGGGTCAAAGGAAGGTGACAGATGGCCCTGGCATGCAACAAATGACTGACTTGCCAGATGACTCTTACAGTTAGATCTCTAGATTCTAATCCCCCATGCGATGCACGAAGTGTCAAAAAATGACCCTTGCACATTAAGATTAGAGGCTCATGCTTTAAGCTCGCACCAACGTCCAAAACCCACCTAATGTATGCCTATTGACTGACCTGAAGGGACGTCACTTTTTAACGTGTTGTTTGCAAAACGTGAGGTGGCGAAAGACGTATTTGTTTTTGGAATGAATAAATCACGATATTTTGTTGAATTCCATCCAAAAATACCAGGGGAAAGGTCAGGTGGATTATGGAACAATGCCAGCTCTTCCTTAACCTCTGTGAAGAAAAAAAACTAGTTATTATCTGCAAAGAGCTGGCAGCACTGCTGCAGCTCGCCATTATTCTGCCATCAGCAGCACCGGATTCAGCTATCCCCGCCGGAAAAAAAGCAGTATGGGCGCGTTCTATTCTTTATCCTTGCTTTTTTGTGGTCCCTGTGGACATTCCCCCGTTCGTGCACGGTAGGGGAAGAGCAGGTGTTTACTCGAAAACCGCGGACCAGATTGCTCATACATCATACAAAAAGTATCCAGACGCTGCCTGCGGCGACTGGCTTCCTTGCAAGATGGTCCCGACACATCTGTCATATACGAAGACTTCTTTCAGAAATGTTAAAAACATGTATGGGACAATCGTGCTTCCAACATCCTTCTGTCATTACGTCTGTAGCAATCACAGTGTCTTTTGCATGATGTATGGACAGTGTGACTGTGGCTAAACGATAACGGGCACAGACTAGGCCAGGCCACGCGATCGAGCGTGATGCAAGCAACGACTGAGACGATTATTATTCCTGTCTATTGATCTGTCTCTGCCACACGGGCATTTAAAATGGATGTTAGCTGAATGTCACTCGGGCGAGGGGCGTAACGGCCCGCGATACAGATTCTGCGCGTTCCACTGAGCATGCGCTGGTTCGGTGATTCTTTGACTGCTCGCGATTTAAATGCTATTTTGAATTTCAGCAGCGTGACAAGCGTGCGCACAGATTCGGGATTGCAAGCTGATTCGGAAGTTACGTAAAGACCTTCGGTGTGGAGGTCTTCGAAACGTTTCTGCCGGGGGGCTATTCGGTGGCTCCTCCTGACAATAGTATTGCTGCGTACGCCATTGTTTTTATGCGGTAGCTATCCATCTAAACCTAGTAGGAGTATGCGAATAGTGATTAGAAGTAAATAGCGTAGTGTCATCCGTAGCATCAACACTGTTAGTAGAACCGACTATTGTGTGACTCTTCTTTGCACTACGAAGGTTATGAATGACGCAGCGCTATTCGCTTCGAACCACTATTTGCACACCCCAAAAACATAGTCAAATCTTCTGAATCATTTAGGTTGCCATTGGACTTCGAATGGCTCATCGAGGTGACCTAACCTTCGAATGCTTATTCTGCTTCTTTGCGGTATCGTTGATGCATAGACCCATCTTATTATTGCCATTGCTAGACCCGGTACTGCAAACATTCGTGGTACGCGCCATTCACTTTTTTTCAGAGTAGCTGTTGATTTGATATAAAATAAAATAAAACTATACCAAATGTCATCGAGCCAGCTGCGAACGACGCGGCATCAGCACCTCACTAGTGACATTAGACCGCCCTATCAGTTCTAGCCAGGCCAGATACGTTAAGCATATTCATTGCACCTGGGGTAAAATGAGGAACACAACATATTTCTTAAACAAAACACGTACACAAGAAGTAGTTACATACGTTTTGGAACAAGCACCACTTGTACACTTGGCGTGATCTACGTTTTTTGACCCTGCTGGCGAAAATGGTGGCACAACCTTTCGTGGCAACGCATGGTAATAAAATAAAAATCATTCGTGCAAAAATGTTAGAAGCTATGTAGTTCCTTCCGTTCGGGGAAGACCTTACTCGTACAATAAACCGACGTTGTGTACAGCATTTGCCATTACACGAAAGAAACTTTATTTAACAAAAAAGCTACCGAGCGAGAAACTCTTATCCGACACGCTTTTGGAAACTTCCGCTTAAGGTGTGCCTTTTTGCTTTCCCATTTGTCAGCGTCCGCAACAAACATCCGAAGCGGTATAAAAAAAAAAAAATCTTTCTATTCACGCGTGTTCTCAGAACATAGAAAAATGTAGGACGAAAAAATATTTTCACGCTTCCTTATCTAAATTTGCTTCCCAAGTCAGGGTTTTTTCTTCACTCTGTTTACTGTTTCCCATCTAAAAATAAACAAGAACACTCATCCTTGCGCTCTTAAGGGTCAGATGTATGGACATGGATGTATTGATGATCAAAACTTTTTGTAAATATACTTCCATTAGAAAAAGAAATGGCGTTTTCCTTAAATCACCAGAAAACCTGGGTAAGGTATTACCCCCAGACAAATGTCTCTGCGACAAGCATCAAAAACGTTACCTGTAAAATTTACTACCGTCTTTGACGGTAGCGTGGGGCACCGTAATCGTGTAACTGTCCAGGTATCATTATTACACGATCAGTTTTTTTTGCGTTTGTTCGTATCTAAAATAGATGGTTACGTATTCAGAAAACTGGCTCGGAAGCTATCGATGTTTGGACGAACCGAAGGATGCCCAATTCGGGAAAGGTGATCAAAGAGAAGATATATCATGTGCGAATTTCCTGGTTTTCACATCAGCCGCGTTCGTATAAAAATCACGATCGCAGTCATTTTTTCTTATCTCTATATATGAATAGACCCTGCTGCCTAGCACCCTCATATGTGCTGCCATCCTGTTCTACGTAACGCCAAGTAGAAAGAGTTCATTTTCGACGAACGCTGAAGCATAGCACCGCGCGAAACGATATACATTTTTTCCCTTTTCCTTTTGATGTCCATGAATTCTGATGTTAAGACCATCTCCCGAGAGCCAGCCCGACGCCGGCTGTAACAAATGACCACGTCCCCATCCCCACCCCCCGTTTCAGCACCCGCGTTGGCGAGCTCCGTCTGTGAACACGAAAGCGAAGAGGAGACCATTCTCTCAGTCAGCCTTCCTTTTTATTTATTTTTTTCCTGAGCCCAATGCCCACATTTTTATATTTACCTGTTGTATCTTGTTGCCAAAGTTTTTTTTTTTTGTTGTTTTTTTTGGCAAAGTGGAACTTTTTTTATTTTGCATTTTTTCATTAACACTTTATTTCCTCGTGGAGGAAACGATTTCCCAGGGCGAACCGACCTGTGTGCGCGGCTTCGATACAAAACGCAAAAAAACATTAATAACCGGAATGATGAGTGAACGTACAAACTCGTACTTTCATCCGTCAAATTGACATGGCTGGTGAAGGAAGAGAACCTTCACCTGGAGATGTATAGACTGCGACAGCAAAACACCTTTGACCTCGAGCTAAAAAAAACCTTTCGGCGATTTGACGCTATTTAACGATAAGAATGCGCTCCACAAAGTAAAGGCGGAGATGTATGAGGCATGAACGAAAAGCGGTTTAGAGATGGGCGAACAGGATTGTCATTCACTCCGCTTAAAGTCACGTCGGTTACAGTCACAGTTTTTCGCCTATGAGTCACGCCAAAGCGTCTCCGCTAGCGGAACTCACTTTTATGCGTGTAGCCAGTGGAGAAAGTGACGCGTGTGCTTGAAGGTGGAGGCCTCTGTAGCGTGTAGTTTGATAGTGGCGATGTTGTCAGGGCTGACATGATGGTTTCCACCGACCGTTCCGCACCAAATTTAGTTTTCGTCAATGAGCAGGATAAGAGCACCATGGCCTGAACTGAAAAGGGCACGTTTTGGCACGCTATTCCTTCACCAAACCAATTGTTAGTGCGGTTAGTTCTGCGCATTCCTAAATCCGCCAAGGCAAACTAGTGGACCCTAAAATGCTGAGCGTTCAAAATACACCGTGTTTTTCTCAGACAGCGCAAAACGCTCATTCACCAATCGAATTATAGACCTTTGCAAAAATCGCCTTTAGCGCGCTGCCATCTTTATCTGCTGGGCTGTGGAACGCCTTCTGAGCATGCGCTGTTTATAAGCTGTGCGGCATATCGGACTCTGTGCATACGTCCGCAGCTCAGCGACTCAGCATTTTTCGCCCGGCTGATAAACAACGCAAAGGTCTATTGCGCTTGCGTTTGGGATCAAATAGAAGGCTGCCATTGTTTAGGGTTACATGATTCAAAAGTTGCGAAACAATTTTCGAACATTTCCAGTCTTTAAGATGGGAACCGGTTCAGAAACCAGACGACATTCATTTTTACGCACTCGAAGCATCACTCAGCCGCCTTTCTCTTTTTAACGGTAGGTGCTGAAACTTTGTCATATGATCCAAACCACTAGCGCTTTTCTCGGTATAGAAACAGAGAAAACGACGCTCTTTAGTTTATATTTGCGTTGAGAAAAACACGGTTCGGATTCCTCTGAAGCGTCATATGTATTGCCCGATTTACAACTGCTCTTGGGAACCCGTCTTTCTACGGGCACTTCCTTTTCCCTCTGGGGTGCATACTGAGCCGGCATTTCATGTGCTGAGAATAAAACGAAAACGACCATTAAAAAAAGGGGCGACAGAAAAGTACGAGATTCGCTTTGAAAAGAACGGGCCAGGTGAGGAGTGGAGGGGATATTAGAAGTCTAGGCAATACACTACCTCCTTGAGCTGGCGTATTGCAATCGCCGCTGCAAAAAAAAAACAAAAAAACGCACAACTTGGAGAAAAAAACGTTGTACGCCGCCGTTGTTTGCTTCTGTCTGTGTGCAAGGAACAACGGATGAAATTGCAGCGCAAAAATGAAGCGCAGAAGAAAACACGGAACGAGTAAATGGGTAGAGAGGGGGGTGGGGGAACACGGTTCACTTTGGAAAGTTTGAACTGCAGTGTTCTGCGTCGGCAGAGTGCCAAAACTTTAGAGAGCACCGCGGCAGAGATGAAAGCCTGCAGCAATTTTAATACCATGTAAAATCAGCCTGCCTGGATCTCTTGTATTTAGGCGTGTGCAAGGAAATATCCTTTGCAAATGACTATTGTTTAGAGCAGAGGTACCCTCGACAAAAAGCAAACGTTTTATAAATATAAATACTCCGATAAAAAATAAAAGTTACTATTGGAGTCCACTTTAGGATACTGCAAATGTTTCACATCTAAAGTATATTTCAATGTAATTTCAGTTGACATTTAATCCTGTTTTAGCGGTGCAGAGCGCTCGTAGAGTTAGGCAACTAGGTCTACAGGCCACAAGTATGTTTTAATACGCTCTAAGTAAACTGTTAATAAGACGTAAATCTGCTTTCCGAAACTTTTTACTGATAGCCAAAGTCTAAATCTAGTGTACTGCTTTTTCCACAAGGATAGAGGGTGGAAAAAAAAAAGTGAACGTGGTATCGTTTTTTATGCGTTACGGTTTTTAATTTTTTTTTTTCTTCGGTGTGTCAAAAGTTGCACGCTGTAGCGGACGTCCTCATAGTATTTTATCCTCGTTTTCAGAGGCTATCAAAGTCTGTGTCCGCGCTCCTAGTGTTCGTTTAGACGGGGATCGTTTTCACACATACTATCTACAGATGGGCCAGAATTCGAAAGGTTAAGCTTGGTGTCTCGCCGCATATACTACTTCTCCGCAAGGTGCTCCACGGGCTGCGCTGTCCAATGAGCTCACTTCATACGTAAACTTCATAAACACGCGGCACCCGTATAATTAAATGCTGGGTGCTTCTAGACATGTAGTTGAGTAGAAAATACGCGTCATTATTGCAATCTTCAACCGAGGCTTCGAAAAATATAAGCTAGTTTGGCATAATTTGAGGGCGATGAAATCTTATTTTCATTAAAACGTCTACAATCATGCGCTCATTTATATGGCTTTGTTGATGCAAATGAGGTTCTTCTGTCGTCGCTGGTTAAAGCATCGAGACCAAACAAGAGTGTCAGAGTTAGATTAAAACGGTATCATTATGTCTGGTTGAACAAATGGCAGGGAAAAGAAGTTAATTTCCTAAGTTTATTTACGATAGTAGGCTCGTTAGGTTTACCTATACCTCCTGCACCGCACTCTAAAAAAAAGAAAAAAAAGAAACGGAGAAAACAACTAGCAACGGCGCGCCTTCCTTTCTTTTACTGACGCGTCGCCAAGCGGGCACGAGAAGAAGGGAGGAACGAAATGTTTTTCTCTTTTTTTTCCAGGCAGACGAGAGAGAGGTTCTGCTCTCCAGCCTCATCTTTCGGTTTCGTTTTTTTTTCGGGGGCACGTCCCGCGCATTGTTTAATAAATGTTGTTCAGTTGATTGAGTTTCAGCGGCAGGGAAGGCCGCCTGTAGTTCCGTGTCCTAGCCCGAAGGTGCAAAACATTTCAGTTGCATTGACCTTTTTAGCACTAATTTTATCAAGCGAGCAAACGAAGCCGTTATGAGCAGCAAAGTTCCGGAGCAGCGCCAGTAGCGCTACGTACACTGGGCTAAGATGGCCGCCTATGGATTTCAGAAGACGTTTTGACGTTGACGACGTTATGGAAGCCGCGGAAACTGCGTCAAAGACAGGCAGGTTTCGCTGCCGGGCATCTGCGCGGCCTCGGTGCCTTCTGTGTTGTGTTCGGTTCTGCTTTCTGATGCCCAGTGCAAACCGGAAATCAGCGTGGTTCTGTATTTCTGCGTATCCCCAACATAGCAGCAACATCGCGATGGCAGTGTTGCGCGTTGTGAATAGAAGGCTGGAATTATTGCCGATGTGACCGTGTGTTCGCGTATCAGTGGTGTAACCGCAATATGTGATGACGTAAACTGTCGGGTATTGATGCCGCTGGCAGGGCCGTGATCAGAGGGGGTGGGTGTCGCATGTTGACATTCCGCTTTACATTAAAGAGTTTAAGACCGCTTGCGGGATTACGGTACAATCGATCGACGTGAGGATAGTCATGTTGGAACGCTGGTCTGAACTACAGCTCAAATCGTACAGTAGCCAATGTGACTGACATCTGCGATCTCCTGTTGTGTCTTCCCCGAGAGTGACTGCGCTCTGGAGAAAGAACTGAACAGTATGGAAATATGACGGAAAGTAGATACATTTACAGTTTAGAATTCTGGAAAAAAAAGTAAGTAAAATCGTAAAGAAAGGTATCCTTTATTTTGCTCTAAATATACTACGATTCCTGAAGAAATTGCCCTCTAGGTGGCACGCTGGGATGAGCGCTAGGTGGTTTCGAGCTCACCCCGGCGTAGCTTCATGCACTTCACACTTGCCGCAAGTCGCGGCTTTCCCTGCCCGTGAAGCTTCGCTTCCACCTGAGGGAATACTCCCTCTACATAGATTACTTCAAGACGACGCAAACTGCACAAATAGAAAAACAAATACCACAATAGAAATACTCGCTAAAACATGCCATGCGGGGAAGAAAACACATGGATTGGAATCGCAGTGCATCGTGCGGCTCGATCTATTGGTTTTCAGATAATTACGGCGTGAGCGTTTACCTTTTACTGAGATTCATCCCCTGAGCCGTTCAAAAAAAAAAAGTCTCAGAGATATGATATTACTGCAAATGAAATCAACATGCTGGGAATATTATTCATTACTTAGGTGGTCATCGAGAAAATCCGTTCCTTCAAAACGACAAGTATACAAGGCGGAAACACAGAGCTCACAAGTAGTGATCGGGTTCGTGTGATGTTTTGATGTTTTTATGTGCCGTGTATATGTATGTGCTCAATGTATATGTTCAGCTGATGCTAGTGGTGTGCGTAATGCATCTACATGTGTGTATAATAAAAGTGCCCAAATGACTTGAAACATAATAATGGCGTGAACAAATAAAAAAAATATAGCACATGAATTGGGTGGTACCTAGCGCCACCCAGCCTAGCTACTTGCAATTCTTCTACTTGCCCCTGCCATCTGGTGGCATGCGCTTCCCCGCACGCCTTCCCGCCCGGCATGTCGTAGCCCTTCTCTAATCCCCTCCCCGTGCTTACAGTACTAAGCACGTTTTCTCGGCTCTCATTGGTCGGAGGGATGATAGGCGTGTGGAAATGTCGGTGGGAATGTTGTCTCTTTGTGCCGCGATAGTAATTTTATCGAGAATGTTTTTGTTTGAGAAACAAACAATATGGATAGAATCATTATTGTTTCCAAGAATATCCCGAGATTGCCTTTCCGCTTCGGATCGAAACGATAACACGCATGGATGCCGGCGTCTGCGGCGTGCTCAACGAGCCTAGTTCGTTGAGCTCGTTTTGTTCTTACGAGTTCGAGTCGTTCTGCGTTCACCGATGTTTTTAGAGGAAAATCTCTTTAACCGGCCTAGTTTGCAGGAAACGACAGTCGCAAATACGCGTCTTTGGTAGTGTTGTGCGGGTGCTTGGGCTCGTAGCAGGATTTGCCTGAGCCTAGCGTTCCACGCTTTTGGAAGCGCTGTGCTGGTGCCTGACTGGATTCGTAGCGGGACTTTCCTTGCGTCCCACGTCGACTACGTTACTTGATCTGACTCGATTTGTTCATGTCCACGTGTTGGTGCTTAATAAAAATGTTGGTTCCCGTAAAAGCGGCCCCGCTGCTTCGTAAATTGTACAACAGTTTTGATTGCAACCATGGTTTACTACTGAAAAGATACTTACCTACACAGGTAACAATTTGCGAGCTATTAGACTGGAGAAAATCCCGCGTTAGTTTGTCTATGTCCCCCATCATTTCCCTTCAAAAAAAAAATTAAGTAGATCTCACGCTCTGCGGTGCACCTGGCATACCAACTCGAATATTTTTACGTCACGTTTTAATTCTGCGTCATGACGCTCACACACGTTGCTCGCAGATGCCATGTGACAAAAAAGAACGAGAACAGTAAAGCTGGAGGGAGTGCATATAGACCTGTTTCTCTCGGCCAGGGAGCAGCGTAGTGTTTACGAGACGCGACCACAAAAGAGGCAGCTCCGCTAGCTTCCGCGAGACACGACCAATTAATGCTGACGTGAAGCGGCGTCTTGTCCCATCCTGTACCCTCCACGGGCGTAAACTAGCGTCCGTCAGCTTCCCTCGGCGTCTCCTCATAGTTCACGCACACAAAAAGAGCGTCTGAAACGACGCGACGCTACGCAGCGTGAAAATGCAACCTAAACATATCCGATGTTTTTCGCCAGGGGCGCTGAGCAAAACTCGAGAGCTACAGGCCTACTTATTTTGTTGATTTTTTCAGCGCTCTTGGCCGCTTAAGCTGAAGTAAAAAAAAAAAAGGAACGTTCTTGAATTCTGGGGCTAGTCGTGACTCTCTAGGTAAATGTGCACCAACACAAACGTTTTGACGTTCTTATGTTCTTAGACACATTCAAAATAAGTAATCAATCTGTGATTGATATCTCACTCATCAATTAACGTCTAGCGGTAATCAATCTCTCACTGAAGTAAGCAGATGTTTAAGAAACCGTAATTTCACAGCTTGCCATGTAGACCCTCCACAACTCATCAGATCAAGGGTAGTTTAAACGCTAGGGAATCCGCATCCGACTTCAATCTTTTAGATTCCATGGGCATGCACTAATGCTCCGACTTATCACTGTTATACAGCTAAGAGCTAAGTCCAGTTTAAAATTCAAGTGTGAAAGGGGTGTGGTTTTGCCAACTAAGCATTTCGACAATTCTGGGGTCGCGTGTCTGTATCAAAACTGCGTTACAATGTAATAAAATGAGAAACTTTGCGACACTTAAACTCATAGCATTAATAGGTTACACCTTAATTTGTACGCATGTCTTTTGATGTTCGTACCGTCGGTTATCTGGTTTCTTTTGGACTAGAAAAACTCGTTTTCTGTCTTCCCAGGGGAGAAAAGTTATTTCACCTGAGCAGAGGATTGCCGAAAGAGAATGCGCATTCCAAAGCTTTACGCTCAGCTTTATATTAGAAAAGAACAAGATGAAAGAAAGAAAATCAAAAGCAGATGAAATAGTGAATGTATGAAGGTCAGAAGATTCGCCATAGGTTCAGGGGAAAAACCAGCATTCCATCCTTATTGAGGTCGATTTTAAAAAACACAGGTAAACATCAAAATAAGATCTCAAAAATGGAAAATCTTTGTTTCTTGTCAAGGTAGCTTGAGAAATTCTTCTGTGCCATTCGAAAGGACTGCCTTATTGTTAGAATGATATTTTAGTGCAAGTCTTTTATATTGCTACTCGTACAATGCAAAAGTGTTCCAAAAGCCAGGATACATAATGATAAAGAAAACTACACCGACTTGACTTAACACAATTAACAATTTAATCGGACGTTTCGTCTCCCATGCAGGAGACATCATCAGTCCGCGTTCAGGGACACGAATGAGAGAGCACTGAAGAGTACGCGGATGTTGTTAAGTAGCCTTCTGGTCTCTGTGCTGTTCTTCTCATTCGTGTCCTTGAACACGCACTTATGATGTCCCTTGAATGGAGCAGGAAACTTGCGATTAAAGTATTAATATTTTTAAGTCAAGTCGGGGTAGTTTTATTATCACTCGTACAATTTTAAAAATACGTAAGACTCAATAACATGTCGCTTATAATCCACCATCTTAACCCACTCAAACAGTATAAGCATTTGTTTTCTTTAAATTTCACTACTACATTTTAGTTTGTTGGCAATACGGTTCTTTTTACTGACACTAAGGGTATGGATTAGTGCGCCTTTACTTCTCTCATCGGATTCCGGGCACGGATTACGATATAATAGTTTCAATAAATTATAGTATCAAAATACTGGATATGAATTTTAATAGATTCTAGGCACAAAACAAGAGCTTAGAATCTGCATACAAGGATTCCTAATTAGTCGTTCATTTCTTATTTGCTTTAATCGCCTTTATACGTTTGGCTTGAACCCAATTGTTCGCACGGGTCGTTTCCGGGTTTGATTTCAAAGCTCATTAGACCTTCCCTCTTCGGCGCATAGATTTAGATGAGCTAAAATTAAAGTCGACCAAAGGGCACGGGTGAACATAATTACGCGCAAGTATCTCTTTGTGTTCCGGGTTTTTCTTTTTCTCTGTGTCTGTATGTGTATGTGCGTTCTTATTTTCGTTTATAACATGCCCGGAAATGAAACAGGATCTGAGTTCAGGGGGGACCTCCCGCCGCGCACGTACACGTTCCGCTGCTGACATGCAGCCCAAAATATCTGTGTGCTCTGGAAATTAGAAACGCACTCGGCAGGCTCATTGTTGACTCTGGCAGCTGAACGAACGCGCTCACTTAACCTCGGTCCTATGTGTACTTCGGATTGTGCAGGAGCGGCGGGATTGAGATTCGAAGGCCGGAATCTCCGCAGCCAGGAACCTTATTCCCCGTGTCCGCTGCAGAGCCGCATCTGCGCTTGGGACGTGGCGGCACTGTTTGCGCCTGCATGCAGTGTGCCGTATCTGGGAGCGTTCAGGCTCTCTCCGCTATCGCCGCGCAGGATTCGCGGACTTAATGATCCTGGAGTGCGCGATCCGTGGGTGTGTGTTAGCGGAAGTAGGGGAATCTCAGGGAGTTTGCTATAAATAGACGGAAGGCAGTTGGCGCTCCCAGTGTAGGGGCCCGGATCTCGCGCAGGTCATGCTAAGCTGCTGAACACGACTTTAGTTTCACGGGTTCTGAGGAAAGAAAGCGAAACTGAGAAGTCGGTGCGAATTGCCTGGTTAAATTTATGATGTTAATAAACTTCTGTTTGTTAAGGTAGGCAAAAAAGAAAAAAAAGGAACTGTCCTGAAACTGATTTTGAACGCACAACCAATGGTATATCAATGCTCAAGGAATCGCAGACTTTATTTCTTTGAAGTGTGGTTTGCTCCAATGTGCAGCAACTGCTAGACGAGGCGCAATGCCTATATACGCAGCTGCTTCCCCGGTAGTTGTTGACGGTTTGCCCTGTCAAAGGCTTTCACTAGATTCGAATGTAGTGTGTCAAAATGCTTTGTGAATTTCATCTTACTGGCGAAGTCGTGGACGGTAAAACAATTTAGTTGTAGCACATGCTTTTTTTTTTTTTCTTGATTAAAACTTGATTAAATTTTAAAAGATTAAAATAAAGACATGTTGTGCGACTGGCGAGAACTTGTTCTATCAGTTTTCAGCAAGTTCTGATTAACAATATCAGCCTGCAATCTAAACAAAATGGTTTGCTCACTGCAAACTTCTTGCAAAGCCAATCTGTATGCGCGCATTTAAAAACGATTCTTTAAAAAAAGCATGCAGCTATTGCAAAATTATATTTGCTTAGCGCTTTAGAACCGCGCTGAAGATGTCATAAGGACCTCAAACTATTTTACATCAAAGTTGGAAAAAAAATTAAATCTTCCGTTGACACTCCAGTTTATGTCTCTCAGAACTGGCAAAGGAAAATGTAGTTCTTTTGTTTCATCACCAATTCACCGAGGACTACAAGCATTCCAAATGTGATAATATAAATTTATCAATTCGATAAGGATGAGTTATAGGCTCGTCTGTGAATCATTGTCACCTCTTAGTCCTTTTTGTGACAAAGCCATCAAGCATCTCAAACTAAGGCGCTGCTTTGCTTACTATTTACGGAAGTTTCTTTCTTATGGAATTTACCGCTGTCTTTAGCTTCTACCCCAGCAGCATAACTCCTACACGCGCCCTAACATCTCTTTCTTATTTTTAAAACCGATGCATTGTCCAACGAAGCAATTTATACGCGTGTTTACGGTGTTCTTATGGCTTTTACAGCCACATAGACAAAACTTGACACAGGCTGTATCGCTCTACTTTCACGAAACCAACAAATGTGTTATGAGTGCCTCGCTCGGCGAATTTATCGGCAATACGTGTAACTTCGATTCTCAACACAACGCAACACAATTCCCATGTGCCTCGGCACAAGCTGCCGTCCATTTCGTGTTTGTTGTTCTTTTCGTTTTCTAGCCCTGAGTATTTTGAGGATGGCGACTCTTAGCATTCGGGACACGTCGCGGTCACTCCAACAGAATACGAAAACGCGCAGCGTTTCTGGATCAGTTTATGTTTTTTGGCGTCTCAGCAAATTGAAGAAATGCCTTGTTCGCAGCAAAAAACGTAAAGATTTAAAGCATCGCTCACCCGAAATGGATTTGAAGGGTAAACCAGAGAAAATCTTCTCCCTTGCACTCCCTTCCTTTAAGAACTTCCTTCTATTAAAGTTTTTTTTTTTCTTCTTACTTTTGTAAGAGACCTTATTTGAGAAAGAGCGCTCCTGAGAGTTGCGGGTATTTACCCTCATTTGTTTTTCGCCTAGTCAGTGTTGAAAATGTTCGAAGTAAGAAAGCGCAAGCAGATCCCTGTTTCTTGATAAAACTACTACTGCTGGCTATTGATTCAATCCTGCAGAGACAACGGCCGAGTGAAATTTTTATTTATATAACTGTGTCGTTTTCCTATTTTGGTGCAGAAGCAGAACCTACATTTTAACAAATAAATTGATTCCTTTCATCAGCTTCCGGTCTTGATTTAGATTCTTGTTGCCTGTGTAACGAAGTACAACCTTAGATATAGTTAGGATATCTGATTATTGCATTTTATTAGGACTGCAATTATATTAGCATTGAGATAGAGCACGACGGTTTGGGAGTTCGTCCGAAACGTTCTATAAACTTTTTTGCACGCAATCGTTTTTTTTTTTTTTTTTTTTTTTTTTTTTTGAGTAGCACAATTATATATTTGCGATTTCGTGTTTCAGCTCATTGTGCTGGGCAGCGCTCCCATTATCTTTGATACATCACCGAATATTGCTTCGTGTGAAATGTACATAATAAATGCTGACAGTATTCACAGTTACACGTGCGCAATGAAAACACTTAGTTTGGAGTGAAGAGAAACATATATGAAACCAGTTCTGGAACTTCCGTAAACATCGTTTGCGCCATGTAATGGTTAAGCCTCTCTCTAAAGGCATTACTATTTTCCGTCATTCTGTGGAGAGATACGCCTAAATGAGATGCTAAATAAGAACATAGGATCCTTCGTGTGAATCGAAGAGGTTCGATAAGTATATTTGGTGTCCATATTCTCATGGAATAAAACACACTGTGGTAGAGATGCGGCTTTTGAGGAAAAGAAAGAGATAAGTATGGGAATCTGGGAAGGGCTGGGATCTCAACAACCAATCAAAACGTGCGAGACATCACGCTATGGTGGGTAAACAGTTCGTGTCCGATAAAGAGAAAAATATAATCTCAACTAATTTGACAAAGACTGGTAGGCATGGAATATGCAATTGGCCTTCCAGAGGAGGCAAGCTCGTTTATGCGCTGCGCGAGTGAGCTAGCCTTTGCGGGGTACGTACTTTCGACCCTGGATAGCTCAGTCGGCAGAGCACTTGTCTCATAATTTCAAAGGGGTGAGCTCCAATTCTGCCGGAAGACTGCAGTCTTCTGACATGTTTCCTTAAAGACGTAACGCTTTTCGGTTTCGTTTTTTCGTTACAATCGGCCGCTAGAAGAATCGTTACAACCGGCTATTGCACCCGGCCGCTAGAGCTAAACGGTACAAAACTCCATGAACTTCGGGTGATAAAGCACATTCTGTGTTTAAAAAAAGAAAGGTAAGAGAAAAACTGCAAGATGCGTTACAAGCGAATTAGAGATAGGCAAAACAAAAACAAAACAAAAATGAAACACGTTTTGCAATTCTCAGTGTTGCCAAATTAGGGCGCGACTCTTAAAGGGGTACTCCACCGATTTTTTGAGCTACCTCAACTAACTATATTTTCTGACTCCCCGGCCTTTACTCTCTCCGGTATGCTATTCAGAATCGCGAAATTCATAATAGTTATTGCGAAATCGGCAAATGAAAATGATGCAAAAACCAACATTCAAATATACGCGCGCTTTTCAGGGCCGTGACGTCAGTGGCAGGCAGGCTTGTCACTCGAGCAAGCAGCCAAAAAATAGAATATGCCGATCATTTGCTCCGTGCTGGAGCGCGGGTACTGCAGCGAGCTTCCCAAGCATTCATTTGACACCATGAAACTGCTTCGAATCAGTTTAAAACAAAATCTACAGCCCAAAGAGTGAACCCCTGCCTTCCACTGACGTCACTTTTTCACTGTTGCCAGTAGAGACTTCGAGATTGAAAAACACGGTGAGGACCAAAACTGTAAATTCAATAACTTCGCGAAAAAACAATATTTTGACCTAATATTTGGGATACTATTTTCGCGATGTTTGTTGGTTAGTTTAGCAAAATTTCAAGCAAATCGGAGACAATGAAAAAATCGGTGGAGTAGCCCTTTAAGGACGCGGAGGGGAGGGTATGCCCCTCCTCCTTCTTCCCTCCTCCTCTTCTGCTTTCCTCTCATGTAGCGAGAAATTTTCGCTAAATTTCCCGCTAAACTTAGCGGGGAAATGTTTCCGCTAAACTTTGTGGGGAAAGTTTTCCGCTAAATTTAGCGGGGAAATATCTTCGCTAAATTCAGCGGGAATATTTCCGCGCTAATAAACGCTTACAAAAGCTCGCGAGCGGCACTCGGACTTCGGGGCGTGGAATCGGTGACATGTTGGCGGTACGGCTTACCGTTTTCCTACTGTTCACGCAGGTAGGTCACACACTCTCTCAACCTCATATTGGTGACTTTTTATTGCCGGTTCCACCCCAAAAATCGTTCAACGCAATACGAATGTGTTCTGAAAATTATGTACGTGTAAGGCGACGGTCTATGTTGATGAATGACGTCAAGTAACACGTCATTTTAGGAAACGTCCCATAATACAAAGCGCGGTTACGTCGACGGCGACGGCGACGCCGCTCAAGCCGGAAACGGGCGCCTAAGAGCTGCGCTATAAAACAGAAAAGTTAAGTATCTCTTGAGAGCGCTTTAGCCACAATTTTTGTGACGTGTTTGTGACTCCGTCTAGCTTTTCCTCCTCTACGAAAATGAATGTACACATTTGCATATTCACAATAAAAAAAACAATAAAAAAAATAGATGCAGTGCATATTGAAGAGTTTCGCGAGTCTTCGAACTCAGGTTTTGTCATCGTATCGAAGCCAAGACATTGCGTGGCTCTGAATTCTGCGCTTGATATTCGGTTGTTTTATATTTCTTATCACATGTAAGTTGTTGAACTGACGTCATTACAAGCTGTTCTCAAAGGATACTAGTTATCGCGAAGAAAAATATATCGACTGAGCCCACTGTACGAGACCAAGCTTCTCCAAACTACGGTCGCTCTTTTTCAGATAGGCAAGTTTCTAAGCAAATCGGATCTTTTTGGCAGTGGTATATACAATATAGTTTGTCTTTCTAAATAATAGGTAGTTCTGATAACATGATAGTTATCAAAACCATTAAAGAATTGTATGGCAGATTGCTAGGCAATTGTGCCGCATAGGTGAAACGTCCTACCAGGTCACATGACGTCAATTTCGTCGCTGAATTCAGCGGGGAGACTGAATTTGTGTATAGGTCGCGTGACACTGGGTCATGTGACGTCATTTTCCCCGCTAAACAACGGGGAAACTGAATTGGTTTTAAGGTTACGTGACGTCAATTTTACCGCTAAATCTGGGGGGGAAGCTAAAGTTATGTGACGTCACAGGCCACGGCTTCACGAAATCCGGAGCAACTAAAGAGAGAAAGATCGGACGATAGATGGAGAAATTTGCTTGGAGATCATTATTTTGTTCTCTCAGTGTCGGGTGGGACACGGCAAGTTTCAGACTACTGCATTTGATTATTCGCGTCCGACACCAGTGCGACCTAAAAAGCTGAAAGAATTGAAACCCCCTCCCACTCAGCGGCTAAATTTCCTGGGCAGACGATGATTAAGATTCTGCTCGCTCTCTGCATCGTGGCCGCAGTGGCCACCTTGTTTCAAGCGGGTTTGTCGCAACTTTTGAATGCTCAACCTTTCAGTCATCAAAAACTGCCAGTTCTACACACCTGCAGCAATGGTAACAACAAAAAAAAAACATTAAAAGAAAACAATTGAGTGTCGATCAATACGTCGCTTCCCTGCTTGTGGTTGCCAGCTTAAGAAACTCAAGATTATAACTACGCCTCTTGTTTTGTGATTACTTCTCTTTGCGTTAGTACCGAATGATGCCGCTATCTCGTGGGCTGTGGAGCGAAAATAATGTATGCTCATGACTCGCTACGGCCCTGTGTTTCTTAAGGTGCCCGTGACTAGAGGAATAAGGAACAAACGCTGGCCGTCGTTGACGGGAGAAACTCCTCCGATTTAGCCTTCGGACAACTAAGTGACTGATGATCGTTTTCGTGGCACCAATTATAATGAACGACCGAAGTCTCTTATCTGTACGCCTATGGGATGGAATTGAATGAACGGGACGGGACAAGTTGGGTGACATTGTAACACCTAATAAGGAGCTCGGTTTAGATTAATGTTGCTTTGGATTAGTCAACTCCATGCAGTGGCTTAAGTAGGGGCAGATTGTATTAAACTATGTTGTATATAGAAACCTACAGACTAAGCCAGAATACATTGTTTTAATGAAGCGAAAACAGGTTAGATAAAGCCGTGTTATGTGTTACGTTTGATAAACAGACAGTCGATTAAGAGCCGAGTAGATAAAGGCCGTGTTAATGTTGTGTTATGTTATGTTATGTTACGTCATGTTATGTTATGCTATCCTATGCTATGCTATGCTATGCATGTTATGTTACGTTATGTTATGTTATGCTATCCTATGCTATGCTATGCTATGCGTGTTATGTTATGTTATGCTATGCTATGCATGTTATGTTATGTTATGTTGTTATGTTATGTTATATTATGTTACGTTATGTTATGTTATGTAATGTTATGTTATGTTATGTTATGTTATGTTATGTTATGTTGTTAGTGTAGCACATGACAGGGAGGGATTACATGCATTCGGCGAGGCTGGCTTACGTCAGCTTAAATTAGGTCAGAAACGTCTGATTTCTTTCACCTACGTGCGCAGTTTAGGTTTTGCATGAACCTGGAGATATCTTGCGCTCAATCCAAGGAAGAGCTAAAGTTCTCAGAAGCCCGGACCTGTGCGAAAAACCAACCCAAATTACACGAAAAAAAAAGAGAACGACAATTCTTCTCTGTTAGAAAAGAAAATTGAGGCGCGCATGGCTATTTCTTTTGCATTTACCACAATTATTTCTTTAACGAGACCGCCTTTGCTTTTAGCGTGCTCTAAATACCTTCGTTTAATTTGAAACCATCGTGAAATGAGTGTCTCACTTTCCGATTCTCATTCAACTGTTTTGTTTGTTTTCGGCCCATACGGTCCAGCTTTAAGCCAGAATATGACCGGCGTAATACATACCTACGTCCCGTACACGTATACGGCTCTAAACCGGGTTCATTATATCGACCGCTTTTTCTTGTGCGCGCTCGTTCCCGTCGGAATGTTTTTTTTTTTTTTTGGTTTCGCTCCAAGTGTGAACGATACACCTCTTGCTTGTCGTTCCTCTCCGCGCGTTCGCATCCGCCGTGTCGCTCGGTGCGTATCATAGCGCCGTGCCCGGCTCCGAGCGTTCTAGTCACGTCTTGAGTTTCCGGAGGGGCGACTTGTTTTTTCGGTCGCCTTCAACGTCTGTTGGCAGACCAAAAAGAAATGGCCCAAAGCAAGCACGCTTCGTATCTTGCGGTATCTCGTACAAGAAACAAGCTGCTTGGCCGTTCTGTTGCCGGTTCGAAGAGAAAGAGTGGTGTCTTTTTTTTGTCTATTTTAGCCTACATCCGCAGCAGATGGTGCTATTGTTTGGGTAGGTTGGTGAGTTTTTCGACATGGCCTTTATGTAAAGCATACCCAAGAGTCTGGTTTACTGTTGAACGCGTTTTGCGGTCGCCTTCCTGTGGTTACGAAGTTAGTCGGACGCGTTTGTATACTTTGTTGCACCGTGGGTGCGTATGCGAGGAAGAGAACTAGACGGGGGGAGGGTGGAGGGGGGGGGGGAGGGTGGAGGGGAAAGGAACTGAGTCAGAAAGGGGGACAGACAGAAAGATAAAGAGAGAGCGGAAGTTTTTTTATGACTCGCTGGATCGCTTCGGCACTCAGTCGCAAGACGAGAGATCGTGAATTGAATGCAGCGCGCTGCGTGGCCCAATAAAGAGCCGACTTGTTTTCCTTTCGCGTGAACCTGCCGCAGTATAATGCAAAGAATTATTCTGGGGCTGGTCCTTAATGGCAGATAATCAAAGCCGCAATTAGGGAAAACGTAGTGGCTCTCGAAATTGTTGGCAAATATGATAAACCATATTATGCTCATTTTTTTATGACGACAAACGTAACCCAACACGCAAATTCGGTATCACAGGCTGTTAAAAAAAGGTTAAAAGTAAAAGTCTTTTTCAAGAAACAGGGTTGCAGTGTGTTTAATAATATCTCGGGTTTTGTTTACAAGACTAGAGTATGATATGTGCAATGGATGTCGAATAGTTCACGCGAAAAAGCAAGAGAAAAAATAATTGTATCCTGGATTTTAATACCCTTGTCAGACGAGCGCCTCAAATGAAATTTACGTAAACGGCATTTCGTAAATGACATTCAGGCTGGCCGTGCTAGACGAGAACGCTGAATGTATTTAGCTAATGTTTATTGCGATTGCCGTCACAAAGTCGAACAGGTACGCGCGGCATGTTTTCGTTACATTGACTGTAAGCTCATCAATATACAAGTTTGGTTTTAGTTTTTGTTTTAAGAAAAAAATAATATAAGCAACACTAGAATAGAGAGTTTAACACAATGATTTTAAAAAAAAAGTCTTCTTTTCGGCTTGAACAAAGTGCTTTCCGGCAACCACGAGGTGCTTGCCGCTTAACGGCTGACTTCTTCCTCGTTTCCTACGCGCATTTTTCCTCGGTTGCGCTGGTAAATCCAATGTCTCATTTGAATTCGCATAACAGGTGTAGAGCGCTGCTAGTGAGAGTACTCAGTTAAGTGAGCCGCGTGACCCAAATGCTATTTAGATCAAATGCCATTTGAGTTGCCATGTAGTATTGCCTAAATGCCATTTACGTAAATGCTCTTTGAGGTGCTCATATGACAGGGGTATAAATTTGTCCTTCAGTGACCTTTTCAGTTCATTTACCATCAGTGCAAAGCATTAACCTGCTAAATATCTGAAACTAAACTTTTCGTTCAACTTCGTGTTTGTATCATAACTTCGGTATACTTACCATTAAAATATATATATTGCCGCCCGCAGGGCCGAGAGGGCAACGCTTGGTCACGGTCTTCTGGAAGATTCCCGGTCATCCTCGCGGCAGACGTAGCTTTCCTTCTGCTTTGTTATTCTCGAAAGTGCCAGTTCATCCTCGCCCCGAGCGCGCGACGCTCGAGCCTTCTTTGCCGAACTTTCGAGATGGTGACGCAGGGTAGATAAGCGGCTCCCGCGACCTTGTCGAGTCAGTCCCAGTCTGGCTAGCGCTCTGTAGTGCCGCTGAACCGCCGAACGCTTTTCTGCTGCCTCGACGCTCTTTCGTTATTTATTTTTGGTTGGCACAAGTTCGCCCATTAAATCTTAATTTTGAGTTCACTGTTCGACTTTTCGTCACCTTCATTCGTGACATTTCTGGTGGAGGTGCGGGGTAACGCATGTCCCTGCACCGTACTCCTCCGAGGGCCCGCAGTGCAAGTCCAACACCAAGCCCACGAAGACCCAACGAAGACACAAGCAAGACCCGATAAAGTCGCCGCAACCAAGAGCTAACCCGGAACTCGGATTTCTGCCAACCAAGATCAAGCAACCAACGAGGTCAACGATGGACCCCCAGTCGTCGCAGACCTCGACCACCGCCGGACCACGGCATACCACCTGCAGATTGACGGGCTGACGGAGAGACTAAACAAGACCATCGCCGACATGATCTCGATGTATGTGGACGTGGAACACAAGACGTGGGATGAGGTGGTGCCCTACATCACGTTTACGTACAACACGGCGGTTCAAGGAACCACTGGGATTACACCTTTTCAGTTGGTGCACGGCTGAAAGGTGACGACGATGCTCTACGCCGTGATGCCTCACGGCACCGACGAACGACGGCACCGACGAACGAAGGCACCGACGAACGACGGCACCGACGAACGACGGCACCGACGAACGAAGGCACCGACGAACGAAGGCACCGACGAACGAAGGCACCGACGAACGACGGCACCAACGAACGACGGCACCGACGAACGACGGCACCGACGAACGACGGCACCGACGAACGACGGCACCGACGAACGACGGCACCGACGAACTACGGCACCGACGAACTACGGCACCGACGAACTACGGCACCGACGAACTACGGCACCGACGAACTACGGCACCGACGAACTACGGCACCGACGAACTACGGCACCGACGAACGACAGCACCGACGAACGACAGCACCGACGATGCTTAGTTGGTCACCCAACGAGCAGAAGTACGCCAGCTACCCCGCCTTCGCATAAAAGACCAGCAACGTGTCAAAGCTGGCCGGTACAACTTTCGTTGCCGAGACGGGGAGTTCCAGCCCGGAGACAGGGTGTGGGTGTGGATGCCCATTCCTCACCGCGGCCTTAGTGAGAAACTGTTAAAACGCTGCTTTGGACCCTACAAGGTTATTCGCCGCCTTGGGGACTTGAACTACGAGGTGCTCCCCGACGGAACTCGCCCATCAGAACGCCGCCAGCCACGACCCGAGGTCGTCCACGTAGTTCGACTCAAGCCGTTCTACGCGCGTAAGGATTGTGACACTGCATGTTTGTTTTGTTTCGCCGTAATTGTTTTAGCCATTTCCGTTTTCCTTTCGTTTTGCATCGGGGCGATGCACTTTTAAAGGGTGGTATAATGCCGCCCGCAGGGCCGAGAGGGCAACGCTTGGTCACGGTCTTCTGGAAGATTCCCGGTCATCCTCGCGGCAGACGTAGCTTTCCTTCTGCTTTGTTATTCTCGAAAGTGCCAGTTCATCCTCGCCCCGAGCGCGCGACGCTCGAGCCTTCTTTGCCGAACTTTCGAGATGGTGACGCAGGGTAGATAAGCGGCTCCCGCGACCTTGTCGAGTCAGTCCCAGTCTGGCTAGCGCTCTGTAGTGCCGCTGAACCGCCGAACGCTTTTCTGCTGCCTCGACGCTCTTTCGTTATTTATTTTTGGTTGGCACAAGTTCGCCCATTAAATCTTAATTTTGAGTTCACTGTTCGACTTTTCGTCACCTTCATTCGTGACAATATATATTTTGTTGTCTGCAAAAAGACAGACTTTGAAGGAACGAACGCTTTCTACAAGTGCTCTATGGTAGCCTACATTTTTTTTTTGACGTATAAGTATGATCCTTATATTGCCCGAATTCGCTTAAGAAACCAAATTGCTTATTATGAGCAAGTGTTGTGTTACCTGATAACCGTGAGCACTGCACATGTGCAGAAAACGAAATGAAGGACAGGAGTGTGCAAATAGTCCGCACTCTGCTCGTAAAATAAAAAAGGAGCGTTTTTGCTATGGTATGATGTTGTTAGGATTATCATGCTCATCTATGGACCTGGCGCATGAACCGGGTGAAGTCGGCATTCTTTTCATGCCGGCCCCATCTCCTGACGCACTTTGCACACTTGGTGTGGTAAGAACGCCGCCATTCGATGCAGACCCGTATTATAGATGTCACCGCTGAAGACATTAGGTGGAGCTGCTTTTTTACACATTGCGGAGGCATTTCTTCCACTCTTTCGCCAACTTGGAAGGATGCTAAATTGCCCATATATTGCAAATGCATCAACGTTCACGAAGAGCACATGAAGAGCCAAGCACTGCGAACTACAAAGTGACTTTGGCGGATCAGAAGGTGAATGCCGTACAAAAAAAAAAGTTACTATGTGGCACTGAGCATGGCGTTTAACATGCTCGCGTCATTCACAGTGCCACATCGCTAACTTCATTTTCAGGTCGAAGTTTCATCAACGTTCACCTGTCTATTTTTGTAAATCGTAGTGACTGACTTTTCTAATGCTCTGCGGGGAAACACATTCACAGGTAATTTTTAGAGGGTAGGTGGCTCTGGTGCCGAAAAAATAAAGCACAAGTCGAGAACCGAAAATAAAGTTTGGGTTTACATATTCTAATGAGAAGCGCTGACAGGCGTACGACATCTCATATAAAATGCACTGCCACACTTACATATTTGTTGATAGTTGCTTTAGGTGATAATAAATGTCTTATTGTGTCAAAATGTGTCTACTCCACATTATTTTTTTGCGGTAAGTCGATCCGGAAGATATGTATTCTACGCTTATGGGTATATTACTCAATAGAACAGCCAACCAACCCACGAACTTATTTCCAAATAATGCGACCTCAACGAGGTCATCGCAGGAGTGGAAAGGAAACATACATGTACATTCCAAAAGGCAAACAATTAAATATGTACAGACCCTATGAAACAAAACTAAGAAAACCGTGAAAAATGCAATATAGTTCAAAAAGAGTTAAAAAACAATCGGATACAATTCACTAGTAGACTCACAGGAACCACCATACCAAGGAACCTACTGTATTTTTAAAACAAATCTATCAAAATCAAGGTAATGAACTTATCCATTAATGTTGTTCCAGTTTTCTATCATTCGAGAAAAAAAATAATATTTAAAACAGTTAAGATGGGCTATGTACAGTACAACGCCTATAAAGACAAATAAATTGACTTTATACGCATTGCGCGAGGTTCTGCGTTGTACCGCTGGAGGTTTTAGCCTAAGAGATTGTTGTCGTACAGTGCAATTTGAGGCGCTGACAAACGCACGTATTATCAAATATTTATAGCACGCTATACGCGATAAATTTGAGATCTTGAAAACTAAAGGAAATGTTTAATTATGTTTCGAGTTATTTTAGAAAAAAACTTAAAACGGTGTGCTTCCTCGTACGTGCAAACGCATGTAGATTGCTTGGTCACAAAGAAAATATTATTGCCTGCAAACGTTCGATGTACGCGTCATCATCAACCCACTCCGTTCATTCAACGTCTCTGGCTTTTAAATCCCAAACAATCTAAATGCTATAAAAAATGTATCTCCATAAAGAAACACTTCTTTCCTCTTGCCTGTCAAACGAAAGGCAAACATTGCAAGATACAAAAGCCCTATTCATGCCTCAACACACCTTAAAATTAAAGACCCTGCGAAGCATTCTCTGCTAACACAAAAGAGGCCGGAAGAACCCAACAAAAAAAAACGACTCTTTTCCCCATTTGTCGGCCTCTGGCCACTTTTAAATCGCTAAAAAGTTATCAAATTAAAACCAAGTGGCACAACACTCTTTCCTTTCTCACGTTGAACAAAAGCGCATATAAAATAAGAAAACTCGGTTTAGAACGCGGCGACATGAAAACGCTGCTTACAAAATCAATCGCCTTTTGAAGATTGTACAGTTTTTCTTTGTTCCTCCCCACACTCGTTTATATTAAAAGCGATAAACAATAAAGCGATAGAGGCAAACTCTTTCGTGTTTCCTCTTTTGCGGCTGTGGCACACGTAGTCAGCGCCATTGTCACGAAGATTAATGAAGGACCTATCGCGACGGCCATAGTTTAGAAGTTCCCTCCTTGCTTTCCTGGGCCTTATCTCTCGGGAGCTCCTCTTCACCAGAGAGCCAGCCGAGGATCCCGCGCCTGTTCGATGGCACCGCGCGCTGGCCTGTATCCTTCGCGACCTTGCGTGTCCTCGGCCGAGTAAACTAAAAATCAATTTCAAGCAGAAAAAAAAGGGTTCTTTTGGCTTCGCGGTGTTCTACAAACAGAAAGAACTTGCTTTTATGCCGAGAACAAGGTATCGTTGTATGGGTTTAAAGAAAATCAGCCTACGAGGTTGTTCTTCCGAGGGAAGGCCTGAACTAGGGGAACAACAGCTCATATTTGCGAAACGATTCGTACGATCTTGTAGAAAGTTAGCTTGTTTGTTTGATAAAACGACTTTGTAGTTGAGACAGAGCGAGATTATTGTAACTTTAAGCGCTTTTAATGCATTTATTTCCCACAAAACGACCTCGGTTAGAAGTTACATTTTCCCAACAATATTTATTTTCGCAAGCCGCATCGTTATTCGTACTTTGCTTTGTGAAACTTAAATGCATTAGCCAGATCGGCTTCTATACCCACTATTGAACGAGCACTCTGACAGTTTGAAACTCCACACTTTCGTGTTTACTTTCTAATCAACTTTGTACTTCCCCTCCCCCCCCCCCCTCATATCCCACAGTACAGAGTAGCCAACTGGGACGAACTTCCAGTGTTAACTTCTTTGTCTTCCTCTTATGTTCTTCCTATCGTCCATGAACTATCGGCTCTTGACTCCTGTATAATCTCTCGCTTAATATTTCCTCCATAATTTCAACTAAAATAAACTCGCTTAACTCTATTAATTCGATCATACACACTAGGTAATTGCGGAGACGAAAAAACAAAAAAGGCTCGGAGTATCGGCGCCTGGTCTATGTTCCGACTATATCACCTCGCATATATATTTATTTATTTATCTAAACACATAATCAATGCCATTGGCCTTACAGAAGGAAAGTGAGAAGAACGTGATTAAGAAGACAAAACAACATACCGAAACACGTTTCCTTAGTTGCAATGTCGGTGCTGTAAAATATTCTGTCTTTTTTTTTTTCTAGGTTCAATTAAAACTTTAGAAAAAACGTAGTCCCCGGATCCTAACAAATTCGGTTCATCTGCTTTTGAACACTGCAGACGAGACAAAATTCTTGATTTTTACATTTAGGAATAAACGCTAATTCATGTCATATTTTCACCCAATTTGTAGTTTGTTGTTTCACGGGCAATTCAGATGCCTACAAAAGAACCTATTCAAAGAATCGGCGAACTAGCTTACGATCTCAACTCTGCATATTGTTCTCAGCATGTGCTAGCTCTCCGCTCATTAAAGGGAGTTTATTTTGAAGCTCTTTGACTTGACCTCGAAACTTGAAACCTCGAAACTCGAAACTCGAGACTAGTAGCTGCCAGCGTAACACAGTCGAACGACTGTGGTGTCATTCACCAGGAATAAGAGACTGGGTAGGTCATAGCTTGTGCATTGCTGTCCTTCATAGGCTTGTTGTGTTCAACGTCCAACTGTCATCTCATCGCAATGCAGCGGAACATTTGCACACTGCGAGTTATTCTAATCAGTCTGCTCTATCTGCTCAGCGTGAGATTGCGCTCATTATGATGTGCTGCACTGCGTTACTGAAACCGAACATTGGGCGATTTCCCGGGATTCAACTTGACGTGTAGGTAAACACGCCGATCTATAAGCTTTCCTGCCTCAACTTCCGCAATTGATTACCCCCCCCTTTCCCCAAATAGGCGCCCCTGGACACCGTAACCGAATGTGACCGGTGTACAAGAAACGTGAAAACACAAAAAGCACCCGTTTTTTATTTGGACAACCGGACGGAGCTCTCTACGTGCCATTATTAAAGACAACTGGTGTGTTTTCGGTGAGCAGAGGTGGCGAACTATCTCCCCGTTGCTCGGTTCTGATAAATATTATATTGGAGACTGACAAGCGTGTTGGTTGAGCTGAGAAGCACCAAGAGAATAGCAAAAGGTGGAATAAGGGACGACGTGAGAGGAATGGTACGTTCTCCCTCATCCCAGCCTTGCCTTCGTCTTTCGGTGTTTCTCTTATTTATAATATCCCGCAGACAAATTCACGGCTGAAGTGTACGAATGTTTTGATACAACCGCACGAATGCACGTACTAAATGCTATAATCGTGTGGACGCTGTCATAAAAACGCAGATTAATGCGCGTAGAAACTGGGCGGAAGCACGCGGAGACCCCAGAACGCCGAGCTCTGGTTAGAATGACTAGCGGGCAGACTCAAAGCTAGCTGCCGCTGTCGAACGTCGAACATTAGCGTTTGGCGTTCGGTGTTTGAACGCGTTCGAATAGCAAGTAGTTGCAAAGGCAGCTAGCTCTACGGGTATTTTTCATTGTCTCGGATTTGCTTGATAATTTGCTAAACTCGCCAAAAAAACATCGCTAAAATAGTACCCCAAATATTAGGTAAAAATATTGTGTGTTTTTTTTTTGCGAAGTTATTAAATTTACAGTTTTTGTCCTCACCATGCTTTTCAAACTGAAAGTCTCTACTGGCAACAACGAAAAAGTGACGTCAGTGGAAGGCCGCGGTTCACTCTTTGGACTGCAGAATTTGTTCCTAACCGACTCGAAGCAGTTTAATGATGTCAAATGAATGCTTTGATGCTCGCTCTAGTACCCGCGCTCCAGCACGGAACAAAAATTGGCATATTCTATTTTTTAGACTGCTTGCTCGACTGGCAAGCCTGCCTGCCTCTGACATCACGGTACTATATTTGAATGTTGGTTTTTACATCATTTTCATTTGCCAATTTCACAATAAGTATTATGAATTTCGCGATAATAAATAGCATACCAGATAGGGTAAAGGCCGGAGAGTCAGAAAATACAGTTATTTGAGGCAGCTCAAGAAACTTGAACACTCAATCTAACCAGAGCCGATGCTCCCCGCGTGCTCCGATTTCTTCCTCTCCTACAGTTTTGTCCCGTATAGCATAGACACCATCGTACGAGTTATTCCTTAAATATTAGTCTATAAATGGTCGTGTATTTTTACATAATTATAGTTGTCAATAAAGTCCTGGAACACAGGTGCCGCCAAAAGAGTAACCGAAAATCGCGTGAAATTCGAAACATGCTCAAACAATTCCAGAAAAGGTTTTTCTTGTTTTTTTTTTTTTGTTTTTTTAAAGGACGAATCGCGCGTACAAGGCCTATTGTACAAATATCGCAAATATTGTTTTTAAGGAAATACATATTATTTGTAATGTCAAGTGGGGTGAATATTCAAATATCTTCGTTTTCTCGAAAAGTGTAGAACACGCTTTGCATATTCCGAATTTCGATTGGTATTTGTTCGGTTTTCCGTTTATTCATTCCAACCTTAAAAAATGTAAAAAAAAAAAAAAAAAAAAAAAAAAAAAAACGTGCAAAATACTGATCGAACATTACACTCAATTTGGACTAACGTAAAAAAACAATCTCGTTCTACGCCTTTTCCTTTAAACTATGGCATTTACTTTAGGTAAACCACAATTATAGTTTTGTCAAAAAAATTAAATTGTGATCTTTTGTACAATAATAACTCATGCGTGTTTCGTTTTTTAAACACTGTCTCAAGATATACTCTTTTCGTCAAAATGCTGCGCAAATTTTTATTTTCCTTTTGCTTAGAATTTTTTTTTTTTTTTTGTTTGCGAAAGTTCAGTTTACGTTTTTAACCGTCCTATAAGAACGAATCTTACAGTAAACCCAGTCATTCTTTTTTATCAAAATGGTGACCAAACATCCCGACGCGGCACTTTTTACGAGATATCTTAGAAATAGCGGCATCTCCTCATGTTTAGTAGTCGCATTTTTAATGAAGAAAGATATCAGACATACTTATACGTTCGCTTGCTTTAGAATTCCGAAAGCGCGCAAATTGAAATATTGCCACAAAAAAAAAAATGCAATTTCACTTTAATGTATCTTGATCTCTATCTACAGATCACGAGATCATTAGTGAGCTTTAGTCTTATGTATGCGAGCGACGCAGGCACTCTGCGTTTGCGTCAGCGTTAGCGTTGCGTGTTCAACACAGCTCAAGCGGGGTGCCTAAACTGCGGTCTTGGATTGGAGCATGGCGACGACGCGCATGCGCAAAGTGGAGCACATTACGTAAACTCAAACACACAGCACTTGCATTTACTTCTATACGCAACTTTCCGTTGTCTGCGCAGAATTTTTTGTTTTTCCATCTAGGATTATTTATGAGCTACACAATGGAGTGCAATGGCTTCTCGTATGTCAGGACTGTTGATTACATTTTTAATGCACCAACAAATAGCAGTGTCGCACTGCGGGTGATTTATCATTAGTGTGTATATCTATAACTAATGCGTTATAATCCACTCGTGTGTGCCGGTTTTCGCACTAATGATGTAGCAAAAACTAATTTAAACGTATAAATTCCTTTAACAAAATAATAGTTTCCACAAAATATCTTTGTTGTGCGCCTTTCCCAACAGAGCCTTTAAAATTTTAAAAAAGTAAGTGAGGAAAATAATTTAAGCACTGTCATATGTTGGCTGTGCTCTCATTCAAACATTATTCAAAGCTTTTTTATTTTTCTTTTTTTTTTTTTTTTTTTTTACTGTTTAGCGGTGTTTTTGCGCAATGGGCTTTCCAGAAACCTGAGCACTCTAGGCCTTAAAAGGGGGATTACAGGCACAGGGCAAATTGATAAAACAACAAAACGCACTAAGAGTGAGCTTAAAGCTTATAGCTTTCATAAAAATATAATAGAAGCGTTTTCGTAGGGCGCATGGTAAGACCCGGAGCGGAGATTTTGCGCATCTCTCACGAAGACAATGCACATCCGAAGCTGGAAGTCTGATGAAAGAACAACAACGAGACACACAACACTTTCCTTCCAAAAAGCCCGACGGGGACACGTTAGCTCGCACAGTAACTTATTTCATGCAGGAAGGAGAGGGACGCACGGAAGCCCCAAACATCCGTGCCTGCAAATCGGATTTGAAGGGACAACGAGAACGATGCCAGAGAGTCACATGAGGTTTGTTATCTGTGTGTGCGTGTGTGCGCGTGCGCATGTGTGCGTGTGCGTGCGTGTGTGTTTCGTGCCCTTTCCTTTTAAGCGACTTTAGTCCCCCGCTATTTTACCTTTCATTTTATTTTCATCCTGTACCTTCCGAGCGGTACTCCGCTGGTCGCTTGCTTCTTCATATTCAACCGTGGTGATCCTCTTTTCGACGTGAAGAAGCTTCCTAATGGAAAGTGCGCGCCGTTTCTTCCCCGCACGCCACGGCCTTTTTTTTTTTTTTATGAAGATAAACAAATCTCAAATATGCCGGGCGAATCAGCGTGCTTGGCGCTCCTTCGAATTCCACTCGGCCGAAGCTCACCTTCTCAAAACGTAGTGGAAGCCTTTTACTTTGCCACTCCCCCATCGCTTTATCGTTTTATTTTTTTTTTTTTTAACGAACGTGGTACGCGAACGCACGCAGCAAAGGCAAGAAAAAGATTTTGCGAGAAATAGAAAGAAAGAGGGAGAGGAAGAGGAAGGTAGAGTAATGGGAGAACGACATTGAGTGGGAAAATGGCTTTCGAACGAAGCGAACGAGATTGTTCTTGTTGACAAGACAGGCTTCCAGGACGGGAAAGGCTCTTAGATTCGTGGTTGGCGCAGTTCATTTGTAGACCCTTTTTTTTATTTTTTTGAAAATCAACAACGGGGGAAAAAAGATAGAGAAATAAAGGTGCACTGAAGGTTTTGTCTCAAAACCGCTCGAGCTATCTGTTGACAAAATGAGGTTGTCATTGTAGTCCCGTCGCCTTTACTTTTTATAACCTTATTTAGCGTTGAAAAGACGCTATGCTGCACAATATTTGACGTTTCAAGCAAATTGGTTGGAAGTGTGCGAATAAAGTTTCGAATCGAATAACGCAGCGTCATTCTTAGTATGAAAACTGCAAAGAGGAACGGTAGAGAGTGTGGGGCCCTACCACTGTGAAGGCAGCACTATTGGATTCGAACCACTATTCACACATCACTAGGATTTGTTTTTATTTTTAATAATGTTCCATTATAACGTGTTTTGTTTTTCAAATTTATACCTTAGCAAAACCTGTAACGTAAAGAAAAACTATCTCGCCGCTGTAGCGACTTCGCCTTTCGTGTTCGGCTGATCATCCTTTGTTTCGCTTTTAGACGGACGTGTTGCAATTTTAAAATGGTCTGAAAAAAAGAAAAAAGAAGAATAAGAGAAGATTAGCAAAATGTTTAGCTGTTTCAGGAGAAAAGTTATGTGTTACGGCCTAGCTGAGTCGTATTGTACTATTTGTCTGGAAACAATGCAATTCGGATTTGAGTGACCGCTTGCTCAACTCTCAGTGGGCTTCTGAAAACAACCTGTCTGACACCATCAGCTTTCTTTTTTTTTTTTTGTTATTGTTGGATTTTTAAAAGCAGTTTCTTTTTCCCCCTTTGACCTCTGGGGTTTTCGCAAAACTAGGAATTCTTCAACTGTGTAGAGCGAGTAAAACGTCGGTGGAGTGCCAAGACGGTCTCGATACCTTTTCTCGTCAAGATTTCGAAGAAACGACAGATTTATTTATACGATTTTGTTTTCTCTCAAGGGAAGTACTGTAGTACTGTTCGTTATGCTGGGATCAAACTCGCGAAATTTTATGTTTAAAAACACTTTGGAACAGTTAGAACATTTTTCGAAATCCTCCCCAAAAAAAAAATATAAATTTCGCAAACTGCCTCTGAAATGTCACGCTGAAAACTGAAGCGATATTTCTTTCTGAGCCTATATTTTTTATAGCCCGCGCACTATTTTCAGACATCTACCTTACATCTTTATCCTCTTTAGGTATGATTTTCTTCCAGGCGAAGTTCGGCTGCAAGATCCAAATGAACTCCTACTCTCGACAAAAATTATGGGCTTCGAGGTATATGAGTTAAACGATTAGTACAAAAACAAAACAAAAACACTTTACATTATCGTTTACCTCATACAGCTGGATATATTTCCAAACGTATTATCTTCTGCGTGTATGGTAGACTGGACACGTCGTCATCAATTTAATGTCGCCGTTACAAGAGCAGCCTTCCAGGCTTGCCTAATATCCCTAACCCTCCCAATGAAAAGAGTCCTCCTTTTGCAATCGACTTACGTAACGTTTCCTGACAAACAAAGAGGAACTTAAAAACTCGCACGGTGCCTTAGGGAAGGGCATGTACTTCGGACTCCACTTCGCCTCGGCTTTTCAGCCTTTCCTTTCTTTCTCTTCATAATTGCCGGCGCTGCGAAAGCCGACCACTGTCCACTCCATCCTTGTCACCGCCAAGGTCGAAAGCGCCTACTCACACGCGAGCATAATCCAGCGAGCAAACACACGCTCGTGAATCTCCGGGGCCACTTAGTCCAAACGGCGACCAGAACAAATTTAGAAAGTCAAACAAAAGCCCGCTAATAGGTTGCGCAACATCGCGATGAAGTGAGCTGCGACGAAGTTATTTAGCCAAAAAAAAAAGAACGCGACAAAATAGCCCTATAGTGCCTCACCAACGAGCGCAACAAACTCTATGGCCTTTCTCGCCGAGCTAACTACTAGCCACGGTAATCGCGTTAGGGCACGCCCTACGCCGCACACAGGACCACACACGGCTTCTGCGGCCGTGGCGGTGGCTACTGCTAGGCCGCAACGAGTCCCTTGTTCAACTGATTACCGAGAACCTTGTTGGCTCCTGTCAGGGTTTGTAGAAAGGTTCTATTGTGGCTCTTTCTAGTGAGAGCAGCAGTCCCCCTTCTATCCCCCCCTCTCTCTCTTCCCCTCCTTTCTGAAACAGCAACGGGTGATGCGCGTCTCGTGGATGTCTACCGGGGACGACTGTGAACTTCCATTAGAGCTAAAAAGGCAGTGAAGCTTTTTTTTTTCTTTCTTTAGTTTCTTTCTCGCCAAAGCTGTTACCCAGGCGCTGTTAAAGCCAGCTTTAGCTGCGCGGCAGTTCTACCAAGTCCTGGCTCGTATAAGGCGGCGCTTGAACCAATTTGCGGGCGCTTTTCATAGAGTCGATGCGCTACGCAGCCCGAGGACGGAACATAGAGCGACAAAAAGAAAAACAAACAACGTCAAAAAAAAAGAAAGAGTGGGAACGGTGGAAAACTTGGTGCGGGTGCCGAGCTTGTTGTAATTAGAGCCATGATTATGCTAATTAGTCGTCCATTGGAGCTGTAACCCCTCGGTGGCCTTTTATCTCCTAGTTAAATCCTCCGGCGGCGCAGCGTCCCGAGTGCTGGGAGCACTTGCCGTGGTTTTTCCCTTCGACCTCCTGCTCTAATTGAGTTAGTGCACGCATGGTTCATTTTTATCCGAACACCTCGTGGCTTATTTTACGTGCGACATCCATATGTCTGCGTGAATTCGCCACTGGGCGTAATTTCTAATGTTTATTAAAACAATTGTCGGTGTAAAATTCAAGAAACCGGTATTGCCTTTTCCAATTTTTTTTTTCAGTTAAAGATGCTATGATATTATATTTAGGTTTAGCTAGCTTTCTCTTATAATAATTACTTCACGCGTACAAAAAGAAATTAACATATTTTTTCACACTTTTTTCTTTTGTTGCAGTAAGCGTGTTTACGGTACGGTATGGTAAAACGTTTATTGAGGAACGCACCCAGCTTATTACATGACAGTAATATTTTACGGTATTAAAAGGGTACACCAAATTCGCTTTTCTTTTATTTCTCAATTTGAGGGTCACGCCGTTTAACATTAGTAGCAAATAAAAAATGCTCTTTCGGCACCGTATGATTTGCTTAGCCTTGTTCGCCGTGTTTTCAACGCTCTGGGGTTTCGGGCCTCAAAACTTTTGAGAGTGGAAGAAAATACTGCTGCATTCAACAGCCTCTTCGGATCTTAACACGCCGAACAATGATCTCACCATCGTCAAAAGTTCGTGATCCCACGGGGAGAGTAATATAATCGGGTTCCCAGCAGCCAATGGGTGAGCGGCGTTTGGCAACTTCCGGTTTCTTAATAAATTTTATTTAGCTGTTGACAAACGACGACAATAATCTTCAAGCCTGTCTAAGCATAGTTTTGAAAACTACACTCTGGAGGCTCCAGAATTATGGTTTCACAGGCTTGCAGCTCCATGTCGTCGTTTGTCAACACGGAAACAAAAGTTCCTAAGGCACCTGAAGTTGCCAAACGCCGCTCACCTATTACCGTTTTGCCGTTTTTTATTAATTTTTTTAACTCACGTTTAGATAAAAGAGTACTTTACCGATTGATAAAGTTTGAATTAAAGAAGATGCAATATTTTATTTAATAGGAACAAATTTGGCGTAACATATTAAACCACTTCCGACAAGTGTGCCGGCTGCTTTGATCGCAAACATACCCCGTCGTCTTTGGACGTTTGCGAGCGACACAATGGGCGTAACTACATTTTCTTAATCTTTTTTTTAAACGCTGGAGGTAGCATGGAGTCATCACCTTCTATATTTTGTTTAAGCCTAAGTCCAAAGGCAGCCGACGCTTCAAGCTAATGACACCAATCAAGCAGAGTCGGAAGCGGGAGTCACTTGGCATTTTTTGGTTTATGATTGGTTCAGCGATGATAGAGCACGTAGATAAACATGATGAACGCCATGATGGTGTCTTGAGACGCTATCTGATTGGTCCCATCAGCTCGTAGCGTCGGCTGCGTCTAGACTTAAGGGGTAACCGAAGTATAGATAGATAGCGAGGCGATGTCAACGTTGGGCAGAGACTGGAAACAAGTGCTGGGTCAGCGTTCGCCTGACACTACTAACACGAGTACCGGTCATGGTAAAAAAAGTAGCGCATTAAAGACGCTACTCTTTTACCATGTTTGTCAACGAAAAACGACCCCGTCAATCCACTTTTTTAAATGGGTACCGTTCAGACGCTGACACAGGATCCGCGTTTAATCCGTGCCCCGCTTTGGCCACCGGTAGCAGATGTATACAGAACACTCTGCAGCGCGCTCTTGCTATTGTGAGTGGCGCCTACGTTTTCCCCAGATAATCTGGTGACTTGAACTGAGATTGTGATTTAACGTGATCAACGCCCCCACATGCCTGAACAAAACCTTCGTAGGAGCACGTGCCTCTTGTGCTTCTCAAGCCGTGCATGTGACACTTTTGACAAGTCTTGCACCTTCTGTATGGTGTTCCCTTCTCTCTTTACTACTTTCGTTTCCGTGTTTACTTAACAGACCGATCTCACTGAGTGAAGTGCGCACGCGCGCGCCTTCCAGAAGTGGTGCCACCACTATGCTACTTGAAGTCGTCGCTTTCCGACTTCCCGGCTGCGTAGGGCTGCGCTGCGCGAACGTCGATTAGGACTCACCGATATCAACATGAATTTTCCTGCTATCGTGTGTATTTTCTAAGATCGTGTTGTTTGTGATGCTTTAGTTTGTCAGAAAGTGCAGAAAATCAGTTAGAGTCATTTTATCGCTTTAGAATAGCTTCGTCGTCTGCTTCGCGATCTTGGTGAATGCGTGAACCCTCTGCGTTGACGCAGTGGTCCCACTGCGGCCGCAGGAAAAACAACCACGCCACTACTCGAGGACTCAGGCTGCTTGGACGTCTCAGTTAACTTAGGAACAAGTGAACGTCTAGTTAAATTGCAAAGAGCATGACACTTCGAGGGCCCATCGTCTCAGTGTAGCACCGCCGGATAGCATTGAGGGTGTAGGTGTGAAACGAGTCTTGGTTGTGCAGACGTTTGTGCATAACGATTAATCGTAAATAAAGCAATAAGAGCTAAATACACTTTCTCGGGAAGCGATAATTTCTAAAAGTCGTTTCATTTGGTTGAGAGCCTCTCTAACAGTATACAGATTAACTGCGGGGAGAAACCTGCAACCATCCTGCATATAAACAAGAAACAATCTACAGAAAGAACGTGCCTGACGCGTCCTAACAACTCGCATCTGTCTAAACGAAGCAATCATGCCAAATACATAAAAACGTTGGGCAGAGATGGGTTTTCGCGTACAATTTATAATCAGTCTTATTTTGGTTGCGCAAGCTCTGAACCCTAACAGTCACTCGTCAGTGGAAGCTTCTTTTTTTATTTATTTTTTTTCTGCGGTCTTGTATGTTGTTAATGTCGAACGGATCAGTAGCGCCAGCCAAAAAGAAGCTGTGGCATAATTATATCGGTACAAGGTGAAGAGGTTTTTTTGCTGCCGTTTTGACGGCGAATGTTTCACGTCTAAATTGCATCATGCGGTCTTTTCGCGTTTTGTTTAAAAAAGAAAATAAAACAAAATGTGGGCTTTCAAAAGGGTTGGTTTTCTTTTCACGCGATGCATGTCGGGGGTCCCTGCTCTTTTTTTGTGATCTTCCTCAACGTTCGATGGACAGTTGTGCTTGAAACATATCATCTCAATAAACGTTATACTCACCAAATTGCATCGAGCAAAAATTGTATTAAAAGCGGCCGCTCCGAAGTAGTGCACAGGTCCCGATTGAGATTGACCGCTATGCAGCAAGTGCTAAGGGAGATTCCAACGTACGGAACACTTCAGCACGCCCTAGTGTGTCTCGTGCCCTGTAATCTTATACACTATAGCTAACGAGAAATGGGGCGGATATAAATTATGAAGCAAGTCGCGAAACGCTTTTTTTTTTTTTTTTCCTGCCGCTCTATCCGGCTCCTGTTACCTTTCTTAGCCATTATTGTGGGAGGCTGCTTTCTTCCGGGAAGACATAAAATTCGATGTCTTTCTGCCTGGTGCGGTTACTGTAGCACTCAGGCACACAGCGGGTGAAGCCACCTATCGAAAACCGCGAGTAAACTCCCAAGTAAATGTTTCGTGCTAACTCGAAGATTTCTAAACGTTGGACGTAAAACGGGCATTGACGCGGCCGGAAAACTGAGAAGTAGAGGTATCACAATTCATTGGAACAGCCGTGGCGTCACGCGACTTTTGGTGAGATCGGTCTATTGAATGGTCAAACTGTTTGTATTCAGGTGAGGGTATTTCGGCCAGCTGCTAAATCTGACACGCAGGGGCACTGACATAGGCTTGACTTAGTGAAATTTACGTTGCCAATATAAGGCCGAACAAGACTAACCTTTAAAAAATGTTTCTTTATTTTTTTTTTTACATCCAACATTTGTTTTTAGTCGCAAAATAAAATATTTTCAGCCGTCATAGTAGAGATGACGAGAAAGCCTCGTTTCCGATTTTCGAATTGTGGAAAGCTACAAGCAGTTTAAATAGTCATGTGTCTAAAACCGACGTATACCTGTTTGCATTTAGTGATGTCACTCGTAACAAGAATATGGCCATTATCAGAGATGGGTAAGATACATGCAAATATGTATCGAAATACAAATACAAAATACTTCGTCAAAAATGTATTTAATTAAAAATCTAATTACATTTCCAGAAAAGCTTTTAAGTACAAGATACAAATACAACCAAATGTATTTGGTCTCTTCCAAATACTTTTCCAAATACATTCCTCGAAATTTGCGTCAGTGACTTCAGGGCACCTGCAACGGGTTTCTGGGTATCTCATTTTAATTTTGCATCGCACACTCGGGAGTTAGTGTGCGAGGTTCTAGTAACGTAAATGAAATATAATCACAAAAAAATGTAATCAGCTTGAACGTAATAGGTGAAAAAAGTACAGAGCTTCAAGCAGCTTTTTTTGTCGGTTACATTTTGGTATAGACCAACAAAGAACCGAGACGACCAAGACGCGCAGCACTAGCTAGAAATTTTGTTTATTGTTGCAACTCGCACCAGTTCCGAAAATCTGGACGACCCGCGCATTTAGAATATTCCAGGCAAAAATATGGATGGAAATCAGGTTGGAAAGCATCACAAGCTGTCACAGGTACTTATTTAGCCAGTCTGCCTGTGAACGTCGATTTCGTCACAATTCTTGCCCTGGACTAGCACCGTAATCACAAAGTCACTAAACGCTTGTGCTTAATTGAGAGACACTGCATTCAGTGCAGAACGTAGTTTTCTTTCTGTTCTGGACACGTGTTAGGATGAGCACAATGAGTCGTGACAAGAAATTTGAGGGATGTATTTTCGCCCACAAAATTGTATTTAATTACAATTGTATTTGAAATACCCACGTTTTAGTATTTAAATACACACGTCAAATACATTACCCAATTTGTAATTAAATACAAATGAAAAATACAAAAGTATTTGAAATACTGCCCATCTCTGGCCATTATTAAAACTCTCGAAATATACATAACAGAAAAAGTATTTCTTTTTTATAGTAAGCAATTTGTACAATACTCTATCTTTGAATATTTTTCGTGGTTGTTTTTATTAAAGAATTAGGTGGTGTACCGCTATTTTTACCTTAAAAGACGGTGTCCCACAGCTGTATTTACGAAAGGGAGAAACCATGTTTCCGTTTCAAGTCTCGTCTGTGTCGTCCCTACACGTCTTTTTTTTTTTTTTTTTAACATTACCGTAATACCGCTTGCCTGCTCCTAAAAAGACAAGCTTCCGAAATATAGGCCAAACTCGACATTTTTTCAAAAATTATAATACTTTTACGCGCGTATCTTAGGAATGTGCGCATATACCGTTTCAGCACACTTCCCTGGCTCATACTTGGGCCAGTTTGGCGTAAACTCGTGCCAGGCTTGAGCCAAGTTGGCTCTTGCTCGCGCTACACTGGCCCAAGCCAGTGCAAGGAAGTGTGATACTTGGGATATAGTGCACGCACTCAAGTTGCTTTCTACGCAATATTCGAGTCCCCCGCCTCTTAGGTCCGATCCGCGGTATCTATACCATCTGAACTGATCGGGTCGCTCATTCCCATCTTGTCTCGGGCCGTCGAGGGTCAGGCCAAGGGGACACCAAGATGGGACGAGATAATTAAGCCCCGAGAAACACAAGAAGGCTCCGGCGCGTTCGGGAGCAGCACGGATCACTGGCCTCACATCGCTCGCTCCCTTGCGCAGCCGCAGCGGCGCACACCCCAGGTAGAACGTGTCCCCTGTGCTGCGCTAATTAGTTTTCCAAAGTGCGGGTGCGTGCGCAGCGTTCGACGCGCTTGGGACTTCCTTTCCCGGACCTTGTCGCCGTGCGGGGAGGCGATTAGAAGCTCGTCACCCGCTCGCGCGCTCGACCCGTCAGCGCGCACACCGAAGCCTCGCGTGCTCCTCCTCCGACCCGCTACTTTATACCGTGAAGCTCAGCAGACGCTACGAGCAATCCCATCCGATACAAGCGACGCGTACGTTCCGGGTGATTAAAGCTACGCTCGTACTACTAATACATTATGCGAGAAACAGTCTGCAAACACTGTCTTAGGTGTGTCTCTTCCTGGTATATATGACAGTCCTGTCACAGTGGTCGAACAAAAACTGTCTGCAAGAGATGTTCGAAGCGTACTCAAGTTTCGAGCAAACGGTCTTCGAAGATGCACCAGGCGCGTCCGTATGTAATTCAGCCATCGTGTCTACAGCTTATACCGTGTCTTCTGTGCGGTGTAGAAGCACTATGACTGTTGCTTAAGCGTCCAGCGCTTCGCTGCGGTGCCTCCCAAAGTTCACAGGACACTCACGCGGCACAGAATCGGTTCCTCCGACGTGTTGTAGCATCCACTGCGGTCCATGTAATAATTAAACGGAGTACGGACCTACGCGAGATGAGCAACCTTGCTTCTCCGCACCCGAAAACTTTAGCCTCCCCTTTCACCTTCTCCGCTCACCTGCCGAAGGGTTACCGCAATTAGGGGCGCTCCCCGCGGTTGGCTGGGAAACAATGAACGCCCCCCCTCAACCCCTCCCTCCCTTCCTTTCTTCCCCACTTGTCTGGGTTTTCCCCCTACCCGCGTTCCCTCGGCGGCCTGTCTGCGACCCGCAGCGTCTCTTTCGTTGCTTCGGACAGAAACCCTCCCTTCGGCGAGCCCCCTTTTCCCGTCTTTCGGCAGCCTTCAGTTGCAGGACTCAACGGCGGCTTCACTCCGTTTCCCCTTGCGATAAACCGCAGAGAACGCTACGAGCCACCTCGGCCGCCAATTCAACGCTGTGAACGTATCTCGTGACTAGGCGCCCTGGCCGTTTTTGCACCTCTCTCGGGGAGCACGTGACAATCACACGGCCTTTTGATTGGCTCCGGTGGCCCGTAGCGCAGTCCGCGGTCCATCTTGCGGTGAAACGGTGTGTAGTCCTCGCTCCCCAAGCTGCTTATCGGCAGCGGGACGAACAATGCGGTGCAGTTCGCAGCCAAACAATGGCGCTTGTTTTGGCCTCATCTGGGGAACATATTCCGGCTGCGAAATTCGTTCCCTCTTCGCGGTTTCTCTCGGCGCTCGCGGGCTGCTCATGGGGCGTCTGCGAGTGGTTTTGATGGAAGAAAAGCTTGGCCGGAAATGGCGCGAGGATTGGGCAGGCCCGCCGCTGGCTCGATCTCGTTGGGGCCCGCGGGGATCCGTTTCCGAGTTTTCTGGGTCTTCTGTTCGAGGCTGCATCTAGCGTGGGCTGGCGGCGTAGCTTAAGGGGGCTTGCGGTTGCAGGGTGCGAAGAAGCTGGGATCAGGCTTGTTTGGACAGAATTTACGCGTGTGTTCGGGCTTGGCTCGAGTTTAATAGCGTCCTTCGAATCTCATGTCTGGCGCGATTGCTCGCTCTTTCTGCATATTGATAATAATCAAGCTTCTATGTGTGATGCTGAGTATAAGAAAAAAACGAAAACCCGATTGACACTTACGTGTAAAACGATTATCTTCGATCGAGACAAAACTAAAATAGTAAATTTAAAGATCCTGCGTCTCCAGACACTTTAATTCAAAATACAATTGTCACTCAAAATGTCGCTTTTAAAAGCATTAATTCAGGTAAATGTAAATCGCCTGAAAATACTGTTTTCTATTCAGTAACAAAGCCTCGAGCCGGAACAATATTTTTTTCATGTGATATAAATATAAATTTATTCATATTTATATTTCTGACTGCCAATCTTGTTTATTGTTGGGGTGTTTATAGGTTTGAAGTGCTGACTTTGTTTAGTTTCAAATAAATTAGAATTCGTAACG
Source organism: Ixodes scapularis (assembly GCF_016920785.2). Lineage (NCBI taxonomy): Eukaryota > Metazoa > Arthropoda > Arachnida > Ixodida > Ixodidae > Ixodes > Ixodes scapularis. Next base: position 54,806,101 of record NW_024609835.1, on the reverse strand, counting down.
ATTTTTTTACTCGTATAAGCACTTATATGTATACTAAGCCGAAAGCATCACGCGTAATACGGAGACTATCCAGAAAAATATTCTGAATGGGTCTTACAGCAACTGAACCTCTTTTTTCAGCATATTATACGCATTTATGTCAGCCCGCAAAAAAAAAAAAGCCACAAAAGGTGTCAAGGCCCAGCACGAGAACGAGAGGCAAGGTACATTTCCTTGTTTGGTTTGCGCTCTGTGGTTCTTTCACACTCGAGTGTCAATATGTTAGACAATTACCAACTCGCCTGTTTTCTTGCTCTCACTCTCATATGAAATTCGGTTTTTAAATCAGGAAAGCAAATATTTTATCACCATCCCATTTCAAATGTGCTATGATATATTGTTCACAAATTCTTGCAGGATTCTGTATTTATATTGTAAACGTCATTAGCGCCTGGATAGACATTCGATTAATAGACATTCGATTCTAGACATTCGATTAATAGACATTCGATTCTACTTGTTCCTATCGATTCATCCTATAATATTCTAGTGGTTTAATGATATTTTCACCATTTACAAGTGTAATAAGTGTATTAACATCCTCCCGTGTCTCCACTGAGTAGCCCCATCCTCCTCACTGTCATTTTTTTTTTTGTTAACATTGCACTACAAAGTATGTAAATCGTGTTTTTCTTTGTAACCACCCTACTAAAGTTTGCGATGGAAACTGGTAGTATTTCTAAATAAATAATAAATAAATAAATAAATAAATAAAACTGACGTTCCGGACGCATAAACAAAACAACAACAACAAAAAAAAGCAGGTTTAGCAATAATTCGCGAACGTCGAATAATGTCAAAAACGAAATAACGGGTTGCATTAGAACGGATTTTGTTTATCGTTTTGTCAAAGCTCCCAGTTTTGAAAACCTTTGGATAGACGAAGCTCCCAGTAGAAAGATTATGCAACTCGTGTGCTTGCTATTGGGGTTTACAGAAAGCTTTGGCAATGATCAACGGACGTGTGTTTTTGCCTAAGGCCCTATGGAAAGTTAAAAAAATACTACTTGCCTTTTAAGTCATCTTTTATTTTATATATCGAGTACATTACTTCCTTAACGTTACCAGTGATATAAGAATAATCTTTTAAAGGAAAATCGAACGGTACTCTCACACAAGCACATCCAGGTTATAACATGCGAAATATCGCTATACCTGCCCACTTCATAAATGTTTCTATAAATAAATATTTATTTATATTTTAGTATACTAACATTATCTGATTTTCTGTTTATTGGGCTGTCCTTTTCTGTTCGAGCTCCTTCTCGAGATCAGGGGAAATGCCCGCATTGCAAAGACCAAAACACAATCACTTTCTTACTTCTCTGATTGGCGTTTTCAATTAACCTTAATGAATTTATTTCATTCGCGCTGTTGCTGCGTTCAGCTCTAAAGAATTGTTTTTCGTATTTGATTCTGGGACCGCTCACTTCATTCCCTTGATGCTTGGAAGCACCGGACGGCCGGTTCGGGATGAGGGGAAGCATGCGCCCTTGATGAGGGTGCATGCTTCCCCTCATCAAGGGTCTTATTGAGGGGAAGCTGACACTCCCTAAACAAGATGAACGAGTATGACGATAAAAATCCCCGGAGAAGGGGAACAAAGGGAGACAAAGGACAAACACAAATCTCCAAACACAGCTAGGTGGCTGGTGCGTGACCGAAGAAATCCGCCTGATCTTGGTATCGATGCAGGGATCTCCCCATTTCCAGTGGAGCGCACCAGTCACCTAGCTGTGTTTGGAGATTTGCCTTCGTTCCCCTTCTCTGGGGATTATTATCGCCCTTCTCGTCCAGCTCGCTTGCAACTTTGAATTTAATTGCATTATAATTATAAACGAGTATTCCGCATTGTGGGCACGTGAATTAAAAATAAACTCTCCTTCTGATGGCAGGTATGTGATAAAAAAAAAGTGTTCTGATACAGTGGGAGTCACTTTAAACTCAGAGTAGAAAATAGTTACGATGAGGCTCAATTCCGCCCAGGACCGCGTTTCAAAAAACACAGCTCAGTTGCGTTACAGAGCACCTCGAACCGGTGAACCAAACTTTTACCATTCATACATTGTGGCTTGTAAGAGAACCGAGTCAATAAATAACTGAACCAGGATATTGTTATTTTTATTTACGCTTTTATATTCAACATTACGTGTTTTGCACATGTAATGTAGTAAGCAAGTTCTTCTTAATAACAAGTTAATGAGGCAAGGCAGCAATTACAACTATACTGCGCTCTAATTAAAACAAATGGCAGGATATTCTTCAGGGTAACACAATTCAACGGACAAGAATACAGAACAGTTTCAGTTTTTCATGACCCAGAACACAAACTAAAAGACGTCGCAAACTTGTTTCCAAAATCACGGATTAGAATTTGATGCATGGAAATTTAAATGTGTTTTATTACAAAAAGAGACGACGTAAGTGCGACGTATTTTTAAACACAAATGTATGTTTGCTTCAGCGAGTATAATTTATCAAAAATGTAATACACCTTTATACAAAATATTACGAGTGCGCTTTTGTTTCTCATCAAGTCTATCATCCGAAAACAATCTCAGCACACTGATACTCGAAATATTATGTGCAGTTGAATTTAGTGAAACGGTGTGAATTTGTAACTGTGTGACATATATGCATCTACGTCTTTCCTTTACTAAAACAGATTCGAGAACATGCCTCCATTTTTCTTGACTCGGAGGCCACTCGCACTTATTTTACTGAATTGAGGCACACAAATTGATGACATGTGTGATATGCTTTTCATCGACGACATTATTTAAGCGAGCGTTCATTCCGGTAAAGACATCGTCTTCTGTTACCCTTTGAGCGAAGAAAAATAACAATAGGCAGTCGCTCTTCTAAGAGAGTTATATCAGTGATAAGGCAGGTGCCAGGCTGATGACAAGCATGTTTAGTTAACTGATAGGTCACAAGCTATATCGTAAACGTGTTCAGGTTCCACCTTTTTTTATTACGCGGTTATCGAAGGTATAGCGAAGTTTTAAAGTAGTGTGTAATTCGTGAGTGTTATGAATTTTCAAAATTGACGGTATGTGATTTATTCTTAAAAAAGTGTGGCAAATTGCTAGATGATTCTGTTGCATACGTGAGACATTCTGGCATCACAAGCGTTTAGCGATACTCTGAGGTTTCAGACGCCTACGTTCACGGCGCTCTTCGTCAGAAAGTTTAGCGCGTACCATGCGTACACTTGATAGTCTCGTTGTTCCTAGAGTGAATCAATACTACTACTAATCTTGCTGGTAAAACTTTGCGATATTTTTAGAGAATTACATAATCTCAAACTCCTCTGCCTCAGTGCGCACAGGCGGTCGATCTCCTTCTCGCCTGCCTCACTGCTCCTAGACTATTCCTCTGATCACATGACCTCCCAGTTAACCAATCAGCGTCGAGCTCCTCGCTACTCTTTTCCCACCCGTCGACCAATCAGTGTCAAGCTTCGCGGTCACGTTTTTATCTGGGCTTCATGAAATGCCGTACACCTAGCCAAAGAACGTTTCACGTTATAAAACCTGATTACTTGTTTTGTTTGTTCGCAAGGCGGCGTGCGCTGGTTATTTTCGTGCATACATTAAAAACCTGCTAAAAAAGTAGGAACCGTTTCCCATATATGATTAAAGGTATTAGATAATGTGTAAAAAGCACTACGCATTTTAAGTGGGGGAATTCTTATCACTTTTAGAGGATTGAACTAACGCTAAGAGATTCCCATCTACTACGTTAACATTTTTTTAAATATATTTTAGACAAGACATGTTTTGAACTTGCTGATAGCCGAGAAGTATGACTCCACCATATTAATATTTTTTATTGTTTGGACAGGACATGTTTTTATTTTTCTGATAGTCAAGAAGAAAGCACTTTATATTCAAATGTCGTTGTTGCGGTTTTTTTTTTACTACGCTTAATCTTGTTTCATTAAAGAGATTGTAGTCGGCTTTTTCGTCGACATTGTAAGCAATCAGTTTTCTTTGTGGACACAGATGATACTGAACAGCTTGGGCACTTTTTTCTTTTCATAATCATTTACAAAATGTCTCTAAATACAACAGCCCACATTTAACGTGAAACCAAACTTAGTTATGGTGCTCCAGAAAGATGAACAAAACTAACAAAGTAACGGCACGTCCATTCCATACAGCTAGAAAAAAGTTTTTTTTTTATAATTTTCAAAATTGCATTACCGGGAACCTAACCGGCAAATTGTAGGAGATAGTGCGAAGAAGAAAATAAAAATATCCTTTACTTTCCTTCCATCGACTTCCGGGTTAGGTTCTCGTAGACGCACTTTTATAAAGTATCGAATGTTGTTGCTAGTTGAAAGAGGTGTCCACATGGTTCATGTTTCGCTTATTTCTTTTTTTGTATGTATATATATATATATATATATATATATATATGTTCTGACTGCCGCCAACCCCTCTTCAGCTCGTTTAAACTTAATCCAATATGTATTATTAGTTACAAAATAGTATTCAAATAACAAAAACCCAAGAAAAAAAGAAAAAGGGCATACACGATTTTTCATAGGTCTGATATTGTTATTTGTGTTATTTTTCTTTCGTTTCTTTAAATTTCAATCAAACCACTTTGATATACAAGACATCTCTTTAAAGGAAACTGATGCGGTTTTGTATTTCAGGACAAAACACTTAAATCATCTTTATTTCACTCCAAAATAACAAATATGACAATTATATTTCTGATTGACGTATATAATACAGATTTTTCAACATTTACGCGCCTTCCGCGGGTCTTAACCGAGCAGTCAAAAACGGTGCAATCTTTCCCTTACAAGGAGCACAGTTGAAACATCTGGGTATGACGTAACACAGGGTGGTTGATTGCCGGTTTTTCTTCCGTTTATTGATGCCTTCGGGTCAAATGCTTGAGACATTCTAATTCACCGGACAAAAATACGAAAAAAATGCACCTCTAAATCGTTTTTTTTAATTTTTTAGCTTTTCGTAAGATTTACGCTTTCTCTGATTGAGACACAAGGTTTCTGGAAGCCAGAATTTATATCAATCGTGCATGTCGACTTGCAACCTTTAGTAGATATTCCGCAACTACTTGTTGAAACATTCCTCAACGGATTTTCCTACCAATCGGGTTGCGTTGACAGAGGAACTTTAACAAAAATTAGGTCGCGCTCATAGCTTCTGTTTCAGTTTGGAATAACGCTGAGACGGTCTATATGAATTTTGTTTTTTGTATACAACACACTAAATTCGCCAGAAAAACTGATATTTTTTTTCGTGTAATATTAAAAACGTTTTCGAGAAAACAACTGCATTCTTTTTCCCACTTTTTGTTTGTTGGACGGAAGGGGTTTATTCTCTGGTTCGAGCTTTCTATTTCACCAGTGTTTTCTAGACGTTTTCTTTTAAATATCAGGCTTATATAAAAGTGAAGTAGTTAGTCGTGGAGGAGCTCACCTTAGTAGTACTTAAACACTACGCACAAAACCCTTCGAGTTTTCTTCCCCCCCCCCCCCCCCCCCCCGTGTCCTAAACCTACATTTTTCGGAATCTTTTTCGATTTCCTTCCTATTCTTTCATTGGAAGACTAGTCTCTGATAAGTACGTGGATTAAAGACTTCATTTAGTTCCCTTATCACGCGCATAACTTAACATAACCGCGAAAAAGGCCTTAATCCCCAACGCCAAATATCTTACCAGTTCATTTTTTTTAAAGACTTTATTAAGTGCGAAAAGCTTAGCCTCGCGCCATTGCTTCGTCGAGCGAGTAATTACTCCACTTACATTTCATTAACATAATGATTAATCGGCAGAGATAAAACAAGCCTCCGTTTGCGGAATCCAGAAACAAAACAAAAAATGATGCTACAAATCGAATTTAAAATGTAAGCTCAGCCCGCCTACAGGGGGACCCTTTCGAGATATGCAAATTAGATCCTGAGAAAAGAAACAAAACAAATATAAACCTTCATTAACAGAGGTGGACGGCTTGAGAAAATTTCATTTTTTGAAGCTGAGTTTTTTTTTGTTTTTTTTTTTAGTCTAGTTCGTGGGGACACTTACTATACAAACACGCATAAAGTGCGCTAAGACAGTGTCTGTCGTGACCCCCGACGAAAACCGTCTAAGGACACTGGGGCGGTCTGGCGATCGATAGCGAGCCGCGTCTGTCCGGAGCTAGTCTTAGGGGAGAGGGGGAGAGCACTAGGAAGGAAGGGGGAGGGAGTTGGCGGCGAACGCAGTTAGAACAATATCCGTCGTTATTTTAAGTGAGCCGCAGTTGAAAACAAAGGGCAAACGGGGCTTGCAATGAATGGACACCGATTACACGCAGAAGGCACGACGAATGAATGCGGGCCTCCCCCTTTCGTCATTTATCCCGTCGCCCCCGGTTCCAGTTGTTCCGTTCCCGCAGCACGATAAAAGAAAAAAAAAAAAAAAGAAAGTTTGGCCGTCGAGGTTTGCGCCCGCAACCTCCGCTCCGCATTGATCTCACACAAAAGCGAGTCGATAGTTCACCAGAAAAAGAGCAAATAACATTGCTCCGAAATCAGTGTAGTGTACAACTAAAAACAAAAAAAAAAACAATGTCCTTCGCTCCTTCCGGCATTGATTGCGTAGCCTGGAATTAAATCCGGGCGACGCAGTACGGACAGATGTCCCAGGGCGCCGGGGCCATTTGGCTGTCAGCTTGCCATATTAATCGGGCGGACGCCAAGATTGCGTCGCCAGTCTTTTGCGTCCTCGCAACTTGGTTGCTGCGCCGGAAAAGCGCTGACGTTGCGAGACCGCCGAGCGCTTGCTTCGCGTGAGCCCATGCTTTCCAACTACGGGTTGTTTACTTTCCGTTGCGCAAAATAAGTTTCGTCTAGGCGGGCGCCGCCACCGCCGCCACCGGCCAAAAGAAACGCGAAGTCTAAAAGTCGCCAAGTAACAAACCGGAAAGTGGTAGTTTGATGGTTGTGAGGGACCCGAGTGTAGTCCAATGCTTCAAAGAATATTATACGAAGAAACAACCAACCAAACGATTTATTAGCTGCGCGTTCATCGCACTATTCAACCTCCGAATATAGCACATTCGGTGACTAAAAAATGGTGGTATGAAAATGCGTCCCACTTTAGAGTCGGGCTTCACCGACAACTTGCAGATGTCGTGTCGTGCTCCACCCTACGATAAAGCCTAGCCGCTTGGCAGACGTTTCTTCGTTGTTGTTTTGTTGGATTTGCTTCCAGTCCGGAGGAGAAACATGAATGCGCTTCGCAATTGAAGCTGACATGTATTATTCATCCCTCAATTTGCATGACTGATGTTTCAAGATGGTATGTGAGTTTTCTACTGAATGTCGCCGCGTGTTTTGAGAGTCTACTGCCTGCTTTCTTGGTACGTTCGCCTTTGGCTCTTCGGTGGTGCTGTCTCAAATTTGCGTCCAGCGTCACTCAATGTATGCGCACGCTTTTTTGTTTTTTAGTTCTGACTTGGTGACTATAAAAACGCCCGCTTTATTGTCCCTCGTTGGGGCAATTTATACATGCATTGACAAAGATTTTTACACCCCGGAACACGCCGAGATTTTGTGTGCTTGCGATACGACTTCAGCTGTTTTCAGGGCGAACATTTTTGCCTTTCGGGTCTTTGATCTTACCTCTCGTCGGTGCGATCCGTGGCCTTGGGGCGATAAACGTTTACATGGCATGCGTTCTCATTCCAAAAGGAAACTGGCTCGTGCAAACGTCGGCAACGTGAATAAAAAATGACCAGTTACGCGTGATGATGTAACCTAATGACGAATGACCTGGAATAACCTGACTGGAGGAAAACGTGATATTGGCAACAAGGCACCTTAACTTCTTTCCTACCGAGACGGTGTATCTATTGAAGAGTAAATATTGCTCCTCCTGCTTCACCGGCCAAGCGCATCAGAAGCACATGAACTGTTGGTTTTTCAACTGCATGTCATCTAAATATATACATACTTCTATCCAGCTAGTTGTTGGAATGCATAACTGGGCCTTACTCGTGGCTTAGGAGCCAGAAAAGTTCCGCTGAGGTATGGTAATACAACTGGTGCTCGCTTTGTTCTGCTTACATTGTGCGATGAAGAAAGTCGCCGTTTGTGCGGTTTCGTGTACTCCCTAGGGATTTACTTTTTCCACGCACTCACCTGCAGTAGGGCAAGAGCGCGAGAGCACGAACTATGGCGGACAATATGAACTAAAGAAGTCCTTCGCGCCTCTTCGCCGTAGTTGCCGGCTTCTGAAATAGTTTTGGTTTAAACAATGGCGAAGGAAAGCAAATTTTTAAGTTCCCATCTTTGAACTCGTGGACAAATCGAGATAGGAAGAAGCTCGTAGCAACCGCAGAAGCAGAAAAAGGCCGGATTGCGTGTATCAACTCATATTGTCAGGGGGGTACGTGCAAGTGTCACGTGGCTTCAAAGGCTACCCGCGAGCAAAAAGGCCCCCCCCCCCCCCCCCCCCGGACAGAACAGAGCACGTCGCAGCCAAGGTCGTAGCGAACGACATTTGCGACGCGTAGAGCAGTTGGGGCGGGAGGCAGCCACTTCGGCCACTCGTCCTTGCAATTGAGCTCCGGAACGCGAGGAATGCCTCCGCCGGGAGCCGGCAAGAAAGGAAAATGGGCCGGCAGCGCCGCCAAGTTGACGCAGCCCGCCGGAATGTGGCTCGCTCAGCGCTCTGTACGCGTTCCATCAAACCGATTCTTCCGGGGCGTCACCAGCGGCGCGCACTCGCCCGCACGCAAAGCCTCCTCGTCTTTGTTTCCCTTCGTACATGCCGCGGCTCTTCTTTGATACTTCCTTTTTCTTTTTTTCAGTCGCGTGTTTGCGCGCAACTGCTGCTGGCGTGTTTTTGTGTTGTTGTTGTTTTATTATTTTTTTTCTCGCACACACGCTTTGTCGCATGGACGAAAATTCTTAACGTTCTCGGGCGCGCGGACACCCCGAGAATTAGAGTGGGCGTGAGAAAGCGCAGAGCGGGCGAGAAGCGGAAGAGAGCGTGCAGGGGAAGCGAGCGTGCAGGGGAAGAGCATCGCAGCGGCACTTCAGTTCAGCGGTTCTGCCTCGAATCTAGATTTTTCTACCTTATTTTTTTTTTTATTTGTAATTGTTGTTATTTTTTCCTTTTTTCTCCCCGCGAACGCGTTGCCGGATGATTGTGGACGGGCTTTTGTGTCAATGTTTCGACCGGAAGAAAATGACACGAGGCATGTTACAAAGCGCTCCGTAGGTATAGACGGGCGGCTTGACTACGGAAGCGTGCTACGCTACGGCTACATACTTTCCGGACACATAATGTGGGGGACGGAACCAATTTTAGCGATGACCTTTTGTCAACCGAGTCGTCTACTGTGGTGGTGCCCGGTGTATATTTGTGCATTTAATACGCCTATACCAACACCACCTAGACAGAAGGCCTCCACACGCGTCATCATAGTCAGATCGATCGAGGCGAGAGATTGGGCACGAGTGCTGCGTCAGTGTTCGGCTGCGGCTCGTGGCCAATCAGCGCGTCGAAGGTCGGGCTGGGGTCCAATAGCCGACCGAGCGCGATCCGACTGTGATGACGTTTCATAGAAGAAGAGGAAACCATGCGGAGGCCTTCTGTCTAGGTGGTGTTGCCTATACTCGGTTCACCCTTAAGTTGCGCCTGCTGCCAAAGCTGCCTGCACGAGCTAGCCCGCGCTCCTGGTTGTGGGAATTTTCTTTCGAGGGCGAGCGCTCTTTCTGGAGAAGAACGTTTCAAAGCAGAAATTAAGCTGCGTTCGTGCATGTGGATTTGGAGGCCGTCTCAGCTTTAATACTGTTTCACGCATTTGCCACGGTTACGTCCTCAACAACGAAAGCGACAAGAACGATCAGAATAAAGGAACAACCGAGTCACATGATCGCTTTGCCAAATTACCTCTTTGATCGCTAGCTATGTTAGGTATGGCGAACACTTGTCTGGTGACGCCGTCGTTGCTTTCGTTTCGGTTGCTGCAAGCGCGACGGACACAGATGTGTGAGCCAGCTTTTATGGTGAACGGAGCATGATTAGAGTACATTTATTTAGCCCGCTCTCATCGTAAACTGGCTGATAACCATTAAGCTTTGAGGCGGAACTTGTCGCTGGCAGAGGAATATATTTTGACAAGCGACGTCCAACTCTCAGCGTTATTACTATCTCACATACGCTTTCTCCCTGCTTTCCTGGCCGTTAAGTACCTCGATCAAATTACACAAACAAATCAGGAAAGAACCTTAATGGACCTTTGCGGAAACGTCAACGCCACGAGTGAGTGCTCCTCGGCATTATGGGAAATATGAGGGTGTTGCGCCCTTCAGCCAAGCCAAGTCTAGCCCAGTCGAGCTTTTACATGCTAGGTGGGGCACGCTATCGCCCAAATCGTAACACCATTCTTAATTCATATATGCATCTAGGCGAGCTAACGTTCTTTTGGAAACTGTTTAAGACAAACAGCGTTGTAATTTTTGTTGTTGTTATTGGTGAAGGAAAATAAATATACCAACTAGCTCGACTGGTTCCCGTAGAAAAATTAAAAAATTACCGTATCTCCACGTGGTGAATGATGTTAATTGGGGCGAAGCTCGGGTGGTGCTGATGATACTGATTTTGGTCATAGGTAGTGCTGATGGTGCCGTTTTCATTCATGTCAGTAGAAGGATGTGTGGTTTTCTTCTTTTTCTTTTTTTAAGAAGACAGATGGGATGGCATCTCAGAGCCCCCTATTTTTTTTCTTCTTTTTCTTTTTCTCCTTTTCTTTTCATCTTTTTTTTTTCTTGGTCTCGCTGCTGAACTCACGAGCAGGAGCTCGTGAACTCCTGCTCGTGAGCTCACGAGCATTGGCACGCCGGACGTTTTTTTTCATTTTTTTTTCTTGCTCTCGCTGCTGAACTTACGAGCAGGAGCTCGTGAACTCCTGCTCGTGAGCTCACGAGCAGGGGCACGCCGGACGGCGGACGGACATACGGACATGGCTAGCCCCTAAGGAGCTTCGCCCCTAAAAAGCACGTTGGATGCATGGGTGATACCTTGTTCTTTTGACGCTGGCCCACGAGCGACGGCCAATATAAAAAGGAACGGTGGTCCATCCCGAACGATTGCCCGTTAAAAAATTGGCAGTGGACAGACGTGCTGGGATTGAGGGTTTCTCACATCATGTGGACAACGCAGCCTAGCTCAGGGCGCTGCAAAGATTGTCGTCTGCCGTACACAGGGTCCCAACGCGAACGCAAGCAACGAACGTGGTGCTCGCAGGTAGTACGGCGGCAGCAGCAGAAGATGGAGCAGCGACTCTTACTGTTCCCATAATGCCGCACACGCGCCGCGTGAGGGCGCCCGCTACTCTGGCAAAAACCATTGGTGCAATGAAAAAAAAATATATATATTGGCAGGATCAGTGCACGTTGATATCGCACACTCAGTACGCCCTCATCTTCGATTGGGTGATTCTTCCTTTCCAATTGCGTCTAGTATGATTTTTGTCTCCGTTCGACTTGGAAGAAGTCGGCACCGAACTTATTATGTGTAAGTATATTTGTGATTTTTCAAGGTGTGTGCAGGCAAAGCTTTTCTGCGCTCGGCTGTAACGTTCACCAAGTCTTTGTCACCGCTTTGCATTTTTATGCTTGCTTAATTTTAGCTTCAGCGCGTGTCAGCTGGAATCAGCGAAACAAAAAAAAAGCTGTCTATACTGGACATAATAAGAATATAAGAAAGCAAAAAAACAAGGTTCTCCTTTCTTTGATAATGTAGATTGTCACAATTCGGTCTTCTTTTTTTTTTTTTTTTTGTTCATAAATTTTGACGGTGATATACATTTAATCGCCGTGTGTTTCGAAACGATTGAAAAAAAAGCTTTAGATTGACTACACAAAAATTGAGCAAGGGTATGGCAGACAAATTTCGAACCTATAAGTTTTAAGCAAGAAACACGAGCGTGCATTCGGGTAATGAAATCGGCGTTAAACGTTAGGAAGTATTGTTCCGCAGATGACACAATAGCACCAAGAGTCAGAAGAAGAAAAAAATAGAGCTAGCCGATGTCCCTTAAGTTTGAAACACTGTCATTCACTTGAAATTTCAAAAATTGAATTTTGTCTGCTCGTATCACATAGCACTATAGGTTAGAAAGAAACCTACAAAAATAAACAAAACGTATGCAACAAAAGCCTCAGAAACTCTTCGTTTGGAGTGACAGTTGTTATCGAAAGTAAATGCCCCTTATCTGTTGTGCGTTCAGTTGTCGAGTATGTCTGAGTGGTTTGGCACATACGTATAAGTATTCTTTAAATACGACCTAAACAGCAATTTATTAATAAACGTGTTATGGTATTTACGACCACCTAGTGCATACTTATCAGCGACAACATTTTAATCTGAGCCTATGGAGCCAAGAGGTCGTTAACACGTCCAAAATCTCGGTACACAATTCCTATATTAAAGTAAGCCATACCAGAACAGCCAACAAGCTGGTCGGGTTCAAACCCACTCAAAAGAAACGTGTAATCGGGAACCCGTATAACTAGGTACGTACATCCGTTCGAAAGTGTGCGGACAATTCTTCATCGTCCCTAAAAGAAAAGGCACTCGACAGTCTATCGTGTGCGGGCACTTTCGCGTTCACCTTTTAAAGGTTTTAAAATTTCAAGAACTTTGGAAAGCTCTTTGGGTCGTCTTAATTAAAAGAGCTGCTGGAAAACACTAGAACAAGTACAGGTGCTTAACGTCTTCGTCCAAGAGCTTTTCCAGCGCTTTCCAATTTACCATACGTCGATTAGTAAACTAGCACGAATATTAATGCGATATAAGTCTAATTTAACAAAACGTAGCTGAGACAACGTACAAAAAAAAATCAACATGAATCTCCAAACCGAAACCAGCGTCCTCACAAACAAATCGAGTCATTATTGTGAGCGCACAATTCAATTATTTACGGTAATTGATTCTCAGAACTGGGGGGGAGGGGGGGGGGGGAGGGAGGGAGGGAGGAAGGGAGGGGGGGGGGGGGGGGGCAAGCCAGACACCACGAAGCTTTGACGTGGTACAGGCCGCATACATCCCATTTCCAGAGCCCCAACTCGCAGTCTGAACCCCTTCCCCGCCGGCAACCCTCCATCGCCACAGCACCAGAGGTTACCCCACCGTGCTTCCTACTTGCCATGTAATTGGGGCTGCACCGCGTTCGCCTTGCCCTCACGCCCGTAATGGGCATCAGCGTAACGGAAAAGAGGTCTCTCTTTCTCTCTCCCGCATCTGAAGTTTGGGATATTTAAATGAAGCCATTCGGGCAGGCCATTGACCCCCCTCGCCTGCCGTCACATTCGTTTGAGGCGTGCGGCGTCTAACAAGCCTCGTGTAGCCAGCCGACGGACGCGGTCCGCTCGCTAGCCTCTCGTGAGCACTCCGCCGGCGTGTTCTCCCCGGACCTGAGGACTGCATAATGTATGGGCGTTCAAAGGGAGCGGCCACAGTCGAGAAGCCAATCGAGGACCCTGATGATATCCCCGGATGCAGGCAGTATAAGGGGGAGGGGGAGAGGGGTATTTGAGACGGGAAAACAGGTAGAAAGGCTCGTAGGCATGGAAACAAATAGCTCTGAGCGCATTACTTTTTTGTTTTGTTTTGGCGCTAGATTCATTTGGTGTTTTCCCAGGTGATGCCCTTTTTCAGCCCAGACGTTAAGGAACTAAACCAAACGTTATGTCTGGGCAGGATCCCATTTCGGTGGATGATGTCGCAGTTTTTAAGGCAACAGAAATTGTGCTATTTTTTTTAGTTATTTTAGTTTCTTTTTTTTTCCTTTTTTTTGCGGCAGTTAAATTGACTGAACAAAGAAAGACTAAAAAATACGTTGTTTTTTGTTTTTGTTATTGTCTTTTTTCTTGTTTTTTTTTTTTTTTTTGGGGGGGGGGGGGAGGGGGGCGGAGAATATGTCTTAACTCAGGCTGGGGAAGTACAAGACAATGTATGAGAGTACTGAAATGCTTTCATGGAAGTGTGCATTAATGGCCACTCAAACACTATGCATATATATTTTTCGTTTAAGTTTTTTTTTAGTCAAATAGTACTAAACAGGAAAGTTAGCCCTATATAACTTGACCACTACTGAGTGTGCGCCAGTTTGCATGCCTTGCACGTGACGTCACGCCAGGGAAGTACGGGGCCTTGCGCCATGCTGGTGGTGGACCTCACACCGCGCGGATGCGCTTACCAAGGCGTAAAATGCCTCTAACTGCCCTGACATGCGCTGACATACACCATATTTTTATCAATGGTCCCTAGTTTTGTTAGATGGCAGTTTGGAAAAACGAGCCGAGCTTACGATGATGACGTTTAGCGAGTTTGTGCGAAAGTTTTCGGCATTGGTACGATTGCGCTACGAGCAGAAAGTTTCGATATGCTGCCGGCTAAGTTTTGAAGCAAAGAGCCGTTCGTTTTGCCAAAAAAAAAAATAAAGAAGCTTAATTCCGCGCTGCAAAATTCGACGAGTGGATCTAGGAGTCGCTTGTAGAAAAATTGTTACGATTTTGCGAAGTAGTGGTAAACAACGCAAGGTTAGCATCATAATCAAACCGTGTTACAAGGATAAATCAAATAACGGACAAGACAACTCTCATTGTTTCAGGGTTTACATTATGATGTTTCCTAACCGGCTTTCCTGCATGCTTTCGCTCCTTGCGAAGATTACCGTCTCAATAACGACACAAACCGATGCCCCGGTGGCGGCGTCTCGGCGAGCCTGCACAGGAGGACCGCCGCCGACCGATCGCGTCATGGCCGGGCTCGCGGCGCGACACTCGGCCGCACTCGGCCGAGGGCCCCGAAGGTGCAGTCGAAGCGTGGAAACTGCGTTATGTAACGAAAGGCAAAGGGGATCTACACCACGAACGGGCAAAAGCCGAGGCAAAGGCGTGCGCGAACGTAAACAACGGTAGAAAAGTGCCGTCGCTGGCCGCTATGAAATGCGTCCCGCAAATTCAGTAGCCCGCGGCTGCATCTGTTTCCTGTCGCTCGTATATTTTCGCTAACTTGACGGCTACTCTGTCTCGCGAAGCACGCCAACGAAACGATCGTCGGGATACGTAGTAATTGCTTCAGCCGAGCGCGGCCGCGGCGCGTTTACCTTTGCTCTTGCTGCGAAGGGCCGTCGAGTCAACCACCAACATGGTGCTTGCCGGCGTTCGACGTCATCACGTGACGTAGGTGCAAGGCATGTATATGACCCGTAAGTTTTGTCACCACATTACATAAGATTAGCAAAAGTTTCCAATTGCGTTTCTTCGTGTTTGTTTCTCGCGCTTATCCAATTTACATTTTTTCATAAAAGCCTGGAAATTCGAAGTTCATGCCAAACTGCACGTTGATACAGCTTGATACATTTGTGTTAGACACCAAAATCGCCAACAACAGTGACAATAAAGCCTCGAAGAGGGAGGCAATAGTTCTAAAAACTTCACCAGTCTTTCCAGTAAGTGAGAAAAAAAGGAACTTGAGGTAAAGCTAGATGTAAGATTGTCTCAAGTGTACAATGAACTAACTTTCTTTGATGTGCACACTGCGTTAGCGCCGCGTTGAGCCAATCATACTTCCGATTTTACATTGTGACGTCATCGCATTTAGGACTGATACTCTAGGCGCGAATCGTATAATTACAACATATCACCATTTAGCAGAGAGCGGTTCTATTGAAATATTGTGCCTGCTATGTCGCCCGAAATTATTTTCGAATCACAAATACCAGCCCTGTATTCTGCGGTGTGTGAGCAGATAGAAGTTTGCATTTACGTGTCCGAGGGCAGTTCGGCTTGCAGTGTTGTCGCGAATGACAAGTGTCGAAACGTGGAATAACTCAAAACTAAAGGTTTGTGCGGCGTACTTGTACGAAAGCAAAAATAACCAAATGGCGTCTCGGACGTCGATATCGGCGGAAGAGCAAGATCGAGGGCTATAGCGTAAGACTGAAGCGATGCAGCGCGCTTCAGCTGCTTTTATGCCCGTTCCGTGTTCACGGATGTTCTAAACCAGAACATGCAATAACTAAAAAAATTAACTGGAACTTTCCGGGCGGAGAAATGAAAAGGAAAAGAAAACTGGCAGGATTCGAAACAGGGTATTTAGCGTAGAAGCCAAGTGCTCCGCAAGCTCGGCCACGCACGTGGCAACGCGATGCTGAGAGGTTTTATTAAATATTGCGCAACTTTACATTTACTTTCCTTGACATTTTTAGTGATTCGCATTTTATTCTTCAATTTACGGGGGTCTTGCAGGCCCATCTGGATGCTGTTAATTACGATTGCAATTTTGTTGACAGTGCGAATGCCGGCACCATTCTTGGCCAGGATTAATTAGAGGCTCTTCGAGTCTCATTAATCGGCGATTAAGGCTGTCTTGATAAATTATAGTGGAAACAGCTCGCACAAGTGCCCATCCATGCTGAGGTTGCAGCGTGAACACTTATCTGTGATCTCTCTGCTGCCTTAAGGCCAAAGCACACAAGGGTACCTAAGTTGGACATTTATATGTACATTTCAAAAGGTCACGGAAGTAACGTATTGCACTCTAAGAAAAGCCCGCGCGTCTGCTTTTCCGCATAACACTCAGAGAGCCAATCAGCGCAACTTGCGGAGGCAGCTGAGCGAATGACGATGCCGAAACATATGTTTAGACCAAAAAACGCAGTCTGAGTTGTGACATTAAGCAATGCAAGCGTGACGTTTTGCATTGCTTAATGTCCCAACTCAGACTGCGTTTTTTGGTCTAATCTAATATTTCGGCATCGTCATTTGCTGAGCTGCCTCCGTAAGTTGCGCTGATTGGCTCTCCGAGTGTTGTGCGGGAAAGGAGACGCACGGGTTTTTTTTAGAGTGTGGCGTCCGATTGGTGGAGGCAAACTAGGTACCCGGATAATTCCTTCAGCGAAATCTAGACAAACAAAATCGTAAACGCTTGCTTTCGCTGGACATTCTCCCGCAAGCATCAAACTACTGCTTTTGATTAGACGACGGCGTCTATTCGGACGAGATAAACGAAGACGTTCAACTGGTATAAACTCGAGCGTGTGAGTCTTGTTGATACTTCCATTCAGAATATATAGCAGAAGCTGAACTACATATACAAGCTGCCGAGACATAGATATAAAAAATATTTGCAAGAGTACTCTATTGAATGCAAATGTTTTGATTGTATGACAAAAAAATTATGCGAAATTTAATATTAAAGGTCTCAAATATTATTGAGCAAATATAATCTCTCAAGAACGCGGACTTTGAACCATTTCACGAATTATGTGGCAGCGCTATAAAAAACAGGGAACCTAGCTTTATATATGTATTTTAATTTTTTTTGGTCACAGAAGCATTTTAGCGAGAATCGGGCATAAAAAGTCACGGGCTCGTGACTTCACAACCCACGACGCTTTCTCGTACATTTGAGATGGGGTATGGTTTGTTTCGTGGTTAAACACTGATATGCTGAATTTTGACTATGCTTCGTAAATTTGTCCGAACCTATTGGAATCAAAGCTTCTTGGAGCTTCCATTGTACGTAACTGTGCATTTGGCGGGCGCTAGCTCGCGAAGTTTTCACTTTGTTTTACAACAACAACAAAGTACGAGACACAAAACAAAACATAGTTTAATATTATCACTTAATATTGATATTTAGATTAAGCCTTTTTATTTTGCTTTACTTAAGGAGACGCGATATGTAATGCACCAAGAAGCTAAATGATTAATATTCTTGTTTTTGACGATGTCGAAGAATATTACATTATGAATGAGACGAAATGGCAGTTCGGCCTGAAAACCAGTATCCCTGTATTGACTCCAACTTTGGGAATTTTATAAGAAACAGATCTTTGAAGGTGCGTCGAGTCGATTTTGTGCGGTATTCCAGACAGCGTTTCAATCCTTGAATCTTCTCCTTTTTTTCTGGTGCACACGAACTGTCGTATTATCTATTATGTTTCTTTTTAATTTTTTTCCAATTAGAGAAGCGACCACAGTGGTATGAATTCGTTTTTTCCTGTTATCCAAACGACGGTGTCCATCCTTTGTGAGAGTCTTGGCACTCTAAATTCACTTTTGTGAAATAAAATTTAAAAAAAACAATTCCTCATTCAAAAGTTTGGAGCTTCTAAGTTCCCAAGTTAAAGTTCGAAGACATTTTTATTTTTTACGTGTGTTTTTTTGTAATAGTAATGACATCAATATTTTCGCGCAAGCATTCTATTCATTACCTTTGTTTGTCTTAAAATTTGCTGACATTCACTAACAAAGTCTACACATATTTAGGCTGAAACTCGCTTTACTGACACTTCGCCGCACAAGACATATTTATGCCAGAGATTGACAGCAAAGCAACGGTCAAAGAATCTAAAACGTGCATTCTTCCATGTCTTTATACACCCTTCAGTACACAAGTTTTAGTTGAAGCCTCTGTCGGCCCTTCTCACCGTTGCTAGGATTTGTTTATATCGTTAATATTTCAACGTAGATACATCGCAAGACCTCAACACCCTATTATGTTTCTGAGAGTGCGCTATAAATTTGACGCCGCTTCTCTCCGGAGAGCTCTCAATTCAAGAGGATCGTTAGCTCTACCGCCTTGTCTAAACTGCCTTAACGAAATCACAAGGCCGAGGTTCAGTCCACTAATGGATGTCGTTTAATGTCGATTGGTAATCAGCTCAAAGTTGACGCCTTTCGAAAAAAAAGAAAAGGCGAAGAACCACTAGATGTCTGTGTTGTCAACAGCTTGCGCGGTTACTTTACTTTTTTAATTATTTCTTTTTTTGCAGACATGGTGCCTGGTGTACATTAAATGTTTCCCTTACCTTCTATCAGCCTCTACATTAACGAGTCTCTAACACATGGAACTTGCTTTAACGGACTTTTGGCATTCACTGCTACCTACACGGTTTTTAGGTGTTATTTAATGGTCTAATTTACGCACGAAGGAACAAAGAAATAGGACGGAGCACAGGACACGACGTTCACAAATAGGACTGAACACAGAATGCGACAAGATGTCGCGTTCTGTTCTCCGTCCTATTTTTTGTTTTTCTTTTTTATTCTTTCTTGCGTGAATTGAGCCTTACCAACGTGATCGGCTTAAAAATAATTCGACCTAAAGGTACCTATTTAAGAACGCGTACTTTTGTTTTGTTGTTATAGATAATAATCTTTTTATCTGAATATATGTTTATTTTTTCACAGTGGAAGTTACCATTACGTGGCTGCAGTCTTCACTGCATGTCTGTTGGGCTCGATGGGCAGATAACGCTTCAAAATAACTAGGCTAATTAAATACGATATGTTAAATCATCTTTCGTTACTGGTTTCAGGGGTCATGCTACAGCTGAAATGGTGAGGTTACTCATTGGCGCCTAAAGTAATCGATACAATTGTGTCTACGAGCTTTAATGTATACACTTATTAGCTTTTGCTTTTTTTTTTTTTGCCAGATTTTTTAAGGCGAATGCTGTACGGTCGTCAGAAATCTTGTCCAAGTTAAGGCGCAGAGGGTTAACGGACCCGGTGTCGTTAAGCAGTTCCACGGAAAGTATGTTTCCCGAATTATGACGAACGCAGCTAAAGGCTCTTGAAGGGAGACGGCTACCACAACATCACTCTGACACTCTCAAACCTGAATCGGAGTCTTCACTATCCTTTTGGCAACTTTGGCATCGTCTAAAGAAAGAAGCGCGCAAGCAACATTTCCCGAATTTCCAGCGAAGGTTCACCCTCTATCGTAGCGGCATGTGGCGGGTTCGAATCCCGGCCGAGGTGTCCGCAATCTGACGGAGGCTTATGGCGGAGCAGGCGCCGTGTAACCGAGCTTTCGGTTGCACGTCAAAAGATCCCCAGGTGGTCGAAATTAATCCTCAGTCCTCCGCTGGGGCGTGCCAGATGCCCGTCGTTGGTTTGGCACGTAAAACCCCCAAATTTGATTTATCGTAGCGGGCGGCGCTGGGGATTGTGTTAAGAGGCGCGCAACCAGAGCAGTTACAAAATATCGGGAAAACAACGTTTGCTGGTTCTCTGCCGTGGAAAGCGTCGGTGTCATCTAAAGAGCCTGTGATCCTGCTTGTTGAGGAAGAGATTACCGCACGACTATTCTCCATTGGCACTTAAGCTGGGAGTGCGGTAGGAGTTACCAGCTCACCGTATACGGATCAACCGCCGCCATTTTATCACCTGACTTCTCTCGGCGCGGGTGTGGGCGGGAACGTGATGACATGCGGAAAGGTATAAACGTATGACTGGTCCCAAGAGTACGTAGCTTCCACAGCGCTGCTAGCTTAGGAGGGAACAGGGTATAGATGGGAAGGTCCAGCGCGGCAGAACGTCGACGGTAGCATCGCCCATCGGGAAGTGGTTCGGTGACGCCTCTGGCGAGGTATCGCGACCCATGAACCTGTGGAAAGAGAAAAAGACCGGGAGGAAGTCGAGATCTTTGGACGTTTGCTTCCCCGCATTCGTTTTTGATCCCCCTGTAGAAACTCCCTGCCGCCGGGATGTGGAGACACCGAATCACTTAAAGGGAGCACTGCTTCAAATTTTGCGCTCTCTGAAGTCGGACATGCCGGTAAATGTGTAAATCCACACGCATAAAAAGAAAAGATTAAAATTGGGACGCCAGGTTCTTTGGCGTATCTTCTGGGAAAACCTGTTCTGGTCCTCGACCGAGTCGATATCTTTCTACACCAACCCTGGAACAACCATGCTTGGTTCGTAAAACCGTGAGCACACGCTCAGCAGCAAAGAACACAGCGACGTCGACGGTCATAATCTTTGACGATAGGTCACCGCAACGTTTGTTTTTAAATAATAAACAAGGGCCCAATATATATACTTTTTTGTTTAACATTTGCATAATTATTTTAACAGCGACGGTTTTGACGTAAATAAAATGCATTCTGATGCTATTGCTCGAAGACATCGTTTCCGCTGTACTTGGTTGTTATGCTGTCTGTTTGTTTTGTTTTTTTTCTTCTTTTGTACGCAGAAAAATCGTGTTTACGATCATAAGTAATCTTTAAACAGTTGGATTCAATGTTATGACGTACTGTGCATTGTTAAACTCACGCCAATGTCGACAACGCTCAAAAAGAGCGTAGGCGCGTGAGCCTATGTTCAATCCATTGCTTACGTTTGCACGCGAACTTGGGCATAGAACTCCCTTCACAGCGTCACTCGTTGGCGCCCGTGCTTTTTCCAGCAGTAGAGATACCTGTGAAATGTCTCAATACAATTTTATCTTCCTATTTTTTTTTTAAGAATAAATTTTAAAATGGTATTGCAGCCTTTCAGATACTCGACTCGGTCGTTGATCCTATGTACTAGAACAGGGGTAGCCAAACTGTAGCTCGCGAGAAGCATGCGGGTCTTCGCGGGTTCAAGTGTGGCTTGCGGCTCCCTGGTAAGTGTGCCCTCCTTCCCCTCCTGTGCCCCAAAACGAAAATAGTTCTACAATTAAAGAAAAAAAAAAGCTAGCAGTATTGCCCCCCCCCCCCTCAGCCTTTTACTACACTACGTTGAAACAGCTGAGATTGCGTTTTGGCAAATTGACTTATCCAGTGACCCTGTTTCTTTTATTGTTCTTGAAATATTTCGAACCTTATACGCATAACGGGCGTCAGGGGCAGTGGCTGGCTAGCGAACCACCCATTCATTTTTGCTTAGCGTTTGAAGAAGCATTCTGCTGCCTGGTATCATTTGTTGTAGTTGAACATTAAGGCCCGTTCATACTCTTGCGACCTGCTAGAACTGGGTGCCTTAAAACCTCCTACAACGAGAGGACACATTGGCGCCATCTGTTGGGTAGCAGTGTAAACTTGGCGGTCCGGCATATTTTCTGTTTTTCTCGCGCATTATCCTTTCTTTTTTTGGCTCGGAAAACTTTTGTCAACGTTATAAACGAGCCTTTCTTATAGGTATTACGCACATTTGACCTCGGAAATCCCGCAAAACCTTCGCTCTTGTAAAATGCAGTTCCAGGGTCACCGCATAGATGGCACCATTATGCCAGTGTGTTCCCTCGTCCTAAGAAATTTTAAGAGGTTTCAACAGATCTCGTCTCTCTCGGTCGTACTCGGTAGCAAGAGTGTGAACGGGCCTTTATACTTGTCACCTTTGGGAATGCCGGTTTCCTCCATATAGTTTCTTGTGAAAAGCACTCCCCCCCCCCCCCTTTTTTTTCTTTCTTCTGCGGCTCACTGAACTTTTGCAGTTTTTCCTGCGGCTCTAGCCCTATGTCACTCTGACTACTCCTGCACCAGAGTAAAGATGAAATTTAAAGTAGGCCCTACGCTTTTTGCCTTACTCAACAACTATTGGCATTGAACTGCCGAACACGTTATCGCTATCGAACTTCTACTAAGTTACAAAAAGCAGCACACGTGTGCGAATTTTTTGTTGGCAGCTGTCTGATGTCTCCTTGCTGCCTCACGCCACTTTTAATAAGGTTCCTTGTGACACACGAACATCAAACAGTTTTTTTTTTTTTTTTTTTGTGTATTTCATGACTTTTTTTTTGTTTAACAAATAAAATATTTCGAAAGGTTTGCCAAAGCCAAACTACAATTGCAGAGAAAAAAGAAGATTTCATCGAAGCTTTCCCCCTGTCCCCTTCTTCCCTTTTTTTCCTCCGAGAAAAAAAGAGATCAAATCTAGAGGCGTAAAGACACAACTGGAGCAACTCACCGACGAAAGAAAAGGGCAACGCACGAAAACAAAAAAGAGCTAAAAGAACTGCGGCAGACATTAAATAAATTCTTAACACGAGAGGGTGTCACACGGCAGACAAGAGAAGGCTTGTAATACGGGTAACGAGAAAACAAAACCTGGAAGGAAAAAAAAAATGAACCTGAGAAGAGCTTAAAGAAAACTTGTGATGGCGTCCCTCCTGCGAACGGTTGACAGTTTTTATCCGTCGCATTACGATGCCTTCGCTGTTCTTTGACATTTTTCTTTTTCCTTTCAGCTTCGCCGCATACTTTCCTTTATCCCCGCAAGAGGGTTATAAAAATGTGGGATCCAGACTAGAGGGTAGCCATCCATTGCGTTTGCTGCCGCTTGCAAAATATGTAGCAATAGTATTTCTAGCGCGAGGGGAACTTGTACGCCCCAGTAGCATGCGTCCTCCACCGAATTTGAGACCTGGCTTAGGTTTCCAGCAGATAGCTGTCATACCGTTCCGAAAGAACCCGAAAGGTGTCTCGCCGAGGCAGAACGCTTCGTCCTAGTGTTATTCTTTCAGCCCAACAACGGTGTGGTGCGCCAGAGCTGAATTATACTCCCACGTAAGCTCTCATCTTACCGAATGTAGCCTGCAATGCTTTGTTGGTTACTAGTGCCGATTGGAACATCACAGAGCTAGCGGTATTTCAAACGCTTTTTATCCTTCATAATCCTTCCCTAAATTCTATTAAATACGTTTTTGTCCAAAGCTTTTGCCCGTTTCCATCACGACTGCACACGTTCACAAACATGAATTTCATTAGCGCGACTAAAACCAGATGACCTAATTATACTTGGTAGAAGAGCGTGTTGGTTTAAGTCAAGGATGAAGAAAGAATAAACAATTAAAACAGGGACAACACAACCACATCTTTCATGAAAGATGTGGTTGTGTTGTCCCTGTTTTAATTGTTTATTCTTTCTTCATCCTTCACCTAATTATAGCCCACTGTTTTTCTTGTGTGTTTATATCAGGCCATATGAATCGTGCTAAAATAAACAGACACTATGCAATTCTAAAGATCTAAAAAAAGCCCGTGCGTCTATTTTCACGCACAACACTTGGAGAGCCAATCACCGCAGCTTACGGAGACAGCTTAGCGAATGACGATGCTGAAACATATGTTTAAACCAAAAACGCAGTCGGAGTTTTTTTGGTTTTTTTTGCGGAATTTATTTATTTGCAGAACTTCAATTGGTGACCCGTTGTGACATTGAGCAATGCAAGCGTGATATTTTGCATTGTTTATTGCCGCCACTCAGACTGCGTTTTACAGCGGAGCTGTTAAGGCCTAATTTCTCCAGTTTTGTGTTCGGTACCAAACTAATGTCAACGCAAAACTACACAAAACTCTGGACAGCTACCGCCATCTATCAGCGACGGCGACAACTGCACAACCAATCTGGTTGCCGCCGTCACTCATAGATGGCGGCAACTTTTCCAGCCATCATAGAACAATGGCTAGCTGGGCGAGTTGGTGGGAATTCATCGTAGGAAACAACGCGAAAAACAGATGAGGACGAAGAAGAAACACACGTGACGAGGGGGCGAGTTGGCGGGTATTCATCGTAAGAAACAACGCGCAAAACAGACGAGAGCGCATCGGGCTTTCGTGCGTGAACGTGCCTATGGTGCCCACGACGAGGCATCGGACGTCTATAGACCTCGTCTTCACCAAGAACGTGCCTGCTATCACCGTACACCCTATGGCGGTGTACCACAGCGATCACAAGGTCATTGTCACTCTGGTTATGAAATAAATAACAACTCCGGATCGTTATATGTATGTCTGATTCTTTAATCATTCAAATAACCAATTACCCAATCATACCTTAATCCTTACAATTATAAATACTTCATTCCCAACGTAGTACAGCTTCGCTGGTCTTCCTTCTTCACCAAAGTGGCAAAGCTAAACTTGTTTGTTTCTTGTTTAAACATATGTTTCGGCATCGTCGTTCGCCGAGCTGTCTCCGTAAATTGCGGTAATTGGCTCTCCGAGTGTTGCGCGGGAAAGTAGACGCACGGCCTTTTTTCTCTTTTTTTTTTAGAGTGATACCGTAAATATTGAGATATAAAGCTATACAGATACAAGTAAAAAAGATTGCATGGCAGAAAGAACAATAGACCTGCTGCAAGACGTGCAGCGCCGTCCGCGACGCTGAAAGAAATGGCGGAAAATATAGGTACAAGACCCGTTGTACCAAACGACGACCGCGCTGTCTTTCTCTCTCTCTCTCTCTCTTCAATTAAACGGGAAGCGTACAGGACCTCGCACGCTGCCTGGAGTACTAACGAGGGATCAAAAAGTGCTACGCTTTCGGGTAGAGCAAGTCAGGAATGTAACTGTTTAAACTGGACGGTACAGTATGCTACAATATGAAAGACCCACTCGGAGCGCGTGGCCGAGCGCTGCCAGTGGGTCTTTCATATTGCAGCGCACTGTACTTGCCGTGTGGTGCGCCGCCGAATGTGGCGCCGGCAAAAGCAACAGAAGGTCCACATTGGGTGCCTCCGGCGGGATATAAATTTGGAAGTAAAGCTTAAGCCAACCACCACGACTTTGTTCAGGGTGTGGGGTTAGTAAAATTAATACGCAACGCATCCGCTGTAAAACGTTTCTTCTCGTGTTGGTCCGATCCATAGTTCTTTCGCGGCATCGTGGAGAAGCCATTTATTTATTTATTCTGTTTAGAATTAGTTGTCCATGATTTTTAAATGCTTTTTTTTTTTCAAATAAGACGAGACAAAAACACGGTACCAGTTCACCTCAAACGTTCGTCTCCCCAATAAAAAAAAAGATTTAATTTTTTTTTTTTTTTTGAATTTTGTAAACAAGGCTGGTGGCGCGCGTGTGTGTTATAGCTGCGTTTACGTTGCGAACAGCGTAACGGGGAGCGTAGCGGGGGAGTAGAGGGCGAGGGGGGACGATATACGAAAGCCCTTCCTGATGTGCCAACGTCCCCCAGGCACGAAACCGCAGCCGTCTGTTCATTCTTAACTCTGAATAATTTACCGCTCCAAGAGG
This sequence comes from Ixodes scapularis, assembly GCF_016920785.2. Taxonomy (NCBI): domain Eukaryota; kingdom Metazoa; phylum Arthropoda; class Arachnida; order Ixodida; family Ixodidae; genus Ixodes; species Ixodes scapularis. Next base: position 54,780,265 of record NW_024609835.1, on the reverse strand, counting down.
GACTTAATAATATGGCGATTTCGTCGCTTTGAAACTGCACCAGGTTGTCCCGATTGGTGGTATTAAACATTAGGGGGTATTAAAGAAGAGGGGATATTCAAAATACAGAATGTGAAGAGACAACGTTTATTCAAACAAGTTCCGCCGTAAAGAGAGTGTCCAGTGGAGTAATTAAAATATCTGGAACTACAGCGGTCTGTATGGCGCGAGTTCCCACGGAGATGCTCCTTTCAATCAAGGGTGAACATATTTGAAGGTCATCGCTTCACAGCCTGAGGCTGACACTCGAGCCTCGGTCGCTCTGTTGCGATAGGCCCGTTCATGAGAAGCACGTGTTACTGTTCGACTCAGGCTGGAGTCTGTAAGTATGGATCGACAGATAAAGGCGGCATGACCTTCTTAATCGGGCAGCGGCGTGCTCCACCTTGCCAAAGCTTTTGGGTGATTTTATCTCAAATCGGTGCAAACAAAAATGATGGGACGTTAAAAAAATTTGGAAAAAATATATCTCGGTGGAATATTTGTGACTTGAACAAACTGCAAACTAGAACTACATTATATTATTAGTTGTCGGTTTTGAAAGGGCAAAAGGTAGGTCTTGCGATTTTTCCAGTTTTCACTAGTGACACATTTCGAAGCCTCGCAACGTTTAGATTATCTTTTTCACAATAATTATTACTTTTTTACTAAATTAATACTTCATGTAAAAGGATTGTAGTCCATTAAAAGTTTTTTTTTTTTTTTTTTTTTTTTTTTATAAAGTAAAAGGTTTTGAATCTTGCACTTTTGACAATAATGGGCCAAGTTTGAATCGACGTAGCTTTCGAGATACAATTACTTAAGGCATAAGCAACAAATAAAATGAAAGATTGTATCTAATTGTAATAAAAATATTAATATTGTAAATTTACGTATAAAATATATAAAAGAAAAAAACACTGTAAACATGAGACGAAATGCTAGAAGTTCAAAATTCAACTTATTTAGGGAAAATGCGTTTTTTTCCAAATTTTTTTATATAAAAAGCTTTTTAAATGTGCTTTTATAAACGCAATAAAATATATTTGGCATATATGGTTTCGTCACATTAAGAAGTGCGTTTGAAAAGATATTTTTACCTCGATTCTGCGGCGCATATCTCTGTAATTTTGTTTCTCACCTAAATATTAGTTATTTTTGTAACATGGTCACAATTTTTATTGGTTTTCGAGTCGACAGACAGTTCCGCAAAACTTATAAATCGATAGTATTTATAGTGTAATATGGTAAGAGATCCTTCCGTAATTTCAATGTGCTTAGCTAGTAAACAACAGAAATATAAACTGTCTTAAATGCTATTTAAATGCTGTCATATCAGATTAACAAACAAGGACGTTTTAAAAGTTTTCCGTGAGTTAATAGAGCACGTGTAGGGAAATACTTTTCGAAGCCAAGGCCCGCCGAGCACGTCAATTAACGTGCATGATTTTTTTTTTCTTTCTTCAAACGACTCCCTTTAAACAATAGCTAAGCTAGGCTTGTTGAAACCTCTTTACTATTGGCACTTTCTATATTTTCAAAACCAAAAGTATGTGTCAAATCTTGTAAAATGAGATGCGGTGAAACTATCCGTTCTGATAGCATCGAGCCGCTTCGGCGCTTGCTTTCGCTTTTCTGCAATGTGCGCGTCTTCCCTAATTTCGTCTTTTATTTTTCTTCTTTTTTTTTCTTGTTGAGCAATAAGTATTTTCAAGCTTCTCGTAAGCCACGTGGTCTATTTTCTTTTTTAGACGGAAAGTGTGAACGAAAGGGCAATCCACGGGCCGCGTGGGACATACACATGCCGCCACCCTTTTTAACATTACGAGCGTCGCATCCCCTTTTAGATATCTGTCGTGATTGTTTATTTAGTTTATAGAGGGTCACTATGAACATTAGAAATGACTACCATATGACGATCCCTGCACCAAATAGAAAGGAAAAGGTTATAGAAAACCTCTGATTACCAGGATCCGCTACCAGAGCTCATGTTCCTCCGCCTTAGAGAGCGGCAGCCTTTCCCTTTCGTTTTGCTTCGCTGGCCGGTTCTATGCTGTCCACATATCAGGTATCTCATCTCAGTTTGTTAGGCACAGTTAACCAAAACCGAGAGCGGGAGCAATTACTCTTCGCCTGGTAGCAATTTTTAACGTGCACGAGATCAAGAATTCGGTCTTGAAGACATTAAAAGACGTCGCATGTGTGTTAACCCAACTAAAGAGTGCGTTTTGCTGACCTTGAGGTGTGTCTAAAAAGAGATGGCTTAACCCTGGAATCGTTGCTAATGGAGGAAGACCAATAAATCGAAGTAGCTGTGTAGAAATTTAGCGAACTGCAGAAGTAACGCATTGTGCGATGAGCTCAGAAAGGGCGTAACAAAGGTACTTGCCCCATTAATTCATCCGACATGCTAAGCGGCTCGCCATAAGCTAAGAAAAAAGTCGTATCTCAAGGCTGGTGCTATCATATTGCATTTTTATTGTGCGGAAAACTGGAGCGTCGTTCTTTCGCGAGCGGTGCAATGCTTTCATTGGAAGGACTAAACGGTGTCTATCTTCACCTGTATCGCGAGAAAGGAGCGCAAAATCTACAGCTTCCGAGTTGTCAGCGACGACATCGTGCACAATACAGCACTCGCACTGTTCGCTCTCCGCACAGTTGAAGAGTGGCTGGACGAAAACATTCCGATATTTACAAAACTTGTCCACATCTCCGACGGGGAGGCTAGTCATCTCAGAAATAGGTTTCAACTGTACGGGATGGCGAATAGACAAGAGGTGACCGAATTGATTATTAAGCTACGGGACCCGGCACACCTGCGTGTAATGGCGTGGGGAGAGTCCTCAAGCACCAAGCCTCTTTGGATTATCTCGGGTCATCAGAACTGTAAGCCATTGGAAGTGCTGATGATTTTTCTGGTGTAGTGGCCCCGAAAGTGCCTGGAATTGTTCTCCTCGACGGTGAAGCAGCATGCCTCGCCTAATACCGTGAAACAGAATAAAAGAACGAACTTTTTTTAGTCTTGTGAAAAACATTCAATACTGTTACTGCTAGATGAAGGCTCAAAATAGAGACGGGTCTTTCAGGGTTGTGATAAAAAAAAGCGAATCCTCATGAGCAATGTTAACCTAATATAAAATCTTTGTTTTAGAGCGCAGCTCTTAGGGGCCCGTTCCCGGCTTGAGCGGCGTCGCCGTCGGCGTCGCCGTTGGCGTCGCCGTCGCCGTCGGCGTCGGCGTCGGCGTCGGCGTAACCAAGGTCATCCCAAGGTCACGTGACCCCTAAGGTCACGGACCCCTCCCAAGGTCATCTCATGGTCACGTGACCCCACGTGACCCCCTGAAGGTCACGTGACCCCTAAGGTCACGTGACCTTGGGGGTCACTTGGGATCACGTGACCCCCAAGGTCACGTGACCCCTACCAAGGTCATCTCAAGGTCACGTGACCCCAAGATGACCCCATGTGACCCTTTAAAGGTCACGTGACCCCCAAGTCACGTGACCCCTCTGAGGTCACGTGACCCCCGAGGTCACGTGGTCTCCTCCTCAAGGTCACGTGACCCCCGAGGTCACGTGACCCCCAAGGTCACGTGACCCCTTCCAAGGTCATCTCAAGGTCACGTGACCCCAAGGTGACCCCCAGGTCACGTGACCCCTCTGAGGTCACGTGACCCCCCGAGGTCACGTGACCCCTCCAGGTCACGTGACCCCAAGGTCACGTGGGGTCACCTTGGGGGTCACGTGACCTTGAGGTGACCCCCAGGTCACGCCTCCCCGAGGTCACGTGACCCCCTCCCCGAAGTCACGTGACACACACCCCCCGAGGTCACGTGACCCCCCCCGGAGCATATTAAAGAATGAGGGGAGGAGGAGGAGAAGGGGGAGGGGTCTACCCTCCCCTCAGTACCCTTCACTCCTCCTCCTAAAGAGCTGCGCTCCAATTCGGCGTTACAGGGATTTGTAAACGGCTTTCACTTTTTTAAGAAACCGACCTTTGTATTCATCGGAGAGGGAACCGAGCCCCTGAAAGCAGCCTTTGTATCCATCGGGGGGGGGAAGCTAATCCCCGAAGGTCGTGTTTGTTTCCGTCGGTGGGGGAGAACTCTAATCCCCCTCTCGTGGCTTCCACAATGCTAAGTCAAAGTCGAAAAATAAAGCAAATATGTACAGAAAGGCAAGACCCTCCTCGAGCGTTGGCCGCGACGTCAAGAAAACGGTGGGACGCTATTGGATGCGGAGGTGGCGGAAGGATATCTGATTCCCTTTGAGGGGCATTTGCCGCTACCTTCTTAACCTGTAACTGACTATAGCAGCTAGACGTAAAGCAGACGACGTTAACTGCGCCAACCCGCCGACGCCGTTAAAGAGTGAGGGGTCTCGCCGCACACGAAAGGAGGGGAAATGTATTTGGGAGGGAACTTGCGGACACTAACACGCTCACTCTCGGTTCTTAGCAAACAAACCTCGGCGCCTCGGGACAGCTCGCCAGTGAGTCCTTTGACTTTCCTCCTTGATGCGCGTATGCTAGTTGTTAGACAAAAAAATGAAAGCCGTTTACAACTCCCTGTAACACCGAATTGGAGCGCAGCTCTTGAGGAGGAGGAGGGAAGGGTACTGAGGGTCACGTGTTCTCGGGGCGGGGGGGGGGGGGGGGGGGTCGCGTGACCTCGGGGGGGGGGGGGGTCATGTGACCTTGGGGGGTCACGTGACCCCCCAAGAAAAATGTTTCCGCTATATCTAGCGGGGAAATTTTTCCGCTAGATTTAGCGCTAGATTTAGCGCGCGTAAAAAAAAAATCTTTGTTTTTTCTTTTATGACCATAAACTTCACTGTGAGCTTCTAATACTAAAAATGATAGGTATTTTTTATGCATTTCCCCTGTTTATCTGTATGATTTGTTATTGCCTCAAAAAAAAAAAAAAGAGAAAGTCAAGAATTTTTAAACGAACCTCGCTTGTATACGCGAAAATGCGACCACATGAAAGAAGCAAAATTTCGCACTCGGCCCGCTAGGTTTCTGAAAATAATGTATCACGCCCCTTGATTGCTTGACATCGAGGTTTGTGAAATTTAATATAGATGCTTGTTAAATAGGAAAAAAAAACGTTTCAATAGGTATATTTAAAAGGGCACTGACACAAGGGTCGTTTTTTTTTTTTTTTATTGTCTAAAACGATGGAAGTTGTAGTCATAGACACGCAAAAAATACCCCATCGCGAAAAAATATTTTCCTACGCGAGCGCGCGCCTTTTTATTTTTGGCGCTTTTCTCTCCCGCTCCTCGCCTCTTTGCTTCTTTTGATTGGTGACGTCAAAAATCATGAAATTTAGAAGCTCTGTAGGCGACATTTCTATAACATTTAATAACGGCAATCGTAAAACGTTTTCTTTTTTTTTTTACGCAATTGTAAACGCACTATGGCACTTTTTTTTTTTTTTTTGAAATATTGAAAATCGGAGTCCGGTGTGATGTCGCATCCTGTACTTGTATCCTCCCTCAAGAACATGCTGCCTGGGCAGGCGGCACCGCTCGCACGGAATAAAACCGGTTTTTCCCGGTCCGCCGGCGCCCTTATCCCCCGCGCCTCACCTCCTCGCTTGGGGTCGCCGTGGCAACAGCGGCTTGGAGCACGGAGTCGTGAAAGAAAGTCGACTCGCAGGACTCCGCAATATTTGACGTCAACGCACCGGCGCGGATCGCGCGGGAACTTCGAATTCGGCATTTGGAAATTGTTTTTTTACTTCACAAATACTGAATTCCAAAGTTTCGAATTTTGAGGGTAATGTGCCGGCATCGTTTTCAATCGTTTCGAATAATAGAAAAATGATTTTGATGTTTCAGTGCCCCTTTAAAGAAAATTTGAATCTTAAGATTTTATAAGTGAACTGGACATAATAATAATAATAATAATAACTCGTTTTATTTCAGTCAATATACTTCTTTGAAGGATATTAAGGAAAAAAGCTGTCGAGACAGCTTGAGAGGTCCTTGGCCCCTTTATTAAAGAAACGGAGCTCATTGGCGCGAAAGTCAACACATAAGAATGACAGAAAGAAATTATACAATCACAATATAAGCACACAGTACAAACAAAAATAAGACCACTCTTGTGGTTTTAGGAAACCATGGCGAAGTTCAGAGAAAGACATTCCTTCAGAATCAATGATTATTTTCTATCTAGACAATTTAGAAGTTTGGGAAACGTGAACTTAAGCATCTGATATCCGTAATTATTTACTCACTTCGAATATTTCCAGTACTCGGTATTTCGAGTGGGAAATGTAGGTATGTGGCATTGTAAAGTTGCTAACTCAGCCAGAAATACTTTTTTCTGATTTGTTCGGATTTAAAAAGAAAAAAACTTGTAATCATATAATTTTCTCTTTATTTCGAGCACGTGGAAGTGTATGGGCATGAAATTTTGTTTTAATTATAACATAGCAGAGCATGCCTCATTTTTACTAAATGTTACATGGTGTATATCGTAAATACTATGGTTACGTTTCAAGGATATATATATATATATATATATATATATATATATATACAAAGATACAAAGATGAATCGATATGGGCCGTTGACATAGATTTCACATACGTGAAATCTATGTCAACGGCCCATATCGATTCATCTTTGAATTGAGGTAAAAATATGCATTTTCAAACGCACTGCTTAATATGACAAAGGCACGTATGTCAAAGAAATTCTATTGCATAAAAAAGAACACATCAAAACCTTTTCATACAAAAAAATAGAGAAAAAAATAAAAAAAATTTTTCTTTTAATATGACATTGAAGTTTGTATTTTTAGAATTTCTTCTCAAGTTTGCAGTGTTGTGTATTTTGTACAAACTGTACCTAAATTAACAATATTATAATGTTTACACTGGCTTAGATACAAGCTTTCATCGGATATGTTTCTTATGCCTTAAATAATTGTACATCAAAAGCTAGCTTGATTCAAACTTGGCCTAATATTGTCAAAGGTGCAAGAGTCAAGAATTGAAATAAAAGCACTGACTTCTAGAGCACTTCAGGCCTTTAATACAAAATCGTAAAGCAGTAAAAGAAAGTTATATTTGTAGTGAAAAAATAATCTAAAAGTTTTGATACTTCAATTGGTGTCACTCGTGATTACTGCAAAAATGGCAAGACAACCTTCTGCCCCTTCGAAGCCTAAAACACAAAAAAACAACAAAATGTTTCATAGTTCTTTGCAAATTTGTTCGATGCTTTGTCTCATCCTACGATGGACTAAAGGCCAAATCCACGGGTCGCCAGGTCCAATCACGTTCCACGCTATACTATGACACGCTTAACGTTGATTAGGGGTGGACGAATAATGCTCGAATCCAAAAGTGCGCATCATTTCTGTAGCTTCGACGCTGCAAAGAGCCTATAATGTCGTGGTTTTCTTTGCGATGTAAAACTGTTGAGTCACTCAGTGCTCTTAGCTTCGAACCACTGTCCACCCGTCCCCTCATCAGTGATCCGAGACGCGGGCACCGATACGTGCATCGAAGCGAAATACTGCACAATTTCTAAGGGGCTTGTGATTGGATCGCCATAGCTGTGTACTGGTGGTTCTTTCTAGTTACTGATTCCCTCGAGCGGCGGTGTGAACCTAACGCGGTGAACTGAACGCTCGTGGCGCATAAAATACCGACATGGCTGCGAATGACGTTACGGCCAAGCTATGTATAGACCCTAGGGTGTGCAGTCTACACATACTCTTACTAGGCGAGATTGTCACGCGTTGAAGCCACCAAGCGGCAACGGCCACAACTACAGTACCCTTGCCCGTGTAGAAGCCATTGACGTCACGAGCGCGTTACGCATTGCGCGTTTCGCCGGCCAATTTTCAAACGAGAGGTAGAGAGCTTGCGGCCACGTCATTTCGTTACCGTGCCCCTTTAATACAAACCCCTATAATATAGATACCCTATTATATAGACGAACTCTTAAAGGGGCGATGCAACAATTTTTGTACATTGCGCAAATACCGCTTAGAACGGATCCCTGACGCTAATGACCTATGAAACACGCGTTCGTTCTTCACCCCACGCAATAGAAGTCCCGGAAAAAATTATAGAAAAACGAGCAGCGTTCACCCCTCAACTCGCAGCCAGAACAAGCGTCCACGTGATCTGGAGCCGATTATATGCCGCCAATGTTGATCATAGCCACGTGCCGGGGTTGGCAAAGCACAGGACACGCGCTGAATTCCAGACATTGTTATGGCTCGGCTATTGTCGTCGTTGCAGCGATTGGACACGGGCGACTACCCGAATGCTTCTCGAGCTAGTAATTATCACGAGCCCAAATCGAGTGTCCATGCAATGCTCGGGTCCAGTCTATGAACAGCATTCAAATATTGTCAAATGGGTGTACTGCGAACCCCACGTTACATCATCAAATTTTGCCAAGGAGAGATTGAATTAAAATGATCACTTTTGTCCTTGAAATTACACCGCAACCAAGGCGTTTCTTGGGCAGTGGCGTTGCGTGCGAATATCCTTGAGTCTCACTAGTGCCAGTAAGCTCGTGTAAAGTGGAAAAAATTCCAATTGAATATCGTTGCACCGCTCCTTTAAGGGACGAATTAGGTAAATGCATGCATTTTTTTTTCTTGTTATTATGAACCCCTCACATTATGGACGTTTTTTGGGAGAACGAAGGTTTCCACAGTAAGAAAACATCCCTGAAACATTAACAAGTCACAGGTCTCCAATTAAAAAAAAAAGTTTCAGCCTTATACCATTATATTTATAAGAATTGCTATTTGTGTGACGCTAGTGCCTTTTCGCAAACTGGTGCGGCACTTTCCGTCCTCTTAAAAAAATATATATTTTTTGCCAGGCGATTAATTATGGTGTCAAAAGACTGCCCAATCAATATTTTGCTACAACGCCATGTATACCTTTTATACAGTTAAAAATCGCATTTGCTCGAAATTGAAACCGAAACTGGACTGGAAAGGAAGACGAAATAAAGAGGAGGAAAGAGTAGGCAAAAATCACGTAGCAGTACAACTTTTTTTCTTTTTTTGCCAGTTAACGTATTTGCGGTTTATTCGAAGCCACTAAAATGAGTATAATATTTCTTTTTTTTTTTTAAATATTGTTTGTGTGCCTTCGATGACCCACAACTTTGATTTTAGTTGGTGGTTGTGTTTAAACCAGAGAAAGCGGCACGTGACCACAAAGAACAGAGTGAGCGCGACTCAAACCGGCCAGTTCTCGATCGGCGGTTTTCGGGCAGAAAAAAAAACAACTTTCAAACTGAATTTTTTTTTTTTTTGTAGTTTGGTTTTTATATGTCATGTACTAATAAAAAGTTTGGCATGCGTAGATACCCTGTCTGTGTCCCTCTAAAGATGGATGGATCGGGAAATGGATGGATGGATGAATGAGGCTGAACCTTTTGAATCGGGTGGCGACTTGTGCCACCTAGCAAGTTTTTTTGTTTTTTTTCTGAGTGTTTATTTTTATAGAGTTATGTATCTAGATATTTATTCTTAACTTAAGAAGATTGAACAAGAGCGCCCTCTGGTGGCCACTAAGAGAACAACAGTCGTATGGCAATCAAAGTCCGCCGTAGTCTGCCGCATGCATTAAGAGCCGCGAGATAAAGTTTGTTTGGCTACTTTCTTTGCGATAACACCGGTCCACAGCGAAGGGAGGCTCATAATAAAAAACTTTTTTTTCTTTTTTTTGATATCGTTTTCATACTTAGTGGTACTAAACCGAAAACTTCCGAGATCCTTTATTAAAATTCTCTAGCGGTAAATGCAAACATCGCGTAAAAACCACCTCGCCCAAGATCCCTACTTTAATTTTGAACTCTTTCAACGGAACGTATCATATACAACGAAAAATTACTCCGCGAACGATGAAACGCTTTAGTTAGTCAAACTTCTAGTTGCGAAATCCGTCTTGCGTAGAAGAAAGCTTGAAGCCTCCGATAAACTAACCAAACTTTTAGAAACTCTTACCGTGAAACTTCTCTCTAACGAAGCTAAGCCTGACAAGCTACACAACCCTACCTTGTATGGCACCGTTTTCCTCTTACGTCTCAATATTAAAAAAAAGAAACAGGCAAGTTTTTTCGGTTGTTTTTTTACGATGCGGTTTTGACGAATGAAACGAGGCAAAACGAGAAATAAATACCTGGTTGTAAGAAACACCAAAAGGGGTGCTTGAGCTCACTCTTGCTTCCTTGTAATGCAAATGTATCCAGACTCATTTCAGGAACTTGGCAGCTCTCTATTGCTGCAGGCAGTTTTCGTTTGCTACGCCGCGGCACTACAGTCATAACGCTGCACCTTCCTACTGAGGGTGGGGTGGGGGGGGAGTGCCCTCATCCATTTCAACATGCTTCTCAGCACTGAGTTACTGAGTTCCTTTTATTCTTTCTGTCTCCCTTCATTTGCCTGGGTTCTCTTTCTTTCTCTTTGTCTCTCTCTCTCTCTCTCTCTGTCTGTGTGGGTGGGTGTGCGTGTGCGTGTATGTATACAGATTTGCGCTGTGTTATAGATTGCTTTAATCTTCACGGACGCGGGTGTATCTCGCGATGGTACATTGTGAATTATTCTCCTGAAATTGAATCGAGGAAAGGCTGGTTGATTGAAGGAGTAATATGAGAACGCCGAAGGGGAAGGGAAATGGAGGGGGGGGTGATGGACAAGATGGGGAAGAAAGTGAGCACGCTTTCTACCGCTCAGTCGGGGCTTAATAACGATACCAACTGACTAGATGTTGCTTTAGGGGACCGGCCCACTCGTCACCGGAAAGCTTGCCAAAGTAATTTCGTTAGAGGAGCACTTGGCACAGGTGGCCGTTCGTCGCCGGAACACTGATCGCAAAGTCATCTGTGTTTTGGAAGGAGCAGGGTCCACTCTGCTTTATACAAAAGAACTGCAACGCCCGGAATTTGTTTTGCAATGCTTTTAGTAAGAAGAACAATTTGAACGCTACTTAGAAATACGCTTAGGACGCTCGTATTTGCCGAGACTACGTGTTCAGGAGAATTCAGAACTAACGAATACTCAACGCGCGAGACTTTGATGCTGTTGTGCTAAATTTTCTTGTGCCATCGTTCTAAGAATTTTTGTACACAAAAAAGCGCGCTTCTGAAAATTAATATGCATGTAGGGAAACTACTAGCGATCAATAGACGAACTGCAAGGCAATCAGTTAAATTTCACGACTCCGTTAGTATTCTGGCCGTTAGGGGCAGACATACTCATCTCGGCGACCAAAGAGACCACCATATCAAGGTATTTTGAAACAAAGAAAGAACACTGGTAAAATAGATTTTTCTTATTTTTTTAAGCTGGAGAAGAAAAGTGTCTACTTCGTTTACTTGTCGTTTTTTTTTTATCGCTTGTTTTTTTGTTGTTTTTTTTTGTTTGTTTTTTTATAATTCTTACTCGGTTTTTTTTTCAATTAAAGAATAAAGCAATCTTCCACATCAAATTCTTTTTGATACCTGAAGTTTCTTTTGTATTAAAAATTGTTTCCACACTTAGCACATTTCGGACTGTTAAAAGAACATCCAGCTATCTGTCTGAGACATTTGTACAATCAGCATAAGTAAACTAAAAAAAGAAAAAAATTTGTTCCATCATTACTGTTACATGAATATGTATACCTAACATCCTCGAGATTTGGCATGTCCGTTCTAAAGACTACTAGTGTGACAGTTATTTAAAAAAATTAGCAACGCACTGTGCCGCGTGTTATAAAAATCAAAGGAGCGAGCTAGCAAGTTAAAGGACGCTAGTCGCGCGAGGGCCCATGCGACAAGAGCTCTTTGCCAAAGCTCCACGCTTAGCCTGTGGCTTTTTGTTGTGCAGTATAAAAATTAAAGATCACGAGTATATATATATTCCTTTTCTGCTCTACTTCATGTCGATGTAATATTTTCAGGAATGTATGTCATAACAATTCGCTTGCAACTCAAATTGTGAATGGTAACTTACTATTTCATATACTGACCGATCATATTATGTAACCATATTAAATGGATTTAAAAAAAAAACCTCGTCACGTAAAAAAAGAAAGGTGTGTTCCGTGTGACGAGTTTTCCGGTTTAAAGATTTCACGTAAAAGTGCCAAGTAGGCCTACCGGACGAGTTGATCTATGACCAGTTGGCTTGTGACGAGTTCTCCTAGGCCCTTTACTTGAAGGCAATCCCTTTAGGCAGACCAGATTTCCAAAAAAAGAAAACGCCTAGTTTTACGTTATTACTGCGTGCGATATGTGCGATTGAGGACACGCGACATGAAACGTTCTGCTTACACTCCTTTTCTTCATATTTGCTGAACTTTCTGACCTCGCTGATGGCAGCGGATGCGACAATCAGTGTATCTTACGCAAAATAGTATTCTTCTGCCGACATTGGGTGCATACTGTAAGCCTGCGAGTATACTATACCTATTACACGGATACATTTTACGAAAGGCTTACAGAAAAAAAAATCATGCGTTAGTGAAATTACAACCTACGACTGATGGACAAAGAACAACAACAAAAACAAAAGCCACCGAAATGTATGTTTTTAATTATTGCAATTTTACATTAAAATAGTATTTTCCAAAGATATGAACTTAGATTGCCACGTACCAATCATAGTCCTGCTTCTTGTTTGCTGCCAGCTTCAGCTAGAGGGCGAGCGAATTTACCCTCCGACATTAACCAGATAAACAAAAATTGGCTGCAAAAACCACTATTGTTGGTCGTCTATGAATTGCTACAGCATATTAGTCATGAGTCTCACGATGTAGCTCATTGTGGATACGACGACGCAAATTTTGAGTAAGCACTTTATTTCATTAATGGTTTGCGGCGCAATTAGTGACGCCAGCGCAACTGCAGAGCGGCACTTCGAAATTGCGGGATTGCCTCGTTTCTGTGTAATCGTTTAATATTCACGCTGTTTTCCAACCATCATTGCAGTTTCGTGCGTCTGTCTTGACCTGTTTCTCCGTAATCGTTTAATGGTCAAGCTGTTTCACCACCATCATTAACTATGTACTGACTCGCTCAACTCAAACCGATCATTGCTTCGTACGTTGGGCACAAATGTGAATGTGTGCGTACTGTCGCTCCGTGCATGTGAGGCGCGGGTTGATCTGCTTGCTAGAATGACGCTGAGGACGATGTCCTAGAAGACGATGTCAAAGCGTCGTCCTCTAGGACGTCCAGATAATTAATATCTACAAATCATACCAACATAAACTATTATAGAGAATTATTATTTACAAATTATACGAACATATACTAGGCACTTGTTTCAAGCAAAATTAACAAGGGGGATATTTTTCAAGAAACACCTTGCGTTGCTGAAACAAAATTTAGCGGTGTACCCTTCTCGCCAAAGAGAGAACTAGAGGACGGTCTTTTAGAGAACAAATTACGGCTCTCCGATGCTTCAGTTTACCCTTCCACATCTATTTGCGCTTATATTTCATCACCTTAATGTTTGTTTTTATGTTTACCACAGTTTTCAAGTGTATCCTCTTTATAACGAAGCAAAACGTAAGGGAGCAAGGGAGCTGGTGTATACTGAACATGTTGAAGCAACCCGAGACTGACGAATACGAAAAGTGACACCAACAAAAAAAAAGGATTCGTTCTCCTTCTCTTGGTTTCACCTTTCTTATTCCTCAGACTCGAGTTGCTTCAAAACATTTTTTTGTACTTTTCTTCGTGCGTACGTACATTTCCACTGTTAGTGCTTGCTGTTGCCGTTTGTGTGCACCAGGGATGGGCAAAATACATGCAAATATGTATCGAAATACAAATAGAAAATACTTCGTTAAAAATGTATTTAGTTACAAATCTAATTACATTTCCAAAAAAGCATTTAAATACAAGATAGAAATACAACCAAATGTATTTGGTCTCCTCCAAATACTTTTCCAAATACATTCCTCAAAATTTGTGTCAGCGACTTCAGGGCACCCGCAACAAGTTTCTGGGCATCTCATTTTAATTTTGCATCGCACGCTCTGGAGTTAGTGTGCAAGGCTCTAGTAACGTAATTGAAATATAATAAAAAAAATGTAATCAGATTGGATGTAATAGGTGAAAAAATTAGAGCTTCAAGCAGCTTTTTTTTTTTTTTTGTGGATTATATTTTGGTAAAGACCAACAAAGAACCGAGACGACCAAGACGCACATCACTAGCTAGAGAATTTTTTATTGTTGCAACTCCCACCAGTTAGGAAAATCTGGACGACCCGCGCATTTAGAATGTTCCAGGCAAAAATATGGATGGAAATCAGGCTGGAAAGCATCACAAGTTGTCACAGGCACTTGCTTAGCCAGTCTGCCTGTGAAAGTAGATTTCGTCACCATTCCTGCCCTGGACTAGCACCGTAATCACAAAGTCACTAAACGCTTGTGCTTGATTGAGAGACACTGCATTCGGTGCAGAACGTAGTTTTCTCCCCACTCTGGACAGTGCCTTTGAAATAAAGCCGGAGGAAAAGAAAAAAAAGCCCCATGGCCGAATAAAGGACGGAGACTATATCTTACAACCACATGCATAGAAACAAGATGTATTTTCGCCCACAAAATTGTATTTAATTACAATTGTATTTGAAATACCCACGTTTTAGTATTTAAATACACACGTCAAATACATTGCCCAATTTGTAATTAAATACAAATGCAAAATACACAAAGTATTTGAAATACGTATTTCAAATACTTGTATTTGAAATACTGCCCATCCCTGGTGTGCACCATTTTTCGTATTATGCACCGGCATTTCCTGCACGCTGGCAATCGGCCATTCTAAGGGCCCGAGCGCTAGTTAAGCTGCATACCAGAGCTTTTTTCCTCGTAATCGATGGAAATAAAGAATGTGAGATATTTCAGTTCGTAGAGTGTAAAGCAATTTCGACTTCTAATATGTATATTTCTTTGAAATATATTGTATATTGAAAGTACAACCTTTCCGAAAAGCAGGGAATTCCGTTCGTGTACCTCGCATTACGCACCATAAGTTATTTAGTCTTTTCTGTGTTTTTTTTCTGTATAGCTTAATATGATATACATTTTTTATTACTTTAATTGTGATATTTTTTTCCCGAAAGGCGGCTGAGATCCATCGATCGACAGTTTTAGCCGCATCTGAGCAAAGTACACGGGGAGTTCATCTGAATGAGCCATTGATTCCCTTTTAGATCAAGGGTTGTTTGTAAGCCAGGTGGTCATATCCGAACATGCGACGAAGATTTTGAAGTGAACGACGAACTTTGTTTTAACACAGAATGTGTTTTATCAGTCGATTTTCATCTAGTTCTCTAACATTTGGCTGTAACAGCCGGCTCCAACGGCCGGCTGTAAGGAGAAACCGACGCCGAAAAGCGCTACGCCCAGGGATCGAACCATATAAAAAGGCTTCGGTCCCCCCGCAGGAACGCAGCACCTTGATACTGTGAGCCGAGTGTTTCGCCGACTTATCTATCCAGGGCCAGTGGTCAGATCACGCAAGAGCGAAGTCGCACGAAAGAGCGGCCGCGCGCTACGCCTTTCTCATCTTAAGGCATATCATACGTTCTGTACTTACCAGTCTTTGTCAGCATAATCAAAATCGCACTTTTTTTGAAGCGGTAGCTTTGAAGGTTTAACCAACCTCAGGAGCAGAAAATATCTAGGTCGGTCAGTCCGTAACCCCTAAACGATCTTGAAAAGAAAAAAGAAAAAAGAAACCTGCCAGGGGTTGAATTCTGGTAACCGGCATAGAAGATAAGTGCGATGCTGATTGAGTTAGAGACAAACCACGCAGGACCGGGAGGATCAGAAGCAGGCGGTGTAAAAATGCGCGCGGAAAGGGTGAGAAAGAGAGAAGCAGAAATAGATCCTGTAGGAAAAAACGCGCGGAACGAGGAACTGTGGAAAGGGCAGGAAAGCGGGCTTCGCCTCTTTCGGGGACACATAAACTTCAGCGCAAAGGCTTTGTATCCGGGTGGTGCAGAAGGGAAGCGCGCACAGCAACACAGAGACAATGGTGTGACCTAATTTGTTTCCATACAAAACCCTGTCCTAGGCACCACCAACCCTAGGCCTGACAAAAGAAGGGCTATCCCGCCCTAGCAGTACCCGAACTAAGAGCACCAATCAACCTATGAAACCGCCTTGTTTAAACGCGTCAGGACCAATCATGTCGCAAATTTTTAACACAGAATGTGTTCTATGAGCCGATTTTCATGAAGTTCTGTAATGTTTCCCTGTAAGAGCCGGCTGTTATGGCCGGCTGTAATAGCCGGCTCTAAAGGCCTGTTTACATGCTGCAACCCTTTAGGGCCGAGTGACTTTAAAGGGGCACTGACACCCCAAAGGTCGTATTCTTTTTTATTGTCTAAAACGATGCAAGTTGTAGTCATAAACACGCAAAAAAAAACGCATCGCGAAAAAAAATTTTCCCGCGCGCGCGCGCGCCTTTTTATTTTTGGCGTTTATATTTCCCGCGCTCACCTCCTTGCTTCTTTTGATCGGTGACGTCAAAAATCAGGAAATTTAGAAGCTTTGTAGGCGACCTTTCTATAACATTTAATAACGGCAATCGTAAAACATGTTTTTTAACGCAATTGCGAACGCACTACGGCCTTTCTTTTTGAAATACCGAAAATAAGATTTCGGTGTGATGTCGCTTCCTGGATTTGTATGCTCCCTCGGAAAACTTGGCGGCGCTCGAGCAGAGGATTATCGGCGAGTCGGGGACGAAACCGGTTTTCTTCCCGCGCCGGCACCCTTCTATCCCGCCTGCTCGCCTCCTCCTCGCTTCGGGCCGCGGTAGCAACGGCGCTTAGCTTCACAGCGTGGAGCGGAGGTCCGAAAGAAAGTCAAGTCGCAGGAGACCGCAAATTTTGACTCACTGCACTGGCGCGGATCGCGCGGGAACTTCAAATTCGGCATTTGGAAATCGTTTTTTTTAATTCAGAAATACTGAATTCCCAAGTTTCAAATTTTGAGGGTAATGTCCAGGCATCGTTTGCAATCGTTTCGGATAGTAAAATAAAATATGATTTTGATGTGTCAGTGCCCCTTTAAACATCTTAAAATATCTTGCGACGAGGGAACACACTAGCACGCTGGCGCCATTCATGGGGAAACCCTGGAACTACATTTCGCTAAAGCCAAGGTTTTGTGGTATTTTCGAGATCAGATGTACGTACTATCTATGAGAAATTGACGTTTGTGACATAATCAAAAGACATTCAAGCCAAAAAAAAATATTAAAAAATGATGCGCGAAAAAAAAAAAGGAAATATACGGGACCGCCAAGTATTCCACAGCCACCCAACAGGTGGCGCCAGTGTGTTGTGTCGCTTTAAAGATTTAAGAGGCTTGAAGGAACACGGTCCTAAGAAGTCGCAAGTGAGAACGCACGTTAAGGGCTGGTTCACACTGTTGCAATCGACTACGACAGAGTCCGAAAAAAAAACCGTTCTTTAAGCCTCTTGTGACGGCTTACGACCGTGCCGCGCAGTAGCAACGACGGTCGTAATAGCCGATTCACACGACGGACCGAATCTCGATTCATTCCATGCAAAGAGAAGAAAGTTTACTCCATCCCCTTGAGCTGCGGCCATCAATACATAGGACAGGCCGGCAGATGCACCAATCACAGACTCCGAGAACATCACAACGAAGTTTCTAAGGCCTCTCCAGATTCTTATCATCCCATAGTCATACATGCCCGTTCGTGTTTGCGTTGTCATCCCCTCTTTGATGAAACAGAAATCCTGGGGGGGGGGGGGGGGGGGGGGGGGTCATGACAGCAGATTCGGCAGGGAGATCATAGAGTCATTCGCCATGACCACAGCAAAAAACAACATGTCAAACCCTTCCCTCCTGCTGACGAAAACTGAGGTTGCATTTCGAAAATTCGAGATAAGCCCACCACTCTGACTTGCACTTCGCGTTTTCTTATCTTCCCTTCTCCCCCCTTCTCCTCCTGGATATAGTCGGCTGCTCGCTGTTGAAGGTTTACTCGTCTGTTGCTAGTTGAAAGATGTGTTGTCGCTGTTTTAATTGTTTTATTCTTCCTTCATCCATGACTTAAACCAACACGCTCTTCTCCCAAGCAGAGAGCACCACATAAACGATGCAAGTGAGCTCCCAAGACCATACTTCATTTATTATTAATACGTAATAATCGCGAACCTTTTCACGTCTTCGTGAACATCCTGATCCGCGACGATGCCC
The DNA here is from genome assembly GCF_016920785.2 of Ixodes scapularis. Lineage (NCBI taxonomy): Eukaryota > Metazoa > Arthropoda > Arachnida > Ixodida > Ixodidae > Ixodes > Ixodes scapularis. Next base: position 54,762,021 of record NW_024609835.1, on the reverse strand, counting down.
GTCGTCGGATTTAATGTCATTATCTCGGGGCTTCCGCTTCTCGTTAATAATCAGATTTGCCAGACGTTCAGAATGGTGAAGGGGGAGGGGGGGGGGTAGTGCAGGTTTGTCAGCGTTACAGCGCCGCGAACTTCCACGCCAGCTTACTATCCGCTGCAATCCCTAAGCAAACATTCATTTGCATGTGAGGTAGTAGGCCATCTCAAAGTGCGTAAACACTCTACCCCCTGAAACAGATCCCCAACCTGATATTGCGCACGGGCGCCACCCGTAACGGACGGGCAAATATTTGCCCGCTCCGATGGAGGAGTTATGCTATAGGAGATAACCAACCTGACCTATCAACGTCTCCGCAAATCTCGCGTCCGCTCTCTCTTTCTCTCGCAAGGCTCCCCGGTCATCATTTCCGAAGTATGAGCCCGGTTGCGCTGCCTCATTCTTCTTTAGACTCGCATTGTCGTCCAGGCGCGCATTTGCACATGTGTGTATGTGTGTCTGTGCGTGCACACACGTGTGTGTGTGTTTGCATGTGTGGGTCTGTGCGTCTGTGTCGTCTCCGGTTGGTTGCCGCCTTTGGCTCTTTTTTTTTGTTTTCTTTTTCGCCATCCTTGAGTGGGTCCCCTTGTGAAAGGGCGGCGGCGTTGAAGGGGGTTCCGTTCTCGGCGGCATATGATGAGGCTTTCCCCGGGGAAATCAGATTTCTTTCTGATTCGTCTCATCCTTCCATCTCCACTCGCGCACTGAGAGCTTGGTTTCCCGGCACGCATCTCGGTCCGTCCCGATCGCCCTTGGGCGGCCTCCTTCCCTCTTGCTGGGTTTCGTGGCGATGGAGGCTTGGCCGAACACTCAACGCTCTTGGAGGGGCGAAGAAGGAAGGGCTGTCTCTCCCGCGTATGATTTATACGGCTAGACGCTTCCTCGCGCATAAAAATGGACAAAACATACACCGAACATCCTATTCGCATTTCTAGGTGCAACCATGTCGGCTTCGCGATGCGTGATGGAAGCGAAGAAAACTCAGGTAACGTGTGATAAGGAATATGATATAAAGTGTTCGATTTAAAAGAACACCATACTTTTTTTAAGTGTGGAAATAGATTGCCTTAAGCTGGTCGGTTGCGCGACAACTACGGGTATTGGAAGAAACAGGGAAAGACGAAATGGAGCTCAATATTCTGCGTTTTGTTCTTATTTTGTTTCTTCTTACTTCCAATCCATTCGGGATGTGAGTTAGGGCTTGTTTGTAGTGTACGTGTTTGTATTTTCTTTTTGTGCGCAACTTTATGCAGAATAAATTTTCTTAGTACGGGACTCTACGTGTGTGAAAATTAAATCTTATTATTATGACATGATTATAACCACTGCCTTGGCAGCCGTTTCCATATCGGAACAAAAACGCTGGCAGCTAATATTTTCATTGTAATGAACGCTAGGTTCACCTGTGCGCTGATTACTGCGCAATAAAACTTCGGGTCAGGAGCCATTTGCGCTAAGTAGTTAGTTCAACGCTGTCAACATTTACCGCGGTAAGTGGATAAATCCCGCACTGTATTATAGTTTAATTGACAACTTTATCCTGAAATTATATCCTTGACCTTATATCGCCCTTGCAGTTTTCTAAGTCAAATTTCACCTTGTTTTCACTGTTGAAAGCAACCACTACAAAGGACAAACTGAAACAGTTTGACTTTTGTTACTTCTCCGCCTTAAGAGTTTATTTTATATCATTCGTTCACCAGAATACTAATAATATGGGTAAAACTCAATTTCATGAAGTCCGTGCAATATTTATACTATTGATTGAATAGCAACCTGAAATAAATAGTCTTACTCCTTAACAAATTTGCACCCTCTTAAACCGGGTGCCTACCAAATTTTTCTTTAAAATTTCCTGACGTGCCTAAGTTTTTCTAAATATTTAGATCAATATCTTTGACCATTACTAAAAAAGAAAAAAAGAAGACAATGCAGAGGATGTAGCTGGAGCGACTGCTCGAACCGTTACTACGAAGGCCACCACGCCACCGTACACTACAACCTCCCCCATTTTTTGCGTGTCACTGAGCTGTCCGCTGTGGTCCTTTTTCTAAATGAATTTTCCAACGATTTCTTTGACAATGCCCTGACTTTTCCTGAGGCTTTGAAATTTTCCGATAATTTCTGATTTTCAGGTTTTTTCAAATTAGAAAGACCCTTTTCTGAACTATTATTTGCACGTTCAAAGAAAGAACGTCAAGAAGGCAATGGAGATATCAGAACTGAAAAACGGTTTCACGAGCCCTAGAGAGTTAGATATAATGGAAAAACGCAAAGTGCTAGATTAACTTTTTGCTAGAAAAATGTTTTAAGCCTTTGAAAGGTAGCTGTAAGGATCCGTATAAGCTTAATAACATCATTTAAATTTCTTTTCCCAAGCAATAGCAGATCTTATATGAAGTTGTTGGATAATAGGAATGATAAATTTTAAAGAAATAGAATTCAGAGATTTTTTTTTTTGCAAGATATAACGCATTATTGTATAAAGCCGACAAAATATGTAGAACACTAAAAAAAAAAAAAACATACCCAAGAGGTACGACGATATGAAAATAAAAATTACAGGGATTACCTAGGACATTCATCTTAGAAGGCTGTTTCTCTTTCTTTTTTTTTTCTCTTTTTTTTTTCGGGAGATAAGTTATGGATTTTAAAGATATGCAATAAAAGAAAAGAAACAAACCAGAGTATAAACAACGTAAAAGCTACCATATTTCAGGAGTCGAAACTCAAGACGGTTCACAAACAAACAGCTGATGAATATGACACAAAAACTTGCAATCGGTACTAATTTTCATTTAATCACAGACAATATCTACAAAAAAAAAAGTATATTTTTATGTATCTTACCTTACTGATCATCCGACACTCTGATTATCCGGATATCCACCATTTTAATATGCCGCCCTGCGCTGCAGGTCGCAATAGTTGATAATTAACTTCAACCGCGGCCGGGCTGGATTCGCTCGGTCTGCTCCGCCTGTCCTGACTAAGGTGGCGGCGCTGCAGTCCTGTGGTCGAGGGCCCTGCTCTGTCCTGCTTTGCTAATTTGATTTAACGCTTAGTGAATGTACACGTATGCTACGCTACTATGGTGCCTCGAACGCGTCTCCGCCTGGTGCGTCTACAGCGTCTTAAAAAACTATACCTCGATTTCTGCTTGATGACGTCATAGAAGTAACGTGCCGTCGCAGGCCGCGATCCTGGCGGTGTGTTACAGCAGCGGTGATGGACGCCGCAGACGCCCGTACTGCTGCAGGTCGCGCTCCGGCTGTGCACAGACCACGGAAGTTTCGGCAGCCGGAGCAGGCATGCCGCGAAGACAGCGACACTGGCGTTCACTCGTGCTTTTTTCCTCCAGAGCATCTGTACTCCCAACCTTCAGGGTGGTGTCATTTGTTCCCAATTCCGGGTCGCTTTCCATGCATGGGCGGAATAGGACGCTAAGCACTCCCCAGTCGGCGCAGACGCGTTCCAAGCACCATAAACTACCTGCTAACCTGGAATATTCAACGTGCATCATGCGGCGACTTGTGATGCACGAATAACTGCCGGTATACGATGCCGAGGCTGGCGGCGAGCGACTGGGGGGTGAGCCCAAGGTCCCCGAGTGTTCTGCAGCGTGTTATTTTGCTTCGCGTGCCCCGAGTATGTGTTTGCGAAGCCTAAACACCAAGCAGGAGCATCGTGCCTCGGAATAAAGCTTCCGTTGCACCGTCGCACGCGTGCGTCAGTCACGCTGATAGTACGAGGCTCGTTCTCGTGTAGTTTCAGGTTTTGTTCGATCGAAAGGTTGAAACGAAGTACAACGCTCTCGGTCATCGATTCTCCTCGTCGTGTTCTTCTTGCAGCTTAGGAGATAAACATGTCGTTAAGCAGAGAGTGACTGATGGCACGTTAGCTCGGGAAGTGAATCCATAAAATTCATATATTGAGCGAATGTTTTAATAGCACATTGAAGCATTACGGAATAAAAAAAGGACTACGGGCGAAATGCGAATAAATGCCGCAGCACAAGGACCACCCGATAAGAATATTGACACGTTTATTACTGCGCCTGTCAGTCGCTGAGGGACACGAGTATTTTTTCTCTTTTTTTTTCGTATAGGTTATTTGAAATTTTCGTTCAGTGGCGTGCCCTGCACAAGAAAAATGAGTGATCCGTTTAAATATACGTAATTTTTCTTTCCAATTTTATTGCTCCATCTTTGTCTCATTTTATGCATTCAGTTAATTATGCACAGTTATTCTCAACCAAACACGAAGTCAACAGGTTTTAACATAAGAACACACCGGCGTGCATGAGCTGCTCGTCGATTTATAAAAGCAACAAAACAAAAAATCTCACCCATCTCTTAGATAGCACAGTGCATGATAAATTAGATCCGCGAAAAACAAAGGTAAGAGTTAATTGTTTTATGCTCGGTGTAGAAACGCAATTGGCGAACAGCGAAACAGACACAAAATGTTGCATTCTTGGCAAGAGCACACCTCTACGACGACGAACTTATTTCTCGCGCTGGCTGCTACCACTAATGATGCCTGAACAAAATTGGAAGCCTCCGAATGCTCCAACTTGCACACATTCCGCACGCCTGTCCTTTTCTTCTTCTTCTTTTCTTTTTTTTTTTCCTTTGTGACGCATGTCGTCGGCTCTGGAACACTTGCTTGCTTTTCTCTGCTGTCCCCCTGTCCGCTAACCATCGAACAAAAGAATCACGTTTCGAGCGTATTAGCTACGCTTTCCTTTGGGAAGCCTCGCCTTGTTTTGTTTTGTAGCTACGCGTATTCCAAAGGCAGGGCCCCTGCGCTATAAAGGAACTGCTCCGCACCGCTCGTACGTGCATAATGTGCCACGGGGAAAAAAGAAAAATAAAGGGAAAGCAAGAAGAAAGGAACCCCACTGTTCGTAATGATTTCCGCTCCTCTTTCGTATTTATTCTGCATTTCAATTATGTGTGCATAGGACCTCTTCTTTTCCTTCTTTTCCTGGACTAGTTTATTGTGCGTATCTTTCTCGCTTTTTCTTCACTTTCCAATGCCTTTCGCACTCGTTCCACCCCAATTATTTTTTCTTCCCTCTCCGGCGTTCCGCCCCTTTCCCGGACACAGTGTGCCGGCTGCCCGCCTACCGCTTCCGTCCTCTCCCCCCACTCTCCCCAAAAACGGTGGCCCGAAAAAGTTGTAATGCGTGTTTTTCGAGTGCATCCCCCGTGTGTCCCGTTTAAACGGTTTAACGCGCGGAGAAATTCGGCTGCTGAATGAGGCCGAGCGAATAATTAACGCCCTGGCCGCCGCGGAAACAAGCGACACGGGGGCTGCGCTTTGCTGGCCGGGAATCCCGCACACGGCTGCGCATTGCGCAGATGCGGCGCCACAACAGCAACAGCGAGCAGCACGTCCCGAGGCTGCCATTCAAGTCGGCAGGAGCCCAGCGCGGCGAAGGGCGCACGCGGCACGCTCGCTTGCCCGTCCGCTCGCCCGTCGCAGACCCGCTCCGCTGGCCGCTTATCGCCACTGCTGCTGTTTCCCCACCGGGCTTGGCGGCCCGGATGGCATGCCTCTGGAGCGGAGAGCCCGTATGTGCTGCTCTGCAACGGTACACGCGCCGCCCTACGCCCACCCCGCTGCTGTCTCTCCTCCGGGGACGTGAAGACCATTGCCTCAATCGTCATAACCTTGTCTTTTTTATTATTCTTTTTGGTTACAGTTATTGTTTATTTCGCATTGCGCGGTGGCAGCGCAAGTTCAAATCGTTTCGGAGTTCTGCTGATGTTTTGAATATAGTTTGGCTATCACCAGGGATCGGCAAAATACATGCAAATATGTATCGAAATACAAATACAAAATACTTCGTCAAAATGTATTTAATTACAAATCTAATTACATTTCCTAAAAAGCATTTAAGTACAAGATACAAATACAACCGAATGTATTTGGTCTCCTCCAAATACTTTTCCGAATACATTCCTCAAAATTTGCGTCCGCGACTGTAGGGCACCTGCAACGGGTTTCTGGGTATCTCATTTTAATTTTGCATCGCACACTCGGGAGTTAGTGTGCGAGGCTCTAGTAACGTAATAGAAATATAATCACAAAAACTGTAATCAGCTTGGACGTAATAGGTGAAAAAAGTACAGAGCTTCAAGCAGCTTTTTTTGTCGATTACATTTTGGTATAGACCAAGACGCGCAGCACTAGCTAGAGAATTTTTTTATTGTTGCAACTCGCACCAGTTACGAAAATCTGGACGACCCGCGAATTTAGAATGTTCCAGGCAAAAATATGGATGGAAATCAGGCTGGAAAGCTTCGCAACTTCTCACAGGCAGTTATTTAGCCAGTCTGCCTGTGAACGTCGATTTCGTCACTATTCTTGCAGTGGACTAGAGCCGCAATCACAAAGTCACTAAACGCTTGTGCTTGATTGATAAACACTGCATTCGGTGCAGAACGTAGTTTTCTTCCTGCTTTGGACAGTGACAATAAATTTGAGGGATTATTTTCGCCCACAAAATTGTATTTAATTACAATTGTATTTGAAATACCCACGTTTTAGTATTTAAATACACATATCAAATACATTACCCAATTTGTAATTAAATATAAATGCAAAATACACAAAGTATTTGAAATACGTATTTCAAATACTTGTATTTGAAATACTGCCCATCCCTGGCTACCACTATGAAACGATAATTTCAACTCGGTTATTATCGCTTAACGTGCTCTAAGGATTTTTTCTTCCTTTTTTTTTTAAGGTATAAAGGATGGGGTTCTTATTTTATAAGCTGTGTTTCCTTGTTTTGTTTTGTTTTCATTGGAGAACGAATAATTGACGCGTGTTTAGTAATTTCCGTTTCTTTACGACGATTGACACATATTTCCAACCCTCTAATATTTGGTGGGCAACTCTACTCTTATATGGCGTTCACATTCGCTTTCCAGTTTCACGCAGACGCCGATTATTACCTCGAGTTTCTAAAGTGCTTAGATAAAAGTAAAAAAAAATATGTTTGCGACGCGAATTAGAAACACACGAGTAGCATTGGTATATGTGGAAGTTATGGCCAGTTGGGCGGTCAAACGCCAGCGAGCCAAGTGAGAAGATTATACGATTACAAAAAGCATCGTGGAAATTAAGAGAGAAAGAAAAAGGCCGTCGGAATGTGGAGTGTTTTCGCAGTTCAGTGAGATAAACGCCTTTTACGACATAGAGTACTATACACCATCGGCACTCCTTTTCCGACGAAGCAAGTGACGGGACACTAACACAATCTGACCCCGGTCGTCGGATAGCGTGCGATTCTATAATCGCACGCGTGAGCTTACCCCTTTTGTTTACCTTTAAAATGAACTACCACCTAGCCCATTCGTCTAGCACATTCGTCAACGCTACGAAAGAATTTCGTGCGATTTCCTCCGATTTAAAGTGGGAAAATTTTCTGACTGAGAGCCATTGAATTGTGAATACACAGTTTCTATACCATTAGAATTAAGGGAATTCTAAGACGAGTATGTTGCTTTTAAAGACTAGCAAAACCAAACTTCAAATTTTTTATGTTTTTTAAAGAAACCCCCTCATTTAAATCCCAAAATTGTGTCCGTCCGTCCGCGCATTTTTCACTGAATATGACGGGGGAAACTGACGTCACGGGACTAAACCACCAGTTCAATTTCTCCGCTGAATTTAGCGAAAGCATTTATGGCAAATGACCTGCCACGAACCCTATAGACCTTTTTCACAAGGGCGCTGCCATCTTGAAATATCGTCACTTACAGTATGGGTAAAAACATTGTTTCGCCGTCGCCACAGGATATAAGCTGAACCGTCACCCATTCTCGTTTTGTTTCCTTTGTAATTTTATTATTATTTGCAGGTTGAAATGCTTTCTTTTCTTTTCGTTGTCCGTACCGGATATGCATACCAGGTGGTTGGGGACAAGATTAAGCAGAAAATGTCTTTAGACCCTTTTCCTGTTTCCAAAATTGCGTCCCAAGCGACTTCCCGTCGCTCCGTCTTTGCAAGCCTGTCGAGTTTGCTTAAGTCACCACCAGGTGGTGGAAAGCATGAATGCTACGAGGAAAATAAAGTTGAAAATTTAGCGAATGCCTTCGGCTGTTCGATGTATCGTCTTGGAGTCGGTTTACAAGAATATTATAAATATCTTTGCAGCACTCACCCTTCTTAGTTCTTTTGGCGTTCACCTGGAGAACTGGTGGTTAAATGTTTCATCGACGTTTCAAGCAGCGCTGTTAAGGTGGGCTTTGTTCATTCTTTTCATCAAACGGAAGTTCGCTCGGATGCCGAAGACGAGAGCACCGCCTGGTGGCGTTTGGAAATAAAAACGTTTTATACACCAATTCAGTTTCCCCCCTAACTTTGGCGGGGATATCGGTATCACGTGATTTGACGTCAGGTGACTCATACACTAATTTAGTTACCCCGCAACATTTGGCCTGGAAGTTTAATGTAAACCAATTAAACTTTTCTCGCTAAATTTAGCGGGAAATTTTACGTCACGTGACCTATACACCAATTCGGTTTCTCCGCTATATTTGGCAGGGGAATTCATGTTATGTGACCTATGCACCAATTCACTTTCCTTGCCTAATTTAGCGGAAAAATGACGTCACGTAACCTGATGTTCATGACAAACTGTTTCCTCACCAAATTGGGCGATAAAATTGATTGCATGTGACGCAGTATGTACCAAGTGAATTTCCTCGTAAAATTGATAAAATATATGTTCTTCGCTCGTCGAAACGACTGTGTAATGTCTTTTCAATAAATTTTTACAAATTCTCCCTAAATATCGCATTTCAAGCATTATAGGGAGTTCGGAGCGATAAAGGTCGCTGCAATTTGTTTTTATTTTTCTTTGAGCTGTGGAAAAACTCATATCTGAACATACATAACTGTCGGGCCGATTTCCCACAGATTCAAGTTGGCCCAAAAATGTGTGTTGGCCACTAAAATGGGCTAAAACGCATTTTATTGCGTGGACCTTTTTCCAGTAAGCTTCTACGCATGTGTACACTTCTCCCCCGGCCTTGCTCCCCGCTCTGGTTATTTTCGGAGGCCACCGTTCAGCGCGACCAACATATGCAACACCTACCTTTTCGCCTATTTCGTGTGTTTGGATATATATTATATATAGTATCGGTAGCACAAAATTTAATGAATATCAATACAACGGAATGATACTAATGTGTTCTGACGGGAGGAGGCATAGATTTGTCTTCCCTTCGTTTGTAGCTTAAAAACCAAAACTAAGAAAGATAAAAAAAAAGATACTAAGTTTTCAAAGTTCAGTATACAGTATCTGCCTCCTATGCAGCCGTGTCTGTAGAAGACAAAAAAAAATAAAGTTAATACTCTCAGCTTGCGAAAGGATCATAATTTTAGAAGTGCCGCATTTTCATTTCTCAGCATTCGCTTTCGCCATATTATACAGTCCATAAAAATCCGCGTACTTAAAAAGTGTCTTAAAAAAGTCGATGTCGACATGTATAAAAAAAATAAAACAAAAAAAAAGATAACAAATTTGATATTTTTTAATAATTAGTATTTATTTTTTGTATCTATAACTAAAGTTATCCATCCATCAGTGTTAACTCATTTTTTTCTTTAGTTTGGTGTCGAAAGTAAATGCAACACTGTAATTAGCACGAGCACCGGGAAACCGCAGCCTTGACACAGAAACGTTCTCTCGTGAAGAAAAGAAAAGTGTCGTTCTGTTTCGCTGAAACTGTCCGCGGCGGTCCTCCCTTTAATGCTGAAACCCGTACACATCGTACAAAGTTGGGGACACGGCTGAGTGCCATTATCATTTTTCTTCGCCAAGGCTCGCACGAGTCTTTGAGCAGCGCTTAGACGATTAAATAATTAAACTCGCCAGCTTAACGAAACACATTTCACGGCGAACAAGCTTGACTACTGGCGGAGAAACAAAATGCATTGCGCAATATTCGAACAAGATTTTGTTTCCCCTTTATTTATTACTTTTTGGAGGAATATATTTACTAACTGCTTCATTTTTCTTTCTTTCTGATATACTTAAGTAGAACGTAACTATTGCGAACGTGAGCGTGCGGCCTTCGCGAAAACGATATTGGGCGTCATGAATATGAATAAGATGAGTGGCAAAAAAAGGCACTTCCAAATTACTTCTTCTATATCTCTATATTTGTTTATTTATTTCGGTTTTCTAATTTCGGAAACAACTAAATAATACCGCCTCATATATATATTGTTTTAAATAATTTTGGGGCTCATCATAGGGGACAGGGGGACAACAGGGACAGGTAAAAAAATTTGCTCAACGGCAGCTTGAGGAAGATCCCTGCCCCAATCCAGTTCGCAACATAGAAAAATAACATCGGTGGTAAAACCAATACAACGAACAAAAACTTAGGCAAAAAAAAGGAAAGCAAATTATTTTTAAATAAACAATACCTTGGATGGAGAAATTTAAACATAGGTGTAACCTACAAAGAACTAAAACAAGATGTATTAGAAACAATTGTACACACTTTATATGACGATGTAGACCGAATCACTCAACAAAACAACAGCAGGATACAATCGTCGCATTAAAAAGAACTTACTAATACTTTACGTGACGATGTTTTTAGCATAGTTACATGTTGACAGAACCTATTCAGTGTGGTGGACAATTTGAAGTCAAAAGTTTGATCTGAGTATTTGGTACGTGATGGGTGAATCATCCGGAGCTGGTTGCGCGCTGGGCAGCACAAAATAAATGCGATGTGTCGGTTAAGTAGTCGCATAAACCTATTTTTGAATGCTGTAGAGAATGATTGTTTTGCTTGCAAATAAGATATTTAAGAATTTCATCTCATAAGGTGTGATAAGAATGCACCTATAATATTTTATTGCAACTCACAAGCTCTATTTTCTTATTAAATACAAAGGTGGGCGGTTTCATTGGGATTCAGGCAACGAGGTGCAGTCCTATTTCTTTATTTTGCCTCAAATTTCTATATTTTGTAGCCTATGTTCCAAGAAGAACAATCCTTTTTATTTAAATGTCCTGACGTGTTTAGTTTCTGAGAAAAAAAATCTCAAAGAAGCGGGAAAGAACGACGACGTTTTGACGATTGTCGTGTGTGGCGTTTTTAAATCGCTCTCAATCTCAAGGTATTCAAACAAGAGCGTCTATATTTTTTTAGTGTGGTATATATACAAATAGGTAAAACGACATTATAGCTATTCTTTATTATTCGCCGCTACAATCTTTGTAAAAATCTCCAAACATGCCTCCGCGAAACACTGTGACCTAAATTGCGATTCTTTTTGGGGGGGTCGACTATGTTTAGTATTGCTTTTAAAATAATACCACATGTAGAACCTTTCATTACCTTCCAATTTAAGTAAATTTTGTGCCTTTATCACGTACCAATACTAAGAAATAAATTATGAAGGAGAGAAGGTTTTCACTTTTCGTTCAATTTCAGCGCGCTGTATAAAAAAGAAATTAATTTTCTTCTTTTTCTCGCGTTGCGTTCTTTTTACACCCTTCTTTTACCCAGAATACACTCCTTTAGAGGAATATGCACTGGGTTTGAGGTTTAAGCCTCTAAATATGCTAGAAAAAGAGCAAATGTCGATGATGGGCTTTGACGATTGTCGTATGTGGCGTTTTAGAACCACTCTCAATCTCAAAGTAATCAAAAGAGAGCTTGTAAATTTTTTGTTGTTTATTTATTTATTTATTGAAATACCTTAAAGGTCCTTCTGGGAAGGACATTACATAAGGGGGGGGGGATAGATACATCATATATGAAACACACAAAAATAATAAAATGTAAACATGCGCAGCAGTGCAAACATATCATACATCGTAAATCAAGCAACAAAAAATAATATCTTCCACAGCATATATATGCAAGTCGGTAAAACGACATTGCAACTACTATTTATTATTCATCGATCCAATCTTTGTAAAAATCCCCAAACATGCCTCCGCAAACAACTGTGACATAAACTGCGGAGCTTTTTTTTTTGTTTTTGAGTCGACTATGTTTTGTATTGTTTTTAAACTAATACCACGTGTAGAACCTTTTATTGCATTCCAAATTAAGCAATGTTTGTGCCTTTATGATGTACGAGTACTGAGAAATACATTATGAAACAAAGGAGGTTTTCCCTTTTCGTTCAATTGCAGCTCGCTGTATCAACCTTCCCTCCTCCTCCTCCTCGAGCGCAGCTCTTGAGGAGGAGGATGGAAGAGTACGAGGGGAGGGTATACCCCTCCTCCCTCCTCTTCACCTCGTGATCCTGCCTGCTACTCCTCCTGCCCCCTCCTTCACCTCCTCCTCCTCTCCTCGTCCTTCAACCTCCTCCCCTCGTCTCCTGCTGCTCCCTCCCCCCCTCCTCCTCAAGGGGGATCACGTGACCTCAGGGGGGGTCAAGTGACCTCACGGTTACACCCACGCCAACTGCGACTCCGACGCCGCTCGAGCTGGAAACGGGCGCCTAAAAGCTGCGCTCTAAACCATCAACTTCCACTCGAGAAGTTCTCACAAACGACATTATAGCAAATGCAGGATTGTTTTGTTTATTCCGACATGAAAATCGTCTCTACGCGCTTTCAACCTACGTGAGAATTTTATGTTTTTTTGCGTATTTGTGATTTGAGCAAGCGCGAAACACGCTGTCTTTTTAGAGCGCAGCTCTTAGGCGCCCGTTTCCGGCTTGAGCGGCGTCGGCGTCGCCGTCGCCGTCGGCGTCGCCGTCGGCGTCGCCGTCGGCGTAATTGCGCGGTGCATTATGGGAAACGTCCCATAATGCACCATGGCGGCGTTTCGGCACGGTGCCGAAATGTCACCGTGTCGAAAGTCGCATGTCGAAGTGCGTTTCGCGCGTGAAAGAAAGACGAGGGGAGGAGGAGAAGGTAGGAATGAGGAGGAGGGGCATACCTTTCCCTCAGTTCTCTCCCCTCCTCCTCCTCAGGAGCTTTCCTCCTCAGGGATCGCTACCGGCCTTCCGTAAATCTTTCCCGCGCTTGAAATGCTCAGTGACACAAACAGTTGGTGATTGTAGACTGACGTACACGACGAAAGACACGAAATCACAGGGCCGCCCACGGCGCAATGCCGACGCACAATATTGCGCTTTCAGCGGCACCCAAAAAGAGTTTTCAAACAGTCGAAAAAACAGAAGAATCCAGCTTTATGGCAAGATACGCAACATCATACGTTCACCTTGTTTCGGCGCCCTTCCCAGTTCTACACCCTTCTCTCTCTCCCTATACCCCCTCCCCCACCCCCCCCCCCCCCCGCCCCCCCGGACCGTCTTCTGTCGTACGATCACTGCGCCATCTTTGAAAACTTTTCTGGGATCAGGTCAACGGTCGAAGTTCCTCCCCCGCCCAGAATGAGACGGCCGCAGTCGCCACTATGGAGAGAGATTTCCGACGCGACCACTCCGTCCCAGTTTCCGTTACAATTTATATCCACAAAATGTGCTGGCGGGGAGACGCGGGAGGAGAGATTGGAAGTCTATGTCTGTCGACCGACCCTTCAATGATTCTATTATTTTTTGCTAAGTTTTAGTCTTTTTTTTTTTCTTTACACGTGACAGGCGTTCGATGGCAGAAAGACGACCTCCGCCTTCTATTTCGCTTCCTGTAATTCTGCGCCGAGCTTTCGAACCCCGTGATTTTACTTGTCGGATATTTTCTCCGTGTTTACCATTCTTTCGTTCTGTCCGATTTTGCTTCTCTTCTGTCGAATATTTCGAGTTAAGATAATTCTAAAAAAAAGAAGCAATCCCGACGAAGGCTTCCTTTAAGTTCTGGGCTCTTCAGGGACTCCGGATGTCGAAAATGCTTACTGAAAGCAACGACAGAGTCCCAGATTACAAGCGCTACTTGGCGGATAAAAACACTAAACAAAGATGACAAGAACAGTGTAATGTGTCCACAAAATTTCTATATCCTTTCCCGGATGTGTCAAAGCTTCTTTTTAAGGAATGAGGCTTTTTTCGTGAAATAAATTCCGCAAGTGGGCGATATATCCTGACGTAAGTCGTGAATCCCGGATAAAACCTATGCGGAGAAAAGCTCACCGGAGAAAAGCTCACCGCAAAACCGGCGGATGCGGAGAAAAGCTCACCGGCCGTTGAACGTATTTAGGCACAGCACACCGATTTTTTTTTATCTTTTTGTTTAGATGACGTCGGATCATGCGTAGCATACGTCAGTTTATTATCATTAAAATTCGTCAGTTTGGTAAAAAAGAAAATGTCCTTTTCTGAAATATTTGTTAACCTCATTGGGTATATTGCTCCCAAAATAATAATTGCCGGCGAGTGTTTTCTGTGGTTTACTCCCTTGGCAAAAAAGCCAAATTGAAAACTTTATGAACTTGGAAAAACAGGAAAAAGTTTGAAAACTCAATTTTGTATGTCCAAGACCTAAAAGGCAAAACTGTAAGTACCGAAAATCCGAAAGTGCATGCTAAACAGCGCTGTGCCTGAAATTCTCTTTGAAGCTTGAATTAACCTTTGAGAACAGGATAGAAGGGTCAGTTTGGATATCGAGGTTTTTTCTTCCACGGACAAGCACGTTTTCTAGCCTTTCGAGGTGGTGTTTCCAGACGTTGCCTTTGTGTGATAGTGCCCTTCTAGGGCGAACCACCCTTGACCTTTAGAGCTGCACGCTGTCATCGTTGTTACTCGTGACCTATACTATAAGAACTAGTATTCTGCAACGTAGCAAATTGGGCAAATGGGTAAACGTTATGCATGATGAAAACTGCTCAAACGACGGGGTCGGAGTGAAAACAACAAACACAACAGGACAAAGCTGTTCTTGCAACTAAAGTTTTATTAGGGAAAATAACAGAAAGAATACAGCGTAGCCGACCCTGATTGCATCAACAGGCATATACTTATCTATTAGGCACCACACAATCTTAGGAGCTGAAACTGTTCATACACCGCTATTCATACTAGTTAGCAAAAAACAAATATCTTTATCGGACATAGCTACCGACGACGCTCTGTCCAGCTTTCAATAAATTGTCGTCTTTTTAAGGGTGTCCCATGTTCTGATTTTTTACATGAGGCGTCATTAATATACGGAATGGGTGATTACTAATTTCTGAGGAATTAGTAAATATGTAGAATAAACATGAACAATATCACAAAAAAGAGGCAATTATTTTATTGAAGTGACGAACTTTAATTGCGTTAAATTGCCACGTGCGACGCACAGCCCGCTAAGCCTAGGAAAAATTTAAAAATCTGCGAGCTTTTTTTCGCATCCGTTCAAAAGTCGAACTTTTTTCCGCATCTGCCGGTTTTGCGGCGAGCTTTTCTTTCGTGAGCTTTTCTCCGGTGTGCTTTTCTCCGGTGAGCTTTTCTTTGCAACCCTAAGTTATAGCTTGATTCTCACACTGAATCCATCTAACCAAGATTATTGGAGTGCTGATTATTGATCCTGATCTTGCGTTTACACAAACCTTTCTGAAAACCTCGATTTAAACGCAAGACTGGTCGAAGGTTACTGAAAAACTGCTTTTATAATCAAAATATATATTTTGGCGTGCTGCATGATCCAGTCAGTGTGTAGTGTTCATGACACTAACTAACGATGAGGTACGTCAATTTCAATCTGTTTCTTAGAAGATACTAAGCTTTAAATATTATCTTTTCTTTTACAATCATAATAAAAAAAATGTTTTTTTTGTGTGTGTGTTTTTTTGTTTTTTTTTAAGGAAACTAAAGTTTTAGGACTATCTTTTGAACAGTGTAGCAATTTTCGGGGGGCGCTCAGAAAAAATAAAAAGGGCATGTCTGCAACTTTCACTGAGGAATAAAGTCAATAGTATTAACGTTAGCATGACCTCCTTTTAAAAATCGAAAGAGAAAAGGAAAAAAATTCCGGCTGGGTCGGGATTTGTTTGTCCTGACATGCTGAGTGTTTTTTAAAGAATCCCATTAGACCCAAATGAATGCTTGGCTCCTTTCGTTTATTGAATCCGGAACGCCCATCCAGTTGGCGAGGGCTCGGTTTCGCAACTGCTTTCATTTCTTATCGTCTGTCACATTGTCGAAACGATCGTATCAGCACGTCCACTCGTGAAAATGTAGCCTTATATTTTTTGTCAATATTCGGTGGGAGCCGTCGTTGTTTAGATTATAAGCCTCGCTTCATTAACTTGAAAGATCATTTCATCTTTTTAGAGATCCATCGTAGCAGAGTTTCGCTGAAGCTGTAATATGGTGTCGCGGTAAACAACGCGTGTTCTTTTCATCGATGTTTCGGTGGAGGAGGGGGCAGCGATTATGAATAACGTTCTTTCACTCTTTTTGTACCTGTACATGCGATAAGCCAAATGCGGTTTTTGAAATGAGTTTCCTCTGAGGAATGCCTGCGAGATAAGCTGCGCTTTTGGGAACATGGAGCTTGGTTCATAATGACCACATGGGGAAACTTAAGTTAACAAGATATGCGTGCATATTGCAGTCAGAAAGAGAAAGAGATAAATAAAGGGAAAGTTTGAAAGAGGGAGAGAGAGAGTAAACATTAAACTAAGGTTATGGAAAGATTGTGTACATATTGCAATTATTGTTCATGACTCTTAGATATAAATCTAATAATATAAATAAAGCGCTCTCTCCTCTATCTTCTCTCTTCTTGTGCCCTAATTCCGTTTAGCTGTTAGATATATTTCGTTTTCGTGACCCATGTTTAAAAAAAATGATATCTCATCCTTTTTTCTTGTGGGTCATTTGGTTCAAAAAAATTGCTATTTGCTTCACTGAGATCTTCCTTTTTCTTTTCTTTTTTTTTTGCGCTTGACCTGTTTACGGTCCAAACTTTTCAGTGCTTCACTTGCTGAGTTAGCTCTGTTTAGCAGAATTCCTGATTATGCACTTACTTTCATATCCTAGTTGGTAATAATACATATTGCAGCACGCTGTAACGCTAATGCGCAATGGTCGTTCCGTGTTCATCATTGTGCTTATTGATTTTGAACAACATTTTTGGGGGTACTAAAGACAACGTAGTTGGAAGTCGTCATAGTATATGAAGGTGTTGGTGTAGTACCAGTAGTAAAAAGCCAAGTACTCATATAATTCAGCAGCGCAATACAACTCTGGAGTCATAACAGCGATAAAAATATTGACGGCCATTTTACGGTCTACGAACTCTCTTGAACATTATTATTCATCTCTTTCTATCTCCCCGTTGTACAAAAACGCAATACATAAGTGTATTGCGTTTTTTATGGGAATCCTGCAGGTTTTACCTTGTCTCGTTTTTTTACTTTTCTATATGTTATATGACACTTTTATTAACTGGATGTAAGTTTATCCACGTTCTTCCGTTTCCGAGTTCTTCTCGTCTTAATATTTTCAAGCCCAATCTTTTTTTTTCTTTTATGAATTAGCATTTTGATCGATTCCTCAAATTCTGCGGAAATAAACGAGGACAAGGCGAGATCCGTCACCGGCAGCGCCGCCACCAAGTCCAAGCAGCCAATTTTATTCACCGCAGATCTATCGGAACGGATTCCGCGAAGACACCAAGATAGCTGGCAC
Source organism: Ixodes scapularis (assembly GCF_016920785.2). NCBI lineage: Eukaryota > Metazoa > Arthropoda > Arachnida > Ixodida > Ixodidae > Ixodes > Ixodes scapularis. The sequence goes on along the minus strand of NW_024609835.1, from coordinate 54,744,408 downwards.
CACGGAGAGAAAAAAAGAAAGTATAATAGTCCGAAACAATTGCATTCGAAGGTCCCAACTACTCGGAGGAGAACTTTTCGCGGTGATGACTGCGCGAACGGAACGACGGAGGCACGGAGGGGTGGCCCTGGCGGCCCGGTTTCATCTTTTATCTGGCCCCGGGCGCGGGCCAAGAGCAAAGGAAATGGGCGCACTGTCAGCGACAGCGGCGAGCATTTTTCAAGCGGCCGGTAAATAAACGATGGCCCCGGCAGACGTCTCCGGGGAATTCCAGAAGCTGCGCGAACCACACCAAGAATTTCCGCTTCCTTTGAGCGGGCTCGGTCCCAGCAGTGCCCGCAATAAGCCGGCACAGTCAACGTGTTATGCCTCGTTCGTATACGACAGCGCCAACTGTTCTTGTTGGTCCGCGTTCCTATTGTCCCGTCATGCAGGCTCTTCTTAAATGGGGAGCAAACCCCCAATGAGCTCGACCGATTATTTAACTGTTGCACTTGGTCTCGCGGAAGTTGCTTCGATGTAGCGAGCTCCGAAGGGAGTAAATGCGCGATTTATGCTATTTTAGTGAGGCATAGAGAGTCATAACAACGTGTTGTGAACCCTTCAAGTGGTCCTGCGGACGGTAAGTTGGGTCGTAAAACAACTTACTTAGTTCTGTCGTTAAAAAAAAAAAAAAGCATTCTCGCGCAGTGGTAGAACAACATGCTTATAACATGTTTGGTGAGATATCCTAAGACATATTCTTTTAAACTTAACTCCAGGCTATTGCCCCCGCTTCATATCCTCTAGCTTTTATACTACTTCGTAACTCGGTTATACTCGTTCATTAGGCTCCTTTTATTTTTCATTCTTTTAGTTGCATTCGTGTCCTAATATTTGCGATATATCTATCTACATATCATAAAACGTGTTTTAGCTGTATTTCTTGGTTCTTGAAAATAAAAATTCAAGATGCCAGCATGTGTTCTCTTAGTGTTGTTTTGTTTATTTTGCTTGATTTTCTAATGACGAAATGTCAATCCTAGCTCCCAAACCTAATCACCGAGCAACTAGAGAGCGCTTGTGTTCCACCCGCGGCCTCATTCATTTTTTAATGCTATATTTTTTATATTTTTCTTATCTTATAACAAATGCCAGTTGGCGCAATTCTTTACTTACTTCTCGTAATTGAACACATGTTTTTTTACTTCTAAACGAACTAAAAATAAAATTACACGAGTATACTTAAGAGTGCTTACATGTACCACGGCGAAAGGCAGCCAAGGACGACGTCTAAAACGACTTCTAGGACGACATCTAGGACAGCCCTAAGGACGACGTCTAAGACGGCGCCTACAGGACGACGTCGAGACCGACGCTTGGAGGACGTCGCCTTGGACAACCTCTGGGATGACGTCAAGAACGACGTCTAGGACGACCTCTAGGACGGCCTCAAGAACGACGTCTAGGACGACTGTTAGCACGACCTCTAGGACGACGCTAAGCACGACGTCTAGGATAACGTAGAGAACGACGCCTAGAGGAGAACACTTAAGGAGGCTGTGGTGTATTTGCGTGGGCGGCCAAGTTTACCTGCGGAAGCCGCCGTAGGTGTAGACGCTGCTGCCGATGACGAGGCCTTAGATGTAGACAAGGTCGCCTGACAGTCCATCACAGAGATGAAGTTCGAAGCGCAGCTTTTGCACACGGCGTTCCGGCGGTGACATCACGCTGATGACGCTTGATGACATATCACACTGATGACCCTTGATGACGTATGTTTATGGCCATCACAACGCCCACTACGTCGCTTGTTTTTCACGCACTATGACAAGTGAGGTCGTCCTGGAGGTCCAGGACGACTTCTAGGACGACGGCAAGGGCGACGCCAAAGACAGCGTCGTCCTTGAGCATAGGATTGAGCGGCGCGTGCCGTGAAATCGCGTTTTTATGGCCATTTACTCTGATTTTTCGCTCAATGGGACAAGTAAAACTTTTGCTTTAAAAAGAAACAGAGAAATTTCATTGATAAGTGAACGCGAACCTTACACAGCAGAACCAAGTAAGGCAAACGTAAGCGCGACACTATGTACATCTACAGCAAAATTTAGTTTCCGGTTTGCATTATTTCTTTAAGGGCACGCTATTGTTTTACAGTAAGAGATCGATCATTTTCTTCGCAATAAAATGCATATGTGCATCTGTTTGTTTCTTATTTTTCTTAGAGGTACAATGAGGACTCCTTCTCTTGAAAAAAAAATAAGAAAGATAAACCCATATGAACGAGGTCCTTTTTCTCTATAACGCGGTATACACTATTTTTGTTGCAGTGTCAAGTTTTTCACACCTTTAAAAGCGAAACGGCTCTGTCTCAAAGCTTAAATAAGAAAAATGAATACTAATGATTTAATAACTGATTGAAAAATATGAGAAAAAGAAATGCTGTGATTGGAGTCATGGGCAACCTCAAAAGCGGCATCTTCTGCTTACTAACAAGAGAAGAAAAGAGATTGATTCAAAAAGAAGATAAGAAAAGGAATGGATAAGGATAAATTAATTGGTTTGTGACCTTATTAGATAATTAATTTATATAAACGTGTTCACAAGACGTGTTTGTTGGCACATGTTTGTAAAGACACGTGCCATAACTAATTTGTAAAGGAAACCTACAGTTGCATAATGATGTCACAAAGCCTTTATAAAGGTAACCTGATTTTTTCTAGTATGTTCAAATCAAGAATTTCACCAAGATTTTTATTTTATTTTATTTTTTTTGCTCTGAAGAAAAGTTGTTTGTATTTTCCGACTACCACTTGCTACACAAAATTATTTTGATTTATACATTTTTTTTCTAAATTAATCATATCGATATATTTATTCAGTGCCTATAGCACTAGAAAATTAATCTACGCATTATTTTTTACAAAGATTGATAGAGCGTCGTTCATAAAAAAATATCACCCGCACCGCATTACCTCTCCACTGTCTATATACTTATATGAGGGCAACTACCTTGCACAATCACACATATTGCTTGGTGTTACTTGTAATAGCCATTTGTGCAATCAAATTCAAATAAATCAACGCCTCAGATGCCTTACTTTAAGGAACCAAAACTGTTTTTCAGTAAAACGTGCATGCATCTAACTGATAATAAAACAAATTGAATTGAATCGAATTTCTTTATATGCTTGCGGTAAACAGAAGAGCTTTGCGGGATAGGCTGCTCCCAATATTATATATATATATATATATATATATATATATATATATATATATATATATATATATATATATAGATATATATATATAAAACAACAAGATTACACTTAATTATACCGAGATTACCTGTAGTTAACGTTCCTCAATTAAGCAGTAAATTTGCCTTTCGGGCCACCATCCTTCGAACACTCATGGAGTGTAAAAATGAGGGCTCCAAGTATTTTGCCTATAAAAAAGAAATAAAAATAGCTATATATATATATATATATATAAAACTGAGAAGAAAAAAACCCTTAGTGAAAAACAGCAACAACGGACGATTTAATCTTCGACGTTTCGGCCGGAGTCCGGCCTTCGTCAGGAAGAACTTTTACAGATGAACGCGGGTGGTATTTATACAATGCTACGGTCGAGTCCAAATTTCGGAGGGGTGTCGGTTGAAGCTTTCGAGAGAGGGACGCGTAGGGCAGTTCTTATCCGGGTGACGAAGCTTGACGGTCGGTGCCAAGTTTCAAAAACGGCGGGATGACGGTTGTAGCTTCTTGAGAGGGGGCGCAGGGTGACTTTGTGCCCGGCCCGCAGCGGTGACCTATATAGACGATAGCGTACAATAGACGAAAGTTACACGCGCAAACCAAAGTGCTGTCTCAAACTAAAGTGCTGTCTCTTTGAGACAGCACTTTAGTTTGCGTGTGTAACTTTCGTCTATTGTACGCTATCGTCTATATAGGTCACCGCTGCCGGCCCGGCCACAAAGTCACCTTGCGCCCCCTCTCAAGAAGCTACAACCGTCATCCCGCCGTTTTTTGAAACTTGGCACCGACCGTCAAGCCTCTTCACCCGGATAAGAACTGCCCTACGCGTCCCTCTCTCGAAAGCTTCAACCGTCACCCCTCCGAAATTTGGACTCGACCGTAGCATTGTATAAATACCACCCGCGTTCATCTGTAAAAGTTCTTCCTGACGAAGGCCGGACTCCGGCCGAAACGTCGAAGATTAAATCGTCCTTTGTTGCTGTTTTTCACTAAGGGTTTTTTTCTTCTCAGTTTTATACCCACACCTTTGGCCTCCCGCCACCATGCCCGTTATATATATATATATATATATATATAAAAACTTGTGTCGTTTTGGTCCTGGGCCCGGGGCCTATTTAAGTCCACGATAATTAAGTGGTTAATTATTCTTGCATCATTAACTTTTTTAATATTGGGTTTAAGGGCATGGTTTCAATTAGAAAATTGCTCAGCATCATCAAAAAACACCAAATCAACAAATTGCAGAACGATAGAAGGCACGCGAAGCATTTTTCGGCTTTCTAAAAAAAAAACACAAATTCGACGGGTTTTTAAGTTTCGGTTTGCTATCAAAGCGTATCTCGGCCCCGATGGCACCGCGCACCGAGAAGAAATAGTGCAACAAGCCTCTGCTGCGTCGCGCGATGACAGCGCAGCAGAGGTCGGTTGCACTATTTCTCCACGGGGCGCGGTGCCGTCGGGACCGAGATGCGCTTCGATAACAGACCTAAACTTAAAAACCCGTCGAAGTTGTGTGGTTTTTGACAAAGCCGTAAAACGCTTCGCGTGCCTTTTATCGTTCTGCAATTTGTTGATTTGGTGTTTTTGAGGATTCTGAGCAATTTTCTAATTGAAACCATGCCCTTAAACACAATATTAAGAAAAGTTAATTACGAAAAAATATTTAACCACTTCATTATCCCGAACTTTAATAATTTTCCTAAACAGACCCCTGGCCCAAAACAAAAACGACACACTTTTTTTCTTCTTTTTTTTTTTTTTTTTTTTTTTGCGACGCGTCGTTTTTGCAATATCGAATTTGTCCACCTGTCATGAAACACCCTGTATGTATGTATGTATATATATATATATATATATATATATATATTTTACCAGACAACTCTAGAGCAATGTGGAATGAAGTATTTTCTTATCTCATTTTTAAGTGACATCATTTGTTTGTTTGTTTCTTCGTCCTTCACAACTTTGCCCTTGTTCCAGCACTTTTACGTGCCTCGTGTATATCCTTGTCTGGAAACGCAGATCATTAAAACATAGAAGAGTGCATTCCCTCACACCTCTGTCTTTAATGCCCATGTAAGAAGTCCTACGCGACCTACTTAGCGCGACGCCAAGATGCTTCATTAAATTTGACGAACGAGAGACATGCTCCGCACAAACCACTTCACGTGAACCATTATAATGGTTCACCTGAAGTGAAGTTAATTTCTATAGAAGTTAACTTCTTACCTGCCACCCTCTCACACCGGCGAGACTTTCTCCCATACTAGCAGTGAGCATATAATAACGCGGCGTCATTCATAGCCTCCGCAGTGCTAGTCGAAAGTGGGGAAGAAAGTGCGCTATTCCATTCATGCCACTATTTGCACACCCCGAAAATTCGTGCACTGCGTACGTTGCTCAGTGTTGAAATCGTTATTTTTGAGCTTCTTAAAACGTTGTCATATAAAGATGCATGTAATAAACGAGGGAAACAAATATAAATCGCAGTGACCTCCGGCCATCTTTTCAAAATATTTAATTATTTGTTACACAAAATTTATTTAAAAAAAAAAAATAACGTTAGCGTGACCCCGCAACGATGTATTGCCGCCACTTTTTTTAACTTTCTTTACTCGCTCCTTTTTTGTAAGTGAATTGTAAATATAAGTAATCAAAAACTTTCTCACGAATAGAATGTTAAATTGTTTTCAATATAAAACTAAAATGACAATTATAGAGTACGGTCTAAAGAGCGTTGTGCAGTCCCATTAACTATATTTCTAACTTTGTTGTCAGAAATATGATAAAAGTTATTAACAGCTCCAAGCAAATGCTTATTCAATTATTAGACTTTTTTATGTGGTAGGTTTTTTTATTGGTTCATGTTGGTGTCAAATAAATATATATATTTTTTATTTTGTCTTATCAATATTTTGAATACCATATGACGTGGTGTATCACAAAATAAGGAATATTATTATAATATTGGGAAAGGGTCGTCTCGGAAAACATATTTGTTATTTGAAAATTTCTCCACTGTAACATTGGCAGCCTTGAGACTACACGGTATTATTCCTGATTGACCCGCTCGTATTTTAAAAATTTTGAATCTAATCTTACGAATAAAGTCGAGAAACACTGAATGTACAGCGTGTTTTGAGTTGCACTGACTGTTTATGTATTCACTTTACTGAGCTTAACATTCGCGTGACGGTTTCTCGTGGCACTGATCCGTAACGTCACGCTCATTTAGGCATAAAAAACAGCACTACAATCCATATTGATTTAAAGAACAAAACAAAATAACATTATTCCCATTCAGAGCTTGCTTTCTAACCTCAAACGATTTCCCGATTTTCTTGCGGGAAGGTAAAGTAACTCCCGACAACGTATAAACATTCAGTTGGATGCAATCCCCGATGGCGGGCAAATCGATGCAAACCGCTACTTACGGAGGAACGCGCGTTCACCGCTTCTGGTTTTGTCCCGAGACCCAACAGCGGGGCAGAATAGCCTGGCTTCGCGGTCGATTGCTTCTTCCTGTATAAGCCTGTAGTTATGGGACCAGGTCGATGGGACGCCTCGCCCTGCTGGGTTTCTGAAGAGTCATGGGCTGGGCGCACGCGGACCCCACCCCCCTCCACCTTTATGGTAGATGACGCAGCCCAGCAACGTGGTGTGTCTAGTGACGACGCGCCAAGCGTTTTGCGAGTCAAAACTGCATGGTCTCTTCTAGACCTACGCAACGTCCACGAGTTTATGCTAGATCGGGGCATATCCGACATACTAAAGACTGGCGCAAAAGGCAGACATTGTGAGGACGACGCACCAACGTCAAGATAAGGGTGAGGGGTTCACTAATCGTATACAATTCCAATTTACTACTAAATCCTACACTTACGTCTGGACAAAAATATAAACGGGAGATTACTTCTTTTGCAGCAACGTAACAATCAAGATAAACTCGATTGAGACGCTAGTGAGTTAATAGTACTACTAGTTAATTCGAGCGCGTTGTTTTAATGAATACTTAGAGACGAAAGAATAAAAACATGAAAGACGTACACGGACGACCAAACCCTTTCAAGTAACAAAAACGTCGTTGCTATTTAAAAGAGTGTGGTCGTCCGTGAACGTCTTGTTTTTATTCTTTTGTTTTTAAGGAGCTAGTAGTAGCTAACGACTTTCGTCGTCAGCTATATTTGTACCACAAATACCACTAGTCAACCTTGCTTTCTCTTAACCTAAACTGTGCGAGATGTACATTAGCTGATTACTTTTTCCTCAAAAGTAAAGTATGACAAGTTTCCGTGTTTTATATACAAAAAGTAAGAAAGAGAGAGGGGGTGGGGGAATAAAGAGAGAGAGAGAAAGAAAAAGAAGAAATAAATTATAACTATAAAAAGATTGGCAGCCTCAAAAAAAAAGTAAATACAGAGTGCTTTTCTTTAGGCTTTACATTTTTGTCTTAAAAAAGCGTGAGAGCTACAGTAATGTTGTCTGTGCAGTTGGGTTATACGGCCAGGGCTACATAATGTAGGGGCTACTCGTCACAATAAGTTAAAGATTGAGCAGTGGGAAGTTGCACCCCCGTTATACTCGCCATTCATGAAGCTCCAGAACGAATTCGTTTACAGAAAGGGCGAACCATCACACTCGCAGTAAGCACGCACAGGGTTGAGATTATGAACTCATTCGCCTATTCTTTTAATGAGTTTGTTCCGAGTGGTTTCTGAATTACCCTCGAAACAGGGTCAGTTCTATAGTTGCATTCATTGTCTCCATTCTGGTGGAGCAATTTTCAAGTCGAGCACGACTGCACACCTGGTGTCACTAATCTGTACCACGCACTCAGACTTGGACGGTACCGATTACAAGTAATCAAAGTACTTGTAATCAATTAGGTTTTGGAGAAATTTTGTAATAGTCTGATATCCATATATTAGTAAGTAATTACTAAACTAATCCGATTACTTTTGGAGTTATCAAAATCACTTGTAACTGTTACTATTTCTTCCTCCCGTTTCTAATGGCGTCGTTTGTACAAGATTCCTACCAAGCGAACTTCCAACCCAATCTCCAATAGAAGGATTGTTTACTAAAATTCGGTTATTCTAATTCAATAACAGATGGTAGAAAATACCTGTTTTCGAACAAACAGAAAAGTCAGTCGTTTCGAAAATTTAAAGTAATCGTAGAATTGTAACGGGTAATGTTTTTCAGTAAAGGCCAATTACTTTTCATATCGAGTAATCAAGTAATCCAACTTAAAACTTTTTAAGAAAGAGCAATTGTAATTGTGATCGATTTTCTTTAGAGTAGCTTGTACAGGATTGCACGCACCATAGGGATTACTAGACAATTCGCCTAAAGTCTGACAGTAACGCTGTTCATAATTTGATCTTTTGAACTCGTGCAAACGTGAAATCTGAGTTATGTCAAGATGAACGAGAATTATAGTTTGTCGGGTGGTCGAGTCGTGTCCGGACGCACTCATGACGCGGTGAAATTTCGTCCGGAAAAAGCCGACGAGCTTGTGCAAATGTTCCTGCAAACTGTCCGCCTTGTGAAGGCATGAGATTGATTACTATAGCCTCCCAAACCGAGAGCAAATTGCCGACAGCAAAATATTGTCTCATTGTATTCTCATATGCGTGTCGCATATGAGAACATGCAAAACTATTAGTTATTGCGTCGTCCACTGAGTCTCCGCCGCTTTAGATATTTTACCGGAATTTTACAGCACGCAAACCCGTCTTGTGGAACGAAAACAGCGCGAGGCCCCACCAAGACAAAATACTGTTTCCGTTCGTAACCAAGATAAAAAAAATAAAAAAAAAGAATCGCAGAAAATGAACCAAAATTTTAGACTGGGTTCGCTGAGTAAAGCACATAGTCGCTTCCTTCAGTCGCTTCAATCTCAAGTTCCCTGCGCGGAGCCGAGATTGAACGCAAGTAGTCGATCACGTCCTCCCGGGCCCCTCAGGAGACAAGCCCGTCTCCGCAATTCGCCCGCTTAAAAAAAATCTTAAAACAAAAATAAAGTCTAAATCATTGGGACGGGGAGTGTGCTGGACCGTGCGATAGCCTTCAGCGCCGGCTGGCTTCCTGTATTATAGTTTGTTTTTCTTCCGTTACCTAGCACGACGCCTCGGTCCCTCGCCTTTATATCTGCGCGTCCGTCCGCGTAGTATCCTTTATTTATTTATTTGTGTTCTTTAAATAACGCGCACGTAATGAGGTGCTCTGAGCACAGCAAAACCGATACGCTATCTGGGAGTGGGCAGAAAGGGTCGTTCTTGTCAAACTCGTTGTGTCGTCGCCGCTAGCTCGGCTTCAGAAACGTAGGCCTCGCCTCCGTTTCCTTCCGAAAGATGGTGTTCGCCAGACTGTGCTGGCGCGTTTGTCTTGCGCGGGTGAGTCCCGAATCCGTCACGTCGTTAAGTGTCGTCCTGCGAGGCACGGCGCTCTTGTTTGCCGTGAACGGGCCGCGGGAAACGTGACGTGCCATCGCGTCCGTCCCTGCGCTCGCTGGCTCGGCGTGGCAGTGTGTCTGCCGTCGCTCGAGAGTGTGAAGGAGGGCCGTGGCATTGTCTTTCTGGGTCGAGTGTGTCCCTGCGTCGACCTTTGCTTCTGTACAGCTGCCCGGGAAAGATAAAGCGCCGGCTTCGAGTGTGTTGACGCGTCGATGGAGACTCCCGCTTTCAGTTGAGGATCGAACCGAGAGGGGACATTACCGACTAATTATATACACGCGAAACCGTTCATTGGCGTTTGGTGCAGCTGTTTGAGTAAGAATAGACTGCGCGTTCCTTTCTTGCGTTGATTGGTGTTCTGGCCGCAGCGGTCTCAACAAAAACAAAATCTTTGGGTTTCTTTCTTAGAGCCTTTCTGCAGGACTAATGTAGTTTTATTTAGATTACTCCCGATGGGGAGGAGACTGGCACTTGGAGAGAACGGAGAAACAAGACGCAACACCGAGCAGTCTGACTTGTTTGCGGCAACTAGTACGGTCGGTGATTAATAAACTAAAAAGAATGGCAAACAAATTAAATACGCGGGATCAAAACTTTGAACAGAAAACGTGTTCCGTGGAAACATCCGACGATCTACTAAAACTAAAGAAACAATGACTGGCGCCCAAAGCTGTGAATCCATTATTGCAACGTTGAAGATGAATATTTTGTTATTGCTTGTAACGACATCTAACAAATCTTGTAGATTACAAAAAAATTGCATGAGGGTCGTATAATTCGTTGATCGTGTGACCATACCCACTGCGTTTTGACTGGCACCGTTGTACGGCGTTACGCCGAAGCCTGCGAACAAACAAAGGAAGTCTCCATCGCTCAAGTCGACCGTCTGTTGCGTATACATTCAAAGCGCCCTTAAGTCCTAGAATCATCTTGGTACATGCTGCTGAATAAGTTGAGAATTAAAAAAAACATTACTTTCTCGGTAGCCCTTCTCTCCGAAGTAAATAGCATCAGCGCAAAACTTGCATTGTTGGATCGGATTGGATCGTGGTGGCCATTCCCTTTATATCGGGTGAAAGGAGTGTCTGCTCCGCTCCAGACAAAAGTAACTTCGGGGTAACTATACAGCACTATTTCTTGGCCTGGCGCCACCCGTCTTTTAGTCTTTTCTTGGTACATTCGGTGATCTTCCCGGTTCTTCACGCTGCATCAGCCGAGTTCATGTTGGCTTCCGCCTTTGTCCAAAAGCCAAGAACCTCAGGGAAAAAGTCCGTTTCTGGCTTCGGTCTCAGACTTTGGCAGTTCATCACAACGTGATGAATGGTTTCTTCTACTGTCCCACAAATAGTGGATGGGTCCCCATGTCTTTGGTGAAGCGGACCAGCTCTCCATTGCCTTGTTCAGAAAGTCCCTTCCCGTGCCTCAAATAAGAAACTACTTCCCTCAGTGTTGTCGTCAACATTCTTGTTTTGAATGGTGTCCTTCTGTGTCCCGCACGTCTGCGATGATGACCTTTGCAGCGATGATTCCAGTGTCGTCTCTCTTCCTTTTGCACGAGCGTCCTTGTCGTCTTGGCATCTGCTGCAGCGTTGTGGTTCGGCCTCTCGCTATCCATCAAAGTTCGAATTGGGATGTGACAGCAATGCGTAAGCGTTCTTTTTTTCTTGATTCGATGTTTTGATCCCTGTAGATCGTCTATGTCCAGATCTTGTGGACCCACCTTGTCTGAGGCATTCGGTCCAGACGTCTCCCATGACGGTTATGGTGTTCATTTTGTTTGTTGTTGTCTTTGCAAAACTAAAAGCCGCAACAGTTTATCGGGTTCGCGTGTCTCCGTATACCGCTTCTGATAGCTTGGATGCAAACTTCTACCTACATTTGGGCCCAAAATCACATTAAGTTGTAACAATATGAGCAAGATCTAAACTAAAGTGTTGCAAATTTTATAATGATACGAGCGTTGAAGAAATACGTATTGTATCACTGTCTGAAGAGCCACCCCCAGCGTTGTGCGCTTTTTAACGCCAACACTTACTGCAACTATGCCAATGCGTTCGTTCACATTGTGATCAGCAACGCCGCGTCCGTACCTAATCCTACACCACGGAATTTCTCGCCTACGCATTTGCCTACGTGCGACAAAGCATAGCCCTCAAAGGGAAGATTATTACTAACATACGATTGTAATTCTTTCGTCACAGCAGGTCTGCGTGTGGTAACAACGTAGGTTCTCGTTGATAATAAAGCATGTGCTTAGAAGTACCCTGAAGTAAAGCCTAGGTCAGAAACATTATGAATTAGATTTGTGTAAAAATAAGATGCAGTAAATCAGTTTGAACCAAAAAATGCGTCCCCCCCCCCCCATTTCTACATAAAAGAAGAGCATGTAAAGCGGGGTAAAATGAAACATAAAAAAATATTCTTTTGATATATCTGAACTGTGCAATTATGAATGTTTTACAATCTGAAAACACCAGTGTAAAGTAGCTGGTAATGGTTAAAAAGCGCCAAACTACAAGGGACAGAAAGTAAGACACAGTCACAACGCTGTGTCTGTCTTTTTTTCTGTCCGTTGTCCTGTTGCTCTTTTTAACCATTATGTATCACCAACTCGCCCAACGCTCCACCCTCGTGAAGTAGATCATCGTGCGTTATATTTAATTTACAATGGTCCTAGATATCTAAACAAGTCATACAAAAAATTAGAAATTGATAAATCAAAATCATAAAAATCAGACATGTAGGGCAAAATAGGGAACGGTTTAAATTGATTAACGCTATAGTTTCATGTTCATACCGATTACTTTTAAAAGAACATTAATGATCACCATAGATATGGAATTGTCTGCGTAAGACAGTTTATCTTCTTTCATTTTTCTTTAAAAACATAATTTTTGAAGTCATAAAAACATACACAGGTAGGTAGAATTCACTAAGTCAAAATTTACCGAAGCTTTTTTTTCTTTTTCTTTTGTGAGTGTATATTGTTTTTTAAAGCTTAAAGAAGCCAAAGCTGAGCCAAACTTGACCTTGTTTGGTCAGAGTAGGGGTATCGTATTCACCTCAATTCGCCGAGCAAGCGCCAGAGTTAAGCTTCATTTGTGGTAGTAAGCGTACTTCGTGCGGCACTTCGGCTCAAATCTGGCTCTTTGGTGATCATATGTGGCGAGCCATGGAATAAGACCACAGAAACGCCAAAAATAAGTCCTCTGGCTTTAACTAAAGCCTTGGAGCAAAACCATATAAGGCCCGAGTTAGGCCCCTTCAGGATTGCCAAGCTTCTGCCTAGTTGGGCATTACTTTTCTTGTGTCAAGTGTAAAATTCCACGTATGAGGTATACTTCTTTGAGCGTATATACAACTTTGGTAGATATTACCTTCCACATGTGGTATATCCTATTATTTAATTCTTCAGATGTTAAAACATAATGAATCAAAAACATAACAAAATATCATAGTATTTTCTTTTGTAGGCTTATACGAAGAGGATAAATCGATAAATTCAAATGATTCGAGCAGGAAAATGAAACATCATGGAACTAGACTGCCTGGTTAGCGTATTTTACAGTAGTGTGAATTGCTTCAAAACAAAACAAAAAGCTCAAAGATGAACATGGTTACAAAGTAGGAAATGCATAAACGTGTAAAAAGGAAACTTTACTTCGAGCACATTGCCAATAACACGTGTGACTAAAACGGGGACAATATAGACTTTCACATGAGAACAGTGAACTTGTCACTGCTTCTCTCGTGTATTTCTTTAAAAGAAAAATGTTTCCTTTCTGCATCCACGCTTCACCGGAAACCTCACGATGGAAAGCCGGCATTCCATTATAACACGAAGTTGTGAAACTATTCCAACCACTCGAGTGGGGACGTGCATGGATGTATATCATTCTGTGTTTTTGTTTGATTATTAATATTTTACCTCGCGCAACCTACTGCTTCGAGCGCGACATTTCTTTTTTAAGTCATTTAATTTCCCTGGAAACAATTCTCACCGAGACAGCATTCTTTGAACTCCGAAAGGAGCCGGCCGCTAAACTTCGTGTTCCGCATATTTGCAATCGCACTCGTGCGTCTAAAAAAAAATCATAAAAAAACTTTTTTTATATATTTTTTATCTTTAAGCCCGCCTGAAGTCACACCATATCCCCCCATCTCTTTAGGGAAAGGGGAAAAAAATGAGCAAAATTAAAATGTGCGGAGCTTAGTGTTAAACAGCTCGCTTCACTCCCGGCGAACTCCGCCAAACTCCCCACCTCACAGTATACGAAGCATCGCTCAGACTCCTCCGAAAAGGCGGCGAAAATGTAGCATTGATCCGAAGCCTTCCCGTGGCAATTACGCACTCGCCTGTCCCTCTCCCCTCGCCCTCGTCGCCGAAAAGCACCGGCATCAGAGGCAGGCGGGAGCCGACGAATATTTAAATCGCAACGGCCAAGCGCAAGAAGGGTGAGCGAGCGGACATTTTGGTGCCGAGGTTGCCGCTGCCGCCTCTCGACCGAAAAAAAAAAAAAAGTGCGGCATGCACTTTTTTCGGTTCTTCCTCCTTCACCAATGATCGCCAAAGGCGGGAGTAGGGAAAGGCCGCGCTGCCACGCACAGCAAAGAATAGCAGAAAACACAAAAAATTACGAAAAAAAAAAAAACTTAGATGGAAAGGTCATTTTAGGGAAACACGCGCTCGGGGCTCCAAGACACGCACACGGATAAGAGGCGGAGCGCCGTTGTTCCCTTGCATCGGCGATCTGAAGCCCGACTGATTGTGATTCTATTCGCCGCTTTCGTCGTTTTTGCGCGTCTTTGGTGGCAGCGGCGGTAGGCAACGCCCGCCCTCGGCGGGAGGGAGGGCGGCGGCGGCAGTGAGCGCAGCACGAGCCCATCGGGACGTGACGGGAACTTGGATAGGGAGCTCGCCCTCCGGTACATAACGCGCCGCGCAGACGGCAAATAACGCACACGCTCCAAAGAGGAAGGGCTCTCCCCCCGCGCCCGGCCTCGCGCTCTCAGCGTCGTCGTCGTCGTCGCTGATGTGCAAAAAAAAAAAGGCGAGCTCCCGTCGCCGTATAGACGAGGCCGCTGCTCGGGGAATACGAAACGACGCGGGAATCTCTCGGATGCGTAGCTCGGCGTACGCCGCGAGCTTTCTGTTTTCTGCTTTCGCTGTAACGTGTCAAGCTTCGTATCAACTGGACCGGGAATAGACGGGCCTGTGGGCGGTAGCGACGCCAGAAGACGTCGTTTCTGGGGGCTGATTTGATTCAACGTGAAATGGATGTCTTTGAGCGGAGACGGGAGACTGGGGTAAACATGTCCTCGATAACGGAGTTCCCAGTCCGGAAAACTGGCGGCCTTTCGTGTTGTATATTTGCATATATTTCTTATTACGATCTGCAGAATAGACCCTGGGGGACTTAACGCGTCTAGGTGGTAATGTAGGCAGATATATGTTAGCGTTCAAGAGTTTCTGCGAGTACTTTAAAACATACGCAATGAATGAAATGGGATTTAATCACAAGGTCGCGTAGTGCACGAAACTTCGTGCATGCATCTCAAATTTGTATTTTACATTAAAAAAAAAAAGTGTTCTCGGTGACAGATTTTTAACATAAGAACATGGAAGATCCGATAAACTCTATAGACGTTTCCCGTGTAGTAGTCGCCGTCTTGAATCGCAGAACTTCCAAGGTATGGGGTAAAACATAATTTTGCCCTTGGAACGCAACTATGAGGTGTTCACGTTTTCCTCACGGTTGTTAATCCTGCTTGTTTTGCCTTCTTTATATTTTTTGTTTGTTGCAAGTTGTAATGTCTTGAATTCTTTTTTTTTACGTTTTGTTTGTTTCCCATACCGCGTGTGCGAACTACGTAGCTGGAGACGAGAGTAAACTGAAAATGCCTATACCTAATATTCTTTTATCATCTAGATCTCGTAAACATCTTGTCGTGTTTATACATTTTGCAATAGCGGTCTAGCCAACTACAATTTTTTTTTTCAATATGTCTGCTGAACCATTTAACACGTTTTGTTCTCCCGCTCGTACGTTTTAGTTCATTGCGTAATACAAGATAGAAGTTCTATCTTACCTTTTCGCCCCTAAATAAGCGTATAATTGCTGAGGGGTGAATTAAGTACGAATTCAATGGAGCATATATCGAGCGAGCAAGCGACAAATTTCGCCCGGCAACGTTCGCTCTGGCGCGGCGCCAGGACACAGGCTGTGTGTGGATGGCGCGCACAAAGTATGCCACCGGGCGAGTTTTGTTAATCTTTCGCCGCACATTGGCTCCAGGAAGTCCAGCCATCAGCTTTTTTTTTTTTTTACTTCTGCCCCATGCTGTTGGCCGTTCGAAAGTCAAAATGACTTTAATGTCTCGAGCGATTTTGACACAACACTGCATTTGGATTTCGTTGCGGATAACTTGCGAAGAATTCCCCACTAAAATGACCTGCAGTCTCCTACTGAAGCCTGTTTCAGGGTTTAGTGGGGGACTGAACCCTGATACAAGCCTGTATGTCTGTTTTTCTCTCTTGTGTTCGTTGTTATTTGCGCCTTACTCCATGATTTCTACTGAACAGCCATTCGGATTACGTGGTACCTAACCTCGCGCTGCATTAGCCACAGATCCTGGCTTCAACCCCTTCCGCTGCAGGTTCCGATGAGAACGAGCATTGTGCAGGCGTGTGGTCACTCATCAGCACAGTACCCGCCATGCGCTGAGCTTCCTCTGTACATTGCAGCGATTGACCCCCCGAGTGCTTTGCGGAAAAGTCGACGCTCCAGACTTCTTAAGAGTATTCACGACTCCAGCAAAACGGACGGCACCTAGCTGGAAAACGTTGAATTGAACGGAGCAGGTCCTTTCGCGTTTTCGGCTCGTCGTTTGTGGCTTCCGTGATTACATGTTGCCGGCGGTGGGCGCGATGGACCACTTGTCCCGGTGACTCTGTTGTCGCTGTCGTATCAGCGTGCTGCCCAGGTAGCCCTGAACGCAAGCTACGCTGTGCGTGAACCACACATTGTGCGTTTATCAACATTTGTCAACGTTCATGAGCGCCGCGGTCCTTGCATCGCTTCCACGGGGAAAGTCAAGCCTCTGGAAGCTCGCTTACGAAAACACATCGTCGCAGCTTTAAAACGCAGTGTATCCAAATTGAGGCAAACCATTTTTAGTTCAATGCTTTTAATTGCGTTGTGTGTATGTTTGTGCAGCCCGACGTTTGTCAGCCCCAACGGTTGACTTATCTCTCGACTGTAGGCGAGAAATTTTGCCAGTGCAGTACAAGCGCTAGCCTGAAGTTTTTAACGCGGCAGTGATACACGACCGCACGCCGGTACGATGCTCGTGGGGATTGAACCCAGGGTCCCTGACTTCTGCAGGGCGAGCTTTCGCTCCATGTGTTCCGGGCTGGTGTGTGCTAGCCCACTCGGCCACCGATCCCCCTTCCAATACTTGGCTGCTGAAACCCGAGCGTTGTGGGTTGAGCTGGCACAAGGCACGACACGACCTGTTTTAGACCGCCATATTTGTCCAATAGTGGTCGCTGAAGTTGGGAATAACCCGATCTACCTTTCAGGCTTGTTCCCAAGACGTTCACACTCTTGGCGTCAAGATATATTGCTGGAAACTATCCTGCATAATTGGAACAGTACGAGAGTCTGGTTGGCCTCCGACCTTTGAAACGCATAGACACCAGCATGTTCCCTCCGAGAGTGTCGGTCTAATCTTGAAAAGGTGCAGCGTAAGCTACAGCCGCAACAAACCTAAACTCTTAAAAGTATGGGTGTGGTATTACACCCATTGTTACCATATAAGACACCCCAAAACTTCAGTTCGACGTACAGCGCACTGACGTCAAAATGATAGCCCCAACTTTTATGAAGGGCTTGATAACAGTATGATTTAACCTATTAAACAGCTAAAGTAGGTATAAAACAATACGAAAAAAACATTAAAAAACCTAAGGTTTCGTAGTAGGGCCAAGAAAACCCAGATTAATCTTTTTTTTAGTCAGTAACACGCACTGAGCGCGACACTGTTAGCGCGAACAAGCGACCGCCGGTTATCCAGTTTTTCTCTTTGAAACCAAGAGATTTCATCCAAGTTATTATTACTACGGAAAGAGCTCATTTAGTTCTATAATGTAAGCGAGAAAATTTCGTGCTCGCTATTACTATTTAGAAGTAAAACGTGAAAATGCGCCGATGTCGTGTTCGGGCTAACAGTGTCGCGATGTGTACATTAGCTATTTTAATGAGCTGTACCACTCGGCTCTCAAGCCGCTCATGAAAGTTGGTACCGTCGGCTCGACGTCCGTGCGCTCTACGTCGAACCTAAATTTTAGGGTCTATTATATGTGACAAGGGGTGTAAGAATATACCCTTTTTTTTTTAAGAATGTGCCCGACCCGACCAGCTTAAAGGGGCGCTGACGTGGTATTTATGCACGCCGAGGTTTTTATTTGAACATGACCTATAGGAGCCCAACTACCGATAATACAATTTGCGGATCAAAATTCGTTTTCTTTGCGCCCGAAAAGGGCCGGTCAAGAATTAGGAAGTTTTAGTCGCGCTCACACTCTTCTTCGTGGTCACGTGGCGTTCAAACTATTGTGTACCAAATATATTCAAAGTCGCGGGTCATCTAAGACACACGTTCAATATAAAAAATGGAAAAGAGTACGAACCTATTTTTGTGGCTTCTAAAAAATGCAAGTATACGTTGATCAATAATGCAAAATGTTGCACAGATGACAGGAACTACATGCACACGTCATTCTCAATATGGCAACATACCGCACGCATACTGCGGCTGGAAGACGCGATGGCGGCGCACGACGGATCGACGTTGTGACGAACGTGCGGCCGCTACTTTGTACTGTCGTTTGCGGTACCGGCTTAATCGATCTTCAAGCGCAGAACATCGAGCAAAAGTGATATAAGTGCGAAACAATCGCACGACATACGGTGCACGCAACTTCGTCGCCTGCTTCACGCACGGGAAAAGCGGAGGAAAGAAAGCGCAGTCGGGTGTAGTGACGTAATTTCCGGCCATGAGCTTCCGTGCTCGTGTCTCGGTTTTGGTTTCAAGCAGATGAGTGTTTTTGTTTATTTTTACCCACTGAAAACATACGTAGCTTCGTACCAAAACAAAATAGTTTGGGTAGTCTTTAGACACCGTATTAAATCGGCCTGGCAAAATATTATGGGGGGTGTCAGTGTCTTTCCAAGGAGTGCTGAGCGTGGCTCATTGTGTTCCCGCTTCTTGCTTCGCGGTATACGTTCTTCGCCGTTCTTATCGGGTAGTGGCGGCAATCTCAGTGACTGCGAGAAGCGCAGGAACTTGCCACGCCCAGCGTGTCTTAACTTGTCGGTGACTCTAGTGACCCCTTTCTGGGCAGCCCCCGCTCACTGTTCTCTTTCCCCCTTGGTTCCTGCAGCGATGCCGCAGCTGTTCGCCGCCGCGGGCGGCAAGGTGTCCCTGCCGTGCAACACAACGATCCCTATGGGCGGCGACGGCGTGTCGCTGATCCTGTGGTATCACGGTGACTACGGCATTCCCATCTACAGCCTGGACGCCCGCGACCAGCCCATGAGCAAGGCGCGCCACTTCCCGGGCCAAGACCTGGGCACGCGCGCCTACTTCGACGTCTCGGCAAAGCCCCCCGTGCTCAGGATCGACCCCGTACTCGAGAGCGACGCCGGCGAGTACCGCTGCCGGGTCGACTACAGCAGGCAGCGAACGCAGCACAGGAACGTCAACCTCACCGTCATCGGTGAGCATTGGACTCGCGAAAGGCCATTCCGACTGATAACTATAATAAACAAAATGGCTATGTTGCCCGTAAAAAAAATCATAATGCCCTCAAAATATATCGTTTCTTTTCTTTTTTTGTATTGTTAAAACAATTAATTTTAAAACTCAACAATGGAAGAGCACTGTTCGTTGTGTGTTTCCTCAAATTATATTTGGTGATCTAGTGTTATGCACAGAGTTAGTACTCTTAGTCCAAAAAACAATGACGGTTTTTTTTGTTGTTTTTTGCTTTTTTATAATAAACGGAACTTATTGTTTGGCAACAGAAATGATAAAACAAACTCGGGACGAGGGATAACGCGTGTCTAAAGTTTGCGCTGTAAACGTCTTGCTGGATAGCGTTCAGTACGTTGAAGCGTTCAACTGGTTTCAAATGTACTTGACTTCAAATGAACCGGTTTTATTCTTTCTGTCGCCAGTCAATGTTACCAACACGCTCTTCAGTTAATGTGAACTAATTTTTGTTGTCTTTTTTTTTTATGAAACTTCTGAGGGATGATTGACTAACGAAGTTTATGCCTTTAGTTTTCTCGACCAAAAGTTTTAACGAGCGCGAGGAACGAAGGTGCCTATCGCTCGCGTCCTCAAATCTCAAAGACAAACAAAGAAAACAAAAAAAAGTCGCCTGTTTCTTGAAATTAACAAGCTGGGGCGAATGACACGTCCACGCGGCGGCAGTGATCTACCGCCTTAATCAGTTTTCCCCTCTCTGGAGTCGACTGCCGAGGACAAAATTCCTTCGCTCAGATTGAAGTAGGCCACACGCGGAAGCTTTTTCGAAAGACCCGTTAAAGCTATTTGGTTTTATGTCTCTCACTCACAAACGCCAGGTTTTGGTAAACTTTTAGGAGTGAGCGTCAAGGCATATGGGTGGGAAGTTCACTAATGGCATCTCTTCTTCGGAACTCCAGACTATAAAAATGCTTTATTAAGCAAAGAATTGTTAGACACTCAAATGTGTGTGTCACTCAAGAATCACATTATGTTGAGACCCTCATCTTTTAGTTTGCTGAATCACCTGTCAAACAACAAAATCTTTAGAAAAAGCAGTCAAGCCAGGTAATAAAATGGAATGCAATGGTTCCTATTATCGTTTGATGATAACCAACTGATATTGCATAGATTCGATGCTTTAGATTTGTATGTGCTGTCATGCACCGTTTTCCATACGTGTGTTTTTGCTAAACTTCAAGGAAAGAACTCGGCACAGCGTTGAACCATAAACCTCTAACTTGAAATCAACGCGCTTCATACTATGGTGGAACGTTTTATTGGTAATTAATCCTAATAAAGTAGTCAGCTATATTGTTAGTGGCAAACGTCTTGGTGTATTGCGTTCAGTACTTTGAAACATTCAACTGATTTAAAATGTGCTTGACTTCAAATGAGCCGGTGGCATGTTTACCTTTGAAAAACAATAACTGAGTCTGCATTAAAACACACACACACACACACACGAAAGCGCACGCACATGCACGCGAATACACGTACACGCAGGCACGCACAAACACGCACGCATAAACACAGGCGCACGGCCGCACATACACAGATATTGTGCTGCCCGGGTTTTTTTAAAACCACGGCTCATTTGCTTTACTATATAAAAATAGCTTTCATGAGTGAATTAATCTTAAAAAAAAGTTTTTCAAACTGTTCTTTTTTTTTTCAGTTTGTGACGTATCTACTTTTTCAGTAGAAGCTAAACAAGAAAGTACGTAGCAATGACAAACAAACCCTTATTGAGAATTCTATACAATATTAATCACCAAATAATCCGGAGGCTGATTCTTGTAAACGTTTAAACCAACGCGACACGTGGCTGTGTAAAATTTCTTATAATCAGTACAGTCTATTTATCAACGTAACAAAAATACACAAAAATCGCCACAATTCTTTTTTTTTTTATAGTTTTATATAAGCAGCTCGCGGATTAAACTGGAACGGGGACAGCCACTGATCTCTATTGTAGTAGGCTAAATCGCGGATAGGGAGTCCGTCGGTGTCGCCACCGGCGGCCATTGCTTGACACCAGGCAATACACGCAAGACTATGGGAGAAACGCACAAAAGTAAGAATATTGAAGCATGTACGCTGCGCTCGGAGGCGATTATTTTATGGTGTGCTGCGATCCTTATTTCGGGTGTTTGGAGATTGAATCGGTATTTGTCAAACGTTCAAACGCCGATTAGAAAAATCAAACGTACTGGAGCACCTACGGCTGAGCTGGCAAGCTTGGTCTGGTAGTGGAGTAAACAAAGGAACTTGCCGTCAATAAGACCGTCCTCGGGGAAGCCCAGAGGTTGATGAACGACTAAGAAGTTCCATCTCGACAGCGGCTTTCCGGCAGTGAGCGAATTCCGGGCAGCAAAGCCTTCGAGCTTGTCGTCTGCTAAACCCAACTCAACAAAACCTCCACCAACTACGCGGTAACTTTAGGTAACTCTCGCCTCATTGAGCTGCACTGTATCTGTCGCTCAGCGGAGTCACTCTCTCGACTACAAAATATTTATTTATAAGAATTGTGAGGGCTGTCAGTTTTAATGTTTGTACGGAAGCTATTTGACGGGCTTATCGAAAAGCAGCCAAAACGTTTAGTGCCGACAACAGCTTAGAAACGGGGGGAACGGCACTTTTTCTCGTTTTTCCCATAGAGTCCCATGCATTTAGTGGTGTCAATAAACGGCCGCCGGTGGCGACACTCGGCCCCAGCTGCCGAGTGTTGATCCAGCTTACTACAATAGAGATCAGTGGGGACAGCTCTCGTGGAGAAGGAAAGGAAAAGAAGGCTCGCGAAAGAGGAAATACTAACGTGGGAGTCATAGCTAAAGGCCAGACGGCCTTTCGCTATGGGGTGATTCCGGAGATGACACCTGATAGAAGAGAGATTTGTGAAAATGGAGAGGGAAAATACTTCGCCTCTGCCAACTTCGCGGCGACGGATTAGAGCAGCAGCAAATACTTTAAGGCGGCAGGAACCCTCAAAGAAGGAGTCGAATGGCGCATATTCCGTATTGTCCAGTGTTTGGCAGGATCCAATGTTGTGAAGCAGACAGAACTCGCGGTATCCGGGTCGTCCAAGTATTGTCGCCAAGGATACCAGTTCCAGGCGATGGTTATGCAACCCGTAGTGCAATGGGCCGGCGAACACCCTTTTAAGACGATGGAGGTGATGGGAGGGGTGGATTTTTTTGCGGCCGGATAATGGGTCTTGATACCTAAAAAGGAGCAGTCGAGTCTATTTAATGCTTTAGGGACCTTCCGTAGTACGGGGTCGCGTGAGATAGACGCTTTGCAGCAGCTGTGCATGGGTGCCATCATAACCTACCTTCAGTTTTTGTTTGCTCTTAGTTTGATCACTTTTCTCCATCATTACCTCAGCAGGACAGGTGATTGCCATTTTAGATTGAATTGCGTCCTTCTCCCAAGCTGGCCTCTATGGAGGCTCATCAAGGTCCTATCTTGGTAAGACACGCAAGCCTAGGGCGTACGAGTCTCCGAATCAACCATTCGAGAACGTAGGTCGAGTCACGGTTGAGCCATGTCCTCCGGATCGCAACAAACAAGACAAATGTTTGCTGCAAAGGTGTCGCGGAGGCGAGTGCCGCCGCGAGTGTAGGTCTCGTATAATGATAAAAGCTTAACATCTCAATAAGAAGACTAATATTTCCCGATCGTAATAGGCGCCACTGTCTGCAAAAGGGCAAGTGACCTTGCCGCTCAATCTAAACACTGATTTGTACTAGGCACACTTCGAATATTGCTAAATACACAGTGCAGCGTGCGATCTCCAGAGCCAAACACGCGTGTGTTCGTGGCTTCGGATGGCAAGCAAAAGGCGCGCCAAACTCTGAAGATGTACCTGCAAAAACTTTCTATGGTGAATCGTTTACGTGTCTGTTTACCAACAAGAGCGCGTTTGCACACGCCAGTTGTGGGCACTGCACGCGCACAGAAACCACATTCGCGTGAGTTGAAGCGCCTGCGCCATACCGACCGCAGCGCCACCTCAGCGGTGTGACGTCAAAGTCGCGTATGGGCCTATAGCAACAGGTATAAATACTTCCCGCTCCTACCGCTCCTACGGAAATAAAGTATTACAGATATACATCTAAAATGTCCGCGTGTCGGGAGGTTTATGCACGTATGTATACATACAAACGGTGACACTGACCAAATATAGACCTCGCGCTCGGAAAAGGACGCGCGTGCAGGTGATGTCCACCCGAATGTTTTCCTTTCAGTGTTTACCAGGTGAACGAATGTAGTGACGCCAGCGCCGAGGAAGACTGACTGTTTCGGCCTCGGCGGTCTTGCGTAACAACCATTTACGTAAAAGGTTGGCTCGGAACCGACGCTCCTTATCGCAGTTTATGGGGCAGAGACAAATGGCAGCCGCTTTTGCGGATCTGTCGGGAACCTCGTTGTTGACGGTCTAAGCGCTTGTCAGCTTACATGGGGGTCACTCGGATCCGAATCTCTTATGACTTCGAATTAGGAACCCCGTGAACAGGCCGCACCGGACAAAGGAAATGACCGTTCGAAAGGGCCCTCGCCGTGTAGAGAGGGACGCGCAGCGAAAGGCGAGGTACCCGCTTCCGAGAAAGGGCTTCCGGGAATTAAATTCCCGGCTCTCGAAATGTCAAAGCGTGTTTGGGAAGCGGGCGGACTGCACCGACGCAGTTCCTGGGCGTACATGTGGCAAATGACGTACGTAATGCTTCTATTTTACTCAAATCTCGAAGTCGCGGGGGGAAGGCTTCAGCCTCTCTTTAAATCGAAGCTGATGGTCACGCAACAGTTCCGAGGTAGAGGTCGACGTTGAGCGCTCGCTAGTGACAGGCGTAAACAGGACATGGTGCCGCAGATAATTCCAAACTGCTAAATTAAACTGGCTGTAAAAACAAAATCGTGTTTTTTTCTGTTTGGTTATAACTACATTTAGCTTTGACGGGGCACTGACTGCCCCATTGTCGGAGAAAATACATATATTAATTTCTTTTAACATAGGTTTTTCATCCTGTTGCACTAGATGTTTTGTCCTCGCACGTTGAATAACAAGAGGCTGCTTTGATTGGAGTTGCTTCCTTTTACTATCTGTTTCTATAGGAACGCAACTCGAATGCCATGATCATCAAAAATAAGTTTATATTCATATTATGTGCGGCGTTCTTTTGTCTTTATAAATCGAAAACAAACAAAAAAGTCAGGAAAATGATTGACTCCCTTCTCCAACATCCCAAGAATCCTGCTGTTTTATAGGAAGGAACTTTTAGCACCGAGATGTTGCGGTAACGCCCTCTAATGGTTTCCTTTCCCGCCCTCACGACCAGGATTTGCCTCGCCGCGATTGCCAGGATTTGCATCTGCCTCGCCGTGATTGGCAGGATTTCCGTTGTCGTGAACCGGCTATTGGGCGTGCATTATAATAATACAGGAAGCAATTATTTTAGCAAATCGCGAACTTCGATCACAGCGACGCTCTTGGTCGCGCATGTCACTATTAGGTTTTAGAGAAAATGAAAGACGTTTACAATACCCTGTAACACCGAATTAGAGCGCAGCTCTTGAGGAGGAGGAGGGGAAAGTACGGAGAGGAAGGTAATGCCCCTCCTCCTCATCCGCACCCTCCCCTCCTCCTTTCCTGCTCCGCTCCCATTTAGTGGGAAATTTTCGCTACATTTTCCGCTAAATTAGCAGAAAAAATTCCCCGCTAAGTTTAGCAGGGAAGTTTTCTGCTAAATTTAACGGTGAAGTTTTTCCGCTAAATTTAGCGGGGAAATTTTCCGCTAAAATTAGTGGGACAGTTTACCCATAATGCAATACGCGGTGACGTCACATGTGACGTCATGAGGGGAAACGTCCCATAATGCAACGCGCGGTTACGCCGACGCCGACACCGCTCAAGCCGGAAACAGGCGCCTAAGAGCTGCTCTCTAAAACGTATAGTGGCTGACGGCGTCTTCAATGTGGAGACATTTTAGCTGAGGAAAAAGACGTTTAATTTGATAAACAAGGCGTTATTCAAAAAAATAATATATCAGGTTATGGCGCACGATTAGGAACAATATGCGTACTAAATGCGGGCTAGAAGAGAACATATCTAAAAACCACCAGAGCGTATTGTTCGAACAAAAGTGCCCCTGACAATGGCCTAGAGATCACTCCGCTAGCGATATAAAATGCCTGGATACTTTGCCTTTTGACTTTTTATTTTGTTCTTATTTTTCAACGGGCGAATTGAACCTGTTCACCGAATAATTAGAAGGTTGTTGCTTCGTTGATACCAAAGCCGTACGCTTACTTTGAAAAGCAGCTGTTCGGTATTGATCTATTCTGAGGTGAGAACAAATTAGGTGGAAGGGAGAGAAGGAACTGACGTTTTCTCTCGGTAAGGTAACAAATCACGCGATAACAAAACAAAAAATGTGAGCGAATCGCTTGGTTCTTTGTTCGTTCTAATTTTTTTATTTTTATGTCGGTGCCCGGGCCGTGGGTGATTAGGAGCTGTCAGACTCTTTCGCTAAACGCCCCCATCTATCTGCTTCACGACCTTTTCTTCGTGGCGGCATAACGGGGATCCGGACGTGATTTGTTTTCAATGTTACCTTTGGCACGGTGGCTTTACTTTGTATTAGGGAGACGGAAAAAGGAACGGACGTTATATGGATTGCTGGTCTGTTCTTTATTTCAGGTACTGGAAGTCAGATATAGGTTAGGTTTATATATATTCTTTTTCCTGGCGCTGATTGTCAGTTTTTGTGTCCTATTGGAGCACACCGGAAGTGAAAGTGCGAGGAAGAGGGAACATGCATGTTACGCGAAAAGAACGGACACGTCGTCGCCTAGTGGGTACTTTGCTTAGCATCTACGAAAAGTCTGGCTCTAAAAGGTATTTAATCCTTGATTCCGGGAAAAAATGGAGGGGGGCGGTGGTAATGTGCTTAGGGAAAGGTAAAAATAACTTGTTACTCATACGTTAAAAAGAAAGTTGAAACATATTTTCCTGTTTTGCGGTGTTGCACTTTAGTCAGGGTTCCTCTAAGATAAGCTTAGGTTGCTTATTAAAGATAACTTAATTGTTTAATGTAATGCAAAAAATAAACGTATTTATTCATATTTTCATAGTTAATATTTTTTATGCGTTTCATTTACAGTCAAACCCACGTTAGGAGTTGTATTTTTAATCCGACTTTTTCTGGAGGTAAACACTCATTTGGTGCCACCCTACTCCACCCTAAATGTGGGGCTCCGGTTTCATGAACATCCATATTGGATAAGTAGGAATTGGTTTGCATTCCATAATAAATGTGCAAAGTATTTAAGTAACAAAAAGTTAGGGCGCAAACAAGCTGGTGAAAGATTAATATTTTAGAAAAAACCTCGAGACTGGGGGAAATGACAACGCAACAAGAAGTCTCGAAAAGACTTGGTGTTCTGTTGTCCTTCCTTTCCCCTAGTCACGGGGTTTTGTCTAAAACGTATTTAAGTTGTGCCATGGACAGTATCGTAATCAATACAGTGGGCATCTTGAGGCTGATGATGAGGAAGATGTTAAAAATAAAATAAAGATAGAAAATCCAACTGCCTATCCGGTCTCTTTTATTAATTGAAAAAAATTACTGCAAATAACGTTATCATGACTACCTGGAGAGATGGTGCCAAATTGTTTAAAGGTCCTTTGTTGTGGCCTTCGTTAAAATGTGTTCTTTAAACCGATCTTTTTTTTTATTGTGATGTCGAATGAATATATGGACGTCAAATAACAACTGAGGGAAGATACTCCGTACATAATAGTTCGGACCCATTAGGTTGAATGCAAGGTTCCGTTCCGACGAAAAATGGTTCGAATTCCGTATAATAAATAGGCGATGAATGAAGAAGTGTTTCTGAAGAAGGATTTATTATTTCTTCTTTCCTATCTAATCGTTGTTTTCTAAAACTCCGGAGCTAACTAATACCGATGTCGACCTGAAACTTGAGTACACGCCGCAGTCGTGACAATATTACCATTCTTTATTCAGTCATGGTCTCGTTTTTTGTCATCACTTGTCTCGATATTAGGTACCCTAACCCTTTGCACCTTTGCATTAATTCCATTACCCTCAACTCTTCACCGAGTGCTTTCTTTCTGAATAAACCCAGCAAAAATAAGAAGCTAATATTAGTGAATATTCTACTTCTCATTGTGAAGTCGTCAAAGAAAGAAAGCTCTCGGAAGAAACTTAGTCTGCAGCAAATTAACACGCCCAGTCAATGCAGGGCTTTAGTCGAAGCGGAAGCGCGGATCTCTTTTCTTATGATCCGCGTTCTCGTATTGCCAGCCTTCCGCTTGCTGCACGAGTGAACACTTCAGCGCAACCGCACGCTTCACACATGTCTTAAGCTATTCTAAAATTTCATGATTTAGTAGTTTTTGATGTTGCTCATCACGTTTCTAACTAGAACCACATGTTTATTTATGCTAATGAAAAAATTAACTAGTAAGTTTTGGAAAAATATTTCCTTACTAATGTGTGTTTTGCAATCCCCGAGGTACGACGTGTCTGGCAGTATGTTTCCAGAAGAGTTCGTTTATTTCACAAACCCCTTAGTTGTAGAGATTTTTGAAAGTATTCGCAGAAACACCCGACAGAAACAGCGTGCCAGCGATCGTAAGGAAGTGAGAGGATGATTGAAAGGCAAAGTGGATGGCCGGGGCGCAAGGCGCTAGCAGACTACTCTACTCTGGGGTGGAGAGGATGTGGAGGAAACGAATGGCCTATTAAAATGAGATGAGGAAGGAAATATGGACGACCATGAGACTATTCGTACGACATTATCTCACGCTGTAAAGGGCTCATACTAATTTTTTGTTTTGCAAAATGAGATAATCAGTGCGTTGGTTTCTTCAACGGAGCATTGAATTGAGCCCCAACCGCCGAGCACCTTCTCGGTGGCAAATGGTCTGTCATCAGTTCTTCAGGGCGTCAACTAAGTACCCGACTCTCGGTGTCGCGAAAAATGCATGCAGTGAGGAGGTGTTCGATGATTTCCAAAGTGTCGCGTGTTGGAAATTTTTCCAACTGGTCGCCTTCTAGTTTTTATGAAAAAAAAAAAGTTCCCGGTGCAAGCCACACCAAGACGTAATCTGAGGAAGCGGTTGCTAGAGGTGGCAACGTACTCGGCACAGCTCAAACGCAAATGAGTGAACCGGCCCTAATGCGACCATACCCGGCTGCGGTGCACGAAAACCTTACCCTGCTGCTCGGGCTCGTCTCACAAAAGCAAAGCCGGGAAAGACATAAAGGGCGGGTTAATCTCGAACGTTATTCTCGACCGCGTATGGGGGATTCGTCCGGAAGATGTCGTCGGGACGCTTACATGCGCCAAGAAGCCGGGGAGGTTCTTTTCCGCACGCAGCTCCGTGTGTGTGCGCGCTTGTCGCGGTGTGTTGTGTGCGCGGAGCAAGAGTGGAAAGAGGGGTCTAATCGGATTGCGAGGACTCAACGAGGCTCTTGGTGCTTTTGGACGCAGTTCCCCCGAAGGACGCCATTATTCGGGACGAGACGGGGAAGCCACTACACGGAGTTATCGGCCCCTACGACGAAGGGGCTCATCTGGTCCTCATTTGCGACGCTGATGGAGGTGAGCTTTCCTTCTTTTTTTTTTTTTTCGTCTCTGCACTTAAGGTTTTCGGACTTTTACCTTCGCGTTCATTTTTTTTAATCATTTTTATTTTTATTATATGCATGTCTTTCTCGTGTGTGCCGTGTTTACTTTTCGTGGAACCCTGAATGTCTTCTCTTTTATTTTGCTTTATTGTTTTTTTAGGGAGGCATTTAGCTTCGTGCGTAGTTATTGTGGAATTCCTCTACACTAATGTCGGTAGTTAAACGTCTATCCAAAACAATAGTTAAAAAAACGTCTGCAATGTTTGCTTTTTTTTTTATTTTATACTTCTTAAATATGTTAGTGCCACTGCTCATTTGTAAGCAGAGAAGGTAAGGTAAAGGTAAAGACGAAGAAAACAAAAACGCATTCGCGTAAACAAATCGGTTTATTTTGTTGGCACTATATTGTCATTCATTTTTCAAATCGCTCCGCGATCCAGCGGCCGTGGCTAAAACCTTTCGCATTTCAGCCAGTGCGTGCGTGTGCGCGTGTTTGCCGGTGCTTCCCGTTTCAAACGTTATGGTATCTTCAAAACTCAGCTTTCCTTCCGACGACGAGTCAAGTGAAACAGATCTACTACAAGTGAGCGCACATAGATCTGCCAGATGACACGGTTGCACCCCCTCCCTCCCCACACACACACACGCAAAGAAAGAAAAAAGAGAAACATATATATTTAAGTGCGAGGCTCGCATGCATATGTTAAGGCTCTGCACTAATACACCGACATTGAGCGCAGCGCACGCAGCGTAGCGCACGCCTTTCATTGGCCGGCGGGCAGGAACTCGATTGGCGCTCCTTTTAGCAATGCGCATGCGTGGACGCTTTATTATCTCGCGCGTATCTGCGCACGCTCTGCGGCCCCACACCGGGAGGCAAACGTGGGCTTGTTTGTAGACAGTGTCTGTGGGGGTCTATGATAACGAACGCTATATTATTAGGTGAAAGATGTACATTTTTTACTTCGTTTCACTTTACCTCCAACCGCAGCCGGTTGTGTACCGATCTGACGAAGCCAATCGAGGAGAATGAAAAGTGCATCGTCATGGCGCTTGTCGTGTTTGTTCTTTTGCTATCATCAAAAAAAGAATCACCCCGCAGAAGCAAAAAAAAAAAAAAAAATAACAGGATCATGCTTATCTCTCCAGATCTCTTGCAATAAACCTATCTCACCAGTCAGTTTAAAGGGGCCCTGCAATCATATTTAAGCGTCTACCTTTTTTGCTGTTTCCACGTCTCTTGGGGTTCGGGCAAGCCAGCAGGGACGGAGAGAGTAACTAAATATCAGTGCGTCATATTTTAACCGGACGACGCGGAAACCTCCTCCACCGACGAGGGCGACCCGCGGTACTGAAAACGCGCAAAATGTGACGTCTTTGGTCCTGAGATTACTACTGGTCAGAGCCGCTAAAAGCTTCTTTTTAGTCGAAATACACAATATATGTGGCGCGAACCGTTTCAATTATTTATGAAAGTAGTTTTTGTTCAGTATTTTAGATCTAAAAAAGAAACGAATGCAGTTTATAAACAACGGAAATAAGAAATGTCCCGTCGACATACCCGCCACCAAGCGGTGGAAAAGGCGGCGCATACTAGAAAGGAGTAGTGGGATCAGGCGCCGACACGGAAAGGCCCCGGATGTACGCGGCGGCGCTGCGGTCGTATGGGCAGGAGGATCCGACCGGCTCCGAGCGTTCCGAACAACGAGGTAGAGGGGCTTAGAGTGATAAACCGGAAGTTCCGAAGTGGCACCCCCCCCCCCCCCCCCCCCCCCGGTTGCCGCCATGTTTTACGCAAATGTGACCACTCGTCACGTGACCTCACAAGAGCCGTGACGTCGCAGGTAAGATGGCAGCGCCCAGAGCTGGCGTATGCGAGTTCGTTCGGTGCGCGGCAGCCGTGATGTGCAGCGGCTTTCCGACGATTTCGGGCTTTTTCGTGTTTGCTGACGCAGGTATATTGTGAAAATATGAAGGAATGAGACTTTATACCCTTTTTGCGCAAGATCGGATCATCTGGATATTAACACCTGTGAGACAGCATCAGCCGTATCGCCGTACCGGTGCTCGGATTCCGGGATGTGTTCAAGGATCGATAGAACTTTGAGTGCTTTTAGCATGAAATTTTCGCGTTCTCTTAGCTTTGTTTGAACATTGAAATGTCTCTGAATCGACGCGAAAGGTATACGTCGCGTTAGGGCCTAGGAGAAGTTGTTTCAGGCCTGCGTCACCGAATAACCATAGCAACTTTTAGCGAGGAAGCTCCTGCGATCTTTAACCCTTTGTGCTAATCGACGATTCTACATTCGATCGCCTTTCTTCCTTTTTTTGGTGAGTGCGAAGTCCGCACTTATTTTCAGCTACGAGGATGACGTTTTATTGAGTGTGGGGATGAATAAATCGTTGCAGGCACCTGCTTCAAAGCTATTCGACTTGCAATAACAACTGTTTTGGTGTATGCATAGATTAACTGCACCTTTTTCTTTTTCGTAGGATTTATTGCAGCAATACTTTTTTTCATCAAAACTGCATTGTATTTGTCAGTCAATTATTTACTTGGTCTAATTACCTGGATAAGATGATTCATATTTGTGTTCATCCCTTGCCTGAAGAGCAGTCTTGTTGAAAAATGTTGACCATTCCTTTCGGTCTCTTCAATAACCTTTTTTTGAAAGGTGTGGGTTGCCTATACTTCGTATCATTGTTACCTGGAAAAGGACAACCACCACAGCCCCCTCGAGCCAATCAGAGAGACAGAGCGAAGGTGTGTGACAAATCTGTGCAGACGAGCACTCTGAATGACATGTTGTCATGTGCCTCTCTCCAACGTGCATATTGGCTCACCGAGACTGTAGCCTTTGCTGTTTGCCAAATTGTGATGAAACAAATTACAGTAGCTACTACTGTAATTACCCCAGGCTTTCATACTTTGGTCATTTGTTCGACAAGAATGTTACGTCCGCCATCACTGTGAACTCAGCTCAGCGCCTATTGGACTCGAATGCTTCATTAGCATTTGACGTGAACTG
Source organism: Ixodes scapularis (assembly GCF_016920785.2). Taxonomy (NCBI): domain Eukaryota; kingdom Metazoa; phylum Arthropoda; class Arachnida; order Ixodida; family Ixodidae; genus Ixodes; species Ixodes scapularis. The sequence continues at coordinate 54,712,213 of NW_024609835.1, read as the reverse complement.
GGGCCCATTTTTGTGCTTTGCGCCGAAAAAAAATGGCAACAGTTGTGTTGCTTGATGGGTTTATGCAAAGGGTCTACGTATAGGAAGTGTCCTGCTATATAACAATGCATCAACACATACGAATAAAGTATATGCTCAGAGGTGTGTTCAGGAAAAGTGGAATGAGTGCAGCCCAATTCAACAAGTCTGCCAGTCTGGTATGTCCCATCAATTAATATTGAAGGGTCACAGATGCGAGTGTCCTCAAAAGGACCTGCGCGTGTGGTGAACACTATTCTTGGTGTATAAACTCTCAAGGCATAAAGGCAAGCGGAAATAGGTTTATCTGGTTAGTGTATCAAATGTTTATTTCCACTGCATTACATAATTATTGATTCTTAGTTAATGGTTCTAGAACGAGTTCTTTCTGCGACAGTCTCAATCGTAATACCTGTGGACCTTGTTGTGGGATGACGCTCCTGGCACGTCGGTGTTCAGTTTGGTCGAGTAGCAACTTTAACCGACTGATGCCGTCTTGTAATCATACGTCATGTGCGCCTACTGACATCTGATGCACTGAAGCTGCAGGGCTGGCTTCTAATCCGCAAAATTTTCCTGGTAGTTTTCTGCATCAATTCAGCAAGCTCAGGCATGTTTTGGTTATGTGGCTGTGCCTTTTGCTGTACCGTTGACTTGATAGCTGGCAACAATGTTTGCTATCCAAGCCATTTCACTTCCATTTCATAATGGAGATTTATTGTGCATCCCACGACCACTGCAACTTGTGCAAGTCTTGCGTGGCAAAGTGAAGTCTCGTGACGCTTGCAGTCCATTTTTGAGAGAAACCAACCATTCTATTTCTTAAGGTCACTGAGCGGCATTCTCCCTCAAAGTTGGAAACTGTGTGCTTCATGGCGTGGACACAGATAATTAGTGTCAGCAAATTATTAGGTATTGTCCTTGGACGACAACCGACACCAGATCAACTCTCCTTGCATTGCCGCTCACCTGCCTTGTCGTGCTTACCTCCCGTCCAGATGAAGTAGATCACAAGCTTCGGGGTAACGTCGGCACCAGGGACAAAGACCGCCGAAGATAATCCTCAATCTTCCCCGGACGCTCGTCAAGACGTGGTCGAGGGTCGTTCGGGACGAACCCTTGCAAGCCAATTCATTGGTACGGGCACCTCCAGTAGACAAAGTCGGCCTCATGCAATGGTAGCAGAGTGGTTTTCGGTCGGCCATTCGCAGTACCTCCGTCTTCCTCGGTGTACTTTGTTCAGCGCGGACCTACACTGGTTCTTCTCGATATCGGGAATGCTTCGGCATTGGGGTGTTTCGTTGGATTGGCATTGAATAGTAACAAGTAGCCGGTGGTGGTCATTGTGACTTTGTGGCATAAGTCGCCCTCGTTTTGTCAGATGCCGCTTCGCTCGAAGAAGTCTCTAGTTGAAATGCCTGTCAAACTTCTGAAAAAATCTCGGCGATCAAAATTAAAGCCGGGCAACTGATGGCAGGAACTAGCTTCCTTATCTCCTCCCGGACACCGTTGTGAATGATGTCACGGATGCCTGGGGGGCTGGCGTCGAAGTTGCAGCTGGACGACTTGAGTGTCGCGACGCTGGGGAGTTTTTTAATAGTGACGTACTCGGGCCTGCAGTGTGCATTCAATGTTGAAAGCTGCACTGATATGAACCCTTCGACTGTTGTCGTGGGGTTGCGGAAAAGGCTGCTGAAGGTGTTGTCCCTCACATGAGGAACATGGGATTTTTAGCTTCTTGTCTTCTGTAGCATCAGGGTTGGCGTGGATGCTCGATCAGAAGCAAAACATCCTCCACGAAGGTGGATGCTCTCGTTGGGGCCGTGTCCTGGACCGAATCGGGAATTCGGCTCTCTCTTTTCGATGTTGGCTGATGAACATGCACTTCAGCTCAGGCTTGCAAACTTCCCACGACGTTAAGGAGGATTCGTGGTTCTCAAACCAGTGCCTTACAGTTTCTTCCACGAGAAGTATAGGTTCTGCAGGAGCTGGTTGTCCATCTACCCACTGTGGCGGGCGACACGGTCATATTGTTCAATCCAGCCCTCGACGTCTTGTGCACTTTGCGTGAAAGGGCATCGGAGTGCGAGGTGCGACGGGCATGCAAACGATGGTGGGAGCGAACGTGGTTTGCTGCGACAGGGTTGTCATTGTTGGCTTAGTCAGCTTCGGTTTTTCTGGCAAAAGACCTAATTCCGTTGGTTCTTGCTGGTAGCAGCGCCTGGCTTGGATTTCAAGTTCTTCGTGGTGTATTTCCGAGTTTTGCCTTTGTAGTACTCGCTCGTCTTGCAATTTTGCTGCCGGGCTCGGGATAGGACTTGGTTCACGGCTCGCCGGGGGTTTAAGACTCGGGATAATGTGCCACCCGTGTCTTGTTATCGGGCAACTCGGCTGAGGAGCCGCCAGGGTAGACACAGAGTGAAGGGCTATGGGTAAAGTGTGCAGCACCTCCACCAGAACATACAATGACAGCTGAGCATGGCCTGGAACTGTCCAGAATAGTAAATAGTGATAGAAAATAGGACTGGAGCAAGCATCGGAGACAATATAACAAAACAGACAGAAAAGAGTCTATCCTGACCACTAAAGAAGCTGCACTGCTTTAGTGGCATTCTGTCTGAATATATCCTCTCCTTCGGGGTCTGGCGACTGCCGTGGACGAGCTGAACTGAAATCGATGTGAGACCACTTTTCTGGTAATGAGCCGCAGCAGACTTCCGTCGCAAAGCGGCGTAAATGGGTGGAGTGGGTAGGTAACGCGCGCGATGAAATGTCCACACAGCTTGCAATTCGCGTAACAAGTGTTGAAACTTAGGTGTCGACGAAACGTGCGACAGACCAGCGGACGCAATACCAACTGCAACACCTGTGCTCAGTGAAGGTGCCCGTCTACGCCAGAACAATTTAGTAGGCAGCACAGCATCACCTAAAGCACGGCACAGGAACTACCAGCTGGAAGGCAGCTCTTCGGCGCGCCGCACACCTGTGCTCCGTAAAAGAGCACGTCTACGCCGAAACAATTTTGGAAGCAGCACAGTATCACTTAGCACGGCACGGGAACTAAAAGCGGCAAGGCGGCTCTCCGGTGCACCTTACAACCAAAGTGAGCCTTCGGGCATTTGGACGAAGCGACACCACGATTGCACACTGCCAAGCACGACTCACGCAATTTCCGTCGCTAAACTGTGTATACAAATATATTGCACACGTTTTACTGCAGATCTCGAAGGTTCCGACGGTCAACAAGAGCACAGAAACGTCGCCTTAAATTTTATCCTAGCGGTATCCGAATCAATCCGAGGTGCGAGCAACGTAGGGCAGATTGTCTCTTCCGTGGCAATATCGCCGTCGGTCACCAGCGAAATGCACACCGTTCCTCCGTATTTTCACCTTGTACCTACGTCAGACACCACGCTGAACTCTGAAGTCGTTGTCGACCGGCCTTATATGACGGCTTCTGCGCCTGAAATCAACTCGCCGAGACGAACGACAACCAACAAAGCATCCGACAAGCTCCGGCCCAGCTGGGGCCAGCCGCTGCATGGGCGCTGCCATCTTTCCTGTGACGTCACGTATTTGGTTTGGTCATGTGACGAGTGGTCAACTTTGCGTACAATGGCAGCCGCCTTAGGGGGGTCACTTTCGAGTGCAGACCGGAACCCCGGTTTATCGCTCTAAGCCCCTCTACCTCGTTGGTTCCGAAGGCCTTCGGCGAGAAGCTTACTTTTTTGCGGTTTGGCCGTTTCGCGGTATGGCAACGCAAAGTAGCTCCCATTCTGAACTGATCTTTACCCCGTGTTTGCTCTCGTTTGTGGCCAACGAAGTGTCACGCCGAATTAGCGTTTAATCGCGCAGCAAATGCCATGAGAGCCGCTCTGGCTGCCCGCTGCATACAGCCTATCCAGAACAAGCTTTAGTGGCGCCCTCTCGCGCCGTCGACGCGGAGTGCGGCAGCCGTGAGCGCTCGATGAGCTCACTACTTCTCCTCTAGTTCACGGCCGCTCTCAAGCAACCAAGGACGTCATGAGGGAGATTATTTTTTGCTTGTTTTTGTAATTTTAATTTGCCTATAACTTTTAAAATAAAGGGAATTTCGAGAAAAGAAAAGTTTCACTAAGTTACTACGTTCAGTGCGCTCAGGCTCGGTGCAAATTAAAAATTAGTAAAAAAGTCATTGCAGGGCCCCTTTAACTACGCCACCGCTGCTGCAATGCATCGGGGAAACTTTAGTCTTTCTGCACGTGTGGCAACCGCGCTGGAGATCTGCGCGTGTGGAGCACGAGACAGCACGAGCCCTCTCATGTCCGGCCGTTTGCCTCCCGTGAACTAAAGCTATGGCGGCGTCACGCATGCGCCGAACGCTTAGTGAGATCTGTTTATTATGCTGCTCTTCTTGCGTATTTCATGACATAAAAATAATTTTTCAGTGCCTCCAAGCACCGACACCGCACGTGATGGCGTACATCTTCGTACCGTCATCGCACGTAACGCCAGTGCTTTGAGGCATTGAAAAATTATTTTCCTCTGGAAGTACGCGAGAAGAGCAGCATAATTTTAAGAGAGCTGGGGAGATAAGCATGAGTGATAAGTGTATTGCATGCACAGTGCAAAAGACGCTTATATTGGCCGAGGAAAGCTTTCGGTACAATGATGCTCCATAGCGGTCTTGGTGCGACTCGTTGGAATGACCCTTTCGAAGCTTCGAAAATTTGGAAGGCCCGAAATGGCGATCGCCATTGCAACCGGGACCGATCAGTCAACCACCTTGAGAGGTTTTGTCGTCTGTATGTTGTTATGCGTTTGTGTCCGACTTGTAGGCTGGAAGGCAGTGGCGTTACTTTCCTATATTTAGTGCCTTTAGTTCGATTGACCTTCACACCCTGCACCGGTACAGAAAAGTATAGGGCAGTGTACTTCCTCCTTTGTGTGTTTTGAGATGTGACCGATAGTACACCGCCCTACACTTTTCTGCACCGCGGTGCAGGAGTAAATCGTACTAGCCTAGTGGTTTTCGGTTTTCGCGGGATAAAAACGAAAACTTTTCAAATAGACTTTTGGTCGATATTCTCGTCCCTTGTTTTGGCGTATCTTTTCGCACTCGTATCCGGGGTGCATTGGCCATCTCCGCAAATGTTGGGCGCCATCTCTCGGCAAGCAGGAGAAACGTTTTTGATGGCCTGCCTTGCTTCCGGCTCTACCCGCTCCAAGCTATGTCGGCTGTCTGAACGCGGTCGCTAAATGCGCTCAGCGTTTGTTTTTCCTCTAGCCAACAGGATCGACGAGTTTCTTTGTTTTCAATGAATGCGTTGACTGTGAACGACTTCGTCCGTTTGTACTTTTTTTGTCGAGTGAGTGGACGACGGACCCGTTGTGACTGACGGTACAGTTGAAGCTCTCTTCGATCAAGGAGAATGTACAAACGGCCTCATTAAACTAGGATTCATGTCATATAGAGTACCGGCAGTAAATCCAGAAAATATTTGAGACCAAGTTGCCGTTAAGACAAGCTTTTGCTTTTTAGTAGCGAGCTATTTGTTTAATTTTCTCAAAATTTTAATTGACAAGATGTATGCTCATAAATGCGAAGGCTCACTCTAAGATTGTCCGATAAACTCGGTGCTTGCACGTACCAATGTCAAATTTTCATCAAAGGTGAAATTTCAAAGAGTAGCTCCATTCCTGTGAAAAATGAGACCAACACATTTGACCGGGTCAACAGCGGACGCGTTCAGGACCCCTGGCAAGTTTGTTGGTCTCGTTTTTCTCACTGGAAGGGAGTAACTCTTTGAAATGTCACGAGGTCAAATTCACCACTAATATATATCTTTAACAAATATTTAAGATGCCTACGTGCAGCCACCGATTTCTGAGCGAGCCTCAGCATTGATGTCGCCCTACTTCAGGCTACAGTCGTGTGTAGCTGTAAGTCCTGAAGAAAAAACACGAAATCGGCCGCAGCTTTCTGTTTTGAGTCTCGCACCCGTAGACTATGTTGAAAGCGAATTTCTTTACTCGATACATACATGAAGACAACTCATCAAGTCGATATTTCCTCTTTCTATTTAACCACAAGACTAGCAGATGCGGTCGTGGTCCCATATTTCTCTTTCCGGGTGTGCACACAGCAACACACTGTGCAGCATAGCCACTTTACCCCAATGCATTATACATAATTGGAAACTGTGGTCGATTCCAGTGTTTACAACAAGCAAAAAGCAGACAGGCAATTTGCGTAGCAACGCGAGACCGTCACTTTAGCAGCAACAACGTGCGCCAGTGAAACGCGCAACATCACAGAGACGCGAATTCTTAGGCGCTCGCCCTGTGTCGCACATAAGAAACACGACAGCCTACCTAATCAATCTGCTGACTTGTTTTTCCACACAAATAACAAATAAAAGAACAAAAGCATGAACCTTGCTCGAAGTGGCAACTGCAAACACGGAAGTGCTTTAAAGCCAGTCTTTTACATTGTTTCGCCGGATCGCCTGAATCCACAGCTGCCGCTTCGTTGGGTGCAGGCTAGTTGAAGGAAACCTAAAGAAACATAAACCGCGACAACGCTTGCTGTCGTTGCTACAGCCGACAGCGGAACAGCGTTGCGGCATATGTCGGAGAACTGGGACCACCGCTGGCTACCGCAGTCCCGAGCCGGACGCACCGGTCACGCCACCAAATGGCCGACTCCTGTCTGCTGCTACTGTGCATGCGCCGTGGAAACTCCGGAAAAGGCCCGTTGTGCAAATTAGCCCTAGCCGATATTTTCCCCGATGCAGACGAGCGCGCGACGTTCTAAAGACAAAATTCATCCAAGCCTTCGAAAAGTTTGCACACTTTTCAGGAAGTTGCTTCCTCAGACCGTACAGTATGAGGGTCATGATTTTATGAGCTCTCTATCCTACTTAAGTGCGTTCTTCAAAATTTTACTTTGTATGATGACGGGAAACACTCACCACAAACTGCAGTCACGCGTTCGTGGATCTCTTTTGTTTGTTTGCTTTTGTTTTTGTTTCTTGTGAAAACAATTTTTTTGCTAACATTGGTGTCTGAGTAACCTTCGGACATGTCAGAGCATGCCAAAACCTATTTTAACACGATCGATATTTTATTTTATACTCAGGTAGGTGAATTATTAAACACCCTTCGTATGTCAGAACAGCCACAGTTATCCCGGAATAAATGCGCTGAAAGGCAAAAAGCTAGTAAAACGACGACACCTATTGGAAGCTGATACTATACATCATAAAGCTGACATATTCAGTGTACCGGGAAACCACTGCGTTACTCGTAAGCTGAGGTAGCGCGTTCCGGTAACGCACAACGAACTTGGGTGCGTTTTGAGTGCGTAACGAGAAACGATTTTTCGTTACTTTATTTCGGTAACGTGAATACGCGCCTGGATGCAGCGTAGCCTATTACTGTCTTTAGGAATATCAAATGAAAAAAAGGGGGCTCAGGTTACAACCACGCCTACTTCCACGTCCACGGCAAATGTCGGAGCGGCGGCAACGAACGTTGCATGGTCTACATTGAAATTGCCCTTTTCCGCTCAGGTTCTCTTGTGCATACGCGCGAGGCCCCAGTTTCCTCTTCATTTCGGTCCTCTAGTTTCGTGTCAAGAAACGTTCCCTCTTCTTTTTCTTTTTTTTTTTTCTAGGCGGGTTGTCAAAATGAAACCGTGTTTCCTTAAATCTCTCCGGCCGTGTCCGAGGCAGAAAGCGAGAGAGCAGCGCCGAGAGAGCGGGCCCCGGTCCGGTGCGCATTCACAAATGAAAGGCCCCCCTGCCGCGACTCTCGGTAAAACGTAATCTGAGATGTTGTCTTTTTTTTTTTTCCTGTGCGAATTTGAATAACGTTTCTCGCGTAATTATGACAACGACCGAAATCAAAAACCGGTACAAAAAAAAATAATAAATGGTGTCTCTCGGCGTACGAGTCGGACTGGAGATACGATGGCTGCACACGCAATAAATGAAGGTTTATCCGCTACTTTTGGCTGCTGAATATGCGTTCGTTCATTTCTGGTATTTTCCTATTTTCTTTCGTTTTCTATTTTATTAGGAAAAATATTTACTTCTCCTTAAATTAGCGTGGCAGCTAAAACTTTCTTAGTAGCCAACTTAATGGTGGATTCGAAATCTGTGAAATATTTTCGCCTTTCCTTTTTTTTACGCTTCGACTTTAACTTGGTAGAAATATTTGGTGTCGCAACATTATGTGTGTAATTTAGACACGCCAAGAAGAAGTCCCAATGAAGCAGATTAATGATCGAACCCGTATACTAGAAAATGTCGTAGTGCAATAGGTGCTCTAAAAGAAATGTAGCCGTATTTTATCCACCACCTTAATTACTCTCTTTTTTTGTCTGTTTTTACTTTTCTCAAATTTCGAGTTTCGGAGGATCAACGTGAATATTTTATCATCTTAATTCTGATGGCCGTGATCCGTAAGAAATCCGCTACATACGTAATAGACCCCTTTTCAAAAAGTCCGCGCCAACATGGTGGAACGTTGGGCGAGTTTGTGGTACACGTTAACGGTACAATAAACAGTGTCAATAAACGAAAGACAAGAAGACGAAGTGCACACACAAAATGCCTGTCAGCCATTGCTCGATCACACACTCTGAGCTCGTATTGGACACGAGTGTGACGTCCGCGTTCGGCGAAGACTCGGATCCAATCACGCGCTTCGTGTCCAAGCAATGGCGACTGTCAATATTGCTTGATGGCCTTTGTAGAAGGTTCGACAGTGTTTTAGATGCAGTTAAAAAATTCCTTACGTTAAAATCTTTTTCTTTAATTATGCGGTTATAAGTTTTGATGTTTGGATTAGCTGAACCTTAGGATGGCTAGTCTACAGGCAATCTACAATGCTGTTTGGTTCGGCGCTATCTAGCGACTGAGGCAAGAAACATTGCTGCATTGTTCAATCGTGAGCTTTTCCTCTGGTGGCGCCTATTAGCCTAGTGTCTGAAGCAAGAAATACTGGGTAGGCCAGACAGCCGTGATCGCGTAACATGCAAGTACGGCAGAACCTACGGCCCTGGCGGGCCAATAGGAGCGTGACTACGTATCATCAGAGTGCGTTTTTACTGCGAAGGAGAATCAGGCTTTTCGCTGCGTCATGCTCCAATATGCTTGCGTTGCGCTCGTATACGTAGCGCATATCGGGCAGCCGTCGGCACGCAGTGTGGGGCTAATCGTTCACTCTTGCCAAGTTAGAACGAGACAGGGTACAACCGTGGGTTCTCAGTGTGCTGGCGCCTCCTGGCTGTTGCCGGCTGGATACAGAAGCAAAACCTAGGACGTTTAGTAATATGTATAAGCAACCTCCCATCAAAGACAGTACGGCAGATGCGTAATCATGCTAAATTACTGCCTCTTCGATTGAATTAACGCACTTTTTTTTTACTTACCTTTTAATTACATTTTTTAACGATGTCGTCATGTGAACCATATTAGTGGCCATGCTGAACCTTTGCGGCCATGACCTGAGGAGGCATCAAACGAAAAATTTTTTTCACTAAGTTAATGAATCCCACAGTTTTTGCAATCTAGAGAGACCTACACTGATTTTCTTTTCAATTTGCACGTGGCGGAGAACGGTGAGAAAAGTAGCCGATTCTTTAATAATCAGAAGCTTTGGAAAGATACTTCCCTTCTCTGTGTGGAAAGAGGAACGATGGAGGCGAATAGCGAAGTGTGTAACAAGTCTACTGCAAAATCATAAAACGAGAGCAAAAACGAGCTAAAAATGAGTAAAACGCGGTTAATGTCACGGAGGCTGCGAACTGCACACCGACGGTGAAAGGCGTACGACAGACCTTTCGCGAGAAACCCCTAAATGTGGGGCGTGTGAATATGGGAACGTCCTGGGCATCCCCTGCAGTATCTACCACGTAAACATTGATGGGAGCGAGAAACAGAAGCAGGGTACTGCATTTGCTCGCCAGGCATTGGTCGGTCTCCTGTCCCCTGTGCATCCTCCGTCGTCTCCAAGGTCGCTAATCACGATGCTAATCACGTATACTTCGTAAAATGCCACAAAGCAGTCTGTCGAAGCCTGAGGGCACGTACACGCCTCACACGTTCACACGCACGTCGATACATGCTGCGCCTCCTGGAAACTTATCAAACTGCGGGGTGGAGAGTGGAACTGCGAGAATGTGCGTCCTACGCCAATGTGTTTGAACCTCGCCCGGCACAACCCACGCTTCGAAGCTGCGCCGGTGGTGCGCTCGAAGTTTCGCCACTGCTCGCGTTTCATTCGCACCCGATGGTACGCGCACACACACGCAACCACACCACCCAGACACATACACACAAATACACACAAGAACAAACACACGCGCGCGCGCACACACACGGACGTGCAAAGGCACACGCGACCCTTCGATGCCACACAAACGATATGAATGGCACAGACCATATAGCCTCCTGTATACTCACAAAGCATGGCAGTTCCACGACGGTCAGAAATTTGGAGCGCGAGGATCTGGTAGCAGAGAGCATTTCTCGGGGAACCTGCTATTCAGCGCACAGATTTTGCAGCGACGAGGACACAAAACATGGTTTTCAAACCCGACGAGAAAAGAAGCGGTAGCGCGAGGAACGCGAGGAGTACGAACGGATATTCCATCGCTCGGGAGAAGTGTGTTTCGGCGTCTCGCCGCAGCGGGGCGCCCGTTACATGACTCTCCTCTCATCCGTTGTCTGCCGCTCTACTTTTTCAGTTTCGACGGCCGCGTCTCGTGGCGATCGGCCAGGCTCTGTCGGTATAGAGGAGGCTTTACACAGGCACAAAGGCCGACCATTTCATAAGAAATCCTGCCGACGGAATAAAACAGCGGGAAGGCCTGTCAGTTGTCCTGCCTTCAACGCGACCTTTCTAGACTTACTGACAGTAAACCAAAGCGAAGTGCTACAGAAAGTAAGGTGCTTCTTGTCCTCTCAGTAGAATCCTCGTGTTGGAACGCCGCTTTGTCAGACCGGCAGTCCCATAGCCACACAAAGCACCGAAATCGGGTGGGTAATTCGGTTCCTATACAGGCTCAAGCACTATTTTTTTCTGGGTCTGATTCTTGTTTTGATTTATGAAGCCGCAATCGCACTCCTAATACGTCAAACATAAGACAGTCGGCAGACACTGTCTGGGACATGTTTCTTCCTTGTGGGACGGTCCCGAAAAATTTGTTGTTATTAGGGAGTTTTAGGGAACCGTTTCTGCACATACGATACGGTACGATGAGCCCTCCCGTACCAATGTGCATATGCGAGTCTTCTATGGTAGCCCACGCGCAGTACGTATCGGAGGGCTCGTCGCCCATACTGCATCGCATGCAGTATGAGCAGTGCAGATGCGGTTTTGAATGGACATGAAAATATTAACCGAACGCACAGCCAGAAAAAAAAAAAAAATCTGAGCCGCTTCTTTCCATAGGCGCCGAGATTCTTTCGCTCACCGTAGGACTAACCTATAACTAATAGAAAGTCCGGCCTGAAAGGCAAATGGGAAAGAGGCCGACTGCGTGGCCTATTTTTCCGCGCAATGTTCCGCGGTGTGATGAAAATAATTTTTTTTTTTTATTTCGTTACAGCAATTTTATTATTTTTGGTATTTAGTTTTGACCCAGTGGTCATAGATGAAAAAAAAACTGCGTTTTTATGTTTACTTGCATGTACGAAAATGCAACAGAACTCGACAGTCGTAACATCAATTAATCGGAGGCGGATTTAAAAGTACTAGTTTAAATCTCCATAGCTTCAAGTGTGCCATCTCGATTACTTTATGAAGCTGCGAATGCTTCGCTATATTACAGCTCTATTACGCTTTATACTATAAAGTGCCTCTCAAGCTTTTTCCCAAGTTTTGTAAAAATCCTAATCCCTGACATGTGCGATCATACATTTTGTAACATTTACCTTCTTCAACTGGACTGAAGCCTCTGCCCTACAAAAGGAGATTTTCTTAGTTGTTTTTGTTTTGTTTCTACACGTCTTTTATTGAGCAATGCCGCCTGAACTGCGGAACTGTGATTTGTTACGCCAGTTATTGATTTAGGGTACTTAATCTACATCTCAGCAACATTGTTTTTCCGATCGGTTTCAGTGTTTCGTTCAGTATACGTTTCCGCAATTTCTTTTTCATGGACCCTTGGAATATTCAGAAATTTCCGGAGATGAACAATCATTTACGTTGTAATTCCAGTTCCACAACTTGTGTAATTGTCTTCTTTTTTTATACGTGCTGAGGGAGCAAGGTGAAAGTGCAGTGTTTGAAAACACTGGGCATGACATTTGAATGCACCAGTCATACGGATGCCCATACATAATGCTAAACATTTAGCCTCAGCAGATTAAAATTATAGAGACATTTTAAATAAGCAACAATAAAAAAAGTGAAAGCCGTTTACAACTCCCTGTAACGCCGAATTGGAGCGCAGCTCTTGAGGAGGAGGAGGGAAGGGTACTGAATTCACGTGATCTCGGGAGGGGGTCACGTGACCTGGGGGTGTCGCATGATCTAGGGGGAGGGCTCACGTGACTCCCCCGGTCACGTGACCCCCCCCCCCCCCCCGGTCACGTGACCGGGGGGGGGGGGGGGGGGGAATCAAAGGAATGTACAACTATTTCAGTGCTTTGCTTCAATTTGGGAGTTGGTGTCTCGATTTTTCTGAAGTAACAAAAAAAAACGCTTTTGACCTGCATGTCCTAGTTTTTATTTTAAAAATTAACAAAGATTGAGATTTTCGGCACCTCACCACTCCTTCACCATCTTCCTAGTCGTGTGCGTTGTGACGTGAAAGGAAAACGCGCGGGGTTCCGGTTAAGCTCTCTTTCTAGAGCCATCAGTGAGCAGCGAGAACTCACCCATTCGCGACCACGTGGCCACGTGCTTGTGCAGCGCGATTAACATGGCGAAAGGGGGAAAGTGCCAACGTGCTCGTCGGTGTTCGCCATCCCCGTCCGGCTCCACCCCCGTCCCCTTCCGGCTTCTGGCGGCTGTTCGCGGTAGCAGATAGAGTTGACGGTTTCGTTGACTTCGGAAAGATGGCGCCACTAAACCTCCGCATAATAAAAATTTTGTGGAGGACGCCAGGTTTCTGACGCATTTATATTTTTGTTGGAACGACAAGATTTATAGAAAAATTACCTTTTATCAAGAACGTATTTGCACAACTTGCTATCTTTTTATAAGCCCCCCTTTGACGTCACGCCGCGTGGTTCTCATTGCCGCCGCTCGCGGCTGCAGGTCGAGAAATATTCTAATTTTTGCTTCGCGATTACGCGGCGGAATCGCAACATTTCGAAGGAAGGAGATGTGTTTTCTGTCCATTGCGACAAGATAAACAATGTGAAAAGTAGAAGTTGCAAATTCTGCTGTGCGAATTGTTGCACAGCTCCTTTAAGGTGCCGTTTCGCTGCTACAGACAACGCCGGCTTCGCTCCATGAAACAGTTAATGCTTTCGTATCAATATATTGTTCTTGCCTTTATTAGTTTTATGGTGACTGTTTCATAAAGCTCGGTAGTTTCGACACGTTGCACTATTCATCTAACGTGTGTAGTGCTGTATTGCTTTGAGCCTTCTGTCTCCAGAATATCTTATTATTATTTTTTGGTGTATACGAACTAGACTTGCGTTGAGTTCGAGGATTTTCTGTCCGATCAACTGCTAAAAAACAAATTAAATGATAATGCGATATCCATCCTAGTGAAACCCGGCGCTCAAAAGAGCTATTCCGTATAAAGATGGCACTCAGGGGCCAAGGCCTACAACTTCTTTGTAGCCTAGAGTCTGTCGCAACATAAGCAGAAGCTCCATCACCGTCACCCGCGCGAGCTTTCTGCCTTCCATTACTCTCCGAAGGACGCGCACCCGAAGCACGACAGAGTGCAACGAGAGCCACTTCAGCAGATCTTATGTTGCGACAGGCCTTGGACTAACATATTGAAACAACCTACCGCATTCAACGATAGGATTATTTAAATTGTGCAAGGCCATCAAAGTCCAGTTTTCACAACAAAAAAAAAATATATTTTTCCTGCTGCCACCGAACAATCAGTTGTTAGGTGGAACCCAGCGCGCGTGCGCAATACACTTCAAAAAGAAGCTGCGATGCAGTTGATGCGGCTCGTCTTTGATCATTTTCTTTCCAAGAAGCGTGCGGTTGCTAGGATGCGAGAGCCGATTCAAAACAAGTTGGATATTCCCGTGCGCTTCGCCAAGCTCATGTATTTGCTCTGCCACGATGTGTTTCCTCTGCCATTATACACACTCTCTTGGGGCGTGCACAAATTGCTCTTAGAATTAGCTCGCTCCCTGTAAAGCCGAGCATGTGCTTCTTGCGAAAGAGTGGGGTCGAAGATGGCGTCGTGAATTTGTCGAGAATCCTCGATCGGCTCCTCTCGTCCCAGCGGGGAATGCACGCACTTGGTCCGTTCTTCTGGAAAGGAACGTTTCTCCGTGCGCACACCGCCGTCAAGTCGCCTAGAAACGGAGCAGAAACAAGCGCGCCTGAAGTCTTTGTTAAGGAGGAGCACCAAATATGAAGAAAAAATATATTCCTAAGATGCATGTGGAGTCGTAGCGTACTTGGGCACGTTGTTGAAGAACAACCCTTCGGGCGATTCCATGGATTTCGTTGTCTCAAAAATATATTGCATAAATGCTTTGAATATTTTCTTTTTTCAGATATGATGCAAACAGCGAAAGCATCTGTTCAGTCGGAATTGGCACTATTTTACCAGGGCAGAATAGTGTATTTCTGTTCCATACGAGGAGATATTTCACGCCAGAATCTATGTTATAGCGGTGTCGTAAGATAGTGTATAAAACAAACTACTTTATTTCTTTTCTTTGTCTGCGCAATGATGGAGGCCACTTTATTATCAAATCTTAACGTCTAGAAGCGGCTTACTTGTTTTACACAGTTCTCGGTATAATAAAGCCAAACGGCATATTAAATGACGTTGATCCTCCTTAGATTGAAATTTTGAGGACAATCTTACCTTAACCCTTAACTAGTAAAGTAGTTGAGGTATCTTGTTACTGTTGGTTCATCGTAAAGTAACTTTAGAAGTAGGTTTTTAGTGATCGGAGATATTTAAAAATTATTTTGTAAAGGCTTGAAGCGTTTTAAAATAGTTGAAGTTCGGAACGCTAGCAGCAAAAGGCAGTACATTTATTTTGGTCAATATATATTTTTAACTTTCCCATGTATTATTAGTCTTAACACTTTAGAAGTTCAAAACCCCTGAATGTCGTGAAAGAACAATTTCTTACATGATTTTTTGTTTTTTGTGTAGTTGATGTCTCTGCCCTTTTGACTCACCGTTCAGGCAGCGTTATCTGCAAGGCAACAGGCTCCACATTTGGTAAAATTATAAGTGCATTGCAGTCAGACATATGGCTGGAATTTTAATGAACAAGATTTTTTTTTTTTTTAGGCACCGGAAACCGCTAACGCTTATATCAAAAGAACTTCCCCATATTTCTCTAGCGTAAGATCATGAGTATATAACGTTAATTGATACTTAAGCCACTAGAAATCGCAAATTGAAAGGTCAAATTTTCGTTTTCAATGTTTATGCTTTTTGCTTAGCGGCGACTACCTCCCGATACACCTAGCAAACGTGCCGCAGTGTCACCTACTTTCGACAAGTGCCGTCCTCTGCTAGCTGCACCTATCGAGATACGGCGCCACAAGGACAGCACTCGGTTAAATTGGTGTTCGGCTCGGTATCTGCCGCTCAGAATATTTCAAATGTGTTAGCCTAGCCTCTCACGACAAGACCTACGCCTTGATATTTCGCATGGCAAAATTCCCCACTAAAACACATCTCACGTGAAGGTTTCAACGTGTTAGTTTACGGTAGTGATTTTTTCGCCCTTTTTTTAGAGTGAGCCCCTTTGATTTCAAACACCCTACACATTTAATATAAAAAATACCGAATGAATTAACGAATTCTTGACCTCAGCTCTTTCAATATCAATGTTTACACAGAGAGCATTTAGCATTTCTGCTTCTATCATATACAAAATTATACACATTTTGTAATATCAGCGTGTGCAATCTCAATGAAATGTCGCGTTTTCATTGTTCACATGCCGTCCTGGCTGCCAGCACAATGCTCCTACCATCCCCGGAAATAATTTCGATCTTTGATTGTTTTTTTGTTTTGTTTTTTTTAATAAAGAAATCGGGTGTGTATCGTCATTATTTAGGGATTCTTAGGATGCTTAGAGCCAGCAGAGTGAGTTATCGCCATATTTAGGCGATCTAAAAAAGTGAAAGCCGTTTACAAATCCCTGTAACGCCGAATTGGAGCGCAGCTCTTGAGGAGGAGGAGTGAAGGGTACTGAGGGGAGGGTAGACCCCTCCCCCTTCTCCTCCTCCTCCCCTCATTCTTTAATATGCTCCGGGGGGGAGGGTCACGTGACCTCGGGGTGTGTGTGTCACGTGACTTCGGGGAGGGGGTCACGTGACCTCGGGGAGGCGTGACCTGGGGGTCACCTCAAGGTCATGTGACCCCCAAGGTGACCCCCACGTGACCTCGGGGGGTCACGTGACCTCAGAGGGGTCACGTGACCTGGGGGTCACGTGGGGGTCACCTTGGGGTCACGTGACCTTGAGATGACCTTGGAAGGGGTCACGTGACCTCGGGGGTCACGTGACCTTGAGGAGGAGACCACGTGACCTCGGGGGTCACGTGACCTTCAAAGGGTCACATGGGGTCATCTTGGGGTCACGTGACCTTGAGGACCTTGGAAGGGGTCACGTGACCTCGGGGGTCACGTGACCTTGGGGGTCACGTGATCCCAAGATGACCCTACGTGACCCCCAAGGTCACGTGATCTTAGGGGTCACGTGACCTTCAGGGAGTCACGTGGGGTCACGTGACCTTGAGATGACCTTGGGAGGGGTCCGTGACCTTGGGGGTCACGTGACCTTGGGATGACCTTGGTTACGCCGACGCCGACGGCGACGCCGCTCAAGCCGGGAACGGGCCCCTAAGAGCTGCGCTCTAAAAACTCCTCAGGGCGCCTTTAGTCATTTTACGGGTTGCTATGGCAACAGCTGTGTCGTCTCCAACAAAACAAGGTAAAAACCGATATTGTTGGAGCCGACGCAGCTGTTGGCATAGCAACCCTCGCCCTCGGTTGGACTCGACGCAAGTGTGTGAGTCGCCCTTAAGAGGCCATGAAAACAAGAAGTTGACTGAGAACTTTTAATACAAAGTCCAAACGATATCTGCAGACTTCCATTAAACCATGGTAACAGGAAGTTAACTTCAAACATAAACCACCGAGTCAAAAACTGTAGGCGGACTGCCAATTGATCACCATGACTACAAGAAAATAACTGAAAATCTTAAACACGGAGTCAACTAAACGCTTGCAGTCTTCCAACTAATCATGGTACCAGGGAGTCAAGTCCAAGCTTTCTACAGTCAAAGAAATGTTTCAGATTGTGTGTCTCAACAATAAATAAATAATATTAATAATGCTGTGTAAATGTTTATACAGCCGGAAGTTAGTCAGCCGCAATGGACGTCTGGTGTCTCAGCTGTAGATGTGAAATTTAGCCAGCGCAGTACAACCGCCCACCTGGGATCTTTAACATGAACCACGCAGTAGTGATACACGACTGCATGCCGGTACAATGCTCATCCAGATCGAGACGGGCAGGGGTGGGGATTGAACCAAGGATTCCTGGGTTCTGCAGCGCGAGCTTTCGCTCCACGTGCTCCAAGCTGGTGGAAGTCACTACAACCAACCAGCAGACAAGTCGTTATCAATTTAATGACTGAAATAATTTTTATAAATATTAAAACGCAACATCTCGTGGTTCACCCATATTCAAAATATTATTCAGGCACATCACAGCATATGATGTCCCTTTTCGTTTCTGTTGTATTACTGTTTCGCAAACAAAATAAATCACTACCGGACGCTGTCCACGCGGCTGATGAAAAGAGGGACTCTCGAATATTTTGCTTCTATATATAAGCCCGCCCGTCTCCAATCTTTTCGATTTTAGAGTAAAACCACATCATTCGCTACGCGAGGAAACCCAGTGGCTGTAAAAAGTTCTCGGCCGACAGGTTCCGATAGCGTAAACATATGGGTGACACTTGGGCTTTGCTGCCTGATCCCCCCTCGGCGCGTGATTTGGTATTGGAGCGGGCCCGCCGGCCTCGTGAACTACCCGGACTGCCAGTCTTACGTCGACCCGGCCGTTTTCTCTCTCGGGGGAAAAATGTGCGTTCTTCAGCCCCGGGGACAGTGGCTGATAAGGGACTTGCAAACACGTATCATCTGACGGCCCATCGTTTGTCGCGCCCGGCCGGGCGTCTGGGTTAAATTTCACTGCTTTTGACGTTTCATATTTCAGGGGGTTCGCGATACGATAGTTAGGGTGACGTGTTCTGCTTCGTTGAGCTTGATAAAGATCTTTTTTTTTTTTCCCTCGCCTATTGAAGGCTGTTTTCAGAAAAAAACTTAAAACACCCTGCTTTTTTTTCTCTTGGGGAAAAGGGGAATTATAAAACGGATACGCTGCGTATACAAGACTGCCGCCAGTTGTAGGCGTGACAACGTCTACGTGTCGAGTCTAGTGAAATGGAACGCGTGTATCGAATGTAACGGAATTAATGGAATGAAACACAAGTATGAAATGGAACATACTTATTTTAGTCACAGAATCAATTGAACGAAACAATATATTTAAACATGAGGCAAACTTATGTTCAATGATACCCAGGAAACCGAACGAAACAAACGTCAACATATAACAAAGCCTATATATTCAATCAGAAGTCACACAGACGATCAAAGTGCAGATCGATACGCGAGTTACGTTTAATATTCGGAGGCGAAACTCATCGATGGACACAAGCGATTAATTATAGGACGATGGTAGGAGATATACGAAACATATGGTAGTGTTTCAGCGGCAATGCGCCTCGACCGACATGTATTGCACTGCCTCTGGGATCGTCTACACTGTTCACGGTTCTCCGAAGGAAGACCGCATGCACGACCGCCGACCATAGAGTTGATATATTGGACTACAGGGTGATACAAGAAGACTCCAGGCTCTTTAAATCGACCGCAAAATTCGGTTTCTTAGCCTATCTCGCTACGACTTTGTGCAGCGTTGCCCACAGACGATGCATTTTTTTTTTTTTGTAAAATTTGCAAAGGACGAACTTACCTGAGAAAAAAGTAAAGAAAGAAAAAGGCTTAGCTCCTATGGAAACGCAGTGATGCCACACTTCTTCAAACAACACGGCACCGTTTCGCACGGGAGACAAGAGATGGCGCAAGCGGTCGCGACGCCAACTGTCGCCAACGAACGAGCATACGACGCCGAGAGCCGGCGTTTTTAGCAGACAAGGAACTGCAGTTCCTTGTTGTTACCGCGCCTGTTTTTGTTTCTGCGACTGTCGCCGCCTGCGGAACGCGCGCCGCTTTTGAGTCGAAAACATCGTCTGCTAAAGACAACGGCTCTCGGCGCCATATGGTCGTTCGTTGGCGGCGTTCGTTGCGCCATCTCTTGTCTCCCGTGCGAAACGGCGCCGTGTTGTTTGAAGACCGGTGGCGTCGCTGCATTTCCATAGGAGATAAGCCTTTTTCCATCTTTACTTTTTCCTCGGGTAAGTTCGTCCTTTGCAGATTTTACAAAAAAAAGGCACCATCTGTGGGCAACGCTGCACAAAGTCGTAGCGCGATAGACTAAGAAACCAAATTTTGCGGTAGATTTAAAGAGCCTGGCGTCTCCTTGAATCACCCTGTAGAGGGAGAGGTCCTATGCAATGGACCTTTTCCGAGAAGCGTTCTGCGCACGCGCGAGCGCCCGATGCCAAGCGGCGGAAGTCGGAACAGAAAATCGAGGAAAATCGGAAGGAGGCTGTATATCAGCGAGTAGAACACGTAACTGCAGCATATATATGATTGTGTTACACAAAAAAAAGAGCGTCGACGGAAAGGAAAACACGACGTTTGGGTGGACGCCACAGATTTAAAGTCGCGTTGGGCAGGCGCCGCTGCTCAGAGAGCGAAGAAACTGGTAGCGTAGCTCCCATTATCGATTGGTAGCGTAGGTAGGTCACTTACTCGATTTTTAGTTCGTGCAGCCACCGCCTGGTGCCGTCGGTATGTGGAAAAGGTTCATTGGGCCACTCCGGAACGGCAGGGCAGAGACGCGGACATCCGTGGTTCCAGTTGAAGGCACTGATAGACCGATATTGCTGGCCACGCCTGAAAGGCAGAAAGAAGCAGCAAAGCATCGTCTGTAAGCTCTTTTCCTGGCTCTTTTCTGGCGTACATAGAAGAAGACACCAGAATCTCACATTGTATAAAAATTAAGTTGATTAGGACTCAAGCAACTTCAACTCGTCACGGCAAAACAAATAAGCCTAACCTTTCGTCTGCTTTTTTTTCTGCTCTTCTGTTGCTCTCTTTCTCGTTCTTTCTTTCGGCTCTGTGTTGGCGTTCAGGATTGGCCGCGTTTGCTCCCGTTTTCACCCCCCTGGCGCCAGCCGACGTGTATGCGGAGCGCAGGTTCGTCTGCTTCTTGCACAGGGCTGGCGATGATGTCGGAACGCCCAGCTTTATTGGCTGATTGAAAAAAAATATATATAGTTGGTAGGCCTCAAGGCATATAACATTGAGGTCTACACACTAGCCTTCCTATCAAAGCCAATGAGAGCTTGGTGTCACTCTGACGTCACCGCAACTCCTGCGCCAGAAGCAGACGACTTGCTCTCCGCATTGCACTGCCTCCGGGGCATGTTTACAAACAAACCGGAGCGCCCCTAGCGGCACGCCACCCTCGCCGCGCATGCGAGATGGAGTGTGGGCAAGAAGCGCCGCGTCCCGCGTCAATAAACCATTAGAATTTCCCGTTGTCGGTGTGAGCCCCCGTGCTCTTTTCGCGGTGGAATTGTTAATTCTAAGTCTTCCTAGCAATGTCTTACCACATCAGTAGCCTGAACGAAATTAACGAGGTTCTTTATACCGCGAAACTTCGCGTAAATATGACGTACGCGATTCATTTGCGTGAACGGCGCAGAATGGACTCTAAACCCGTGAGGTTCGCCTCGCCATTTTCAGTCGCGACGTCGCTCGGGCTGCAAAAGCGTGGATGCTAGTTGCGATGCTCGACGTTGGTACTGAAAATCGCAAGCAGAATCGGACCAAGTGAATCAGACATAACAAGTCGGTGATGTCCAACGGTAACAACGATCAACATATAATTGTATCCTCCTGTTTACACCAAACCTACTTACCCCAAAAAAACCTTCAAACGTTTCAGTCCTTTGAGGCCAGCACTTCTTATCGCAATTACACGGGTCAACGTTTGGTCTACGGGCCGCTGTCGTTTGAACCAGCAGACGACAAGCAGACAAGTTTGAAAGAGCAGACGACAGTTCGAATGATTAGGCGGCCGTTTGAACTTGATTACTCACTAAACGTAGTCCGTGGGTGGTCCGGACAGTTTGGCGCTTTTCGCGCGTTCATTTTGGAACAAAACAAACAAATTTTACGACCACAAGAATCCGTCAATTAAACCCATAATGCTTCCTGCAAAAGCAATTGTGATCCGACGGCGTCTGATTTTCCTTTTTCATGGCACCTATCCACGTTTTCAGACGAACCGAACCGGCGAAATACACGTGGAAGCTATCTTCAAACCTTTTCCGACTCCGCAAAGTATGCGATCTACGAAATGTTCCCAGTGAAGAGAAACATCCCGGTCTCTTTGCGCAACGCTGATCCCAATTAGAACACGACAATTCCTCGCACTCGCTTTTTGCATTAAAACTGCACGATGCATGAACACGCCGACCGAAACCATGCGGTAACCGCAGCGTCAGAGCCTACAGTTCCTGCTACCGGCTCTACCGCCGTCCCCGCTCCTATGGTTCTTCGTTCGTCCACAAGGGGGCGAGCAGAACACGACAAGCGTTCAGGATTGTCGTGTTCTGGAAGGCTGGAGTTGCGAATAGAGTTCACTGAGTTCACAACTGCGACGGAAGACAGTTCACGGCTGAAGAAAAAGGATTAAAAATTATCTCATTTGTGGATAGTAGCAGGTAAAGAGTTTTGAGTGGTTTATTTAGTGTGCATGGCCGAACACGCTTACATTAACGAGAAACGCTGTCACTGCGATTGCATGTCACCGCGATCTATAGTGATTCATTCAGAAAGGGTTCGAAATTCCGACTCATAAGTGCGTCTCGAGGAAACGCCCCACTGTGAGGTCTATGTATGTCCTGCCCCCATTCTTTCCGTCGTCTCCGGTCTTAAAGGGGCACTGTAGTCGATTCTAAAATCGTTCTTTTGTGGTGGCAACTTAATATAGACGTTCTAAGCATCCCAACAAACCTGAAATCACAGTCGTGCGTAGCTTATTTCCTCGTTAAAAGCGGGTTCAAAGATTGCGACACGCCCTTTTTGTGAAGAATTTTCTTCCGAGAGAAGTGGTCGACGAAGGGCGCTTGTCGGCCAGTTGCAAGCGATGGCTTCGACCGCGGAGAAAAAGAGGAGTCTTATCCGAATGCGTACCTATCAAACTCTTCTCGAAACGAGTTATAATAAAATCATTTGGAATCTGCGCGTATTGTAGGGCTTTCATTGGTCCACACCAGACTTCTACGTATTTTAAATACTCTACTTAAGTTACTGTATTTTAAATACTTTTGTGAGTAACTTGGTATCTTGCAAACACTTTCGAACGTTCATGATTTACTACTCTAACTTAAATACTTTTTCAAGTAACTTGAACTCAAGTTAAAAATACTTTTAAGTTACTTTCTATTTTTTTATTTTCTTTAGAGGTGACAAGCTTGGAAAATATTGAACTCCAGTTATTTTGGCTAGGCGCCCTGCCATTGCAGATTCATTTCGCGCCAAGTAATACAGTGCACTTCCGTGCTTCTGCTGAAAGAGGTGACACGGAGAAACATGTCGTAGCCTCAAGCCGAACGGACGCCTGTCGTGTCTTCTAACCGGGCAAAACGTCGAAGCACATTTTCTTACAATTTGTTTGCGGTCAAGTTCAAGAGCAACATAGATTCCGAAGCAGAGGGGCATGCGGCTAAAAGTGTGTACAGGGCTACAAGCCAGATGGAGGGCACTTGTGTCGGAGAGAGGATGCGTTCTATAAGTATCTGGTAAGAGTCGACAGTAAACCGGAGTTTATTTTTCTATGTTATGGAGTGAAAGCAGGTAAAAGAAAGCCTTCCAGCTTCAGAAATGCCTTTGCATCCGCACGCAGTCGCACACACCGCTTGTTCGTTTCACTAGGCTCTCTTCGCACTCAAAACTCGCAAGACGCGACTGCAAGGCTCCAATACGCCGGCCCATCGCTTGCGGCGTACGCAGCATTAGCAAGTTTTGGTAGACCGTGTTTCCCCCTCCGCTAACCCTCCGCTACGAAGAAACCGCCACTGCGCCTGCGTGCCAATGACCTTGGCTGTAGAGTTCCGGGTAGCGGAGGGGGAAACACGGTCTACTAAAACTCGCTATTGTCTTCGGTAGCACGATGACCGCCGGCGCCCACCACGGTGGCGCCCGCTCTCCCCTGGCCTGGACTCCCCGACCCCCGACTGCACGGCACCGCCAGTGCACTGACGGGGGAAGCGGAAATGAACACCCGACACAAGGGGAGCGTCGGAGGCGAACCTTTGTGTAGTAACTCCCTCCGCAGGGGAACGGGCCCCGCGCTGCCCTCGCCTATGTAATCCTCGCCATAGAAAAACATTTTTATTTTTGTTTCATTCGTAGTTCATTGGGACCTCCTAGTAGCCTGAGTGGCAGTCAAAGTCTAGCTAAGAGATTTCCAGGAAATTCCA
This sequence comes from Ixodes scapularis, assembly GCF_016920785.2. NCBI lineage: Eukaryota > Metazoa > Arthropoda > Arachnida > Ixodida > Ixodidae > Ixodes > Ixodes scapularis. Next base: position 54,688,329 of record NW_024609835.1, on the reverse strand, counting down.
TAGTAGCTGAGAGGAAGAATTTTTTCCGACTTCGTTTGTGCTTGACAGTGAATATCAGAGAAAAATTGTAACTTTAGAGTATCTTTAAACTAACGAGTTACTTTTTTGGAGTATTTTGTACTTTACTCCATTATTTTACAAATTTGAGTATACAGTACTCTACTCAGTTACCATTTTGCGTGGTACTCAGTAACTTAACTTTAAATGGGTATGTTGTAGAAGCCTGGTCCACACAATGTTGTCCGCGAGAAAAGAAGAGTCCACACGTTTTTCTATTGCCCTGAGATGAATATGCGGTTTTGTGATATAGAATTTGGTATATGTGGGAACTAACACATTTTAAACAATATAAGATCAAAAGCAACTTTTTTAAAAAAAATTACTTTAGTGCCCTTTTAACAATGTGCAACCTAAACCAGCTCGCCTGTTTACTATAGCTTTATCATCAATGAATAGCTTCTGCTTTAGAAAAAGTATCTGTATACGCGAGGTGCATATGCAGATACTTTTGACGCGACCTCTTACATGAAAGCCCTTCAGGTAAGACATCGCGTCAAAATAAAAGAAAAAAAAACTTTTTTTTTTTTTAATTTGAAGAGCGACTTGCAGTTTTTTTATACCCAGGTTCAGTCCATTTCTTTGGACCACCTTTATCTTGTCGATGCCACTATTTTTCTGGCCTTGCTAAAAGCAAGAAAGGTTTAATAAGCATTTATTACCTCTACATTTCGAATAAAAAATACGTCATAAACTTCAATCGAAACATGCTTAAAGTTTTATAAAAAAAAAAGTCTTTTTTTTTTATGAAGGATATTTGTCCATGAATCCACTTCGATTATCTCCAGAAGAAAACTGGTAACCCCGCGTTCTCATCAACTCCCCGAAAACATAAGGCAGAAGGACTGCTTGTTGAGAGCCTCTTGTTATAAGACTTGAAGACCTAATCGGACGTCAAACGTGCTATTTTACACTAGTTTAGTTCGACTTTGAATATTGATAAACTTCTTTTTAAGTACTCGAACGAAATTAAAGATATTACATTGTCGTCCAAGGCTGAGAGGGGTGGATAGTAGATGTTCTGTTTGTATAGATATTTAGTCTCAAGAACAACACGGGCTACTTCACGTCATGAAGAAGAGAGCAAGAGAGAGAGAAAGAAAGAGAATGAGGGTGTGATGCACGGAAGCATATCGGTCTTTCTTTTATTCAGTTCATCTACTGTAATTGCCAGCGTTGGACAAAAACGAGGATGACTCGATCATATTGCATTATACGCCCAATTCGGAAGGCACAACGCCCTTCCGAACCCACCTTTTCAGGAAACTCGTCTCATTAACGTCATTCAAGCAACACAAAACCCAAGCCACGGCAACCGTACTCACACGCTAATAGTAGACGCGCACGGTGAGCATCGTTGACTTTCTCTTCCCCCTCGAATCTGTATCGATCTGTCCAGACCTAAATATACATTCGCACCTCCGCTGCGCACCGCTCCGCGCGTCTCCGTCACTCTGCCTTCATTGCTGCCGATTGCTTTCGCGGTATCGAGCCCGAGGCACACTTGCGAAACCACGAGCCCATTGTTTCCGCCTCTCTCTCGTGACTCGACTTCCTTCATCTCCCAAAGAGAGCCTCTGGTTCTTTCGCCGACACAAAAGAAACATGCGAACGAAAGTAGAGGAAAGCGTCCGATTGCTCTTCGGCGGCTCGCTCGCCGCGAGCGCTGCTGCCCCACTTGGAGAGCGAAGGCGCTTCTAATTTCTGCGCCGTGCGTCGCGTGGCAAAGCGGCGGCCGGGGGGGACGCCGCCCCGAATCTCCCCGAGCGGCCCGAAATGAGGCAAAGCGGACGGCAGGGTTTCGTTCGCCCTCCAGCGCGGGGGGATCCCTCCTTCGTGGCGCCCCGCGAAGGACGGACGTGAGGCTCATGCCGAGTCTGGGGCTCCGCTAACCGCACCTCCCCCTTTATCATCCCCATTTCCCTGCTGCGTTGCGAGTGCCGCCGAGCAATCTTTGAGTTGCGCGGCGCAGAAGTGGTCGTTCGGGCCGAGAGCAGCAAACCCTGCTCAGTGTCCGACTGCGGGAGAAGTCAGGGGGGAGAGTGGCCGTCCGTTGGCTAGATAGCACTGCAACGGCCACTGTTTACAAATGGGAGGGACGTTCCGAGCAGGCATTCGGCTCTCTCGAGTCGCCGGCCTGATTACACAAGGGGGTTTGGTTTCGCGACTGACGCGCGGGCGCTTTTGGAAAGAGTAGGCGGCGGCTCTCCCGGTTGTCGTCTCCTCGGCTGTCATTAAAGTGCGCGGTCGTCTCGACCGCTGTCCGTCCGAGCAACTTCAGGTCGGACTTCGCGGCTTGTCTGGACGGCTGGAACTTGTCTGGCGGTGTTGGTGGCGCGTCCGTTTTTGATGTGTCCGCTCGAGAGTTCGTTAGTTCGGGGCTCGAGTTCTGGGTTCGTGTCTGACTGGTCTGCGCGGAGGAGAGTCCCGTCATTAGTTAGGATAGAAGTTTCCAGTTCCCTAGTTCAGGATGACTGTTGCGTTTTTCTTTGCTACTTAAGAGGCTTCAAAAGTGCAAAGAACGATTTTTACGAGCTATATATAAATTTTCTCAATAGAATGTCTCTGTTGCTTCCAAATAAATAATTCACCTGTCGACAAGTTTTAACAGTCATTTTACCTTTGCTCGCTGGAGCTGATATTTTGTACAGTCTGAATACAGAAAAGATTGCGGGTTCATTGATCGACACAGATCTGAAAGAGGCTTAGTTTCTAGAAAACAACGCTTTGGTTTACGACACGCAAGACCAGTTGGTCAGGACCCAAATTCGCGCAGCAATTTTCACTATAATGTCAATATTGCTGCACGTATTTGGGCCCTTACCAAAGGCGCTGGTTTGGGATTTCGAAGTCTATTTTCATTTAAATGTGATCCTTTCGTACCTTCATGCCAACACTTATTTGTTTCAAAATGTTGTCGACTCCCATTTAAGAGCCGTTGCCAGAAGAGCTGAATACCATACATAAAAATAAAAAAAAAACAGGAAGACACAAAGAAGATCTGTATCGAACTTTTAGAAATCAAGTAATGGAAGTGCGACCCTATAAAAAAACAGTAGCCTAGAAACTTGATCTAGAAGAGAAACTGTACAGGTAACCAGGTATAGGTCAATATAAATAACTACTCGTCTTAAAGCACTAGGTTTGTGATCTTACTGTTCTAGAAAATGAGCGACGCAATGCCCTCAGTATTAAACTCTTTCTGCACTTACGAACTCAAAGTGATATTTGTTGTATGCACGTTTAGACGGAGGCAAATTACTTGGCCCTATCGTCTGGTACTTGTATAGTACAGATGGCCAAATTAGACAGTGCAATGCGACCACTTACGTGGGGTCTTTAACGTGCACCGCAGAGTCTCTACAACACGGCCGCATTCAGGCACAAAGCTCATGCTTATATAAACGTCCAGGAACGAGGATCAAACCAATGATTGACCCCATAAAAAATGGTCTATGGTCGTCTATCGAAACTTCTATGGCAAGCTATCGCACCCTATGGCCCTGTATGGTAGGCCATATATGTCCACAAATACAGCCACATAGCTATAGAAAAGTCTATGGCGCGGTGTCTAAAGACTAGGAACCAAAAAATTTTCTTTACACGCCCATAGAAAATTTTATGACACCGAGTGTGAAGACATAGATCAATAAATCTGTTTTTGCCTGCTATAGAAAATCCGATGTCTCCTAGGCTATAGGTCTGTAACCATTCACCTTTCTTTAGCCGGTAATAAATAAGTGGATGCGTCGAAAGCTATAGACCAGTGAACATTCAATATTCTTTAGCCACCTCTAGAAAAACTTATCTCCAAGGCTATTCGCAACTCCAGCGAACTATAGGGGGCGCTCTTGTCAGGCGAAATGGCGGACGAAAGGAGATCGTTTTCGTCGTTCAGCACGCCGACCACAATAAATTTCATGCACTGCAGCTTAGAATCGACGTTACTGAAAGCAAAGCGATTTTTCGACGGTAAAAACCATATAAGCTGCTATAAATGGCTAAAGACACCAAAAGAAAAGCCATAAACGGCTATAGCATGCTGGCTATAAAGAACCATAGGATGGCCAACAGAATATTCTTTTAGCAGAACATGTAAAAAGCTACAGATGGCTAAAGAAACCAAAGGAAAAGCAATAGGGAGCTATAGTATGCAGGCTTAAAAGAGCCACAGGATAACCTATACAACATTCTTTAGCAGACCATAAGTATGGCTAAAGACACAAAAGGGACAGCCATAGGTGGCTATAGCATGCTGGCTAAAGAGAGCCATAGGACGACCCACAGAACGTTCTTTGGCAGGACACGTAAGAAGCTATAGATGGCTAAAGCAACCAAATGAAAGCAGCCAAAGACAGCTTTACCATGTCGGCTGAAGAGAGCCGTAGGGTGAGCCATATGAAAATCTTTAGCTGGCCATTAGAGAAGCTAAAGAGCGCTTTGGCTGGGCAGTGATAGGGCTGTAGACAAAGCTAAAGAGGCCCATTAAGGCGACCACACAAACGCTAAAGAGAGCCAGAGAAAATTCATTAGCTAATTGGGTGAAATAGCTAAAGTCGACCATACAAAGAATTTTCTATAGCCGACCACAGGACATTTCTGTATGGTACCGAACCCCAGTCCAAGCTTTAGCTCTCAACCGCGCTGTGCACCGAAAAGCGGTGTGGTACCACACTTGGCCGCGATTCCCACTTTTGTTTTTCTGTATTTAGCGCCGATTACTTTTATACTCCTACCGTGCAATGAATTCCAAGTCTGATTTATTCGTACAAAGCATGTGCTTTATACGTATACCTATTTGGTTTTTTCTCTTGGTTTGAATGGTGTTCGTGTGATCAAATCCACTCTGTCGTTTTTAGCTCGATTTAGATTTAAGCTGAAAATTAAGTTGAGTAATGTTAAGCTCGCGAGTTCTCGATTTCAGTTTACACAAAGGAAGCCTTTCCGTCGAATATATCATCTTTCTAATTACATAAAAATGTAGACTGTGCTGCTTGTGTTTAAACCGTTTTTGTTTCTTTTCAACTTTTTTTTTTTTTTTTTTCTTATACGGGTGTATACACTCCGTGCGGGAACTATAGGGGGCGCTTTGAAAAACGCGCGCAGCGCCGCTAGCGGAGGAGCTGGCGTTCGACTGTGAGGCGCGTTCAGCAGCCTGCGGCGCCTTTTCGCATGCCAAGCTGTGGCGGCGGAAGCGCGCACGGACGAAACTTTTGCTTTTTGAGCCGATGAGTTGAGGGTGACGTTGCACGAGTGCTGGGGTAGACCTAAGAAGGGCATCTAGCTGTTCTCCACTTCTTATATATTGAGTTTGAGTCGTTATTAGGGGTAATTTCTCTAGTTGCGGCCGAATTCCGAAAAACAAGACGGCCGCCACCTTGATTGCTCTGGGTGGGAAATTTATTTCGCTCGTCGCTGTAAACCTAGGACTGCTGGAACGATGATATTTGGAGGCGAGTGAGATGTTTACTAAGTTTGTGCACGAAGAGTGCCAAGTTTCTTTAAGACAGCAGGTGTGAAAGTTAGGTTTCTAATGAATAAAGAAACAAAGCTGTACGGGATATCCAATATTCGACCCAAAATGTTGTGCTATAGCGGGCTGTGTAAAGCGCAGATTTGGGCACACAGGTGCTTGGTTTTGACAAGTAACATGACACAGCACTTATTATACAAAAAAAAAAAGGTGGCATAGGGAAACCAGGTGAAAATTTGGTTTGGGCGGCGTAACTCAATGGGAACCGGCTTTGACCATGAAAAGGCTGTCAAGAGAATATCACTGGTCGGGGGAGGTGGAGACTTTAGAGTTAGGAAGGGACTAGGGTGGACTGTACTTCCAATTGAAACAACTTTACGAAAGGTGGTTCCAAAGCCGAGAAAACAAAGTTGTCGGCCAAAACACGGTTTGGCCGCCAAGGGCTTTTGCGGTCTGCTGTTGTGTAATAACCTGTTGTGCGAGGTGCTGATTTTCGGCGCACAGGTACTTTGACATGACCCTCACTTGACACAACACTTATTATAACAAAAAGAGTTGGCATAGCGAAACCAGGTGGAAATTTAGTATGGGCGGCGTAACTAAATGGGAACTGACCTTGACCGTCAAAGGCTGTCAGATAATACCACTCATCGTGGGAGGTGCACACTTTACAGGTAGGAAGGGACCAGTGGACGGTAATTCCAGTTCGAACCACTTTGCAATAGGTGGCTCTAAAGTCGAGAAAAAAAAAAAAAAGATTGTTGTCTACAGATTTTGGGGTGTCAGCGTTTCCACATCCAAAAGGAGGCTGATCAAGAAAGAAAGCACACCACATAAACTTCCATACTCAAACGCCGATTCTCCAGTGATTCCGAGTTTCATTGTTGTTTTCTTTAGATTTATATTTGTCACTTTTTTTACCGTTCGAATCTTTCTTCATGAAGTACAGATTGCGTGCCATACCTGTCCGGAAATATCATCGACACGGACGATGGGGACGAAACTTCTTTGGAGGGCATTCCTCCAACGAAATTGGCACCGCATACCCGCGAGTGTGGGATGGCGTTTCAGTTCGTCCCATCGGCGCTAACATATGTAGGCGTTACTGGTACGAAAACAAACGCAGAGCACAAAGCGGCAGTGTAGCTAGAATATGTCAGCCGTGTCGACACAGTGGCAGACATGATCGGGAGACCAAATTTCTCGCGTCGTACGGCACGGCTACATCGTTGTCGCTTTTACACAAAACATCGGCGAGGTGAAAAACTGTGAAACTTTGTCTCCACGAGATACGACGCATAACTATTGAAGCACTTAATGACGCAGCACAGGCAGCAAGCACTTCATGTTGTGAACCCAGCGCAACCGCACCACTCCGACTTCAATGCGTACCAACGTACGCGGCGTGGTTTCGGTTTCGTTTTCTCTGGGACTCTCACTGCCTACCTTCGGTACCGGCCGCGCGGCGGCGCGCCAGTCGCGTCGCACGGAGTGTATAAAGGGATAAGTCTCACGTGCGTGTGACTCTGATACTAAATTAACCTCTAAGGTTGCGTTTTTTTTTGTTGTTTTTTTTTTGTACCGTGGAAGAAGCATTATTTTCTATGTGTTGTTAAGCCCATGAGGAATAAATGTTTGGCAGATGTCCAGTCTCTTAAACTAAGCGCTCGAGGGCAGTTAAGTTCTTCAACATCAGTCTAGACTCAAATCTGAACGCGAGTGCACCTAGGTGTCTTGAGCATGAACTTTATATAACTTAGTTTCATACCCTATTTTCACATCATTGTTGAAGGTACCGATTTAGCAACGCTCGCTGTTCTGTCGAGCCAACTCTTGAGCACATAAAAAAGTCATCACCAAAGAGCCTCACATGACTGTTAAACAGCATTTCGTCTGCGATGTCGCTATTATACTTAAACATAGACAAAACACCAAAAACGAACTTCTGAGGCGCACCACAGTAAACTGGTGTTCATCTTCATTCGTATATCTGACTTAATTTTTTTTAATATGCCACTTTGGCATTTGGTATGTGGCGAAGACCTTCCCGCGTGATGTGCAAGAGCTTCTCCAAAGTGCTTAGCCCTCCCTCGCAGCCACGTTCGAAGACTCATTTTCAAGGCGCGCGAGCGCGCATATTGGACAGGGCTGGTTCACGATCCCGCAGGGAGACACTCTCATAACTCTAACTTACGCTGATAAACTGCACATTAGCGCCGTCTTACCGCTTCCTCCTCCCCTCCTCCCCCCTCCCACCCCACCCCTTCTCTGTCTACCATCCTCTCCCCCGCCGTCCCGCGCAGACGCCGTCCCAGGGCCCTGGACGCTAATTCGCGGATCCGCGCCTTGTGGCCTTTCCACATTCTTCCCGCTTTTTATACTCGGTTTGACCTTACGAGGGACCGCAGCGGGTGCTGCGAGCCATCCGAACCAATCCATTGCCGTGTGAGTGTCGCATGAACCCTGGAGGAAGAGCAGCGACGCTCGGGGTCACGTGGTTCTTTTACAGCGCTGGATTGGCTGGCTTGTCTCGTAGCATCCACTGCGGTTCATCGTAAGGTGAAGCGGACTATATAGTCGAGATGAGGCACCATCTTGGCGCACGGGGCCAGCCCGGCGCTGCGCTACTGCTACCACGCGAAGATATATATTTTTTTTGTTTTGTTTTGTTTTTATCTTTGAGACTTATTAATGATTGCTCTCCTTGGCCATTCGTAGACCGCGAATTACTTCACCGCATTTTCTTCCCAACTCTCGTTCTCTGCCTAAATACAATATAAAAAGAGAGTCGAGCAGAGCGGCTCCTTCAACTAATTACGTTCTCTCGGATCATCATCGCACGTCTTGAAAGTTCCTTGGAAAAAACGGCACGCGTGTAGGGTGTGCGTGAAAATGACGTCTGTGCGCGCACGATCTGCGCTTCTTGCGGTGCCGCGGCAATACTCGGGGACTAATGAGAGATGCCATTACGTCGCGTATTGATTCAGTTTATTGTTTCTTTTTTTCTTTTTTTCTTTTTTTCTTTTTTCAGGCGAAGAAACGAAGATTTCAGAGCGCAGATTGTGTCGTTTTCTCTTTTTTTTTCTTTTCTTTTTCTGCGATGCCATACTTCGTTTCGCCTTCCCATGGACTGCAGCGAACGCTACGAAAACCATACCAGCCAACCCAGCCACTATAAACACAACGCGTGTCCATGCGCACCGCACGTTCCAGCCTCCCTCCCGAAGATCATGGGACACTCAGGCGGCATCGTATTGGCTGGGATGGCTCGTCATTTCCGGCAGTAAGGCGAGACGAAGCACAGATACTTTGACCGTGTTGTTGCTGCCTTCTGTCGGCGGTGGCTGGTCGAGGCGTTCTGCGCTAACCCCCGGGGGTAAGAAACTTGAGCGAGTCTCGGGCATATTGGGTTCAGGAAGAAAGGAGGAGCGCGACGGGAGCGTTTCTTGTACGGCATCCGCGTCGTTGAAGCGGTCTTGCGAGGCAGAGCAAAAAGGGCTTCTTCCTCTTTGGCACTTTATCTAACCGACAACGTTTGTGAAATTCGCTTGCAATCGTTTTTTTTTTTTTTTTTTGTCGCGCGTAAACATGTATGCGAAGACGTTGTTCTCTCCGCTCGATCAAACACTCCACCCGTGTTTTTTTGTTTTTTTTTTGCACGCATGGTTTTTGTTCAGTGAGTAAAAAGCATTACTACGTTGTTTTTTTGTTGTTTTTTTTTGTACATTTTGATATATATATATATATATATATATACAAGAAAGAATACCACACGGAGTTCAAGCGCTCCATCGAGACCCTTATGTGCTTAGACTATACACAAACAAACGTTTCTTTATATACATTATTGTCTTTTATGCATTTATGCATTTATGTGTACGGGTTGCGCCTGTACTTTCTGTCGATTTTGTTCATTGCGTACGTTACGCTTGATGTATATTATGTTTTCATTCAAACTTTACTAACATATTTTATTGCGTTCTGTTTGAGAAGGAAGATTTAAAAATTGAGTAAAGTTTCAACGTCCTCTCTTTGAATTAAAGTCAGGTGAGTGAAGTAAACAAAGGGCTCTTCCCTCGGGTATTTCATGCACCTCATCAACCTTACTTGTCTCGCCTTCTTTCATGATTACCAGCACTGGGCGAAAATAGGCGGTTCTCGACGTAACACAAGACGAAACGAGGACTTAGCAAGCAAAGTCCGCGTGGACATTGTTTTGTGTTTTTCCTGTCGCCGTTATGATCTGATCTCGAAACAATAGGACAGGTCGTATCGCATCATTTTAAGGATATGCGAAGGCAAGTTATAGGTGCCAACATAAATAGGAGGCGTGACGTGAAATTCTCCGTGAGGCATACTAAACGTTTACGTAAATGCCTGTCAGTGCACTGCAACATAACTAAAAACAAGAGCGACATTTTTCTGACATCGCAGAATGTCACACCGCTTAACATGCGTTCTACTGCCAAATGCAGTCGACCTAAAAATTTATATTATATATATTGCAGAACGGGATAATGATCTAATCATTAGCGTTCCGCCACTCCTATACTTCGTGTCACTATTTGCCTGCAGTACAGGGAAGGCAACCCGAAGCTAGGGGGGAGAAAGGGCAGAGCACTAGAAGGACTGAAGCAGAAGGGAGAGAACCATCCTCTCCTCTCTACCGTTCCTAGTGCTCCCTTTCTCCCCTCGCCCTCTAGTGCCCTCCTTTCCCGTTCCGTCCTCCTAGTGCTCGCCCTTCCCCTCTTCGCATGGAGTTGCCTTGGACTGCATTGCACGCAACTAGTGGAACGGAGTGTAGCTTTGCGCCTGCTTCACAAGTGGTAACTTTGGTGCACCCCTGACTTTTCCAACGAGCTTCAAGTCGTACTAAAAGGAGTAGATTTAGTGCTTTTCGATGACGCTCAGTAAGTTTCTAATTGGAACTGAAAGGATCGACGAGGGCTCCGCGGGTGGGCCGTTAGCACCAGGGAGACTTGGCTGGTAGGAAAGCGTTGCCGTAAACACTTCCCGTGGTGGGCGACCTCGAGAGACAGGCGTACTTTACGACGCGAGGTTCGGAACGCGCGTTTGCTGCCGAGAGAATCGGAGCGTGCGTTTCGGTTCGTGAGAACGCGGTAGCTCTGGGCGGCATCGTTGACATAACGTGCTTACATCGGTGTAATCTTTCTCGACCACGAAGGGAGGGGGGGGGGGGGGGGGGGGGGGGGCACGGCAAAACGGCAACGTCAAACCGCGTCTGGCAGAATGAATGACGGGATGGCTCACTTAGTCGGCACTATCCACACCGGGGTTGGCTGTCTGCTTCTCCTTGCAAGAAATAGTTTTGCTTAAATACGAACCCGCCCGACCTTTGGCCGTGAGATATACGCAGACCGCGGGTTCTCACGCGGGAATAAAAGCAATTGCCCCATGGCGAGAAAGTGAGGCTATTGGTTGTGGCCTTTCGACCAGCGGGAAACGCCTGTCTGACGACGCGTCGAGGATTCGCCGGTCCACTAAAAGGGGATGGACCAGCGAGTGACCTGCAGGGGAAACGCAGCAAGTGAGTTTAGTTCGTGCTGGGAGCTCGAGAGCTAACGCTCCGTAATCGAGCCTGGTCGTGGGATTCCGAGGGAAATTTGTCCCCGTAATTGGGGCGTAATCCCACGAGCCAGCCAACTCCCGAGCTTGGATAAGCTGTACCCAAGTGCCTCCTTCCCAACCCCGTACAGGGGAAGTTGGAAGTTATCTTTTAGCAGTATTGTTTCTCTTTGTATTTCCATTCGCTACAAAGTATTAAATTGTTTATTGAAAAGTAATTCCCAAGGTCAACCGAATTATTCGTCGACGTCTAAGGAAAGCAAATGCGTCTCCGGCGAGACCCGCTCAGCTTCCCACAACGAAGCCCGTCACCCCATCCGGACCTGTTAACCCGGACGGCGCTGGGTGACCGAGAAGAACCCGTACTGGAACATTATGTCTATTTTCACTAATTAAAAGTTAAGGAACAGATTTTAATTAATTAGCCGACTTATCGCCAAGATTTGCCACCCAGATAATGTCCCCCTGGCCTTATAACTTACCTGCACAAACCGCATAAGTGTAAAGTTCACGGCTTTTTCTAAACAAATCTGAAAAGCTTAAAAAAATGAAGCCCTGTATATATAAACCCTTTCAGGCAACGTTTCATGGGCGCCGCCATCTTGACGTCACGTGACCCTGCCGCCATAGCCGCCCTTCAGTTTCTCGCCGTTCCTCAGCGTTGTGTGCTGCACCGGCCACTACCGCAGCTTTGTTTTGCGTTCTTTTACGTTCCGCGTTGAAATCGTGTGTTTTCTTTAGGTCTTTTAGATACTTCGGGCTTTCATTTTCTTATTTATGAAATGGAATCGGACAGCGAGGGGATCGACGATACAAGATTATGGCTTCAGAGACCAAGTAAGTTCATCTCAATCTAACGTTTTCATCGCTAATAAAGGGCAGTCAACACCATAGCGACATATTCAAATTTACACTGACGCAGTAAGGCTGTCCAGTCGTGCTTCTCGCTGCATGTGTGCGCTTGTTTCCGTAAAGTCGACCCACATGTAAGCGATTTAGCGTGCGACGAGACGAGCAACAGCGACAACGACGAGAGTCAGCGACGAAGATTTCTCACTGTCGCCTGTTGCATCGCTCGGTTTATTGGGTTTTGTAGCTTACCGTCTTGGTCGCTTCTATGCGGTCTGCCTCGTCGCGCGACTGCCCGAGCGACAGCGAAGCGGGTCACCGTCGCTTGTCTCGTTGCTCGCCGAATCGCTTGCATGCGGTTTATACTTAATATCGAGACGCCTATGGTTCGATGCTGTCTGCATGGAAATTAATTGAGTACAAAACGGATGTAAGCGATTTGGCGAGTGACGAGATAAGCGACGGCGTCCCGCTTCACTGTCGCTCAGTCAGTCGCGCTGTCTGTCTGTCTGAAAAACTTTATTAAAGGTATATCATGAGGGAGGTAGTTTGAGGTGGCCCACCGCGTGGAAGCGACGGAGAAAGCGACCAAGACGGTGAGCGACGTTTTCTAGAAATCCCACAACCGAGCGATGCGACGGGCGACCGTGAGAAATCTCCATCGTTCGTCTCGTCGTACGCTAAATCGCTTACATGCAGGTCGGCTTTACAAAAACGAGCGCGCACATGCAACGAGAAGCACGTGCGACTGTGATAGCCTTACTGCGTCAGTTGCAATTTACATGTGTCACAACAGTGTTGACAGCCTTTATTAGCGACAAAAACGTAAGAATGGCATGAACTTACATGGTCATTGAAGCCGTATAATCTTGTATCGTCGACCCATTCGCTGTCCGATTCCATTCCATAAATAAGAAAGTCCAAGAGCTATGTCGAAATATAAATATCAAATGATTTAATGAAAGTTGTAAATATTGAAAAGACCTAAAGAAAATACAAGATTTCAACGCGGAACGTTAAAGAACACGAAAACGAAGCTCCGGTAGCGGCCTGTGCAGCACACAACGCGGAGCAACGGCGCAAAACTGAAGGTCGGCTATGGCGGCCCGGAAAGCGCGCGAGGGGCGCGCCGACTGGTGGCGGCTCGAGTAACTGACTCGCTGAAAGCGTCTACATATATATAATGCCACGCGCGTTGTCGAGCGAGCGCATACGTGCGGAGGCCCAGGGTTCGATACCTGGAAGTTACGCGTCATTTATTTATTCTTTCAGTTTAATGTTCTGGTCAATTCGAAAACCCTGTCGCTTGTTCGAGGTCCGAATGTTATACGCGCCGAACCTTCGACGCCGATTGTTCCAAATGCCAACGCGTCTAGATAAAGGGCTCCGCGGAACGAGCAGCAGTCAGTCTCTCTCCAGCGTTCGACCCTGCAGTTTCGTCGACATCGACGCCTGCGACGCTAGCCCTTTTCTATTTTGTTTGGGCACACGTTCGCCCTATGAAACGTTTAACCTGCTTTAGTTTTTGTCGCCTCAGCGTCGCCGTCCGTGTAACCGGGTCTCTCGTCCGCTAGATTTAGAGGAAAAATTAACGTCACGTGACCTCGACACCAATTCAGTTTCACACCTAAATTGTTCGGAAAAAATTACGTCACATGATTTCGTGTCACGTGACCTATACACAAATTCAGTTTCGCCCCTAGATTTAGCGTGAAAATTAACGTCACATGACCTCAACGCCAGTTCAGTTTCTCCGCTAAATCTAACGGGAAAAACGTCACATTACTTCATGTCACGTGACCTATAGACAAAATCAGTTTCTCCGCTAGATTTAGCGGGAAAAAATTGACGTCATGTCATCTTACCAAAAGATTTAGTTTCCCTGCTAAATTTAGCGAAGAAAATTATGTCACATGACTAGATGTCCCGTGACCTGAAAACCAGCCGGGTAGTATTGCGATACTGTAACTCGTTACTTTTTTTTTTTGCAACTTTTAATCATAATTCTATGAATTTTTTTTAAGTAACTGTAACAATAACTTAAATACTTTTCTGAAGAAGTAACTATAAAGTATCTGCAAAAGCACAGTTACTTTTCCAGAACAAAAATTACCCTATTTTGAGGACACTACAGCGGGTACGACCATGTTCGGAGGCTGGGCCTCGATTAGAAACGACAAAATAAAACAAGAACACAAAACTTTTTTCTTCGGAGCAAAGTACCGGAGCAGAGGGCACACGTCTTTTTACTTCTATTTTTTTTCCTTTTTCATCGCGCGGAAAAGAGCATTTAGCATTTGCTTTATTTCGACCCTTTTGTGCGTGGCTCTTGCCCCGTCTTGACCCATTCCGGCCTCTTGGAACACCCCGCCTCTTCTTCTGAGTGACAGAGCCACCTCTCGGAAACACGCGACGCGTTGACGCCTAAAGGCTTTGAGCGCAGAGAACGCAGCGTAGCGCAGAACGCGAACGTTTTATTGTCCCGGGAGCGGGAATTCGATGCCTTTGACCAATCAGTATCTGTGTGCGCTACGCTACGCCGCGTTTGATAAGTTCGACGTCGGAGTCTAACAGCGTCGTCGGTGCCGCAGCAGTCGCGGCGATAGCTTTTTTCGCGAAAGCGAGTCGCCGCCGGTAGACAGTGTCTGACTGGGGCCACAGACGATGTTTCTACTGGCCGAGTTACCCTTTCCCAAGGGCTGTGAGCCCGTGGTCCACGGTCAAGTGTCTTGTTCTGCGTTGCATAGAAAAATTAAAAAAAAAAAAAAAGAAAAGCGGAACGCATACCGGGACGACTTTTGCATTGTTTTTGCTCACTCGTTTCTTTATCTTTTTCGCACAAACGGTATTGTTCACATTATTTCGTTCTTAATGGTTCAGCCCTCCAGAATATTGTAATGGACCCGTTTAGCCATCGGTACCTCCATCTCATTTCAGCTGAAAAATGGGAATAATAGTGCTCTCAAAGAGACATTGACACCCCCCCCCCCCCCCCCCCCAAATGTATATTTATGTTTTGCCGGACGATTTAATATGGTGTCAGAAGGCTCCCCTTTCAATATTTCGCTACAGAGTCACGTGCATTCTTAATAAAGCCAAAAACGCAACTGCTCGAAACTGAAACCGAAACACGAGATCGGAGTAATGGCGCGACATGTCAACTACAGAGGAAGGAGGAATACAGATGAGCGACTTGCCAAAAATCACGTGGCTACACGTGATCGTTTTGTTTTATTTTTTTTTATTTCCCTTTGCTTTGTTTTCCGTGCAAAGCAGACAACAGTTTTAATATTGTAATAAAGTACACCTCGTTCGCCGTAATGCAGCCGGTCGACGGCAGAGCAGAAAGTTTGCTGCCAATTCCCTGCTGCAAAGGCTCTTTACCAAGCTCGGAGTCGGGCAGCACCAGGCATTGACCATACCCGCACCTAATAAAGAAATCGTACGCATGCATTTTGATCACCAAGTATGCGCTTCGTGCTTGGCGTTTGCACGCGTCTCAAGCTTTTGACAATTCGTGTTCGTAAGACGAGCGATGTTTGCAGCTATAGAAGAAGGGGCGACGACTCGGCGACGTGTTCGTGGGAATCAGCTTGGTACATCGTCGGGCATGTCGTACGGAATAAATCCTAACTGTTTCGAGCGGTAAAAAGGGTTTCTTTCGAAGCTAGACCAATTCGCTGGTACCGCGAACGAGAGGTTTGCAGTAGACGTTCCACGCCCGTCGTCCGCTGCCATCGCTTAATCCGCTTCGTCCAGCCATCCTGCCCGCGATTCCCGAGCTACTCCCACGATACGTCGCGATGTTGAGTATTACGCAGTGCATGTGCTTCCGTTACACTGCAGCTCTTTTTTTTTTTTTCAATCAATGTATTTGCAGTTTTTTAGAAGTCACAAAAAAATTGGTTTCATATTTTTTCTCTCTATTTTTAACACTCATGACCCACGACTTTGATTATGTTTGGTGGTTGTGTCTGAACGACCCCTGACCACGAGGAAGAGAGTGAGCGCGACTGAAACAGGTCAAATCTCGATCGGTAATTTTCGGTAGGAGAAAAACCGAATCTTTAGCAGCCAATTTTGTTCTGGATAGCTAGCCTCTTATATGTCATATGCAGATGAAAATTTTGGCGAGCGAAAATACCGTATCAGTGACCCTTTAAGAGAAAGAGGAAAGTAAAAATATAAATCGTAGTCATCGTGTATCAATGCCCTACTAAAGTTAAATAAAGAAAAACGAAAGTATCTTGAAAGTAACTAAGTTGCAATGACAAAGTAACTGTAACTTTAACGCGTTATTTTTATATTTATGTGACTGTAACTGTAGCTAATTACTTTTTAGAAGTAAGTTACCGAAGACTGCTAAAAACAAATTCAACTTCCCCGCTCAAGTTATCAGAAAAATTGAAGTCTCGTGACATGATCTTAGGTGACCTACACGCGAATTTAACGGGAGAAACGACATCACATGCCTTAATGTCACTCGATCTACACAGAAATTCAATTTTCCCGCTAAGTTTAGCGGGAAAGGCCTTTCGCTGCCCCCAAATAGCGCCCCCACTGTACACTCCTCCCCTTTTGCCTGCTCCCGGGACGTAACCACCGGCACCCCAGCCAGGGCCCCCCGCACCCTTTATGTCGCACGCCTACCCTTTCTTTACCACGGTACTACATCGGAAAATCAAAATACCTCAAGAGCTGCGCCCTAACTTCGCCCTAACAAACAAAGTGTAATCGTCAGTATTTGTTTTTTCCCAAGTCACACGAACGTTAGAGTAGGAATCTTGCTATTTTTCATGTAGTATTATTTTCTTGCACTGCGTCTAAAATTGCAGTCAGTTTTTCTCTTGCTCAATACCGCGTGCCACGTTCCTGCATTTATATGCTGTTGTTTTGTTATTTGCGTTTCGATGCGCTCGTAACACGAGGCTACATTGACTCCCGAAAGAGCGCTCGAGGCAGGTTATTTTCTCCTCTTCCGTTTCTGCCGGATTATCGGCGCTCGCATATGGGCCCATCATTGGATCACTTGTCACCTTAACGTAACACATGATACAAGAAAAGAGCCCATACGCGTGCTCCGTGACTTCATCGACAATCAACACAACTCGGTTTGTGTAACAGAGAGTCGCAAGCACAGCGGTACAATCCCTCATCCGGTACGAAATAACAAAGTCCATCGCCCTCGCGCATTATATAATCTGCTCATATATGTTCGCTAACAGCATCCGGGCCTCGAACGACTGATCACGCGCTCCGAACGCTTCCCTCGCTTCGCATTGCGTTGCTTCTATTATTAGTTTTCTTTTCTTTTTGAAAACACGTAATTCTGTTCCCGAATTTCTCCACCATATCCAGCACGGTATGGTATGCGCACCCCTTCCGCTTCAAGCTTTAGAAAGCAAAATTGTTTAAAACTAAAAACGAGAGAGGTAGAAATAACTTTTCGTTTTCTATCTTGTTTTCTGTATTGTGTTTGCGTCTGTCACTCTTATTTATGTTTTCTTTCTTTTTTTTTTACGGTTTTCAAACTTGTAACAGTCGTCGAAATTTATTTGCCTCTCGCGTTGGCTCTATCTTGACGATACTCAATGACGTTTTCTGTATATGTATTCGCGCGTGTTACAGCTCTCTATATAAGCGAGCTGTAGGGTGTGTCGTATATCAGCAGTTGCCCCCTCTACACTCTCCACCTCTTTCCCTCTACGCTCTCTACTGCGTGTTCTGCAGGTGGTGTCGGTTTCTTTCTAGCCATCTTTGTTTGTTTGTTTCCCTCTCGTCGGCGGCGATCGCATGCGGTGCTGAGGTGTAGGGAAATGAGGGAGAAAAAAAACACGCAGGAAAGGGATCAAAGGGGCGAGAGGTCTTTGCTTCCCCCTTCCGCCGCCGCAGGCAAAGAGAGCGCTGGCATCAGCCCGCTGCTGCTGCGCTTATCGATTGCGATGCCGATGCCCCTCCGCCGACTCGAGCAAAGGGGCATCAGGAAGCGACGCATAAATGCGCCTCTGACGATCTCAAAGCAAGAAAACAAAAAGTTGAGAACATCTCTCCAGCCAGAATTTGCCTTTCTCTACACCCTTTTATACCGCCGTTCTTGTTGGTTCCCTTCATAATTTTTTTTTCCATTCTAAATATTTTTTTTGCGTCTTATTTCGGTTAGCCGAATGTGTTCCCTGTCTTTCTTTTATTTGTTTTCACTCCGCGATGGGCTTAGAGTACGCGCAAATGACGGAGAGACTTGGTAACGCGGAGGACAAGGGGCAATGCCGCATCAAAACCGACGAGAAGCTCGGAAGATAAAACAAAAACAATAAGGAAGAAAAAACGAGAAAAAATAGGTACGACGATGCTGGCTGTTTTCGAGCCACCAGCAGCCGTGGCGTACTGTTCTCCCGCGCTTCGAGGTTGGTTTCTTCCTTTACTTTTTTTCTTTCGGGTTCGGGGGCGAAAGAACCTTACGAAACGGGATCTCGAAGAGAGGCGCGCGCGTGTGCTTTAAAACCCGGTCGGGACTGGAAAAAGAAAAAGAAATGCGGGTTAAATTCCGGCGGTAGGGGCGCGAGATGCCTCCGGGGCCCAGTGGTCTCCACTCCTTCCCTCGACGTAGCACCGCGCTCCTCCGCCCATCGACGGGTTTTCAAATAAAGCGTTCGCAGTAACACCGCTAAAAGAAATGAAACGAAAAAGGGTTGCGAGGTATACGTCCCTTTGGCTGCTCATTTCTGCGGAGCTCGATTGGTTTCCCTTTATTTGAGTTCCTTGGAAGTAGGTGAGCGAACGTCGGGGTGTGGAGGAGTTCATGAGGGAGCTGCCGACTACGCGTTGCGAAGGGTTTTGTAATATTGCCTCGAAGGAATCAGTTCTCGGGATGTTTCGCTTCTGCCCCGGTGAGCAAAACTGGAGGAGACGAGCGTATTTATGATACGCGACTCTACACCCAGTTCTTGGGCTGAAAATGTTTGTGTCGGTTTCGCAAGGAAACAAGTAACCATTGCGTGTCGTGCGCCGTTCTGCAATTTCAAAATAATTTAGAGCTGTTTTTTTTGTTTGTGTGTGTGTGATTGTCCGGGATATATATATGGGCGCTGGGACAGGGCATCATAAGTGGATTAGATTCTGTTTGTAATTTGTTGCTGTTGTTGTTGATGTTGTTTTGTGATCGAAGTAGCTGCGTGGTTGGTGTTTTCTTTAACATGTACCGGGTGCTGTCTTAGAATCAGGGTTTCAACTTTGAGAATCTATAAATTTTCACATTTCGGTTTTCATTCTCCGAAATTCGGTGTTTAATTTTGTTTTCTTACCAATTCTGCAAAATTATTAGTAAAAAACGTAACAGCCGCACTCAAACTCATTAGCACGATAAACGCTTGCGATTTAAGGCTCGTTCATACACTTGCAACCAAGTAGGATCTGCTGAAACAAGACCGGTTTTTCAAGCCTCTTGCGACGGCGGAGGACC